>NW_023416295.1:134973008-136281613 GCF_014176215.1 Rousettus aegyptiacus
TTGTGGTTGTATAGATGTGTATAACAGCAGACATCATTCTCTATTTCAGTATCTAAAATCAAAGATGAAATGGATAAACTTGCAACAAATCAATGATCCACCCAGAAACAACTAAAAAAATCTAAATAAAATATTAAAATTACCCCCAAAATCTGCGTATGAGAGCTAATAAAGCAATGAGAACTAGAACAAACAAAATACTGGACTGGAGAAAACTGTGAAAACGTTAGCTATATTTTCTCTGGGACTCTTGCTGATGCTAGACTTTGCCTAGGCAGAAGGCAGCCTCAGTGGATTACAGAGACGCGATTAGAAATTTAAGCAGCCAAGATCCTTATGAGAAAATGGGGGTCCAGAAGACAGCACACTACACAGCAGGTTTTCCTTTCAAGACATTTGCCAAATTATGAACTTGTTCAGTGGGGAGGCTAAGAGACTAAGCAGAAAGTCTCTGAAAAGCATTACAGAGGTGTGGCAAATTCACCACGCTGAGGAGACTATTATAGTTCAAAACCTGACACAGGGAATGGCCCAAGAGAATACACAGAACCACAGAGGGGCTAGAGAAAACTAGAGATGAATTGGTCCTTGATGAAACTGTAAGTTGGTCCTTGCCCAGTCCATTCGATGACTGGATTGAATGGGTCAGCCTCTAATCTTTCTATTTAACAAAGGAAAGAGTGAACCTTTTCTGAAAGAATAAAATATCATCTAGATCCTGTATATGTTATTATATATAACATCCATCGTTCATTCAAAAGTACTAAGATGTCAAGAAACAGGACAATACCACTGGAAACCAAGAGAGAAAACAACATTTAAAATGAGATAATAAGCTCCAGGAGGAGAGGGAGTTATTTCCACTGTTAATTCCCCAGCACCTAGAGCAAAGCTTGCATATAGTAGGCGATCAACATTTGTTTAATGTATGAATTAATGAAGTGATCCAAATTATTAACATGTATTTGGATAGACCTACGTATATTAAACCTTAGAAGCAGCAATAAAATGAGATTGAATCATGAAGAACTCTTCCATAGAAGAAAGCATTAAACATGTTTTTAAATTGTTTTGTGTGTTCCCTTTATTTTTCCATCTATATCTGTATCTCCCTTAGGGCAGGATACCTAGAACAATATATCAGCACGAAATAAAGAAATGTCCCTCCTTTGTGGCTGTGGACACAGTACTGAGTTACTGGATGCTATCACAATACAGATGAGACAGCATAATTTATGAAATAACTAATATAGTTAAAAGTGAAGAGTGATATATAAAAGTAGTTATTCTTATTTTTGCTGCTTCAGACAAATATAAAGAAGAATTATAAATATGCAGACCTGTCAACATACTTCAAGTTCCTTGATTTGCATACCCATTAACATTTAACGATATTTTCTGCTCAGGTTGTAAAGGACAGAGTGTGCATACATTTATATCAGCAATTTGAACCAGTTGGAATATTACATTGGACTCTAAAGAAAAGTAAATTTGTGAGGTTTTATACCCAATGATTTTGGGGAGTGATTCAGAATTAAATTTATTTGCTAGGAGGCACCAACAAGTCTGAATTTTGTTCGGAGTTTTAGTTAGTTATGTCAGTTATTCATCTTTTGTTTGCTTTGTTTTATACTTTGGCTGGTTATTTCCACTATGCATAGATCTAGAAAATCTTGCAGTTCTATTAGCCTTCTAGGTAAATATTGATTATTAATATGTACTTTAAAGAGTCTAAATGAATTTCTTTTCAGGCTATAACTCCAGTTTTTATTTTTTTTCCTTAAGATTTCGAACTTAACTGGCAGATTCATAACAAATGTGTAGAAATTTCAAATTACAGAAAAGATTCATAATTATCCTAACAACCTAAAAACATGAGCTACAAGACTATTGTACCTAGCGAAACCTATGTGCTAAACAGCTACAAACTAAACAGACTCTAACATGGACTAAATACTCAATAAAACTATAATATAGTAAATTGGTCTTACAGGTGATACTCTTGATCACTAGCAACATTTCACTTCAATCTCTTACTTAAACGTAAGTGGATAGAGTCAATGCCAGGTGATTTAGGAGTGGAGTCTCTGAAAGTTTAACGGGGGGCAGTGAACATAGATCACCAAACCAATATTGATTCATGCTTCACTGAAGATCCATCTGTGGCCAGCTGGATTCATAATGTCACAGCTGTCTCTCTCAGCCATGTTTGAACAACATAAACAAGATTGGAGGTTTCACACATAAGTAAATCACGGATGAGGAGTTGACTTACATGAGTACAAACCTGAATTAAACAAAATGAAACTAAAGCAAAAACTCTAAATATTCTTATGGCATCGAGGTGAAACTATCACTATAAAACTCTAGGAATTAAACTTAGATTTATTATATTAACCTTTTCTCAATCCTTCTGTGTTTGTAATGAAATGATTAACAGCCTTTAACCCAGTCACTTTGACAACTATTATTCAAATAACCACATATCAGTGTTTTTACTCACGATTACTAATTCTTGATTATTGAAAGGCTTTGATAGAGCTCAGTACATGTGCATGGGCCTTCCAGGCAAGACCTACAGTATAAAGCTATGGAGCAAGTTCCACTGGAACGTCAAAATACTGCAGACAATTGTTAGAAGTGGACTGAAACGATTAAAATTGGATCTAGGCCTAGCTTTGCTTACAGATAAAATACTACCTCAAATTGCCCAATTTTAGCCACTCATCCTTCTAGTCTATATAAGGAAGGCATATGTAAAAAGACTGTACATGGAGTTTTCATTGAATAAACCCACCGACTGTGAGCGCATCCACCATACATCAACTATCCCTTTCATCCGTTGCCTTGCTTCGCTCATTCAATGAAATTCATTTGTATTAGATGCAAAAACCTTAGGATAATTCTGATTCCTCCCTTCCTTGACTCTCAACATTTGATTAATCATTAAGGTTACTTCTGAAAGGCTCTCAAATCTATGCTGTTTTTCTTTAATCATCATTACCAATGTCCTAACCCTATTCATAATCATCTTCATTCTGAATTACACAATAACCTCTTATTTCCCCTATGACTGTCTTCTCTTTATTATAGACTCTCTATTACAACTATAGTGACTTCTGGGAATGGAATATGATATACTGGAGGAGCAGAAGTTCTGGAACCAGAAAGTACTGGTTTTGCAAACCACCTCCCCACTGTATAACCTGTGATAATGATCAACTCAATAATCATCCACTCCCTTATCCATAGAATAGGGACAAAAGTACCTTCTTTTCACAAGGGTTTCTCAAGAATTATATGACAAAAAGTATGTAAAGTTTCTAATACTATTTCATAATAAGCATACGAAAAAGGTAGACCTTTGGCCTCCTGGCTCCGACTTTCGAAAATAATGTAGTGGTTCACATCGTCACAGAGTAAAGCACGGATAAAGAAGACTCTCCGCAAGCCATCTTCTTTTCTAGATTCATCTTCTTTCATTTCATAAGCTCCTGCTCCCCACCATGAAATCAATCTCACCAAACATCCACCATTCTATAATGCACCTCAGCATCTTTGCAAGCAATGTTCTTTGTCTAGAATTCCATCCCCTTTCTTCTAGCCTAAGATTACTAACCCAACCTGTACACCGAGAAATCTCCTGCCATCATACCTAAAAATCATCCCTTTCCTGGTGTTACTATAACATTTCGAATATCTTTCTATGTTAAATGAATGTCCCAAAGTATTTTAATGATTTTCCTCACATTGTCCCTCTCTCTCAAAAGATCTGGTTCATCAAGGGTGAAAAACATGGTTCATTCTCCTAGGTAGGTGAAATTCTTTGCCCAGTGTATAGTATGATTTAAGAATGCAATAAATATTTAAATGAATAAAATATTCGATTGATTAATATAAGAAAATTACTTAGATCATCTGACATCAGGGCCAAACTAAGAGAAGGATAAAGTGATAAAAGATAAAAACAAAGATTTGCAATATAAAATAAACTAAAAGAAAACATCAAAGATAAGTTGTGGGTCATGTAATTATGACATTCTAACAAAGTTAGAACAAAATATCATTGTATCATTTTTATTACCTCTTCTAGAATAAAAAGCTAGAGCCCAGAAATAATCAAATCAAAACGAGAACCCCATTTTTAACTTTATGCAATCACATGTTGCAAATTTATTTAATTTGAACATAAGTTAACTGACACATAATGAAAAAAAGTAAAATACTATAAAATTTCTGCATGGTATACTGAATCTTAATGTTTTAAAATAATCATTTTAAATAAGACTAGATATCAATACATAACTTTATGCACCAATTTGCTGCACAAACAATAAAAAAGCTACATAGAAAAACACATTGTTTATCCATGTGAAAAAAGAAAAAACTTTTATTTCACTACCCTGCAAATAGATATTGCCAAACTATATTTGTTGCTTGTCTTTTAAAGTAAAAATTTAGACGTTTACAAGGTTATAAAACAATATAGCCTCAAAACTAATTTTGAAGTTACAGAATTGTATAGTTATACCTCAAGTCTCTTTCTTCAATTTTTTTCCCTCAAACTCACAAACGCTCCAGGAATATCCAACCTAATTGAATGTTTGAAATGGGGCTGTATTCTACTTCTGATGAATTAAATAAACACTACCAAGACACCTATGTACCTTTACTAAAATCGCTGGGAGAATAATAGAAAGTACAAAATTTTTAAATCCTGAGTTTGTTGCTGAGAGAATCCCAATAAATCTCCAAGGGAATGCAGACGGTCACAAATTGCCTAAAATTAATTTCATACTAACTTAATCATATTTTAAAGTTAAACAACATTCAATGTGTTTATAACTATTCAGACAAAATATATCTGAATCATAAGAATGAATTGCAGGCTGAGCCAGAAAGGCATTAATTAATTTATCCTACATAATGTTACTTCCTTCCAAACTAATTAGAGGCATAAAATAGTTTACAGATTCTGCTAAGATTCTGATGCTGCTCAAAATAGGACAAAAAGCAAGTTTTATTTTAATGGATGTGTGTCAGCGAAGGTAATTGTTCATGGCTTTTAAAAGGTCAAAAAAGATAAGAAGTAATGGAATGAAAACAATGGGACATAAATGCAATAATTAACTTTTGGCAGAAACTATAATTTTTCCCTTCTGTGTAATAAAACAAACATGAAAAATGAGTCTCTCTTTCGATTGCCTATAAAGTTTTCAAATTCAAATCATTATTGCTTTGTGATGATATAATTATGTTACCCTTTCTTCTCCCTCCCTTCCCTCCCCTTCTTCTTTTCCTCCTCTTTCTCCATCTTTTTAGATATGAATTCAACCACCTCTTTTTATCTTCCCCCACTGCTACCCGATACTGTTTCTCGATTCTTGTTGGAGAGATTTTAAACTCCAGTGATGGGAAGGGGAAAAAGAGCTATTTTTTTCATCTCAGAACCTTCTTGCAGTGTGTGAATTCATATTAGCTAAGCATCTATCTGATTTTACATTCATTTCCTCATTAATCAAATTACTTATGCCTTCTTATATGCTAGACCCTGGGCCGGACACATGTAAACTCATGTCTCCAAGGGACAGAAAACAGCACTTCAGATCTAGTGGTCACTTCCTGGATTATTACTCAGCACCTGTTATCTAATCATTTTTTCTCTCCTACACCACCTTCCCCAGTGTAAGGGTGGGCTTTTGGGGTAAACTTATGGACACACATATACAATAATAACCAACCTTGATGATAGCCTATTTTTTTCTCCCTTTGCTGGTAATTTAAAACCAAGACCCAAAGAGAGAAAGAAGAAAATCCCTTTCCAGGGGGTTGGGTGAAAAACAACTCAGTGATTATTGCCAACTATATTCGATCCCCTGTGAAGTGGAGAACTAAGTCTGAAGCAAGAGAGAGGAGTGGGGGGTGGGGAGGGTGGAGGGAAAGTGGGAGAAAGAGAAAGACAAAGAGAGAGACTGAGTCGCGCAAAGGAGGAGAGAAGAAAGAGAGCAAACACTGGTGGTGTGGGAGTCTAATTCCAATGCCTTCTGGAGACCTGCATCCCCACACTTTGGATTCCATGGGACACCCTGTTAATTCCTAATAATTTCTGCCCACCCACCAGCTCCCTATCTCTGTTCTTAAGCAAACCTGACTGAGCCTCCATTAGTTGCAAGGAAAACAGTTGTAAAAATTCACCAAGAAACTTTAGAGCCTAAAAATGTAGTTCAAAATATTCTGTTAAGTTTTAACAAGATTTTAATTCCTTTTAGAAAGGAATGCCACTAACTTGGCTACAAGAAGAGTCACCAATGTGGCTGATAGGTTGGTTTTCAGATTATTCCTATTAAGAACAAGGATTATGTGTATGTGCCCACTCTTTATGCCACTCCCCAAGACAACAGGAAGACTTTTGTTTAAGTTTTAATGTACTATTTACATGTACAAATTTCATAAGTGTGCTAAAGTTCAGAATAACACTCCCCGTCCCAGTTAAAAAATAGATATATACGTTCTAGTTAGAACCAGTGTGACATGAATGGACCTTGAAATAATCATGCTAAGAGAAATAAGCCAGACAAAAAAAGTTGAAAATCACATGATATCACTTATACGTGGGATATAAACCTAAAAGCAACAAATGAACAGGACAAACAGAGACTCATGGACATGGACTATAGGCTAGTGGTTACCAGAGGGTAGGGGATAGGGGGAGGGAGGAGGTAGGCAGGATAAAGGGGGTCAAATATGTGGTGAAAGAAAGAAATCTAACTATGAGAGGTGAACACACAGTGTAGATACACACACACACACATGCACGCACACACACACACACACACCCCTAATTGTTAAAGTGTACAGCCTAAACATTGTATTTGGTTAACCAAAGTCACAATAAATACATACATAAATACATACGTACGTACACACCAATCTGTTAGAATGTGTTCTCATTTTGTGAGGTGTGGGGCACACTATGAAAGTGTGTCAAATGAGTGACAATAAACATGGGAATATCCGTGTATTTAATGGATAAAAAGTTAGATAAAGAGAGGTTAATCTCTTAGTTTGCTAGTCTAAAGGGAAATGGATTTTGAAATAAAAAATGTTGACAAAAGACAAAATAAAGACAGATGAAGTGTAACTTAGAGAGAGTGGAGGCTGAATTTGTGACAGATCTGAAAGATTTTTATAGGTCTGCTACAAAGTGTCAGCAGAAGGCAACAAAAAGATCAGATTAAGCAGATATCGCTTAACGTAGAATTAAGAACTGAAGAAAGTTTCATAGGCGTTTGGGAGGGGAGACCTAGTATTGTGTTTGCCAATGATATGAGTGATTTGGGGTAGCGAATATAGAACTGAAACACTTTCCAGGTGTTAAATGTGCTTGGTATGTTAAATAGCACACATCTTTCCCCTTCAGCCATCTCTGGAGTTGGACCACAGGTGTAAGAGCCAAGCCCACGGGGCATCTCTTTAGCCTAATTATTAGCAAATGCCCTTCAAATTAGAAGTGAGATCATTCTATTGCTCCCTAAATTTGCTCTGCAATTTTACTAATTATACAGCTTCATTTGATTTGATTTAACAATAAAGAATTGCATGCACTGCTTTTGCAATGTGTGCCTCACAAGCTACAGCACACCAGCCTATAGTAAGAAAAAAAGGAAATAAAGCCATGTTTCTACCCCCTTTGTGAGCATTTCAGGCCCATCGGGTTTCTCCCAAATAATTCAATGAGTTTTCAGAATTTTATTTGCACCATTAGAACTTTTAGCTACAATAGTGCTATAATCCAGTTGACACTGATGTCAAAGATGATTCCAAAGATATCCTCCTCTACTGATATCCATTCACCAAAGTCATTGCTACAGCTACTCATGCTGTCAGTGTGTCTGCCAAGGTCCAGAGAAACTGATGTCTGTGCCAAGGGCAAGCAAGACCTCATTACAAATTCTATCATTGCCACCTTCACCAATTCTGAGATCAGTCGCCAGTATACCCACATTACTACACTATGCCTGGGCTGAAAACGGAAGTTTCATCGCTAAGAAAACTAATCACCCCTGCCTTTCCCAAAAGCCTTATTAACAAAAGAGAAGCCCCCAGTGAAACAGCCAAATTCCCAACTACAACCTCTACCCCTTTCCCCAAATCTTACAGGTCATAAGCTTGTCTATGCACATATACTTTCTAATAATTTTTTTTTTACTAGCCACTCTTAAAAATGAACAGACTTCAGATACCTATTTGAAGAAAATCTCCAACAAGAAATTTTAAAAAGCTCAATACAAAACAAAAATGAGGAACTCAGAAGAAACAGAAAATGCAGAAAGTAGAGAAAAAGTGTGAGGATGTAATAAAGATATTTTTCAGCCCTGCAAAGTCGAAATTCAGTTATAAGTAGCCTATAAAAAAAAAAAAACACCTAAAACTAAGGCTACATAAAGGTTGAAAGTAAAAAAGTAAGAAAGGTTGAAAAAGACAGAATGCAAACAATAATGAAATTAGTATACTAATTAGTATACTAATATCAATTAAGGCAAAATGTTTTAGTACAGATTCACTCAGAAAATATGGGATATCAATGTACAGTAAGTCCTCAAAGTAGTCAATAGACTCTGTGACTTTGAATAAAATGACATAATGAAACCAATTTTACCATATGCTAATTTTTATGAGCAAGAATTAAGTTCCTATGGCATTTCTATATTTCAAGGGCACATTATCATCTTGATCATTTGAAACTTTTGTCATTAGTAAGGTTTCATCTTAATCAGGCCCTTAACTAACATTTTGTTCAATGCCATTTTGTTATAATTGACAAAACTGTAAGAAAAAATAGACAAATTCACGCAAAAAAAATGTGAGATATGACATACAGTAAGTCCTCAACATGCTATGAAAATGCTTAAAACTAATCACTCTCTAGCAAGACCAATCAAAATGTAAAGTAAAAAGGCACAAATAACCACTGTCAGAAATGAAAAGGGGCATCACCACAGATGCAGAGATTAAAGAGGTAATAAAAGTGCATTTTAAGAAACAGAGGTAACCAACAAATTACCAGGAAATGATTACAAATTACCAAAATGTGCATAGAAATAAAAAATAGCTCTATTCACAAAATTGAATTTATAATTAGAAACTCTCACAAGAAAATTCCAGGCCCAGATGTGCACAAGGCGAGGGTACCAAGAGAAATGTGCAGGAATGTTTACAGCATCATTATTTATAATAGCCTAAAACTGGAAACAGCCCGAATGTCCATCAACAAAAGAGGGGATATATTATGGCACAGTCATACAATACAGACTATTCAACAAAGGAAATGAACAAACTACTACTATACAAAGCCTGGCTGGAGCTCAGAAACTGTTATATAAAAGAAGCCAGACCCTCCCCTCCCCCTCTCTACACACAAAAAAAGGAGAATATATTGTATGATTGTGAGTATATAAAACTTAGAATCAGACAAAACTAAACTGCCGTGATTAGGAAAATATTATAAGTGGTAAAACCGTAAAGAAAAGCAAGAAAGGGATGAGTGAGTATAAAAATGAAATAGGAGTTACTTTGGAGGGAGAGGTTTATTATTAGGAAAAACAGCCAGAGAGAGGGCTTTCTGGGATGCCAGCAACATTTTCTAGTTTAACATGGGTAACGCAGGTGTTCACTTACAAATATTTTCTAATAGTTCATTTTGCGATAATTAAGCTGTACAAATATGTTCTATATACTTTTGTACAGATCTGTTATTACAGAAAAGGCTTAGGAAACGGTAGCTACTGCTCTCACTCTGGAGGGGAAACACCGGGATGACAAAAGAGTAACACAGCTTTTGGGAGAAAATTATATTTATGTTGGATTAGAGGGTGCCACAAAGGGAGGCGGCAGACTATCAGAAGATTTCCGAAGTGTGATCAAGCCTGCGTGTTGGAGCGGTGTGATTACTGGATATCCTGGCTAGAACGAGGACAATATAAAGGAATAATAAAAGGAGCGGAAATTAATGGTGTGATGAAGGGCAGAAAGTGCCTACAGTGTAATTCAGCCCCTCTCTTAAAGCCTGTGGACAATTTACATTTAGGATTTAGATTGTTTTGAGTTTCTACCAGAAGGCACTATATTCTAAATACCTTTCTGCTTCTTAACTGACCTGCTTCGTATCTCTCAGACGGCATAGCCTTATCAAATGCAAGGGCCACCATTTTGACATACATAATGTCTGCTAAGGTAGACGTTAAATCAAGAGTCATTCAAAAGACCCATAAAAATTTATATCAGCTTCATTTCTTCCTTTCTTTCCTTGTCTTTCTTTCTTTCTTTCTTTCTTTCTTTCTTTCTTTCTTCTTCCTTCCTTCCTTCCTTCCTTCCTTCCTTCCTTCCTTCCTTTCTTTCTTTCGGTGAGGCAACCCTTGGTTGACCTCACAGATTGCAAGGACCTTGTCAGTTTACGGTCCCTTATTTTTTATTTATTTTATTTTATTTTTTAATTTTCTATGCCTACAGCATCTGGTCTTCTAAGTGGTCTCTGTTTCATTTATTTCAACGGATGAAGCAGAAAGTCACCTCAAAGCATTTGTTCCCTTGGTTCCATGAAGAACCACATGGGTTATTTGCTAGTAGCTCCCTGGGTTAAGGTAAGAAAATTACTGAGGACAGAGAATAGGAAAGAGTATAATAAGTTTCTGTGACACTAGAGAAGCTCTCCAAGCCCCCAAAATGAAGAGCTGGTCACTGGAGAGGAAACGGGTCTATATAATCCTCAAGAGGGGAAGTAGAGAGGCTGTTGTGGGCATGACTAAGGCCCAGTGCTAAGGAAGAACGTTGAGGCTGCTCCAAACAAAAACCATGAAGAAAGTGAGCGGCCAAGCTGCTGACTCAGGGGCATGAATGGGAGAGATGTTTCAGCACCAGGTGTGACTGATGGGAGCTCTTCTGAACCCAGCCATACTTGTATAAGGGACATCTTGTGGCCTTTGCAGGGTCTGGGCCAGGGAGGGCACCAATGCTGAGTGGACACAAGTCCATGTAACTGTGCAGGTGCAAGCTTCAACAGCATGGCAATGTGGCAGCAAGACACATGTAAAGTAGAAAACTAATCACATGGCACAGGTTTCTCTATGGCCAGTATTTGAAAAAAGACCCAATACCACCACATTGGACTAGATAAGGCACCAGATTTAAGGTCAACTGGTTAGGTAAAACTTCAAAAGGGATTGGACTTTTTGCTAATGAATGCAGGTAGAGTTTCAGGTGATTAGAAAGGTTAAAATAAATCAGCCCAAAGTTTTATGAAGCTTGTGAAGTATTGATGCTATCAACATCTGATGCCAGAAATTTTCAAATTTTCTGCACAATCAGCTTAAATCAGCTTTATGTATGTAACCCCTCCCCCCCCCCAAAAAAAATACTGAAAGCATAGGCCTTAGAAAGAAATTAAAGGTCTGTTTGCCTGAAAATACCTCAGGTACAAGAAGCATACCCAGTCCTGAAAGAACAGCCATTTAAGACATCTCCGCCATCTGCAACTTAACTTAAAGGAGAAGGTTAGCTACTTACTCACTCTTTGAGTAATAATGATTGAACACTTCCTATATGCCTGAAAATGTGTGAGGTGCTGGGAATACAAAGATGAATAAGACAAGGTCATTATCATTTAGCAAGTGAAAAAAGACACGCAAACAAATCAATAGAGGCTTTTGTAGAAAATGCCATACATGAATGGAGAGGTGGAGATGGGAGCCCCAGTTCTTCTGGTATGCAGGGATGGGGGCAGGGAGAAGATCGGCTTCAAAAAAGAGGATCAAAGAAGGGGAAATGCATTGGGAGTAGAAGGAAAGAGATATACAAAGGCAAAGAGGGCTGAAAGCAGCAGGCGTGATAAAGGGAACACGGGGCAGCTCAGGGCTGCTGCCAGCAAGCACACTGAGACAGGAGGGAGGCTGCAGGAAGAAAGGCGTTGCACAGCCTTCACAAGGTTTGCCTTTTCAAATACTCACTGAAATGGGAACATTAGAGGATAAACTCCACTCCCCTACCCTAACTCCTACCTAGATGTTATCTACTTCATATGGTTAAAATGTTTTCCATTTAGGAAGCTGTACTGTATCAGCCAGAGTTCTCCAGAGAAACAGAACCGGTAAGAGATAGATGATAGGTAGGTAGGTAGGTAGGTAGGTAGGTAGGTAGGTAGGTAGGTCAGTTGGTGAGTCGAAAGAAAGAAACTTACTTACACATACACACACACAAAAGATTTCTTTCGGGGAATTGGTTTATGCGATTGCGGGAGCCAGCAAGTCCAAAATCTTCAGGGCAGGCTGGCAGGTTGGAATTTCTTGGGCAGGAGCTGATGTTTCAATCTTCAGGAAAAACTTCCTCTGGGAAACCTGTTTTTGCTCTTAAGCCTTTTCAGCTAATTGGGTGAGGCTCACTCACATTATCCAAAGTATGCTCCTTTAGTTAAAATCAACTGAGTGTAATGTTAACTGCATCTACAAAGACCTTCACAGCAACACCTGATTAGTGTTTGATTAAACAGCTGGATACTACAGCCTAGCCAAGTTGACATATAAACAATCACAAAGGGCATACTCCCAATTTACTATTAAATATAGACTTGTTTTTACTCCAAAAAGGCAACGTCCATCAACATCTAAAAGTTCCTACAATTTTAATTTAGAATTAAACACAGAATTCCTCAACTTTACCTAACGCACACGCACACACACACACACACACACACACACACAATAATATCTCATCAAATAGAGAATATACTTCTCATCAATACTCTAATCAAGAAGCCAATATTGATTTAGCCTACCTTAATATTTTATAATTTAAACTGTAAGATTACATAGTATTTCTGAAATTTTAATTCAATTTTCATGAATCTGTCCCTATACTTTAATCTGTAATAAGTTGTTTTGTTGTTTCAACACAAGACTCTGTAAACTCTCCTTTTCTTCTGGGTTCTTTCTGAAGTCCTTACAATAGAATGAGTTTTGCTGTCTAGCAACAACCTCCTGCTCTTACGTTAACAGCTGCATGTTAACAGATAAATTACTCACATTTGTGACCAGCCTAAAAAGCATTCCTTTGAAACCCAAAGGTTTCACTTTTAATTCCTCTTGACTGCAGGGGTCATGGTTAGATTAAGTATTTCTATTAAAGTACTATTTTTTTCATTAAAAATAGACTATCCTTTGAACAGATTATCCTTTGCATATACTATAACTAGTACACTGTATTAAGCAGTCATCAGACTGTGAGAAGCACTGCGGAATGTTTGATAACACTCAAAATCATCATCAGCCAGAACATCAAAGATCAGAAACCATTTCTGGAATCCTGATAGTTTCGTATAAACACAGTATATTATACTAACATAGTACCTGATGCTATTGATGTTCAGTTAATACCTGTTCAATCTGAAGAGAAAGGGAGAGAAGTCTCACCTTCTGGAGAAACTCAACCTTTTTAGATGGTGAGGAAGAACTGGAAGTTGATATCAAGCCAAACCGAATTTCGTATATATTTATGTTCAATTTATTGATAGAAAAGCTTAAACTCACTACAGATTTTATGTTCACTCATACACAAAAATACACCTTTAGACATTTTCATAAACCCCTTAATTGAAGCGACTCCTTACTTGTCACCTGATCGCTTACAGGGCATGAGAAGGAGATGGAGACACCACTGGACCTCTTAACAAAGGTTGTCGTGTGTATGTCCCAACAACCGGAAATCAGAAGGGGGACCTGAGCAATCAGAGTCTAAACTGGGATTCCCAAATCCAAGAATTACTAGATAACCCAGGCCTATTTAGAGCTGCTCAGCCTAATAAAAAACCAAACCATCAAATCCATGGGGTTATTTAATAGAAATGTAGGCACCAGGATACAAAATCAGACACTGTCCATAGGACACTGTCCATAGGCAAGCATAAAGGTAGCAACTCCCAAGCTGAAAATCAGACCCTCTGGTTACACGTGCAGTTAGATTTTTTATCCAGCTCCTGGAGCGGGAGCAAGGCCATGCTGGCAGTGCTTAAAAAGGGAAGAACGGGGCTAAGGGATGCCTCCAGATATACACTGGTGTCTGAGCCTGGTAAACCTTACCTTAATTTTTACAATCAAGGTATAAGTCCACTAGCAAGGTACACAGCACCTCTTCCTTAACATTGCTCTGATAAAGTTTCCAGTGGCTTTAGTTTGTCTAACAATCCCTCTGCAAATCAATAGCACTCAAAACTGAGAGCAGAAGACAGCTAACAGGAAAATTACAATTTCCATTAATGAGTCTCTTCACAGTATGGGTTTACCTGCTCTGGGCACACACCTTCAAGGATCCAGGTAATGACATGGCAGCTGTTCCAGGCCCCTTAAAGAGTCTATCTGGATTTTTTATTTCCTCCATCCCCAAGACCTCCTTCCCAGACTCCTCGGCCCCTTTCACCATTGCCCAAAGGTGAACAGGCCCTACCCATCTTTCAGTCCTAATCCATACTCTGCTCATTCTCAAGCCTGGATACTGAGTAGATTCACCTGGGAACTTTTAAGAAACATTACCTGGGCCCCTTCCCAGTAGGTTCCAACTTAATTAAGCTGGCATAGGTGTCAGTGTTTTGTTTTTGTTTGTTTGTTTTTAACTTTCTGGTGATACTAACACAGAGACTTGAGAACCACTGCTATAGCTAAAACTTCTGCACACCCGCACACTGACCCTGGTGGTCTGAAAGTCCACAAAGGTCTCAGGAGTCACCACAAAGGACCACAGAAAAGCAGAATATGCTCTAAGAAGCAGAATATACCCTAAGAATCATAAGCACTCCAGGAATTAAAAACACCAAAATGACACAATTAAGTACATTTGGGTAAATCAGGAATCATCTCAGCTGGGGCTCAAGAAAAGGAAACATGTACAGCCTCCTGACCTCCAGCAAAAGGTCTTCATTTATTCATCAGACTGTGTGTTCACCAGATTAATAGTAAATTCCATTCAGAAAAACCATGAACATCCTACCATCAGAAATCATCTAAAATCTGCTCAGGGTGCTCCGCTTTTAACTACCCAATTTCCTGTGCAAGCTCATGAAAAAATGATGGAAACATCAAAGAACAATCTGCTTCGGAATCATCGATTTAAAAGTAACAGCACGTGAAGACATAATTATATCTTTGGTGATTAACAACACAAGAATTTATTTAAATTAGAAAACTTCTGCTTGAAACAAGCTGTAACCATCAGGTGATGTGCCTGGCGCACACTGCATTAGGAGTGCAGCATAATAATTCAACATAACGCCACTTAAACTGCTCTTATTCACAGTGGAGTCGGTTTTCTCACCAAAAGTTCTAGTTGAACATAAATCATGAGTAAAAATGAGCAGCTTAATAATACTTTAAGTTATTTAGGAATTTGGGGGATAGTCTTATTGCTAATGGCTGCATTGTATTCCCAAAGGATGCCTGAGAACAGGAAAAATAAAATGCAAGAATTGTGTTTTTAAACTGTAGTGGAGCTAAAAGTACTTACAGCAAAATAAAACTATAACAAAATTTATCTTTGGGTATTATACAAATAAATTCTGATAAGTTTTTTTAAAATGAAAAAATACCAATACCAAGGAAATAGAGGTTAAAGAAAAATGCAATGTATATCAATTTTAAGTCAGATATTGCATCACAGTTAAAGAGCTAAGAAAAAAAAACCTTTTTATTTCCTTTACAAATTCTTACTAAATATATAGGTCAACAAAATAGCACGGCATACAATCCACTTTTCTCCATCTTACACATACAGTAATCTCCAACCATTCTGAGTTCCCCTTGCTTTTCCACATCTGTGAGGTTTTGCACAATGCTGTTCCCTATGCCTGGGATACCTTCCTTTATATTTTCAGCAGTCAACCCTTGCCTATCTTTTGAAATAAAGCTCCAATATAGCTTTCTCTTCTTTCTTCTCATCCCCTACCTTCTAAAGTGAGTTGGTTTTTTTTCTGTTTTCAAAATCACAGTACTTTTTCTCTGATTAATCTAGAAACTTAATTTTTTGTTTATTAATTAAATTATTGGCATTCTCTTAAAAAGAAATTTGGGTCATTACTCAATGAGAAGGGGACAAGCCTCAATATAAAATTTTGTCATTTTCCATGAACATACATTCCCTATATTTCGTTTCTTTTCTTCTTTTAAAAGTTTTTTTAATTATAAAGTTTTTTTAAAGTTCATTACTGAAATATAAAAAACATTAAAAATTGGAGGAAAAATGTCATCTGACACTCCATCACTCAGAACAACTGCTACAATTTCAGACCAATATATTTTCTATACATATTTTCTAAACAAATAAATCGAGATGTGTGTAGGGATAAAATGTGGCAGAAGACTAGAGAGATGATAACTAGATAGATCATGATCTACAAAAATAAATTATAAAATAATCTACAAACAAGACAACTGATAATTCATGTACCCTGATAAATCTATAACACAAAGATATAGTAAGGAATTTTGCTGATAAGATCTCTTCACTCTTATATTTCTGCTTCTGCAATGGAGTGAGTGGTAGTGTCATTCACCATATTAAGAAATAAAGGAAGAGAAAAGACATACTCAGTTTTAGAAAGACTGAGATGTATATGCCTGTGAAATATCAAAGATATGTCCAGTAAGTAGTTGAATATATTAGTCCGTACTAGCATAGAGAGAAAGATGCAAAAAACATTCAAGCTAGAGGTGAAGGTTGCAGTTATAGTGGGCAAAACTCCACAAAGAGAAGAAAAGGGAATTAAGGTCAGAATTCAAAGAAATGCCAACCTCAAAGGAATTGGAAGAGGAAAATTAATCCACACTGTTTAAAGAGGGAGCTGCTCCAGAGACTCCACAGTAAATTGGACTTGAGAAGATTGAGATGTTCTGTCTATAGCTTGTTTCAGATTCTTTTTTTATAAAAACCAAACTAGTATCTAAAATACTGAATCCACACATCGGAAATATGGGAGTAGCAGCATTTTTATAGGAAATTGTAGTGTTTGTTTTATTATATAAATGCACAGAATAATGTGTTCCCCATCCCTAGCCCAAACACATAATATTTTGGCAGTGACTTTTCAATATCCGTAATGCTCAATTGATATTCTTTTATTAATCTCATAAATAAAAGGATTTCTTTTATTGCTGTGATGGAGGTTAAATGGTAGCTTTACTGATCAGATGGAGAAAACAAAGCACAGAGGCTACTAAGCAAACCAAAACTGGATGTGGAAATGGTTTCTCTGGTCAAGCAGATGCAAGGCCTAGCTTAGGCATTTGCTCGATTATTCCAGAGCTATACGGAGAAAGGTTCATTTAAGGTCATTCATTCAATTCTGTTCTAAATGCAGATAATTTTCATTTTTATCTTGCTATAAAGTGGTATAATTTCCATAGCCACTAACTTATAGGCACCCGGTGATACTTCATTCCTGCTTATCATTATTCATAGACATAAGAAGGATATAAAGATGTGAAAGTTGTCATTTTTCTTTAAAATAGAAACTAACAAATTAATATATTTTCCTTGGCACAAGTGATTAGTGTAATAAGTAAACAAAGAGATAAAATCAACTATCCCTCTTAAGCGACTTTATTTTGCTGTTAGAGGAAATATACTAATAATTCTACTTTATAGCAGCATTATTTACACTCAAGTCCAAATAAGTTTTCTAGGGCAGCTTCCATGTAACAGCACTTGTTGAAATGGCAGTAAAGAGTGGTCATTTATAAACTAGCAACTCTGTATTTTACTTATAGTGACCACTGCTCCTTTTTCTTGTCTTGATTCCCTGTTGTGCATCCTTCTTGACTTCTTACTAGAGTTTATGTTGTAAAGTTTCAGTTCTGGGGTTTGTTGAGTCGCAATGAACTTGTCAGAATGGACTCTAGATCATTCTCTTCAAGCATGATGTTTGTAAAAAGAAAAGAAAAGAAAAGAAAAGGAAAGGAAAGGGAAAGGAAGAAAGAAAGAAAGAAAGAAAGAAAGAAAGAAAGAAAGAAAGAAAGAAAGAAAGAAAGAAAGAAAGAAAGAAAGAGGGACAAAATTACCTGTTATCTTCTAAAGTGCTTAAGGGGAAAATCTAGTAAACACCAGATAAAAAAGTCAAGGATGAGATATTGTACCTACTCAGGAGAAAAGCAAAATACTTGTATCGAGCCAGCCATATGAAGCCACAGACAATGCAAGCTTTAACATCTGCCAGCTCAGTGCTGTGTGGATTCCGGCAGCAGGCGCTGGATCCATCAGCACGCCAAGTGAGGATTCTGGCGTAGGCCACTCCCGCGAAGAGCCAATCTCAGAAAAAGATAAGATGAAATCTGCCAACAAGTCTGAAAATTAAAAATGAATGAAAAGAACAGAAAAAAAATGATAGATGTGAAATACAAGGCAATGTTAATGAGAGAAAAACAAAGACAACTACCTCCAGGAATGAAAGAAAGGATGAAGTACACACATAAATAAAAAAACTACTAGCGCAAACAACTACAATCTACTAAATTCATTGGTTAGAAACAGAACCTGTGAAGACAGCATTCAAAGGTGAACAGGGCTGTAGATTAATGTGTTTTCCCTTGAACTCCTAATATCAGGTAATAAAGGAATTTGATAGTTGCCCGGTAAAATGTACAACTCTTCACAAAAAGGAAAAGATGTAGAGTTGTACTACGGAAAATATATTGCAGGAGGAAGATCTCAGAAAATAGTATTGTTAAAGTAAATGATCATAAAAACTTTTCTGTCCTCACCTTATTGCAGAAATAGAAATTTTCCTTTAATCCAAAATATTAGTAATGCTAGCCCAAAAGATACAATGAATTTGAGATTTTATTTTAAAGTAAAATTGCAGTGTTTGGACCATTGCTGAAAACCTTTTGTTCATAGTGCATTTTGGGACTAGGAAGATGGGGCACAAATATCATGAGATGCAAGGAAAAAGAGAAAAAAGAGAAAGAAAAACAGAGGGAGAGACAGAAAGCCAGAAACATTTGGAGAAATGGTAAAGGCAAAGAGAGAGAAAGATAGACTGATATACTGAGGGAAAAAAGGTCTGCAAGAAATCACCAAATTCAGTTCTCTGCATTCAGGCCACTTCATACCTAAATTGGCTGACAGAAGAAAATATATCCTTTCAGATCCATAGATAAATAGATTTTGAGAGTTTCATGAATAAACGATTCTAGGTAGCCAATCCCTTATCTGGGAAATGTTTTTTACAGCAAATATAAATCCTACATGCTTTGCTTTGTTTCTTCTCAGTGTTATTGGAGGGCAGTTTGAGTCTATCCTCTAGGAAATAATTTTTTGTTGTTGTTGTATCTTCCCTCAGGCTTTTTCTTCTCTTGTATGAATAATTGTTTCTTAACCTGTTTTTCATGATTCTAATTTTCTAAACTTTTAATTATCTTTATTGGTTTCCTGAGCATCCTCTGCAAATCCCCCTGAGCCCATCCCAGAATGAAGTGATACTGAGAACCACAATGAACACATATAAGTCATCTTATGGTACTTGCAGGAAATTCGGCAATTACACAGGCACTATTCTCTTCGACCATCACAATCTCTCCTTAATACAGACATTGCAGTTTCCTTTAATGTATTGATGAGGGAAAAGGCACAAAGAGATTAAAGGCCTTGGAGACTGTTAGACAGAGAGCAGGAAGACAGACCTGGGGGCAGGAACATGAGTTTAGAGGCAGCCAGTCCCTATTTGGTATAGGGAGGAAGAGAAGAGATATGAGGCAAGAATGAAAAATGGAAGCCAGACTCTGAAGACCCTTATGTGGTGTGGTGAAGATTTTTATTCTATCCATCTGGCAATAAATGTTTTAAGCAATCGAGTGCAGAATCTGGCTGGTTTTGATGGGTGACTACTCTGGCCACAGTCTATAGTGTGAGAGGCTTATGCTCAATAATATGTGAGAATATTGGGAGTCTTTTGGAGAAGATCAGGTAAAAGGTTGTGAGTCCCAAACTAAGACAAAAGTTATAAAAATGGAGGATCTGGACCCAAATTCAGGGGCCATGAACAAACAGAGGCAAGGGGAGCCCTGAAAGGAATAGTCAAAGAAGCTGGAAAAGCGGATGTGAAAAGTGGCACCCATGGCAAACAGTACCAAATGCTCCAAGGTGGACAAAACAGCAGAATAGTCAGCAAAGAAGCTGCAGAACTGGTGTTCAGCAGATCACCATGGAGGACCCTAATGGGGCTGCTTTCACTAAGTAGTGAGAGCGTAAGACAAACTGCCGTGAGTTGAGAAATAAATACGCAAAGATTAAAACTATTCGATCTAGAAGTTTTATGGTGACGGTGAGGAACGAGAATATTTGAAGAAAATTGAAGAAGTAGAGGAATTTTGCTTTGGGTGGTTATAGACAGAAAATAATAAGCAGAATATGACAAAGAATCAAGTATTATGTGCTTATATGTGAAAACACATCATCACTTACCAATGAGTGAGTTTTAGCTAAAAATAGAATGAATCTGACATTAAATATTCACATATAAAATATCTAGGCATTGATATGTACAGTGTCTAAGAGACAATCAGGATGTTTAAATGGAATTTATTGGTCTCTTCATGCATAGACATTTATAAATATATTCTAAACTCTCTAGTAGCACTGCCCATAGGAATAAAAATGACTCACACTACAAATAGAAGGCATAAATCCCAATTCTAACGTTATTAGTCACTATATATTATTCTCCCATATATTAGTTGGTAATACACTGCTAGTGCGTCCCATCTGGCATGTTTATAGGGCATGAAATAATCCATATATTTAGATTTTAGCTTCAGCATTATTTTTACTATACCACATACTATAAAAGTACCTAGCACTGTGTCTGGACCATTACAGGGACACATAAATAAAATTACACTTTGTGAATAGTTGGAGTCCCGATATCCTTGACTCCTTTGCTCCAAAAGAATCAATTTTTAAAAACAGTTTTTAAACACTTTTTCAGTCTGATTTTTATGTTCTTCTGCGATCTGTTACTAGAATTCCCATTAACACAGTATCGGGTCATCATTCTTAACATCCCACTGCCAAGTGGCTTGCTGTGCTCCCAGTTTGCTAAGACTTCTGGCCCACTTAAGCCTTTATATTAATATCACTTTGTCTTGGTGAAGTTTTTGAAAGAGCTCTTCCATATACCATGATGAAGCAATATTCTGTTTCTCATTCTCCTCTTCACCAATAACATGTGACACTGGAATCCTAACCTCTGGATTTTGAAACTGTGTTTTACAGAGTTCCAAGCCAGGACTCTACTGAACTCTCCTGCCCATCCAGGCTTCAACTAGAGCATCTCTAACACGGTTCACCATGTTTTATCTGAAAACAGGGTTATAATGCTGGTTTGGAAGTAAAACAAGAAAAAAAACACTACGTTTAGACATTCTATTGTGTCACTGTTTTTTACAAACCTAGAATAGCAGAATAATTGAACATCCAAAAGACCCAAGTATTTTTACAGCATCCTAAGGAAAAGTGTTCACTATATATATAGACTTTCTCATTTTGACTTTGGATGAAAAATCTCCTAGCTAGCCAAGTCCACTATGAATTATAATGCCATTTGGGGCATGAAAAGCATCTGCATAGAACAATGGCAAAAATAGATTGTCATCATGTAGAAATCTATTTAAGTATTTATGTGCTGAAGAGTTTTTAAAAACAAGAAAAATGCTGATATCAAGAAAAGACTGATTTTGTTAAAGGATAATTAGCTGGTGTTCTACATAAGATCTCTTTAGAAAGGTTGACTTTTTTTTTTTTTTAAGATAGCCTAAGGGTTGGTTTTGCCAGTAACCAAGTAAAAACAGCAGACTTCTGAAAAGATGGACTAGAACCAGATGTCAAAAGCAAATTAACACATCATGAGACAGCACCCTTTCCCGAACAGTAAAAAGACATTCCATAGGATGATGGCTTGGCCCTTTGCCAGCCACACTCGAGGCAAGAGATGTCTGGATAAGATGAGAACAAGAATGAAATAAGAGAACCCCTGTGAGGAAACAAGAAAAGAAGAACTTAACTATTCTATCATTGCATCAAAAGCAATATCTCTCAGAAACACACTCAATATCATTTGAAAGAATTAAATAAGACCTGTTCTTTTCAGGGATTTTAAGACAGGTTAAGAACAGCTAACAGAGATGTTGGGCGTCACCATCTAGCCCAGCTGGCTATTTCTTAAAACACTAAGAAGAGTAATGATAATGTAGGATCTGGTCTCCGGCCTTCAGGAATCAAAAACCTGATTTTGGCAGCACTCTGAGAAGAGATCCATCCCTTATGGGTGGCCTCACCGTAAGCTGATGTAAAACACTGAATACTAATGGCTATATTTAAAAAAAGAAATATAAGCATTATAAGGACCAAAGTCTTCATATTTGTTTGACTAAAGTATTCTTTCACAATAAGCTGATACATCTGGGGATCCAAATTATGATTAGAAACTTATACGGTTAGCGTGGACTCGGAAAAGAGAACATTAGTTAGATGATTCAATTCTTAAATAACAACATACAAAAATGCCTGCTGCTCTATTTTTATACAAGAGGTTCTCTGGGCAAAACATAAAAATTGTATCACTGACTCTTGAACAATGCTTGGCCATATCATACCAACACTGACCTCTGTAACTATAAGTACTTGAGATGTCAGGGACATTGTCTTCTTGTTCATTACTGTACCTTATATCTGGCACCTAGTAGGCATTTAATGTACATTTGTTTGCTAAATGAACTTAACTCACCTTTTTCCATGTTTAGGAGGCTGACCAATGAATATTCTATTTTCTGATACATTAATACTCAATCAGGTTACTATAGAACCTGCTGGCCCATGGGCCATTTTACACTAAAGCTGACACTACCTGTCATCTGCTTTAATATAGTAAATATGGACTCTCGGGAGGAACATACTATATTACGTATTTCAAAATTCATTATGGATACATATCCGAACTGCCCCCAAGCTCCAGAAATATTCATTTTTACCTATTCCAGATTATTTATTTCCAGTTGTTATAATTTCAATGTGGCCACTGGTGAAGATAGGGAAGCCATCTTTGAATCAGGGAAATTAAAACTTAACGGGATTTAAGTGGCAACTGTTAATTGAACTTTTTCATCCTCTTTCCTCTCCATCTCCTACGCTTTTTCTCCTTAACTTTCTTTTGAATCTAAAGGCTCACTTTCACTTCTCCTTTCCACTCCTATACTGACACATACTCGCTATCCAATCTGCATTTCATTCTATTTCTAAGAAATAATTTATACTTCTCTTAATCCCTTTAGTGCCTGAGCAAAAATATTTTGTCTTGATCCCAGCCTAAACACGCACATGAATGCGCACGCGCGCGCACACACACACACACACACACACACACACACACACACACACACAGTGGTCCTATAAGATTGTAATGAAATTGAAAAATCTCTTTTCACCTAATGACACCATAACCATCATATCATCATAGAGCAATGTAAACAAAAGTACTGCGCTGCCAGTCATATAAAAGTATAGCACATACAATTATGTATAGTACATAATACTTGCTAATAAATGACTATTAGTTTATGTATTTATTATGCCATACTTTTTACCATCATTTTAGTGTACTCTTTCTACTTATTAAAAACAAGTTTGATGTACAACACCATGTCGTGATATGCCAGCAGCAGCATCGTACATCTTACGTTTACCAAATTTCTCGATTGGATCATTTTCTCTTGTACTTGATTTAATCTCATGTTGTCTTATTCAGCACGGCCTCTTAGCACACAAAATTCACTGTTAATATTGCTAATAAGAGGCCACACTAAGCAATTAACCTGGAAATAAAATTAAAAGTGATTAAGGACTATGAAGGTGGAAAATTAGTGATGGTTATTGTTTGCCAGGCAGGCTTGTCCCATTCCACCATGGCCACAATCCTGAAGAACAAGAGTAAAAGTGACAGAAGCTGTTAAAGTATCTGCTTCACTGAAGGCAACAAGACTAACAGAAGTTCGAGTAGGCCTGTTTTAGACATGGAGAAACTTCTAATAACCTAGATTAAGACCAAACACAGGAGTGTATCCCTCTCGGTGACAATTGACATGACAATTACAGCCATCGTAGCAACTTTGTTCCCGATGTTGAAAGAAAAGGCTGGACCTGACTATGATGTTGAATTTATTTCTAGCTCTGGGTGGTTTAAATGACTCAGGAATTGTTATTCATCACATAATGTGAAAGTGAGTGGTGAGTCTGTGAGTGCTGATGTGATGGCAGCTGAAGAATTTTTGGAAAGTAGATAAGCTGATTATGGAGGGGAAATTATTTGCCTGAGCAAATATTCAATATGGATGAAACCTACCTATTCTGGAAATGGATGCCAGGTCAATGCCAGGTTTCAAGGCCTTTGAGGACAGTCTTATTTGGGGGCAATGTTGTAGGCTATAAATTGAAATCCTTGGTGATCTAGCAATGAGAATCCTAGGGCCTTAAAGCATATCAACAAGCACACACTGCCAGTGTACCACAGGAGTAATAAGAAGCCATGGACGATCCAGCTCCTCTTCCACGATGTCCACCTGAATTGTTATGCCAGTGCAATGGAAAAGTATTCTCTGGAGAATAATATACTTTTCAAGATTTTGCTTATTATTGTTAATGCTTCCAGAATCTATCTTTTATTGATGATCTTCATCCCAATATCAAAGTGGAGTTTCTTCCTCCAATCACCACTCTTTGATCCAACCAATGGATCAAGAAGTTATAGCAATTTTTAAGGCCCACTACCTTTGGAGAACTTTTGTCCAAGTTATTGATACAACTGTGGAAGACATCAAGAATACACTGATGCAATTCTGGAAGGATTACAACATCTATGATTGCGTTTAGAACCTTGCTTTGACTTAAGATGATGTCACCAAGGAGTGTATGAATGGTACTTGGAATAAGACATACCAGAAGTTCGTCCACGACTTCAAAAGATTTGCCTAGGATGAAGAGGTTGGAAAAAATCAACAAAGATGTGGTAGAGATGGCAAAGAACTATAACCTGAGTATGGATGAGGATGATATTGAGGAGCTCCTAGAGGTGGTTCCTGAGGGATTAGCTAATGAAGAGCCGGAACTTGGACAGAAACAATTAAATGGAGTAAAGGCAAGAGAAAGGGAAATTGCAAGAGAATAAAAGGAACCCCAAGGAAATTCACAGTGAAAGGTTTAGTAGAAACTTCTGCAGACCTCAATGAGCTCCTTAAAATTTTTGAAAACATTGACCACAACACAAAATATTTTTATTAATACAGAGGAATGTTCATGGTGCGTTATCTACTTATAAGCAAATCTATGATGAAAAAAAGAAACAAACCAAGCAAACCACTATGGACAGATTTCTGAAAAGAATGACACCTTGTCAGTCAGGTCCTTTGGGAAGTATTCCAGAAGGAGGCACTGGAGATGAGAACTTATTGCCCTGAAGACCTTCCAGGGGACAAGATGTGGAGATGGAAGACAGTAATGTTGATGATCCTGACTCTTTGTAGACCTAGGTCAATGTGTGCATTTGTGTCTTAGTTTTTAACAAAAAAATATTTTTAAGTAAAAAAAAAATAATAATAATTTTAAATAGAAAAAAGCTTATAGAATAGGGATATGAAGAGAACATTTTTGTAGAGCTGTACGATGTGTTTGTGTTTCGAGCTAAGTGTTATAAGAGTTGAAATATTTAAACACTGTTAAAGTTTATGGAGGAAAATAATGCAGTAAGCTAAAGTTAACTTATTATTAAAGAAAGAAAAATATTTTTGATAAATTTAGTGTAACCTAAGTGCACAGAGTTTATAAAGTCTATAGTTGTATACGGTAATGTCCCAGGCCCTCACATGCACTCACCCCTCACTCACTAACTCACTCAGAGCAACTTCCAGTCCTGCAAGTTCTTTCTGTTCATGGTAAGAGCCCTGTGGAGATATGCCACTTTTTACCTTTTATACTGTATTTTTACTGTACCTTTTGTTTTAGATACATTTAAATACACAAATACCATTGTGTTATAATTGCCTATAATATTCATTACAGTACAGGCTATACAAGTTTCTAGGCTAGAAGCAATATTATGCCACATTGTCTATATCATTTAAGTTTGTATAAGTGGACTCTATGATGTTAGCCTAATGACACATGTCCCTGTCACTAAGGGATGCATGACTGTAATTAATAAACTAGTCTTGGTAAGATAATATGGTGATATAAAAAATAATGATTGTATGTGGATATGAAAAAATGTCACACACTTTCAGACAATATTTATAAATTAGCTAAAGTGTCTAACAGAGTCCCTGACACACAGTAAACACTTTTGAAATTCCTTTTCCTACTTTTCTCTTTAGTAGAGTATCTCTGCGCGCGCGCGTGCACACACACACACACACACACACACACACACATGCTTCCCTAATATCCTTAATTCATTCTATTCATTAATTGATAATGAGTGAATTTTGAGGAAGACTGACCTGTATGCCCACAAGATAGACTTTCTCATTAATAATAAAATTTTTGATGTGTCTTCATAACAGGAATGGGGAAATTAAATATTGGACATGAAAGAAAAAATTAAAATGGATATTCCTATCGCTTGATTTATGCTCTTTTATCAACCATCTGGACTTGCTCCTTAGAGATGTCAAAGATAATTTTTAATACTTTCACTAATGTATTTCCTTCATCACTCCTTCTGGGGCTCTATATATATCAGCAAACCAGCCAAAATAAAAATTTAGGAACCGTGACCATTAATAAATGCAGACCCTTAGGTAAAGTGTCAAAATGTTTTCAAAGGCCAGTTTTTAACCTCCAACTCATTCCACTTACTTTTGTCCAATTACAAAATGCATGCCATTCTAACCAAGGCACACATTTTTAAAATTTGACATCGACATGTGCCACACAGAGAGCAGAACTGGGCAGAGGTCCATGACTTACTATGATTTATATTCTGTCATTGAAGCTAATGCATATGGAATGGCTCAAAATCCTCTTCCCTTTCTCCAGTGCTTTAAATGGAATCAAGCATAGGACAATATTAATTTTTAAGTTAACTTACTCTAATTGAATGGCAATGCTTTATTATAGTCATGTATCAAACAAAGACCACAATATATCATAAGTGACATAGCTAAAGTAAATCCTTTTTATGTTTTGCTTTTCATTCTCCTTGATTTTTTATCCACGAGCTCTTTAAATACCACCATTAGTATATTAATATACTCTGTTAGTAAATTAACATTACTAAATTATCCCTAGCCTAGTGACAGCATTCCTAAATCATGCACAATGATATGCAAACCAGTTCATTGTCTTCAAACAGAGGTACTCTAATATCATAGAAACCCATAGCTAAATGACTCTTCAGTAGATTCAAGAAGAATCCATTTTCTCTCATGTTCCACCTCTCTGTCCCTCACATGATTCTGTATCTTAGCAGCATCCAAGAGAAAGTAATGAGTTACTGAATATTTTTTATTATTATTATTGTGGCAAAAAATAATAACATGAGATCCACCTCTTAGCAGTTTTCTTCAGTGTACAGGACAGTATCATTAACTATAATGAACAATGTTGTACAGCAGATCTCTAGAACTTTTTCATCTTGCATAACTGAAACTCAGTACCCATTGAACAGCAACTCTCACTTCCCCCTATCCCAGCCTCTGGAAATTGTCATTCTATTTTTTGCTTCCATGGGCCTGACTACTTTTATATGCCTCATATAAGTGGAATCACGCAGTATCTGTCCTTCTGTGACTGACTTATTTCGCTTAGCATGATACCCTCAAGGTTGTTACACGTTGCCATATATGACAGAATTTTTCTGATTTTAATTCTTTTTAGATATAATTCCAGAAGTGGGATTGCTAGGTCATATAGTATTTCTAGTTTTGATTTTTTGAGAAACCTCCACACTGTTTTCCATAGCGGCTGTACCATTCTGTGTTCCCACCACCAGTGCGCAAAAGTTTCAATTTCTTCACATCCTCATCAACACTTTTTATTTTTTCTTTTTTGATAATGGTCATCCTAACTGATATGAGGTGATACTTAACTGTAGTTTTACAGTATGGTACTGGCATAGAGACAGAAAGACAGGTAAATGGAACAGAATATAAAAATAAATCCATGCCTACATACGTGGACAACTGATTTTCAAAATGGTACCAAGGGTACCAAGAATACACATTGGGGAAAGGATAGTCTCTCCGACGAATGGTATTGGGAAAACTGGATATCCACATGCAATAAATGAATGAATGAATGAATGAATGAATGAATGAATAAGCTTGGACCCTTATCTTACACCACACACAAAAATCAACTCAAAACCTATGAAAACTTAGGAAGACCTGCAACTATAACATCTCTAAAAGAAACAGAGGAAAATCTTCACAACATTGTTTTGGCAATGATTTCTTGGATGGAACACCAAAAGCACAAGCAAAAAAAAAAAAAAAGACAAGAGAGACTACATCAAACTAAAAAGCTTCTGCACAGCAAAGGAAACAATCAACAGAGTGAAATAGCAACCTATGGGATGAGAAAAAAATGCATAAATCACATAACTGATAAGTAGTTAATATTTAAAATATACAAGGAACTCCTACAACTCAATATCAAAAAAAAAAAAATACCTGATTAAAAAATGTGGAAAGGCTAATGCTATTTTGGCAATTATTTTTTGATATATTATGTTCAAATCAAAATGTTGTGCATCTTAAACTTACACAATGTTTTATACATATGTTATACCTCAGTGAAGAAAAAAAAAATGGTCAAAAACTTGAATAGATATTTCCCCAAAGAAGATATACAAACATCCAGCAGGAATATGTAAAGGTATTCAACTTTACTAATCATCAAAGAAATTTTAAAAATTGTATTGAATGAAAACAGATGATTTTCAGTGATGTGGCTGATTTATAACTTCCCAAGGAAAAAAAGGAACTACTTGTGATTGGATAGAAATCAAAACTGATTCTTGTTAATATCTAATTTTCACTGAAAACATTAGAATTGGCCCAAAACAAAACTGTGTAGTTTATGCTGACACCCTCCATCTCTCTTGAGTATCCTGACCTCTGATTCTTACTTATATTAATTATAAGAATCGAGTGAGATAATTTATGTAACAATATGTAAAAACACTACATAAACTTGAAAACACTATATAATTATAATAATAATCATAAAAAATAAGATTGAGAGACATGACAATACTTAGAAATACCAAAGTAAGAAAGAAAAGTCTTTGGCTTTATTCCATAGGGAGTTGAGAATATATAAGTTAACTTAAATAATGTGAGAAATTCTGTTGTGTTACTTTCAGGAAAAAAAAAATATAATTTAGCCAACTTCAGCTCCAAGCCAAAATATTTAAGATCTAGAACTTTATCATGGTTATCCTGAACTTTCACAGACTGTCTCCCCATCCCTTGAACACTTTGCCCTCTCTTCCCATTCTCATCTTGGTCTAATTTCTTGCCATCCTTCCAACTGCAACTTAAATATCACTGCTTCAAGGGAACTGTCACACCCCCAAACCCCACTCAAAACTAGGTCATTTCAATTCCACTTATTACAGACTTTTGGAGCACTTTGTACACCTCCTTTGTAGCACTAAAGAGCATCATAATCACAAAGCTCTTTGGTTGTGATTTATGCTACATGTGCACAGGAGTTATGTCTGTTGTATTTTGTTCATGTTTTTCCCCTGGCAGATCCAGCTCAATAACGAACATTCGCCTCTTGGTGTCTACGTGAAGACTGCTGAAGCTATTCTATGCAGCTTGGGTTATCAGGGTAAGTGTTTTGTTTTCTATAGTTTGTGGCTATTTTTGACTGATTTCAATATTTTTGTCCCTTCAAGTTGGCTTCAGCAGTGGCTATCTGATTGGCTATCACACTCCTATGTGTGGGGTGAGTAGTGATGCTATTTCAATGCCTCCGAGTGTTTCCTAGGTGGTAAGAAAGTAATGTCATGTACATAAGTCAGTACTAAAAACATCATCTTCCATCTCTTAGGTCAGTTGATCTCATTTGACATCACTTAGTAAAGCCCCTAGTTCTACATGTCAAGCCTTGCTTGGTGTCTGGTTCACAGTGCTGAGATCAGCTATTCACTAGTTTGCTTTGAGACAGCAATATGGACAGAAGTTATGAGAAATATATTTTTAAAAATTTTATAACTTAACGTGAAGAATCTAGAATGTAATAAATGACTAAACAAAATTAAGCATTTAATCCCGCACACTGGTACAAGAATGACTTATTTCTATACTTTGTGTTATTTTATTATGAAGAGACATAGCTGACACAGATCAGACTCTTCACTGTGATCAGAATAACCACTCTTTGCTACCAATGAATCACGCTAATTCATATTTCAAGACGAGGTACCTGAGCTGCATATCTCCTTGTGTTACCTGTGACAGCTATACTTTCCCCCTCATCAGTTCTATAAATCTCATGATTTATAATCGATCTCCTCAGACTCCGCCTAGGTCACCAGAAAATGTGAGTGTAGTATTTGCGAGGAACAGCTAACGTATTTAAACAGATGGTTACAGTACAACATGAATAAAAATTGATGACTGAACTATATTTATCAGAATTTTTTCCAGACTAACAGTGAGGGAAAAAAAAAATGGAAAATGTAATTTTCGCTTGTTTCCGTTTTTATACTCCATCTTCTCTTGGGTAAATATAACATCTAGACCGTTGTCCTGTCTAAGGCCTTGATTTTGAAAAGAATGCAAGTAACTGTGTTCTGCCCTCTATTGTGCCAACTGACTCTGCAATACCGAGAACAGAAATATTTCTCCTTCTGACCTTAGTATCAATCAGTAGGCATTGTCAAACTTGACATTTTATTGTCCCTTCCATAGTGGCATGCTGTAAATAGAAACATTATTGTTATAAATTGTTCTTTGGAGTTTCACATGGTACAAATTACACTGTAGACTCTATTTTATTAAATGGTAAAACTCAGCAGGGTTTCCATCAGGAGGCCAATCTATGGTACTTTGTTCTCCTAAGAAATGAGTACTAGGTTGGCAGGCTACGCAAAAGGTCACATCATTACCATTCTGACAGCAAATAAGTCATACAATCTTTTCTTAGGATACACATTAAAGCATTTATCCTTATCTTCAATATATACCTTAACATAGGGAGGTGATGCACTACATCTTAACATGGGCCGAAGCCCGCATTCAGGAAAAAACCAACACACAAATACAATATCAAGAATTTAGTACATAAACAGAAAGGGCAACAGAATGAAAGTTAAGAGGAATCAAATATTTTTCTTGTCTTTAAAGAGGATTTAAGGCAATCATAAATATCCAAACGTCTGGATACAGACCTTGTTTAAGGTACCAGGATAGGTATAAGGAATATTGAGAATGGTAAATTGTCTTCATGGAATTTATAATCTAGTTTGGTAAGCATTGGATAAACACATGAAACAGCAAAAAAATAAAAAATAAGGACATTACACAGTAAGTGACTAGTAGTCACAGCAGATGCTCTAGTAAAAAGGTTGGCAAACTATGGTTCCTTTATGAATAATTAGTACAAATTATCTGTAGGCGATTTTACTAGAACACTGCTGCATTCATTTACTTAACGTACTGTCGAACTGAGTAGTTGCAACAGAGGCCCATGGTCCGCCAACCCTAAAATATTTACTGTCTTTACCAAAAAGGTTTGTCAATTCCTACTCTAAAAGTTTAGAGGAAGAAGAGATTGCCATTTACTGGGCTGGTAAAGAAATGTTCAAAAACGGGCAGAAATCGACAAAGGATGGAAATGAGGGACGAGAACCGTAAGCTGAGGGACCACATGAGCAGAAGTGCGGAGGTGGGAAACTGGGGGTTCGAGAGACACAAAGGCCAGTCTGGCTTAAGGTGGTGGGTGCAATTGTTTGGAAAAGTGGAAACCATATGGAAACAGTGGTTTTCAATTGGGAACTAGAATGACAAGCCACCTAAATGTCAGCTGAAGAAATATGGACTTCCTCTTCATAGTCAAAAGATGAGAGCTTTGTTGTGAGGGCTTTTGTTTTGTTTTACTTTGTTTTTAGCAGATAAATAAAAGAAATGAAAAATATATTTTTTTAATTGCCACATTTTATTTCAATAAAGCAGTCACTTTATTCGACCTAACTAGATCAGTTGCCTGCAGAGCAAAGAAAATAGTCAAAGAACTTTTTATATCACCTCTATAAATTCATCCTCCTTTTCATTCATTTTAAAGAAAATTTAACATTGTTAAATACAGTTTCTTACCCAGCACATAGTTGTCTCCCTTACACCTGTGATCCATATTTTCTTCATGTTTAATATTTGAAAAATCAAAGCCCTGAGCAGCAACAGAGAAAAAAAGTGGTCTTTGACCCTGTCTTTTTTGATTTATAGGGTGTACGGTGCTGTCATTTTGATTTGCCCAGAGGTTAAAGCTTAAAGACAGTACAGGAAAGCACAGTCCTCCAAAGAGATAAATGCACTAGGGCCAGCTCCCAGGCAAATGGCATTTTATATTTTTGCTCCTGGCTATTGGTCACTTTCATCTTGTGAACTGGAGTTATAGTACAGCCTAGGAAAGGTATCAAGGTGTCCAGTCACCCAGAGTGGTATAGCCCACTCATAAGTCATGTGTACCTTTAAGGCCTCTTTAAAGAGCACAGCTATATTCTGAGGCAGAATTATAGGTTCATGATAGGTATAATTCCAGAACTATCCAGGATCCAACTAAGAAAGACTCCCAAATCTTCAAGTTAACCTGGAACCAAATTCAACTTTCGGGCGTCACCCAGGACCAGATTAGACATCACAGGATCACTTGAAAATTAAATGGAGAATTCGGTTCTAATTCAAATCATTCTCACGCTCCTGAAGCTGTCATAGGACTAGATATAACTCAACTAACCTAGTTTCATGGAGAATTTTCAGATTGCACAGGTATGAGAGAAATATGTCATTAAAAAAAAAAAAACAGGTCTGCAATTAGAAGATCTGAGGTTAATTTTACTAGTTGAGCTCCCTTGAGCCAATCACTGAATTCTTCTGAACTAATTTTTTCCTACCTATAAGGTGACATAATCTTAGCATCACAGTGTTAGGAAGTCAAATAGAAAACATTTATGAAACTACACTTCAAATTTCAAGCTACTCGACAAAGATTTCTTGTTATTACCACTTCATGTTTTATATAGCAGCTCCTAAAATGCCATCCGGGGGCCCTGGAAGTACCAAGACCCTTTTAGCTTTGCAACATCAAAACTAAGCCATTATTTGACTTTTCTACTCCTATTATCTCTATTGAACAAAGCAGTTTTCCAGAGTTTAAATGATATAAGATGACATCACTCTATAAGCTGATGAAATGGTGTGCTTGTGCACATTCGTGTTTTCCGGAATTTTCTAGAGTAAATCTTTGAGATCCTCAATAACTGCTGAGTGCGTAAAGGGGTTCTGATATCAAAACATTTGAGAAATCCTGTTTCATAATATAAGTTTAGAGCTTCTTAAATGTCCTTTAGAAACAAATAAAGCACACATTGTTTGCTCCTGTGATAAATATATATATAGATAAGACAAGTAGAGAGGAACATCTTTAACTATTAGACACTCGTGAGCTTATCAGTTTAAAAATAATAAGAATGGGAAAGAAAAACATTGCAAGTTCTGTTTTATCAACCGAGATGCTTATTGAGTACCTTTTATGTTTAGTATATTGCTCTAAAGCACACGCCAAAAAATCCAATACACTTCCTGCTCAAAAAATTTTGAAACAATTTGTGAACAAAAGCGTATTTTATAGAACAATATATGTTGATTAAAATTCCAATTAAGCTAAATAGTTTTGTAAAATTAGTAATATAATTAGACATAATTTGGAACGAAACGTTCTTATTTTGTGTCACAGAAAAAAGGAAAAAGAATTAGAATAGGAATATGTCCATGTCAGCAATCAACATTATTTATAGTCATAATAATACAAATAATAAATGTTAATTTAATTAAAATGAGATGAAAGTCATTGTCCTTGGGAAACAAGACCCAGAAATTGACATCGGTTGCAACAATAAGCCATAAGTATTGTTTGGTCACGTATACTGTATTCATGTATTACAGTAGCAAAAATGAAAACTTCTTAACATTGGGCTTCACTATTTCATTTAATAGTACAAGAATTCACCAAAATTTCAGATATACAGCATAACTGTTACAAACACCCTTGAACCATCTGAATCTCTGATCTACCCAGACAGATTTTTTTTTTTTTTGGAGGTGGTGGGGGTTGAGCCAGAAGCAGAGAAAGTCCAGGTCTAGATCTGAATGGAATCTGAGCATGAAGCCTAGCTCTAGAATGGGAAACAGGACTAAAGCAGGATGTAGACAGGCATCAAGAGTTGGAAGAAACATCCAGGACTCCCTGAGCCAAAGTATTTTAAACATTCAATATCCTACCAAAAGAAAAAGCTATGGTGGAGGCTAGCTCCACTTTCCATTGTTGTTAGCTTTCAGGTTCATTCTTCTTTGTTAAAATCATGAGTAATTTTTAGATGACTTATGGCAGGAAGTCTTGGTAAAAGAGAAAAATTCACACAATTTAAAATTTAGAAAAACTTAAGACCTTGTCTTATGATCCATAGAAAAGACTAGAATAAAGATTCTTTTAGCAAAATTAGGTCTGACAAAGATTGGGTTAAGAAAAAGTCAGGCTAGAATTAGAACTTGGCATAATGGTTTTAGGAAAATTTAATCTCTCTCTCATTTTCTTTCTAGAAACTAACTTCAGAAGAAGGTAAATTTTTAAAAGAAGCTCTACTTCATGTCTTCTCTTTCTCCTCCCTAGAAAAGACAGGCACAAGAAGGGGACAAAAGGAATAGTATTTTTATGCATTTTAAAATTGTTATATTTAGGGATGATTAGGCATGGAGATAAAACAGATCATTTCTCTCTTCTAGGAAGTAGAAAAATTATATAATTTCAAAATAATATAGATTTAATGAGGTAATATACAAGGGCTAATATTACTATTAACAACTATCTTTCATAGATGAAAAAGTACCATTTTGCTTTCCCCTAAATATATCTTTCTCTGTGTCTATTCCTGTGTTGTGGAAAATGGATTCTTGAACTACTGTTGGAGGGAGCTAAAGGTGACCTACTCTAGAATGTGTACCCAGATCAAGGTCCCCACTAATCATTTGGTGATAGTGAACCAGACAAAGTGGTTATAACAGAATCCCCAGAACCACTAGCCACCTTGAAATGATAATGGCTTTATAATTATGACTTTTGTTTAAAAGTTCAAATGAATACATGTTATATTTCTACTGGCCAATTACATTTCTTAAATCTGCGGTTATGATATAAATAAGCCCTAGATCCTTTGCTAAATTAACCAAAACAAAAATTTTGAGCATTTATTATATGAATGTACTTTCCTAGGTACTATTTAAGTAAATGAGATAAAGTCTGCAAATTAGTTTTCAGCAGATTATGAAAACTAAAACCAGTAGCCCCCAAAATACTATAAAATGAAAGATGCCCTTAGGTTAAAAATAAAGTGTTAGTAAGGCGGCCTCATGAATTAATAACATAATATAGTATATGCCAAATTTGTAAATGTTTATAACAATATAGAATCAACACTATTTCCTTCATTGGTGACATTTAATGAACATTTACTATATATCAGACACCGATATCATTTAATCCTCACAGCATCCTAGCTGAATGTAATTTTCAGGAATTCTGCAAAGATCTCAGAGAAGTTCTCCCATATACAGTTTCTTTCTCTTCAGAAACTGGATGTAAGATGAACTTTCACTCTACCTGGGGAGTGCTGGTTTAAATGTCTGATAAAAGCAGCAATGTTAGAGTGCTCTTTTATATAGGAAGCAACAGCACGAGAATATATTCAGCACAGACTCCAGCGTGGTCATTGTTATGCCACTGTAAACATATGAAGTCACTGAGTAAATGAGACTTAGCATGGGGGCCTGAGACCCAGTGAGGATCACTGAAAGGACAGGTCTTGTGCATTCAAGCCATCTCACCAGGTAGAAGAGCTGATGTGAATAATTATATCCAGATAGTGACATTTTCTGATACTGAGAAAAGGAAGAATGAAACACATCTAACAGGGAAAGCTCATGTTTCAAATAACACGCTCTCCTCTCATAGTTGAAATATCACTTTAGGGCACAATTGGATTTTAAAGTTGTATTTTAAATGATTACAATAATTAGCATAATGATGTTTAAGTACCCTTTATATTAATATTATGCTACCATTGATAATGGCATAATGATTACTAGAAAGGGCTTTAAAAATAACTGCAGATATGGTTGCACTGGCTTAATTAGTTACCATGCTGAACTTTTTGATTCCATAAATATTGGAAGACCATGAAATGTAAAGTGTAATATAAAAGGTGATTAATCTAAAAGTATCAGAGCCAAGTTTGGGACTCAACTTATCCCATTAATAGATACATTAGAATCTAAAGGCTTTAGGATAAAAGACCATACTTAATTCTGGGTTTAAAAAATGTAAACATATTTCTAGCTATCATATATATGATTTAGTCGGCCATCTACCTTTAAATACAATGTTTACCCAGAGAGGAACATCCTCTTGACGGAGACCATCTTAAATTTAAAAAATTATTATTGCTTTACAGAATGCGCATAATGGTTTGAAATCCTGTTGGGTTCCGAAATATTTTGTGGAGTTTTTTGTTGTTGTTGTTGTTGTTGTTGTTGCTGCTGCATTTGAGGATAATTTTATTTAGGAAAATAGGTTTTAATGCAAATCAATAAGAAAACAACAACTCAATAGGGAGAAAGAAATAGACAAGAGATGTGACAAGACAAAAGACATTTCACACACAAAAAAATCAAGCAACATAAAAATATTAAAGGATGTTCACCCTCTATAATAATCAAGGAAATGAAAATTAAGACCACAATGAAATTATTTAACACTCAATAGACTGGCACAAATTGATAAGTCTGACATTACCGAATACTAGTGAGGATGTGAATCAAATAGAATATTGCTAGTGCTAGTGTCGATTGGTACAAACATTTTTAAAAATAATGTCTCATTATATAATAAAGTTGAATATTTGGATAAACTATGATCTTGCAATTCTATTCTTCATTGTATGCCCTAGAAAAACTTTTGCAAATGTGTATCAGAAGATGTTTACACTACTATCAATAGCAGCACAGTATAAAACAAGAAAGAAAAATTGAAAATTGACCAAATGTCCAATGGATAGGATAATGGTAAATAACTTGCAGTTTGTTCATGCAATGGGATATTTTATTGTAGGGAAAATGAATGAATTGCTGCCAGATACAATATCAAGGATAAAAAAAAGAACACTATAAAAGTTCAAAGATAAGCAAAATTAAGCAATATTTTTTGGTTTATGATATATAAAACTTTAAAATTAAAGCACAGGAATAATAAAAGCAAATATAAAATAATCACTACCTTTGAAGGAATCCAGGATTATACAAATAGCGTTCTGTTTTTTTTTATTTAAGAACAGAGTTCATTATATTTTTATGCCGTTTAACATATCTGGATGTTGCATGACTTGTTTTGAGCAAATAATCTTACATTTAAAATATCTAGCTTAAAATGTCACAAAAATAAATTAATTAATGTTTTAATATTCTTTACCTAGGGAAGTTTTTCTGGTATACCTGTCTGCTTTAAAAGATTTTAAAATTTTCTCACATTAAGAATTATACAACTAACTATCTCTCACAATAATGTTGACTCTGGCTCTAAAACCTAAATATTGTATCTGTGATTTATTAAATTATTCTGATGTGATATTATTAATAAAATTGTGAGTTTGAGACATCATTTTTCTAATTTACACTGCTTCCAGTAAAGAACCTGCTTGATGAAATTTTGAGATTTATATGTTTACTAACTCAGTCAGAAATTTTGCATTTTGGAATTACTGAGCTTCAAAAGAAGTCCCGAGAGAGTCATTAACTTTAAAAATAATTATAATCAATAATCATAGAAGCCTCCGATTCAGAGCCAAAAGATAAGTCTACTAGAAGAAAGCCATTCTACAGCAGAAATCTCAAATTTATATTCTAAGGCCATCTAATTATTGATTCTCTACAAATCAATTTCTTTATGTATAAATGGATGATTACAGATCACAGAAGCGTCTGTCTCTCGGTGTGAATAATCAGAGATTTGCATATATTTTTAATATTGCATGACACAGAGGAACCATAAAAAATGAATTGAGACAGGAAAAGCGAGAACACCAGGCATCTAATTAGGATTGTATTTAGCTGAGTTAAATCAGATGCAAATATAGTTTGTGATTCCAACAAAGTATTATTTTCAAATTTATAGCAATTAGTTACTTCAGGGACTTGACAAATACTACTAAATTAAACAAGTCTTCAAAACTACAGTTTAAACTAAATTAAAAAAAAGTACATGGCTAAAATGGATTATTCTTTCTAGTACTGGTATTTTTCAGCTTAGCATATCTATTTATTCATCTATTTCTGCAAAAACATATTTATTAGGCACCTACTACATGCCATGCAAATGCCAATACAAAATCATACTATGGACAAATCAATCTGGTATGATTATGTGCTCATAATGTGTCCATATATAATTATGACATAAAATCTAGTTTAACTCTAAAAACGAATTACTTTTTCACGATGCAATCATAGATCAAAATCAGAAGTTAAATTGGAAGAGGAACTGGCAAACTTTTCTTGCAAAGGACCAGATAGTCAGTATTTTAATTTTCATGGACTAGATGGTCTCTGTTGCTGCCCCGTCATTGCAGCACAAAAGTAGCTACACATAACCGACCATCTATAACAGATACTACATAAACGAGTGAATATGTCTGTATGCCAATAACAGCCTACTTATGGACACTGACATTTAAATGTCATGCAATCATCACGTGTCATGAAATGTTATTCTTCTTTGATTTTTCCAACCATTTAAAAATGGGAACAGAGGGTAGAGGAAGCTGGGGGTAGGGGGCTAAGCGAATGGGGTGAAGGGCTAAAGAAGTACAAATTAGTAGTTGATAGATGGTCACAGGGATGGGGAGCATGGCATAGGGAATGTACTTAGCATTAATATATTGGCTAGGTGGAGAAACAGAGGAAAGAAGGAGCAATTAAGGGGATCGTTTTATAAACTATATGAATGTCTGACCAATGTATTGTATACTTGAAATTAATTAAAATAAATAAATAATGTGACTATCATTCTATTTATCCAATTTTTCTCCTATGACTCTGTAAATGTCTTCTCGGTTTAGTTGGTAGTTAATAGTTTCAGTATTATTACAAAGAGCATCTTATCTTTCAGCTGGTTATTACCAGCAATGACTATTTCTTAAAGGGTGATTAGGGCTTAGAAAGGCAGAGCTGGGAGAAGAGCATTCCATCCAGAGGGACAACCCTTGCTGAAAATCCAGAGCCTGCAAAGATTAGAAGTTATATCAAGAATTGAAAGGGGTTTCATTGGTCTGGAGCCAAAGATACCTGAAGGGAGCCGTTGGAGAATAATGATAAAGTGAGCAGCAGCAGAACATGCATAGCATGTTAGCGAGTTTAGGTTTTCAGAGGTAGTACACCATGCAGGTTGAAATCGAGGACCCTGGAGTCAAATTACTCATATTCTGGCTCTGCAACTTATTACCTGGGTGACACTGCACATCTTTGTTTCAGTTTCCTCCCTAATAAATGGGGATTCTAATAGTGCCGACCTCATCAGAGCACAGTGAAGATTACATGAGTCAAGACACATAGCACCTGGTGTGGATAACCATTCAATAAACGTTAACTTTTTTTTTTAATGTGAATATCATTCCTAGCTCATGGACCAAACCAAAACAGGCAGGATTTGGTCCATGAGCCATAGTTTACGACCCTGACTTAGATTGTTAATTTATTCTCTTTTAGAGAAGTCTTTTTTCTAAAAAGTATCATCTTTATACATCATGTTTTAAAAAAATACCTGTGTGTTTCTCATATGGTTTTAAAGGTTCTAAGATGGTATTTATACAGAATTACCAAACTTCAATATAGTACTCAGAGGAAAAACCCCTTTATTTCATTTCATTTGAATTCATTTTTAAAAAGTACCTCTCTGAGGATAAAGAATTTTGTAGAATGTTTCCCCTTGGTCTCATTAAATTTTATGTTGAGTTCATTGGATCTGCCTTATCCAAAATGTCTTGATATATCTCTAAACATTAGAATTTAAACAGCTGAAAGCAAATATATTATATGCTGAGTCCCAAGTGCCTTCCCTGTGGCTCATCCAATCCTGCAGACACTCTTGAGTTGCCTGCAGAGTAGGTCCTCTGCTGCAAATGACCCACCATGAATGACCCAGCCGTGTGTCATAAGTGGTGTCCAAATGAAATATCTAGCTGAGATATGTCATTTGAGCTGCTCTTCTTAGAATGCTAAAGAGATACTTCGTGTGCGTTGCGTGACATCATTCTCTACCAGCACATTCAATTTAAATTATTTGATAAGGCTTTATTAATTGCTGCAAAGATATACATTAAATAAGTCTGCGGGATCTTAAATATTTCCAGCATAGTTGACACATCTCTCCTCCAAAGGCATGGTCCTGTACAACATTAGTTGAAGGGGGAAAAAGTGCCAATATGAAAATGTCTTTTAAACAAATGTTCCATTTATTAAAATTAAACATTTTTGATAATTTTAACACTTCCTTTTTCTGAGTTTTTATTATCAACACGGAAGTTATAGTTATTTAATTCCTGTAATTTTCCTTTCTGAATTCTGTCTCTTGGTTTTAAATTTCTTTTCAGATACTTGCTTGTAGGAAATGTCAAGGAAATATTAGTATTTTTTTCTCCCTCATGTTTCTCTTTGAATTTGTATAATATAGCTACAACAACATATTTCAGTATCAGAGAATTTCTAAAGCTATATCTTGAGACGAAATTATTTTCTATGAATAAGAAAATATAAGATTTGTACCAGGGACCTGGAACTGTCAGCAAAGGAAATAAAATTATGCTGCTGGAATCATTTGTTTAATATGAAGGACTCTGCCAAAAACATGAAGCAGTAACATTTTGCATCTTTTTCAAGGTCACAACTGCAAATAAAATTATCTTAATGCTTCTAAGTCATTCTTAGAAAGTAACCCTTCATTAAAAACAAAAAAGCTTAGAACATAATTTAGCAATTTAGCAGATGGGATTTTAAATGAGAGCGAAACCTCCCAGGAGTCATTCCCTTTAGTCAACATAAAGGTGCAGAAAATTAACCAAGCTCAGGGCTGAAGTGTGACATTATGTCTATCTGGTCACTCAAAGGGCTAGAATATATATAGTTCAAACCATCGTTTGTTTCCAAGCAATAAATTTAGCTCAGACCATTCAAAAACAAATATTCTAACATAGGCTATAAACTAAAATTGTTCAAACATTAAATAAAACCAAAATTCTCGACATTCTGCAAAACTTCAGAGCAGAGTTCTTAGCCTGTTTACAGCAAGTTGTACCTGAGGAAATGCTAGCTTAAGAACAGTATCCAATAAAGAAACACAGGTTGCTAGAGCGTTATAAATGTGACTCATTAGAGCAACTGTTCTAATGAACACTTTCCTCTACCTTCAGTGAGTTAAGAATATTAAAGCTTCATTCCTGCTGAGCGTGCCTGGATATTTTCTGTTTGTGAATTCCCAGGGAACTTGTTGTAATGTCTCATGGTGAGTATAAGACAGTACTATGTTCTGTAGTTGCCAGCTGGTAGGAGCAAAAACACCTGGGCAAAGTACTTGTTAAATGGCATATTTCTTCTCCATGACAGGCATGACAGATTGAGAAATCTGCTTCTTAGTTTAGCCTTAAAAATATATATAGAGAGAGATACACACACACACACACACACACTTATATTGCACAAACTGTAAAACCAATAGTTTAAGTCCTGTCTTTACCTCCACTCCTCCCAAAAATGGGCAGTAGATTCTGTTTTTGACGTTTTTGTCTCCTCCATTTGGCTAACCATTTTACAACTTGCTACAATGAATTCATCATCAGTTATTTATCCATACTGCTCTCAAAGGGTTTTATTAATTATACAAGAATTCATCTACTAAGAAGACAACTACTTTTACCCATGCATAATCAGAAATTAACATATTTTTGTGGATACTGATTACTAAAATACATAACAGCATTGGCTAATTGGGAATATGTGCTGATTTGTTATCCATATTTAAATCTACAGAAAAAATGTAGTATCATAAATGGAATATCTCACTTGCATACTTAACAGCCTTCAACTTCATGAACCAAGAGGTGTGAACAATAAATAAAAACCTTTCTAACACCACAGTAATAATCCATTATCGTTTTCTATAAAAAAGGATGAAATAGTAACATTTTTAATAAGTATTTTTTTCCTTGTCTTTGGTTTTCAAGTTATAATTTGCTTGAATGTCATGTTGCCTTATTTATAATTGAAATTCAGTTCTTCCCATCATTAATTAACGGAAGTAAAAGGGGCTCATATGTTGAGGTAATCTACATGTCACAGACCACACTAACTCAGAATGCAAGACCAGTCTTCATTTTATCAACAACCCACCTTTCTCTGATGTTGCTTCCTTACCAGCTTTTAGAGTATCTTCAGCCCCTTACAAAAACCATTCTAATTATTTCTCAGAGAACACCAGAAATTTCTTAAGTGCTTTTAATACAATGCCTACGGAACCAACTAGCACCTATTATTTTCCTACTCTTCCTCCCACGATGATGTCATGTCATTTTCATGGTAATGGCGGTGGTGGTGTATCTGTAGTTCGGCTCGCTGAGGTCTCTTAAAACCTTCAAGGAAACTTTACCACCCCCGTAGGCACTGCCATGGGCACTCAGACAAAACCAGTCCACCGAGCTATGGCACCAATGCCAGCACCAACACTGAAGTACTACATCCCAGCTTAGCTAAAATAAAGAGAAACACTCTCCCTAATCTTCATGCTATACTATGTGACCATTGGTCCTAAGCAAAGCTGCCTGTACTTCTAATGTCTCCCAGATATTCTCACTTAAAAGAGCACTTTCATTTCCCCCCTTCCCACCCCATAGCACATGTACCCTCAGATGAAGAAAATATTACTATACCTGTTTTACAAATAAACAAGAGCTTAGAAACAAGGTCCATTATGTAATTTGCAGAACCTAGGAGCTCCTTGTTTGAAAAAATATTACAAATTTCAAGATAGACACCAAAGAGCATTAAACTAAGAGCAGGGTTCTCCTGAGCATCAAGCCCTCTATAAATGCACAGGTCACATGCCTATGAAGTGGCCCTGCTAAGAGAAGAGAAGTAACTTGCCCAAAGCCACACGGCTACTGCATGCTTGAATCACAATTTGAAAACAGAAGTCTGACTCCAGTCAACACTATGCTCCTAGATTCAAGGTCATCAGCTCTTCTTTTCCTCATGCAACATCATCATCAGCCATCAGATGTGCCCACTCTTGGCCAAAACTTGAGGAGAGAGCATAGCTCTCGTTCAAGATGGGAATCACAAAGTAACCTTGTTCTAGTCCCTTACATATAGGCAAGGTTACTAGTAAACCAGTTTAAGAAATCAGCATTTATCATCATGAAAAAAGCACAAGGCAAGAGTGAAAACATTCAAATTCTGAGAAAATTCAATGGACATCTGGAGTGAAGAAGAGACAGACTAGGAGAAATAATGCATTAATATACATGAACAGTTTATAGCCCTTTCTAATTTTTTCTAAATTATCTCAAAGTAAGGGGTGCTCCCATGTTCTCAGGGATTCCAGGAAGACAGACTCCAACACTCACAGAAAGGCCCATTCACCCTCTTCCTCCCAAATTCTCTTCATGTTTCTGAGACACTATAATTTTTTCTAAGACTCACAATTTTTACTTAAAACAGTTATTAAATATCTTTCTGCTTTAGATCAGAACTGTCAATGTATGTTTTGATAATGTCCCAAGTCAGACTAATCTGGAATTAAAGCTTCATTCAGATCTATTACTTACTAGCAATGAAACCTTGAGGAATTTACATATCCCTCTGAGCTTTATAGCTATGATTGAAAGAGATAATGCTTAGCAAGTAAGCATTCGATAAATATTAACTTTCATTTCTTCCTTTTATTTTAAACACAACTTTTCTCATAGGGTTTGCATGACTGAGACTGTGTAAGCTTATTTTTAAAGAAACTATAAATGTATTTATAATATTAACTAAAATGTCAGTTAACAAATAAAAACTAAATATTTGTTAACTAAAATGTTAGTTAACAAATAAAAACTACTCAGGCTGCCCATATATACCTATTTACCCAGGACAAGCCAGGTTGACCCTCATAGTCTTAGCTTAATTATTAACAAAAAAGCCTTTTTTATTCTCAAAAGTGTCCCATTTTGAATGATAGATTTTTATAATTACCCTGGCTGTAATGCAACTAGTATAACTTAAAAAGTCACCCATCTCCATTCCAATAAGTTGTTTTTACAAAAATTGCTTTGCTTGTGGCTTTGAAAAATTAATCAGAAAATAGGGAAAGCATATTCACTCATCGACACATTAGACGAATGTTTAATCAGCACTTACTTCTTGTAACCTCTCTGTTAGGCGTGTGTGTGTGTGTGTGTGTGTGTGTGTGTGTGTGTATTTTGCTTTTTCAAAGTGGCTCATGGACAAGAAAGATTAGGAACCATGTTCCTAGATTAAAATAATAACAAATCCTTTAATTTTCCCTTACAGAAATAATTATCTGCTGTTTTTCTTCTGTCTTTTACTTTTCCAACATTTCTTGATTTGTGTAGTTCAAAAAAAAGTACTGCACACTGAAGATTAATCTGCAAATATAGGCAGAGGATAGCTTCACATTTTGCCTATACCACAACTTTACGGCTGGCTATTCTAAGAGGCTCTTTCCAACACACCTTGCTCCCACCCTCAACGACACCTCTTGTTACTCTGACTGACTTGGTACTCATCAGATTGCTTTTTCATTTCATCTTTAAATAAGAACATATCTGTGTCCTCAGTTGTACCACGGGATCCTTTTAGGGTATCTGAAAAACCTCAATGACAATAATAATTGAAATTTATTAAATGCCAAATGTTATGCTTTACATTCTTTAGCTACTTAATCTTTAGAAAGACTTTTTAAGGTATATTTTAGAGGTTTTTTTTTTTTTTTTAATGAGGCTTAGAGGAGAGAAGTAACTTGCCTGAGTTCACCCTGTTAAAGGGAAGCAGAAGCAAGATGTGACCCAAGGTTGGTTTGACTCTTAAGTCTATGCTTTTGGTACTCTGTTATTTTTCACATGACCCCAAAATACATAGAGTTCTCCAGGCACTGAAAATGTAGTCTCCAGGAAATAGGCACAGTAAATACTCAAAATGATTTATTTATTAATACATTTAAAATAAGTTTGCAATATAGATTAGTAAGCAAATTTTAAAGGTTTTCAACAGGAAACCAAAGACAGTGTGATTTTCTAACTCAATTCTTTTCATCGTAAGTTATTTATAAGCTTAGCATCTAGGACATATCTAACAAACAATAGACACAATAAACATTTAATGAATGAAGAAATAAATGTATATTCAGGATTATAGCCTTGGGATTTTTGTTTTGTTTTATTCTTTTTGTTGCCAGGCTGAGCTCCCAATTTAAAACAAACCCACTTGGCCTGAGCTTGATGTCAGGTCTAAATGATACTGGGGAAACGTAAACACTTGGCCTCAACATGGATTTGGCAAATTCTGGGAACTAAGACTAAAGGAGGAGGCATTACTTGCCCTGATTCAAGCTGTACTACTATAAAGCTAGTCATCAAAACAGTATAATACTGGCATAAAAACGGACACATAGACCAACAGAACAGAATCGGGGCCAGAAATGAACCTGAGCATATATGGTCAACTAATATTTGATGAGGGAGTCAAGAACATACAATGGGGAAAGGACATTCAATAAATGGCTGGGATAATTGAATATTCACATGTAAAAGAATAAATCTGGACCATATCTTGGTTCACTCACAAAAAATCAACTTAAAGTGGATTAAAGAATTAAATGCAAGACCTAAAACCATAAAACTCCTAGAAGAAAACAGAGGACTCAAGCTCCTTGACGTGGGTCTTGGTAATGACTTTTTGGCTATCAAAGTACAAGCAAAAAAAAAAAAAAATCCAAGATAAATAAGTGAGATAAGTGAGACTATATCAAACTATAAAGCTTCTGCACAGCAAAAAAAACAAACAAACAAACAAACAAACAAACAAAAAAAACCCACCAAAACACAAAAAACAAAAAAAATCAATGAAATGAAAACACAACCTATGGAATGGAAAAAAATAATTGCCAACCATGTATCTGATAAGGGGTTAATATCCAAAATATGTAAAGAACTCATACAATTCAATAGCAAAAAAACAAATAACCCAATTTTTTAAATGGGCAAAAACCCTGAATAGACATTTCTTCAAAAAAATATAGAAATTACCAACAGGTATATTAAAAAATGCTCATCATCACTAGTCATTAAGGAAATGCAAATTAAAACCTCAATGAGCTATTACCCCACTCCTGTTAAAATGGAGTTCTGATATATATGAAGTTGTGATTGATTACACACACACACACACACAATGGAATATTTTCAACTATAAAGAAAGAATAAATCCTACCATTTGCAATGACGAATGGATCTTGAAAGGATTATCCTAAATGAAATAAGTCAGAGAGGGAAAGACAAATATGATCTTATATGCGGAATCTAAAAAGAAAAAGAAAAAAAAATCCGAACTCATAGAAAAAATGGTCAGGAGATCAGACCTGTGCTTATTAGAGGCAGAGGATGAGGGGAGAAGGAATTGGAGGAAGGTGTCAGGTGGTCGAAAGGTACAACCTTCCAGTTATAAGATAAATAAGTACAAGGGATGTGATGTACAACATGACTATAGCTAACTCTGATATATCATATATAGGAAAGTTGTTAAGAGTCAATTCTAAGAGTTCTTATTTTAAAAAAATAAATAAATAACTCAGAACCCAGGAACCTAATTCTTGTCAGAAAAAGGCAAAATACAAAAGAAACTTTTTCCACTAAAAATTCAAAAGAAATAAAGCAGTGGGGATGTAAAATCTGTAGTGACAAGAGCAATATTTTTAGCATCCTCTGAGAATCCCTTCTTGTGCATCTGGCTATGTGAGGGAAATAAAAAATTATATAATTTAAGTAAAGGAGAAAAGTAAATAAAGCATGCTGTATGCTTTTTTTTTTGTATTTTTTAAAATTTCTGTATTCTTACCTAGAAAAGAGGCTGCTCTGCTTCTAAATTTTCTCTACGTTCTCAATGCCAAATTGGAACAAATGGGAAAAGACTTCGTTGGAGAAAACCTGTTTATCTTCGTTCATGAGCAGTGTATCAATCTGTTTTCTACCAATTCTTGGATGTGAGGCGGGATGCCTCCTGAATGCCTGGTGTGGTTCTCACCACCGAATTTCAATTTTGAGCAATATTTCTTCAAATATCATCTGCAGAAAACCTGCATCAAAGTTATCTGGATAATTAACTAAAATGTAGATTCCCAGATTCTGTCTCACCCCTACTCTACCAGAACGTCTGGGTTGGAGCCCAGGAATCTACATTTAAAAAAAAAAACTATTTAAATGACTCCTAAGCTACAGAAATTTGAGAACCAGCAACACTGACCTTGAACCAGGCCATAACAAATCTCACTTATACTGTACCTCTGATATTGCTTATTTCTGAATTCAGTTTCTGAGACACCTCGGATTTATCATCTTTCCTAACTTTTCCTTAGAGTTTTTCTAGAACATCCTGAACACTAAAGAGAGTTGTTAGTATCCGAATAAGTAAAACATGCTTGAATCTAAATCCCAGTTTTGGGTTGGAACTTTAAGTAATTTAATTATCTCTAAATTTCAGTTTCTTTATATGTAAAACAAAAATGCTAATAAAAATAGTAACATCTAACACAAATTGTTGTAACGAATAAATGTAGTTTATGTTCCTAGCATTGTAAATAAGTTGACATTCCCATTCCTCATAATTTTTACATTTTAATTCTTTATGCCTAAACTTAGGGCCTCACTATACTCTTTCATAGACCAGTCAGAGCCAGGGTCATTAATTATTTTAGCCCCAAGTTCTCACGAATAAAACAACATCAATCTTGTAAAAGGAAAGGTTGATTGTACACCTGGACAGAAGATAGATTTGAAGAGTACCACAAGCCTCTCTGAGATGCATCCACTGTGAGACAGGAGAGAAAATGCCTGTCTGGCTTGGAGCTCAGCTGTTCTGCTTCTAACAGCTACTTTAAATCCAGCTTTAAGCAAATCTTGTATGGAAAACCACAGACTATCAAAAGACAAAGGGCAATTGTTATCTTTATAAAATTATGCAATTCACAAAATTAATAAAAATACGCCTTCTTTACAGAAAGAGCTGGTGCATTTTATTTTTTAATTAAATGTATTGGGGATAATATTGATTAATAAAATTATATAGGGTTCAAGTGTACAATTCACTAACACATCATCTCTACATTGCCTTGTGTGCTCACTCACTACCCAAAGTCAAATCTCCACAAAATAAGTCAGACAAAAATAGTTGAGAACCATATGATTTCACTCATATGTGGGATATAAAACTGAAAGCAGCAAGACAAACAAAAGCTCACAGATACAGTTTAGTGGTTGCCAGAGGGAAATGGGGAAAGGAAGAAGGCAGGTAAATGTAAAGGGGGTCAAATATATGGTGACGGAAGGAGATCTATCTGTCTTCTGGTGCAAGAAACATTTTATCCATGAATTTTCACAAACTCTTCCACTGTGTCACAGGTCAGATGGACAACTTTGTCTCTTCCTTCCCTAGAATAATGCTTTCGTTACTCCTTGGCTTTCTGCATTACCTTGGGCAGCTCAGACCTCAGGTAACCAGAAAAAAGCCACAAAGTAATTTTAGCGTCCAAGTCCTCAGAAAGAACAGGAGCCTTCCAGCAGCCTCTCATTTACTGGAGGAGGCTGGAAACACCAGTAAAGCATCTCCTGGGGAGAGAATCCAGGCTTTTCAAATGATTCTAAATTTAGGTGTCAGAAAACAATGAGTCAGTTACATCTGTTCTAGTCCCTGCCTTGTCATTAAAATACCTGTGAGGTGTCCTTCCCCTCTGGGCCTTGACTTTTTTATCTCTAAAATGGAGCTTGCAGTCCCTTCCTTGCCTTGCTCTACAGGATCATTATAGGACTCAAATGAAAAAAAAAAAAATGTACATGAAAGAGCCCGGTAAATTTATAAAGCAACACAGATAAAACAGATATGACTGTCAGACACTACAGAATGACTGACCCAGCACCAATCCCCAACTCCTCTTCCTGCTTCTTCTACAGGGGCCAAGAAAGCAAATATTTTGATTCTCATCCTCTCTTAAAGGTACAAATATCCTGTTACACAGAGGTCAAATGACTAGTGTTGCCTTTCGTTCCTTCTTTCTGCCTTGAACAAAGATGTGGTGTCTGGAGCTGCAGCAGACATACCAAGAACACAACAGGAAAAGCCAACCTGTGGAGGATGGTGGATAAGGAAGGAAAAAAGAGCCTGGGTCTGTGGTGGTGCCATGGAAATGTTGAACTGATTCCAGAAAATTCTTGCATTAAAAACAAAAATAAGAAAAATAATCCCCTATTCATTTAAACTACCAAATGCATTCCTGAGACAGTGGTAGAAGCCAGAATAATCCTTTTTGAAACTTAAATCTGATCCTATCACTCCTGCCTCGAAATACCCCAATGACTCTGTACCTTACTCAGAATAAAGTCAGTCTTCTCAAGGTCCAAAAAAGCCCTCCACAGTCTGCCCACTGCAAACTTCCTGGCCTCATTTGTCACCTTGCCCTGACTTAGTCCACTCCTTGGTCTTGACTCCACACACCAAGCACACTCTTGTCTCAAGCCTTTCTAAAAATTTTTTCCTGCAGTTTCCTTAGCCTGGAATGTTCTTCTCCTAGATACCTGCAGGGTCACTCCTTTTCTGCTGCCAGGTCTTCGCTAAAATGCTACCTTTCTGTGAGGCCTTATTTCTAGTGGATATCAAATTGCAGAAACTCCCTCTGCCCAATACTGCTTTACTTACCAGTAATTTTTAAAAATTAATATAAATTGCTTATACTTCCTGCAAACTATAGGTTTCGTTTAAAAAAAAAAAACTGATTTAATACTTGAGCATTTATACTTTCCTGAACTGTAAAAAGATCAACATTAAAAAATATGTTATTTATGCCATGACAACTTCCAAAAGGGATTTGAGGTACTTTATAAAACAAGCCACATGCAGAGTAAACCATTACATAAATAAACATAATTGAAAGTCATAAAGAGTAAAGACTTCAATGATGACTCCCCTTTCCACTTTTTCGAAGCCCTTTGGGTGGGCTCACATTCTTTGGCAAGAGTCAAGAAAAATAATTAACTGTGACAACCGGCTGTCATTGCTGCTCAATACCCATACCAATTTATAAAATGCCTACACAAAATAAAGTCCACATTCTGCGAGGCCTGAGGTTTTCTCCAATTAAGCAATGGCTTCAAAATAGAACAGATGACACAAGTAACTCAAAGCATTGAGCTTGTTTACTCTGCATCGCCTAGTCAGCAGGAAACAACAACTCCACACAGTTCCAGAGAGTTCTTAGCATGCTGTCCTTCTCTTCCAAAGCTAAAGCCAGTCCCCATGGTCTCATTTAGTTACCCTCCAACCCTTGCCAGACTCCTCGCCTGATCTTTCTGAAAGATCCTAATTGGATCGCAAAACTTATTTACTGTTTACTTCATTTGCATGTGATATTTTCCTTATTACATTATTAACATAGAATGACAGCATTACAAGGCAACGTCGACATGCTGAATTTCAGCTACATTTGTTCCAGGAACTGTCCTTGGCATTGAGGACAGCAGTGAGTATATAACCAAAACCTCTTCACAGAGTTTATAGTTTTTATTATTCGTACATATTAACTATTTTTCAGGTCATATTACTAAACGTAAACTAAAAGGACTCTTGTAATTGAACACTTAATTAAGCATAAGCTTCTTACTGCTTAAAACCAAAGAGAGAGACAGTAATTTATCATATCACATTGGTAATGATATGATTCAAGAGAGAAAATTCTGTTGTTGTTATTTTAAAGCAGATCATGAAAGAATTTATCACCTGAGTCATTATACTAAGGAAACTGCAAATCATTTTGTAGACGTCTTCATCAGGTTACTGACATTCTTGCACATTCTTCAAAGAGCCACTTGATAAAATACCCTGAATTTAAATAACTTTAGCACCAGTTAGTAGCAAAATCATGGGTTTGTTTCTGGTCTAAACTGCAAGCCCTGAACATTACTGAAATAATAAATTACCAAGAGCTTCCAAACCCTTTTCCAATTAAAGACATATATATTATGCAAATAGATGAAGTTTAAATTAACTAAAAATAGGCATCAGTATTTAAGCAGATACTCTTCAAGCTCTCCGAAGACAAAACAGAAATAATGTCAATTGATCCACGTTGTTCTAATGGCTTTAAGGAGAAAACTCCATGACCTACTTAATTTTGGCTTGACTCCAAAAGTTTGTCATCATCTCTCTTTTTAGAGAATCTTCTCGTGCTCTGTAGTTTTCTTTTTTGACCCAGCAAGACATAGATCTCTCTTCAGAACTGCTTCTCAGTAATCCCTTCCAGGAGCCCCATAAATTCACCTTGGCATACAAACATGTTTAGAATCTCCCTAACATGAGAAGAGCTTTTTTCCTCTAAGAAATAATTTTAAATCTCCCCCTTTCCATCTGATTAGCATCTTATTTAAAAGGAGCAACCCTATTAATTTACAGCCTCCTAGTTGGTCATCCCTAGCAACCCCCTTTTAGTTGGTCCTCTCCCTCACAGTCATGCATTCTTTATAACATCAGAAAATTGTGAATAATGCTTTTATTACATCTTCCAAGGATGGAATGAAGTAAACACAATGTATAGAGTAAAGAAACAAAACCAGGATTGACAAATCTGTATCCTACTTAACCACACAGAAACTTTCTCAACTGGCAAGTATATTAAAGGTTCTTTTGAGCACTAAGACTGCATTTTGAAAAGCAAACTAGCATTGCTAATAAAATAGTCAAGGTTATGCAGAGAATACAAATTGTTGATTAGGGATTTAATGTTTTCGCACCATTCTTTTATACTCCTAAGTGTTTCTTTTTTGCTTTGAAATAGAAATAACTCTATATTGAAGAAATACTAATATACATTCCTTATGTTTTACAAAAATGATAAAAGATTCTTAGAGACAAGATTTTCAGTCTCAGTGTCTCTTTATGAGCTCTCTGAGCAGTCACTTTCTGCACGAGGTGGGATCTTACTGTTTCCAGTTTCAGCTAAATGTTCTGACTGTTCAATAGAGAATACATTGTGTGGCTCCTACAGCAGGTGCACTATGTCATTTTATCCATGAGCCAGAGAGTTTGCTTTCTTTAAAAACAAATGGTTAAAATTATATTTTATAATTACATCTTAAGGTCCTTCTAGGAATTGGACTTTGAATCCTGACTATTCAACCATTATGGCCACAGGGAGACTTCAGAACATGCTTTTTTTTTTTTTTTTTTAGTAGCCACTTTCAATTTCTTGTCTTAGCATTTATCAAATATGCTTAACTAGAGGGAGAATCATGTTAGCTTAGCTCACCTTCTCTTTCCAGGCCATGGATCATAAGTCACTAACTAAACAGCTGTGGTCGAGGGCCAACTAGGACCATCTGGCAAAAACCCTGGCTTCCCAGGTCTATCCCTTCAGAGGAGTAGACTTTAAAAATGGAATTTCCTCTTACAAGGGACAAAAGGTAGAGAAAGGCCATGAAACATACCTAATACAGCTCATCATGAGCCAAACACTGAACTAGTTAAATGGGGGATTAATCACATTTAAATAATTCCACCAAGAGTAGTCCGTGAAGCAAAAATAATGAAATGGAGATGATATCGACACCTATATAAATACTTTAATTAGATGTCCTAAGACATATAAATTTAGTTAGTGAGACTTTTTTTTTTTTTTTTAAGAAAATTGGCATATACCTAACTACTTCTTTCAAATTTGGCAACAACCCTCCTGACATAATCTCAGGCATAGCATGCAGTCCTTTCTACCTAAATATATCTCCAGACTTTATTCATTTCTACTCCAAATGGCAACATTGCTAGAAAAATTTATTGAACTTATGCAATGACATTCGAAACTATCTTTCTGTGCTGCTTAGAAATCATTTCCTTCATTGGTTCCATCAGATGGGCCAAAACCTTTGCCTTCCTCAAGCTCTACATTCAACCCTGCTTCCTCATTCCAGAAAATGATACTGCTCCCCACGGAGAGAAAGGATATGATGATGCTCATCTTGGTCTAACTTCTCATCTTGAGGGTTTCTCCCCAAATTCTCCCAGGCACAATTAACCACTTCACTTTAAAAGTTGTCGTTCCTAAGCTTCTCCCTTTTCCTCTACTTCTGAGGAAAAGATGACCAACTCTCCTCATTCATGAGACATAAACTTATTTCTTGAGTCCACATAATTTCACTTCTGTACCTTTAATCTCTCACTCCCTGCTGCTTCCTTCCTCTACCCCAGAAATTTATTAATTCAACTGCTCTGATCTTAAAATAATATAAAACATCTATGACAAATTAACTGTTCATGAATATGGGTCTTCTTCCATATGGAGCGACAGTTTCAGTACTTCACCAACATTGATAAAAATATTTTAAGGAAAAAAAAAAAAAACAACTAATCATACCAAGTACATCTTGGATTTTGTAGAATACAAGCAGTGTCATGTCACATGAAGCATAGATTTTTCACTCAGAAAAAATCTCCATTAAACAAATCTCTTCCTCAGTCTCTCTCCTTGACGCCCCCAGCTGCTGTTTATCTTGCCTCTCAATCATCCCACTGGAAAACAATCTCAGGCACAGCATGCAGTCCATTTACCTAAAAGGACCAGCCCTTCCTTTTTCTTCTTCTTGTATCTTGCAGAGTAAAACTTTTTGCTCCCATATAAAGCACAGTGTGGCCAAGCTCCAGCAGCTCTCTCTTAATCATCTTCTTGGACAAGTTCTTCTGATGCTGGGAAGATATTCTTATGAGTTGTTAAGAAAGTAAAATGCTCTCCATATTACCCAAAAACCTTCTCTGACCTGAGACATCAAAGGTATATCATCATATTTCTCTTTTATACTGCCTAGTTTCTCCAGAAAATATATGCCTTCTGCCTCTATTTCTAACCATGAACTCCTCCTTCATTCCCTGCAATGAATCTTTTCAACTTTCAATTACAACTACTTTCTTACACTTCACCAAAAAAATTAACTACCAAAGACAATGAGTTTGTCTGATTTTCATTTTTTGTGTATTTTCTCAGAATGATTTTAAACCTTCCTCTCTGAACTCTTCCTTTGGAGATGTAATCATAAAAGCAGAACTTGAAATCAAATAATTCTCAATTCAAATCCAACTTTGCCACTTAAAAATTGCACAGACTCATATAATAACCAATGTCTCCTTTTCTCTGTCCTGGAATTAGGTTGTCACAAAAACAAGGTGACTCCGAATAGCCAAGATTTGGAAGCAACTTAAATGCTCATCAATAGACGACTGGATAAAAGAAGTTATGGTTCATGTATACAGTAGAATATTACTCAGCCATTAAAAAAAATGAAATCCTACCATTTGCAATGACATGGATGGACCTAGAGGTTATTATGCTGACTGGAATAAGTCAGAGAAAGATAAATACCATAAATACCATATGATTTCACTTATATGCAGAATCTAAAGAATAAAAAGGACAAACTAATCAAAAACAGACTCATAACTATAGAAGATGGTCTGGTGACCACCAGAAGAGAGAAGGGTTGAGGGGCTGGAGAATGGGATGAAGGGTTAAAGAAGTACAAATTAGTAGTTGATAAAGGGTCATGGGGATGGGGAGCACAGTGTAGGGAATGTAGTCAACATTAATGTAATGGTAATGGCTAGGTTGAGGACCAAGGGAGAAAAAAGCAATGAGGAGATCATTTTATAAACTACATAAATACCTCACCAATGTACTGAATACTTGAAACTAATAATAAAATTAAATTTTTAAAAAATTTTATATTATTGAAAAAAAAATAAGGTGACTCAAAACCTGTAAAGCCACCATAGAGTAACTGAATCTAGGAGATGACTAAGAGTCAATCCTCCCCCACCATTATGTCACTCTTCTGGTTTTTACTCTTCATCTGCTATGTGAGCACATGCCAAAGTTAGTTAAAACCTCATACTGCCTTCCTCCTCTCCCTCTTCCTCTCCTCCTCCCCCTCTCTCTCTGTCTTTGCTTCTCTCTCTCTCTCTCTCTCTCTCTCTCTCTCTCCCCGAAAACTCACCAACTCTATAGCTTTGATAAATACAGTCATAACTTTTCTCCTATGTTTCTGTGCCTCTCTTCTCTTAAAATCTCCATATTTCTAAAATTAAATCATCATATCTCTGAAATCTGCATCTCTCCAGACTTATTTTTCTCTATAAATGTTGCCAGTATCCTACCAAGTAAAATCACTCAACAAGTTCCCCACTGTCTACAAGACAAAGTCTACAGTCTCAGGCATATCATGTTGAAGCCATCTACGATCAGCCTCTAACCTCAGCTGTTCCTCCACTGTACCTCAGAAACACCAGGTGAACCTCTGCTGCTCAGCCTTCACTCTTGCAGGTCCACTTGCCTAGAATACTCTCTGTATTTCTCCCGACTTTAACTTAAGTTCTAAGTTCCTTCAAAGACGAGATCAAGTTTCACCTCTCCCTAAATTTGTCTTCATTTACTGCAAACTCTCCACACTGAATGTGTGCAGAGCTTATTGTGGATATCCACTTATTGTTATTGTTTGGTAAAGGAAAAGAGGCTCAGTGCTATTAAGGAAAGGAAGTTTTATATATCCGTGAAGACTCTCGTGTATACTAGTTGCTGGGCTAGGAGATTTCACTAACCCTCACAAAGTTCCTGAGAGGTAGTTACCATCATTGCCTGTGTAATTGTTCCAGGGTTAGGAGCCTTCATATTTGGAAATCATTAGATCATACTCACTTTCTCATTTTTTATTTCAAATTCCCAAAGTACTTGGGATAGTCTATTCCTAAAATGTGTCATAACAGAATCATACGGCTACATGTAAGCTGTTCCACTATGTTCTTATTTAGGCTGTCACCATTTAGCCAAGTGAGAGGCTGGGTCTCTAACTTTAGTCCATAAAGCTGTCACTACTATCCTCATGGACAATTTACAGTGACATGCCCATTGGCATGTCAAGAAAAAATACATATAGATGTCATAGTCAAATATTTGGTGGCAATTTATCCTGCTTTTTCTGTTGCTATAATTTTAATGAGCCACCATACGTACTCATGTGAGACCTGCAATCCATTAGAGAATGTTGCTGTATACACTATGTAGGCTCTTGCCTGTCATAGAGTGATTTGCTGACAAAATGAAAATTATGCCTTTTTATTTGTTCCATGTGACAAGAGGTAAAACGGTGCAAACTTTTGTAAATGACTTACAAAATGAATGCCATAACCCATTCACTTTTTTTTTTTTTAAAAAAAGGACCTCCTCAAAAAGAAAGAGTGAGGTTATTATCTGTTCTTTAACTATTGTAATACATTTCTTAGCACAAATGTTGGCAGAATTGTCTCAAAAGCTGAGCTTCTCATCTTATAACAATGGACGCTCTGCAAGAAAGTGATATATATAGTTCTTGCACAGTTATTTATTTATACGTTTTCCCATTATCATAGAGATTTTTGATCCAGTGACAAGAAAGTGGGCACCAATAGCCATTTTCTTATAAATTCACCTGTTATGCCTATTTATTTCTAAATTGTAGATGCTTCAAATAAACTAAAATATATTCTTTCCCTCTTTGGTTTATGCAGTTGATTTCTCTAATCTTCAAAGTTACAGAAAAGAATGTACAAAACACTTTGGCAATGCAGTAACAAAAAAACTGAAGAGAAGAATCCATATGAGTCTACAGAGCTTAGATTACATGTGCTTCATAGCCACAACGCAGTTTACCGCAATAATTATAGGTACATTAAAGAAACTACTTCTTCCCAAAGAAGAAACACTTTCAGAATGAATGTATCTATGTGGGTATTTTTTTAAATCACCATGACAACTTTTATTCTTCAGCATATGAATTTGTTAACAGTTTGAAACAATGTTAAGGAAGGAGTATCCTGAAAATGAGAAGTAGTATTTGATTCATTTTTAAATTGACACTACAGAAAAATACAAAAATCTGAGAAAATTATTACATTAGTATTCACAGCATAGAAAGACTGATCCTTGTAATATCACCTACCATTGCCTTCCTGGGTGACACCTGGGGAAGTATCTTTCTACTGTGATTATAGAAGATCATGTTCATCCAGAAAATACAGGTTTTAGATTTTGTCATACTGATTTGACTGTCTCTTGTTGTATAAGTGAGCTTTCATTTTTCACTAGAGGCTGCTGAGATTCTTAGAGAATATATTATTTTGAGCAAGTTAAATTACTCAGTTATCTTGTCACTAACAAGGATAGTGATTGTTCCAGAGAAGAGCATCTCTATTTCCTATATCTCTTTATTGCTAGTTTTCTCCAAATTAAATATCAAATAATAATAAATAATGAAACACAGCCGCTCCCAAATGGCTTCTTATCAACATAAGTGGAATAAAAGAAAATTTTCAGCAATGATTTACTTTTGCATGGAATAACCTCGGTCAAATAAAATTGGGAAAACTGGTGAAATTCTGACATTGTGAATTGAAACCTGTATAGGCATTAGGCAGACCAGATTCAGTCACTGCTGCTTAGAATACAGACACCATTTAATGCAGACGAATCAGCTTCATGCAAAATTTGATATCCAGTTTTATCCTGACATACATTTTTGTATTTCTACTTCGAGATAAGCAAATCAAGGAACAGAGAAGTATATGGTTTCCTCCACCAAAATCTAGATTCTAGACACTGTGAATAGTGTTGTCAAGGTTGTCCTCAATAATTTAAAATGCAATTGACATATTTTTTGACAAATGTTCAGTTTTCTAATCTATCAGCTGGCCCTGTACTTTCCATCATTTTCTCCAAAACACTTAATCACAGCAGTGACTTTTTATGGCAATCACCTCTCAGAAGCTTTGTGGCATTATCCGCCACTATCTGCTACCCGAGAGAGAAAAAACCTTTACTCTCTTTCAGAGACATGTCACATGCACTTGCAGTTTTGGCGGTTTCACAAAACTGTTACTCGATCGAATGGATCCCCTATTAACTCCTTATAGCATTTACTATCTTGTGCATTTGAATCTTATTCGCCTCCCCCTAGAAGTTCCTTAAGAGCAGGACATGTCTTATTTAAGCATGATTCTCCAGAATTCAGCAGGATCATAACCGGCACCCGGTAGACGACCAAGAAATTCTTGCTGAATAAACAATTAATTCAGAAGACACTCTCACCAGTGAAACCACAGCTGCACAGCTTACTTTTCTAATGCAAGCTGAAGTTCACAAAACACAGCCACCAGCTTAGATTCAACTCTTCAGTGTAAAATAGAACTTTTTTAAGCTACGTAAATAGAAGATAGCCATCATTTAAAGTAATTTCCTTCCAAAAATCCTAGGCACAAATAGGGTTGAGCTCTTTAGCTTTCTCCCAGGGAGTTGGGAATAACTCACAGGCATGAGATTTGTTTTGACCAGAGCTTTTGCTTCCACTTCTCCATCCTGCATAAAGTTGCTGGCTCATTTCTGTTCTGCATAACAGCCTGTGCCAGCCTTAAGTGGAACCAAGTCTTACTTCGTACTTGGCTCATTAAGCCTTCAGATGACCTAAATGAGGCTGCTCTTTCTCAATCCTTGCAAAGATGTCTCAGGCTACATCTTACACCTCCACTTTCTGAAGGAAATTCGCCCCCAAATCCAGAACACATGGCTTCTTTCTCTTCTTTTATTCTTTTATTTTTTTCTCTTCTTTTATTCTTTTATTCAATTAAGGAATTTGAAAGGTGATATGTGCTGAGCAAAGATTCTGAAGCCAGACCATCTAGGTTCCAATCAGGCTTCCAAGACTTATAGCTATGGAAACAAGCAAGTTATAAAACTTCTCTGTGCCTCAGTTTCTTCATCTGTAAAACTAGGGCAATAAGTTATTATAGAGACTTGAAATTATATCTAATATAAATGTAATATACATATAGATGTATATATATACACACACATATACGTACATTAAAAATACACACACACTCTGACACACATCACTCAGCACAGTGCCTGGCACATAATACTAGCTGTTCTGGTTGTTAACAGGCTGAATGGAAAATCTATTGTTCATTTTTCCTCCTAAGTCACCTACTTTTCCACAGCCGTTCTTTAAGTATAATTTATGTTAAAATACAAAAAAGAAAGTCAAGCTCAAGTCCCTGCCATCTGCTAAAGTTGCCACACACTTTCTCAAAGCTGTATTCTAACACCCACAACTGCCATTAACATTATAAAATTCCTTCCAGCTCTCTGTTCAAGTAAGTATAAGTAAGACTTTAAAACACTTAATCTCTAGAAAATAGATTCGAATATAAGCTTCAATATTAATTCAACCAATGAGAAAGTTTTTGTTGGGAACATGATATCAACAAGCGGTCATTCACTGATCCTAGGAAAAAATTACTGAGACATTACAAAAACAATTTGTTAATTTGTAAAAAAGATGCCTAGGAATGTGTATACATGTATATATGATAATTCTGCTTCACACTATTTATCCTAAAATCATGACTGCTGCAAAATTTAGATATAAGAATCATATTATGACTTCATTTTAAAAAATTAAAAGCTGGAAACAAGCTAAAAATATAATAAGTTTATATAATTTTTGCTATAAACAAAATAAATTGTTCTAAGCTATTAATAAATTGCATAATATATTAAAGACATAGAAAATAATTATAAGGTTAAGTGAAAAAGCAGAAATGAGAGGTACAGTAGGATAAAATTTTTGCTTAAAGAGGAAGTATGTATACTTATTTAAAGTACATTTATATTTCACTCAATATGTTTCAGACACTGTTCTAAGCATTTTACAAATATTAACTAATTTAATCTTCAAATTAACCCTATAAAAAAGGTACTATTATTATTGTTACCACTTTATAAATGAGGAAAATCAAGGCATAGAGAGGGAAGTAAACCTGCTTGATGTCACACAGCTAGTAAGTAGATATGCCAGGATTTGAAATCAAGGGTACTGGCTTTAGAGTCCATGCTCTTATTTGCTAATTTTTTCCTAAGGATGATTTTTGGCTATCCGTATTTTTAAATTTTTCTGCATGGAATTCACATCATTTTTGGTATAATCAGAGTGATTTTAGGTGTGTCATATTGGATATACATAAAAAAATAATAGCATCATTGAGGCTGAATAACTGTTCCTAAAAGCTTAATGTTTATTCTTCACTAAAGTGTATATTAATTTTCATGAAAAACATCCTAAACATAATTGGTAGAAATATACACAAATTTTATTTAATACAAACTTTTGTCTAATCTAAATTTTCTTCTCTACTTTAATAGAATAAAAGTTTTCCCACTAACTATATGGGTTTTTTTAAAAAATAGAAAAAGAGCTTGCATCACAAATTCATGCTTTCCTTTTTCTAAGTTGTTTTCTGTGATAATAGTTTGAGTTTGAATCACCCATTTGCTTATCTATTATAAATAAATAGAGTAATAATCACATAGCTCTCTGTTAAAGATCTAAGTAGGGTTAACACTGAGGTTAGCTTATGGCTGTAGCTAGTCTGTAAGTTTTGGGGTATGGACAATTCTTGGAGAATAGGGTAAGCCTGTATCAACAAACCTACTGCTATCTATAATAAAAATATTGTTCATTGTACAACCTAACTCATAAGCTTAAAAGCGAAAGAAAAATTGTGCTCGAGAGATAACAAAATATATTTTGCAAAGAATTTCAAAGTTCTCAAATATTATTTATAGACATCTTTTTTGAAATATGCCATATGTTTACTAAGATAACCTCTTCATGCAGCTTTCACAATTATCATAACCAACCCTTTGACAGAATTCTGTTGAATTTCAAAACTGATTGTTCATATAGTTGAGGAGATTTGCAAGAAAATCGATTTCCAGATTATGGAAAAGAGCGGCCTTTCAAGAAGTCTCAATTTGATCCCAACGTGTTTTTCAAATTCAAAGCATTTTACGGGTTTCAGCATCGAAAAAAAAGAAAAAAGAAAAGAAAAGAAAAGAAAAGCATTTTAGTTCCCTCAGACATCTTTGAAAATTTACAAATTACTAGATAAATTAGTTCTTTCCAACCCTGGAATAGGAAAATATCTTTCTCACTATATGTCGTCACTCTCAAGGTTTTGGTACCCAGGGTAATGCCATTCAAATGAGTCCACAAAGGCAAGACCTTCATGGTGTTTACAGCAGACATTAAAAATATGTCACTAGTTATCAGGGATACAATTTTTCAGCAAGGTCTTTGATCTGCATCGTTTCCTTGCACTTATAATTACCTAACTTGGAATGTTCCAAGAACATTTAAAGTTATCTCACCCAAATTTACAGGCCATGCTTATCCTATATAAACTTATATTTGTGTCAAAATAGTTCTGCTGCACTTCAAACCCCACCACCAAGGTCCAAGTCGGTAATATAATAAAAAAAAAAAAAAAAAAAAAAAGCATATTTGGTCTTTGTCCCAGGTTTCAGGTAGAGCTTCAAAAAATGCCTGGAATTTCCTAAGTGATTGGAGTGTCTTTTGTTTTTCAGAGAAGCCCCTCTGAACCATCCCAAAGTTTATACTAGTAAAGTGACTATACTAGTAAAGTAGAGAGGCTGGCTGCCCTGAAAATCGACCATGTGATTAAAGGGTTAGCAATTTCAGCCCAACCTCCCAACCTCCAGGAAGGGGAAGGGAGCTAGAGATTAATTTCAATCATGTGGCCAATGAGTTAATCAATCATGTCTATGTAATAAAACATAGATAGTAACTCTCAACAGTGAGGCTTGAAAGTCTTCCTGGCTGGTGAACACACTGATGTGCTGGGCAGGTGCCAAGCCCAGAGAGAGCACGGAAGCTCTGCACCCAGGACCCTTCCAGACCTTGCCGCATCTAAATATACCTCTCTCTGACTGCTCATTTGTAACCTTTATAATAAAATAGTCAATGTAAGTATAGTGCTTTCCTGAGTTCTGTGCCATTCTAGTAACTTCTAAACCTAAAGGAGAATCGTGGAAACTCCCAAATTTGTGGCCAAGTTGGACAAAAGTGAAAGCAGCATGGGGACCTGGGACTTGTGGCTGGCATCTGAAATGAGAGCAGTCATGTAAGACCCCTTAATCTGTGGGGTATGCACTACCTCAGGTAGTTAGTTTCACGACTGACTTGAATTGTTGGCCACCTAGTTGGTGTCAGAGATGACTAAGGAGACTTTACAAAGCAGGTGGTGAAGAACCTCTTTTGCAACTCTGACCTGGACACCCACCTTTGCGGTTGGAGAGTCTGAGAGGAGAGGCTGAAAATTAGAAGAGCTTTTGGAGGCTGACAGCGATGTCCTTAAGCCCATGGAAAGCACTATCAGAGACTCATATGTGTTTCCTAGACCTAGAATGATACACGAGACTGTATGTGGTCCACACCTGAGAAACTGAAAGAGAAAAAGACTGGCTGGCTACCTGATCTGACAGCCTTACCAAGAATGGTCCCAGCACTGGGTACAGACCACAGTCACAGAGTGTATTGAGCCAAAAGGTGTGGTTTCCCCTGGGTCAGGTATGGGCCATGCTTGAGAGGGCTTGAAGGAGTTTCTTAGATTCTGGCTAAGAGAGACCTTAGGACATGGAGAAACCAGCAGTGTCTGGGGAATAAGAGTAGAACCATAATTGAGCAACCTTGAGCGATTTATTAGTCCACATCAAGGGAACTGCAGAGGAGAGGAGACATTCTCAGCAGCACTGCAGGAGGGCCTCCAAAGAACCCGCAAAGCCCCTACAACCGCCTGGAGAGTCCACGGGGCCGACCATGACAATTACAATCTATTACTACTCTTTCTGCTCCTTTCCTCTTTGCCCTTCCTTGGCTAGAGGAGTCAGAAGCAGCCTACAAAACTGGGAAAAGAAGTCAGAGGGCTAAGTGATGAAATACAGAGACCATCTGTGGCCTACTTCCCCAAGCCAGCCTGCAGCAGCCTGAGACAGGAGGAAGCGGCCTTTAACTAAGAGTGTTGGGAGGTTTGATTATGGCCCTGCACTGGACTAAAGCTGCTTCAGGGGTAACGAGGAGGGACCAAACAAATTTATTTTCACCTAAAAGGTGCCAGATAGGTCATGAGGTCCCATAGAAATGTTGCTAAAAATATCTAGAATATTTTGAAGAAACTGATCATTCAATGAGATAAATATCTTCCTAGAACTTTACTATCACTGCTGATATTTACTGAGTTGTATTAGGTGCCACACACATTTAATCTATATAATTCTATGAACTAGAGGTACTAGTATCATCTTTGTGTTCGACAAGGAAACTGAAACTTAGATAAATGAAATACCTTACCAATACTCCCCATCTGCTTCAGGGTAGAGCTGGTATCTGAAAACCCAGATCTCTCTGACAGCAGAGACTGTCCTTAATTATATTTATATATATATGATTATATGACATATGTATCATAATTATATGATATATATATATCATATTCACTTGCCAACTGAATTTAGGTTTTTAGAAACATACTGCAAAATTAATAATGATGATTAGTCCAAGTGATTTCTTTTACAGTTGCTGCTATATGCTCAGGTTCATTTGCTTCTCCAGTAACTTGAATAATAAGTGGGGTGCATGTGGGACGTGGCCATTCAGGGACTAATGCTTCTGCATTGTCCCCACCTCTGTCTCACTACCGCCCCTATTCACACAGTTGTTAGGGTACCATTTTATGCATCATAATTTCTTTATCGAGATAATATGATTTCTATTGTCAAACAGCTTGATCATGGCAAATCTAAATGGGCGCCTCTAAATGGTTACCTGATTTACCACTTGACAGGAGAGGAGATATTTAGTGAAGGAATACATAATGCGCAATTTTCCTCTTACAACGTTAGTCTTGCCAGAGCTTAGTTCTACAATAATTTTTAATTATATACCTCTAGGCTTCAAGCATATTTTATTATTCATTTATTCTTGAGAACTGAAAGACAGTCTGATATTCCTTGCATATGTGCATAGCAGTTTTTGCTACTGTTGTTCATTAGAACAGATGTGGATATTATCTATTATCATTATCATCATCATCATCATCATTATTATTATACTCTCTACAGCATCAAATTACCATGGCTACTGTGAATTGGGGGGACGGTTTGCAACACCTCCGACATGCCACAAGGTTTATCATATTTTGAGACTATAAGAGCCCCTCAAGACATCAACGTCATCTATGTGATATGTCCATGTACACTTCCTTTACCATTCCTGAGCTCTCCACCCTGAACTTTATGTGCAGTCTGAGACATACTAGGGAATCCTTCCAGATGAATGACTCCACAGTATATAACACATAAAGGAATTACTATTGTTGTCTTCAATTATCTCAAATCCCAAGGATCATAATAAATGAAGCCTCAGAAATAATGAAATAATAAATTTTCATTTAGAAGAAGATGCAATCTAAATATTCTTAATATATGCCATCACTCTCATTCCTAAACTTCCTAGGATATGGGTAATATTGCCCTTGAATGTCCTCAGGGCTGTCTGTAAGATTAAATCTTCAGTCTTTACTGATGTAAATTCTTAACTCAAGAAAATATAAGACATTCATTGTGAAACAAAAAGTGACAGATAAAAATGGTTTAAGAAATTACTCTTTGGAACTATATTAGCAATAGATCTCTGAATGGTTCTCTTATGAGATTGAAAGTTCTTTGAGATCATGTACCTAACAAGCACAATGCCTCAAATATGCTTTCTTTCTTACTATTAGATTTTAAAGGGAGAGACAGAAACACATTCAGAGAGACATATAGAGAAACAGAGATAAAGAGCTGAGAGAAATAACAAGGAAAGAGATTCACGCACATCTCTCTCGACAGTGCCAAGAAATTATCACGCCTGAAGTTCTGACCTGCTTTAGAAGCTCTGCCATTTGAAAAGCCCCCACCCCCAGACACACACTCCACCCCACCCCAACCCCAGCAAAAGAAGGCTGTGGTCTGGATTCCCCACTACCCAGCTTTGTTATTCTGTTGGGTCGTGCTAACTTTCTAGTGGCCCCACTACTCTCCCCTCTAACCCCAATCCTCACTTTCCTTTGCTCTGCATTAGAATTGTGAACTACTGATTGTTTTGCTGTATCTGCCCCTCCATCCCTCTGGTCGATCAAGTATTGACTATAGTTAGATCTTTTATAAACTTTGTCAAATAAAATAAAATGATATTATTCACTGATTACCAATCATTATTTGCTCTGGGAAAGTTATCTGCAAGGTGGCAAAATCTGAAGTTAATTTCTTTGGCTTTTCTTTCCAGTTAAAAAACCATTAATCCAGTCTTTTATTTTAAGGGCACAAAGGATGAAACATTTGATGTCATACCTTTTAAATGGTTTGAATATATTTAAAATAAATTTTATTTCACCTTTATGCTTTCCATAGTCAATAAAATTTTATTATATATCATATAATTTTTGAACACAATGTTTTAATGAATCCTTTAAAATATCAAGAATATTAGGTATTATTCACTCTTCCTACGATGAACTTCCCAATAAAAATTTGCAAAACTATAACTATTCAATTTTATTTAATTCTTCAAAGTATACTCTGAATATGTATTGTGGACAAAAGTAGTTTTCACAATTTGTAATTTTAGATGAATGATTTTGTAAACTAATGAAAACTGTCATTATGCATGAATACACATAAACTTGTCTACTAGTACTTGCACATCACTTACCATGTGCTAGGAAATAAAGGGATAGGTACTAACCCAGGTATTCTTTGACCATCATTAAAACCAGAAGGAAATTATCCACAGTTTAATATATATTTTCTAATGTCAGCCATGCAAATATAAAGAATCATTCATTTTGATTTTTGAATTTAATTTAATTTGGTTTTGATTTATTAGGTGGGTAACTCTACTGGGTTTTCAACCACTAAAATGTGATATGAGCTCACTCTCTTAGCAATATTCTTGAATCCAAGGCCACAGTCCAAAACACAGCTACTAATAACTGAAAATTGTGCATCTGCAGTATTCTAACACGACTTTAGAAACAATCAACATAGATTTAATTGCATCAAGAGTCACACATATATTTCAATTTTTTTAGACTAACTTTACAACTATTATTTATATTATTTATATCTATTATTTGTATATAATGCCAAGCCAAATGTTACTCATTTACCTGCAAGACCATTAAAACCAAGGACAGAGCCTCTTACCACTCTATTTTCATCCCTGTCTTTTCACTTCCACATTTTTCTCATCTTTCTTTTGTTGAGGGACTTAGAAATGCACAAAGCGCTCTAAGAAATTAACAGCATTAGAGAATAAATGGATAATGCAATAATGGCCTGTATGATCTTTGCTGTTGACAACGTAGTCAAGAATCACGAGAAACAAAATCAGTACATCTCTGCCTCCACTGAACTAAAGAAAACATTAAACTTTAATCACCAAAATCTTTAAGCTGAACGCAAAATTAGTAACAGGCATTTGGCAGAGCACCTCAAGTCCATTATCCATTACCAATCTAGGAGAGTTACATTAAAAGCTTTTTAATGGGATTCTATTCAGTGATCCTTGAAGGAGAAAGAAGAAACCTGGAATTGGCTATCAAAATATGCTTTTCTTCTATTGAAGAGATAAAGAGAATTACCCCAAAATCTAGAGACCATCATAAGGAAATGTTTGAATCCCAATCACACCATGTGTATGACTATTGGCAAACCACTCTCCATATTCCTAGACCTAGTTTATTTTATCTGTTAGCTGAGGGTGATGGCTTTACAGTTATGCTATATTATGGTTCTATCAAGGACTTATTACAGAGATAATCAAAGGATGAATTTTCAGAACTGGCATATTATCCTAAAATAACACTAAGCTCGAACAGTGATTGATTGTTCCACTCATTCATTTATTCATTCACTCCATGCCTATGTTTCAGATACTGGAATGATGGAAATATAATATCTTTAAATAAAAGAACAAAAATTTTTACCTTGTCAAACTGCTAATTGACAGTAAATAACAAGTACATATTTCAAATATATATAGAAAACGTAACAGTGCACATCTAACCTCGGACCTAACGGAATAGTTCTAGAGACCTGGATTCACATATAAATTATCTCTGTATTAGAAGTTTCATTAATACCACTTGTAATGCATAGTGACAATCAAGCAATGAGTCTGAAGTCCCAGAACATAATCCTTTACTGTTCATTCAGTCGCTGTAAAGAAATTTGATTAAAATATAATAAACCAGACAGAGAAAAACAAATATTGCATGGTATCACTTATATATGGAATCTTTAAAAAGCTGAACTCACAGAAACAGAAAGTATAATAGTGGTTGGCAATGCTGGAAGCTGGGGAAATAGAGTGAGGCTGGTATAACAGTACAAACTTTCGAACAGAATATAGGTAAGGTCTGAGGATCTAATGTTCAACAGTTGATAACATTGTTATAACATTGCTGAAATTTGCTAAGAGGGTAGAACTTAAATGTTCTCAAAAAAAGAAAAAATTTGATTATAATGTGACTATTTGACGTCATGTGCCTGCCTATGTGATGCAGTCAGAGGGAAACACCTCTCAGGTAGTCTTCCTGACAAAAATACAGTGTCTGAATCCAACTGCGAGGAAACATCATATAAACCCAAATTGAAGAATACCGTATAAAATACTACTGACCTAAACTCTTTAAAAGTGCCAAGGTTATAAAAGGTTAAAGGATGGTTTGATGTTAAAGAAACTAAAGAGGTATGACAAATAGATGCAATGTGTGATCCTGGGTTGCATGTTGGACAGGTAAAACAATTGCTGTGATAGACATTAATGAAACTGTTGTCAAAATTTGGATGTGAACTGTGGATTAACCATGAATACCATATCAATGTTAAATATTCTGATCTTTGTAATTGTCTTGTGTTTATAAACAAAAAAATTGTCCTTAAAAGAGGTATTTTTTTAGAAAAAAACAACTGAAGTATGTAGGAATATATACATAATGTGTATACACAAAGAAAATGATAGCACAAATATGGCTAAAAAACAGTTAATAGTGATTCTAGTTATATGGGAGTTTTTTGAACTCTTTTTTTTTACCACTTCCTTATAAGTTTTAAATTATTTCAAGTAAAATGCTAAGAAAATAACCAAATCTGTTTTTGCTAGTTCAAGGATCTGGGAATATATAAAAAGGTTCAAGGCAGACGTAGTGCCTACTCTTATGAGTGCAGAGGAGAAACAGAAAAGAAAACAAGTAAAATATATAATAAATAATTAAATATTGTGGTATGTGCAATGAAAAAAAGCACAGTGCTTAAATAATAAATGATAGAAGTGGGTGAAAAGGTTTCAGTGGGAACCACTAACATAAAGGTCAAGGAATGTCTCTCTGAGATAGTGACATATAAGCAGAGACATGTGGAAACCTCAGGAAAAGCAACAAAGCATCTGGAATAACATGTGCTAAGGTCATGAATTGGATCCTCTGGTTTTTAATCACAGCCTAATTTTAGTATATGTGCTGCCAAAGTGAGCATATAATCACAATCTAAATACAAAAGGAAAGACAGAAGAAAAAATGGCAGCAGGGTACCAAAGCAACAGGAGGATAAAATGAAAACAGCCTATGGTATTATGTTGGACACATGGACGTGCTTCAAATAAAATAATACCATTGTCGATATCTACAAAACAGCCACAGCAAGGAGAAAGATAGTACTTCTCACTTGAGTGAAAGAGAATAATCAACACCAAGAAGTGAAAAGAACATAGAATATTAGGGTCACCTGCTATAGCTTCAAACCAGTCACGGAGAAAGTGGAAAAGATTATTAATCCCACACGGATTTTTCTTGACAACTAAGAGTAACCACTGTCAGAGACATCTTTGAAAGCGAAGGTCAAGTGACCTGGGCCATCAGAAATTTCTTACAAAGGGATATATATATCTATCCCTCTAATGGGATAGATATTACTTTGACTATACCTGAATTTCATGAACTCTTTGTCAAGAATTGTATCTGCGTAACGAATCTAAATTTAGAGTTCTATCACATATGTAATTGACAGAAGATTTGAAATACCATCTGTTATCATATTTAAACTTCAAAAATCTTCTCTAGAAATGTTCTTTTTCTCAAAAAAAATTTTTAATACAAGTTTTGTAGAATAAAAAATGAGATATTCCAACAGGCTGCCAGCAACAGTTTTTCCTAAAATACAACATCTGAATTCACAAACTGTCCCAGTGTTTCATTACTAGATGTTCCTAAACTCATGAAAAGTCCTTTCAACACCAATCAATAGAGCAGTGAAAAAAAAAAAAAAAAAAAGAATTTATCTCTTCATTCTGGTTTTCTACCTTTAAATGGGATAAATTCAATTTTGACATTTACTCATTTCTCCATATCTCTTTTAATCCATATTGTTTATTTTCCTAAATTTTCATATGAATTAAAGTTTAAATTCTGCCTATTTCCATACTAACAGAAGAAAAAGCCTGACTAGTATGAGTATTTATAAAGAGTTATGCAAATCTAGACTATCTAATTCTTTCTTAAATGAAAATCAGTGCTGCATGAATCCACAGTTGCATATCCCTTGCATTCAGTGGTCAAGTGCCCCTAGACGGTGTCCGTTCAACTTGCCTTCTGCCTCTTTGGTAGATGATGATGGTGGTGATGGTGATGGTGGTGGTGGTGGTGATGATGATGATAACAAAAACCTGAGTCTTTAATATATTTCAGTATTTTACAGGCATTACTCCTTACAACAATAATTTGAACCTGATAACTCCATTCTATGCAAGAGTAAACTAAAGCTTAGCAAAGTCAAGTTATTTCCCTAAAGGCATTCCCTTATTTATTAGTTAATATGTAATGAGCCCTACTATATTAGTGTTTGAACAACTTAGTCACCTTTTGGTTGTAACTGGGAATCTAGTCCCTAATCCAAGCTATCCGATCTGTTTATATTTAGGAATGGATAAATATATAAATATATTCGTATATATTCATATCCAAGAGTACTGTTTTTATACCTATACTGACTAATAAAGTAATTTTCCTTATGTTAAAAAAATCTAATAGGAAAAGTTTGGGTAAATTTGCCTCTCAATCACTTTAATCCCTTATTTTCATATTTTCATTTGTTATTTGTTTCTCCTGCTTCCTTTCCTTCCCCTCCTCCCCTCACCCTTCTGTCTTTCTTTTCATTAATTCAGCTGTATCCTGCCTTCTTCCCCAAAAGATTTACAGCATAGCTATCTGTGTCATAAAAGTAGATAGTAAATAACCTTGCTCTTGCTTTTAATAATTTGTTCTCATCAGTTACATGTAAACAATCCATGCTCTCTAGACCAGTCATCACAGAATTATACACTGTAAGGTTGAGGAGTGCTCCCTTCCACATCTGCCTGGCCAGCAATAATAATTTTATCCTATTTACTCTTCAAGTCACCTTATTTTTATTTGATTTCATTTTCCATCAAAGGCATTTCTGTTGCTCAGCATATATTGTGGGTAGATGTATCAATTGACTGCATTGTCTTTTCTGTAACCCCTTTAAATTCAGTGTATCAGACCAATCGTATTCATCTCCTTATAGCAGCACTTAGCAATATTATGCATTGGTTCACAAAGAACAAATGTCAACAGTTCATTGTGTATTCTGATCCCATTTTGGTACGCTAGTCTTCTGAAAAGGGCTTCCTGTCCTCACGTGAACAGTTTTAGTCAGACTAAGTCACCTTATAGTTGTTGTTCGAGCGCAGTCTTTGCTTTTTTTTCTGTTAAGAAGACAGGGTTTGTCAGTCTGACATGAGTAAAAACATTCAGCATCACACTGGACCCACTGAACGGTAGTCTGATAATTAATGTCCTTCCTCTATTTGTAATTTTTTATTAGATGCCAGACCTCCTTGATGTAATTCACTGTCTGGAACTTAAAATAAGAAGACTCTGTTGTTGTTTTTTTTAACACATCATTGTGCTTTAGTAATATTTTTGCAGTTTGAGTATAATATATATGAAGACTATATATATGTGAATCTCGAGAAAGGAACTTGTAAATATTATTTTGATCATTTGAGGGCATTTTTATTCTTGAGCATTATTCCCTTCCAACATTTCACACTATTCACATTTCAGAGTTGTTGTTCATATAAATGCAGACTTATCTCCCAAAGTCCTAATAGCTTTTTAGAATTGAATATCAGCCACTCCTAAACATTGTGCTTCTGCCTTATGCTTGTATTCCTCATGTAGCTGACTTATATGATACTTTTACTTCATTTTACCACCAAAGTACATATATAATCCATGTCTATGTCTTTTCAGTAGGAAGATTTCAAGGAGAATTCTTTGGATCCTCAGAGTAACCCTATGAAGGAAGCAGTACTGTTATCTTCATTTGATGATGATAAAGAAAATGAGGCTGAAAATTGGCAGTTACAAATCAGAATGAAAATGTAAAGTACAGAATAAGCAATATAGTCAATAATACTATAATAATTATGTATGGTTCCAGGTGGGTACTAGACTTATTGGGGGGATCACTTCCTAAGTTATATAAATGCCTAACCATTACGCTGTACACCTGAAACTAAAATAATGTTAAATGTCGACTATAATAAATGTTTTTAATTTAAAAAATTAAAAATGAGGTTCAGAGAGGTACCCCTAGATCATCTAAATGGTAAAGCCATGATTTGAAGATGGAGTCCACCCCCTTAATTATAATGTGCTTTAGAGTTCACCAATTTATTTTATACCTTTTCTGTCACTTCTGTATTATAGTGAGGTCAATAAAAAGAATTATAACTAGCATCATCATTATTTTATAGCTCTGAAACTGAACCTCAGAGAAGCTAAGTGAGTTGTCCAAGGTCATACAGTAATAAATAGCCAAGAGTCAAACCCAAGGCCTATAACTTTAACTTCTTTGCTACTTCATTATATCATGCTTTGTTTAAGGTTCATATAAAAAGAGCATCCAAATTACTATTTCACACCATGAAGGAACAACAGTTATTAACACATCATTTACATAGATTCATGTTCTTCATGCCCAGCCAGAAGCAAAGCTATTTGACTTATTATTTTTTAAAAGTATACTCATAAGTTTATATCAGACATATGTGGTAAGTTTGAAAATTTGGCAGTTGATCAAGGAAGAGGCAGGACCAAGAGAAGCAGTAACACACAGCGAGCTTTAGTGGGTGGCACCTATAGTTGAATAGAGGGGAAGTTCCTCCCAATGACAGACCTTCCAGACATGGTGGCCACCATCACTCAGAAGGAGAATAGGGTAAGAGATTTCCCGGGGAAGGCAGAGAAACTGGGAAGGGGTCTTATATGTCTCAGTGATGCCTCTCAGAAGCAAGGCACAGTGGTCTGGATCAGACAGCTCCAAGGGCAGGAGGGTTTGGGGTCATTCATAGCTAGAGGCTGTCTCATCTATGGTTACATCTTATCTAGAGGTTGGGTGCAGTTTCACAGAGTATATAAAGTAGGCAGGCTCTAAATGGCTAAAAATATGCTAATTTGGGCTATATTTAAATCAACTGCATGTGTAAAAAATTTGAATTTGCTCCCAGCTAATGACCTTAGACTGCTAGGAAGAAGTGAACAAAGGAGTCATGTTAGGCTAATACACAGAGGCCATCATTGGCCTATTTACATAACAATATACAAATCTCCAATCTAGAGACAGTATGTCAGTTAATCTGTGCAGTGGAAAAGAATGATAGTTAAATAATCAGTTTTCCTCCTGTCTATATTTTTAACAAGCTGATAAGTTCTGCCTTGATTTCAGACTACAAGTAGAAAGAAATAAATGTCTAGATTTTGCAAGCCTAGTTTCTATCACCAAACTCAGCTAGCATTAGAAATCAGGGCATTTGTTAATTGTGTAACAAACTAATGTGTAAACTGAAGGACAATTTTGGATTTTGTCATTTTTATGTATTGTATACTCCATTCTGTTTTAAGCATTCTCTCAGTGGAGTGGAGACTGTGGGTTGAGTTCTCGCTGCTAGCTGATTTTGGCAAACTGTCAACTCCTTAAAATATCCACAAAATATCCTCACTATTGAGAACTCAGGGATGTTTCTAAAAACTGAAGTTTAAATGAAAACTCCCCAATCCAAGGTTTATTATTATTTCTTTTGGTGGATAGCTATTTAATTTTCCTTTTAAATTAAATTTATTGGGGTAACATTGGTTAATAAAATTATATAGGTTTTGGAGGGGCAACCAAAATGGCGTAGATGATGGAGGCTCTGTTCATCCCTCTGGAGACCAAATCGAAGTTGTGACGGAAGCAAGGAGCAAGCAGCAAGGAAAAATGGCCTGGGATCTTGACGAACAAGCCGTACAACTAGGAAGAAATCCAAGAAAGCACCTTGCAACGGCAGAAGGCAGGACGGGGGTGGGGCGAGGACGCGGGGCTGCCTGGTCTCCAGTGGCTGAGTGAGACCAAGGCTGGGGCAGCAGCAGAAGCCTCTTAAAGGGGCCAAGTCCGTGAGCGGATTTTCACAGTGATGGACCTGCTCACTCTGAGTACCAGTGCCAATTGGGCTGCGCACAGGGGCACCAGGGACTTACAAGGAGACATTGTCAGAGTGAGGGCCGAGGGAGGCTCAGTCTATACAGAAGTGCCAGTGGTATCTATTGTTCCCTGTTGAGCCCTCCCCGAGCTCAGGGTGCAGACATAGCACTGCCATTGCCCTGAGGTCATCAGACTGGATAACAGAGGTTGCTCCACCCAGAAGATTCCCTGAAACCCTGCCTACCCCAACTCGCGGCCCCACCCAAGCCACATCCAGATTTATCCTCTGCAAGTCAGATGCTCTTTGCTGAGCAGTGCCTAGATTCACACTGGAGGCAGCTGGCCTCGGTTTCTGGCATAGCCTTTTGATGCAACTATAAGCACAGCATCTGTGGATTGCTTGCTGAATCTTAACAGGTAGCCCTGGAGGAGCAGAGGCTTGAGCTAAAATTGGCCTATAGCTGAGCCCTTCTCAAGACTGTGCCCCTGGACACCTACTTCACAAATCCACACTAATAAGACCGAGAGATGTAGGAGCTTTGCTTAGTACAAAGAAACAGACACAGAAAGGCAGCCAAAATGGGAAGACAAAGAAACAGAAATCATATGAGAGAACAGAACAGAGAGAGATTCAGATATAATGGAGTCACGTAATCTAAGAGATGCAGAGTTCAAAACACTGGTTATAAAGATGCTAAATGAACTTTTGGTTAAATTTAGTGAGAACTTCAACAAAAAGATAAAAAAAAACATAAAAATGGAAATGAAAATATAAAAGGGAACCAGTCTGAAATGAAGAACACATCTGAGATGAGAAGTACATTAAATGGAATAAACAAAGGAATAAACAGAGTGAATAAAGAAAAGGATCAAATGCTCTATCTAGAGGATGGGAAAGCCAAGGACACTCAATCGCAATGGCAAGAGGTAAGATATCAAGACTATAAAAATAATTTAAGGAGCATATGGGGCACCATTAAGGGTCTAAATATCCGTCTGATTGGAGTAACTGAAGAAAATCAAGATGTTAAACAGCTGTTTGAAGAAATAATGAAGGAAAACTTCCCTAACTTGGTAAAGGAAATAGACATAAAGCCCCAGGAAGCTCAGAAAATTCCAAAAATCAGGATTCAAAGAGGCCCACACCAAGACACATCATAATTAAAGTGCCAAAGGTTAAAAACAAAGAAAGAATATCAAAAGCAGCAAGAGAAAAACAGATAGCTACTTATAAGGGAACATGACTGGCAGCTGATTTCTCAAAAGAAACTATGCAGGACAGAAGGGCTTTAAAAAGAATATTCAACAGAATGAAGACCCAGGATCTACAACAAAGAATAATTTATCCAGCAAAGCTATCATTGAGAGTCAAAGGATAGATAAAGAGTTTTCCAGACAAAAATAAGCTGAAGGAATTTATCACCACCAAGCCAGTATTACAGGAAATGTTGGAGGGACTTCTTTAAGAAGGAAAAGACATGTATCAAAAACAGGAATAAAGAATGGTAATAACTATATTTTTACCAATAAGTACCTCAAATGGAAGAGAATTAAGTGCTCCAACTAAAAGGGTGGATGAATAGAAAGGAAAACAAGACCCCTACATGTTGTCTATAAAAGACTCACTTTAAATTAAAAGACACAGACTAAAAGGAAGGAGATGGAAAAACATATTGCTTTGATGGACCTAGAAGGTATTTAAATCAGACAGAGAAAGATAAACACAATATGATTTCACTTACATACGGAATCTAAAGAATAAAAAGAATAAACTAATCAAAAACAGACTCACAAATATAGTGGACAATTTGGTGATGGACAGAGGGGAGGAGAGTTTGGGGGGCTGGGAGAATGGGGTGAAGGGTTAAAGAAGTACAAATTTGTAGCTGATGGATGGACATGGGGATGGGGAGCACGGCATAGAGAATGCAGTAAGAATGAATACATTGACCAGGTGGAGGGTCAGAGGAGGGAGGAAGCAATTGGAGGGGGGACCATTTTACGAACTATATAGATGTCTAACCAATGTACTGTATACTTGAAACTAATTTTAAAAAATTACATAGGTTTCAAGTGTAATTCAATAATACATAATCTCTATATTGCATTGTGCATTCACCACCCAAAGTCAAATCAAATCAGCATTCATAGCTTTGGCATATGCCCAGAGCTTTAAGCATATTTGTTTAAATATTCACATAGGGTTGAAAGGTATAAATGATAATGTTAGGATAATTCCTTCAATTTACAGATGGAAGTAAATGATGCCCCAACATCACAAAACTAAATGAGAGCCAAGACAGAGTAAAAGTCAGGAGTCTTGAGTTCTATGCCATGTTACTACCTTATAAATCCTTCACAGTTGGTCTTTGACCGTGAGAAGAATATATTTAAGGTGAATAGTATGAGGCATAACGTCCACGTGTACTTTTAGAATGTTGATACTTGTCAGATTAGTCTCTATGTAACATAGAAGTGAGTGAACAGTGATTCACCAATCATGACATCTGAACACTGTTAACACAAAACCTTACCATTTTCATTGTAAGAGTTAAACTGTTTCTCTTATCAAAGATACCATGGACCTGGTCATTGGATTTGACCAAAAGACCTACAATTTTTTAAATCTCAGATTGTTTTTAATTCTTAATTTATTTTTAATATGCATAGTTAATAACTGAAAATTCCTAAGGAAATGCCTTTACTGATTACGACATTCCCCACACTACAGAGTAGTAGTAAAAGGAAGTTTCTATTTGCTGAGTATTATCACCAATCAGACTCTATCACAATGTGTCAACAGTCAGATCCTTCATTCTGTTCGAAGAAGCTCTTTTCCAGTGTTGGGGGTTATCATATAAGGAATGAGAAAAGTCAAAGTGGTTTAGGGGAATTCATTATTCATGTTCTTAGAGGCCTTATTAAAACACTTCCGAAACTTTACAGAGATATAATTCCATCTTTTGATAATTAGGAATGTCAAAGAAAGACTTTCCACACATGTATGCAGTATAAAAAGCATCACTGGGCTACTTTATAACCTATGCATATTTATGCTGATTGATGAACCTACCATTTTAAAGAAATGAAAATCAGTCAGAAATTATTTATACATAATACATAATAGATAGATAGATAGATAGATAGATAGAAAATATGTGATAAAAAATTGAAGTAATGACCACATCAAACTTAAACTTCTTTATCTAAATATCTTTATCCAGAAGAAGAAGGAAGAAGAATATGAAGAGGAGGAGGAGGAAGTGCAGAATAAAAAGACAGTGAAGAGAACCCTGAATCAGGTAGCAAAAGATCTGAGTCCAGGTCCTACCTCCAGTGCTTACTAACTGTCCAAATTTGAATGTGCCAGTACCTTCTTGGAGCCTCCGTTCCTCCCATTTTCCTTTCAGGGCTGCTGTAGGTGAGCATGCTTAGGAAATAAAGTGCCCTGTGTCCAGACATTCAGGGTAGTGTGACTGCTGTCCAGATTTGCCTGAGATGATCTTTGCCTCAGGTTTTTGCATGTTTTGCATTCCGAGGAAATGATGAGCCTGGTCACACCAGATGAGCTTGCCCCAGTTGTGTTCCAAAGATGGCTGCCCTGCTTCATAAAGCCCCACCCTAAACAACAGTCTTTCATACATGAACATAATTAAACAAGCAAAAAACTCCATACGCAATTTGGATACATAAATCAACTCCTTCATACATGAACATAATTAAACAAGCAAAAACTCCATAGGCAATTTGGATACATAAATCAACTTCTTCCCTGACCTCTGCCAAGAGCTGAAAACCACTGACTTCGATGAAGTCTACTTATGGTTAAGTGCAGCTGCAAGCGTGGAGAGCTAATTATCAAGAGTACTTTCCAGATAAAATAATTGATAAGATCCTAGGAGCTGTTGTTCAAGACACATTATAAGGTTTGAAGAATTCATAATAATAGCAAAAGTCTCCATTTATGTAACAACTAATAGAATAAAAAGTACAAAGGGTTAGTTTCATAATGTAACAAATGTACCATTTGTATTAAAATAATTTTTTCTAAATTACTGTGGCCATTTCTAATTAAAATTCTTTCAAATATATTTTATCTAATATATCCTATTCACCAAAAGCTTTAGAAGACTGTTGTTTGAATTTTTTACTGCATGATTGTAGTTCTTAAAAATTCAGTAGGTCTAAGATACAATTCTGACCTTTCCTTAAAGCATACATATCATTTTTAAATAATCTGAGAAAAAAAAACCCAAAGCTTAAGAAAGAAGAAAACTCTTTCTTGAATGAATGAAAGAGTCCTTTCTTTATTCGATCAGGAAAAATTCATTTTTTTACTTTTTATAACCATTTCAGAAGTCTAGCTGATTTATTTGCTAGGGTTAGTGCAGTTTCACACATTTTTATATTACTTGTCTAAATTCAAGACAAAGGCAGAAAAATGTTGAGTCTGGGCACAGGTGCATCCCACAGCATGAAATGAACCCCAGTCGAGTGACCTAGTCACCACAAGCAGCCAGCACACACCAAACTGGGAACAATTAATCCATGATCCACCGACTAGATGGTCTAATTAAATAACGGTGGTTAATTACTAATTAGTATGTGACTTATGTAGATAGAAACACTTAGACTTGTCAGATGTGAAAAAGAACACTAAAAAAAAAATCAAAGTTCTGTCATTTCAATGATCTATTTAAAAATGATGCATCAGAGATTTTTTTTTGTCATGATTTGTCTAGCCAAAACACATATTGAAGAACTTGTTTTATCTTTCTAATACTGATGTCCTCACTCTATTTAAATTATAATGTTTCTTTTGATGCATGAAAGGCTATAAATCCTAAAATAATATATTATTTCGAAGTGTGTAAATGAATGGTATAGTTACTATTATCCATTTAAATCCCAATATATTTGAAATATATCTGTTACTAATCAGCTGGAGACATTTAATTATCACTTCTTACATGTTTATTTTCTGCATACTAGAAAGCTCTGGTTACAACCAAAAAACCCCTCTATTTAGCCAATCCAGTGATAAACATTCAGAATGTGCAAATCTACTCTCCATGTGATTCACTGTCCTTTGGGGGCTAAGAGGAAGCCAGTGGGATCCAAGATATGCATTTGGAAATTATATAAGATTTGCTTCCACAACTGTGAGATTTGGGAGTTTTTTTTTTTTTTTTTTTTTTTTTTTTGGCATCCAAAGGGAAAAATACCATCTGTCTTCTCATTAAAAAAGAAGAAAAAGAAAAGCTTGACATGGCGTTGATGCCAACCTTTACTTTCAATTATTTATCATCTAAAAAAAAATACACACAGATTAGAGGTTTCATGAATAATGCTTTCTCCTATTATGAAAAGTGTAGGTGAAAAGAAAATATTACACATGGGCAGATGAAATTAATGCCCATCTTTACTAAACATTATTTTTTATAACTTTGCTAAACAATCTAACTAAATACCTTTCCTGTTTGCTTGATGATAGTGACACGTTTGCTGCCTTGAAACAAGAACCCACGAACAAAAGATAAACTCTAAAATCACAATGCATTTGCCTGAAAGAAGGCTTAAAGATGGAGGACCTATTGCATAATTTATCAACGTGTGGCCCAAATAACATCAGAATCACCAAGGATGCCTGTGTAAAATGCACTTCCCTGGGTCTCACTCCACACATTAGAATCTGCATTTTTGACAAGCCCTCTCAAGTGATATTGATACAGCCTAAATTATGAAGGCAATTTGTGGTGGTCTCCCTCCAGAGAAAAAGATGATGGCTGACATTCCTCTGATCCACTCGCCTTCACACATTTTGCTCCTCGTTCATCTCTACCATCATCCCCATTAGCTCTGAGGAGAAGAAAGAAAACTGATTTCAGCTCTGGCTAAAGAGGAAAGGGAAGAAGCATGGTAAGAAATTAGGGTAAGAAATTAACTGTCAAATCATGTTTTGTTTTCTATTTAGTTTTAAATACTCAGTGATTGAAATGTAGACTAAGGTAATGAAAGCCCTAGAGGGAACAAAAAATTGGATATCCTAAAAACGGTCATTAAGCTGAAGAGGGAAGAGGAAAAGGGGGACCACTTCTACCGCAGGGACAGAGAAAAAGAGGGAGTTGTGCTGTAAGCAGGGAGGGTCCTACTCCCACCTGGGAAGTCATCTTGGTAAATCCCAATAATAGACCTGGGGGAGACTGATGCTATAAGGAATTACCCTCAATAGTTTGAGACCAAGAGAAAATTATTTCACCCAGTGACTGGGGCTGGCTGGACATTTGACTACCTTCTAAGATACAGGAACTGAAGCAAGAAATACCACCGAACAGCGGTAGTGGAGAAGCAGAGGTGACCAGATGTAGTGGTCATCAGAAAGCCAAGTAGCCAAATGGGCTCTAGAAGGAGAGGAATCCAGCCTACAAAACAACAGAAGGGATTTGGGACGAGGGGCTGGTGCTTTCAATCTAGTTATTGTGGGGGGACCCACAGGTTAAGGGTTCATTAATATTTTGTTTCATTGCTGTTTTTGAATGAATGGAGATTGTAACTTGTAGTAGGTATTTCCAAGCCTAGCAGGCATCTGTATTTAAACCTGTTCCACCCCTAACCTGCAAAAAAAAAAAAAAAAACAAACCCTCTCCAGATTTTTTAAAACCCCATTATATCTAAATAAGTTGTAATTTTATTGGGGTTGTGTGTGTGTGTGTTGTTGTTGTTGTTGTTGTTGTTATTGTTTACTTTTGTAAAGCAAATAGACCTCCGTTATAATGCATATTTAATAGAATATTAGAGGTTAACTGAGGAACACACCACTACTTATTTTATTGTTTCTATGATGAAAATTCATTCTTAGTTCCAAAGAAGTAATTTAAAAACAAAATTTTGAATCAGTACATATGAGTACTTGGAGACTTCTTGTACAACTAAATTCAGGCAAGTTAGAGCTCCTACATGGATATCTTTGGTACAAATGTTTAGCCACAGTGCCCTCTCATGGTTTCAACACACAGAGACATAAAAAAAAAGAAATCCACTGAAAAAAGCTTTTCCATATTATGAGATGAAAGTATGTATTTAAGTCTCAGAACTATACAATCCAATAATTTTATACCTAGGATATAATAGAAAATATCATTTGAATTTATTATATAGTCAAACTTCAATCACTGTTCACTTGGTCATAACACAAAAGAAATATGTTCTTTGAGGAATCAATTAATCGAGGCCTTCCTTGGTTTGGTTATTTTTTAAAGATATCATCATGGATACAATAATGAGTGATTTAAGACAGTCATTTTTTTTCTGAATTTTTAAATGTTTTTTGAAATACAGTTTCCCCTTTTTAGATTATGCACTCTTCCTGGACAGGTCTCATAGCTAGTAACAGTAATAAAAGCTAGATGGAAAGTCGTTTTTTCTTGTTTGTTTTTTTCATGGTAACTGCATCATTTGTATCTGAAATCTCAAATCTCTAATTTATACATTATTACTGAAGTCACCCAATTTTTTTTTTAACTGCGTTTCTAAGGTTTTTCAGAAGCCTCTCAACAAATAAAACCTCCAAAGTGAAGTTAATAATAGGAATTATGGCACCCTTTTTGCTGTTCTCAGGCTGGATGCAAGGTAATTTACCTTAAGCTTAATTAAATTATATTATTTATCACAGTATTTCACAGAACATAGGGGGAAAATACAATAAGACAAATAGAGTTTCTAAAGAAAGATCAGAATAAGGAGAACAAAGAAAGTGAGGAAAGAAAAAAGGGCCAACATAAAAGCACAACATTAAAGAAAAAAAATAGTAGTAACCAAGAAATGGAAATACAAGTGTCTATTTTCCTTGTTATATCTAAGGGATTAACCATAAAGTACAGAAGGGTACACAACCCATGGAATTGGGCAGTGTAACATAGCTTTTGATTATACACAGAGCTACTTATACTTACAAGCTAATAAAAGGTTGTTAAGTTAGCTATAATATAGTATAGTTTTTTCAAAGTGCTGTCCTAGAAACAGCAGTACCAACATCACCTGGAAATCTGTTAGAAGTTCTAAGTCCCAATTCCAGACCTTCTGAATCAGAATATCTGGATCTTTACTAGTCCTCCAGGTGATCCTGATGCACACTAAAGTTTGAGACCCACTGTTACAGCAGCTCAAACATTGACCTTACTTGGAGGCAGAAAACCTGAATTTAAATTCTGTGAGGATTCTGAGCATCCTGATCTTAGATATCTGTTTCCTTGTCTTTGAAAAGACCATAATACCTACCTGACTCAGGTAGTGAGCTCCTGGCTATCAGATGACCCTAGTTCAATCTCAGCAATTAACTTGTTCTGAGCTCTTAATGCCAGTTGCTTCAACTACAAAATATGGAGGGTTGTCTGAATAGCTCTCAACTTTCTGCTGACATCTGCACACCAGAAGAAAACAATATACTCCCATTAGTATCAGAGGTTCACTAACAGCGGTCCCCAACCATTTTGGCACCAGGGACTGGTGCTCCTATGAGAATCTAATGCCTGATGATCTGAGCTGGAGTTGAGGCAGTGATGCTAACACTGGGGAGAGGCTGAAAATACAAAGGAAGCTTTGTTTGCCCACCTCTCGCCTCCTGCTGTGTGGCCTATGGGTTTGGGACCCCTGCACTAGGACATTACATGAGGCTGCAGGTGAGAGTTAAAGGTACATTGTCTATTTGAAAAATTCCCATAGAAACTCTAATATATCCTAGAGCCCAAGAGGGACTAGAAGCCCTAGACAGAGCAATTGGTCAAGAGAAAGAAATAAAAGCTGTTCAAATTAGGAATGAATAAGCTAAATTGTCACTTTTTGCACATGACATGATTCTTTATAGAGAAAACCCTAAAGACTCCACCAAAAAACTATTGGAAACAATAAACAAATACAGTAAAGTTTCAAGATACAATATCAACGTACAAAAATCCATTGCATTTCTATATGCTAACAATAAAATTTCAGAAAAAAGAAATTAAAAACAATTCCCTTTGCAATTGAAAAGAAATTAAAATACCTAGAAATTAAAATACTTAGGAATAAACTTAACAAAGGATGTGAAGGACCTAAACACTGAAAACTACAAGATGTTATTAAAATAAATTGAAGAAGACACAAAGAAATGGAAAGATATTCTATGTTCATGGACTGGAAGAATCAACATAATTAAAATAGCCAAAATACCAAACGCAATATACAGATTTAATGCAATCCCCATCAAAATCCCATTGGCATTTTTTTCAAGAAATAGAACTAAAAATCACTATCAGGTTTATATGGAATCACTGAAGACCCCAACTAGCCAAAACGATCCTGAGGAAAAAAGAACAAAGCCAGAGGTATCACACTTTCTGACTTCATATATACTACCAAGTGACAATAATCAGAACACCATAGTATTGTGAGAAAAACAGATACAAAAAGTAAGGAAGAGAATTGAGAACCCAGAAATAAACTCACATAAATATGACCAAATAATTTTCAATAAAAGAGCCAAAAACATACAATGGAGAAAGAAAGCCTTTTCCATAAATGATGCTGGGAAAATTGGAAAGCCACCTGCAAAAGAATGAAATTGGACTGCTATTTGTCACCCTACACAAAAATTAACTCGAAGTGGATCAAAGACCTAAATATAAGACATGAAAAAACAAAAAGCATAGAAGAAAACAAAGGTACTATTCTTATGGACCTTAGTCTTAGAGAAGATTTTATGAATTTGACCTCAAAATAAATGAATGGGATTATATGAAACTAAAAAGCTTCTACACAGCAAAAGAAATCATCAACAAATCAAAAAGGCAAACTACCAAATTAGAGGAGATATTTATATACATCTTCGATAAGGAGTTAATATCCAAATTATATAAAGAACTCATGCAACTCAACAACAACAACAGCAAAACAATCCAATTAATAAATGAGCAGAGGACTTGAACAGATACTTCTCCCAAGAAGACATACAAATAGCCAGCAGGTATATGAAAAGATGCTCAACTTCACTCGCTATTAGGGAAATGTAAATCAAAATCACAACGAGATAGCACCTCACTCCTCTCTGAAGGGCTATTATCAACAAGACAAGTAATAACAAGTGTTGGAGAGGTTGTGAGGGAAAAGGAACCCTCATATATGGCCAATAGGAGTGCAAATTGGTACAGGCACTACGGAAAACAGTATGGAGGTTCCTCAAAAAGTTAAAACTAGAATTACCATGTGACCCAGCAATCCCTCTTCTGGGTATCAACCCCCCCAAATTTGAAAATTTGAAAACATTTATCCATAAAGATAGTTGTACCCATATGTTTGTTATAGCATTATTCACGGTGTCCAAGACATGGAAACAACCAAAATGTCCTTCAATACATGATTGGATAAAGAAGATATGGTGCTCGTGTGTGCATATATATGGAATATTACTCAACCATAAGAAAAGATAAACTACTGCCATTTGCGACAACATGAATGGATCTCGAGATTATCATGCTAAGCAAAATAAACCAGACAGAAAACATCAAGAAACATATGATTTCACTCATGTGGGACATAAAACCAAAAGCAACAAATAAACAAGCAAGACGAACGAACAAAAAAAACTCATAGACACAGACAACAGTTTAGTGGTTACCAAAGGGAAAGGGGGGTGGGGAGGTGGTAGAACAGGGTAAAGGGGATTACATATGTGGTGATGGAAGATTTGACTTTGGGTGGTGAACATACAATGCAACATACAGATGATGTATTACAGAGCTGTACACTTAAAACCTATATAATTTTATTAACCAATGTCTCCCCAATAAATTTAATAATCTTTTTTAAAAAGATGGGCTGTAATGTCACTGTCATTTTTCAACATCACCACTGTGGGTAGAACCTTCTAGCCATGGTCTCTGGTTTATCTAGTCTCTGAGCCAACTGATCAGTAGTCAATGTGCCAATGCTATTACTACGACCATCACCAAACCATCTCCAAGGTCACCACTTCTGCTCTTACCACTACTCACTACTACTACTTACTACTCTTATTGTTACTATTGTTTGCCTGAGTGTTCGTTATGTAATGAGCACTGTGCTAAGTATAGTGGTTATAATATTTCGGTCTATAAAGCCAAGTGTGCAAAAAATATCACTTTATTTTCTCTGTAATAGAAATTTCCACCTCTAGCTGGCCAGCAGAAACTTTGTGTTAGTCATGATAAACTCAGTTTTTTAGTGGCCCGGGTTGATAGTCTTCTGTCCATCTTGCTCATCTTCTCGACCTCTCCTTTTTCTCATCTCAACCCCTGGATCTTCTGGTCTTGATATGAACATTCTGAGAGAACATGTCCATAATACCACTCTCAGTAGCAAAGGGGAAACAGAATCTGTTATTCTCTACACCACAGAGTCCTTACTGCAAAGTTATAGGTTTCCTTGGCCTATCAACCTGCGGTCATTTCTGCTCTATTGCTCCTATGCAGTGGGGATGGAGGAGCTTCTGAATATGGTTTCGCACAATGAGCAAGACTTTCCTTCTCCAAGGTCCCCAAGTGCACCTGAAGGGACTAATATTCTCCTGTGCAATTCCGCTGCAAAGCTTATTGGCTTTAACACTCATTCTCGGGGACTGTCATCAGTAGGTGTCTTACTTCCAGTGATAGTTAATTGTATGGGTCAACCTGGCCAAGTTATAGTACCTATTCATTCAAACACCAATCTAAGTATTGTTGTAAAGGTATTTTGTAGCTGTGGTTAACATCTACAATCAGTTGACCTTAAATAAAGGACATTGGTCTCAATAATGTGTGTGAGCCTGATCTCATGCATCAAAAAGCCTTAAAAGCAAAATTGAGGTTTCCCTGAAAAAGAATAAATTCTACTTTATGACAGCAGCAACAGCTCCTGCCCAAGAGTTTCCAGCCTGCCAGCCAATTCTACAGATTTCAAACTTGCCAGTCCCCACAATCACGTAAGCCAATTCCATGATTGGTTTTACACACACACACACACACACACACACACACACACACACATGCATACACACATGTATATGTATATATGTATGTACGTATGTACATATACACACACGCATGCACGTGGACACACACATACATTTTTACATATTTTTTATATTTACACATTTTTCCCATCCCCGCTGATCCTGGTTCTGTGAAGAAATCTGATATATTTCCACTGCTACTCTCCTTCCTTCTTCAAGCCAAAGAATTTTTATCTTAATATTTCAAAATAGTATCCCATGACATATAAATCGTTAACTGATTCAGTCCCACTTATCACTCTATAAGATAAATATCATTATCCTCATTTTGCAGAGACAAAAATGCAGGGTCAGAGAGTGGGAACAGTTTGCTAAAGGTCCTTCGGCAAGCAAGTAGTTAAGCAGATATTGGCTAATCTCCAAATAACTGGCCTTGCCCATTAGCCGATACACTCTGAAATTAGTCTTTCTAATGGCAGGTGCTTGGCATATGTGATAGTTAATTTTCTGTGTCAACTTGGCTGGATCATGGAGTGCCCAGATTAAACATTTCAGATATATCTGTGAGGTTGTTTCCAGCATCTGAATCAGTGGACTAAGTAAAGTCAATGTCTCTCTCCAAAATGGGTGGGCATCATCCCAACCTTTGAAGCCCTGAATAGAAAACAAAGGTGAAGAAAAGTAAAATTTGTTCTCCCTATCTGACTACTGAGCTGGCATATCAGTCTTCTTCTATCCTTGGACTGGAACTTGTGCGATCGGCTCTCTTGGATCTCAGGCCATTGGACTAGAACTGGAATTTACACCAGCTTTCCTGGGTCTCTAGCTTACAGAACTTCTCAGCATCATAATCACATGAGACAATTCCTTATAATAAATCTCATTTTATCTGTATATCTGTATAGCTATAGAGGTATATTTTTCTTTTACATATTTTACACATCATTTATATTTTTTCATATATAGGTAGATATAAATTAAAATATAGATATAAATATAGAGATCTTATTGGTTTTGTTTCTTTGGACAACCCTGACTAATACAGCATACCCACATGCTAACGCATTTGCAATGACACCAGGGCACATTCACAGATACTCTTACACAACTTTCCTATCCGACCCTGCTTGTGATCAGTCAGTTTCTACAACTAGACTTCACCTTTGTTTTCCAATGCATTTCAATTCTTTTGCTGAACCTGGAGATCTAGACTGACAGCTGTACTCTTGGCTGGAGCCCTGACAACCTTTCCAGTCCTTGCCTTTCCCTCTGCCAACATCTGGATGACTCTGTCTCTGTAATTCCCAAGCAGCAACTTAAGTCCTACGCCTTAAGGCAGAACTACCATCCTGCTTGCAAAATGATCTGTGCATCGCGCAAGTTGTGATGGATTTTTGCTGTGGATCTTATCTTGCCTAATTGATTCCATGATCCTTTAAACACTGACCTGAATGCTAAACCCTGTGGCCCAACAGCCAGCCCCACCACTAATAAGAGTACAGTCTCCTTCTGTGGTGTTTCCCTCTCTCACCACATGAGGTTGAGGGAAACACAAGTACCACTGAATCTGCTATAAGCAGTAACATTAGAGTGGGGTGAACATGGACTTTGGGTGCAGGTGGAAAAAGATTAAAGTCTGAACTCCACCACTTACAGGTTCCATGTAGGTGTTCTTATTTTTAAAACTGGAACACAATGCAGTGTGTGTGTGGGGGGGGGGCTCACTGTTGAATTGTACACCTGAAACACTGCATTTCGTTAACCAATGTCACCATAATAAAAATGAAGAGAGAGAGAGAGAGAGAATAAAAACTAAAATAAAACTTGATGGGAATGGGAAAATGAGGAAGATGAAGAAGAGAGAAAAAGGCATCTTTAACAAAGAAGTTGATAACTACTCCCAACTAAATGAGAAGTAGTCTGAACTTTATGGGTAGCATATATATTGAGAGTAGGAAGTGGGGATCTTCGAGAAGAAACACAGAAACTCAAAGGTAGAAGGTGAATATCTTCACTCCATTTCATAGTCAGTTCTCTGTCCTTATTCTGCTGCCCGCCAAAAAAGAAGAGGAAGAGGAGAAAAAAAGAAGTTAAACTAACTAAATTAAAACTAAAACAAAGGGTCTCTCTATGCATCATTTCTCCTGTCTTACAACTACTTTTATTGGAAAATATGGGAAGAGGAATCCCAGAAAACCTCTTATCCAGGAGTATGAATCTTAATGATTGAGCATGCAGGCTTTGAAGTCAAGTGTATCCTGGTCCTGTCACATTTCTACCATTTTCCAGCTGACCTAATTTCTCTGGGCCTCCCAAGGTTAATATAGTAGTTAGAAGATTTTGTAGAAAATAACAGAAACCCAAATCAAATTGCTTCAAGGAAAGAGAATGTACTGACTCAAGGCATCCAAAGAAAGGTTGAACAAATAAGTCATGAGAAGCCAGAGACAGAGCTGTTTCAAGAACAACTGAAACTACAGATGCCGGCAGTGTGCTCTTTTTTCTGACTCTTGTATCCGCTCTCTCTGCATTGTCAATTTAATTTTATCTCACTAAAACCAACAAATATAGTCAGTGAAGCCCCAGATACTAGAGAAGTCCCAAGTTTAAAATTTTCTGGGGAAGCACTCCAATCAGCTAAGTCTGGCCAAGTGCCCACCTCTATTCCAACCAAACATGACCAATGGGATATGGTTAAATAAGAACCTGGTTGCACCTATAGTAACCACATAGACAGTGGAAGACAAGACAAAGGAAAAGATGATGTAGAGCAAAAAAAAAAATTATAGATATTCACAAAATTGGTACTTTTAAACCACTTAAAATATTTATAAAACAATTTTAATGTTTCAGTAAAAATGGGTACATTAAACTTATGTGAAAATAGATCTAAAACTGTATAGACTACAATCTCAACTTCAGCAAGCATAAAATATACTAAAATCACTGTAAGAAAATACATTAAGTCTACGGCCATGCCACCCTGAGCAAGCCCAATCCCATCTGATCTCAGAAACTAAGCAGGGTTGGGCCTGGTTAGTACTTGAATGGGAGACCACGAGAAAGATCAAGTGCCAAAGGCATAAAAAATAAAAAATAAGAGATTGTAAGCTGACAAGATCCTTGCAATCTGTGAGTTCAACCAAAGGTTGCCTCATCTAAAAAAATAAAAAACAAAAAAAATAAAATGCATTAAAATATTAATAGTATTTACATGTGTAACAGAATTGTGGGTAATTTTCACTTTCTTAAAAATGTTTTATTGTACTATATTTTTTCTAAAATAAGATTGTACTACTTTTATAATCAGAGGAAAAATAAAAGGTTTCAGCTGTTTTAATATCTATTTTTGGTTCAGATTAAATCCTGTAGTACCTAGGACTCACCCAAGGAACAACCCTAGAGACTGAGAAAAACCTTATATAAAGTTTCTTTTGACTTCTATGGGAACTGTGAAAGTTTGGTAGTGAACATAGAGATAGAGCTACAAGAGAGTTTTCAGAGATGATCTGTTAAAATAAAAAAGATAGTTATTTTTATCATCTGGCTATTTATCATATTTGAAATCATTGTTTCAAAGATGCTTGAGTTGTTAATAGTTTATTTTTTTTTATGGTCTGTGACTTCTGATCATTCTGTATTCTGCACACCACACAAAGTCCAGCATCGGTATGGGCTAATGAGAATACTACTGGTGATGCTTTCATCTTTGAAAGTTATTCTAGCTCTTCAGTGAGAATGGCTAAATACTTCCAATTTATCTGGTAACAGAGATGTCAGTTGCTGTGTAAACACTAAGGCACCTAAAAAAACCTTTAGATGGTACCAGGCTTTGTAAAAACTATCTAGTAGGAGATGGGGAGGGACTTCACAGACTTTAGAGTCAAAGATGAGTTTAAAGGCCAATTTTGTAAGCTATGTGACCTTCATTCAGCAAATTCCTTAATTTCTGAAGCCTCAATCTCCTCACCTATAATAAAGCTATATGTATGCTTCTAACATACAACAGGATTACTGTATGGATTCAATGAGATAATACTTGTGATATACCCATGATGGGCTTGCACACAGTAGGCTCTCATCAAAAGTCCTTTTTCTCCTCCGACCTCTATCACAACTCCTCTCTTTCTCTCCTCTCCCCATTCCAACGAAGGTCATTGTCTATCAATCATCATGTGTGAGATAAATAAAATGTGATTTCCCTTGAGCATATATATTCACTATAAAAAAAGAAAAAATAGAAGCCTTTCAATTCACTGAAAAGGAAATGTAGCTTTGAAATTAAATACTAGATGAAAAATAAAAATATGAACTGTCTAGACATGTAGCTATTGCTAAAGTCCAAAATCCTAGTGTTTTGTTGTTGCTTATTTTTATGTTTGTTTGTTTTGATTTCCAATCTCTGGCCCTCCAAAATAACAAAACAATGATTATACAAAAGTTATTCTATAGAAAGAATTTCTGTACATCCCCAAATTCTAAGTGTAAATTGACCTAGTAAGCTTTTATGTTGTTATAATGAGGAATAAAAGGGATGAAGATATATGAAGTCTTGTTGAATCATGATATTCTGCTGTAACAAAATATTTTGAGGGAGGTCTATTATTAATGAATATACCTCCATTCCTCAAAGATGCAGCTCATTACTTGATGCTGATTAGAGAAAGCATAAAAATAACAATGTTTCTTGATCTTTGTCAAACCATGGGACCTTTGACAATACAATGATCTCTATCCTCAGGGGAATAAAAATGCATTTATGAGATTTTGCATTTTTTTATTTCAAGAAGTTAACCCCATCCAGAAGACATTCATAGGCCTCCCAGTAGACTCAGGTTGGTCCCCGACTTAGCAGGATTAAGAATATCTAACTATTCTACATTAATAACTCCATTATCATAAAAATGTTCTCACAATAAAACATTCTTATGACAAAACTAGAGTTTTAAAAGAAAAAAATTCTTAACTATAGATATTTTTAAAGAATTTCATATATGTAATAATATATCTGCTCTGTGAGACAGATACATAATGACTTAATTTTTATTTCTCTTCCATTTTCTCCCCACAGTTTACACTCCTTTTATCTTCTCAAGCACTCTCCACTCAAGATCCTGAATCCTAACACAGGGTTCAGGTGCACATACCAGAAATATATGTGTTTCCAATTGTTGAGTTTAGGAAAACAGCTTAAAATTTCTTTATCTGTCCCTTGAAAGTTAAGGATTTGTTTAATTGAGCTAAGATATATAGTATATCAATAGATATTATAATATCTGTTTTATAGATGTATAATATCTTACAGCTAGGAAATGGCTTAGTTGGAATTTCATTCTGGCACAAAGGCTACAGTTTAACTAATTGATGACCCAGAGTTTTATTTGAATGTCTTTACTCCAGAAAGATAAATTAAAAAAAAAAAAAAAAAAAAAAAAAAAGATTCTAGTCCAAATGCCACCATCTCTGTGATCCTTTCTCTGCCTACATAGTCAGAGATTGTGTCTCTTTTCAATAACTTTTATCACATTCTTTGTCTGAAGCAATTATTTAACAGTTATTCTACACTGTTTTCTATTGTTATTTATTCAACAAACATTTACTGAGTATCTACCCTGTGCCTCAAGAACTGGACCCTGGGGAAAGATCAGTGAACAAGATACAGTCCCTGATCTCAAGTCTCTTAAGTTTAGAGATGGAGAGGGATAAAAAGGTCATTGTAATCAGTTGTGAGAAGTAAGTAGGGAGGTAGGAACACAGGTCTTTGAGAGCACCTAAGGGATCCAAAATGGCCTCTTGGAGGAGGTATGTAACTGAATCTTGACAGATGAGTAGAACAAAGCCAAAGAAAAGGAAGGGAAACAGAGACAGATGATGGGTAGTTAACACAACTCAGGCAGGAAGTAGAATGGGGGCTTGGGCCAGACCCGGAGACTTGCAGACCTGGAACAGCATGGACAGTTGGCACATTGTCTATATCTCAGCGTTTAGAATACAAGTCAAAGGATGGGTGTATTATAAATAAGCCTGAGGAAGCAGTCAGAAGCTGGATTATTGAAGGCGTTGTTAGTCATATAAACTAGTTCATACTGAAGTACATGAAGAGTAATGAATTTTAAGATGATGATTAACATGCTCAGACTTGCATTTCATTAGGTTCCCTTTTGCTTCATTGTGGGAAAATGGACTGCAAAGACAGACTGGAAACAGGGAGACTAGTCTGGAGGCTCCAGCAGTAATTCAAATGAGAAATGAAGATGGCCTGATCTTCAGCAATGGAATGGAGAACAAAATAAGAAGACAAAATGATTCTCTCTCTTTCTCTCTCTCTCTCTCTCTCTCTCTCTCTCTCTCTCTCTCTCTCTCTCTCTCTCTCTCCCCCCCCACCCTCCTATCTTGTTCATAAATAATAATAATGATGGACATTTATGAGTGCTTACTATGTAACAGGCTTTCTCCGAAATGGATTATATTTGACTCATACTGAAAACAAGTCAATTTCTTGTTATATAGGTAAGGAAACAGGTTCAGAAATTAACTTGACCAAGATTCTCAAGATCTGCAGAGTCATTATCTTATATTTCTTTTTATATATATGTATATATACATTAAATTTTGTCTAAGTATTACACATAGCTCAATAAATATTTGTGGATTGGTTATTATAATTATTCACCAGCAGAACAAAGTTTCTTAGAAAGAGATAATTTTCTATCTCCCAAAGTGCTCAAGCAGAGACCTTGTGATGACTTCTCAACCATACTTTGCAACAAAATCCTATATCTTGTGGAAGTTAGATCAGAAAATCCTAAGGCCCCTAATAACAATAACATTCCTTTGACTTTCTGATTTAGTGAATCTGAAAGATGCACAATCTGTTAATTAATAGAATAGTCTAGTTTGCAAGGTTCTCCATCAGTAAGAAAATCACCACCAATCTCAATCACACTTATAGTCACCTATTCTCCCTGACTACTATTTCTGACACCCTCTTTCAGTGTTTACGTGACTGGACAAAAAGAAATACCAATTTATGTGTAGTAAGGCACTTCAGTCACACACATTCTTCCCAGAAACCTAATCAAAGTGTAATACGAAGAAAGAGAGATTTTATTAAATCCTGTTAGGTCCATTTTAATATTCTAAAGCACTGTGGGCATGTAATAATATGCTAATTTTCATGGACAATGTAGCATTTTAGAGTGGAATATATTCTGAGAAAAGATCGAAAATCTTTCAACTCGGGACTATTCCTTTATTGCTTTTCTGCTATTAACTTGATCTGGGAATTTAAGCAAGTCCCTTAAGTCTCTCTCAGCTTCATTTGTACCTCGTTTGTAAAATAAGGAATAATACTTAACAACTACCTCACAGGGATATATTGAAAAAGTAATGAGGTAATATAGACAAGCAAGATGCTTTGAGATCTTTGGATCAAAAATCCAGCACATTTAATCCTAATTAATTTTAATGATTTAAAAATGCACGCAAATCCTATTAATGTATACATTTCAGAGAAACTGTGATATTATAAACAATATAAAAACTTGCATGGTATGAGACATAAAAGCCTTTAAATACAAGATCATTTTCTAAATGTTCTTTTGGATTAAAAGCCAGTAGTGCTAAATTTCACCTTCTTCTAAAACTCCAGAGGATAGTGAAATATCTCATGATACCATTTTAAAAAGAAGTGTGGAGTTACCTTGAAGTCATTTTTGGATGATAAAATAGTTTAAAGTCTAATTTCTGAAACTGCAAGAAAAAAAGATCTCAGATTGGCTCGATCCTGAACACCTAGATCCGTGTACAGTTCTCGCGTGGGTGTAGAACAGGCAGGAGATTAACAGCTGCCAGGAATGCTGGGGCTCTAGACTGCAGGATGATGACCTGTTGCTCTAACATCCTCCATTCTCAGAATGGCCTTTAAGAGGATTTTCCCCTACATCAATTTTCTGATAATTATTATTTCCTAAGGTAGATCAGCTTCCACATTAGAAAATGTTGGCCTTGATTTATGTCCTACTTTAAATCTTACCAAAGGGCATGTTTCCCATTTTGGAGATAGAGCCTAAAATGCTCTCTGAGAGGAAGTACATAATACAATTATCATTTCATTCAAACATATTGCATTTCAGGTATACAGAAATAAAAATCTATTTCATTAGGTGTCGAGAAACACCACTGTTCTTGAAGATAAGATTTTAAGATCTAAGCTCCTAAAAGGTTAATTATTCCATATTGTTGTTTGAATATGAAATCTTAAGCAGAAAGGAAAATAACAATAGTTATTAATTATATTATATTAATAAAATTAATGTATTCTTACTAATACATAAATATTATTATTTAATAAGAATTGTTATTATAATTTGTGGAACAGAGGGACAGGTTCTACAGAGCTAGAACTCCCTAAAAAGAGCTTTGATATTCTAGAAGGCTTACGTAGCTAAGAATTCCCTAACACAGAGAATTGTCCAGAAAAATAAATATTTTCGAATTAATGGATATCATCAATCTGACTGGAATCATGTTAACTCACAGCAGAAATCTCTAACACCCAAATGTTAAGCTACTTTCACAAATATCAACCAGTCCTTGAAAAAAGAGAAAGAAACCAGCAGTGGATAGAATGAACTGTAGGAAAGAGAGTAACATTGCAGTTAAAAGAAAATGTAGCAGTAGAGAGATTTTAAGTCTTACACTGTGAAACCAAAACTATATTTCAAATACAAATGAGTTATCAGAAAAACATTACTGCAAAACTGCCTGGCAACCTAAATCCCATTCTGGTAAGGTCTGAATTGACAGCAGTGACTAGGAAGCAATGAATAATGTAAACATGTGTCCAAGAGTAGTAACACATTCTGAAAACCTGTCCCAGAACTATGAAAATAAAGTTGGAAGGGATAAAGTTCTGCTCATTTGTAAATAAATTTATTTTTAACACATTTTATGAGGACCAAATAATAAAAAATTAGATTGTGACATGAGCTATTGTATTAGCACCTTGAGAAGGGTCAGTAAACACCCCACACTGGTGTCCCTCCTTTCCTTAGTTAACATCACCTATTGAAAAATGATACTGTTTTCCATTGAACACGGAGAGTGTCTTAGAATTTTCTTTACATCACTGGCCCCATGTAGTCACTACCTAGCAACTGGAGTTGGATTCTGAAGTGCTATCTAATTCCCATCCTAAACTTAGAAACTTACATGAAAAAAAAAAGTTGCTTATAATTAAAAAGCAGTGGTTTCATTATGTGTTACATTTAGCAAACACTTAAATACATATTTTTAAGTTTTGAAAAATTGTTTTGAAAAAATTGTTTTGAAAATCATTCAGAGCAACCTCAAAATGACCCCTCAACCTATGCCCCATGCAATTCCCATTGGTAACCATTGTTTAATATTTGGTGTAATTTTTTCTAGAATTTTCTGATGCACTATAATCTATTATATTTCCACAAACCTAAATACTTTCATTCTAATTTACAGCAATTTAACAACAGTTTTTCCTAAAAAAAAAAAAAAAGTGAAACATTACCATATTAATGTAGTAATAATTTATGACACTGACAAATTTCAGCCATTAAAATTTAACAATGTGTCATATATATGTATTTTAATAAATTAAAGCTTATATTCTTCTACCTCTTGTGAGAACTACTTCTAAACCAAGGGTTAAATAACACAAACACATATCTAGATCCCACTTTTGCAGATGCTGCCAGGCATCTAATATAGATTTGTAAATCTATAGGTAAATCTTAGGGCCCATTCTGTGACAACCTATTGCCACACAGTATCTTATTTTATTCCTTTGTAACAAGATATCTTTCTATTACAACGTTTCAAATTTTCATATTTTCCATAGCTAGCAAATGTCTTTCCTGAGGCTTGGCCTAAGATTCTCAAGAAATTTCAACCAAAAAGGAGTATCTTATTTTAGTTGGTGCAAAATTAGAATATGGTAACGATATCCTGACAAATTGAAATTGGTGGTTTTCTATGATTAATTGCAGGTATTAAATAGAGTTGAAAATAAGATTCCACCCCATCTTCAAACGCTCATGTGTTTTCCTGCCAAATATAGAAATGAATATTAATATTTAACTTCCTGGAGGAGGCCAAGAAAGACATAACTTGCAGATATGACAGAGCTCAAAAATGGATAACACTGAATCATCAGAACAGCATGTGGGCTGATAAATAGACTCAATTCTTTAAAGAGATGAATATGAACGCTGACCTTAACTTTATAAAAGAAGAAAGGTATAAAGCCAATAAGCGTATGAAAAATTCAAATTCACTAGTATCTAAACAAGACAAATTTAAATGAGACTCATTTTTTTTTCCATTGAATTATTTCTTAAACTAGCCCAGGGCACACAACACCTCCAAGGATGCAATAACTAGAAAACACAGGGGCGACATTAGCAAGAGGGCAGGGTGGGGAGCGCTGAACCCCCCTTGCTCCCACAAACATACTTATTCAGCAACAATTAACTGAAAAATTCCTTTTGTGAGAAATCCAGAAACTAACTGAAAGGCTCCTACACCTCAGGAGATTGTAAAACCAGACTCACTGAAGCCAATAGAGAAATTTGGGATACCCTCTTACCGGAGTCCTTGTTGCTGGTAAAGCACCATAAGATCAGGAAGAGACTCCCTCACCCAAGGAATGAAAAGGATTGGTGCATGCATCCAGCATCCCAAGTTTTCTGAGGGGCCTCCATACAGAAATGGCTTCTGTCTTGATAGCTTTGGAGTTCTGACATGTGCAGCATAAATCAGTCACACAGACATAGTGGCTTGGGCTGGCAGATGCCATAGATCCCACCACTTGCTCAGCACAGAGTGAGTGAAAAAATCATTCCAGCTCTCAGCTTCCCGCTGGAGAGGGAAAGAACTGATCCATGCAACCAGTACCCCAACCTCTCCAAGGATGCCTAAAGAATTAGTATCTATCTTACCAGTTCTTCTGGCAGGTACAGCACAGTCTAGCTGCCTGGGAGAACGGTATGGTACTGACATAAGGACAAACATATAGACCAATGAAACAGAAGAGAAAATGCAGAAATAAATCTACACATGCATATATTAAAATAATCTTTGACAAGGGTGCCAAGAATACACAATGGGGAAAAGAAAGTCAATTCGACAACTGGTGCTGGTAAAATTAGATATCCATATGCAAAAGAATGAAATTGGACCCTTACCTTACACCATACACAAAAATAAACAAATAAATTGAAGACCTAAAACTCCTAGAAGAAAACATAGAGGAAAATCTTCATGATTTTGGTCTTGGTAATGATTTCATGAATATAACAGCAAAAGCACAGGCAACAATAACCAAAAAAAAAAAAAAGAAAGGAAAAGAAAAAACAAGAAAAAAAAGAAAAAGAAAAAAGAAAAACCCAAATGGGGCTACATCAAACTAAAAAGTTTATGCACAGCACAGGAAACAGTCAACAAAGTGAAAAGCATCTGCAGAATGGGACAAAATATTTGTAAACCATAGCTCTGATGAGGAGTTAATCTCCAAAAACATATAAGGAACTCCTACCACTCAATAGTAAAAAATTAATAAACTAGTAACCCAATTAAAAAAGAACAAAGAACTTGAACAGACACTTCTCCAAAAAAGGCATATAAATGGCCAACAGATATATGAAAAAAATATTTGGCATCACTAATTATTAGGGGAAAAGCAAACAAAAACCACAATGAGCAGTCACCTCTTACCTGTCAGGATGGCTATTGTAAAGGGAGGGAGGAAGGGTGGGAGAGAGGGGCGTGGGAGGAAGAATCGCTGGCAAAGATGTGGAGAAATGGGAACCCTTGCACCTTAGTGGTGGGAATGCAAAATGGTGTAGTTACTATGAAAAACAGTATGAAACTTTCTCAAAAAATTAAAAAATAAAACTGCCATATGATCCAGCAATCCTACTTTTGAATATTCACCCAAAAGAATTAAAATCAGGATCGTGAAGAAACATTAACATTCTATGTTCACTGCAGCACTATTCAGTCGCCAAATTGTGGAAACAACCTTAAATGTCCATAAATGGATGAACTGATAAAGAAATGTGGTATATACATACAATGGCATACTATTGAAATTCTTCAATATGTTACAACACGGATGAACCTTGAGGACTATGCTAAGTGAAAATAACACAAGCACATAAAGACAAATACTGCATGATTCCAGTAATACGAGGTATTTAAAATAGTCAAATTCGTAGAATCAAATAGTGAAATCGTGGTTGCCAGGGGTTGGAGGGAATGTAAAATGGGGTATTACTAATCAAAAGGCATAAAGTCTCAGTTAAGCAAGATGAAAAAGCTCTAGAGACCTGCTGTACAACACTGTGCCTACAGTCGACACCACAATGTACATTTAAAAATTGTAAGAGTTCAGATTTCATGTTGTGTTCTAATTGCAATAAAATAAAATTTAAAAGGGAGGAAATTTTTCTACAGAAAACTACTCAGAAATTCCCAGCAAGACAAATGAAAAGAAATCCACATTTAGACACATTATAGTGAAATGCAGAACTCCAAACACAAATTGATATTAACAGCAGTATTACAGCAGTATTAGAGGGGGGAAACATATGCATCTAGAATGCAAAAAAAATATATAAAGACTTCAGCAACAACAAATGAGACAGGACAACAGAATAACACCTTCAAAGTGCTGAAGGAAAACAATGGTCATTTATAATTCTATATCCAGCTATATAACATTCAAAAAAGAGAAAACACACACACACACACACACACACACACACACACACACACACACACACCTATACCAAAAAGTTAATCATAATCATTTCTAGGTACATTAATTATAGATGATTTTTATTTCTTCTTTATATTTTTATGTATTCTCAAAAATTTCTATATGAATCAATGGTGCTTTTAATATGTAACATTTTATATTATCAGTTAACATTAAACTAAAAACATAAACAATTAAAGTGTGTGTGTGTATATATATATATATGCATTTGTTAGGACAAGTGAAAAAAGGATAATGTTATAGTCCTCTTCACTTTAACCAAAAGTCATTTTTCTGTGTATTATATCTCAGAACCCATTAAAATAAATATTCATAAGCTCTTATTCTTTTCCAATAAAATGTGTGACCCCAAAATTATAATTTAACACAAGAAGTGACTTGAAATTCAAGTATAAAGAATTATAATATTTTATTAACAAAATGTTACTGAATCAACAAATTATAGAACTTTCGATCCGAGGTGTCCGCTCTGCATCGCTCGCTGGTGGTTAGTTCTCCCAGCACGGGCCTGTTACATGGGCGGCAAGAAGTGTGGCCCAATGAGCCAAATCCTGTTGGGATTCCATACTCAGTTAATCTTAGTTTATTTGGAAATTACCTTCTTTCAATCACCTTCACTTCGATTATTTTTTATCAACATAGTTGGCACTAATTATAAACTGAATGCTGTTGCTAAACCTTTCCTTCTAAAATATGATGCACAAAACAAAATTTGAAAATAAAGTCAGTAAGAGATAATCACACCACAATCACATTCCATAAGCACTTTTGAAATGAAAAACTCCCATAGTTAACATCTAAAAAGTTATGCTCTTCATTACAATTTTTTAAATTTGGGGTATTGATCAAAATGTATCATGACAAATAACCTGGCCTTTTTGTCTTTCAGTGTTTTCTTTGGCATATGCCATATTTTAGAAAAATTATATCACCTTTTTTCAACTTAATATTGCTTTCATATAAATATAAAGGGTTGACCTTGTAATTTTCAAAGTTTTATTGCAATTTTACTAGCATTTGGGCTCTGGCAGAATCCTGCTGTTTTCCTTGCAATAAAATGACTTCAACTTTTCAGCCCACACTTTACTTGGTGAGCACAGAAGACAGCTTTAAAAAAATCTCTAATCAATCTCTATAGCACTCTTGTGAATTTCAAGTGACTAAATTCTTCGCATGCAGGGATTTGTAGAATTTATGGAAATTTTCCTGCTATTGTTTTCTATCAAATGATTCCCAGTTTATTAATTTGCAATCTTTATTCATGTTGGGTAAATATGAAAAAAAAAAAAAATCTTGGAGAAGCTTTAAATAAAGCCATCAAGCAGGAACTTATTTCAGCCCAAAGAAGCTCCCATTGGAAATGCATTTTGTTTCTTCCCTCCAGCGTTTAATGAAATGGTTCCATTTTACAAATAAAAGAAGACATTTCGGTGTCTGGACTGATTTTTAAATTAATATTCCATTTTGCAAGAGTGAATAAAATGAGATTAACAAAGAAATAGCAACAGATTGTGACAGAATACTGTCTCCTTACCTATTCTAGACACAAAATCTGAGTAACAAATGCTTCAGTTCGAACCCGCGGCATTGCAGCCAGACTATTTTCAGTGCTTTCTTTGCTCTTTATTGGTTTCTAAAAGGGTCTATCAATAAGAGAAATTTATGTTCTAATCTCTTCTACCCCAGAATATCAAATCTTTCCTAAGGTCATGATTTTCTTTTAAGTCACAAAGAAATGTTAGCAGATGCTGATAAAAAGAGATTAACTGCAGTGGAAAAGGTCAGGTGCTCATCACCTGATTAAAACACTATGTCAATGTAATACATGGGTCAAAGTACACCTTTCAGATAAATCAGGAGTGGGAAAATAGTGATATATTTTTAATACCCCTTGGTTATTAGCATTCTTGTTTCACCTGCTCATGAAAGGCCACATGGGGTAATAGAGTGGCTTACAAACATTTTACAAAACTATCCACTGAGAGAATTTTATTATGCTTTGTGAACCAACACAGAAAAATAACTGCAGTTTATGAAACATACCTATCCTTAATATGTACCGTTACTGATGTTTTCTAATCTATTTTTTGGGATGCTTTTGATAACATTAAACCGGAGTGTGACATGCTAACTAACTGTGACCTTGCACAAGTTATTTACCCTCGCTACATCTCAGATTTTTCACTCCTAGTCCAGAAATTTAAATGAGAGAACACGTAAAGTTCTTGGTACCATGCTCTCTCAGTGTATGTTAATTTATTCCCTACTGTTCACAATGCTCTTTTTATTTTATTTATAGTCTATGCTCATGTTAACCAAAAACAAAAATTTAATGCGTCAAAAAGTTAAAATACACACGAATATGATAGATGGCTATCATAATGTGTAATGACTCATTATCACACCTCCCTGCTTGGTCCTCTTGCTTGACTCTGCTTGGTTCTCTTCCTTACCAACATGTGACTTATTTGACCAACTGGATATAAGCAAACGTGATACAATCAGAAGCTTAAAAATTGTTTGTAAATTGGGTATATACTCATGCTGCTGAGAACCCTCTCCTATGACTCTTGGGATATTGCTTCCATGTGAACAAGCCTACACAAGCCTGCTGGGGACTACTGGTCCAGGCAACAGTGGAAACCGACAAACACGTGAGGAAGGCCCTCCTAAAGCACATCAGACTACAGCTGCATGAGACAAGCAAAAGAATACCCAGCTAAATCCAGCCTGAATTGCTGACCCACAGATACATGAGGAAATGGAACAGCTGTTTTATTTAATCCACTAAATAAATTGGCTTTACGCCACTAAATTTGGGGATAGTTTATTATGCAGTTCTTTCAACTACATATTAATTTCAACTTTGCAGTAAGAATTTTAAAACAAATTGTATTTATTTATTTAAAAATAGCATCAAACTTTAATTGGTTTATACATGGAATGCCTGACACGGCTAAAAAAAGATTTTTTTTTCCTCTTGTGTAAGTAAAAAAAAATCCAATTATTGTTTAAACATTGCCTAAGCATCGTGGTAAAGATGATTTTCACTCTCTTCACAGTATTTCCTCTTTGAAAGACTTCTAGTTTCATTTGCATACTTCCTAATTTTTTTTTTTCTAATTATATTAATCTACTTGAGAAGACACGGATTCAGAAAACTCTTAACCAAGGGAAATGGTGTCAAAGGACTTTTTTAGGAAATTCATGTGACTCCAAGTCCTTGATGGTTGAGCTCCTAAACAAAATGTATAATACAAAAATACTCCCAATTTTCCAATTGGCAATATCACAGGAGAATATTATTATATTCCCATATTATACTCTCAGGAGAGATTATGTGAGCAATTTGAGGTGTTACCTTTCCTGAAGAAAAGAGGTAGAAAAAAATGATTTTTAACAGAAATGGAGAACTTTTCCCAATGTAAACAAAAAGAAAAATATTAATTTGCCAGCTCAAAAACTTGTCAAGTATATGTAGGGAAGTAGATAAAATTATGGTAATGCAGAAAAATTAAATCATAAGTTCATTATAAACTAAAAAGAAACTTCATCACTGGTCTTCTTGGATACTTTAATGTACAGAAACTTGATCAAAATAGGCAATTTTAAAAATATGAGCCATAATAAGATACTTCATGAGAATAAACATCATAATAAGATACTTCATGGGCAATAAAACACACATATAGGATCCAAGCAAAAATAAAAGAATCTAAAAATAAATAACTACAGGACTACAAGATCTAACTATAATTTATTCCAAGGTAGTAGTTTTTAATGTATTTAATTAGAAGGAAAATGGCTAGGAAACCAAAGTGTGTGGGTTTCTTAGAGGGACCCATCTTTTTCTGTACCTAGTAAAGAGGGGCACCTGTTATATCAGTGTGTTGATTGTTTGCCTAGCAGACGTTAACCTTCTGGAGATAGAGGCACTAAAACCTGATGATTAAACATTCATTTGTTCACCCATTCCTTATATCCAGATTCACTCTCACTCTGGAACCCGCTAACTTAGCTTCCAATATCGCATTCCTCACAGAAACTATTTAAACTGACCCAAATATCTAGTTTCCCTGACTTTCGTAGTCTTGTCCTAAAATAATACATCTGCATTCCTACTTATAGATGAAAATAAAATTTTATTTACTTGTACAATAAAAAGTTAGTGTCTCTCAAAAATGTAATTTCTATAATAGAACCCACTTTCTTTTTCATTTAGATTTAATTTCATGAGGTGGTATTTTGCTCCGTTGCAAACATTTATGCCTCCTTTTTTTTTTCATACTATTAAAGCATTTTTGCCATGGGAGATACATTAGAGGTTATCAGGTTTAACTAATAACCCAAAATAGAAATCTTTTCTATATTCTTGCTGACAGGTGGTTTATCTAGTAGTTGTTTGAACACATCTACTGGTAGAAAACTAACAGATTGCTCTACCAACGAAATATTTATTAATTTCAGATGGCTTAAAGAGTTAAAAGGCTCTTGCCTATAGTAAGCTCAAAGTTATCCTCTGTAATTGTGATCCATTCATTTTTCTCTTTCTGTCCTCTGGCACTACATAGATTAAGCATACTCCCAATTGTATATGACAGCTTTTCAAGTATTTGAAGATAGTGATAACGTTCCTCGGGCTTAACAGTTCCCCAGATTTAACAGTTTCTTAAATAAAGCAGTCAGAAAACTCTTTATTAGTGTGGTCTGGCCTCCAAATACAAGGAGATGGCCAATGAACCTTTTAGCATATGCACTAAGATCTGATCAAAGTGTGCAAGACATGGTCTGATACTACAGAGTACTATTTATTTCTGAATAATGCTACCTAATATGGCATTAACTTTTAACAGTCATGACACACTAGGGATTCCCATTCAGCCTCTAGTCAGCTAAAACTTTAGGAGCTTTACTAAACAAATTTCTATTAGGAGAACAATCCATATTTTTCTGATAGACTTTTTAATTCAAGTGTAGGATTTAAAATTGTCTCTAATTTTACTCTTGCTACTGTCAACCCATCACTCTAGTCTATGGAGTTTCTTAATGCTGACTCCCTTTACCACTCACCTCAGCTTCTTTACCATCGTCCTACTACTTACTGGCTATTAGGTCAGGGGTAGAGAGCCCCATGGAAGCCAGTAGAGACTGCTGAGAGTCAACTGGTTATTGGTCTCTTTAACTGTGCTTCTCCATGTCACATTAAAACCATAACACTTTCTGGTTTTATTATCAGTATAAAATAATGAATCACTGCCACAAAGGTATTGGATTCCCGACAAAAATCATACTTGTTTAATGGAGAATTCAGTGTACCCAGAAAGTCTACTAGTGTTTGGTGTAGAAAGACTGATTTTTTTAAAGAAGAAAAAATGAATTTTTCACACATGATATTACTTAATCACCAAACTAATCCTATAAAGTAGCCATCATCATTTTTTTACTTGATAGCTGGAAAACTAAATGTGGCTAAAACTACAAGTTCTCTCCTGTCAGAAAGCCTGCCTTTGAATTGTGACTCTGCCTGATGTGATACCAGCTACATGACCAATGGCAAACTACTTAACCTCTGTTAGTGGTCTCTCCTCCTAAGATTTTCATAAGCATTAGATAAAATGATACATAGTACCTAGCAAACAGTAAAGTCTTGATAAGTATCTGTAATTATTATAACCTATGACAAGAGAGTTAGCTAAGTGGCAGAGGCAGGATCTGAAGCAGAGTTTGTCTGACCCCAAGGCACCTGCAAATATGTATAGTCAAGGACACATAGAACTAATTTTTCTGGTAGCAAATACAATTTGTCTTCCTGACCATATCATTTGATACAATAAAAAATAAAAATAGGATTTTGAGACTAATAAAAGGAACAGTGCAAGTGAAGACAGCCCAGTTAGGGATTTTACAGTGACAACTTAAAGACAAAAACCAGGCTAAGAATGAGGTCACAGGAAAGATGAGTTACAAAGCAGACAAGTAGTGGCTCAAGGCAGGTCACTGGTGAGGCAGCAACAAATTTATTTGCTGTCAAGTATTTGAGGGCAACGACTGAAAGGCATTTTTATTTTGAAGTGTTATACACATTGCCTGGTTCTTAGTACCTCTCTGAACTGCCTAGGCTTTAGACTGCCCTTTAAATTTTCGTAAGTAAAAACTAGCACCAAAGAGGCTAAATCATTTATTAGTATTACATATTATTTATAGACACATCAATATTAATAAGGATATAAATCTCAAAAGAAGACATACAAATGGTCAACAGATATAGTTTTTAAAAGTTCAACATCACTAATGGCCAGGAAAATGCAAATAAAAATCACAGTATCACCTCACACCTGATAAAATAGATGCCATCAAAAAAACAAGAGGTAACATGTGTTGGCAAAGATGTGGAGAAAAGGGAATCTTTGTGCACTGTTGGTGGGAATGTAAACTGATATAGCCATTATGTAAAACAGGATGGAGGTTTCTCAACAAAATTAAAAATAGAGCTACCATGTGATCTAGCAATCACGTATGGGTATATGCCCAAAGAAAAGGATAATATTATCTAAGTGTCCATCAAAGGATGAATGGATAAAGAAAATGTGTATGTGTGTGTGTGTGTGTGTATACACACATATATCTATACATATGTATATGTGAAATTTTGATTTAATTCATTAAACTTTTCTTTTTATAGGAGAATATTGATATCACTGTTTAAAATGAAAGAATATGTAGCTGGGAATTATTCTTTGAAAGTATGTTTTGTGATGGAATTCAAGAGCACATATATATATACATTTTCTTTATTTTATATATGTGTATATATATGTGTATATATATATATATATATATATATATAACATAAATACACACACAGTGGACTATTATTCAGCCTTAAAAAAGAAAAAAATAGTACTTGGATGGAAGACCACCTAGGCATACCAGGTGCTATAGATGTTAAAAAAAAAAAAAAAAAGAAGAAATCCTGTCATATATGACAAAAATGGGTGAAGTTTGAGGACATTATGCTAAGTGAAACAAGCCAGGCACAGAAAGACAAATACTGCAAGATCTCATTTATATGTGGAATCTGAAAAGTTGAACTCCTAGAAGCGGACAGTGGCATGGAGGTAGCCAGGGGCTGGGGGAGCGGGGAAAATGGGGAGATACCAGTCAAAGAGTACAAAGTTACAGTTATGCAAGATGAATAAGGTCTAAAGATGTAATACACAGTATGGTGACTATAGTTAGTAATGCAGTATTATATGCTTGAAATTTGCTGAGAGAGTAGAGCTTAAATGTTCTTAACACACATAAAGGTAACTACGGAAAATGATGGCTATGTTAATTAGGTTGGTCGTGATGATCATTTCTCAATGTTTACATATATCAAATCATAAAATCGTATACCTTAAATGCATATAATTTTTATCAATTCTAACAAAGCAGGAGAAGGGAAGGATGTAACGATAGAAGACTTAATTATCTACTTCATGATTTTTGGTAAAAATTCTATTTCCACAATGTAGCAAAATTGAGAAGGTTATCATGTAAATACATGATAACTGAAATAAAAGACAACAAAAATGTACATCTGGAATAAAGGAAGCTAAACAGAGGGATAGATCATAAATTTTGCTTCATTATTAGATTAAGAAGACAAAGGAAAATAAGAAAAGAAATTCTAAGGAGCTTTTTCAACTATTAACTATTAGTTAGTCAAACATATATTTAATCATTAAGCATCTTTTTTAAATATATTTTTAAAAAACAAAATATATTTTTAAAAACTCAGAAATAGAGCAATTCTATCACAAAATCTACTTTCCAATGAATAATTCCCAGCTACAAAGTTTTTTTCATTTTAAACAAACAGTAATATCAATAGTCTCCAAAAGGAAAAGTTTTCTGAATTAAATCAAAATTTAAAATGCTGAAGCTTACTTAGAGTCTCTAATATTGGGACTTAACTAGAGGCAGATAATGAGGTCTTCTCTCAACACTGAAATCGATGAGAAAAGATGGTGAAATGTCAAAGCTCAGTGTCAGGTGAAAAACCAGGTGGAATGACACAGACAGATCTTTCCAGAGCATGACAAAGGGAAGAAACTTTTCTTTTCTCAATTATGGCTTCAAGTCAAATGACTGAAAAAGTTACTTTATTCAACTTAATTAAGCCCTTCTTTCTCTTGATTGACAAGTCGAATGGTTCTGTGGGAAAAGACTAAGTTACATAAAGGTCTGGTATAATCTGTAAGAATTCTTGTTTAATATACCTAAACTGACAAAAGATATGCAAAACAGTCTTTTTAGCTTCTCAGTTTTCTCAGCACTCAAGCCAACTTTACTACTCTAAAAATAAGAAAGTCACGGAAATTTGGATACAAAAATGGGTAGTAATCTCGACTTAGGAATCATCAAAGAAGTTCACCTGCAGCTTTCTTTAAACAATAGACATCTCAGTAAGAATTATACCATTGGAAACTCATCCCAAACTAAGAATCCAAGGTTGCTCAAGCAGCTTTGAATGCAGCAGTAAGAGTATGACAGTCCTAAAGTACATGCCATTACAAAGGGCAACAAGTCTTGTTTCCGATTTTTCCACTAAATTCACTTCAGATTATTAAATGCTTCTTAATGTGTCCAGCAGCACGTCTCTAGAGAAAAACAAACTAACAACAATAACACCATCACTGAAAGGGCTGCATCACATTACACTGTATAGTCACTTTCATACCCATCCTCTCCTGCGCTCCTCTACACAAGTTTACAAGGTATTTTTTTCAGTCTGTAGATATGAAAATTGAGGCTCAAAGACATTAACAATCTGCTTAAGATTCTACCTCTAATAAACTGTGCCAGGACTCAAACCTCTGCCATTCTACTGAAAAAATTACATTTTCCCACATCCCCTACACCTACAAGGGATGTCCATGCTTCCAACTCCAAAGTCTGACTCTTTTGGTTCCTCTAGGTATGATTTCCCTTTTTTAAGAAGGGCAAGAAATATATACAGAAAAAATTGTAGCACTTCCTTATGTATTTCTTTGTATAAAAAATTATATTTCTCTATTAAGATAAAATACAAGAGAGTATGGGACGATTATCATAAATCTAGAATGACTACAGAAAAATATCTCAGAGCATATGCCCTACTCATGCTCATGGTAGTCAAAATGGCCACAGACAGCCATTCTTTTGCTCTGTTGGAGCTAGAAGGGCCAGCTATGGCTATTTAATGCATACAGGCTTTGAACCTTTGCTATGTCCACATTAACACTGTCCATGATCAAGTGAGCTAAAGCAACATAGGAACCAAAATGGAAAACTTATTCCACCCAGCCAAGTCTGCAATTGGCACCTTCAAATACCTTAATGTTGTAAAAAAGCATGCATCCATCACTTAACTTAGAATAACAACTTCTAGTTATAAAGCAGCTTATATTTTCATCCTATCTGCAAACTCCCTATTATAGAGAAATTCTGACAAAATACGAGTGAGCTGAAAAGTTTTGAAAGGCAGACTGAAGCTAAAACAAATAAAATGTCAGAAGTAAATATGGTAGTTCTATAGATACACCATTCCTAGAAACATCATTCAAAATACAGATATAATTAAGGTGTGGTCAGTAGCATTGTTTTTTGATGGATAACGTAGAGCCATGTACTACACCATTGAAACATTTATAAGATTTTCATATATGTATTGGTCATTCATTCTCTGGTAGTAGTTGAGGCAATTGAGAATTAATTCTTTCAGTTCACTGTAGTATCATTTAAAATGTCACTTCTAGGGGGTGCTAAATAATACATCTTTGGGGGCAAAAAACTCAATAAGTCCATTCAATCAACAGATATTTACTGAGTACTTATTATGTGCCAGGTAAACACATTAGGTGCTATTAATACTGAAGCGAAGAAATCAGACACAAGCCCTGCCTGCACTGGTCAGACTAGATAATGCTGCGATAACAAAACGTAAGAAATCTCAGTAGCTCAGCACAATAAATGTTTGCTTCTCACTCATGCAACATATGCCATACAGTCAGTAAGGCCTCTGCTCATTCAAGGACCTAGGCTGACGGATGCTCGATCATCTGGAACATTCGGTCTTCTCAGTCACCATGGCAGGGGTGTGGAGCATAAAGAGCCACACGATGGGAAAAGGACCAGGGCCAACAAGTAGCACATATTAATTCTGGTGACAGTCACACTACCTAACTACAAGAGGGCTCAGAAATATGGAAATAAATCTTCTCTGTACTCAGGAAGGAGAAGAGAATCAAAATATTGTTGAGCACTTTTAACATTGCCCTCATTAAACTCATAATTTGATAGGAAACATATACAGATAAAGGACAATTAAAACAGTGTGGTGAATGTTATGATGTGGACTATGCACGGTGTTATAGGGAATATACAGAAGAAATATTTTACCTGATCTTTAAGTGTTTTCACAGAGGAAGTGAAGTCTAAGCAGAGAGTTTGATTTAACCAAAGGATAAGCAGTGGAAGGGTGTTGGGGTGAGGGAAGTAGGACTTATGTGAAGACCCAGAGGTGAGAAAAAGAATGTTCTATTCATAGAACTAAAGAAAATTCACTTTGGATGGAACTTTCTTTGGGCAAAAGCAAAGAAAGAGCAGAATAATAAGGTGAACTGGGACCATATTATTTTGAGCCCGATAAGCCATGGGAAGATTTTGGACTTTATTATAAAGACAATGAAAATCCACTGAAGAGTCGTAATTAGGGATATCTGTGTTTTAGAGGAATCACCACTGTATGGAGAATGAATTGGAAGGGGCAGCTGTTTCAGCAACCCGAGGAAGAAATAAGAGGGAGGTAGCAATGAGGATAGACCTAAGTAGATGGCCTTGCAAGATATTCAGCAGGTAGGATCAATGAACCTTCGTGGTTTACTGCAGAAATGAGATAAGCAAGGGAGGGCAAGAAAGAATGAACAATACCTAACTGCCCGGTGTTAGCAACTGTTAAGAAAGTGGTGCCATCCACCCATACGGAGCAGGAGGAGGCTAGCAGAACCAAAGGACGGGGGCTGAGATGAGTGCAAATTTGGATTTATTGAGGTTGAATACCATTAAGATATTCAAATGAATATTTATAGTATTTGCTATGATATACTGCTCAGAAAAAAAAAAACATTGGAGATAATCATAAATATTTTCAAATCACCACTCAAGGCAGTCAATCAAGCCAGGAAGGTGGGTCTCATACAAGGAAACTAGAAAGGGTAAGAAAATCAGATTAGAACCCTCAGCGACAAGCACCCAAAGAAAACTAAAGAGCAATACCTTGAGAGAAGAGAATAAAGAGAAGACCGTATGGAAACAGAAACCAGAGAAATAAAGCATTTCAAGAAGGGGGGAATAGTGATAAGTGCCAAGTGCAGGAGCGAAAGGTCAAGTAAAACAAAGGCTGAGAAGTATTTATTTATTGGATGGTCTGACAAGGAGGGGATAGGTGACCATGTGGATTTTGAACACACCCAGGATGACAGCAAGACTTGCAGCAAAGACCAAGGCTGAGACAGGTACTAAAGCCTCTTAGTAAGTGGTAGAGAATAATCAGCAAGTTGCTTGATGACACAATGGAAGAAGCACAAAGTAAATGCCAGAAGCCTCCAAGGTTTTCATATGAGGGCGGGGGTGTGACTTTAAATTTTTAAAAGGATGATAAATCTGCACTGCACACTAAGACATCTAACACAATGAGTATTTTGCTTATGATAGGAAACTGCTTCATGCTACAAAATAAAAGTCTATTCATACGGCTCTGTTGTGCTTTCTTTGATTAGAGATGCTACGACATTACTAGGTGAAAGGGTTTTATCATGTCTTTTTTATATTTCTGCTTGCAATATAATTCTTACTTCCTGAAGAAAAATTCAAACTCATTTCCTACTAAAAGGATATACATATAAATCTGTGTCACACAAAGCTCACGAGGAAGTGTTAAGTGATTTTAGTAAGAATTATTTGCCCATGTGCAGGCTGCAGTAAAAACTGCCAAGTCTGGAAATAGTTTTAAATACAGGTACTTTTTCATGCCTAACTGAAAGAGCATTACACCATTATTCCTAAATTAAAGTGGTATATGGCACCTATAATCTGATGACTCTAAGAATCTGTACTGCATTAAAGAGAGAAATAGGAAAATCCTGTGGAGTTTCAGCTACCCCTGTAGTCAGAATAATATGAGAAGTCACCTGGACTTAGTCTTCCTTCAAGACTGAGTTTTTCATGCTGAATATTTACCCTTTTTTGTAACAAATACTAAAAAAAACATTAGGTTTTAGACCAAAAAATATCAAAGAATTATACAATTGGAAAAACATGAAGATGCTACCTCCCAACTACTTTTCCTTATGACAACAAAACTTGAAACCATTCCTAAAAGAAAACCATTTGCCTGCAGAAGAAACTGGACAGGCACCTTTGCCATTATGCCTAATACTGTTGGAAAAACCCAATATGCAAATTGTTCTCCTTGGAAACTAATAAGTTCTACTTCGGTATCACACCTACAATTAAGTTAGTTCTTTAGTCTGGGAATATAGACCAAATTGATGAACTAGAAAAGAAATAGCTCACTAAAATTCATAGTTCGATTTATTGTAAAAAAATTATTAAGAATGTCATTTAAGATGTTCTCTGTATAATAGAGAGTTGTCTTTATGATCACTCACAGGGAAATTTTCTCTCTGGGTTCTGTAAGAAAGATCAGTAGTGCTTCTTCCAAATATCTACTTTTAATGCAATATACAGTCTCTATGCCTAAGATTATCTATTGATTATCTGCTAATTTTCTTTGGAACTGCTTTAAATTCTCCCTACCATCAACATGGAAGAAGACATCCAGAAAAACATAGAGCAGAAAATAAAAGTAGTGCAAAGAATGGAGGAGAGCATAGGAAAAACTCCTACCCAGCATACGTGTGGCTTTGTGGCCTCTCTGGATGTATGTGTATGTATATATACATACGTATGTGTATGAATTTTTCCTAAACATTTTTATTGCATAGAACCCATTATTTTAAACACAGTGTATACTATCTATTGCTGGAGAACAAGTTACTCCAATATATAGCAGTTTAAAACAGCAAACATTTATTATCTCGTCATTTCTGTGGCTCAGGAATCTGAGCACAACACAGCTGGGTCCTGTAGCTCAGTGTCTCTCAGAGGTGAGATCACCATATCGCCCAAGGCTACAGTCTTCTCAAGTTTTGATCTGGGGAGGATGTGCTTGCAAGCTCACTCACATGGCCTCAGGTCTTTGCTGGCTATTGTTTGGGGACAGTTCCTCGCCATGTGGGCCTCCCCATAACACTACTCCCAAAGTTGCTGTTTGCTTCTGGAGTAGAGGAGAGAGAGAGAGAGAGAGAGAGAGAGAGAGAGAGAGAGAGAGAGAGAGAGAGAGAGAGAGAGAGAGAAAGATTTTCTTCTAGGACATCCACAGATAATCATCTTTCCCTCCTCTATTCTTTCTCATTGATTTTAGGTAACGTAACCCAGATGTTTCAATCACCGTGGACATGACAGTTTACCCCCTTTTTCCTGTGCTATTATTAATAATACTCCCTTTCATTTTCAGAAGTGTCCTGGTTTGAATAATAGATTATAAAGCCAGTCTATTTTTAGGTAATGCTGTATATTTGTTCCTTATTTCTATTTTGCTTTTTTACTGGGGTTTGTTTAGGGAGCTATAGAGAATAGAACGGATAGAACGCTCCTAACCCTCTCCTTTTTCTAGTGAGAAAGGTTCAGAGAAGAAAAATTGAAAGTGAAAGACTGAAGTGTTCACTGTTGACCTTCCATACTCTCAATCCTCCAAGCAGTGGTGCACATTCGACATCTATTTAATAAAAGCAGAAAAGGTTCACGCCATTAAGTAGCATTTGGAAATATATATTTGGCAAGGACAAAATACACCTAAGACAACATGAAAAACAAAGTTAACTAAATTCACAGAAAAATACTGGCAAGCCTCTTTTGACTCCCTCTTGACCCTTCTAGGCAAATGAGAACTTCCTGCACATCTGTAAGATCAGGCATCGCAATCCACATAGCAAATGGCTTTAAGCCAAGCCAATTTACAGGGGTCACAATTTTCCAGGCCAGTGCTTTTTCTGGGCTACAATGGGACAGATAATGCAGATATGCAACCGTGTGATTTATTGTATACTCTGGCTTCAACTAAAGTCAGGTTGAAGAAACAATGCTATGTGCTTTTATATGCCCATAAGCTTTCAAGCTCAGATTCAATTTAATTCTTATTTTCTTTTTTTTAATTCTAACTCTTCCTTCTCATGGCTTCATTCTTTTTCTCCTTTAGCAAACTCCTCCCCCACTTTCTCAGAAGAAGAAGTTAACTTATACACATATTTCTCTACCTCCAATTATTACATCACTCACACTATAATATTACTAGCATGAGAAGGGAGCCCTGTTGCCAGGGAAACCAGGAGAAGTACATAAGTTCAGCCTCAGCTGGCTCCTCTATTCTAATTGGTCAAAATTCTGGCTGTGTTCTTGACTCATTTCAATTTTATAAACATAAGTAAAAAACTTCACAGTTCTTCTGACTTATTATACGTTTTAGCCATATCTTCATAAGGTCCTGCTGACCTGGATCTTTCCACCTGAATTCACAAACTTAATTCATTTATTTCTACTAACCAGAGATGATGTTCAAAGGTTTTAGAACACATGTGGCAACTGAAATGAATGTATTCACCAGTCAGAATGCATACAGCTATAGACAAGAACTGAACCAGAGCACACTAGCCACCAATCGGTCTAGTGTCTAATTAACCTTGATACCTTTCCTTTTTCCTATCGAATATACAACTGAATAAGAATTAGATTTCGATCTGAAATTCATCCATGCCTTTTATGTCAAATCATAGTTATGACAATGTTTTTTAAAAATCATTTTGTATACCCCCTTCATAGGAAGAAAGACACCGTGTATTAGAAGGTAGAGAAGGATGTTTAAGGCACTGTGTATAAGAAGGAGAAGTAGGTGATCGTAAAGGACAGCACAGCTTCCCAGTTGCAGGTGGAGTGGTCCCAAGAGGTAGTCAGTAGTGTTTTTCCTGAAACATTTCTGTTCTTCCACCTTCCAGGTACACGGCATGTTTGCACTTCCCAGCCCCTTCGTGCTTGCATGGGGCCAAATAATTGGTTCTAATCAATGAGTTGTGAGCAGGAGTGATGTATGTCACTTCCAGGTTTATTGCCGAATTAGTACTCTGAGACCCCCAAGACCAACAAGCAACTTTCATACTATAACCTCCAGTTCAGCCTTGATCCCAGAGAGAGGGTAACTTGAATTAGAGCCCTCCATCTGACGCATAATGAAATTGCAGTGTTAGTAAACTACAAATTTTGTGGTCTTAAAGCCACTGAAATTTTTGTATTTGTTTGTTACTGAGACATATAATAATCTATACTGACTGATACATTTTAGTTTGAAGATCTTATCATTGGAGAGTCCTGTTTCATGTCCTAATTTTGTGACACAAACTTCAGTAGCTTTCAACATGGAGACTATAAACTCCCTCATGGTATACACAAAATTTAGAAGGCTAGGGAAGGTCTACGGTGCTCATTAAATTTCCCAAAACTTGTGACTTTATTCTCATTCTTAAGTAATCTATGAGTTTAGTCTATAACCATGATAGGTAACCTCTTGTTGCCAATCTTGATTTACATCTTCTAGTCCTAGATTTTTGTCTCATCTTGGTAACCTGTCATCACTCATTGTCTGGTTTGAGTGCACTGTTTGAGCTCTGTTTGATCTCAAAGAGATTGGTCTTTAAACTATAACTGGTCTTTGGTGCCTAAGGTAGGTAGGTACTCAGAAAATGATTTTTCATCAGTCAACAGAGCTCAGCAACACAAACAGTGTCAATAGGTCTGGCTCTGTCTGAGACTTTGCTCCTAAGAAAGACAAGGAAAAATGGCTATTGTGAATTTTAATTACAAACCCTCCTAAAGCCTGAAAGGTCTAATAAGTAAATTCTCTAGAAGCAATTGACCAAATGAGTGCACAAATCTAGCTTCTTTGCTAGTTTAGGTCACTAAGTTTTCATAAACTTTCCCTAAACTGATTCACCTTTAGATAATGTAGTGAAGTAGTAATCAAGGCCACTCCCTCCAGACACTCAAATTGTTTAAGAAGCTGAAATTCTCTAGTTTAGCTCTCTCCTTTCTGCTGGACCCTGTATTAACTTGACATAATCTCAACAGATACATCACATCTGTTACTTGTTTAAGACTTATGAAATCCTGCTTACTTATCGGTTTACTATATAACCACATATTAAATTAAGATGCTTCTGCAAGATTCAGTATACACATACAGTCTTATCTCTGTATAGTTACTCATAACTTTATCATTAGTAATTTACTTTGTATGCTTAGATTTAATTTGCACATTAAACTCTCTAATAAAAGTAAAATGGCTTAATATTAAATCGTTTAATTAGATTTGATAACTTAAGAAACAGACATTTATACATATATGCACACACATTTATTATAATATATTAAATAATTTATACTATTACATGTACTATATATTATAACATATAAAAATAATAGAATATGTATATAGAGATAGTATATAGATGATTTTGAAGCAAAAAATCCATTAATTCTTTTTTGCTGAAAGAATATACACATTTTATACATGATATATATTATATATATTCTTTCCTGTTACTGCACAGTATGCTAAACATTTTATGCTTTGCAAAACACCTGGGAACCATCCTTTTAATCTTCTAAAATATGTATTTTAGGGTGAGAGAATTAAATTATGTAGACTACAAAATTTAATACCCCCCTTTCAAACCTTTTTTACTTTATTGATCTTTTAAATTAAAGTATGTAAAATAGGGTTTTTTTTTATTAAAGGTTGTTATAATTAAATCAAGATTGGTCTCTGAGTGTCCCAATTCTAAGTGATTTCAATATTGTGATTATTGTCATGCTCTTCCATGTGTTCTGACACTCACTTAATCAAGGATGTCGTGCACATTTGCTTCTCTAAAAAAAGAAGAAAAGTAGAATGTCAGAAACTCTGGCAGTAGCCTAAAGAAACTGAAGTAGAGAGAAGGTAACCAGTCTGATGTGACACTCCCTTTGAGAAGCACGCAAGCAGGCTCACTCATCTCCACCATGAAAAAGGCATTAGCCTTGTGACCTGGTACAAAAGAGTAAAAGAGGTTGCAGACATTTCCAGCTAGCAACCAGGGTAGCGTATACAATTGTGCCACAACTGATATTACCTTACAAGAGGACTATTTGAATGATAAAATATTTTATTAATAGAACTTTGTTTACTGTTTTTCCTCAGTCTCTCAGGAATAACAGATTACAAATGGGATGACTTGTCACAGCAATGTCACTTTCTCAGCTAGTGTTGGGTCTTCTCTTACTAATTTATTGAACTGTATAACTTAAGGTAAACCTTAAGCCTCAGGCTATCATATACATTAATTTTCCATGTTTGGGAATTAAACATTTCCTGTGTGTTCATCATTGGAAAAATTGAATTGAGACAGAACTTAAAAGATATTTATTATTATATAGTCTCTAGATAATGGATACACACATGCACACACATGGACTGCTATGTCATTAATTCCCATGATATTATCCATTATTCCATCAAATTTTTCATATTTTCAAAAAGGTCAAAATTAGCAAATAATCATTTAGTAACTTAATATATGTTTAGTTTCCTCTTCTGTATCCTAATGAATTATCATATTAATTTCTGTATTACTTTTCATTAATGTAAAATGAAATAAGGAACAGTTTATGTTCATTCATAAAAATGCATTTTGATAGCATTCGAAGCAGGTGCTGTGTAAGCCATATGTTAATTCACTCCATAATTCAAATATATTTTAGACTGTGTATTCTGAATTATGACACAGAAAATTAATATTTTTGAATACCTACCAGTGCTAGTATTCACCTGGGCGTTTTACATGAAATTAATAATAATTATTATGATTGTATAATAATGTGATACAATCATTGACATAAGTTATGTAATTTTATGTTGTCCAAAGTACTGATTGTTATTATTATAACGAGTAATATTTCTGGAGTGCTAAGGTACTTGAGACGCTAAAATATGTATTTTCTATTATTGTAACGGAAACTAACATTTATCAAGAGCTCACTAAGCACTGGGCCTCATATCAATTGCTTTGCATACATCATCTTCTTTGATTATCAAGACAATTCTAAGGTAGGTACTAATAACCCCACTTTACATTTGGGGAAATGAGGCTCAGAAGGTGAAGTTAACCTAGGGCCACATAGCTCAAGGGTGCCAGGACAAAAGCCCACGCTGTTTCTTTTACTGCCACATTGCCTTCCAAACAAAGCAAAGCTAACAACAACTGAGATTTTGAGCAATCTTAAATTTAGTTTGTTTCTCCACTTTAGAAGCATGCATTTCCTTTAGATTAATGATGATGATTATGATAATGATGATGATGATGATACTAATAATAACCCTATAACAAAACCCATATCTTAAAAATGAAGAAACTGTCTAACTCTTCTGAGTTTTTTTAGCCAGTGAGTAGTTAAGTGGGGCTGAAATCCAGGTATTCTGTTTCCTAGATCGGAATTTTTCCCCAGAAAAAAACTAATGAACTATTTAATGAGAGAGTTGAAATAAGCAACTAGGAATGAAGATCACAGAATACCTCTTAAGTGTGTCAAATCAATGTCGATTCTAGACAGATAATGCACTCCCACAGAGTAAAAGGATGCACTATTGATTGTATTTTCCATTAATGTTTTAAAACTTCATCAATTCACTAACAGTAAGCCTGTGATAATTTGGGTATGCCGTGCTATTTTACCTTTGTATTATCAAAACCAAGTAATGTGAAAACAATAATATTAAGAGCAGCAAACTGTGCCCTATTACCATACTGCTCACTCTCACTGGCTCTCGCTCTCACTCTCTCTCCCTCCCTCCCCGAACGCCTCCCTCTCTTTCTCTCTCACCAACTTTCCCTTTCTCCCTCCAGTGCCCCACTGGGTCGGCCTTCTTAACCAGACTCAGCCATTCATCCCCAGCTTTTCTTCTCACCAGTCCATTCTCAGCAACTAGCTCTGCCCCTTTCTCCCAGCCTTAGTAATTAATTGTGCTATTATTGTGAATTAATCGTACAAGCAAGTCAATGTTTAGCCTAATTAAGAGCGAAGCCAACAAATTATTTAAAGCACCACTCCAGCAGAATTTGCATTCAGCCTTGTATTAGCAGCCAATCAAGCTTTCAGCTATTGACTCGAGTACTTCCAGGATTCATGAATATTTACACTAAGCTTTCTCCCCACCCCAGTTCCTAAACCCTGCCCAGGGCCTCCAACCTTTACCCATACCTATATATCCATTACTTTGAAAATACTATCATACCTCTTTTTCTTATTTACTACAATTTAAATCGATAGCTTTGTACTTCAATAATTTTATCGGTTTAGGTCATACCAAAACTGTATAGTTTAATATCATTAAAGTTATTTTAATTTTTTTTGTCATTTCCCAAAATAAATGTAGCACCTTTAAAAACAAAGAAAAAAATACACAAACATTACTTCCTTAGACCAAAGCTACCAGTGTAAACAAGATAGTAGGTCAATCAATTTTGTAATTGATTGAGCAACGGCAAGTGAAAAATCATGGTTCTTAATAGTAAAAATATGTACCAGGGCTTCTACTTATAGGTCAATAGGTCAATGATGACCAGAAAGAGGAAAAAAGTTTGAGTAAGGAATCTGAAAGCATTAGCAAAAGTTTTAAAAATAGTACTGCCTGGAGGGAAATTTTACCCTGAATTTTTTCATTAAAAGGTAATTCAGCTTTGGGGAAAATAATGTGCTAAACCCTATACCTTTGGCAACAGAAACTGAAACTATAAACCAGGCAGTTTTTCTGACACAATGTGTGGTCATTCTTTAAAAATGAGGATAAGCGTATAAGAGGCTAAGGCCTAGATCAGCTGTGCACATGTACTATAAAAATCATTAGATCTTGAACAATTTCCACAGACAAGTCTAGGCTACTTTCTTGCTTGCTTTTGTTGCCCCTCTGTACGTAGAAACTGTCTATTTTAAATTTTAGTTAAGTGTTCATTTCAAATATTCCTGTCACATCCCCTAGATCAGTCACCCTTATCATAGCCCACTCCCTGAGAATGCTCACCACACTCAGACATTTAATGAGGATTCCACAAAAGTTCTCACTAAAACTTACCAGAAGGAGAACAGAGGAGAGAGATGGAGTCTATTCTGTTTTCACTCTACCCACCACCTAAGACTTACCTTCACCTTTTTCAGGTCTCGATTATGAATACTAATATATTTTTCAAAATTGCCAGAATCACTCTATCTTATTGCTCAACTTCTGTCCCCTAAATATTTAACACATACTGATGTATTAATTAGTATTTGTAAAACTTTCTCTAAAAAAAGGATTTGTGTCAGGAAAAATGAAACTTTTTGTCATTAATACTAGAAAACATCTGCTTCTTCATATCCTGCCCAAAATACTATGCAGTCTTTGGAAATTCTACTTCACAAAGAAATTTTTATAAGTGAGTCAAGTGTCTAATTTCCTCAGTGCTAAACATAATATTTATCCTTGTACTGGAATAAGCCTACAAACATATAGATGCATATGTGTATACAAATATGTTTATAGAAACTATTATTTAAACTTGTTTTAAAGCATTACAAAGGGCCAAGCACATCACAGAATAATAAGTGGTTATTATAGAGCTCACTCTGTGGATTTCTTTAAAGAAGCCCATTAACAACTAGAAAGATGAATATTTCAACACCAAGTTTTAGAAATTCAGAAGGGGAAAGATTCTTTTTTTCTGGGGAGAAAGCCTGCCTGTGACAACACATTGAGGCAATCAGCGCTGAAAACATGGCTTTTGCTGCCATCAAGTGGCTCTTTTTGGAATCTTCTAATTGCATCAACCATGGTTCACGTGTTTCACTTTCTCACCATTTCATTCTTTACACATAATCGTGTGTTATCTGTTGGGGAATTAAGATATTTGAAAACACCAGGCAAGCCTTCCCTAAATTAGGACATTATACTATGGATGCTATTAAAATTCCATGACTAAGAAGTTCTACAGAAAGGCAACTTCAAAAAGAGTTTAAAGTGTATCAGTTTAGACCTCAACCTGGACTTTGAAACATATCTCTCTTTACTTCTACCAAATACAAAATTTCTAAATACATTGTCTTTAGGATACCTAGTGGAATACAGAGGAAATCAAAAAATGGGGGCGGGGAGGGAGATTCATTTAGAATCATCTTTAATCAATTGCCATCACTGTGGAAGAAAATGATTTCATATTTCCTATTATGTCTCACTTTCTTGAGGCTTCAGTCCCCTGTAGGTAAACAATGCAGTATGCTGTTAAACTGTGATGACTACATAACCCTAATGTTAACTTATTTTATTGCTTTACCCCTTTTCCTTTGAATAGCTTTCCTTCTCTATCTCTCAAGAGATAGTTTATTAAACATCAGTTGAATCAAAAGATAAAAATACAATTGCCTTTCAAAAACAACCCAAAACCAAATTGCTTTGGCAGCAGCACCTTCATATTCTGAGAAGGTTGCAACATTTATCTCATAGTACTGCTTGTTCCGATTAGAAAATGCATTAATAAGATTTTGATTATGGAAGAAAACGCCCCAGATAAATCAAAATGGACAGAAGTTGAGATGAAATAAAACTAAATTTCTCTACATAATGAACCAGAGGAATAGTAGAAGTTATTGGAGAGGAGGGCTCCAGAGAGAAGTAGAAACCTGAAATTGGAACTAAAAAATTGCCAGGCATGTTTTGGGGGGATCTAAAATCAAAAGAAAAATGTATATCGAAACCAAAAACCACACCTATGGTTATGAGTGAGTTCCCTGGAAGATATTTTTTTTCACCCAAAGTCCCATAATATGTCAGACATGCTTTCTAGACGCTGCTTGTGCTAGTGGTTACATGTTTTCTAATCTGCCCTTCTCTGTAGGACCATCTATTACAGGAGCTTCTGTTTCAATTTCTCACTTAATACGAGACCAAATCCTTATGTCTGATCCTGACATGAGAGTTAAAACTCAAGTCCCTAAGTCACTGTCTCAGAGTGTCGCTTCACAGACTCTTACCTTACTCTTAGCGTTTACTATGGCACGTGTCATAAAAGTTGATAATAGATCTTTTATAAATGGTGATTTAATTTTTTTGTCTGTAGAGCTAAATCATTTGTCCCTTGCTTTGGATTTTGTTTTTTAAATGAGTACCATGAAGATATCTTCTCAGTAAATGATCCTTTTCAAACAAAATGAGCCATACTGATGAAAAGTTCAAGAGTTATAGAAGAATATGGCCTACCGTATATAGTCTGAGAATAAATGAGAATCACTTTCAATTTTAGGTGAGATCGCATTAATTCTAGACTAACTCTTCTCTCATTTCCTGCACATACTTCCTACGTGTTTCAATTTTCAAATTCAGCTTGAATGATAAAAATATAAAGAAAGGCTAATAGGCATATGTTGATTGAGCAACACAATCAACCATCAATCAAATCTGCTAGCCTAGCAGTCTGTATTACTAGAATCTATGACTTAATAGCTCAACTCCTGTATTGTTTAAAATAGAGATTAAATTATAATGCAACAAACAAGTGAAAAAATTTTTCTGGTCCTCAGGTTCTTGATCTGTAATATGAAGATAATAAAAATATCTATTGTACAGGGTCATCGTGAGGTTTAACTGAGACAATTTATGTCTGGTACTGAGTGCTCAATAACTGCTAGCTCTCATTAATATTTATTTATTATTAGCTATAGAGTGCTTTACAATGTGCTGGGGATTATCTATTATTGCATTTAATTTAATTCATTACTTTTAAATGTTTCTTTCCTCAGCATAAGCACTTCTGGTTACCTTATTAGCTCCATATTAAAAAAAATGAAAGAAAGAAAGAAATGGATGAAAAGTCAGCTTCTAAACACAGGATATTTTTATATACTATTTAATATATTATTTCCAGAAACAGCTTTGAAAAATGTAAATTCTACATGGGTCCCTTTGCCTTCCGATTCCAGTGGTAAGAGTAAGTGCATAATACCTCTCAGCCCTTCGGCTGTGTTCGGTAATTCCAAGAGCACCATTACCTACTCCATTAGTACAGGCACTATTCTATGGCTGAGGTTTATTCTGCCTGGCTGTGCATTAGAGTCTGTAACTCCACCATTTAAAAATGGACCCATTTTAATGGCATCATGTTATGCCCAATAATAATTACAAAGCATTTCAGTAACTTCCCAAAGCTCAAACATTTGATCTAAAATCTCATTCTTGAATTTACCACTTGTTAGTATGGACTAAAGTATAAATCTTGTGAAATACATGCTTTCCCTTTACTATTCATCTCCTTTAATGATAGGAGGAAAAAAGTTTTAATTGAGCTATTCCTCTCAGTATTGAACAGTAGTGGCTGAGATCTATATATACATAACCTCAAAGTAATTGCACTACTGAACTGGCCTACCCTACAATCTTGCCTACCCTACATTTAGAAGAAAAAACTATTACCTAGTTTTCCAATCTATTACAAAGGATAGATCAAAACCTTCCTTACAAACTATTTCAATGTACCACAAATATCTAAAGTGGTTTATTATTATGACTAATCTAATTTCTAAAACTGTCAACTAAGCCATTCTCCTTATATCCTGCCCTTAAAACTTACCAAGAGCAAACCAAGAACTGGAGAAAGTTTAAAAAAAAATCTACAATCTACCTGGGAGCACTTCTTCATGCCATGATGATTTGATTAGTGATTTGATAAGTATAGATCACATCCCTGGATTTAATACAGGGCGGCCCACTTTTAAAACGGCCTATTTATAACAAAGGTCTCTCTGTTAGAATTCTCAAGAGAGTTTAAAAAAAAAAATTGTCACCAGTATCAAACACTTTTATTTAACCAGGCATTGTAGAGCAATAAAATTGTAAATTTGAAACCTTCATCCTAGCCCATCTTTACTAATTGTGTTAGTATATACAAGTCAGTAAAATTTCCAATTCTCATACTCTGTCACTATAATGAAATTAGTACTTGCCCTCGAACTACCTCCACAGAGAAGTCCCAAAGAATAAGGAACACAATATAAGTATTGAAAAAAGCTTCTTGGAGGAAAGATTGAAATGTCTTAAGTAAGAAAAATGCACAAATCCCTATTTAGGGTAGAATATTTCTAACGGGGATGACTAGACTATTACAAACTAAAAAATTCTCTTTGATTTTTTTATGTTTCAAACATAACACTCACCACAGTAGAAATTGGAAATATGACCTACCCCATGTTCCCATCCATTAGAAGAATCGTGTTGTAAATGTGAGAAAATATGAAGAGAAAGAGAATTGTGCTGAAGAACATTGTCATCCATGACCCGTGATCCTCTCGAAACATTTTCAACCGGAGCAACTGACCTGCAAGACAAATATTAGAAATCAGTGTACATCATAATTCAAAATTCGTACATTTTTGCTTTGTTTTAGTGAATCTCTATTATCTTGCTATATTCTGAAGTCTTTGCCGTAGGACTACCTTGTGGGTGAAACCACAATATAGTGTCCTTTTACGCTTTTGTAAATAACTATTGTGGATGAACCCCTGTATTGTCATGAAGCAAATAACACCAACATGAGAATCTAGTATACAGAAGTCGTTTCTTATGCTGGCATGAAAATTAAATGAATTAGTGCACTACTACCTGATATTTTCTACTTCAGAAATACGTTTTTGGTTTATTCATCTGAAACTACTTAAGGTAAATGGTAAAGACATTGCACAGATTCCATACAATTTCTTTCGGCTTCCAAAGAACCATTCTCAGTACTGACCAGACGATAAAACCAAGCAGACCTTATTTAAGTGAAGATCTAATTTGTTGAAAGTACCTGAAAACTTAAAAGGAAAAAATAAATTCTCTGTCATTAGTGACAAATGACTTAGCCTTACTCTTAGCTGAAATATCTATATCTGCGTACAAGCATGTGCACAAGTATGTGAGTTGGCGAGGGGCGGGGCCGGGAGGGGATGTACGTGTGTTGTAGAGCTTGGTGTGACTCCCAGCAAAACATAATTTCTACTCTGGGGCCCAACATTCCATTTACGAAGGTAAACGCTAAAAATAGAAAGAATGTTAAAATGCAAATATTTCAAGGAGGAAAATGTACTAAGAAGAACACGAAAGTGAAAATTACTAATATCAGAATTAGTTCAGAGAAGAGTTTGAGATTAAAGGCAGAGAAGAGAAATGAAGGCATTCATATTCTGAAAGGTGAGGAAGATGAAAATATCATGAGAGTAAGAAAAAAATAAACACAGGTCAGCCTGACTTCTAAGATAAACTATTATACTTCTCTCCATTCCTGAGAAAGAATATCAAATAATAATGAGGGAGATGATATACATAAAGGAACCGCAATTAAAATATGGTAGGGTTGAAGTCTTATAATAGAATTTCTCACTAGAGAAAATATTCTCATTTTATTCATGATAAGTTAAAATTGAAAAAACTTATATTTCCATTTGAAAATTATCTCTCTAGGGATAGGCAGTAGCTCTCTTATAGGTTACTGAACATAGGAAGAAATAATCTTTTAAGATTTAACTACTAGACTTTTCCTTGTTTCTCACTTTTATTAAAATAGCATTTTAGATTTCATTTGGAAACCAGGCTAATAGAAACATTACCCTAGCTAAAACTTTAAATAGAGAAAAAAAAAAGCAGGGGACGGGGGGATTTAATTACATCACCTGGTTTCTTGCCTTGCACAAGAAAAGCAAAGGGCAAATCTGAATGTCAGGGGGAATGTGAGTAACTCAAAGAAGAATGTGGAAAACTTTATACTGATGCAAACAATACTAGCACTGCAAATTACAACCTTATTTGATTAACTGAATCAATAATTTACGGAAAGCAAGGGAATTGCAAGTCTCCACACAACACGTTGACAGGAATATTATAGACATTAAGCACAAAATGCTTGAGTAAAAAAGCACATGCCATAAATATGATAAACCAAACTGTAAAGAATATTATTTATTCATCGAACAAATATTTAACGTGTGCTTATTACATGCCAGCCATGGCTCTAGGTGTTGGAGATACAGCTATCGGTAAGGCAAAAAGGTATCTGAAGTCAATCATCATTTGGGTATTTGTTGAAAGTGTGACCATATTTTAGACTGGCAGGCTCTCTTTGTTTAAAGTCCCCTTTGCTGCTGGTCCTAGCAGCTTCGAACCAAAACCTATTTGAAGAACTGTGAAGACCAGCAATTAGAGCTCCTTGAAAATTTAAATGGGAATTTCTATCTTAACATATGCATATGTCAAAAAATTCACTAATGGATGTACTTTAAAAGTCAAATAATAAAGCTGGCGATTTGAGAGTGCTTTGCAAATAAAATGTAGTGGATTAACTGCACACTGGCTGAAATAATACAGTTAGTAAAAAAGAGAAATGTGACAATACCATTTATGCTGTCATTGCCAAGCTCATTGTCTGGCACTAATTTCAGTCATTAAAGTCATTAGCACAAAATGGCAGGTTAACACGGCTTGAAATTCACTTGAAACACACAATAAAAGCGCTGCAGTATTTCAGGCCAGAACTGGTGTGACCCAAATGTTGAGTCAAATCACATCAAACCAAGAAGCTCAAAATTACCTGAGAATGTCACATGTAAATGTGCTGTCTCTGCCCTGTAGTGTGTCCATGCATTTGCGTTACTTGGGACAATAGTGGTTTATAACTGTTGTCTTGACATAATTATTAATAGTGTCCTTTCCTTTCTTACGCGTACTGGCTGGAACAATAAATTATATTCCACCTTTCCTATAAGTCACAGAATTCAGAATTTTATAACAGTTTCCTTTAGAGGAGTTTCAGGAGATAACCGAGTGAAAATAGTCCTTACAATTCAACAGAAGTAAAAAATAACATTGAGAGGGGTAAATTTCTGACAAGATCATAAATGACTTATTTCAATCAGAGATATATTTGTAAATCTGAGCATATATTTATGTTATTAATAAAAATCTGTCTTGGACTGTATGCCCTCAAGTCTTCCAAAAGAAAAATTCTACAAGTAATATATGGGATAATACATCTTGTTGGTGATGATGCAGTCATCACCCAGACCACTCAAACTCAGAAGACGTAAGGCCCAAGACTGTATAATTTGTTGTCTACTTCTGTGCACACCTGTCTGTAAATTGTAATGTAGTGAGGACCATATTTGTCTTCTTCAACACTAGTATCTCCAGGGCACTGGTACGTAGCATGTCTTAAATAAATAACTGTCGATTGGACAAAAAATTAAGGGACACACAAACAAACAAATACACAATAGTCACTGTGACTAAAAATACTCTACGTTTGTAGATCTAGCTACTACAATACCTGCCGTCTGAGCCCTGTGGAGACCATCAGTTCTTTAAAAACCTTACCTCCTCCCCATTTTCTCCCTATTAGCCAGCTCTTGAGCACTATTCCTTTCCATTCAGCATGAAACTTTTGTTTTCTTAGCAGCTTTTCTTTACCCCAACATCCTTGTTTCCTTTGCACCCTGTATGTGTCTTACTCCAACTCTAATGCAGAGCGACAACTGGCTTTCTCTGATTTCAGTAAACTGCTGTGAGAAAAAGTTACTCAAATGGCTTGATAAGCCACTACATAATCAGGATCCCCAACTTCAACTGCTACCACAGCCCTGCACATTAATGCTTTTCCTTGTCCTTGTCAATTGTCCTTCCCATTCTCCTCAGCAAATTTCAAATTTCACCTCAAAGATTCTACTATGACTCTTTCACTCTCAGAGTATGACTTTCATTCCAATCTCAAAGAAATATTGCTGCCACCAAACATCATTTCCTTCAAATACCTGCCCACTCTTTGAGCATTGTTTCATCCGTTTATTTATCTAGCTGTACTGTTATTCCTATCTCCTTCCTTTATTTCTCCGAGGATGCAGTACTCCTACAAAAGATCCCACTTGTGCCTTTTGAAAACTATATCCTCCCCTCTTTTTGTGCCTTGCTCCATCAGTCGTCTCTCCTCGCCTTTTTATTTCCAGTCTTTCTCTCTCTACTAGTTCATTTCCCTCTGCCTCTAAAGCCTCTTAAGTCCATCCTAAAAACAATGCTCTTTTGACCTCCTGTCCTTGAACGACCATCTATTCTCCTTCCACTCTCTCATCCAGACTTCAAGAAAGAGCAATCTTCATTACCTGCATTCACTGAGATCTTACTTGCAATGCAAATTCTACTAAAATGTTAAAAGTCTGCTAACTCAAAAGACTTTTAGTTTAAAAAAAGAAATTATCCTCGCCACTAAAGACAAAGAAAAAGTGTTCTTTCTTATGTTTTAATGTCATATTCCTCTCTAATATATAAAATAACCCAAAGTAATACACTAATAAGATGCTTTAAAAACCAAGTTAATATTTAACATTTTAAATATTAGAATACTTAAGAAATTTAAGTCTTATTCTTATGTGTAGAACAAGAAAATAAAAGATTAAATGAAATTGGATCAGAACACTTGACAATTAATCGAACTTCACTTCCAATCAGACTAAAATAAGTATTCATGACTAATTTATGTAAACTTACAGTTTCTAAGAACATAATATGATTTTAAGACTTATGAATTTAAAATGGCAACAGAATAAAAGTAACTAAAATAAAAGAATTATTCCATGGGTGGGACATCAACAAAGAAAGTTATCCAACAAGACACACCAGAATACCATTATGGAGAAAGGATGTTCTAGTTAGACAAACATGGCTCTATATAAGTATAAGATCATAAAACTTGTGTGCCGTAAGGGTACCAATTCATTAATATTCAGATCAAATCTTGTTATTTCAGTATACAAAGAGAATTTAAAAACACTAAACAGATGTTATCATTTTTTATTAGGAGAAGGAGCTTACATAGAAAATGTTTGTGATTCACTAAGTTTGACAGGAATCAACAATTAAGAATTAAAATATCCCATTTGATGCTAAAAATATGTAATTACAAACAATATGCAATTCAAAAGAGGTTCTAGAAAGAAAGGAAAATAAAACAACTGTTACAAATTCAGCAAAAATAATAGCATTTTCAAATCTAGAGTTGAATGACAATTTCAAAAGCGTATGTAGTATAATAAATTTTTAGTAAAATATGTATTTATTAAATAAACACATTAATATAAACTATTCTCCACAAGGGGGGGAACAGTGACAAACCTTCCATTTTATTGAGAAAGTCCAAATACTATATTTTACTATTGTAATATAGCTCTTCCCGTTAGACTATCTTTAGGATTAATTGACTTAAATTGCTTAATATTGCTCAGGACAAAATAAAACAAAACAAAAAAAAACCATTCATTCCAAAAGGAAACAGAAGATATTCATTTATTACTATCTGTTATTTTTCCTTTTAAAGAGCAACTAGCAACTGAATGATGAGAATATTAAATTAACGTTACATCTTAGCTTGTAGCATAAGATAAGATTTAGCACCATACTTAATTACTGCATATGCATTGTAATAATATCCCATAATGCTGATGAAATCATTTTTTTCTTTATTTTCTAAATATGTACTAAGTGAAATAATATTAAATATCATTTTAAGGTCAAAACCCATTTAAAAAGTAAAAGTAAATAAAATATTTTCATAAATAGTATAGGCTGTTATCACAACTTTGTATTTTGAAATGGACAATAGAAAATATAGCTCTCTATTGTTAAAAATTAATATCACTCATTATTAAATTTTTATGCCATCATCATTATAGTGATATCAGTTTTTAAAAATAATACTTAACACTTTTAAAGTAGGTTTTCATTTACCATTAGGAATTATACTGATCAAACTACAAAGGAAAGTTTAGTCGAGACTAATCCCCTGAAGGCTGAATCCTGTTCAGTCACAAGGTTTGGACGCCAGCTCCCTGATCACAGGTAGGGTAGAGGGGAAAGGAGGGTCTGGTTCTCCCACAACAGTAAATACTGAGAAGACAAAACAGGCCCGAGGTCGAAATTCTGCCATGTCACCCACATTTCCAATATTCCTATAATCTGTACCGATGTATTCGAGTCTCTCTCTTTGATTCCTTTCTTCTCTCCAGAACTTGGTTTTCATTCACAGCTTTCTACGAGTCCTCTAATCTTTCAGACTGTTTCTTATACTTCAAAACTTGCTGATTTCTCTATTCCATTTATAGGTTTACCAATTAAAAAACAAAAAACAAAAAACTACAACTCAGTTGGTAAGAAACTGAGGGCTCCAGCCAACCACTAGCACCAAAATGCCATCCATTTGAGGGAGCCATCATGGAAGAAAGGTTTCCAGTCAAGCTCTCTCATGATTGTAGCCCTGGACGACCTCATGAGACAGGCCATGGCAGAACCAGCCAAGCTGCTCCCAAATTCCTCACCAGAGTAACCACGTAAGATCACGAATGTGCGTTGTTGTTACAAGCCTCTAAATTTGGGGAAATTTTGTTACAGAGCTTAAAATAACTCTAGGCTCTTTAATTATTCTGAAAGCTAATAGGAGCCACTTGAGAATCTGAAGATGGAAATAACAAATTCTGACATTACATACGATTTTATGAGGAAAGGTCTGAGACTACAAAGCAGAAATAAAGTATAATATTCATAGTGTAAATGGTTACTTTACCTTAATAAAATATTTGACATTATGATAACAGAGCAAAAGAACCTTTATGAAAATAACCTTCATAGCATGAAAGCCTCTAAATAATTGAATAATTTTAAAGGGCAACCTTTGTGTAATAAATGTCACTAATGATATTTTCTTCTGCTTTCTACTATAATTCACATCATATTTTTACCATATTTTATATCTTTTTAGGTAGAGTTGTGATGCTTGTATTCACAATAAAATAATAGATATGAGTTTTTTTAGAAGATCAGTATCTGTAAAAATGGAACGAATAACGATGCATGATAATTTAAATGTTAAGGTTCTTCTGTCTCTAAATATGTAGGCAATAGTGCTTCCAAATTTTAATCTACTGAGATTCATAATTTATCTAAGATAAAAAAAAAAGAATAAACAACAAAACAAATAAGGAGCCACACCACTCTTTGAATGACCAAGAAACTGCATTTATAGAAAAGAGATAAAGATATACAGCCCATTAGAATTCACAGTACCATTTGTGCTTGAAATCCTGCTTCTACTGAATCTACTATTTTAATTTAGTTCTTATTTAACAGACACTCATATAATGTCATGGTCTTCTAGCTGCATTATAAGTGTTCTGTTAATGAGCAGGTTATATAATCATTATCCTAACCTTTGATGGCTATACTTTAATATTTATACAGTATAAATTGCTTTCTGATCTTCATCATCACAACTGTATCTCTCTATGATTTAATCACTGTTGAATATTACTGGCATTTATTTTTCCATATATAAGTGCACAAAAATATCTGTGGTTAGAATACTGGTATATTTCTCAATACTTTTAATTCAAAGAACTATCGGTCCTCAATGCAGTAACATGACTACACAAAATGAAATTGAATATTTTTGTAGTATACTAATTCAAAATTATGACAGAAAAACATTTTTTATATTTAATAAAGTATGCAAACCAGCAACTTCCGAGAGATTAGTAGGAAAATCGTTCCAAATATAATCTTATTTGAATTATCCTCTTGTACAGTCTTAGAAATAGTTTTTTTCAGTGCCTGAGGGAAGTAACAACTCACAATGTGTTTGTGGTGAAGAATATTGATATTGTAACAGGCTAGATGTGGCTTATCATAAACATTTAAGATAAAATAGGGATACCCATTGAGGAGCACATTGGAAATCCGGGTCACGATTGTGAAACTGCCAATGGGTGACCAGGTGCTACCCTAGTTTGCACGCCAAATATAAGGACAATAGTTTTTAGATAGATGTTAAATGCAAAGCATTACCTAATATCTCAACTGTTCCTTTTATTAAATATGTTGAGATAAATCCATTAACTAGTCATATCATCTTTTGTAATCATCAAATTATCACAGAGGTTTACCGCTGCTAGGAAGAATGGCTAGTCCCTAGTCCAGGTTGTTTCCTACCAGATAGAGAATGGTCCACCAGCTATGGCACTCCTAAGCTCTCTCCACTTCCAGGAGAAATGACTCACATGACTGATCATTTTGGAAGAAGAAAATCGGTGTGTCACTTAGTATTTTTCCTCTAAAGACCAAGTCTCTCCTGCAAGGCACCCCAAATTCTGCTCTGCTTCTCCACAGGAGATGTGTCAGTATAGTCCTGCCAGGAGCTGGGGAAGCCTGCTTAATTGTGGAGTTTAGTATTAGGAAGTCCCCTTGCCTGAAGATGGAGGCCACATTCTCACTACAGTTTTCCACAATAGAGGTAATATGTCAGTCACCATATGCTTTATTTCTGTCTTATTTCTTAATTTACTCAAAGAGGGCAAAGAAGAGTGGTGTTTCTTATTGGGCCTTTTAAAGGACTTAAAAACATCAGTGATGAGAACCACCAAACTTTCTACAGAAAGACAAACTACAACCACCTAAACACCAATTAGCATTTTCATGTGTTCCAACTTTTATACTTATGCAAAGTACCCAGAATGTTTGAAGTCACAATAAAGAGATTCCAATAAATTAGGCAGATATAAGGTTAACAAATTAACATGGCTTGACCAAGAAAACTTCAAAGCAAAGGTGATTTTCAGACCAAGTAGAACATAATAGTAAATAAGATGATGTCATGGTAACATAAATTCACAAAATTAATTGCTTTATTGTAATGCCTTTGTCTTACAAAATCACACAGATATTTAAATCATTAAGCATAATTAAACCAAAAGTATAAATGAGGACTCAGTAAGAAAAGTGACACAGAAAAAAACCAGGAAATGCTATAGGGTTCAAATGAGAAAAGATTACGTTATTTTAACAGAATCAATAAAGTTATTAGATAAAAGAAAAGCGGGCAGGTTTATTATAACTGGAGCCAAGATTCCAGTTATGGAGGACAACATGAGTAAAAGTGTAGATGTGGGAAGTATAATATTATCGCTCAAGGACTAACAAAAAGCAAACAGTGCAACCGAAGTGTAAGAGACAAGGAGCAGACTACGGGAGTGAAAAGCAGAGGTAAATTGGGGTCAGACTGCAGAAGACTTCAAATATCTGGCTAAATATCACACTTAATTTTGAATATAATGAATAATTAAGTTTCCAAACAGAAGGCTCTCTCTGCATTTTGCTTTAGAAGGTAACTTTATACAAAGTTATCTACACTGTAAAGAATGAACCTTAAAATGCTAATGAAATGTTAGCATCTTAGTAAAAAGCACTCAAGCTTTGAAATGATATGATGGTAAAAGGAGTAAAAAGTGGGGTGGGGAAGAGGTACAAAGACATTTAAGGAATAAAATCTATAAAATTTGGTAACCGATAGCCTATTGAGTACAAGGGAGAGAGAGGATGGATTCAGCATTTCAAACTCAGGAAAATGAGAAACAGTAATGGCAGTCACAGAAAAGGGGAAGATGCGGAGATTGACTGCTGGGGTGGGGCTGCTGTGGAGAGAAGGAATCATAGCCTGAATCTGGAGTTCCCATAAAATATCAAAATGGAGAGGTCCTAAGAGAAATGGAAATATTATGAGTGACGTTGGACCAAGAGATATAAACTTGCCTACATCAACCTAGAGCTAATCAGTAAATTCTTAAGAGCAAATAAAGTCACCAAAAGAGAGAGTTAAAGTGAGGAGAAAAGAAGGGAATAGAAAGAAGAGCTAGAGACACACACCAGAGTTTCTGAACTATAGAAGCAGCTGTCTCAAAGGTTCACTTACTACTTGAAGAAAACTGGAAGTTAAAGAACCAGGAAAACAAAAGACCAAAAAGAAGCAGAGTGATATAGTAGATAATGCTTATCCTTAAAATTAGATAAGAAAATTTAAATTACAGTTAACTGTATCAAATCATACAGAGATTTAAGTCAATAAAGATAGGAAAGAAGATTTGGTGTGTAGATGGTCAACTGATATTGAAGAAACCATTTTCAGAAGCATTATGAGAACATTAAAGTGATTCTAAGTCCTGATTAAGACAGACTGCTGTGGAACTCAGTAGACTGTAGGAAAATTCCTAGTTTTCAGGAGCCAAGGGCAACAAGACCCACTTGAGGTATTGTATTAAGCAAACATCGAATTAGTTTGGAAAGAAGGAAAATAGGAAGGAAGGGAGGGAGGGAGAGAGTCAAGAGGAAAGGAGGGCGGAAGAAAGTGAATTTGAAGAAAAGGTTTAGAGCCCAGAAAGCATTTATCTTGAAAAATAAAATCAGAAGTAGCTTCTAACTAACTACTCAGTTATACGAAGCTGTCCAAAAGGATTATCATGGTGAAATAACCTTTTGTTTAGGCAGCGATTAATTCTCAAATGAGGTTGGCACTGAAAATTTTGCTGTTAACCTTTGTAAGAATTTGATGATAAGTTCAAAAAGAGAAGTCAAAAAAGTATTCAAAATCCCTGCAAGAGATATTCTAAAAATGGAACAAAAAATATGATCGCTGATAATGTAAAACTAATCATCAGTTTTAACAGGACTATACCAGATGGAGCCTTGCATAGACAAAAAGGGCACTGTCGCATATCATAAAAAAATGAAATGTTCCAGGCGAGGACAGAATGATGTCCCTTGTAACAGCCATTGTCACAGCACTTGCCGGGAGTTCTGTGGTAGTATGTAGGCAATATTTTTGTCGAATACTGTGAGTGTGTCTGACAGTTATGTTCCATCACAGGCTGTGTCCTTGATGATAAGAGTGTTCTTGTGGAGCTGAAACAGAAACTGAAGGATTTTCCTACCCTCTAGAGAAGAACACGAAGATATAAATCTAAGAAACTCGTGAGGATGACTCAATGCCACAGACCGAGCGACTGGAATAGAGAACAGAGCAGAAACTACAGATCAGAACAGAAATCTAAATCGACCTTAACCAGCCAACGTCTTACATTACAGGCTAAGTCTATATAACTAGATGATAGGACAAGGGCATTGCTGAGATCACTCACTCCAGCTCCAACATTCTACGAGTTCATAAATTCTCATAAAAATTTTTGTTTTATGCCTGATAAAAAATTTAAAATAAACCTAAAATTTGGACGTGGTTCCATAATGTCACGGTTAGCACATCTGCTTTACATGCAGAAGGTCCTGGGTTTGTGCCCCAGTGGAGCCATGGTACATGGTCTCTGACCATGTCACCCTGAACAAGCCCAATGTCTGATCTCGGAAGCTAAGCAAGGTTGGGCCTGGTTAGGATTTGGAAGGGAGACCATCTAGGAAGACCAAGTGCTATAGGCATAAATAATAATGAAAAAAAAAATCTAAAATTCAAAATGAATAAAATAATTGGTTTGAAAATTCAGGTGAGAATTATTAACTTCCTGGTTTTATGTTAGCTCAAGAACTTTAAAAAATAAATAAGTGAAGCCAAAAAGGTATACACATGTTTATAATAAGCAAAACGAGTAAGTGTGAGGGCTCAGGAGACAGACAACCGAAGTTTAGACACTGCCTATTGAAGCAGCCTGGAGCCCGCTATGTACCCTCTTCCTGCCTTTAGTTCTTCATATGCCAAATGAAGGTAATAGTATTAACCATGTCAAAGACTATTGTTAGGATTACACTGTTAGGATTACTCAAGTGCCTGACACATGGCATGCACTAAAGGTGAGCTGTTATTATTATTATCATTGTCGTTAATCTCTGTGGAATAAATCAGATGTGATCTCTGCTTACAAGTCATCACATCTACAACTGGGCAAAGAAGGTCTTAACAAAATGGTGTCAGATAATCTGGATATGCTCTAGGAGGTTGCAAACTTAATATGGATCTAATTGTAGCAGGAAAAAAGGACGGAGCACTGGGAGGAATAGCAGAGGGGAGTGTAGGCTCTAACATTAAGACTGTAACTAACATCGGAGAAGAAGCCTACAACTACTTGAAGCCGATAGGAAATCAAAAAGAGCCAGAAGCTTTGTCTGCCTGGCTTATGGTTTAGCCTCTTCAACCCTAAGAAATAGATGAGTCCTGTGATGGAGTAAGAAAGCTGCAATAAATAACTTTTGACTTTTTAGTTCTATTTGCTGAACAGAGAGCACCACCAGGATCCAGGAGTTGCATATTCCAGCAGCAGGAATGCAATGATACTTCATGGTCTTTCTGACAAAGATTATGGACTAAGATGTTCACATAGGAGTGATATAAAATAAAGGCAGCATCCTATGAACATCCTAAATGTTCAACCAAATATAATGCCGCATTAAGGTGATAAAATCATGCAGACATTATAATGTATTTATAAATGACATCCAATGACCTGAAGGAGTTATGATAAATATTGAATACACAGTGTAAGTTCATGTTTTATAAATTCATATTCTTAAAAAAACATGTCAAAATATTAACAGTGGTAGTCTCTAGATGGCGGGATTGCAAGAGAATTTTTCTTCTTCGAACCTTGCTACATTTTCTAAACTCTACACGATGTTCTTGATTTAGCTTAATAATTTAAGCAATAATTTTTAAGAAAACAGAGATTAGCTTGATTGGTATTAAGTCACAGGAAACATTTGCCGCGAAGGGCAAAACAGTCAGAACGGGGAATCCCTCCCCTCTTGCCATTTGATTTCCCCCTCCATGCTTTCCTTCTTCTGATGGCCAGAGAAACCGGCATTAACAGGTTGTACTAAAATATAGCTGGGAACAGAAGAATGAGTCAGTAGTCGCTATAAATTTATCTTCCCTTTGTTCTTACCCAGTCCTCACCCTCTCCCTGCCACTATTTACCATAATGGCCACTGCAGTTCCTTTTCTAGATTAAATAGGAGAGTTCTTAAACTACTGTTGGGGGCGGTAGAGGAGGGAGAGCAGTAAAGTCTGCAGTCGTAACAATGAAACGTGGTCACATTCTCCCACTAAATTAAAATAACAAAGTCTTTCCTTACCTTCACCTCTTGTCCTCTATATGAAGACATTATATACTCAGTAAACAGTACTAGATTATTTTCCTCTTTTCTCCTTCCTTCCTTCCTTCCTTCCTTCCTTCCTTCCTTCCTTCCTTCCTTCCTTCCTTCCTTCTTTCCTTCCTTCCTTCCTTCTCTTCTTTCCTTAATAATAGAAGCAAACCATCCCTTAGGCCTTACCTGAGCAGTCCTCTAAATTAGCCGATTCTAGGGCTAGCAGATACCCATTAACCTGGAACTAAGGTACAATGAAACTTGTAGTGACCAAGCAAGAATGTTTGGCTATGCAAAGCTGGTCACTGAAAAGGATGTGGATCACTTTGCATAAGGAGCACAAAGATTTGAAGTTAGGGTGACTTATCAGGTGGGACTCACAAGGTCAAGTAGCAAAGGTGGGTAATGAAACTCTAGAAACAAAGTTACCTTGAGAGGAGGAGAGCTATGGCTGATGAACCAGACTTAAAAGAGCTGGCTTTTACAATATTCTCTTCTTCGATCCCAGAACATGGACGTATTTTAATTTGTTTGGGTTACTTTTTTTTTTTTTTTTTTTTTTAGTGAGTCAATAAAGGTTATAGTGTTAAAAAAGAAAAAAAGAAAACAAAGTCTAGGCTCCATAGAAGAGGGCTGATTTTGGTCTGTCCTCTATTTCCAGCCATTGGGCACAGTGTCTGGGGACAATGGCTATTCATGGAATATTCTGAAAGGGGAGTCTAAGTGTGAAGCAGCTTTGGTGGATGCTGCTGAGGGGCATCTGTAGGCCTGGGAGGAGCATCACTCAACACTGACAGGGTGTGGAGGAGAAGAAATGCTAGTAACACTGTTCAGACATCAGCATTTTGCCCTTGGAGTAGAATTCAGCCAGATCATCTTTTTAGAGTAAAACTGCTGAGGTTCTTGGGTAGAGTAAGAGAAGGAAATCCCAAAAAGGAGATATTAGGTTTTCTAATATGTAGACCTATAATGAGTTTTAATTAAATTTTCTGGGGGGAGGGGGCTGAACTTAAAACCAGTATTACAGAATGATTTATGACTGTCATCTCGAATAAAGCCAAATATGATGAAATCTCCATCCTCTGAAGCTTCCAGCTTCCTCTCCCTCTGGTCCCAAAGTTTCCATATACCCAAATGCTTTATAAACAACTCCTCAATCCAAAATTGAATTGATGTCACGGATGAGAGAGGGGAGAAGAGAGAAGCAACTGTTGATGCCCAGTTTCATCAATCCTGTCGTCCTTCCACATGCAGACTTGTCAGACTGTAAAAGCAACCTGCTATTCTCTGTCTCTTTCTCCCTGAACCTCCCTATCTCACAGTAACCAGAGGCTGAAAGTTCCCGTGGCCGGGACTATGCCTCTTTTGTTGTCCACTGAATACCTAGCACAACGCTTGGTACATAGTAGGAGCTCCATATTTATTTGTGAAATAAATTAATTAGTTTATTCAATCACCATATCAGGTGTGAAGCAAGGATAGAGAATAAAATGAGATCACAATGTAGAGGAAGAATGAGGAGTGTGTTCTTTAGCGCCAAGATTCTCAGAAGACCTACAGGTTTGAGCAGGATATAAGTACGGATGAAGAGGATGAGAAGCAGAACCAAAGCAGAATCAGAGCAAGCTTACTATTCATTTTTTTTTCTTCTTAGATAAATGTTGCTAGCACCAAGCCCGCCAATCCTAACCTCTCTCTAACCCTCTTCACATCCCCTACTCTATCTCATATCATTATACATCAAGCTGTAGAATCAGGGCTTGCACTCAACTGACTGAATTGAGCCAAAGCCTTCCCCTGTGATCCTTTGTCTACCTCAGAATGTACCAGGGAAATCTAGAAAGGATAAAACGTTTCTGTGTTTCACATCTGAATATTTATATCTAATATGCCAAAAACATGTGGGAGAATAAAGTCTACTGAAAAGTATCAACATAAATGACATAGCCCATGATATCTTTCACCCTATTTGACAAGATAGTTTTAATATTTGGTCACCTGTAATATTGCTGTTCACAACTATAATTCTGCAAACAAGTAAAAATAACTATTTTTCTTTTACCATGATGGAAATGAACAAAGTGCTTAATTAAAAGGTGTCAAGATTTTCCTTTATTCTGTTATTAAAGTGAATTGTGTGAATCTGTGCCTTGCATAAATGCAATTTGTTCTGATTTCCTAGAGATAATATAGTGTGAACTGTAATGGCAACTTGTTACACAGTGGCAAAAATTGGAATGACTCATAAACTTAGAGAACAACTGGTTGTTAGGTTTAAACAAAGTGACAGCTGTACTTGGTCAGATTCACCTCTAATTGCTGCTGTTCCTTTTCCAGTGTTCAGTTCCTCTGCAAATGCTATGCAGTCAGTTTCAGCCTTTTATAAAGTAAAAGCCTCTCTTTGTTAGTTCCCTTCCCCTCAGGTATAATTAGGTTCTTTGTATCACAAAGTGACTGAATAGATACCTAACACAAATTTCATTAACCTATGTGAATATGTGAACAGTTAAAAAGTTTAAAATATGGTCATAAAACAATACGACTTTTTATCACTAGACATTGTTTCACTCAATCAATATTTATTAAACATAAGGCACTTTCTGTGGTAAAGGATGAATCGGATCCAGACACTGAGCTCAAGGATTTAGAGTTTAGTAGGTACGCCTTTAAAGTCAGGTTTCCTAACCAGAGTCCAAAAGCCCACAGACAGTTCACAAATGAGCTCTCACAGGCCTATAAACCTCTTAAAGTAAATGCGATGTGTTAGATGTTGGTATGTGCAATGGCAGGGTCAAAAGGCTGATATCAAATTTTCAAAAGGACTAGTGGCCCCAGTGAAGTGAAGAACCACTGACTTCGGGTTTATAAAAAGCATTCCCTTTCTCAAAACATTTCCAGTTGCTCAAAACATTTTAAAACTTTTCCTTTGAATTGTTTCAAAGCCTAGGACATCTCCTGTGAATGATCTTAATGATGACAAGTCTTCATTGTTGGAGAGCTCTGATTTTTAAAGTCATCCAAAATCACGACAGGAAAATATGATAGGCAGATGCTTAAACTGTGATGTATATTTTTTGGTTGAAATGAATGTAAATATAAAATAATGAGACTAATTTTCTTGGAGGACATAAGGTAGATTAATGGCTATATGTTGATTGAAAATCACACAGAAAAGAAAAGATGAAAAAAACATCAGTGTCTGAAGGATAATAGTAACCAATGGGGGTACCACAATTTATTTTTTCATTCACCAAATAAATATTGACTGAATGTCTACCATGTACCAGGCACTCTAGTAAGCGCTGAGAACACAGAAAAAAATTCCTGCATTCCTGGAGCTTCCATTTTATCATCTTTGGTTAATAATTCAATTCATCTAACATGTACTGCACTACTTTGAATAAGTATTAATAGAACTAAAATTTTAAAAAGTAAAATAGAAATAAAAAGAAAGTATGCTATAGATAAAGTAATGTTTGACTAGAAAACTATTAATGGCAAAATACTATGTAATGTTCAGCATTATATTTGGTAAAAGTGAACAGAATCATTGTAAGCAAAACATAGAAGTAAAGAGATTATGGGTTTGACAATTATAGAAAATGATTTTCGCTATATTCACTAACCTACACAAAAGCAACAGAAAGATTTTCGGGATTTGGAAGCATAGGATAATAATATGGAAGCAATGAAAAGACTGTCAACAGGCTGAGGGCTGAGTTTACTCCGTTCTCTATAAAGTTTAAGGATGTGCTAGAACCGGAGCCAGGAGTTCATGGAAAAAGTTCTTGCTTCAGACCTAAGTAACTTTCCTAAATTAACTGAGCAAATTAGTATTCATCCTTCTCTATAATATGAACACTTCAAGTTATTCATAACACGCTTATACTACAAAGAACCTAGAAATACATTTTCTAACATTATCCTTTACACACACACACAAATAAAATAGAATGAAAAATTACACGTGGTTTAAAAAGTATATGTGAGTTGATTAACAGTTTAGGAAATGTAATAGGAGAAAAGTCTTGCCATGGGTTTTGCCAGAAAAAGAAGAGAGATTGTCCTCTACTCCCCATCCTTATCAGGATTGCCCACCAACCCTCCCATCATGTGCTTGAAAATGCAAATAGGTGCGTATTGGAATAAGAAAGTAAACAAAGAATTTTCAAGTAATCTAGCTGAAATACTAAGAAACATATCTGAGACCTTTCAGTAAAACCATCATTTCAAAGCTTTCTCTGCAAAACTTAGAGAAATAGAAATCTTGAGGATACACACACACACACACACACACACACTCAAAAAAAAAAAAAACCCAGACCTTTTGATATGCAAATATTGAAGCAAATGCTATTCTGGAATGAAAAAACTGGGACAATAAGAGACTAGACTGTCTGGCATAATGATGTAAAGAAATTGTTATTCTGAGACGCAGAGACAATTAGTTGTATAATTGTTTTTTCTTCTTCAGATGGGTAGAGAATCACAGAGATGGAAGCCAAGGCACTCACCTGCGGGTGATTAATGATCAACTGATACGAAAGAGCTGGCTGGAACCCAGGAAGAAAGACATCCTTGTAAAAGGTCATAGTGAAAACTATAGAATTGGTGATATCAAAATCAGTTTTAACATTTATGTTGTTGGTTGTATAATACCCTCATGTAATCTTCAGGCCTAAGGCATAGGTTACTATGTGCAGATTGAATTGAAATGTAAACATTTTCCTGGACTGGGTTGATTTTTCTTTTCATCGTGGAGGAGATGAGGTGGCAACTCAAAATCACGTCTGTCAACAGGCCCCTCTGATGCAAACACAGTCTGCTCTGCCATTTGGATTTAGAAACAGAATAATGCCTTATCTGTCTAGTCATGATTTTTTCACCATTAATTTCAATGCCTGTTTCACTGAAATGTGAAAGGAATAGTTTCCTAATCTTTTAAAAACCTACTGTTTACATTATGAAATGGCTGCAAGTAATTCAAGGTATACTAAGAAGTTCCCATGTGAAAGGGTAAGATATAATTTAAAACACTAACGCCAAAAAAGATTTTAAAAGTAAAAAGTTGTTTGAGAAAATAAAATTTATTTTAGTGAACTATTTAAATAATCTAGTTTATTTTATGATTTTGAAAAGATTTTTAGAAATCATTCTTTTTAATCTGTGAAGATGCCAAGTAGCTTAGGCAAACTGATCTCGGAAAAATTAAAATGCCTCTTTTCTTAAATATACTATCTAGCAAAGTGGCCATGCATTCATTTAGAACACAATACCCTGTGAATTCGTGGTCATTAAATATGATAGTGACAGAAGTTAAAGAATTGGGCTTTGTTTAATTTTGTGGAAGAAAAAGTTAAGATATCAGAATGATGGTATTTGAGTACATAAAGGAGTCATTGAGGCAGAATTAAACACTTGCTCAACCACTCTAGGTGGTAAGAAAATTAGAAATGACAGGATTCCTGTTCCAGGAGGTCAGATAACCAGATAACCATGACTAGGCATATAAGTGGATCAGGCTGAGCTGAGCTGCCAGATAAACAGCGTTGCTTGGGTTGAATAATCTCCAAGAAAAAGAGTCCACTGGGGTAAACTTTAGAAAAGAAAAAAGTACGGTTATGTCAGACATTTTTACATTTTCTCTAATGTCAGAGCTCTCCAAAAGACCACATCTCAGGGTATAAATGTTTCCCTATCACTAACCCCTTCGTCTTGTCTTTATCTAAAAAAGAACTAGCCATCTTCAGTGGATCATACTTTACAAGTGTTATAACAACTTTAAATGAAATTAAATGGAGATTATTAGTGCAACACTTGAAAATCATTTTAATAAAATTTTCTGCTGCACCAACATTCTCATTTAAGAAAAGTGAGATGACTCATTCTGATGTCTTCTAGGCTAATTCGTATTTTCCTCTATTCTATATTCTATAACCTCCACTTGTACTCAATTGACCTCATGTCCTCAACACTCAATTTCTTAGAAAAGTTCTTATTAAAACACCAGCAGAAGCAGCAATTATTAGCGCTTAGTGACCTTTTCCCATCCAGCACTAGAGAAACCAGATTTTTCTTTTCATAATTTCATGATATCCACTCTCCTTAACTTGTAGCCAAAAAAAAAAAAAAAAAAATACAGTACTTATTTTGAAAATTACCTGCCAAGTAGCAAGAAGAAAAGGCTGATAAATATTTTATCCTTGTTCCAAATGTAACAGGACTCTACAAAATCAAGTACATTTTAGACCTTAAAACTGGCAAGAATGAAGTTACTAATATCACAGTTTAAAAATTCCATTAATATCTCATGAGTTTTCTAGAAAAGGTCAACCAGAAAATCAAGGTATTCGATCTTTTAGTAGAAATAATTTATTGGTAGCATTTGTTTTTCTGTTTAAAGGTACTATTATGCATTTATTCTTGCTAAGCTACCATTGGGTTCTAATCGTTTATCCAGTTTTTCAAGGTGATACTGAAATTTTATTTTCTAAATGTAAGCTACTAATTTTATTTAATGTCATTTGAGTACTTATTGGCTTATTCTCTAATTTATCAACTTAATGGAAGTGTTAAGTAGAATTAAATCTAGGACTGACTCCCCTGAGTCACCATTATCCCTCTAACTTCTAATAAAACATTGATAGTCACCTTTGGATGATACTGCTATGGTATGTCTGGTTCCAATACCCTCCTATCCCCACGCCTTCTCTCTCCACAGTGGAAGCCACTTAATCTCTCCTGGATGCTCAGTCTTATCTTAGGCTTTGGACCAATAGCACCCTTATGAGAAAGGAATTTTAGCTCAATATAGAGCACTTGATATCAAGTCAATCTTGCTATTAGTCCAAATCTGATAATTGATCCTTTGGCAAAGTTTTAACAACTAGGCTTCTGCCTGTTCCTGAAACCAAGTCTCATTGATTCTCTAGGTGTGGTAACTGGGCCCCTTGCTCACTTCCCTCTCTGCCTGGTTCTCTGTGCTAAAAAAAACTATTATACCTGTTCTCTGTATACCACAAAGTACCTTCCCTGAATGTATTTTTCCACACAATATCTGTAGTAATGTCCTGATTCCAGTTCCCATACCATTCTCAACCTCCTCCTCTAGACTCGAGAGCATGTCTAGTACTAAGTTGCAGACCCCCAAATCCTCCTCTATTCCAATGGAGTAATAAACATTGCCATGCTTAATTCTGTCTTAAAATGTGAACAACCAGTTATAAATCACCGATGGAATGCATAATTGATCAAAAAGGATTTTTGATAGATATATAAACCTATATAGGTTGACTACTCAATAGTCTTATCGAAGCCATGAAATGTTAACACTATCATTTTATCTCCATAATATGACCTCATTATCACCACATAACAGAGAAAAAAGTATAAATTTTATATAATATCATAAGAAATGATAGAATATGCCTGAATTCTAAATCCCATTTTCTCCTAGGCTCCCTAACAAAATGAGTAGGTAAAAGAGTTAATAATTTTATGAGATTTTTTACACTTTTTTTTCCATTTTGAAACAGAGATTTAAAATATATCTTCAGATGTTTCACCAATTCTCCGCAAGTCATTCCAAAAGGTAAGTTAGTAGCTCTGTGACTGTTCTGCTCTCTCATTTTGTACACTAATAAAATTTATTTCATAACTTTCTTGGTGAGGTAAATACAAATACATTAAAGAGAGCCAAATGTAACATTCTTTTCAGAAAGCCATTGTACAATTTGTTTCCAGGACTTTTTAAAAAGTCAATTTATTTTGACCTGATAATTTCCTTTCTAGGAGTATTCCCTAATAAAAAATGCAGACATTTAGACAAAGATTTATACACAGAGATGTTTCATTTATATCAAAAGAATCAATGAACTAGGTAAACAATGGAAAATTATAGCAAATCTATATGACGAGAAACCATATAATCTTTAAAAATTATGTTATCATATACTTAATGAAATGGGAAAATCTAGAAACAAAATTGTATTCTGGTTAGTCAAGAGTGGTGGAATAGCAGGCAGTTTTAATTTTCTTTTTCATACCTTTCTCTATATATATCTATATATTTTTATATTATCTATCTGCATCCACATACATTTTAGATACATACATACACACACACACACACACACACACAGATTTCCATCTCTATATCTCTTGTTTGGTTGTATAGTTTCCAAATGTTTTATACTAAGCATGCACTCCTTTTAAAATAATCTGAAAAAAAAAAAGAATTAGTGAGAATGTAGAATAATTTAAAAGCATGAGAACATCTTCAAGTTTAATAAAGGATCTAACTGATTTCTCTTTTTAATCTCTTAATAAATTAACAGGGGTGATTTCCCAAAAGAGTTGTACTCAATACTCCAATTTCTTAATTTACCTCTATAGGCTGCCCCTATAGTCAGAACATTGTCCCAGTAGACCTCTAAAGTAGATAGATATTAAGGAAGAGGTCAGCAAGCAAACAAATATACCAAAAACAATCTATCTAAGTACCCAATTCAAATGTAATATGCTGAGGCAAACTCCAGCTGTCTAATCCCAGCAGTAGACTTTTACCACTGTTAAGGGAATCAGATACTTTGAAAATACATTGAGAAAACTGGAGATAGGCTCCAAATTTCAAAATAAAAACTCACCTTCAATTCTAACTAAATCAGTTAAACAGGAAAGGATTAGTATAAAGACCTACTGAATACTACCAATTTTGACCTGCTTTATATTAATATACATGTGAGAATTATATGAGCATATATGAATTCTTATTACAAACCTCTTCAGAGATAAGAAAGGCAGTTTGTACAAGGCCACAGATCTATGTAATGGCAAATCCAGCTCTGAATGTCTCTAAATCTCATTTTCTTTCTATTGCACCACTTAGGACTAAAGATTCTGCTAAATCAAGATAGAACAATTAAAGAGAATATATGTAAAATATCTTGCACTATTCTGAGTGCTAAGCAAATGCTCAATGAATGATAGTTGTTTTTATAATTGCTGAAATTCATTGTACATTTTTGTACATTCTTATGTCAAAAGGAATTAAAATGTGGAGAAAAAACACCTAAAATGAATTTCCAAGGTCTTTTGTTAATTGAATTGGCTTTTTAAAGAAACAAAGTACGATTTTCCACATGATTCCAACATGCCGAATTCACAAGGTGATAAATTTGTTTTTTCAGAATGATCAAGAAACGAGGCCGCTTAGCATTGCTTCTTCAAAATGCATATATGGACTACCAGTGTTTTACACTGTACACAGTAAAAGCCCCTAACATATACTGAAAATTAGTGTATCTTTTTGATAGTCCAGAAGAGAGTTCAAAATCTTTTACACAAAATGCCACAGTGGTCTAGACAGAGAAGATATTCAGTAAATCATGCTCTAGATAATCCAACTTTCACTTCGTGCCTTACAAAGCTCACTGCTATTAGGATGCCTTAAATTAGAGCTAAGGGAAATATTTTAGGTTTTCTAATTAAACATATTCAAGACCAGACTTCAAGCAATATGAGTCTAAACAAAACAGCATAATCGTCAGCTGCTCTCATGTAGTTGAACTAAAGCTTATATTGAATTCTCAGAAGTCTGAAAGATTCTTGCATAGGGGCAGGGGCTTCATTCTCAAGATCTTTTAGATCTTGCCATAATGCTTGGTTATCTGCCATCACATATACCTAATAGATATCCATTGGCTGACAGCTCCTGCATGCGAAGTGGAAGATGACTGCTGTCTTCTTTGGCTGGAGTAAGTATCTGGACTTTCTCAAATCAGTCAGATTATTTTTCCAACTATTTCTAAGGCCACTTTTGTCTTAAAGCTAATCCTACTTTCTGCAGATCTCCTTAGACTCTGGTTCTATTACAAATGCTAACAAACCAGTTTAGGACTTGAATTTCAAGACAAGTGTTATGTAAGAGAAGTGGTCTGTTAGAATACAACTAACCACTGTGCTGGACATTGTGAAGTAAGTTATTCAACACCAACATCACATGGTGCTCTCACCTATTTAGGGGACATTATATTAGGTCAACAAGATCAACTCACTCCTGGGACTTTCCTGCATCTTAGATGTCCAAAATGGATTAAAGATGAGATGAAAACAGCCTTCCATCCCACTGCCAGATCAAGGCCAAGTCTAGAAATGTGAGGTTCAAGTAAGTTCTACTATTACTAATCATTACTCAAGTAGGGTCTATTATTACTCATTATTAATCATAGTATATCCTGAAAGTCTAGCTCTACACTGAGAACACCCAAAGGGTCTAAAAACATTACAGCTATATTACCAAGAGAAAAATAATACCATTAAAAGAAAATTAAAAAGTCACAAGGACTCAAAGTTATTAGATTAAAATGAGAAAGTACTTCAAAAATTATCCAGTAGCTATATGAACTCATGTGGAGGGAATGATAAAGAATTCTGTTTTGAATTCTTAAGTTTCAGAAGCCAATAAGTAAATAGGAGAATTTAGGAGAGAATTCAAAGCTATGAGTATGTGTGTGTGTGTGTATGTGTGTAATATATTTAATACTCACCTTTATAGAAATGATGATCAATCATTTGAACAAAGGAAATAAAGACTAAGAGCAAAACCTTGGAGAACACCCATATTTAGAAGAATTTTTTTAAAAAAAGGCAAGCACAGAAGAAACTGTCAGGTGAGGAAAGAATTAGAATGACTAATCAGTACCTTAAAAGCCAAGGGAAACAAACATTTTTAGAATTCAGTTCTAAGTAGCAGTTTAAAAATATAATGAGAGATTGAGGAAGATATGGACTGAGAAAATATTAATTCTGGCATTTTTTTTTTTTTTTGTCAAAGCATTTCAGATTGCAAAAGAATACTCAGGTGAAGGAAGATTTATTTAATAATCTGAGAGGCAATCTCATAAAGAAACTAAAGTGAAGTTCAGTCTTATAGAAGTGGAACCAGAACTGGGAAGCAGCTAGGACCAAATCCACACTTTCAGAGTCTCCAATTTTTCTTTCGAGTAGCTTCCTCTCCTTGCACACAGACAAATATAGTTGCTTGACTCAATAAAAAGTATTAAATTATAGGGTAAACAACAACTGCAGACTGAAACTTTTCAATTTAATTGCAAACTCATTAGAATATGGCAAGTTGATAACTAACTTGTAGTTCGGCTAATGAGTTCACCAGCCTTGGGTTATGTGCACATTCCTAGACCAGTGTACCGCAGTAAAGCCAAGTCATAATGGCATAACCATGGTCACTAAGGCCTTCAGCAGAGGCCATGGACTGAGGCCCAATTCAAAAAGGGTATTTTAGGAGGGTTTATTTCAGGCAACCTACAGTGGTTGTTATAGTTTAATGAGCATTCCAAAATATGTGGGTGCCTACACAATACTAAGTACTATAAACTGAAACCAAATTTTGCTTCCTGAATGTGAGCAGAGTAGGAGATTCAAAGAAGCTGAAGACAATCATATAATTACAAACTATGAACAATATGATAACCACCAAATAACAGTAATAAGATAACCAGAAGAAATAAAAATGGAGGAGGTAACATTTTTGCTGACCTCTGAAAAAATTAATAGGATATCAACGAGAGATGGGAAAAGGGAGAGTGATAAGGCTCTATCTAGGAGACACTATCTCTACCACTGAGAGCCACTTAAGGGTAAGGAATATTTCCCGCTCGCCTTTGCACCTCTAGTGCCTAGTACAGTATCTCACAAAGTACCAACTCAATTAATATTAATGTTTTGTATTAAATATTAATAAGTATAAATAAATAACAGGAAAGAGGAAAATATCAGCAAAATTAAGAGAATGTTTGAGGCTATTCATAAAACAAGAACATCCAGTACTTGAAGAATAGTGAGAGGTAAAGATAGAAGGGTAAATTTATGACTATATTATAAAGGGCTTTGAATGTAAACTAAGCATTAGACCTCAACATGGTATTGGAAATATCACTTACCTGGAAATAAAGAGAATAAATTATAGGCCCAGATCTGCCATAAGTTCCCTTGACTATTTATCATCTGCAATATGAAGCTGCCAAATTCTCTTTACACCTTGGACAGTTATGAAAATCAAATTTTAAAATGCATATTAAAGATGGTGTTAGTAATCTCTGTACCCCCCACAGCACACATCAGAGAACTTTGTCTAGTAAATACTTGATGACTTTATCTGTAAACTGTAAAACTATTCAAATGTAAGAAATATTCAATATACAAAATTAATATTCAGAAGTTGGTTGCACTTTTATATACCAATGATGAACTAGTAAAAAGAGAAATTAAGAAAACAATCCCATTTACAATTGCATCAAAACAATAAAATACCTAGGAATCAAATTAACTAAGGAATCAAATTAACAATGTTCTTAGAAAATTATGTCACTGAAAAAGAAACTGAGTAAGATAAAAATAAATGGAAGCATATACCATACTCATGGGTAGGAAGAACCAGCATTGTTAAAATGAACATACTACCCAAAGCACTCTAAAGAGTCAGTATAATCCCTATCAAAATACCAATGAAATTTTTCAGACAACTAGAACAAATAATCCAAAAATTTATATGGAACCATAAAAGCTCCCGAATAGCCACAGCAATCTTGAGAAAGAAGAACAAAGTTGGAGGTATCATACTACCTGATATCAAACTATACTACAAAGCTATAGTAATCAAACAAGCCTGGTACTGGCATAAAAACAGACCCTTGGATCAATGCAACAGAATAGAGAACCCAGAAATAAATCTACGCCTATATGGTAATTTAATCTATGACAAAGGAGGCAAAAATATACAATGGGATAAAGATAGTCCTTCAACAACTGGCGTTGAAAAAACTGGACAGATACATGCAAAAAAAAAATGAAACTGGACCACTTTTTACACCACATATGACAATAAACTCAAAATGAATTAAAGATTTAAGTGTAAGACCCAAAACCATAAAACTTCTAGAAGAAAACAGGGGTAATAAACTCTCTGACACTGGTAGTTTTTTTTGATATATTAGTAATTTTTTTCTGATATATCTCCTCAGACAAGGGAAACAAAAGAAAAAATAAACAAATGAGGCTATATCAAATTAAAAAGTTTGTGCACAGCCAAGGAAATCATCAACAAAATGAAAACATAATCTACTGAATGGGAGGAGATATTCGCCTCCAATATATTTGACAAAGAGCTAATATCCAAAATCTATAAAGAACTCATACAACTCAACAACAATAAAACAAAACAAACAATCCGATTAAAAAATGGACAGAAGACCTGAATAGGTATTTTTCCAAAGAGGAAATGCAGAGGCCCAATAGACATATGAAAAGACACTCAGGATCACTCATCATCAGAGAAACATAAATTAAAACCATAATGAGATACCATCTCACACCTGCCAGACTAGCAATCATCAATAAATCAAAAAAAAACAAGTGTTGGCAAGGATATGGAGAAAAGGGAACTCTCATACACTGTTGGTAGCATTGCAAATTGGTACAGCCACCCTGGAAAATAGTTTGGAGGCACCTTTTAACCCCGCAATTACACTTCTGGGTTTTTATCCAAAGAAAACAAAAACACTAGTTCGTAAAGATCTATGCACCCCCATGTTCGTGGTAGCACTACTCACAATAGCCAAGATATGGAAGCAACCTAAGTGCCCATCAATAAATGACTGGATAAAAAAGTTATAGTACATATATACAACGGAATATTACACGGCTATTTTTAAAAAAGGAAATCTTACCATTTTCATTGACACAGATGGACCTAGAGGGTATTATGCTGAGTAAAATAGACAGATAAAGATAAATACTATATGATTTCACTTACATGCAGAATCTAAGAAAAAAACGAAAAAAAATGAACACACTAAACAAAAACAGACTCATAGATACAGAGAACAAACTGTGATTGTCAGAGGGGAAGGCAATTAGGGGCTGGATGCAAAAGGTGAAAGGATGAAGAAGTACAAATTAGTTGTTATAAAACAGTCTCGGGGATTTAGAATACAGCATAGGGTGTACAGTCAATATTTTGTAATGGTTGTGTATAATACCAGATAGGTGCTAGAGTAATCAGGGGGATCACTTCATGGATTGTATAAATGTCTAACTTTTTAAAATTTACAATAAATAAATAAATGAATGAATTATGAAAAATAAAGAAATATTCAATACCTATAACTAATCGATCCATTCAATTTAGTATATATTTAATAATTATTTGTTGAACTGAGTTATTTTTTCCTTTTGGCATATGTTTTCTAAGAATACTGCCAAGTAAATCCATTCAAGAAACAACCACTGAAAATCTGTGATGTGTAAAACAACAGATTAGACACAAGAAATAAAAAGATGAACCAGCCACCATTCTCTCCCTCAAAGAATTTATAATCTAATTAGGAATATAAGACATCTATACAAACACATATAACACCAAGGAACACTGAAAACAGAAATGTGAGTAAAGTACTATGGTATGATAGCTGTCTCCAAGATGGCTGCCATTAATTTCTTTCCTCTCTGTATGTCCATGTCATTCTCTTGGCAAAAAATGAAGACCTTTCCCCCACTTTCTTGATTCTGGACTGGTCTGTAATTTCAGTGACCAACAGAGTATGATTAAAGAAATGTGTGCCAGTTCCAGACCCAAACTTTAAGAGGACTGGAAGCTTCCATTTTGGTCTCTTATAGGCCTCAGCCTTCATGTAAGAGCTTCTCTGACAGCTGTGAGAAACTAAAGCCCTGAATGATGAGGTACCATGTGGAGATGGAGACAGGCCAAGAAACATTGAGGTGCCAAACTTGTGATTGCAGTTGCCATCTTGGAAATGAATCCTCTAGCCTTTGCTATTCTAGCTGATGACAGATCAGGTCAATGACATAGCTGAGCCCTTCCTGCATTTTTGACCCTCAAAATCAAGAACAAAACAAAATTGATATTTTAAACCAGAAAGTTTGCGTTATAGTTTTAGGTAGTGACAGAAAAGTGAAATATATGGAACCACAGAAGAAAAATTAATTTCAAAGTAGAAAATAGGGAAGTATTCATGGAAAGGGAGTTTTGAGGAAGAGGTGACATTTGGATACAAAAGAATAGCTAAAGGAGATTGTTATTTTTCACAAGGAGAATTTATATATAAAATAAATCATGGAGGTGAGAAAATCGGTCATATTTAAGTAATGGCCAGAGAGTTATGTTGATGTGATTATGAAGTACATAAGAGGAAATTTTGAGGAATTTTTAGTAGGAAGAAGGTTGGTTCAAGATTGAAAACGTGTTGAAGAACTACATACTGTAGCCAACTATAGTTCTTAAAAGTAAAGTGTCATAATATCTTCTCGTCTTTCCACTACTCCACCCTAATCAAAGTCTTCATGATATCGTAAAGCTTCTAGAATAGGATTAGATTTGTCTCTGTCCTTCCATTCTTGCTCTCTTACCATTTGCCCTAGTTTTTGACACAACTAATATGATCATTTTAAAATATAAATTGGATTACATCACTCCCTGTTCAAAGTGCTTTAAGAAATTTCTTAGAACACTTAGAATAAAATTCAAACTTCTTAGATGGCTTCTGAAAAGAATTCACATAATCTGGTTTCTAACTATTTCTCCAAAGTCATCTTCCACTCTCTATCTTCTACATTTTGCTCCATCTAGACTAATCTTGTTTCTGGAACTTCAGCCCATTTCATCTCTAGGCCTTTCACTCTGCTCAGACGCTCTCTTTAGTCTCTATTAAAATGTCACTTCTTCAGGTAGGCTTTCCCTGGTGACCCCATCTAAAATAGTGTCCGACCCATCCTGTTGCTCTTTATCTCATTAAATTGCTTTATTTTATTTCATAACATTGATTACCACCTGACACTGTAGTACATAGGTTTTTTAACTTATCTCTCATTCTAAATCGAAAGCAACACAAGACAGGAATTTCGTCTATTTTGTTCACCACTGTATCTCCAGTATCTAATACAGTGCCCAATGCATAGTAGATGCCCAATAAATATTTCATTAAGGAATGAATATCAGAGCTACGCTTTAGGAGAAGTAGACAAAAAAGTTAACATAGCAGACCTGAACTTCTATTCTTAAAAAGGCCTGTTTGAAAAGTTGGCCCTTGGCTGGCATGTGGGAATTTGGATTTTGGAAGGGTACTCATCATTCTTTCACTAATAAGGCTGTCTCGCTATGCCTAAACTGTTTGTATAAATAATACAGCTTATTCTGAACAATGTCTTTCCTTTTGGGAGTCTGGAATTTGGATATGTGCTAGGGGGAAAAAAGCGCCTCTATGATTAGCTCCTAATAAAAACTCTGGGTACTGAGTCTCTAACGAGCTTCCATGGTTGGAAGCATTTCACATGTGTTGTCACAGCTCCTTTTTGGGGGAATTAAGTGTGTCCTGTGTACCTTCACTGGGAAAGGACTCTGGAAGTGTGTAGCTCGTTTCCCCAGGGTTTTACCCCATGTACCTTTTCCGTTGTTGATTTTGCTTTGTATCTTTTCTACTGTGGCCTGGGAGTCTTCCGGGGGAAACATAAAAACGGGTTGGTCTTGGAGGCCTCACTGCACAAGGAATATTTTACCGGCAACTTATAATGTGCATTCGAAGACTGAACTAATTATTGCCAAAGAGGCCAGTTAGGAAAGAGGCTACTGCAATGGTCTAAGAAAAAGGTAGGATGGTATTGGTGCAAGCAAGAAGAGATAAATGTGTGATTGTATTTTCTCAAGGGAAATTTTGTAAACTTTTAAAGTAAGACACTAGATAAGAAGAGGTTAAGGAATGAAGGAAAACTAGGGAAAATGAGACAGTAAATGCAGATTGCTCCAACAATGGAGGAAACAATTAAGAGATTATGGTGGTTTTAAGGTAGCCTGATTATGACAAAATTATATTAGAATCGTGGATATAAATATGCTTTTAGAAAGTAGGTAGAAAGCCTGAACATTCAAGAGGTATTTCCTAAAAGAAACATTAAGAGATAGATTCAAGAATGGAATTGAGACCATGAATATAATTGTAATTTATTCTGTAAGCTGAATGAGGACAGAGACTTTCGTGTGTTTTGTTCAATGGCATATTCCAAGTACCTAACACATGGCATGCACTCAACAAATACTCAACGAATGGTAAGGAAAGAAGAGAGGTCATATTAAAAAAAAAAAAATCTTGAAATATGAAAGAAGGAAATGGAGAGATATCAAGTATGATTATCTCATACCTCTTTGTAAAGTAAGAAGCTACTGGGTGTGAAGGAAGGTGGTCCTTGAAAAGAAGAGAAAATGTCCACAATCACCTCTCTAGGGAAATCATTAAAGAATTAATAAAAGAGTAACAAAAATAAAGCACTGTCTTCCTACTCAGATTTCCTCCTCAGATTAAAAAAAGTCAAATGAAATTTTAAAATACTTTTAGAATATATATAACATGATACCTAATTGAAATCAACTGAATGAATGTCTTCTTTAATAGCATTCATAAGAAAATAACCCTTGGGTGAAGTCCTTATCTCTAGGCCTAAAACTTGATTTAAAAAAATAAAAGACACTACTTTTATCTTAAACCCATCTAGGATGGCAGTACATAACAAATGATCTTCATTCAAACTAGGAGAGAAAAGGTACTTTTACTGCAATAGCGGTCTGAGAATCTAGGCCTAAGTGTGGAAATAGTAAACCCACTGTAAAAGTTGCAAAAGGAAATATTAGCATTTGAAAGGAAAACACCTAAAATTAAGCTTCGACAATATTTCATAACATCTTTGAAACAAAACACTACAAATAAGTCTGATTTTCTATATTAAATATTGCTTTCTTCCTTTTTCTGAATTATATATCAGAGGAGTCTGCCGTGGATGTTCAGCTACATACCTCAGAGCCCCCCCCCCCCCCCCCCCCCCCCCCGCCTTCAAGACCAAAGGACTTATTTCCCAAGCTGCAGAGAAGGTAGGTTGTCAGCTGACAGCACTCAGCTCCCATCCCCCTCCCAGAACGGCCCTTTTCTGAAGACAGGTGCCTCACCCAAGGTCATGCTCCCTTCCCAGAGCAGCCATCATCCAGTGGTTGGGAAGTAAAAGTTTCACCTGTTCTCCTAAGAATGAAATGTAAACAGAATCTATGTATTTCTTTTTACACAATTTTAGCAAAGTAGTTATTATAGGATATCCCCCAAAAGTTATTTTATGAAAAAAAAAAAAAACTGTGAAAAGCATAAATGCTGATTTTAAACAAAACTGTTCCTGATTCACCATTCATTATCTACATGAGTTTGGGCAACTTAAACTCTCTGATCCTCGGTTTCTTCGTTATTAAAGAAAAGATAAAATGTACCTTTATCTCGGTAAGTTGTTTTGATAAAATAAAGTGATGTACACAAAGGTACACAGTAAAAGCTCAACAAATATCACTTCCTTTCTCTCCATTCATTGTCAGTGGGCATGAGTTTAGAGTGGCTTTCCCATAACAGCCATATACATTTGCCCCGATGATACAAACTCCTAAGAATAAATAGTAAGCACTATAAAACAGTTTTATGGCTAATAGATGACATCTGATCAACAAAGTAGGGGAAAGTGCTATTCATGTAATAGAGAATCTAATAGTAATAGTAACTTAGCACTTACTGAGCTTTTACAGAATGCCAGTCATTATGTGGAATGTTCTGAGTTTTGTTTTATATTTTATTTAATCTTAAAAAGAACATTATCAGGTAGGTATAATGCCTCTTACGCAAATATGAAACCATTGACACTCAGAGAAAGTAAGTAAATTATTCAAGGTTACACATCTATTAAGTGGCAGAAGCAATATTTGGACTTAGCTTTTCTGTATCAAGGCTTTTGTATTACATTATAGAATCTCTTTTGCTTTACTCCTCTTCCACAGACCGGCCCCTGTAGAGGCTACCTCTGGCATATCAGCTATACCAAGATACACAGAGCCATCTTAGGGACCTTGGCCTGCAAAATATAGTAGAGAGGACTCTGTAATCTCTGATGTGACCTTTACTGCAAAGGAAGCAAATGGTCTCACCTCCAGTAGTAGAACCTACTCTTTAATTTCATATGCACTTTGCTTCCATACCGGGTCCATGGAATCTGCCTTCTCATCACTGTTTTCCTTAAATAGACTGTTCTTTTCATGGTATTAAAGCTAATCCAATCCAGCCCTCAGTCTGATGCCAAATGAGTGAAGTACTGCCCCTTCCTGCCCTCCAGGCCTTGCAGTGAGAAGCAGCACATTGGAGCTGCTGGAATCAGAATGTTTGTCTCTTCTACAGTAGGGGACCCTGTTCTGATATCCCATCTTTGCACCGGCTGAAAGGCATGGTCACAAAGCAGGCTAATCCCTAAGCAGATTCTAGTTGCACTTTTTAAAGAGCATATTTGTTTAGTTTCTTGTAAAAGTTCCCGTATTTGCCACCAAAGGTTGCCTCCCATTTAATTTTTCATGATGCTCTTTCTACAACCTGCAATAATTTGTTTTAATCAGTTTTATGTACATCGGAGGAAAGAGCAGGAAGAAAAGTACATTCTTTATGCTTAGCTTATGTTTACTCTCCTTAGGGAATAGCTATTTACAAGATCCCAAATAACATTTTCTCCTAGGAAATCTCCCTTTGAGTACAAAATTCTAGCTTTGTCCCAAGGAGTAATCCTGATTCCTGCTTTGGGAGACAGTGACAGCAGATACAGCCATTCAACCCATCATTGAAAATAGGTTAGGCCCTTAACTCTCTATCAAAAGCAAAAGAACAGAAAGGAGGGAAGCCACATCCTGTTCTCTTTGAAGCACTCGCGTGTGGACAGCAAGCCTACACAGGTGTGGGCCACCTTGATCTCAAACCTCGTCCTTACAGAGCCCGCCTTGACTAGGTCCAATACACACAAAGCTGAATTGTTCATGTGAAAAGAGGCCATGTGGCCACTCTGCTCTCAAGTGACTATTACCGCTACTAATCTATGAGGTGTTTTTTGGCTCACTGCCTCACTGTCACAAACAGGATGGGTTAGGAAAACAAAAAGGAGTGGAGCGAGATATATGGGAGAGGGTTGGGAAGGTTGTTTGGAAAATTCCACTTGAATAGATACTTCCCTATTAAACAAAAAAATGGTTGTCTATCAGAGAGGAAGTAGGTTTAAAAATGTTTTTTATCCGATTGAGAATTTGTCTAATAAATAATTAACAGTAGTTCCATGTAATATTAATATTAATAAAAAATTTGTGAAACTTTTTATTAATAAGCCATAGAGAGCAATAATATTTCCATGAGAATGAAACAATTCTTTCAGCTCTTCATTCTTAATATGGGTAAATTTTGGCCACTTCTGCGAACGGAGGAGGCCATTCTTACTGTGTTTCCTTCCTTAGGATAGACTTGGTTGACTAGCTTTTTGGTTTTGATGGCTTTGTCCTGGTATTTGTGTTATGCTTTCATCACCAGAATGGCTTTTCATATTACTGTTGGGTTCCAAAAAAGGTAACATGTATAAAACAAGCCCAGTTTTAGAAATGGGCTGCCAGGATCTCTACGTGAAAGAGAAATCCAACTGATCCATTTCCTTATAATCACTCTTATAATTACTCCCCCTTATACATGCCTGAAAAGGCAACAAATGCTTTGGAGAATTCTGTTTAACTGATTGGCTGGATGTTGGCTCATATCTTAATAGTTTTATTGGACTTGGCTCATGTAATTTCAAATCGCAAGAAATCTATTCTGTTCTCTGTATTAAGATCTCTGTGATTTGGCAGCTATTTTCAGCAGACTTTGAATATGTAATGTGATAATGAGATATGAATTGAATAATTCATCTTTATATGTACATATAATACCTCAAGAAGAGACATAAAAACCAAGAAATACATGAACCAGGCCCTTTCAACATTGTTTCCCTTTTTAAAATGCATGTCTAGGAAAGAATTAAAACCAATTTTGGGGAAAATGCATTATTCTTTCATATCTTTCCTTCCTTGTTTATTTAATGAAGCTTACTTGTATGGATTAAATGAACATCTGCAAGTTTTATATAGGAAAAGGACGAAAATATAGAACTCTGCTTCTTTTTATAATAACATACAAAAACTTCATTTGGGAATTTGGGGAGGAAAAAAATAGTCCTAAAACTTGAATGGAGCTTTGTAATTTTAAAAAGCACTCAAAATCATAATGTTCTTATTGCATTGTCTCTACCTTAACATTTTATAACTAAGAGAAATAAGTCCCTGAATTAATGTGGGCTCCAGTTGTAAAAGAAGGTGCCACAGAGAAGTGAACATCTTTATCGTTAGTCTTAGTTTTTTTTTTCTCCAAACATCTGAAATAAATTATTTGCCTCTCCCAGGATCTTAACATCGACAGCTGAAATCTAAACTGCTATACTCAGTATATTCCACAAGACGGTGCCCTCTCTCTAGGAAGAAGAGCCTCTGTAGACACAGCTAAAACACACAACTCACTGACCCAAGGGGAATTTAAAATCAACCTTTTAAGAATGAAACCTCTAAAAGATGAGCAAACTCTTGAAGTGAGTCTAGTGAAATTTTAGATGTGAGACAACAAAAATTAATGTTTCCATAAAGTAGAGACCTCTTTAAATTGTTTCTAGAATCAGGTGTAAGGTAAAGTAACTTGATAAAGGGAAGTATCTAAATATAATACATCTACACCAACAATGTTTAGAGCAGTACTATGTATTAGAAATGCAATAAGAGTCTCATATGCAATTTTATGTTCTAGTAATCATATTAAAAAGTTAAAGAAAGTGAAATTGATTTTAATATATATAACCAATATACCTAAAATATGTTGAGATTTAATTAATACAAAAATGATCAGTAAAATATTTTATATATTTTCTTTGTGCTCATTGTGTTGTGAAACTTACACTTCCAACACATCTCAATCATACTAGCCTCATTTCAAATGTTCAATAGCTACAAGTTGTTAATAGCTATTGTATTGGGCAGTGCTTATCTAGAGAATTTAACTTATTTCACTTAGCACCAAATTTAATTTCTGATTTAAAAACTAAAATGTTCATCATATATCTCTTAGTTCACATAACAGTCCAAGCAAAAGTGCAAACAGATTTTTTTTTATACTTACTACCAACACACAGGAATGCACATATTTTCTTGCTATCAGTCACATGAAAATAATTGGCCTAAATTCCCTTCATCTCTATAATCTGTGGACTGAAGAAGAACTGATAGATATAAAATAAAGTAAATCCTGGCATTATTTAATAATATCTGTCACTGACATAACAAAGTATAATACATATGGGAAGTTATAATAGACCAAAAGTTGCAAGCTGGCACATACATAAAATGGCTAGTACATGTCACACGTAAATTAAAAAAAAAAAAAAAAACATTAAGAAGTGATTTTAACAAGTATCTATCTCTTTATTACGGGTCTTAGAACTCTCTATTTAACCAGCTCTGTTAGTTAGAACTTTCTGAATCCCAGACAAAGTATAAACGGCCTATTTATCGTCCTGATTCTCTTTCTTCATAATACACTGTACTTCTACACGAACAATGGGAAGTTGATACAAAAACATTCTTAACAAAAATGAAAAGGATTGACTTCTCATTAGACCAAAAGGTCCTGAAAGCAGACTGGGTTTTATTTTTCTTGTCAAGCAGGAGCACAAGTTTAAAAGACAACCTTGTTTCTTTTACAAGATGTGTTTATGAGAGCAGTGAAATACAATCACTTTGAGAAACTGCAGCAGGAAGAGGTCACACCACTCTGGCTTAGTGGAAAAATGGCTAAAGAAAAGCACTGTCTCTGGGCCTGCGGGTGAGTCTTCAGGGACCCCTGTACCCAGTTCCAAGGCACCCCCAACTGAAACTGAACAACATAACTTTTTCCTCTAGGAACTGCACACTCAGGAGGACCTGGCATTCATCTGCAATTACTCATGCTTGCCAAACTTCTGCAATGCCTCATCTACTTAACTCTGCAAGATGATTTTGAAATTGAACACGAGTAACTGACAGGCTGATTTTCTTTCTGCATAGGAAAAATGAAAGAGATAAAAATTCAAGTTAGTAAAAAATAAAAATTTTTTTAAAGTCCTCTAACCATTTAACATGTTTGGTTATATGTCATTGTATTGAAGTAAGAGCATATAGTTCAAAAAGTTATAGAAAGTAATATAAAGGCAAAACGACAACAACAAAAAACACTAAGAAAGAAAACAATGTCTTAGAGTACTGTACACATTTATGATTTCCAGGAGCCTTCGCATCCCCCAAACTATTTGTTCCAGACAAGACCGTAGAATCAAGGGCAGATATTACTTCATTTTATAAATGATAAAACTAAGGTTCAGAAAGTCTCCCACTGAAAGTTAATGAAATACCACATGTAAAAAAAATGCTACTTGAAAAATCTTAGAGACGCTCCAATGACCTGAAGGAAGCTTTAATTGATATTCTTTACATATGAATCATTCTTCTGTCTTGGTGGAAACGGATTTCCTTCCTAAGGGTCTATTACAGTCTTCATGTATTTTTTTTTCCCTAGCCAGCTGGAATCACTTTCAATCTTGGTGAAGTAAAGGGAACCTCTTGGAGGCTTAGCAGCAGCTTTGTAGCAATATGACTCTGGGTACCAGGATGCTCTCAATTATTCAAGATAACACAGAAAGGCCTAGGGTTAGATTACCCCCAATGCACCAGAAACAAATTAACAGTTAGCTGAGTTAGATAAACTTGAATAAATGAATGTTTTAAACTCTGCATACTGATAAAATGTTCACTGGTGAAATGTGCAGAGAGGTGTCAGGGCTCTCCTAAAATTACAGCAAGTGAGTACAAGATGACAATTTAAAAAGAACCCAAACTCTCTCTGGAGAAACCACAGCACACATCAGACACAGAAGGAGAAGACAGTGGGAATTACACACACACACACACACCCATGTTAGCTACACACACTGATACACTTGCCTCACCCAAAAGCAAAACTTTGTATTTACTACTTTGGGATAGCTTACACAGGTTTGCTTCAGAGTGATAAGGCTTTTCTGCTGAGTTCACCAACAGAATGCAAGGGAACTATGCACAGAATTACATACTGAAACACATGATAGTCACCAACAACTGCCATGAACATTTTTCATTTCTACTTCTGCATTCAATTTCATTGACATTAAATAAAACATTTTAACTTTTTTGCTCAAGTTTTAGAAAATATTACAAAAAAAGTCTGCCCTATTTATTAACCTGTTACCATTTGTTTATGACTTATGTTGAAATTATAGTAAAGTTTAAATTCTGAGACATACAAGAGTAGAATAATTTCAGCATATACTTTGGATAAAGCCATAGGTGCTTCTAAAATAAACCCATATTAAAACAATATGAACATGATATTGTGCTCATATCCCTGATCTAGTAATGTTTGACAAACTTATTCACAAGCCAGAATGTATAATTAACACTTATAAATTAATTCAAATACATTTTGTTGGTTAGCTAATCAAGTATAAGCACATCTTCCCAGGAACTCCTTTCAATATTTTCAAAATATCATTGGCACACATTTATAAGCTGATCACCTACTATGTATGTTTAAGTCACTCTGTCACTATCTCTGTTCAGGGGTTTTTCATTAGCAAATCTATGAGCAATGACCATTTTTACTTTTCTAAATGATGCATTTATTTTACTTGAGTTCCCTAAATGACTAAAATTTCTCATTTTAAAATGATTTTTATATAGTGCTACCAGGCTTTGAAATTTCTAAGACACACAAAGGTTTCTTCCTTTTAATAGTTACTGCTCTCTGTTACAAGGACAAAATTTCAAACATAATCTCCAATAACCTAAGCTGCCCCCTATTGTTTCCACCCTATTTGATTCTGTATTTTTAGCTACTACAAAATGTGTTCCTTCCTTGTATCTATTGAAAATTATAGATTATTTCTGAAAACAATTTCCTAAATTGATACACTTTTGCTATTTCATCCTCTATTTCCTCTTCTGAAAAATTGGTTGTTTGATATGAACCAGGCCCAAATGTGAGCTGACCATATTTTCAGCAGTCTTTCTGAAAATGATTACCTCTGAGAACATCGATAACTAGAGAAATCTCAATAGTTTAAGCTATTACCTTGTATAAAATAACATACAATTAAGTTGACTATAAAAGTCAGGATGACTCCATGCTCTTCAAAGTCTAGAAATTCCTCTAGGAAAGGCTGGAAGCGCTCTAGTTTAAAAAGCAGTTGGCAGAAAACTTAGAGCACTTTGTTAGGGCTGTGATTTTTGTCTTTATTTTTGTTACTAACTTTTTATTTCGAAAAGTAAACTTCTCCATTGCAGCATGTGAAACAATACAGAGAAGTATTCATACACATTGCATAAGATACAGTTTTAAAAACATGAGTGTATCTTTTACAACTTTTTCTATGTTCAAATAAATAAACAAAATATATACACACATAAAGTGATTATGTGTGTGTAGGAGAGTGTGTGTGTGTGTGTGTGTGCACGCGTGTGTGTGTGTGAGTGTATTTTGCTTTTTAGTTTTACAAAAATAGAATGATACCAAGTGCATTACTCTGCAATTTATATTTCTCACTTAGCATTATGGACATCACCATGAGTCAATAAATATAAATATTTTTAATGATAACATAATATTGTATAGCATGGATGGTCTATATTTTATTCAACCTTTTCACTATTTTTAGTCATTCGCATTGATTCCAGCTACTTGCTGCTACAAGTCTGTGATACTGTGATTCATAATAAGATCTACATATTTGGTCTTCCTCCCTGTTTGTCACCGAGCTCCTAAAATCCAAGGAATTTCCTAAGTGATGAGATCCAGAAAGGTGACTTTTGTAATGTTAATGAAGTGACTTCTGGCCCCCACCTAAGGTTGGGAGATGACTGACAGATGAAACCACGTGATTGGAGGGTTGGAGGTTTCAATCTTATCCCGCCCCCAATCCTACCCCTACCTCTGGTGAGGGAAAAGGGGCTGGAGCTTGAGTTCAGTACCCAAAGATTTAATCAACCACATCTATGTAATGAAGCCTCCATAAAGATCCAGAAGGACTGGGTTCTGAGAGCTTCCGGATTAGTGAGTGTGTGTAGGTGCTGAATGTAATGAAGCCTCCATAAAGATCCAGAAGGACTGGGTTCTGAGAGCTTCCGGATTAGTGAGTGTGTGTAGGTGCTGAGAGTGGCACACCCTTTCCCTCATGCCCTGCCCTGTGCATCTCTTCAGTCTGGCTGTTACTGAGTTTATGCTGTTATAATAAACAGTAATGTAGCATCTAAAACGTTTTTCTGAATTGCGTGAACTTTTATAGCAAATGAATTCAACCTAAGAAGAGGTTTGGGGGAACCTATGATTTATAGCCAGAGGGTCAAAAGCACAGGTAATAATAACTTGAGTTTGCAACTGGCTTCTGTAAGAGGTACAGGTGGGAAACAGTCTTGTAGGACTGAACTCTTAACCTGTGGAATCTGATGCTATCTCCAGGTTGATAGTGTCAAAATGGAGTTGAATGGTAGGTAGGTAGGACATCCAGCTGGTGTCTGGAGAATTGGTTGCTGGTGTGGGGAAATCTGCCTCACACATTGGAATGGGATTTGGGACCTCAAATAAAACCCCATAAATTACATATATGTTTATATAAAACCATTTTTACTTCTATAGGATAAATTTTCCCAATTAATGAGTCAAAGATTATGCCTGCTTTTTAATAAGTGGGCATTTCTTCATGTAAAACAAAGATCTTGGGTAGGGGAGGTAGATGGGGTAAAAGGATTCAAACATGAGGGGGAGGGGAAGGGTGAAGTGGGTAAAGGGGATCTAATATACGGTAGGTGAAGGAAATGACTTTGGGTGGTAAACACACACTAGAATATACAGACATTAAATTATAACATACACCTGAAAATTATAATTGTATTAACCAATGTTACCCCCAATAAATTTAATTAAAAAAAAAAGTTCTTAGGACAAATTGGCAATAAATACCAAGTCACAAATTTGTATATCCTTTGACTTTCTAGAAATTTTTCCTAAAGAAATAATTGAGAGAATGAGCATAGATTTTTTAAATTGTATGTACATGTATATTATTTGAACTTTTTTATAAAAGAGGAAAATAGGAAACAACTAAAAATTCAAGAAAACTATTAAACTGTTAGACAAACTCAATGGAACACTAAGCATACACCGAAATTGAGAGTTTACTATGCATTAAAAATTATGAAAATATATATTTATCGACAAAAAAGATGCTTATAAAATATTGCTAAATAAGAAGCAAAATACCTAATTGAATTTCACTTTTATAAAATAATTTCAAAGGGAAGGATAATGAAGAAAAAGATATGTCAAAAATAGTTATTTCTCAATATTTTTTATATTGTTGTTTGTCCATTTATTAAAAAAAGAAAAGATAAGTATTTATTGTTTATCTATATATCAGGCACTATGCTAAGCATAGTGTTGAAAAAGCAGTACCTTAATGAAAATTTCTCTGTGTTTGCGAGGGTGGGAGGAGACAGGGGGCTCAGGAACATTAAGAGGAGGGGCTTCAAGAGGCGGAGAGTGCAGGTCACAAGCATAAAAAATTATCTGAAATTTGAAATAATTTAATCTTTCTGACAAGGCTGTAAGATATTATTATCTCTTGTTCTGTAAAAGTTCTATAAATTGCCTAAGGCTATTGAACAAATAAGTGATAGAAGATTAAGAATCAGATCTTAAGATTCCAATTCTTCCCAAGAAGACATACAGATGGTCAATAGACACATGAAAAGATGCTCAATATCACTAATCATCAGGGAAATGCAAATCAAAACCACAACATGATATCATCTCACGCCTGTCCGAATAGTTATCAAGAAAAAGATGACAAATAACAAGTGTTGACAAGGATGTGGAAAAAAGGCAATCCTTGTGCAGTGTTGGTGGGATTGTAAATTTGTGTAGCTGCTATGAAAAACAGTACGAAAGTTCCTCAAAAAATTAAAAATAGAACTACCAAATGACTCAGCAATTCCACTTCTGGGTATTTATTTGAAGAAAATGAAAACACTAATTCAAAAAGATATCTGCACCCCTATGTTAGCTGCAACATTATTTACAAAAGACAAGATATGGAAACAACCTAAATATCCACCAGTGGGTGAATGCATAAAAAAGATGTGATATGTAATACAATAGAATGCTACTCAGCCATAAAAAAGAATGAATCTTGCCATTAGTGATAACATGGATAGATCTTGAGGGTATTATGCTAAAGAAAATACGTCAAGAAAGATAAATACAGTATGATTTCATGTATATTTGAAATCTAAATATGTATATATGTGTGTGTGTGTGTAGACACACACACACACACATATACACAAAACAAAAACTCACAGATAGATAGAACAGATTAATGGTTAGTTGCCAGAGGGGAGGGAAGTTGGAGGATGGGTAAAATCAAGAGAAACAAACTTCCTGATATAAAATAAATTAGGTCATGGGTATATAATGTATATAGCATGGTGACTATAGTCAATAATACTATATTGCAAATTTGAAAATTGCTAAGAAAAGCCTTAAAAATTTACAAGAAAAAAAATTGTAATTTTTATGATGCTGGATGGTGGCCAGACTTATTGTGGTGATCACTTTGCAGTGTTCACAAGTGTTCAGTCATTTTGTTGTATGCCTGAAACTAATATAATGTTGTCTGACAATTATATTTCAATTTAAAAAAAAAGATTCCAATATTTTCATCAACAGAATATAAACAGAAATAATATATGCTACTTCCAGGCAGAGGTAATTAAGAAGTAAGTATGGCCTTCTTCATCTTCTTGTTTCCATCTGGCAATGAGATATGAATGAGTTGGGTGTTCCTGAAAACCACACCTTGAAGATCAGCCTAAGTTTCTGAATGATCCCAAAGATGGCAAACAACCACCAAAGGAAACTGAGTTCAGGGCTCAATGCTAGGCTGAGGCTAGCCATAGCAAAGACACCAGGGGTAGGAGCCAACAGGTTAATTTGTCAGAGACCTTGACAGCCAAATCAGCCAAGGAATACTACCAAACCTGAATAGTCTAAGAGAAACCAAATCCTGAGCTCTATCAGCTGCTAGTCTTTATCCTAAATGCCAGCAAGACAAACAGCAACCAGAATGAAGGGACAAGGCCATAGAGACAGGATGAGCCATTGGACACCATGTAGATCATGAAAGGCATACTCTTCTACCATACCCCTAGATGATATCCTGGAGAGGGAGTAGAAGAGGAAATCCGAAATAATGAATATTTTGGCCAGAGGGACTAAATCAATCAAAACCACACCAATGAGTTATCCAAGTTGGAAGTCTAAAAGTTTAAGCTGTTCATATTATTCCATATGAATAAATTTACCAAATGAAATGAAATGCAGGGATTTCCAGCTATGTGGTGGGTGGGTCTTGTGGACCCATATCATTCTGAAAAAAAAAAAAAGTGTAATATATAATGAGAAGGAGAGGAAAATGAGACATAAAGACCAGGCAAAATGGCCTCAGATTTTTTTTCCCTTGCTAGTTATTAGCCAAACCCAGCAATGGTAATGATAATTTGTCATTTTTCCTTCCAACAATAAATAAACAGCCCAACATGTTTTGTTCTAGGCCCTGTCCCAAATTAGACTCTTTGAATTTTAAGCAGCTACATAACCAATCCGGCCAAAGTCGCAGTCAAGGAAAAGGGTAAAGAAAATAATAAACAATGAGAAATAAATTTATGAAAGAAACTCTATTGGACATGATTCTGCAGGACTTTTAGAAAAAAAAAAATGAAAAACGTATAAGCCAAATTGAATTGCTTGAGCTACTGAAAGTATAAAGCAGTAACATACCTTAAAAGCTCAGATGTGGATCTCCAACTACCTCAAAAGAACTCGTAAACCCAGTCCAGGGTTCTGAGCACCCAGGACTGTCAATAGTAGGAGACGTAGGGCTTCTGGATTCTTTAAAAAGTGCAGTCAGCTCCCAACACAGCTTAGAGTCAGCCCTTTCTGCTTATCTTCTTGCCTTACCAGACTCTGAATCCTTTTACACACACATAAAATCTACACTCATACACACCTACGCACACATATACGAGCCTACACACATCCTCACCATACTTTTCACTCCCTTGTCCTCGATTTTAGGGAGGAAAAAAGCTAATGTTTTTCTTTAATTACTTTGAAGAAATTATTTGTATCTCACTTTTTAAAAATACATCATTCATAAAATAATTTGGGGCAAATTGTATCTTAAATGGTTGAGGCTACTTGTTCTTTACAGAGGAGAATTAATACAATTTGTATTAACCAGTTCAATTCCCTTGGGGATCCCCTATTACTTTAGAAACTAGAAAAGAAAACTTATCATATATCAAATGTTATTTACTAGTGAAAAAACATAATTCCCACTTGCATCCCCAGGGGGATTTTGGTTACCCTGGCTTCACTCCATCCCACAGGGTCCAATTTGATAACACCAATACCCTTCCATAAATGAGGAGTTTGAGTGCATATTTAAATGGTGAAGAAGCAAGTACATTAGATAGTAGCTTGAATTAATTCAACTGATATGGAGAGAGTGTTTCTTGTGTGCCAAGTACTAACAAAGGACTTATAGTGAAGAACACTAAGAATGCAGGATCAACTACCCAAGAACCTGTGCAGATTAAAAACAAAAGGTGGGAGCAAAGGTTGAGGAAGACAGACTAGCTAAGGCTATCTTCCAGGATTTAATATGGTTTATATCTTTTTGACCTCTCACTGCTGAAGAGAAGAGACAAATTGAAGTATAATTCTTTCCTAGTCGCTGTGATGGAAAAGTAAAATGTTCTTGTCTTCACCATTTTCGTTCCCTCCTACCATGTTATAAAGTAAGAAAGTTCAGTATTACTATTCCAAAGAGAAAAATACCAAAGTGAGGAAAACTAGGATATGAAAATAAGAACGAAAGAAATAAATGAAAAGAAGGAAGTCAACACAGAAGAGTGAAAATATATATGAATTTTTAATATATCTTCTCACATAGCTCAGATCAAAAGCAAGCTAGCTATAACAAAAACAATTACAACTCACTGGCTGTAATGATAAATGAGTAAAAGATGACTGGAAGAATAAAAAAAATGAACTAGAAAACAAATATATGCAGATAACTTTAAGGTAGAATAAAAAGAATCTAAGAAACAAAAATAAAATAATGAAACTTAAGTATTGATGTTGGTAAAGGACAAGAAACAGATTCTCAGCATGAAACAGAAAATTACCATAAAAAGAAAGAAAAACTAACTGAAAAAAAGAATACAGTAAAAATAGGTAAAATGGTAAAGAAAGAAACCCTTAAAAGAGTAAAATGAAAGTGAGTTTTTTTCTTTTTTAATGACATAAGTTGAACAAAAGTGTCTTCCTGCCTCAGCATAAGCATCAGCTTTTGACTATTATCCCTGGCAAGCCAAAACAGCAGCAGATTTAATATTCTCATTATATTTTGGTATTAAAAATAATTGTTAAATAAGAGCTGCATTAGAACTGTGAACATCTGAGTGTGTTGAAATAGCTTGATTCCTATCATACATTCAAGTTAACAGAATTTCAGATATATTTGTAAAATATGAATATACTCTCACATACTAAATGGTTTTGATTAAAGTAGATTCTCAAATAAATAATTAACTTTTAAAATAATCCCTGTGCTGCGGAGCACTTATTAAATGTGCCTACTTACACTGTACTGGGCTTATTTAAAAAAAAAGAATAAGATTTTTTCTTCATGTTTAATCAGTGAGATAATACTTTGAGAATTTAAACCTATAAAGTATTTTCATTCCATAAAAGAGAAAAAATGGAAGCAGTTTTTATTATAAATTGTCATCTCTATTATAACTCTCACCATGTTTATTGACTCTCTTTTGCAACATCTTTCTGTCGTAAAGCATTTGTTGCTATTGGACAGCCGCTTCTTAAGATTTTGTTTCCCCTGGCATCTTTGATGCAGTTCTCTACTGGTCTTCCTACATTGTTTTGAATATTGCCCTTACATTTTAGACTCTGACTTTATAATCTTCTATTTCAAGATATTTTACAAAAATGCAGTAAAACACCTCATTTGTATCATCACTTCTTTTCTTTCTCTTTTTGCCAAAAAAAAAAAATCAAGAGAAGAAAAGTAGGCTATAATCTGTGGATAGTATAGAAGTTGCATAATATGATTAAGGGTATTAATAATTGAAAACTGACTAAATTTTATTTGACACAATTTCTTTGCACTATGAAGCAAGACATACCACTTGATGATAGAGTGTGGAAATACATTATTATCTTAAATGTCTTAACTGGAAGATGGAAAAATTCAAAATTACCTTTTCAACTAGGGGATTATCAACAGATCATGCACAAACTTCTTCCAATACAATGTGTCATGTAATGATTTACGATTTTCCATTATTGAGTAAGCTAATTCTCTGGTAACCTTAAAAGACACACAAAAGCTCTTTAATGAAAATTATTTAAAATTCTCAAATTGAAATTAGCAAATTAGACGCCTACGAGAAAGTATCTTACAAAAAAGAATTTCCCTACTTCTAAAGACCTGCTGTGTCACTGAGTTCCACGTTGCCCAAACAGATGCAATCCCTTAGTCATAGGTTTTCTATGGTTAGAAGCACAGACAAGTTTTTCATTTATTTTTAGAACAGTATCTATGCTCATAATGATGGCCTGTGCCAGTACTGTTTCCAAGCAAATCCTTGATTACTACAGGATATAAGCCAAAAATGGAAAATGATGAGCCTGCGGTTGAGATAGGTAGCAGGTGGTTCTGAAGATGGGGAACTTTGAAATGCCTTAGTCACTATTCACTCTATGAAAAAGCAGAGATAGCCACATCCATTTACACTGGTAACCTTTGAGCAATTACGATTTAAGATTAAGCACAATTATACAGAAAAATTAATAAATATATTAACTAAGGAATTAAGGTAGGACCCAGAAAATTCATCACCTGATACGTTTTGTGGTGTTTTCGTATCAGAATAATACCTGGGCGAATGGCTGAAGATCCAATAGGGCCTAGTATGTAATCTGAACACAAGAAAAAAAGGATTCCTCATAAATGCTTGACAAAATGTCTCCAATTAATCTCTTATGAAACATTAACTTCTTGTGGGCATACATCGATTATCAAATCAAATCGATAACAGGTCAATTCATTCTCAAGTGTTGCAAAATTGCTAAACACTAGTCACTGTAATAAATAGTTGTACTAAACACTAGTCACTGTTGTGTTGACAGCCAAACTAGAAATGTTCTTAAACCCCTGCAATAGGCAAGATGATGAGGTTTATACCAAGTCATAGGGGAACATTTGGAATAAATTTTGAAGAACAGATCTGATCAATAGAGATGCAAAGGAACAGAGAGCATGAGTTAGAAAGGCAGAAAAGGATGAGGCAAGGGCAGAGAACAGAAAACCGTCCAACTGGGCCTCAGATTCTAGGCTTTAACAATGTTCTCTATGCTGCATTCAGAGGTAAAATGAAAGTAAGACATTGATTAATTGATCATACCATCATACGGCACATTTGAAAGTATGTTCCATCTTGCCCACAAATTTGTCACCAGTGGGCAGAAAACAGCCAGAAAAGTTCATTTCTGTTGAGTACGGGGCATATTTTGCAGAAAATGATCATTCCTGAAATTATGCTTCATCTTTCCATGTCCCTACCACCATATACATGGTCACGCCATTTGACAAGTTATTTGTAAAGTGCTTAGAATAGTGACAGGCACATGACAAGTAGTATACACAATTAAATTAATTAAATATAAGTGCATCCTAATTCTCTTTTGCTTAGGAGATGACACCAAGTCCTCAAGACCACTACAAATGGAACCATTTAAGCCAAGAAATTTCTCTGTGGAGAGATTTCTTATAATGAATTCAATTTATTATCTAGATATACAGCTATTCAGATGATTTCTCCTGGAGTCAGTTTTGTTAAACTGTGTCTATCAAGGGTAGGCCCTTTCCAGGATTTCCTTCATTGCTTTCCAACTGCTGTGCCAGTCCTGAACTTCGCACTCTGAGTTCACAAATCAAGAGAACTGTGGCTTTACACTGCAGTAATAGATGGCCCCATGCTTAATGCACTGGGAAGTACTTTCAAGGTTAAAACTACATATCATATCTATGGATCTCTTCCATATGTCTCTCTTTTACTGAGGTTGAATTCTCTCCTGTTTCTGCCTTCTTTTTGTCATTCTCCAATGTCTTAAAATAGATATTTTTTGGGGGGGGTGTGGTTGAGATAAGAGGTTATAATTTTTATCCAGAGAAAGATTAGTCTGTTACAAACTACTTCATAATACCAGAACTGGAATCTCATACATACCCAAATTGTACTGAACAAGCATTTCAAACTCAATGTATCCAAAATAGAAGCCTGATTTTTCATCCCTAAATCTTTTCTTCCTCCAATCTCCCAACCTCATTAAATAGCAACGGAATACATCCAACACTCAAAATACACACACACACACACACACACACACACACACACACACACACACACACACACGATCTATCCTTATATCTTGAAATTATCACCCACATCCAAGTCATTAATTCATCATCCAATCCTGTGGGATCAATCTCCAAAATGCATTCTAATTCCATGCACTTTGCTCCATCTCTACTGCTGCCATCCTGAATCAAATCACCATACTCTTTCACGAGGACTAACACAGAAATTTCCTACCAGTTTGAACTGAGTCTTCCTGCTTTCATTCTTTCCCCCATATAGCCATTTTTTCCCGAGCAACCTGAAAATCACTATAAAAGCTTAAATCAGGTCATGTCATTCCTCCGCTCAAAATCCTAAGGTTGCTTAGTCTTAAAATGAAATAAGATGTCTTTATCATGATCTACAAGTCCTACATCATTACTCCTGTCTGTCTCTTTTTCTTCCTCCTCCCTCTTTAGCTTTCATGAACATCCTTGATGTTTTTCAAGCTGTACCAAATGTTTTTACCCTCACGGATTTTTTTCATTTGCTTTTCCTTTGATTTGCAGTGTGCTCCTTCCCACATCTCCACTTGACTAGCTCCTTCTTATCATTCAGGTCTTAGTTCCAATCCAACATTTTCACAGGGAGCTAATCCGACCACCCTATTTAGAGGAGTCTCCACATTGCACCTCAGGCATTTAGTGTCACAGCTCCCTGACTTGTTTTCTTGACAGAATACATCATTATCTGAAATTATCTCTTTTTAAAATTTGTGTTTATTTTTAAGTTTCTATATTAGTCAGGATAGGCTAGGTTATGGCATAATAACAACTCCAAAATCTGAATGGCTTTAAACAATTAAGGTTTATTCCTTTGTCCCACTACACTGATCCATTAAGGGTCAGCCAAAGGCTCTACTCCACATTGTCTTCACTCTGGGACTTGGGCACACAGAGCAGCAATTATCTGGAATACTGATAGTTGCTGAGGAAACGAGGGGGAAAAGCTGGAGGGTCTAATGTGTGCAATCAAATGCTCTAGCTTAGAAGTGCCACACATTACTCCTACTCACATCTACCAGCCAGAAGTAATCATAAGACCAGCAAGTACAATCTCATCATGTTCCAGAGATGGGTGAGACAGAAATATTTGATGAACTATATGAATGACCACAGTTGTTTATACTTCCCCCACATGAGAGTACGTACGACATATGAGAAAAATAACCTGGAATGTTTTGTTGTTGTTTTTATCATTATTCACCGTTGTATCCTCAGTTCCTAGAACTGGGTTTCCCATATAACAAGCACTCTAGAAATATCTCTTGAACAAATGAATGCATAACCTTTCTTGTATTTCTATGTCTAAAATATCTAGACTTGTTCCCTGAAGATCTTCCTCCACCCACTGCTGATAGTTTTTTGGAAAGGAGTAAAAATATTCTTCTTTCATATTCAATTTGATCTTCCATTTAGAATTCATCTATTAATTAAATTCTGTCCTGGTTTAAAGGTGGATTGTTAAGCGCTTGTGTTTACAGAATTCAGTGAGGGGACAGAGTCCAATAATCTAGGAGAGCAACCTAGAAATAAATTGATACAATCAATTTTCAGGTAGCTAAACTAACAGACTCATGTCGGGGGTCATAAAGGGGAAAAAACTGGGAATTCTGGCAACTCCCCTTTGCTACAACCTCCCCATGTGGACAGAACATCTTTTCCTCCCTACGAAAGAAAGAAGCTTTTCTTACTCTACAGGAGGGGGATGGACCTGAAACTCGAAACTTTAGAAGTAAATAATTATGACTCCCCGACAACTGCTGCCTGTGGGACCACCTTCCCCACCTCCACTGCTAAAAAACATTGATTGTGCATTAATTCAGAGTAAACTAAGAGGCAAGTCTCAAGGGTGTTACTAAAATGTCGATTTTAAATACAATGTGTTTATATTGGAAACTAAATTCTTAAGGTTATATAGATGTACTTATTCGTACGTTCCTTTTCCTTTAAGGGAAAGGAACATTTTTACATTGAAATTATCTGTGATCTTGCAAGCCCATCTCAATATACCCCACTTCTACTCTCTTCTGCTCACTTGGCTCCAGCCATTGGCATCTTGGCTGTCCATCAAACACTCAACATGCACGACAGCCTTGGGGCTTCTATACTCACCCTGCTCACAACTTTGTTAGTTTCCCTCCAGAACGCTACTTGGGCTTTTCCTTCATCTACTTAAGATCTTTGCTCAAAAGTCCCCTCATCAGATAAGGGGACTTTATCATTCTGATAATTCTGGCAACTTCCCAGACTCTACCTTAGAGTCCTCTACTTTCTTTGCCCCACAGCATTTACAGGCCTCTGACATAAAATATGACTTCTTTATTTATGGTCTATGTTTTCCCATTAGAATGTATGTTCGATCAGCACAGGGACTGTTTTATTCAATGCTGGATTACCAGAGCCTAGAAAATGCTCAATGTGTATTTTCTGAGTAAACAAAATATATTTTTAATGCTATATTTTTAAGGCTCCTATACTTTGTAAGTGAACTGACAAAAATCAATGAGCATGATCCAAAAAAAGTGAACAAGTTCAGGCAAACACTAAACTTCTAAAAAGAAATTCAGTGGCATCAATATCTTCACAGCTTAATATACTTATATGTGAACATAAATCTGCTTTTTCTAAAATTCTCTTCTTGTGTTACAAATAACTAGAATAATACATTCATTTCTTCTAGCAAACTTAGAAAAGATGATCAAATGTTAATAAGTTTCCAATTTTAGAAACAGATTGCTGTGCCTTATGTTCAGTGAATGATAAGAATGGACTCAGGGAACAGAAGTTCTTAAAGTGAAGACATTGTTTGTAATAAAAGAACAGTGTGCTTAAGCTATCAGGTCTTCCTTCGTGCCCTTGCTTCCCTCCAGTCATCCTCATTGCCACTTCTAAACAGAGCCTTCATCACTAGCGGTCAGATGTAGCCTCGCAACTGCAACACACCTCCTTCCCTCAAGGCCCGGTATCCTGCATTCACATTTCTATTTTGATTTTGTCATCCTTCTGATCAAAAATTTTTAATTTTCTTCTTTAATTTCCCATATTTGGGTTTTTTGGTTTTTGGTTTTTTTAACAACAAGCTTGTACTACTTTTGTACTTGAAAATTTTAAAGGGAAGGACTTACTTCATGGCTTCCTATTGTTTTCAGAATAAATTTTAAGATCCTGAACCTAAAATTCAAGACCCATAATTTGCCTTGCAGCTTTCCTTTCCTGCCTCCACTAAACCCATATCTGCAGATGCAGGAAAACTGTCCTATTTATACTCAACCTCAAAACCATTTGTCCTTTCCTTCCCCAAAACTTTGTGCTTGTCATTAGTTCGGTTTGGAATGCCTTCCTTCTCCTTCCAACAGAATTCTTCTGGAAATGCAAGGCAAAGCTCAGAATCAAACCCAAGAACCATAGAAACAGTCATTGGACACAGACTTCCTAGGAGATGGTGAGTTCGCTATTATTAGAGGTACTCAGAGACAGGCTGAAAGTGTAACAAGGAAGCTCTCACCAAATCCATGCTTCCTGAGATGCTATGGTTCCTATGAACTCCTACTTGTACTGAGAAGTCTTATCTGACCATTTCTGTTGGAAATGACTTCTTGTCCCTTCAGAAGAGACTGCCCATCCCTTTTACATGGCAATTATCATATGCTGGCAATGCAGTGATATTAGAGCTGTATTTTCATATGTCAGTGTCTAATCTCCTTAGCTCACTGTAACCTCCTGAAAGAGAGTCTCATGGTGCCTAACGCTGTTCTTTGTAAATGATAGGTACTTATATGTCAGTGATGATGCTGAAAAATGGTATAGTTCAAATAGGAATAAATTGGAAAGAACAGAAAACATTGCTTTATATTCTTTCATGAGATGGTCAGTTTCATGTGGTCACAAGAGAAGATACAGGAAGAAAACAACAGTAACTACTCACAAGTCCTAGAGAGACAGTCACTGCAAACCACGAAAGGGCCATGCTGCAAGGAGGGGGCATTAAGGACCAAAGGAGCAGGCTTAGCCAAGCAGGTGGGGAGCCCAGAGCGTAAAGAGCCATGGGCAAGTGCTTTTTGTGGGGATCAGGCATATATAAGCAAAATGTGCAAAGGGATTTCATTGGTGTGTTTGAATGTCAGTAGGTCACAGTGGGAAGAGGGCAAAAAAGGGAAGCATTATCATTCTGGTAAAACTGGTCAACTGAGCAGGGCAGGGTGCTCATAGCCTGTCTGCGGGAATGCCGAGGCAAGAAAATATAAAGTTTAAAAATTTACAATATAAACATTAACTTCCCTAGGTAGCTGGAAGGTAAGTTCAAACTTGCCCTCTTGAGATTATGTGTGCAGTTGCTTGCTTCTCTTAGCTGGTCTATCCATGTCTGTGGGCATGTCCTCAAGGACACACAAGAAGTACAACAAGCATGGACCAGCCCAGGGAAATCTTGATATGTAATCACATTCCTCTTGAATTAGGAGAAAAAGTAAAGCCCAGCACAGAATTTAAGGTTATTGATGGCTGCCAGGGCAAGAAGCACGGTGTGGGGAGCTTCTGGGTCAGCCGCGACGAGAGGCTTTGTTCTGGAGCCTTATAGCCTCTTGTGGGGTCAACTAAATAACTTTTCTTACCCAAAAGAGAGGGCTGGTCAGGCAGGAGGTGTTGCCAGAAACTATCCCTGAGCACAAATTGGAGCGAAGCTACGGGGAGTGGCCCAGCACAACCCAGCCCTGAGGGCAAACGAGGCAGACAGGTTTGTTGGCTGCCAATGCGCCATCTGGGACGCCTGAAAAGGCACCTGTCTGGGATCAGGAGGATTCAGTTAATGTTCTAATTTTACTGCTGCCTATTGTTGTGACCTTGGAGCCAGGCAAATCACCCCTGTACATTTCTGTTTATCCATCGAAAATAAGTCTGGGTCGCTGCCATGATAAAAATGCAAATCGAAAACAACAGAACTGTTTTGACTATCACCAATACCAAAATCAAATAGACACTTTCACAGCCACCACTGGAAAGCAACTAAGGTTTGTCTTTAGAGAGGCCATACACCCCTTATTCCGGCCTGACCTCCTGTGGACCCCTGGGTCTTCTAATATTCTTCCCCCTTCTCCCCAAAATCCGGCGCAGCAACACAGCTACTATATCAGAATAGTCTCCTACATCCTTCCACCTAACAACACTTACCCTTTGGACCTAAACCTCACAATGATGCCAACTGTTAACATCCTTGCTCATTCATCACACCTTCAAGTAGCACAATAATCTAGTGAATACATTTTCAAGAAATGATTCTAGTTGTAGGAATTAATGACAGAAAACAAACCAAGGGAAATGTTTATTTCAGTGTCTTCTCAAATCACACTCTTCCACCAAGGACTATTTTCCTCATTATTTGAACAACAAACAGAATATCTATCAATGTGGTTTTAAAGAATTAAGTGATCAAGCACTCTTCACTTCCAATTTTACTCCGTATTATTTAACCAGTTGTCGAATTCCACCCTGGCCAGTTACATTTCACTCATCGATAAAGTGGTTTCTCTCAGCACCAGATGCTGGGTCTGCCTACTGCAATTCCATGTGATAGTAACTTTCAGAAGAAATTCCTGCCATTACTTCCCAAAGGTAGGAAATGAGGAGTGGAGACAATAATCGGACCTGGAAAGGAAAGTGTGCCTTGGCCCCTGAATGACTCATCTCTATCAAGTACAGTGAAAAGTAGCTAGAAAGGCACGTGGTTAATAATTGTTTAATTACAATGCTCTAACCTGAGTTAGTTTTATTAATAAGTCCTTGAGGCATCCTTTCATAGTGTCTGTATCCTCTGTCCTGTAGGAACTAGAGCAGCCAGATGATCCTATCACATTGAAAGCTGCAGCTGACTGCCCTGTAGTGCTAATGGATGCACAACTTACTGTACTGCAAACTAATGAAGGCAACTAATCAGCAGGTGTGGGAGGAAACAGCTGTGTACTTGTGATTTCCACCTTCGCCTTCCTTTCCTGCTCTATAAGAGAGAGACCATTAAAGTAACTGGACAAGTTTTTTGTAAAGGGCGACCAAGTTCAATAACTTAGATGTCAAATTTCTCTATGAAGACAGATGTTTCTTGGTGACTATTTTAATCTAAATGCCAATGATTTCCTAGCTTACCTAGCTTTACTCTAACCTTTTGTGATCAAAAACTTGCTTTTTTTCTTTATGTTAAAGGCCACTCCAAGCATGAGAATAACATTTTTCTCTAACTTGAATTCTATAGTCACTTCCGATGCAAATTATTTTACTTTACAAAGAGGAATTATGTGTTGACAATTCAAGTATCAAGAAAAATGAAGATTCCGGCAGTCGGTATACCTTGGTTAAAATGAAGTTGGTACTAAACATTTAAATAATATCTTTCATGAATATACAATATAAAATATTGTATTTTGAGAGGACAAAGCTTAAAACTATAGATACTCTATCTAAGTAGGATTTGGCTCTATGTACAGCATTTGTTCCAAGTAATTTTTCCAAAATAAAAAGTCCTATTGCCTTGATAGTACACTTTTCACAATAATCAATTGTTGGCAATCACCCTGAGTAGTGTCAATAAACACTTTTTAAATTTACTATCAACTATCAGGATAAATTTGAGGGTCATTTATACTATTCAGCTATTCAGATCTCAAATTAACACAAAAGAGGTAAGATCATACTCACATCATTGCATTAAAATAATGGTTTTCCTTTCTAAATATATGATTAAATCTGTTTTTTTTCATGCTTTGATGTCTTGTATCACTATGACTATCTTGCCCTCAATTTCCAAAATGTCTAAATCTTTTCTTAAAATGATAAAGTCATACGTGTAGCTCAGACACAAAGAAAAAAATTCAAAATAGATGTAAGCTAAGACGATGGGAAATAAAAAGCCTTTAGCTTTATTAAAGTCATTAAATGACAAAACACTGCTGAGTTACTTGGCTTTTTCTGGGAAATAACCTTTTGTTAAAATAAAACAAAAGAAAAAAATTCCTAGAATGTGTTTTCTCAAATTTCTGGATGTATTGAGAATGCTTTATTCAGAACTTCCTGTTTAAAGCTAAAACATAGGTACACAGAAAATAGTCAACTCTTAATGTTTTGCATAATATAAACGTAAGAAAATATACTTTCAACATGTATTCTTTTATAGATACCTAGTTATCATTCAAGCTATTTTTTTTTTAAGACAGGCTTCTAAAAAAGAATCATGATTTCTATGCAGCTGGATATTTGGGGTGAATCAAACACATATATTAAATGTTGCTTATAGTTAAGCATAGGTCCAGTATCCAGTTTCTGTAATTCTGAAATCCAGACGACTCTGATCTTTCTAACTGATTTTTTGGAACGATCTGACCAAACCTGAATTTATTTAGCAGCAAAACCTAACCTGAACTGATTTGAGGCTGTTTCTAGTTTCGATTGATACCACATCATGTGAATACATATATATTCAGCTACAGATACATTAACGTGTTCGATGATGGAGTATTTCTTCAGGCCCATAGGGTGAGCTACTAAATATAGGCACATGCACTAAATTCTGAAATACATCTTGTGTCACGGTTTGGATAAAACATGGTGGGCCTGAATTAAGTTTTGTAAACCCACACTGTACTGTTCTGAGAACTATTCAAGGTAAATGGGCCGTTGCCTACATTCTCATTACCTGAACCCATCATTTACTGAACTCATTATCCTAACTGGATTCTCCTAATGATTTTCTCTCCTTTTTTAAATGAGATAATCATTCCCTTAGTCACCCAGCCCAATTTTACTATTTACCTATAATTTCACCCATCTCCTCATCTCCTCATATCCCATTAGCTGTCGACACTTCACAAGGTTCCACATCTCCCCATCCTGCTGCCCACTGTCCCATCCGTATTCCAGACTGGTCCAAACAATATCAAGCTTGAATGACTGAAAGAGGCTCCAAAACTACTGTCCTACTTCCTTTGTACTCCCCTAATCTCTCTCCAATTTCCTCTAGATTCTGCTTCCAAATTAATCTTGTCATCATCTCCCATCTTGTTCAAATACTTTCCTTGATTCAATTATTACAATGGGAAAGACAAAGTCCAAAGTATGAAACTGGCATTGAAAGACCAAAGAATTTAGACTCAGCCTACCTTTCTACCACACCTTCTGCTCTTCCCTAACACAAAACCTTTCACTCCAGTCAAAATGAGCATGACCTCCTCAGTGTTTCCACACTCCAAAAATAGCTAAGTTGCTCTCATTTCCTTTGCTCACACCATCTATGCAGTGGCCAAAACTTTGTAATAAATTCTTTGCATCGTATCTGACTATTCTAATCCCACTCATGCTTCAGACTCAGCTTAGATCTCACATTGGCAGCAAAGTTTTCTTTTGCCTTCCTGGCCCACCATGATCTCCCTTCTTGAACTGCCACAGCTCTCACGGTTTGTACTATTCATTTGATACTCGATATGTACTTCTTTATACTATCAGAGTATTAATTTTGCATGCATATGTATCTTGTCTCTTTAACCAGATTTTAAATTCCTTAAGAGCTGAGACCACGTCTCACATTTTATGAATGAACAAATAAATACCCTTCTAAAGCTTACTATATAAAGGCAATATTAACACTGGCAAATAAAACATGTAAAAGGCAAAGGAACATTACTTTATTTCTTCATTCAAATGTATCAAATACTACTATGTTTCTGGCATTATTCAAGTACCAGAGATTAAATGATAAGCAATACAACATGTTCTCTGTCCTCATGAGGCTTGTGGTATGGCTAGGAAACCATATATTAATGAAAATTTTATGTAAATATATACACAAATATATATGTTTTGAAAAAAAATGTATTATTAAGATGAAGAAGTACAGAATCATTTTCATATGTTATACCTGTCAACCCATTCTGAGTTGGGCTACCCTCAAACCATGTCAAAAAGAAAACTGCAACCAATAGAGGCTCTCTACACATTATGAAAAAGAAAACAAAAAACAAAAAATGAACAAAAAAAAAAAACAGAGAGAAGACGAATAGCAAAGAGAGTTTGTTGGAGAAATACATTTGTCCCAATCTTGATGTTCGAAGATCCATCCTTGAATAAAGTTACTCAATCAGAAGGCATTACTTAGACCTTGATCACTTTGCCCTTCATAGAATTACTTTTGAGCACTAAATAAAAACATCACAGAACTGCTTTCATGCTCAAAAGTTATACTCTAAACTTTTGTGAAACTTTGCATCAAGATACAAGGATGTGAAATCCATATCTGCATTTCCCACTTCACCATTCAGTGTCTCCTGTACAAAGCAAAGAAAAAAGAAATTCTTTACCAGAACTGAGAGCAAGAAAATTCCAGAATTTAGTGCAAAGAAAGTTTCCCCTTATAAAAACTTGCAATTCTTATCATTTCTAATATTTAGAGATATATAATGTACCACATTTCTCTTTTTGTTCAGTCTCCAAAGAAATAAAACTGACAAAGTAACAAAACTCATGAAATCAAATGTATTACATTTTTCCTCTTTTCTGTGGCCTCATTTTCTATTCTTATTTTATTAAGCATATATGTTAGTGTAAATCATTTCAATTCTTTTTTGTAATAAAAATAATTTTTTGAATAAGCTCAAAAATTAAATTCCTCTTTGTAGGTCTTATCAGCATAATAATTTTGAATTTTTATAATCATGGCGATTGCTCATGTATAATCCTCCAAAGGCTAGGATGCCGTTTTTTTTTGTTGTTTTTTTTTTTTTTTGAGCACGTTTCTTTTTTTAATGAAATATTCCAAACAAATGAAAAAGGGAGGCATTGGAAGCATAAAAACTGACATTCCAATGGTATCCAATTTTCATAAATTCTAATATAATACTTCAACAAGGTTCAGTATTAAATCTAAAGAAATTTTTCTAAAATGCATCAATTCTGATTTCACATGTGCTCCTAAATTATTTTCCACTTTTGGGAAATTTGAGATTTGTGACAAGTCTGAAATCATAAAGATTTAGTGCTAATATGCAGGAAAACCAACTCACTCATGTTATACCGATCACACGGCAAGTGGGAAAGGGAAATAATTTAAAATAATTTTTGTCTCTGATAACGTGCACTTTCAAATTTTAAGTCACCATTTTTATTTGGGACAATTCCCACTAGAAATTATAAAGCATCAGAGGGTTTCATGTTGCTAACTGAAATAGATACAAAATTGTTATATTTATATCTCATTAAAAAATAAAACTTTTAACCAATGAACTAGATTAAATCATGTGCTCACAGAATCAATCATTCTCCCTCATGCATGCTTTAAATTGGCAATATTGTATTGTCCTTTTGGAGGCTATTAAGAGACCTTCCGTAAGAAAATAAATCAGGGAAGACTCACAAATTAATGAAATGAAAGGGTCAATAAAAGGGATAGTGGCATTCTGTTTAATATTTGTATCTGGCATTTCATAAGAGAATTACAAAAAATAAATGTTTAGTTGATCTTACAAAATGATTCTGATTACTATGTAAACCATTCCAATATCTATAACAAAAATTTCTGGAATTATAATTAACAATCCCCTCTTCTAAATATACATACACCATCATTACCATCACCATCACCTATCACAAGTTTGCATTAACAAATTAATGGTTTAAATATGGCCTTTAAAAACATATATTATGTTTAAGTGATAGTTACTTGAGAATAAAGGTGGAAACATTTACAACATTCCAAGCCACTAAGAACAACCTTTATGCTTGCATTAAGTGTTGCATTCTTTTCCAAAATGTTTCATGGCCGTCGGTTCCAGAGTACCCTGATATACTTTCTTTAGTGCAAGTGGGCACAAGTGGAACTCAGAGGGAAGATAACAGACTGGAGAGAGTTAAAGAAAGCATCACAGAGGAGATAATGCTTAAACTTGGATGTGACATGAAAAGACAAATTAGCTAACTTAACAAGGAGAGGATGAGCATGATTGGTCCTGGAGAGCACACATGTCAAGGCACAGAGGCATAAGGAAACGTGAGAGGCTATTTCTGAGGAGCCAGAGTCTTTCCTTCTGTCCTCTCTGAGAGGCCATTATTTCCACCTGTGTCCTAAGTCACAGATCAAAGAAACCTTCAGAGATGCTGTCTTTCTTCTATAGCTTTATCTACACTTCAGTCTAGCTTCTCCTCCCACGAGTTGGAGAACAAGCAAATAATTCTGCACAATGTGGAATGTCAAGAGATCAGCTTTGAAGTCAGGCAGCAGTAGATCACAATAAGCTTTAGACACCAATCAAAGGAGTTAGATTTTTATTCTGTAAGTAATAGGAGCCATTCAGCCATGTAGAAAAAATTATTCTAGTAGCAAAATCCAGAATGAATTGGGGAGGAGAGAACTATTAGAAGCAAATGATTAAGTTTGTGAATGAAGGAAGAAACAATGGCCATAAAGAAAGATGAAAGGAGACAGAAGGAGAAGACAAGTTTCAAGTTCATTAGAAAATTCAATCAGGAGTCCATTACCTTATCCACTTATCACCAAAATTTGCAAAAGGTTATCATTCTTTCTCTAATACCCCAAATAATTGTGTAGATTTTTAGTAAGAAAAAAAAAAGGAAGGAAATTGCCATGTTCCCAAATGTAAATGATAAAGCTGATTATGTTATAGAGTCTTTACTATGGTAAGCAAAAATAAATTTAAAAATAAGACACTTTTCACACTATTTTAAAATGATTTGTACTCAATATACCACTTGGAACCTGGAGTTAATTTTCAGGGCTAAATTATTTATACCAACAGGAGAATTAAAAAGTAAGCTATGACTAAAATGTGATTTTAATATAACAGATAAGACTCTGCAGTAGAATAACAAGATGTAGCAACTACAAAACCAAATGATCGGTCCTTATTATTAATACCATGACTTTGACCATATTAGTCTCAATCAGTCCTTAATATACACAGAAAGTTTTTCTCCAAATTGGATATTTTGGTTTAAGTTTGCCTTAACTTTCCACACTGAACAAATTTCATGAATGAGTTACAACATATGCAGTCATCACTTGTGATGTATATCTATTATTTTGTCTGCCCAGCACCTTCCATCCATCTTTGGAAAATGACCCTCGCCCCTCACGTCACCCCCACCTTTAACCACTTCTATCCATATGGTCACTATGCAGGGCACCATGCTTGTTCAAACGTTTAGTGGGAAGCCCAACTAAACCCAGGTCCCAGGTATCCTCTGTGTCAATGACCTTTCTTGCCACTTTACTTTAGCATCCACTCTCTGAAGACCACACTCTAGTTTGGAATCACCACTAAAGAAGGGCTATAATTCTGCTACAACATGTCATCTAACCACACCCATGAAGCCTGTCTCTTCTCTTACTTCCATTTCATCTGTTCAGTTTCTTTCAAATCTCCAGGCCCTTACCCTCTCCTCCCAGATTATTATGTTCCTCAACTCCTTTTCATGAACAGACAGAACCCATGTTAATCAAATCAGTAACTCTTTTATTAGAACCCTCCATTTATTTTCTATCCTTTGTTTTCAATACAGCAAGCCTGAGCAGTCTCCACTCAGATGAATCACTCTCAAATTCTGCTCCAGGTGACTGAGTCTCATAGAGAAAACTATTCAAAAATTTAGACTGGTGTCATTCAGATTCATAGGGTCTAACCCCAACATTCCTCAGTGATAATCAGTAACTCTTTCATTTGTCCCTAATCTGTTCACTTACACACTCACTTAGGTTACTGTTCCAAACCTTGACCACTTTCTTAAACCCCTTGTATCATCTAATTTCTCCATCTTTATCTTTACCTCCTCCTCTTCATAGTGAAAAAGAGATCACCATAAGGAAGCACACACCTTTCTACTCTTCCACTTCGATCTTACCTATTAGAGAACCAATCTTTATCTCACTTATGACTATTTCTGACCTTTCTAAGGCCACTACTTCTATGTGTGTCCTATGTCACACACCTAAGGAACCTTCAGAAATGCTGCCTTTCTTCTATATTTTCACCTGACTTTTATCAGCTCTTCTTCCCACAACAACAAGCAGATCAATCGATCTCACTTTGCAAATGAAACCATCACCACCAAAAAAAACAAAAACAAAAAACTACTTTCGGTCCTTCCCTCATGTTTAGCTACTTCCCATTTCCTTCTTTCATTTCCTCACAAACTTTTGAAACTATATACAGGTATAATAAATATAAAATGAGAACATTTTATATATTTATATGCTAGAACCAGATGGCAATAGTTTGAGGAGTAAGTAGAGATTAAACAGAATATATATATGTTTCTAATCAAATTTCCAGACTTGTCTTTTTGATTCACTATCTAGAATAGGCCTGTGTGTAATAGGTAATCAATGAATATTTGTTGGATAATTATCACCCACCTCTGACCAAAATCAACTAGGCCAGAGACGAAAATCTAAGCCAAATTGGGTTCACTTCACTTTCTTCCCTGAGACTTGAAACTTGGGATCTAGAGTGTCAAGCCAGTTTTTCCATGTGGATATAAAATGATCTTCACCATAAATGGTGAATAAAGATGTGATAGAGAAGTCAAGATGAAGAATACCCTGACAAAATTCAAGCTCCTGGTTCCATTTATCACAATATTAAAATGAATTCTATCTTTAGTCTCTGCGAAATAACTCAATATCCTTTTAGTAAATTATCTTTTTATCTTAAACAAATTTAGTCTCTTTTTCTGTTGCTTACTCCCAAGAAATTCCTTACTAATATAGGCTCAAAATAAACATCCTAAAGTCAAATCCGATTTATTTATGATACTATACTAGGTACTGTTTATAGGGTAAGGGCGATTTTCACATCTTCTGTAGATAAGACTACGTATACATTCATTTTATCTCTATGGCCATTTTTTTTAATGAAATTCAGCATTAATTTTACCTCATGCTAATTTCCCTTAGACCATAGCAAAGTAAGGCATTAAACAGAGAATAGTTGAAGAAATTAGCTACAACAGTGTGTAACAAATTATGGCTGAACAGCCAACTGAAATGCATTTTAATTTGGCATTTAGAAATAACAAAACTTTACCCTGCAGAACAGAAATTGAATAATTATCAACATTGTATTTCATAGGTACTTACCGAACAAACGCTGATGAAACAGAAATTTGCCAGCTATTAGTCCTGTGAGAATGGCAAGTAGCCACAGAAGCACCTTCAGAAGCCTCCAGCCAACTCCTCTAGGGTATTTATTTGTTACAAATGAAAAACAGTTTCCAACAACAATAACATTGGCTTCTGTTTGGCTATGAGAAACTGGGTCCTCCGCAAATATTAAGAAATTAAAGAAGATGACCAAATAAGCCACAATCATGCGAGACCAGGGATGCTGGAAATAATAACGAAAGTCTTTACCCATCCTTCAATACTTCAATTCCGTAGTTTACCTGTAAAAGAAAAGAAATATAGGGTTAGAGCAGAAAAACAAACAATCTCTCTCTTCTTGTTACCTGTTCAGATGTATAATGGCTCAATAAGAAGTATTTGGAAAAGACGGTACCTGTTCCTACTTATGACACCAAGACAAGCCTGAGATTGAGGAAAGTAAATATTGTCCCTTCTCCATTATCTAATCATACCTATGATGATAGGGGAATTAGGAAAGAAGAATAAAAGAGTAGAAGGAAAGGATGGGATAGGAGAGGGAAGAACATTGTCCAAAATTTGGATGACTGAGACAACATGTAGAGGTCATCCCAAGAGGAAAGGCAGACCATGAAAGATAAAGAAAGAAACAGAAAAAAAAACAACACAATATTTTTCCTCTCTTAAATTATTTTTATGTAACAAACATTAATACAAACTCATTTAGAAATTAAAGCAAAGCAGAAGTAAAGTGAGCACATTATTAAAAAATAAACATCTTCCTCTGCCCAAAATCCTCTCTCCAGAATTAATATCCATTAATAATTCGGTGGATATACTTTCAGATCTTTTTCTAAACATTGACAAATGTATGAACGTGTATAGACTTTTATAAAATATGTTCACAATCTAGTTGTCAAATAATTTCAACACAGAATAAGTTTTACGAAATAGCTAAATTTATGGCAGAATAGTTGCACCTTGGAAGGACTGGGCAACTCTGCTTGTGGAAAGTGAGGAAAAAGGGGAAGATGTCACATAAGATGAGACACCCAAATTTGAGACTGGAAAATTAGTAGGATTATTTTCCCCAAGTGACAAAGGCAAGGTTGTTCAATCTAGGCACATGCAAAAGCACAGAGGCATCGAAAAATAGGTGACATGCCTACAGTGCTGGGTCAAAAACCTAGATGTGCATTGGGAGAACAGAAGTTTTCTTAAACTGCTCGTTTCCAGACCCCGCCTCCAAAGTCTCGCTCAGCTCCTCTCTCCCCTCTTTGAGAGCCAGAGTGCACATTAACAACACAAACCTTGCTAGGTCCATCAGAACTGTGACTGGGTGATTAAGTTCGATTCTGGGGTTCAGTACTGGCGAGCCCATAAGCAATATATTTTTTCCTTCCAAAAATTAAACTGATTAAATCTAGGATAAAAATGATAATAAAGGCAAAATTTGACCACAATCTGCCAATTTTTTCTTCTTCTTTCTCAATTTTTTTAGAGCTGAGAGAGAAAAGAAGGACCCTTACAAAGCCAACAGCATTTGACATCCAGGCTCTATACTAGATGTCTGCACACATCATTATTTCATTTTTGTCAGCACAACCCTCTGAAATACTGTTGTCACTTCATTTACAGGCAAGGAACTGATGCTCACGCAGATTATGTAACTTGCCCAAAGCCACCCAGCAGTAGAGCTCTGATTTGAGTCTCTGAAGTCTGACCCAAGTCCTGATCTCTATCCCCTGCAGGCAGCCATATTAGCTCTAGGCATTTTCCCTGCCTGAGAGGGCAGACCCAGGGCCCAACCCCAGAGATGTCATCCTTGAATGCCTTGTGGAAATACATTCTTCTCTAAAGATGATTATATTAACTCTGTATACTTCTATAGCACAGGAAAAAACATATAAGCCATATATATGGCTAAAAGTACAAAGATCAAGCCACGAGCCTGAAGTAACTCTAACTCGGTGAAGGATCTGAGAGTGGGCTCGAAGGACCCCAAATCCCAATCCAATATTCTAGGCTGATGACTGTCAATTAAAGCCACAATCTAAGTTAATGAAGACTTGTCTTAAGCATTTTAGAAAAGCAATGTAAACACAAAAAAGCATTGACAATAAAATTCAGTAAAACAGTCACTGTGACTTGGATTAACCATTGAAATAATCTCAAGTCCCTTGTGATCTTTGTGAATACTTTGAAATATGTTAACAGGGGCTGCAGCTCAAACACTTAGTAATGGTGATTTTTACAAGTTTCTTTTCTTTTTTTAATGTGCATTTTGTCACTCAGTACAGCAGCAGGGACTTGTGTGTTTCTCACACCAAAAAGAGCAGAGAAAACAATAAAGAACAAAAATGGATGCCATGCATATTTATGGCATTCAATACATAAGGATGCCAGAATGGGTCAATCGTCAACTGAATTTCATGCAACACCTTTGGAAATGTCCAAAGACCACCACAACAAGAGAATTACACAGAAATCATCACAAAGCCAATGAGTCTTGAGCAGAGTGGTTCCTATATGCCATCAGAACTGGACAGGGGTATCATTTAAGAAGTTGCTTAACAGGTTTCTATGTTGCTTCTCTTTCTCGTGAGGAATTCTGATGTAGTTGGAACAACACCTTCCCTGCCCCACCTACAATCAAGGCAGCAGAATTTAGAACATTGAATACATTATGACCTTGATTCTTTTTTTAATAAATGCTTTGTAGAGGGCTGGCATACTCTTAATTTATTGTTTTTAACTTCAGAATCTTGCTTCATGAGCTAAGTAATGTCTTCATGCTAAAACTGATTTAGAACATTCGAAAAAAAAAATGTAGGTGATAGCTATTCTTCTCCAGTATGTATATTGTTTCAAGAGAGAGAACTATAGTAGTGAGCAATGGTCCTAAAGTAGTACAGATTTTAATTCCTACCATATTGCTAGTATCACTTCCATGTTACAGGGAAGACGAAGGCTCAGAGCAGCTGCTGACTGTTTAAGTCACATATCCAGGAAGTGGAAGAATCAGCATTTAAATCTAAATCCATTTCTAGCCCTGATTTTTCTAATAGACTTCAAAGCTGGAAGTGCTTCTTCCAATAAGGTATTTTTCATTATGTTTACAGTATATTCTTAATTTCCACTAACAGAATCAGTGACTTAGATATTAGCCAAATGAACAAGACCCTGTTATTGATAGTTTGTTTTATTTTTTTTTTATGCTAAACACAGATGATATTTATTCTTGCCTTGTACTCTAAAGCTGAAGTGATGTCTTCTGGGAATTCTAAATTTCAAAACCTACAAAATAACTTGAATAAAACCTCTGCTGATCCTTACTTCTGAATTTAATATACAGGGTTGCTAAAAGTTTGCCTAGGTATCTTGGACCTGTTTTCTAGTTCCTCAGGTACCAAATAACCAGAGCACCAAAACTGTTTTCACTTCTATAGCTCACATAAATCTTTATGATCAATATGATTATCTGGTGACTCTAATGTTAACAAGCCAAGATTGAGGTTGTTCAAACTGACTATGCTACACAGTGTACATAGTCAGCAAACCTTTTTAATTTTTTTAAATTCAACTCTACGACCATGGATAAGCTTTTATCTTAATGAAATGTGCTTTTATCCTGGCTCTTAGCATATCATAGTAAGGTGATCTATTTATGTGTTTGTCTTCCTAACTAGATTATAAGGTCCTCAGGGAGGGGACTTTTACTTCCAGTGCATAGCGCAGTGCCAATCATAGTGGGCTATCAACAAACACCTCCCGGATGAGCAGAGTGAATGCTCCAAAAAAGAAGCCTTGTCATTGCTTAGGAGGGATGAGAAGAAGGCAGAACAACCTGCCATCAGCTTCCATTAATGGAAGAGAAGAGCAGGGGAGTCCAAAGACCGCAAGGATAACTGGGCCAGTCACAACACTGATGTATCCCCACCCAACATCATCTCATTTCAGCACTAGGCTCTGTATTAACACTACTACTAAGGCTAACACGTATTGAGTACTTACCGTATACCAGCGACTGTGCTAATGAGCTTTATAAACATCTCATATAAATTTCATAGCAGCCCAATGAAGAATATACTCTTGTTTCACCAATGCTGAAACTGAGACTTAGAGTTTAGTATCTCATACCGAAGAACAAAATGAATCTATTCTGGAGCTGAAATTCAAATCTGGGCCACCTGGCTTCAACACTCAACGCTATGGCCTTCTCCACACCAGGACATCAATTCTAAAATCTTGCCCTTTACGTGCTGGTTAAGAAGTTCCTAATAACAAAGCCATCTGATATAAGATTCACAGTACTTATAGGATGAAAGGGTCTACTTTCCTATTCAAAATGACTGTGGTAGAGTTGATCTGATCATCCTTTGGCAATGAATCACTGATGTTCATTCTGTGATTTTCCAGTGATGCTTATGGAAAACACTGAATCTCTGAAAACTAGACTAATCCACATTGTTTAATTCCCTTTTGTAAGTAATGACATCATTAGGTAGATGCAACTATCAATATCCTGGAAGCCTCTGCTTTTTTCATGTAATACCAGCGATGAAGATATTGGTAACTACAGGCTGAAACATTACATACTACCTGATAATTCACAGGCTTTCGGTCATGGTTTTCAACTCTAGAGTTGTAATATTTACACTTGATATTAGAAATGCCGCACATTTTATTATAAGCCAGTATTTCACCTGGCACTGAAAGGTAAAAATAAAGAGGAATTCAAAGGAAAAATGGAAGAGAAGGAAAGGCACTCCGGTTGGGAAGATACTTTGAACAAGGCACAGACAAGAGTGTCTGAGATGGGTATAGAGGTGTATCAGCAATTCTGGGTAACTGGAACACAGAGCACTTGTGGGTATCTTGTGAGAGTTCAAAAAATTTGAGGCCATGACCATACAAAAATGTTGTTTTGCATTTTACTGAGAAGAGAATAGGGAATCAAAAGTTTCAGAGCAGAAGGGCGATACAATTGATTAGAACAGGGTTTTGAAAAGATTTCTCTGTCAACTTGTGGGTATCTTGTGAGAGTTCAAAAAATTTGAGGCCATGACCATACAAAAATGTTGTTTTGCATTTTACTGAGAAGAGAATAGGGAATCAAAAGTTTCAGAGCAGAAGGGCGATACAATTGATTAGAACAGGGTTTTGAAAAGATTTCTCTGTCAACTTGGTAAATAATCAATGGTGTGAAGCATGATGTAATGGAGAGACTAGTTTAGAGGCAAGTCCAACAGTTTAAGTAAAAGATAATCAGGTACCAAACCAGGGCACTATCAATGTCCTAATAATTGTAATACTTTATTTGACTGAACCAGACTACCCAGCCTTCCTTCCTTATTAGGGTCTTTACAAATAAATAAAAACACTCAAGGACTTGGGAGTGTGAATTTCATTTTTCTCAACAGGGACACTGGCTCAGGCAAGTCTGTACATAATGACAAGTAGGATCAAGATGGAGTATATCGCTTACATTAAAAAAAATTTAATGATGTTATTGAAAAGTCCCTGATGAACTAATAAAATGTGCTATACAAAAGACATGATTACTAGTCAAGTAAACTGCCCCAAAGCACGGCTCTGCTAATGCAAGTCTTAGCATCTAGTAATATCTGACCAGGTAACAACAAAAGAGCATTATCACTATCGAGCTCTATTATAGGATTAAAAAAAAAAAATCTCTCCAAATTTCTTGAAGCTCCTTGGTATTTATATCTGAAAATTCACCTGTGGCCCCTCTTATATCTTATTAAAGGACTGCATTCTGTGCCTGGACTCTGCCAAGAGTATGAACACTATCTCAGCACCTTGAATCCAATTTCTTAAAAAATAACTTTTAAAAATACCTCCTGTACTTTAATTTTTGTGATATGCACTTTGTGATTCATACGTTTGTTTTAGACAGTTCTTGGCTATATTAGTTCAAGACAAAGTTTAAGGCTATTTTCTTCGATTACTTAGTTGTACTATTATACTAATATACGTGAAATTCTTTATAGTTAACAGAACACATTTTACCATAATTTCATTTAATCCCTAGGATATAATCACTTTTAAAATTATATGTCAAAAAGGGAGACAGAACTTTAAATTATTTAATATTTTTTCTTAAAAGATAAACAATAGTAAAATATATTTATATCACACTCTACCTTAGTGTTTTTAATGGGCAACATCACACCATTAGTGTGACATTATAATGATTCAAAGGTATCAGGGCATTTTCTTTCCAGAAGGCAGTGGTAGGAAAAATATGGTCCAGTTCTACCTGACTCTACTACTTACTAGCTCTGTGACCTTGGAAAAATTTCTAACTTTTCTGTGATTCTATTTCTTCACAGTACAATCCCCATGAAAGTACTTTCCTCATAGGCTTGCAGAGAAGACTAAAGCAGATTTCATTTGTAAAGTGCCTGGTCAATTCCAGGTACATCCTACCTAAAGACCATTGTTAAAATACAAATGACTCTTGGTCACTCCATGAAAAATGAGCATGAAAATAATATCAACTATATATTAGATTCACTAAGAGATTGTATATGCTACTCTCACATACAATTCAAGGATTTTAATATAACAACTCTTTAAAGAAAGGATGAATATTATCCTTATTTGAAACTGAGGCTCACAAAGCTTAAGCTACCTGTCCAAACCACATATAGAAAGTGGTGAAGTCAAGATCCGTTAATTCCACAATAACATTCATCATTTGTTTGTTCAATATTTACCAATTGTCTTTTTGTTCCGGCCACTGGTCTATGTGTGAGGGTTACTAACAATCATGCCCCTGTTGCCTCGCATCTTATAGTCTCATTGTAGGAAACAGACATTAAACAAAGAAAAATTAAATATATTTTAGAAAGTTATAAGTTGATGGAGAAAATTAAAGCAGGATAAAGTTAATAGGGAGTATTAGGAGTGAGGGAAGTTGAAGGTCTCATTATAAGGTGACATTTGAACAGAGATGTGAAAGAATGGAGGGAGGCAAGCAGATATCTGGGGAAAGAGTGATCCAGACAGTGGGAATGGAAAATGGCAAAAGCTTGTGCTGAGTGCATGATTAGTGCATTTAAGGAACAACAAGGGACAATGTGACCAGAAAGGGTGTGAGCGCAGGGGAGTATGAAAGGAGATGAGGCCTGGGAGGCAGCATATGATCATGATCAGGACTGGAGGCCACATTATGCAGGTGGGCCCTGTGTGATATGGGAAGCAGGAGAGTGACACAATCTGACTTACATGTCAGAAGGTATAGATAGCATAATAATAATTAACATTGTGAGTGCTTTTTATGTTTTGGGCTCCTGGTAAGCACTTTTCATGCTTTATCTCAATTAGATCTTATACCAACCCTTTGAATTTACCAGTGAAGAAAGAGAGATTGAGAAAGGTTATAATCTGCCCAAGGTCATACAGCTACCAAATCGCATAAACAGGCAGAAATACCAAAGTCAATACTCTTAATTACGATTGTGCTCCCAACACTGAGAAGTATAGTTCCATTAGGAAAAAAGCAGGAGTACTAGGAAATAGTAAGTGCTAAGTAATGACTTGCACCTCATAGGCACTCAATGAATATTTGCTGATGGATGAATAAATGAAAAACTAAATGTATGGGTGATGGTTGGATAACAGACCAACTTTGGGTAAGAAAAAAAACACTGAAGATTCCATTCCAGAGAGAATAAACTCTAGATAATGGGATACTCAATTTTTAAAAGGAGAAATGGCAGAAAGGGGGAAACCACATATACATTTGCCTGAACCAGCCCTGAGGTAAAGAGAAATCTTAGTGCATTATCTTCAATTGTTAGATGAAAAGGCAGGTATGAAAAGATGACACAGAGCATTTTGCATAATACAAGTACTTAATACAGGTTTTAAAAATACAAATTTCAATTATAACAGAAGTGGAAACTTCTTACTTCCGGTCCAATACAAGAGACCTCACAGCCTTTTAAATAAAAAGCAACCTTTTAAGTCAATCAATGAAACCATAAGTGTCTTCCCGTAGGTAACAGGAGGGTATTTGTGGTACCTTAGCTAATTTGGAAGATCACATTCATAAATCACTTCCTAGACTTTTCTTCACATTGCTTCAACCTTTAAATGATTTTCTTCCCTTGTTCTTATCCTGCATCCTTGGGATAACAAAGCACTAAACTAATGCAAGTTTTTGAAGCCGAGAATCTGAAAGCAAAGTAGACCTGGGTTCTCCTCTAACCAAGACATTGCCAACTCTTCATTAAAATGGCAAAATATTTTTGAGACTTTTCATATTATAAGGTTGAAAAATAATCATCAGTTTTGAATTCAAGACCTCCTTTTCAGTGACATATGTTTTTGATAATCTAAACACCAAAGAAAGTAACAGTTAATAAAAATAAAGTTCAGTCATATCTTAAACTATTTTTTAAATGATTGACAGTTAAAGAAGCAAATTACAAAAACAGACAAGTACTGGTTTCTGATCACAAGGGTCAGTCAGATGGAGGTGGGATGGGGGTAGGGAGTAAATATCTGAGTCAAAATCCATAATTACCTTTATGGGTTAGAAAGTGCATGGCAAAAATTCAATGTTACAATAAAAAAAAATACCTTTTACAGGGATTCTACTACTCTTTATATTCAATAAATTGGAAGAAATTTTTTCTAAAGACAAAACGAAACCTTGAAATCTTCCTAAAAGTCCTTTATATATTTCAAACAATATATCATTTAGAATTAGGAGGAATACCTTTATGTAACACACTTTCACTAAAAAAAAAAAAAATCTTTTTGTTCATGAGACTTTATCTATACATAAGTACTAAAATAAACATGCAATGTTTACTACCATTCTCTCTCTCTCTCTCTCTCTCTCTCTCTCTCACACACACACACACACACACACACACACACACACACTGTTTATTGTTCACAGCTAGTAGAATGAACAATGGCAGCCAAAGTGTTATCACATGGGTCAAACACACTTGTGGGCCTGTGGTATTTTCGAAAACAGGTATCAACAATAGCCTTATTTAGTTATGATGAAGTTAGTAAACACCCAAACACTTAAATATTGTTTTGCTTTTAAAGAGAACACCCGTGAACTGCAACCTGTTAATTTAATTAACAGACGATAGATAGGGCTTCTATTCAATTCCTACACCAGGAATCAGTGAAGCGAGGAAAGTTCAAGGTCTGCTCTGGAGACATCCCTTACCCCCTTGGAGCCAGGACTTTGAGGGTTCCTCACCAAGAGCCTTCCCTCTAGGAGTCTCCTCTGCCCTCTCCCTGAAGGGCTGGTGCGTCTGCCCCCTCCTAGACACTTTATCCTGCCTAGTTGCTTGCCATCCTCGGGAAGGGAGGAGAGGCGCCGGGGATTCGGGGTCGGGGCGCCTGGCCGCTTCCGCATTCGCGGGCAGGGCTGAGCAAGCAGCCGGGCTGCGGGCAGCAGGCGGGGAGGGCTCCGCTGCGGCTGGACCGCGCGGCGGGGGAGGCGCGCCTAGCGCGGGGCCGCGTACTCACCCGATGGGGCCGCGCGGGCTCGGGGCGTCTGCACACTGGGGACACGGCGTTGCACAGCCGTCCGCCGCGCGGGCGGCCTCACTGGGCAGAGCGGCGAGACAGGCCGGCGATTCTCTGTAGCCGCTGCTGTCACCGAGCTAAAAATACCTGCACGGCCCACACCCGCCGCCGCCTACGCCGGGCGCCCTCCGCAAAGTCCGCCGGCCGCGGGCCGGGCAGTGGGAGTGCAAGGGCAACGGCGCCGCACAGGTGACGGACGTGGCTCCAGCTGTGCGGCAGCCTCCGCAGCTGGAGGCATGGCCTCCCGCCGCCCCCGCCCTCCCGCTCCCTCCCCTCCCGCCTGCGCCGCGGGCAGACTCCAACCCGCGGGCCGCGCGCGCCACGGCGGAGCCTGCCCGGACCTGGCCAGCTTCTGCAGAGCTCGCGAATGCGGGCTGGGGACGCCCTAGCAGCCAGGCAGGGCCGGGGGCGGCAGGCTTTAGCCTAGCGTGTCCGCAGCGGTCCCTTCTTCTTGGGGGGAGTCGACAGACTTCTAAAACCCACCATGCTGCAGGGAACCAATGAGGTTCCTAGGTGGAATGTCCTCAGAGAGCTGCAAACTTTCTAATGCAGCCTCTGGTCACAGAGCATCCTTTCTGCTTTAGTCTATTAGTAGTATGGAGGTGAGGAAACTGAGAGAGAGAGCCTGAGCGGAGTATGAGAAGTCTTATACTTACTTTCCAGCCTATCTGGTATGACATACTCATGCAAATATATTCACACATATACACACATATTTATAAATACACACATTCATATACACTTAGAAAATAACATATATATATATACATATACACACATATAACTACACATATGAGAAGCACACATACACATACACAGTTTTTAACCTTTCTGCATCCTGAAGCTCTCAGGAGCCTATCATCCTGTAGTGCTTAAATGATTCATCTGTAGCTTGGGAGAGGAAGACACTCTGACTGCATTTGGCCAATTCCTTTATTCTTGATGTAATCTTTTTTCCACCATATATATATGTGTGTGTGTGGCCTTTATTTCCTTCCACACCCAATAGCAACTGCTACCTCATTTTATCGATTGCTTATAATGTATTAAAAGCTGCTATCCAGCATACTGATATTCCATGATAATAGAAGTGATTACTAGTTTGTATAACAAATGGGAAAGGGGATAATTCTTATACGTCTACAATAGCAAACTTATAAGGAGAGAACTAGCCCTTTTGCTGTACTGGCGGCATGATTCAGAAATGGGTTGACTAGCAAGAGAGAGAGCTGAGGTGTTAGCAGATTTTACATGGGTTAGAGAGAGCCATTACTAAGTTTTGCAGTGTAGATAATCGACACACGGATAGTTGGGAGTTCACTGTCATACTTCTCACAAGTTTAACATCTTTTCCTGCTTCTAAGAATGATCACATACATCTATTTTGTAGTCATAGTTTGTGGATCTAATAGAACTCTTAGCTTAGTAAGATGCTCTTTGGTGAGGCTTTCACAAGTTTTCTCAGAGCCATTGCCTATGCTAGCACTTGGTACATTTAACTATGATACTTATTATATTTTGCTGCATCTTTTTCTTCCCTATTAAGCTATAAACTCTTTGAGGGCAGAAACTAAATCTTTCTCACCATGGCATCCTCAACACATAATGTAGTGAGTTATAATAACGGCTCAATAAACAGTAGATTAATCCCGGAGATTAATAATTGAATTCTTCTGTGCTTTTATAATTATGATTAGGACTATTGTACAAAGAATTACTGTTTAACATGGGTTTCATGTGCTATATTTTCCTTGTATCTCCATTTAAAACAAGGAGTCTTCAATCAATTGAAACTCGAATTAAAGCTTCATAAATAATGCAGCGTGATACTGAGGTCTGGGCTTCAAACAGAAAGCACTACTCCTATCATGGAAAGGTAGTCTGTAAAACATTGAATTTCAAAGGCTAGTGGGGTAAAAATCATTGAGCAGCTTCTCCTCTGTCTACTTGAGAAACAGAACTCTCTCCATCCAGTCCATTATCAGTTGGATTACATGGGCGTCTACTAGAATGAACACAGCTAATCAAAACCAAAATGTCTAGCTTCAGTTACATGGAGTTCATTACCATTCCTTTAGATCCCTGTCTTAATACCGTCTTGCTTCCTTTTATAATAATTTTAAGAATAAGCTCAACCAATGCTCACTATTTTCTCTTGAGTGCTCTCAGGGTTTAAGGAAGATAGTTCTCCAGAACTATTTCAATGCAAAATATTGAAATGGGCAAGGTTTTCTTCAATATCAGTATTCCTTTTATACCACTGACCAAGAAGCTTGTGCCCTTTGCTTCAAGAGCCACCCAGGATCTCCATTTTAGCCCTATCTAAAGATCAGACAGGGGAACAGTTTCTATACTCTATCTTTGTCATGATAGCATGTAGTGATAAAAGCTCAACTTATTGAAGGCTTATTGTGTACCAGGCTCATTAAATGCATTGAAACATTTAATCTCTGCTATAGACCCATGAAATAGCTTCTATTAGTATCATTTACATATTTACCTTTGAGGAAAGAGACACACAGAGACTGAGGAGTTTAGGCAATATCTCAGACGAGCCAGAGTGATAGAGCGAGGATCCGAAGCCAGATAATGTGGCGCTCCAGCCCACGTATTAACCCCTTACCTTATACTTCTTCTCAATGTACCAGGAAAGAGATGTGGGTTTTATAGTTAGGAGACCCGGAATAGGGAACATTGGTATGAATTTTGGTTCCACCACTTAGGAGATACAGCTCTAAGCAAATTGCTTCTATAAAATTACAATAAGAATCCCTATATCTGCTTTTCTTCATCATTGAATTTATGAGATGTTAGACTTAGGGTTCCAAAGAAGGTCATTCATCCTGTTTAAGGACAGATTCTACTCAGGTTTTGGCTACTGTTCTCCCTATCCTCCAGTCTCTTTCCATATCACTCACTACCATGCAGACCTGTTAGTAGTTTTAAATGCCCTAATATGTGTCAGGCACCTATGCAGTATCAGATACATAAGTGGTGCTCAATAAAGGCCATTCTTTCTTCCCATCAAAACTTACTATTCTATAGAGACTGTCTTTAAGACAAAAATCTCTTGATCCAGTACACAAATGGTGATTACTTACTCACTTAACCATTTCTCCAGTGTTGGCCAGCAGTGTTTAAAAATGGAAGCGATAGAAGCTCTAGAAAGAAATCAGGATGGCAGAGCTTCAGATCTTCCACTCACCCCATTCTTATTTTAACCTAAACAGTTCCATTTATTTTCTACATAGTAATTCAGCAAATTGGCCACAATTTTAGAGTGTCAGGACAATCATAGAAATAGTTTAAGTAGGAAACTCTCAAATCACACTATCCAAACATATACCTACTCCATCTCCACATAGTCAACCCTGTAGATAGGCTTAAAATGTGTCTTGTTTACATGTAATTTCTTTGTAAAATTTGAGTACAAAAATGAGAAGTAACTACATGAGGTGATCTTTATTGTTCATCTCATTTATCTCAGTAGGTTGAAATATATTGTATTTAAAAAAAAGACAAACTTAATATGCATTTCAAAAATTGCTAAAAATTTGTATTGTGACTAAAATGTAACCCCTCCAAATGACCCTTTTTAAGCAAAAGGAAACTATAGCTGGAAGCATCAATAATCTCTATCAAGTCAATCAGTAAACACTTTTTTATCAGTGATTTGATGGATTACAAGCAAAACTATCTTTAACTTCCAATCACTTATTAAGATGATGCTAATTAATTGTGCACCCTAAATATAAATGGCATTATATCCTTATTGCCAAAGAGGTAAGAATAGAAATTTGAACAAAGTCCATAATTTTCTTCTGGTATTTAAAGGCCAGTGACTCTCCTGGCCAGGATTTTCCTCAACAGTCCTAATTGCAAATGTCCAGTCTTATTGGACCCCGTGGACATTGATATATTTGAGGTCACATGGCCTGAATTTTGCTTGGGAAAGATGATCATCGCATGTCTACTGCTTGGAATGCTATAACATGTGGCCTGGAATTCTGGTTCGGCCAAAATGTACTAATGTAATATTAAGAAAATTACTTAACCTCACTGTACAGTACTAGTACCTATCTCAGGGGCTGTACAGGGACTAAATAATGTGTGTTATATTCTTAACATTTGGTCTGGTACATATTAAGTTCTCCATAAATGCACTTTTCATTATTATTATCATTCATCTCATCCTTGTCCTGCTTATATTCTGCACGTACCAGAGTTTCTTTAACCAAAGGACTGATTCACCTAGCCTTCAGCCTACAATTGGCTGGGCAAAGGAATTTTTCCGTACAGTTTTTAAAGTGAAGGAGTCATGCAAACGGAGGGTGAGGTAGCATTCTTAGGAGTAGATCTGTCATTTGCTTGATGGCAGCATCAGCCCTGACTCACATGGACCTGTCCCGAAGAATCTACATAAATGCAACTGTTCTGTCAGAGTCGTTCCTCTTGTGATGACAGAGAGGGACAATTTTTTCACTGTCCACTCCCTTCAGTTTCTTTCACTGCCTTTTCTTGCCTTCTGCTCTGCCCCACATCCACTCTTACATATACAGAGGCCCTAAGAACTGACCAGTGCCTCACTTCCAGGGAGCAGTGTTTAATAGAGATTGGCGATGACGTCATCCCCAGGATGGTTTTAAATAGCAGATTTGCTTCTGGGCAGCTTCGACCTGACCTTCTCTTTCTTTTTATTTGGTGTCTAAAACAAATAATCTTCCTCTTTCTGTTTCCAACAGACTCACTTGGACAAGGTTTGATAGACCTAGCCCAAGGCGGGGGTGGGAGAGGCTAGATTTGGGAGAAGACAAAAATATACTGGCTTTCAAGAGACTTAATTTCACATAAAGTACCAAATACACCACCCAATCAATAAATATATCCAAAGCAACTAGTCCAGCAAAGCACTACAAAATGCTGAGGTTTCAAAGATAAATACAGCGTGTCTGTTTCCTCAGGAAACTCACAATCTAAATGAGCAGACAAGAGACAGCTTATAATAACCATAAATAATAATACAATTGACATATGATTGAGGCCAAATGCATTTTACTGACCATAAGGGCTACGGAAGTTTGAAATGGAGAAATAAAATTGTCCTTAGGAATTGCTATAGGAGACAGATGAAAGAAGTAGCTTGAGGCAAATATTGAATGATAAGGAGAACTTAGATAAACAGAAAAAGAAGAAAAGAAGAAATTCTAGCCAAAGGGGCACAGCACAGAAACAGTGCTCATTACCCAGAAGGTTCTCAACAAATAGGACTGAAGCAGGGGCTAAAACAAGGATGAGATTAAGAAAGTGGGGAGGGGTGATAAAGGAAAGGAGCTAGGAGGAGCAAGAATGCTATAGTCCATTCACAGGCATGGATAGTAGGAGATAGTGAATAGTCATTTGGGGAAGTAGAGAAAACCAAGTTGTTGAGAATGGACTTCTCAGTTCCAGCTATTTTAGCAGTAAGGGAGTTGGAGCAAGGAAACAGGATAGAAAGGGTAACACGAAAAGTAAGAGAAATACTTTGTACCACAAATTTAAATAATAAGAAATGGAGATGATTTACTTCTGTATTTGGAGACAATGGTCATACTTTCATATAACCATGAAATGAAAAACAGGAAGCCTCACCCTTGACCCACGGACTGGAAGGACAGTTTTGCCCACTTCCCTCAAGGGGTAGGGGCGCAGTCCTCCCCACACCGCCTCCACGTCGCAGTTCACATAAAGAAATAAGGGACTTGGAATGCCTTTTTTTCAGTATCAGGGTCCCTTCCTTCATCACACTTGCTCAGCAAGGATGGCCCACTCCTCTGAGTTTTAGTATGTTGTTAAGAAAATGAATCTCACATAGAGCTTTAGCTTCTCATAGTGAGCACTTATATGTGTTGGGTATTATAATAATGAAATTCAAAATGTTGTAGACTAACTTATATATGGCACAACCAACATATCTTCCTAGCTATGAATCAGCAAACATTTCCTTTACTAACTATATTAGTTTCCTCAACTGCCACAACAAATTACCAATACGGTGGCTTCAAACTACAGAAAGTTGTTTTCTCATAGTTCTAGGAGCCAGAAGTCAAGGTACCATCAGGGCCACACTCCCTCTAAAGCCTCTAGGAGAAAATATTTCCTTGCCTCTTCAAGCTTCTAGTGGCTCCTGGTGTTCCTTGGCTTGTAGATACATCATTCCAATCTCTCTCTCCACCTTCACATCCTCTTCTGTCTGTGTTCAAATCTCCATGTTCTTTCTCTTACAAAGACACCAGCCTTTGGATTTAGGACATGCCCCAAATCCAGGATAATGTCATCTCAAGATCCTTAACTAATTACATCTACAAAGACCTTATTTCCAAATAAGATCACATTCTGAGGTCCTGGTGGATATGAATTTTGGGAGGACACTATACAGCCTATTGCAGTCATAAGTAAGCAAATGTTTCCCATCTACATGTCATAATTTGACTTATAGTACTGGGTTATTTTTCCAATATAGGGTAAAAATACATATGAGAAATTATTTACTTAAAGATAATTTTTTTGTAAATATCTCTCCAAATAATGTTATCAAAATCTCCCGCATTATGACGCTAGCATTGTTCACTACCAAGTTTTTGTTTTGTTTCCATTTGAAGAGATTTATTAAGCCTCTAAATGCTTAAGTGTTGTATGTTATTTAAGCTTCCATTCCAAAATATTAAACAGTCATTTTAATTTTTTTATTATTATTATTATTTATGCCTACAGCACCTGATCTTCCTAGGTGGTCTCCCATCCAAGTACTAACTGTTAAGGGTGGAAAATTTTCAAGTGAGCCAACTCTGGCTTCTGTAATCTGCTTGCTTATTTGATGTTAACCAGGGTGTGGTTCTAGGCTTTATAAACTGCTTCTTTTGGGAGCTTGGGGCTCATCTCTTTTAACCCTGAATGGTAGAGAGTCAGTCGCCAGCCCCTAATAAAGGCTGACAATTCATCTCAATTGTCTCCATGGGTCTTAGATTTGATCGAACCACAATACTAACCAGACCTGACCCTGCTTAGCTTCCGAGATCAGACATCGGGCTTGTTCATGGTGGCATAGCCATAGAGCATGGACCATGGCTCCACTGAGGAATGAAACAAGAACCTTATACATGTAAAGCAGACATGTTAACCACTACACTATGGAATCACATCCCAAAACAGTCATTTTTAGGAAACTCTTCTTTGTCAGATACTTCCAGGTTCTGGCAATATGGAGGTGAAAAAGACCAAGTTCATGCTCTCAGGTAGCTTGTTCTAGTGAGTGCACAGATGGTAAACACAAAATGCATAATGACATAATTTCAGATGGTGAGACATGCTAGTAAGAAAAGTAGGTAGAATCAGAGCATTGAGAAAGGGTGACCAGTGCAGGCTTCTCTCGGGATGTTTACGCAGAATAATTAAGCTAGCTGCTCACTGACACAACTTTATGTCTATTTCCTCCATTGTATTTTTACTAGAGGAGCTAAACAGTCCACATACTACATGAATCATAATCTTCCTATAAAATAATCACAGTTCTTTACGTCAAAGGGGTGTTCTGGTTATTGCATTGCTAAACACAGATTGATGCACCCGCGGTGTATCTATTCACAATCAACTGCATTCCAGGCACCATTCTAGGTGCAAACAGACACAGAAAATACACAACAAAAGTCCCAGTATCCTGTAAACTTCCATAGAATAGGGCTTACATTCCAATATTAGACATGAAAACAGAAAACCGAGGTTTAATCCTCAGCTCAAACTTTTACTTCTCCCTTACCCTTAGCAAATCACTTTATGGTTCTAGACCTGTTTCTGAGTCTGTAATGTTAGGAAATTGGACTAGACAATCTTTGAGTGCCCTTCTGACTCCTTTGTCTTAGAATGGACAGCAATCTGATTTTCCATAGCTAAGGAGCCACAATTATTCTTGGAATCATGAGTAGAAAACAATAGCTTGGACCTTGGGGTCTATAGTTTGGTGGGTGGTATCATTATGGGGAAAGATGATACTACCTATATTGAAGCAGAGACCCCAGCTTGGAAATATGGGGAGCAGATCTAGCCTCAGGGGGTTAGCTTACTGACCTGCCAAACACTAGACAAGGAATTCAGTGGCTTCAAGAAAAGATTGAATTAATATATATGGAACACTTAGAACAGCGCCTGGCACAGAGAAAACCTCAATAAATAAAATGGTTGCTATTATTGGCTTGTTTTACAAGAACTGGATTACACTTAGAAAGCCAAGGTAGAATAATCGAGCAGTCAGGGCAAAGCTTAGATAGGAAAGCAGCTGCTTGGTGGTCATGCTGGTGTTCACCACATACTGCCTACAGCCTGACTGCTAATCCCCACCCACCAAAGGTGCAAATACAGAATTTCTGATTTGAGCAACTAAGTCCACATATTCAGTGAAACAAAGAATATAAGTCTTCGTGCAGGCTTTGAATAAAAATAGAGTCATGAGCCACTTAATGATGGGGATGTGTTTTGAGATGTGTTTATTAGGCAATTTCATCATTATGTAAACATCATAGAGTGCACTTACACTATCTAAGATGGCCTAGCCTACTACACCTAGGCTATATGGTGTAGCCTATTGCTCCTAAACTACAAGCCTGTACAGCATGTTACTGTGCAAAACAACATGAGATTAAATCAAGCACAAGAGAAAACGATGACCCAAGACATGTGGAGAACACAAGGTATGTGAAGCTGCTGCTGTTATAATGTACTGTTTTACAGTAAATTTTTTTATAAGTAGAAAGAGTACACTCTAATGATTGAAAGCATACTGTAGTAAATACATAAACCATTTAGTAATATAAACATTTAGTATCATTATCAAGTATTATGTACTGTACATAATTGTGTACATAATTATGAACTGTACTTTTATACAGCTGGCAGTGCAGTAGATTTGTTTACACTGGGTATCTCCACAAACATGTGAGCAATGCATGGCACTAAGACATTACAACAACTATGACACCACAAGGTAATAGGAATTTCTCAGCTCCATTATAAAATTATGGGGCCACCATTACATGTGGGACTGTTACCGGAAAGTGAGGATCCTCTCCCAGTACATTGTTCAGGTTCTTTATGTCTCGAACAAAGAATTGAGCAAGACACCGAAATACAGTAGAGAAGTAACGCTTTATTAGAAGGGGAAGTACACTTCCAGACGTGGAAGCGGGCCTGAGCAAGAGAAGCGTGGCTAAAAAGGCCTGGTAACAAAGTCTTTGAGGTTTTTATCCCTATTCACTGTGGGTGGTTACTTTTCTTAGAGGGGTGGGTTTCCTTGATTGACAGCTAAGATTGACAGGACTTAGTGATTCATCATTTGCCTTCTGCACATATTTGTTCCCAGAATTCAGTCTGTTACAATGATATTAATGAACTTCTGGGCATATGTATCATATTATAATGATGGTATAATGAGGCTCAGGTGAGTTGAAGACCCTTGAGGTCTTCATTGTGCAGGTATGAGTGACTGGCTTAAACCGGTACCTAATTCTCTGCTTGCTTGTTTCTTTGTGGAAGTTACTTTTAGCCTAAAAATGCCTTCTGGCTTGCTTAATTGTGGGCAGATTAGGGTGGACCCCTTCTAGGATAGGATGACTTCAATGCCTTTGCAGGCAGACCCGAAATCCCCTAACTTTACTGCCTAACTCTTTTCTAAGAGCCATGAACTCCCTTATCATTAGTATGAATGTTGAGGGAAAGAAGGTCTCTTCTATATCTGCTTCCTGCTGAGAAGGACCTTCATCCCTGCTTATAGGGGTTTCACGGAGCTCTTTCCCTTTCTGCCTTAGTTAGGATGGGGTCTTAGGTTTCCTGCTGAAGTGCCTCCTCAATCCCTAGACAAGGAAAAGAAGATATAAACTTGTTACTGAAATCATATATCTATTAATTTCTATTATTGATTTGCCTATTAAGTGAGTAAAGGGAAACAAGCTTGATTAATATATTCATTAAAGAGTTAAAAAAAAGACTTTTGGCCCAAAGTCTCCTCCCCTCTCACTCTCTAAGGTCCCTGTCTGGCCTAACACTACTCCTGCTAACAATTGGGCGATAACCCTTATCAATAGCCAGAGGATCTGAGTTACCAGTTTCGGGGCAATTATCTGGATTTGACCAAGAGAAAGGGCCTTTTTTTCCCAAAGAAAGGAGAGAAGAAAACTTAACTAGGTTTACTAAAAAGATTAAGAACTCTTCAAGAGATGTCCCTTATCATTTCCTGCTAAAAGATCAAGAATTTTACAAGTGATGTCCAGTATCAGGACCTCTCATTAACTGAAATATCAATATGGATATGCAATGCATGGCTGTAATAAATTGAAGTTTAGACAACAATTTTGAGAAACCTAGGTAAGGATGGTAAATATTCCAGCAGGCAATTTGTACACACAGCTCTATAACTGAGGCAAGAAACTAGGGCTGACACAACAGATGTGCCAGCCATCAGCTGGCACCGATGAGTCAGTGTTTCTAAAACGTGGTCTCCAGACCATCTGTGTTACAGTAAACTATGGTGGGTGTTAGAGCAAATTTCAGAACCCACCTACTGCATCAGAATCTCTTGCAGCAGAGTTTAGTAATCTCTATTTTAATAAGCTCCTGTGTGATTTTTATGCATTTTTAAGTTGGAGAAATACAGACAAAGGAAATTATTGATGTTATGGCTCTATTGATAAAGTTGCATAAGGAGAATATAAGGGAAAAGGTAGTCATGGAAGCCTTTGGATATGGCCCTGTAGCAGCTAGAATTTAGTCACTTCATACCACCTATTAAGTGAGTAGGACTCAATTTTGACTTCACAGTAGGGTAATCTGATACTTAGGGTCCATCCCAAACCAATGAAATTCATTATCTCTTAAAGGGAATGAGGTAGGTCCTTTCACTCCACAGTCCCAAATAGTTGCCCTACACCAAAGCTTACAAACTGGTAGCAATTTGGCCAGTGAATTATTTTCTTTGACCCTCACACTACTTTAAAACTTCAACTTAATTGCAAATATTTAAAAACCGATACACCTCACATTAGAAAAAGAAAAGAAAAAAAAACTGAATGTGTATCTTCTTATGAAAATCTGAAGAACTGGCCTTGCTGGGCCTACATTCTTGAATGGCAAAATAGCTGCCCCAACAGGGCCTTCCGCAGTCATTTAAATTACCCGCTTGGTCACCTGACCTCTGAAGGCATTTGCACACTATCAGGGGACTTTAGCACCTCAGCTTCTCCGACACCTACCTTGCATCCCAGTCCTCATCTCAGCCTCTTGTCACAGATGCTGATGTCCCTTTAAGCACGGCCCATAGTTTGGACAAACAACTTGTAAGAAGCCTTGCCTTAACTTCAGATTTTATCCTCTGATTTCTGGAGCTCGTGTCCTGGAGCCGTAGTTGCCTCAGTGTCAGGTCACAAGGAGAGAACTGGTGCAGCTGGTGCAGCTGCCCTGAAAGCAGCACTCACCTCAGGCCAAGATGAAGTTTGACACTGATACTGATACTTCTGCATTCTATGGACAGGGCTGGGCTCCCTTCTACTCACAAATCAGTTGGATATCTAGACTCTCCAGAATGACCCCTGGCAAGCCCCTCAACTCGGTGAAACCACTTTTCTTTGGGAGGGAGCAGCCTGCCTTGTTTGACCAGACAGCTTCTCTAGGTCTATGAAGGCTTGGATTTGATTAGCAGAATTTGAGAAGTGTGGCTCTCCCTGTAATAATGAACTTCCTCATGTCTTTTTGTTTGTTTACTCTCATAAACATTAGCTAATAAACTGATCATTATTTTTAAAATATCAGTGCTAAACATTTGCATGTAATTTTTGGTGTGTTAGTGCTATGAGAAGGTATATATTTGTCCCGCCCGCGGGACCGGTTATTTGGTGGGAGAACCGAGGAGAACCCAACCTAAAGAAAAGAGGGGTAACACGGACGAGAGAAAAGAGTGGAGGCAAGACAGTGTTCTGATCAAGCCTCAAATTTTATTCTGAGCAGCAGTTGCTTTTATACAGGAAATAAGAGAAAGGGGTAGGGCTGATTAGGGAAAGAGGAGTATATGGCATGATCTGATTGGCCAGCTGGCATCAGCGTCGTTCTGTCCTGCGGGTATTGCGGCTTCCTGTTGCTTAGTTAGAAGGTGCTGAGTGACTTATGCAAAAAGAAGAACAAGTTCTTTCCGGCTACGTGACCTTCCTGGTAATTTATAATGGCGGACCTCTAGTCTTAAGATGGCTCCTGACATCTCCCCCTTTTTTATTTCTTAAAATGCCAAAGCCTTTTTTGCTGAGGCGCAGATAGACTGTGCCTGTCTTAGGCGACCCCTCACCAGTCTGGGCCTTACCCGTCATCGGCACATGAAAGTCATGCAATCATGCCCTGTCTTAGGTTGGTCCCAGCCCTGAGGGATTCTTACCCGTCTTTGACTACCAGCCTCTGCGTCTTGGGGGTGAGCTTTAACCGAGTGAGGGAGCAGTGGCCTGACTCCTCCCGAAGGCTGGGAGTGGCAGAGTGATGTCAGCTAACCTCTAGGTAGCCAGGCATGCTCTCAGGGAATTCTGGAGCAGGTCAGGTAAGGACCTTCCCTTGCACTATTAGACGTTGCACTCAGCTCGGTGCCCAGGCCTCTTGTTTTATATCGGAAGAGGCGGGCCTGTCTCCAGTTACCAGGCCGTCCCCGAAGGGCGGGAGCTAGGTCCTACGGATAAAGCGCCATATTTTGCTATACCAGGGAAGGTTTATTTCTTCATCGAGGAGGGAGAACTGCAGACCAGCAGGCGCGGTGGGCGGTTCTTGATTGTAGCTGTCAACCGGCTCCTGGGAGGCAAGGCGATGGTAATGGACTTCTAACGGTCTTTTGATTGCATTGTCAACCTGGTCTTTGATAAAGGTTGTAAGACGATTAAATGCCCAAGGCCCAAATGAGATTAGTAAGAAAATGCCTACAAGAGGTCCTAAAAGGCTAGGTAGCAAGGTGGTAAGCCAAGGGGAGGCAGAGAACCAGTTTTGGTACCAAGACTCTTGTTGTTCTCTAGCTCTTTTTCTATTTTCTAGACTCTTTTTTACCTTGTCAAGGCTATTTTGCACAAGGCCTGTCTTATCAGAATAAAAACAGCATTCTTCTCTGAGGGCCACGCAAAGGCCCCCTTCTTTGAGGAAGAGGAGATCAAGCCCTCTTCTGTTTTGCAAAACTACCTCTGAGAGGGACGCTACAGAGTCTTTTAAGTCTTGTATTCCTTCTCTGAGGTTATTAAGGTCTTTGTCAATAAGAGATTGAAGTTGTAAGTATTGGTTGTTGGAAGTGACTAAGGAAGCAATGCCAGTGCCTGCTCCTATGGCACTGACACCTAACAAGACAGAAAGGGTGATAGCAGTGAGAGGCTCACGCTTGTTACGAGACGTGGCATCTGGATCTATGAATTGAAGGAAAGTATTAGGGTCGTGGAGAAAAAATCGGGGGAATAAAACAACAACTACGCAGTAATCGCGAGAGGTCAAAAAGTGGGATGTAAAAACGTATGGGGTTAAGCCAGAGGAGCAAGCAAAATAAGTGCCACTAGCAGCAAGCACATATGAGAATGTGTGATTGATTGTCATGGTTTGGTTACATATGGGAATTAGGCTGGTCGGGGGACGCATTGCTGGTCCTATGAGACAGAGGCCTAAGCCTGTCCGTGGGGCCCTGTGTTCGGCCTCTATGGGAACGGTAATACCCTGATTATTTTTTCCAAGGCCCTTGCCCGGGATGAACCCTTGGTTTAGCATTTGGTGAGTAACGGTAGCTGAGGGACTGAACATTAAAACTCCCATCTGGCTCAATATGTCGCGACCCCACAGATTCACGGGAAGCCCAGGGACAATAAAGGGGCGGACCTGACCAGTGTTTCCATCAGGGTCTTCCCAGGTGAGGAGTTGAGAGCTTTGTAAGGTGTTTTGAGAGTGTCCTATGCCTTGAAGATGAGTAAGAGAGGGCTGGCAAGGCCAGGAGGAAGGCCAGGAGGCCTTTGCAAGCACTGTAGAGTCAGCGCCCGTGTCAAGGATGCCTTTGAATTTTTTGCCATTGATTTTGAGTGTGAGGTATGGGCGTTCTCGAGAAAGTTGTTGGATCCAAAAAATATCAGAGGAACCAGGCGTAGACGCCCCTCGGGAAGGCCCTAGGGAAGGATTAGATGTGTCGAGGGGTAGGGGTAGAGCCTGAGCAAGGCGTTGACCTTGGTGTATATAAAGTGGGCCTCTGGAGCTACTGGCTAATATCTTTATCTCCCCGGAATAATCACTGTCAACAATAGAGGGAAAAATGGTGATGCCCTGCAAGGTAGAGGAGGCCCTTCCAAGGATAAGAAAAAATGTTTTAGGGGGAGGGGGCCCAAAAACGCCTGTGGGGATCACCTGAGTCCCGCTATCGGGCTCTAATATGATGTCGGAGGAGGCACAGAGGTCCAGTCCTGCGCTTCCTGGGGTGGCCCTGTAAAGGGAATGGACTGATTTTGGGGAAAGGTGGGTAGGGGCTGAGTTTGTTCTATCTGGCTGTTCCCCGAGGCCCTGAGAAAAGGGATTGGCTGAGGGGCCCGGGGCTGGCCCCTCTGCCCGTTTCCCTGCTGGCGAGTGATGGGGTTACCGAGTATGTCGGTGGTGGAGCGGCAGTCTCTAGCCCAGTGTCGGCCCTTTTTGCAAATAGGGCAAGGTGTCGAGGGAGGAGAAGGTCCTTTATTATAAGGGCCCTGAACCCTGGGTTTGTCATGGGAACCGTGGCATTGACGGGCAAAGTGCCCTGGCTGACCGCATTTGAAACAATTTTTTTGTTGGCCAGGGTTGGCCTGGATTGCAGCACCAACCGCTAGATGAATGGCCTGAGATACCTTGGAAGTAAATGGATCAACGTCTCGGCACAAGCGAAGCATTTCATCGAGCGTCTTGTCCCGGGTCTTACCCCTGAGGACGGCCCGGCGGGAGGCGTTAGCATTTTCAAAAGCCAATTGTTTGACTAACCTGTCATTAGCGGCGTCGCTTCCTAGAGCGCGCTCAGCAGCCTCTAGAAGGCGACTGACAAATTCACTGTAATCTTCCTGGGGACCTTGGATAACCTTGGTGAGTGGTGTGGTGGGGGTGCCAGAACTAGGAAGAGTTCTCCAGGCCCCAAGAGCAGCATTATGTGTCTGAGAAAGGAGTCCAATAGGGAGATTTCGTTGTCGCTCTTCAGTGGCATATGTCCCCTGACCAGTAAGTTTTTCAAAGGTCCAAGAATGAGAGCGGGGATTTTTAAGATTATTAGCGGCTATAGTCTGGCAGCGGTCACAGAAATCAGCCCACCAAGTTAGATATTGGCCACGGGTGAGGACAGCCTGGACTATGCGGAACCATTCACAAGGGAGAAGGTGTCCCCCTCGAGACAGTGTTTCGAGGACAGATAAGGTGTAAGGAGCATTAGGTCCATAAGTCCTGACAGCTGTATTTAGTTCTTTTAAGTTTTTGAACTGTAATTTATGGAACTCTCTACGCTCCGGGGCGGGGGGAGGGAGTTCGTCGTCACTGCTTTCTTCTTCATCATTATTGTCAGCAGTGTCCTCTCCACCTTCAGGGGCATCAGGGGGATCAGCGGTGTTAGAGGTGGGAGATTCAGGTCGTTGGGATCAGGTGATGACAGGGAAGGTGAGGGTTTTTGGTTTGGGGTTTTTGGAGGGTTTTATGGGCAAGCGTTGGGCGGTAAGGACAGTCTCTTGTAAAGCAGCCTGAAGGGAGGCTAGTTTGTTCTCTATCTCGGCCATCTGTGCAGCAAGCTTATCTTTGGTTTGTGAAAGGTTGTTGCCGTTGGAGGCGGGGAATGGCAGAACAGGCGCACAGAACTGTGGATTGTAGGGTGGGAGCCAAGTAGAAGGCCAATCTGGGTTATGATATCGTACGGCCTCATCTCCTAAGGTGGCGGCATCACCAGGATCTAAGGGGTCATTGAGTGGTCTTTTAGTTAGTAAGGGATTGGTAAGAGGACTTTTAGGAGAAGGGGGATGTTCTGTGGGCAAAGAAGGGTATATACCTTTAGTTGGAGAGGGATCGCTCATGTCTATAACGACTGAGGGACATCTAGAGGGGGGCTTCTCAGTGGGAAGAGAAGCAACGGATGCTGAGCGAGACAGCGGTTTAAGGCAGTACTCCGCTACTGACAAGAGTTGTCGTTTTTCGGGGTCATCGGAGGCGGTTTCTACAATATCTCGAATTAGTCCCCAATAAGAGAAAGCAGAGACGGGGACGGCATCAGGGCCTTCCTTTTGTAACTTATCGTTTAAGTCTCTGCCTACCTTTTGCCATTTTTTTGGATGGATTTCGGGGCCATTTACTATGAACCAGGGACAGACTTCATCAATGAAGAGAAAAAATTTGACTAAATCCTTCTTTTTTACTCGGATTCCTCGTTCCTTGAATGAGCGTTTTAAGTCTTTTATGAATAGTGCTTCTCTGGACAAGGTTTGTCCCATCTTTTTGTTTTATTTATCTAAAAAGAAAGAGGGATAGGAACTGAGGAAGTGAACATAGGTATCAAGGCAAAAAGGAGGAGAAGGGAACTTAACTTCTCTCCCGCGTGGGCAGCCGGTTAGTACAATCCGCTAACACGGACCCCCTGGGGTGCGATGCCTAAGGACGTCCCGCCGGCTGTGCCTTTGGGCATAGACAAGGCTCTTTTACAGAGGCGCCAGAGGAGGGATTATATCAGAGGTCTCGACGTGGGCAGTCGGTTGGTACAATCCGCCAACACGGCTTCTCAAGAGGCGAATCGCAGACCTACAGCTCTCTCCAGGGCGGAGGGAGAGGTCTACGACCGGGATGCCCTCTGAGTGGACGACTTCTGCCTTAAAGTCGACTGACACACTGTATTTTCCCAACTCAGAAAAAGCAGCCTCTAACCTCAGGGGTGGACGGCTTGTGCCGAGAAGCGGGCTAGAGAGAAAGGTCCCAAATCCTTTGAGAAAAAAAAAAAAGGAAAAGACAAGAGGACCTAGAGAAGACAGAGGGAGTTATGCTCAACTCTTTTCCCCGTTTAAAATTTGTTACCTATGATCCTAGCAGTCCGTGTTGAAACTAAACTAAGGCGGATGAACACTCACCGAAGACGGCGATCTCCGGTGAGCCGAAGACGAGGACCTTCCATGAGCGGTGAAAGGCAGTCTTCTCTGAAAAACTTCTCCTTAACGAGCTGCAGCCTCTGTTATTTCGTAGTCCGCCTGGGTAAGGGTTCTGCACTCGGGCCCCACGTTGGGCGCCACTTGTCCCGCCCGCGGGACCGGTTATTTGGTGGGAGAACCGAGGAGAACCCAACCTAAAGAAAAGAGGGGTAACACGGACGAGAGAAAAGAGTGGAGGCAAGACAGTGTTCTGATCAAGCCTCAAATTTTATTCTGAGCAGCAGTTGCTTTTATACAGGAAATAAGAGAAAGGGGTAGGGCTGATTAGGGAAAGAGGAGTATATGGCATGATCTGATTGGCCAGCTGGCATCAGCGTCGTTCTGTCCTGCGGGTATTGCGGCTTCCTGTTGCTTAGTTAGAAGGTGCTGAGTGACTTATGCAAAAAGAAGAACAAGTTCTTTCCGGCTACGTGACCTTCCTGGTAATTTATAATGGCGGACCTCTAGTCTTAAGATGGCTCCTGACATATATTAATGTAAGTAATTTGTCACTTAAAACTAGTAAGCTGACACGAAATGTTTCTTATCTGCAGTAACAGGAAAAAATTTGAAAATTAGCATTTGAACTGATGTGGAAAGCACTTCAATTAATTCACTATCGGCATACAAAAATTAAAAATAAAACTTACAGTTTCGTTTAAGATAGTTTGCAGCCTTACTCCAAAGAATGGGGTTATCTTTTTCTTAATCATCTCATCTTTCACCTTGAGTAAAAGTGTAGCGTGATTTAAAAAAAGGTAGATTTTTGGAGATAGGTGGTCCTGGATTTTTATCCTACTTTGCTACATATTCTATCTAAAACAGATATCTTTATCTAAACTATTTGACTAATAATATATAAATTATGGTCCACAGTGAGGATTAAATGAAATAGTGGAGTAAAACATCTGATACATCCTGGCACGTCTCTTACCGTCTTGATAGATCTTTATTCATTCCAGTGGATAATAGGTCCAGTGGAAGCCCTCATAATTTTACAATGATTCCTGTATGAATACTTCACCAGAATTTTAATGAAAAAACATTATCACACCCTCTGGGGCCAAGACTTTTTTTCAGTATCTCTTAACCATGTTATATAAGTTCAATTCATACAATAGTTGTGATGTTGTTATAATTACTATTAAATAGAACTCTTTGCAGAGAAAAAGATTTTCAGATTTCAACAGATTGCCATTTTCTTCAAGCAATATTTCATCCTTTTAGGAAATATTGACTGTCTACTGTAGGAACAACTAAGATAACATTATCCCTGCTTATCTAATAAAGAAGACAGGTAAACATATCATCATTGTACTACGATATAGAAACTGAGGAATCGATATCCCATGAGAATATCGAGTACTGAACCTCTAGCTTTACCTAAAGATATGGAAGAATTCACAGAAGATGTAATAGGTGATATTACAAGATCATTATGAAAATAATTTTACTATCATGGCATATTACTTGTATAATACTCCACATAAAAGGCTCTTTAGATCTTTGAGGATTTAATAAATACTAATCTATAGCCATTTATAAAATTATTAAAATTAATTTTGTCACGAATTATGTTACAATGTACCATAACTGAAAAAGTATTAATCATGAATTTACTTGAATCTGAAAAATTCACTCTAGAAATGAGCAAAATAAGATAAAATACTGTAATTTTTTTTTTCTTGGGAGGGCCAAATCCCCTCCCCTTCCTCGTTAATGAAACACAATGATTTAATAATTAAGTAGCCTTGCAAATAATACATTTGAAGTGTAACAAAAGGAGAATTAAAATGAGAATCAGAAAAGGTGGATTTTAGTTAGCTCTGTCACTTCTAATCTGTGTCTCCTTGGATGAGTTTATTAATCTCTGGGCCTTCGGGGTCTCAATGCATTTTTGTAAACTTTAGGAGATCCAACATTTGAGGGACTTCTCTGTGGGCACCCAAGTTTCGCACCATGTACTTGTGTGTATTTTTACTAACACACAAGATTTCTTCATGTGAAAAATAAAGGTTTTGAACACACAAATATTTGTCTATGTGATCTCTAAAATTCTGTAGTTCTACATAATTTATATCAAGTGACAGTGAATGCAAATTTTATTCATTTTCTGTCTCAACTCATAGAAAGGAAAGTTTGGAGAAGATTTAACTCATCTATTTGCCTCTGTATGATTGAGACTAATTTGTCTTATATTTTTGAGTGAGCAGTGCGCTCTTCCTCCTGCCATCTTCTGATTGCGAGGACCGTAAAGTGGGCAGGATACATAAAAGTACATAACTGCAGAGTAAAGAAAGCTTGCCACTTATTTTTTTATAGCAACGCATTGATTCCACTTGGAAAATATGCCTTTAATTGCATGCTCCTAAGAACTAGACAGCTGGAATATCTGAAAAATGTGTAGTGGATAATCAGGTTTTCTTTCTCTTTTTCTAATTTTATTGTACCAAACGTATTCAAATCCTTTATCTGGGAAATATAAAATGAAGTGCAATAAAATTCTTTCTAGAATTCAGCATCAGTCTACAGTTACGTGCCATAATGAAGCATATTTCAATTTAACCACCCAGTCATGACTATGATAACAGAGAAAATCAATGCTGTTGGGTCAGACAACCCTCCTGAAATGTCATAAGAAGACATGCAATACTATTCTGAGAAACAAGATAGGGAAGTTCATCTTACAGTGGAGTCTGACACCAATCAAACCATCAATCAAGCTTTAGAATCAAAAAATAAGAAGTACCTGTAATAAATAGAAAGACTTGGAAATAGTTGGAGGCTCAAATTCTTTTTTCCCTTTAATAAAGCTAAGCAGCAAGGAAGCAAATAAATGTTTGAAATAAAATGTGTCTACACACTCCATAGAAAGTGAATTATTAGGTCAACAATAAAATGATTGGTTCAACAAGCCCTCCTCCTCCCACGTATTCAGTGACTTAATTGGTAGCTGGGAACTAATGTTGACTCTTCCCCTATAATTCAGTCTTTGGCTTCATGTTAACCCGGTGTTGTCAGTTTTGCCCATCACAGAGAATTATGAAAACCCGATCCGTTTTGCTAGAGTGATGTAATGCTAAGAAGTATTTCAAGTTGAAAGGACAAATTACATGGAAGGAAATGGAAAGTCATGGAAAATAAAAAAGAGAAGTATTATGAGGTCTGTGGTTCCTTTAATATATTATAAAAATACATATTTCTCTAATCTCTATGTCTCAGTTCATAAAAAAATACAAAAATCTGAACTGAGACCATAGGAGAATAGTAAAATGTTAAGATCAAGAGAGCAGATACAAAATTGAAAGGGAAGATGGCTAAGGGGCTGGTGATGTAAGTGCAAAGTGCTTATAAGTCAGAAAAGAATCATTTGTCTAAAAGCTCATTTTATTTTCCAGTAAATGGGAGGGAAAAAAGTCAGCACTTACTATTATGTGCTTTCTATTCACCATGGGAAATCTGATTCACTCAAACACTTAGAACTTATCATACATAAATGGGTAGAAGTGAGAATCTATCTGAAAGTTTTAAAGTGCATATCAAAAACAAAAAAAATCAGTGCCCTTTTTTTCAATAACACTAAAAGGTTCACTTAAGATTCTACAAACTCATCAGAGATGCATCCTTGAAAAATGAAAACTTCTTTCTCATATTTTCAAGCTGCTAAGTAAGTGCTAGCATATACCTGTTCTATAACTAAGTATACATTTTCAAGTAAGCTAAGCCAGAGTGAACATAAAGTCTCCTTGCTTATGTATATATATTTAAAACAGCATCGTTACTCATGAGATAAACTGAGAAATGTCTCTAAATATAGTTCATGAAACTAACCTCTCTGAAGAATAAAGCTCTTATGCTTGCATTAATATAGCTGATATAAGTAAATTTTATGTTAGTGGGGAATAAAGAAACAATTCAAAGTCTAAGCCTGAGCTTAGAAAAAAAAAAGTTTTTATTTATTTGCATCAATGCTAAGTAGAATCAATATAAGTGTCCCTTCAAAAACATTATAGGACAATTATGTTCATACATTAACATAATTTACAGTCTGAAAAATAAAAGTTGATTTTAACTCAAAAGATGTAGTTCCTTCTCAGTCAACTCTAAAATATTTAAATAGTTTCCATTGCCTTCAGGAGTACTGGAAGAGTTTCTTAGTGGCTGTCTAAATATATAAAAATCTTAAGCTCATTTCAATCACTCAAGGCCATAAATTTAAATTTTGCTCTTGTTAAGTCAGGACTCCTAATAAACATAAACAAATGTACATTTTTTAAAAATCATACAACAAAGAGAATATCTTCTAACTCATCCTCATTTTCCCCCAGGTGGAATGTTTATTCAGTCAGTGCGTTTTAAAAACATACTTACTAACAGGAATATATTTCCCCAACCAGCTCACTATTCTTTCAGGTAAGGCCAGTATCTGTGATGAAGATCCATAAAGATTACTTTTCTGAGGGCAGATTAACAAGCAGGCACATTTTCTACATAAATTACTTTTCCTAATAATTTAAAACTATGTGAATTTTTATTCAATTCCATAATTTATTGTAATTTTTTAAAGGGCATATTAAAACCAAGATTTATATTTATTTAAAAGTCTACTTTTTAAAGACCTGTTATCTACTCAGATACTGCAAGAATCCAGTGTGCTCGTGGATGCTGAAACGGCTGGGGCGGCTAGGATATTTCTGTGTTTTTTCACAGCAACTAGTTCCCAAATAATTTCAATTTATTCTAAACTCTTCACGGTGTTCAGGTTGTATAAAATTTTAATTATACCATTTTGCATTAAATTAATATATATCAGATGTCAAAGAAAATAATGCCAGTATCACATCATAGTTTGGTTCTCAGGTAGTTTATTTTCAATAACTTCAACAACTAATATATCGCTTTAATGATCCTGTAGTTCATGACAGATAAATCATTTTTAAAAAGGTACTAATCATAGTGCAGTTAATTACAGAAGCCTAAGGCATTTGGAGGATTCTCTTTGAATCATCTAACTAAAGAGGAACACTGGCATATGACCGTGAAGTCTTTTCTTTCTTTTCAACTAGTTTCTAAATCCCAAGTTTACCCAAAACCCTGTTCTCCCAGCTACTCTTTTATCTCAAACATCTCCAGATTTTAGTGTCATGGGTAGTTGGAAGGAGGTGAATATAAATAATAATGAGAGAACCGTGGAGTGGAAAGGAGTGGAGTGTTCCACCAGTGTAATGGAGCAGAACACTACACCTCACAATCCAAACAAGCGTATTGTCTATCTCTTCCTTTCTCCCTAAGCTTACAACCCCAAGTGACTGCTCAAATGCCATCTGAAGTGGTAGCCCCAGGCATTGAGTTTAGATTCCTGTATAATTTGTACACAATGTAAGTATTTTAAAAAAATTCTCACAACACAAAAATATCCTACCCTAGTAGAAGGACTACTCAATGTAATGTACAAGAATATGCAAATGAGCAGATGTTTCATTTAGACATTCCAAAATTTGACACACTAAAATTTAAAGCCATAAATATTTGAAAAGTACAACACAAATTTAGATGGCAAAAAAAGAAACAGAGAACTTTATTCTCAATTTCTTCTGAGTTCCCCTACTGCCCTTGTGCATAACCAGTTATCTGGTCTTCTGATTTATCATTGTCCCCTATGTTCCAAGAATGCCGCTGATGGCTGACAATGTTGCTTTGCTTGTGTGCAAGTGTGGCAAAAGGACAGCTGCACAGCCAGCAGTTCTCTTCATCCAGCGAATGCAGCAAGGCAGCTTTGGTTTACGACTCTTGTAGCAATTTTCACAGCCTGTTACTGTTTATGGCATTGGGCTCTTCGCCTCATATGTTACCTGATACTTTGACTCCAAATGACTGACCTACTTTTCACTGTATGATCTGCCGTTGCTGTTCCTTGGCATTTTATAGCCAGGCTGTCTCATTTGATAACATACCTCTATGTGAATCCTTATCATAGCTCTCCCATGTCTTCAGCAATTCCCTCTGCTTCCATCCTTCAGACAGCTGATCTTTGGGTATTCTACTGTCAGAACTGAGACAATTGGTGCAGTGAGAAGCAGGCAAAGATTTCCTTGACTCCCTGAACGTCTCTTATGACCTGTCGTAAGACTTAAAATTGTTATTAATTGTTAAGGTGCTGGCAATTTTTATTCAAATTTAAAGTGTTAAAGGTCCCTATAAATGATACATAGAATGGGTAGCCAATAATAGCCTAACAGTCACTATTTATTTAACATCCACTATGAGCTAGCCATGGTATATAATTGTCCTTAAATTCCAAAAACTCCTTCAAGGAGTTATTATTGCCCCCATTTACAGATGAGAAAACCAAAACATCCAGAAGAACTAAGTAAATTTTTCCAGGATAATATCTAGCAAGTGACAGGGTGAGATTCAAACCCAGACTGGGTGACCCTAAAGTCCAAGGTTGCCACACTGTATGTTGATAATACAGTCGACTGGGCTTGGTCAGTCATTCACACCTAGCACAGGAACTGGGGTGCTCGATAAATGTTTGATGAATCCGTGAATGAGCACCTTGCTGTGAATTACTTTAACTGATTGGCTTCCAGTTCCTGGCAAGTATTCTGAACAAGTGAGACCCTGGACAAGTTAGGTGCAATAGGAGAAAGGAAAGGTGCAGTCCAGCACAAAGGGCCCAGAGCACCAGCAGGACTGGATAAGACACCACCCAGAGAAGCCAGGGAAAAATTACAAAATTCTGTAATGTTAGGATAGCAGTGAGGAAAATAGAAAGAAACAACCCAGTAAAGATAAAGAAGTACCCAAAACAATACCAGGCTCACATTTTGGCTCAAAGACGATTCTGCTGCTATAGTCCTTTCACTCTTCCTTTTGCCGTCTCATGTTCAACATTGTGCAACTAGGTAGTCAGGGAAGTGAGATTAGAACTTGGAGCTTTTCCCATTGGGAAATATATCCTCCTGCACACACAGACTTTAAATTCTTAAAAGTGAAATTTACCTCACTTCAAGCTATATTTTTCTCAAGATTATTTCTCATTACCTCAAAGACATTTCTATTATAGACCTGAGCTGTAGAACAGAAGGATCCGTATCCTCTTGAAAACTTATTCCAGCTCCATTATAAACATCTAGATGGAAGATACTTGAGAATGAACTGGGAGATCTCTCCCCTCTGTTCCACTTCACTGTTAATGAGCTAGAATAGCCACATGGCAAAAAATAGGAAACTGACAATGATTGTGGGAGGAAGGAAGGGAGGAAGAAATAAAGGAATAAAGAGACAGAGGGAGGTAGAATGAAAGAAACAATCTTTAAAAACAAATAGAATAAAAGTGAAAGTGTATTGGAGGTTATCGTGTCTAGAGCCAGGGACAGTGCACTGTGATTTACCTGAACTTATGTTGTTGTTTTGTGAAAGATCATTCAGGAACCAGTAATGGTCAATCAGTAAGGACCTTGCAATGAGCTTCTTTGAGAAGAAGTGTAATGAACCCTGATAAAAGAAATGAATGGATAAGACCCAGGTGACTGGCCACAGCAAAGAGCTAGAGTGTGAAGAAATAAGCTGTGATTTTACTTAAGAGAAAATGGCGGTGGGAAGTTCAGGATATGAAAGATGAGAAGGAAAACCAGTTGAGAAAGCCTGAATAAAATGCAGCACCTAGCATCGTTAGAAGTCTGGCATGAGGGTTAATGGGATGGACCCACTGAGCTAGGGAGTCAGGAGGCTCCAAGAACAGTTAATTCTCTAGTGAAGCCAAATGGAATTGGACCTGGGAACCAGAGCAGCAGACTCCCTTCTCCTTAATGAGAAAACCCAGCCTTGCCCCAGGATCAAAGTCAGTTGGTTTGGTAAGAGTGATCAGAATTGCCAAGTGCAAAGGCTAGTGATAAAATGGGGAGGTAGAAATGAGAAGTACATAGTAAAGTCTGTTTAACTTGTGAAACCTTGCCAATCCAATGATTGAATAGCACAAAAGTAAGCATTTGCCATTTCTCTCCCTGGCGTACCCATATATCCTTCACTTTCCTCTTACTGTAGTTAACCCAAGGTGCACATTTCTTGTATTTAAATGTGCTGCACTGCAGTGAGTATAGAGAAGGACAAGGTGGTACAAGTCCACATGCTCCTGAGGATTCCTTAGGCCCATCCCACTCAGTTCTTCAACAAGCTCAATTCTCCGTTGACAACAGGTCAAACATTATTGATATGAAACACCAGAGAGAAATCGCTCCCAAGAGTTTTCTCTTTCAGGAGCTATCTCTGAAAACACATTTAAGAGAGAACAGATAAAATAATGTCCAGTATGAGGCTGCAGGTCACAAAGAATGAGGTATAGACCAGGACTGTAAAATCACATCATAAATTCAGAGAGGGGTTATTGATATCTGTTCACAGTACTATTTGGCAAAAGTAGTCAACAAGTAGACTTCTAAATATACATATATATTTTTAAGATAGTGAAGACTTTTTTAATTTCTATATAACACTGGATTGTGTCAATATTTAGGAAAATGTTAAAATTCAAAAAATGTCTTAAAATATTTTAATTACTATAGAAGTCTCATTAAAGTTTAATTTTTTTTAAAGAATAGAGAAATATTTACATATTTTGGAAGATCTACAGTTTTTAAAATCTGATAAAAATGCATATTTACCTGCTTTTGTACAAAGAAATATTTTTGGATGTAGGCTGATTTGATTCTCGTATTTAGCTAAGTTATAAAAAAAAAAAAAATTGCCACTGTCTCTTTCCTTACATGCAGGAAATACAGAATATCAACTAGCTGTAATATTACATATATACAACTATGTATCTTGCTGTCTAAATTATCACGAATTGCTCTCCAAAATCCAAAAGCCAAAGAGATCTGGATAATATATCTCTCATTTTACAAATCTGCTATCCAAGTTCTCTACAAACTAAAGAACAGTGTAGTGAGGAATATTTATACATAACACTTTTGGTGAAGCAAAATATCTCACTTATGAAATATATTTGACTGGTAATAACAGAGATTGGAAATAATAGTGCCTTCAATAGGATGGAAGTTATTTTTCTCAAATATAAAGGAAGTGTGGAGGTCAACGTGCCAGGTCTGATATGGGAGAGCCACAGTCAATGGGGCCCAGGTTCCTTTCTGTCTTTCTTTCCACTTACCTAATTTGTGGCTTTTAACATCAAAGTTGCCTCAGGTCCAAGATAGAAACTGAAACTCTAATCCTCATATCTTCATTTTAGTACAAAACAGGACAAAGCGGGAAATAAAAAAGTCCTCACCAGCTACTCAGTCTTGTTTTATGGAGCCTTTTAAGAAGACTCACTCAACAACTTTTCCATCTTGTTGGCCAGAACTTAATCACATGGCCACACCTAGGTGCAAGGGAGGTTGAAATGCAAACATTTGTCTGGGCACCTTGCCACACCAAATAAAATTTGAATTTTCTTGTTGAGGAATAAGAATATTGTATAGTACCTGTCAGTTTTACCACAAGCTATTATTAAAGCATTAAAATACACATTGACCAATTACAATTATTTTAATAAGTTTTGAACAGTACCTTTTGTGGGATTTATTGTACTATTGTTCCCATTATTAACATATCAAATGCAAGAGTTAACTCTCTATTGATACATCCCTAAATAAAGGTCATCACACTAATCTAGCCTACCCCTAAAAAACATAATAAATACATTGAAGGTTCGGTGTAAAGTCTTTATTATAGAGTAGTACTTAGAAAAAGGTTAATCCAATTTGGATCCTAATTTGAGACTACAGTTTTCAGGCATCTTCAAAGGGTAGTTTAGAATAGAGGTGAATGGAGCTTTAATGCTCCCAAAATCTCAATCAACTCCAGTCCATCCCCAATTATTTGATATAAATGGTTTTCTCAAATTTCTCTCCCTCTCTCCCTTTCTCTCTCACACATACCCACATGTGCACGCATGAAACCTCCTGCTATATAGGCTGTTTCACAGTCCTCCTTGTACTGATTTTGATCCAGATTGCAGATTCTAGTCCTAAATTCCTCTAACATGGAAACACTGGAGTTGCCTCTGTTGTGACTAAAAAAAATACTTAAAGGACTTAGAAGGTTGTCCCCTATTGTGGACTCAGTATTAGAGGGGATTTTCTGTGCATGCTAATTAAACGTTAGAGGAATATTTTTTAGATATTAATTCGCATCTCTAGAAAAGACAGAGAAATGGGGAAAGAGAGAGAGCACTATATTTTCAAAGTGGTTTGCAAATATTACCATTAGTCAGTTTAACCATCCTACCCACAAGAAAGACATTAGAGATTATGAGAATGAGTTTCATGATGCTGTTGCTAAGGCACTTCTCTAAAGCAGGGTGAAAATTCTGCTATAAATAAAACATTAAAAAGCTGTTTGCTTTGTGCTTTCCTGCACGTTAATTCTAATATGCATCCTTATCATTATCAACATCTCTTTTGAACCAGCGTTCCCTGTTCCTTTCATCAGGAAGTATGTGTCACTTGTTAAGATTACTTCAGCCCCGATTTCACTCAGGAGAGAGTAATAAAGAGAGATTATTTGCTTGAACTGATCTTTAATCTGAACTCATTGTTCTGTGTCCTCCGTGACTCATTCAAGCACCGCAGAGCCTGACAAGAATGAAAGAAATCTTCTGTAATACATTCTATTGTATGAAACGTTTTAGCGATTTTTCCAGGTGTTTATTACAGATTGTTGGGAGTTACAATTACATGCATATAAAAAGTTATCTAATGCTTGACTCTCATTTTTTATGATTTATTTTGTTATTTGCTGATCTATAACTCTAAGGAAATGTTAGACAGCAGTTAACAGTTATATTTTAAGAAAACAACTAGTCATATTTTAAGAAAACAACTAGTATTGTGGAAGAGGCAAGGAAAGAGTCTTCCCTATAGGCTCCAGAGGAATGGCAGCTGGACTGACGCCTTGATTTTGGACTTAATCTAGAACTGTGAGAGAATAAATTTCTGTTGTTTTAAGCCACCCACTTTGTGCTTATTTGTTACAGCAGCCATAGAAAATTGATAAAACATTTGATTATATATATATATATTTGATTTTGCTATTAAGAAGTAATACACTAGTCACATTCAAGAAAATAGTTTCAATAGAGTGGTGTAGAGAAAACCATATGCAAAGGTTGTAAGGCAGAGGTTTCCGAACTTTCTCAGCTGATGGAGCCTTTTATATCTCAATAATTTTTTCATAATATTCCTAGGTCAAAAGAAATACTCAACAGTTCAGTTTATTAAGTAGTCATTTCCAAACAACCTAATCAGTATTTACGTACTAGCAACTTAGTAGCTGTTTGAAAAGTAATACATATAAATTCAAGGAAAAATAATATTTGACTTTATTTTAAAATAATCACAATTATATACTAATGGGATTCATGTGCCTGTTACACACTACATGACTTCTTAAACTTTGGAATTAGATTGACACCAGCCACTGTCATTTCCTGTTTGACATTAATTTTTTTTTTGTCCCATAGTTGCTTTCATAACAGCAACCACTGAAAACTCAGCTTCGCAAAGATATGACATTATAGAAAAGAATGTAGAGCAATCTAGTGTTGAAACAGTAAACTGTTTCTACCTCAAGCTAATATTTTGTGTGATGTCAAAGAGACATCAAGTATCTGTTTGTAATATCCCCTAGGCAGTTCAGGTGTTCTCTGTGTCTGGGGCACCTCACACACAGTTTGGGAACCATAGATTTACGGAGTGAGAGGTGAGAAAGTATATAGACAGAAGGTGTAGATGATACTTATAAGATATTTAGTAGAAACTTATGGAAGAAAAGGTAGAAGATATTCAGAAGATTAAGAAGATATTCTAAAGATAAGGAGAAAAGCAACAAAAAATAAAAAAGATATGCTGGACTACACTAAAATTATAAACTTTTGGGCACAAAAGGACACCATCAACAGAATGGAAAAAAATCTATAGAATAGGAGAAATATTTGCAAATCATATATCTGATAGGGGATCAACATTCAGAATATATAAAGATTCCAACAACTCACCATCAAAAAAAAAAAAAATCAAACAACCCAATTTAAAAATGGGCAAAAGACTTGAATAGATATTTCTCCAAAGAAGATATACAAATGGCCAAAAATATGTGAAAAGATGCTCAATATCACTAATCATTAGAGAAAAGTAAATTAAAACCACAATGAGCTACCACCTCACACCCAATAGGATGCCTACTATAAACACAAACCCAAAAGTAAACCAGAGAATAACAAGTATTGATGAGGATGTGAAGAAACCCAAACCCTCCTGCACTGTTGGTAGAAATGTAAAATGGTGTGGCCACTATGGAAAAGAGTATGGTGTTTCCTCAAAAACATTAAAAAGAAAATTACCATACCACTTAGCAATTCCACTTCTGGATATAGGCCTCAAAGAATTGAGGACAGGGACTTGAACAGATTATTTGTATACCCACATTCATAGCAGTATTATTCATAATAACCAAAAGGTGTAAGTGAAGGTGTCCATCAATAAATGAACAGATAAACAAAATGTGGTATATACATACAATGGAATATTACTGAGCCTTAAGAAGAAAGGAAATTCTGACACATGCTACAACATGGGTGAACTTTGAGAAAATTATGCTAGGAGAATCAAATCAGTCACTAAAGACAAATAGTGTATAATTCCACTTATATGAGGTACTGAGAGTAGTCAGGGTGACAGAGCCAGACAGTAGGATGCTGTTTGCCAGGGGATTTGTGTTGGGTGTAAGTAAGTGTAAGCTATTTAATAGATATGGAGTTCTAATTTTGAAAAATGAAAAGAGTTTTGGAGTTTAGTTGCACAACAAGGTGAATGTACTTAACACAACTGAATTGTACACTTAAAAATGATTAAGATAATACTGTTTAAATTATGTGTATTTTATCATTTTTTTAAAAAAGTTAAGGGAAGAAGTCATATGATTGATAACAAATTTAAGATGTAAGAAAGAGAATAAAAGGGCAAGATTTCTACTATAATTTGTTCTCTTAAATAACTAAAATATATTCGTTACTAGCACTCTATATATTCAATAAATCTTTATTCCCAAGTTAATACAATGCCAAACTTTAACTCGATCTGAAATTAACAACACACAATGAGATTTAAGTGCATTATCAATATTAACCATAAATATTTTCATAAAACATCCTATGAAAGCATCAAGAATCCATTTTTTATGCATACACAGAATATAGTAAAATAGAGGAAATTATTTATATCTATATAGAAATGTTGATGGACAGTAAAAAAAAAGTCATTTTGGCCATGCTCTTTATAGCTTAGCAAATATTTTCCCCTTCTCAGATTCCCTCTTTTGTTCAGAGGAACTTCTGCCATTTCAAAAACAATGCACCCAAGGTCCATGCAGCTTTTACAAGTCCACTATTGTGTACTGGAAGAAAATAAGCACTTTACAGAGGATGCCCGGGTGAGCTCACTCAAACAAACTGAACTTTCCCTTTTGTCAAGGCTGAGCATACAGTGGTCCTTTTTAAGCACCAATATGGGAGTTATGTTTTTCTCATCAGTACTTTTGAGCAATGCCAACTTCCTTAAGCAATTTTCCCTAGTCGGCAGGACATGAATCAGTCAAAAATTGCAGATGAACTCTACAATTTTCTCTGCTCAACGGTGCAATCAAAACTAGAAAATCAAGGTGAACTGTTGTGTCAGAAAGAATTTGGTTAGAATGAAATTCCTCTTTAGATTTCTTAAATCCAAACGAGTTATAAAACTCAGATTAAATTTTGCTTATTTTGGAATATGAGGATGTTTGAAAAATAGAGCTTAGATAACAAGGAACAGAACATAGCAATCATGTTTGTTGTGATCCTTGTAAAGAAAAACACTGCCTACCTGCTAGTTAACTAATTGAAAATAAATTTGAAAAATAATTTTAACTTGCCCTTATTTTATTGGCCTAAACAAAGTATTTGTTGACAAGCAGATTGTAAGTTTGTATACTTGTCAGTTCAAGGCTCTAGAAACAAAAGTCCAGCTTTCTACCTTGGAAAATATAATCTAGAAGTGGAAGAAAACTAGTAAAAAAAAAAATCCCAAAAAACTACTAAAATTACTCTTAAAAAGGGAACTACATGTCCATAAAAGGGAACTATGTGCCCAAACAACAATTTTAAATAATAATCTTCTGTTGCCTTAAGTAAAATTAAGTTGAATTAAGTAAATCACCTATAATTACTTAAACAATAAACGGGCCAATCTAAAGCAGAACAGTATTATAGTTTGCAATGGTGGAATTGACCACAGAGAAGTATTCAAATCAGCTATTCTTGCTCTCAGTTTCTTTTTGGAATGAAGAGAAAGGCAAACTTCTCTAAATGCGCCCAACTGAAAAAAGAAAAGTTAACAGTCGGAGATTAATTTTAAAAAGCGTGAAAAATTTTTGATGGGCGACTGCCTATAGCATACTCATTTTTTATATGAGGGCGGGAAGTGACCTTTTACATTAATTGTATAGGTCACAGGAAGAGTAAACCAAGAAATATATTGTGCACATCTTTTTAAAGCTGAAAATGTACGTTTAGTAAAATGGTCATTTCCGTTTTGGGGCATTTTTGCCGAACCAGTGAACGGCGGTGTCTGCAGAGTCGTAGGTAGCAACGCCATCCTGTTGGCTCAGTAGTTTCACCAAGGTGGAGCGGAAGAAGCGGCGACAAGCGCCGAGGGCAGGGACCCGGAGCAGAGAACTGAGGTGAGCACTGGGGAACCTGGACCTGCACCCCCGCCAACCAAACACCGCGCGGGTGGCGGAGGCAGCCCCGGCGCGTCAGATCGCCATAGGCCTCGCGGGGCGGGGCGACTGCTGGTCGCAGGCTGATGACGCGCCGGGGCCGTCGGAGGAGCCGCCACTTCCTGGAGTCGCCGGCCGGGGCCGCTCGCTGCTGCTGCACTCAGCTTTGGAGCCGGGAGCCCGCGGCCGCCGCCATGTCCCACCAGACCGGCATCCAAGGTAACGGCGCCCGGCGCAGCCCGCGAGAAAGGGGCTCCCGGGAGGCCTCGGGCGAGCCGGGCGGGCTGCGGGCAGAGCAGGGTCAGAGTCGGGCCGGGAGCGCGGGAAGTCGGTCTCGCGGGGCGGCCGGGCCTCAGCGCCCCTCCGCGCTTTCGTGTCCCGGGCGGTCCCGGCCTGCGTTCCTCCCAGACCCGGCCGCCGCCACGTTGCAGACGGACCCGAAATTCGCTGGAGCGAAGGAAGTTTGTTTTTTAGGCGTCCGGGGTGAAGGGGGCGTGCCTTCCCCCGCCCCCGACATTAGCCCAACTTTCCCCCTTTTAATCAGGTAGAGAAGACCTGAAAAGGTAGCTACGGCCACTGAGGCTTCTTTTGCTGTCGAGAGACGGGAGAATTTTCCTTTTTATGGTCCAAAGGAGATTGTTGTGGGATGTTGATTATAAAAGGAAAGGTGATGGAATGTTTTTCGTTTCCAGTATAAGGGTGCTTCCCAAACTCTTCTGCATTTTCTTCCAAAATGGGAACATGAACTATGTTCTGAGAAATCCTGAGTATGGGGTGTTTTGATCATAGGTACTCCTCTAGGAAACTGAAAAGTCTGATCTTTGAAGCTGGTTTTAAACATCCCATGCAGGCAGTTGAATGTGCAGTTATATCTCACGTCTATCATTTCCTTGTTTGAGAATGGGCAGTCTGGAAACGCTCACCTCATCACAAATAATATATCCCGAGGTTACTCGCGATTACTTAAGGAGTTCTAAGACAAACGCACACTCTTCCTGTTTATAAGCAGCGAATCTTTTCCCTAGTGTTTTGTTTTTTAATGGTCTTTGGCATTATTTCACACTGCCCCTGAACACACAAACAGAGCAGAATTGTCTCAAATCTAAAAGTGTTGTTTTATTTGTCCCCGTTAGTTTTGACATTTAAATATGTAATAATTGACTTTCATGCCCAAATCTTACGGCAACCACTACTTAAATAGTGGTTCTTGCTGTCAATATATGTCCCAAGCACAAAATTGGGACGAAATTGAAGCTTTAATATGAACACAGGGATAAGGTTATTAAATATGTATTTGTTCAGTGAGCTTGCTTCAGCTTTTTGAGAAATACAAGCTAGAAAAATGTCACCAGAGATATAAGCTTGTATGCGTTTTAGTGACTTTCTTTAATCAGGATAAGATATCTGATACTTACTGTTTTAATGCTAACATGTAGAAAATGAATTGATATTTTTATCATAAGCCTATAATTGGATTGGAAGAGAATGAAAGCAGGTTTTCATCATTTTTAAACAAGCAATAAAGGTGTTTTTCAGAATTGTAATTTGTTAATTATTGGGTTTGAGTAACTTTAATATGTTCACTCCCAGTGTTATTTCTGCTATGAAATTAGCTAAAACAGATTAGAATTAGTATAGTTTTAAAAATACTTAATGTTTCTTAGCCGTGTACAGTGACCATTATGTATTACCTTTAAGTTTTATAATTTAAATTACTGATAAGAGGATGTTACATACTCAAGATATTTTTCTTTGTATTATAATTATGTCCTCAAGTAGCATGAGAAAGTATTAATACATAAGTATAAAAAATAGGTTTATGTTTCTTTATCTTTTCCACAGCAAGTGAAGATGTTAAAGATATCTTTGCCAGAGCAAGAAATGGAAAATACAGACTTTTGAAAATATCTATTGAAAATGGTTAGTTTTAAAATATTGATTGTCCTTGGATTATTGGATGTTATATTTTTAAACTTTTAAGTTGTTGTCGGTGATTTGAACTCTTAATGTGAAGCAAATTCAAAGCTCGCCTTTATGTTACTTGGATCCTGTGCATTTTGGACCTGTCCCATGGGCCTCTCCTTAGCTTCTGAATCTAAAGCTGACTATGGGGAAAGAGAAAGATGTTTTTTGGTGTGACGTCTTCCTTTTTCCTTTTGTCCCAATGTCTGCACCACAGTTCATTTCTAATGTCACTGCGTGCATCTCTGGAATGGAAATCAATAAACAGGTGGTTATCAAAAAAAAAAAAAAAGAAAAAAGTTATTTGTAAATTGTTATTCAGTAAAGTTAGTTCTGAAGTACAAACAAAGGATTTGTCCCATTTTCTCCACTTGATTGCAGTCTGTACTGTAGAAATGATTCCTCTTCTTTTGGGAAAAAGTTAATTGAGAATATAACAAAGTATACATTTATCCTTTCAAAATAATTCTGTAAGCAGGAGAAAATTGGTTGGATGGGAGAATCTTTTAATTCCATTAGATTTGAATTTGAACAATGAATATTATAAGTACTTAATCACAAATAAACATGTTAAAATATTCCATTGGCCTAATTTCTTAAGTACCTTGAAATTTTTTTGCTTTGGAAAAATAACTTGTTTTCATAAACCAGAAGTAAATATAATTTGCTTTCCATTTTCTGCATATATTTTAGAAATACCAGAACAGTTTGAAATATATGCACTTGTTTTACGTGTTACCACACTCAATAGGAATAAACATAAACTGTAAAGGAGCATGTTTTAGAAATATTGAGCTAAAATTTTAAATGCCATCACTTCCTAATTAAATAAAATAGAAGAGTTTTAACTAGCATCTCTACAGAAGGAAAACTACACTATTTCCTAAATCATTATTTTCTGACTTTATTTTTGTTTTGAGAAAATTTTTTTAGAATTAGGAAATTACAAAGAATAAATAACAAATTCTTCTATATCCTCTTAATAATTGCTATTAAATATTAATAGAATTTTATCATCTGACTGTGCCACATGTTATATGTTCATTCTCTTGATAACATTTAGGCTGTTTTCAGTTTCTGCTATTATATAGTGTTGCACTGAACACCTTTGTCTACATGTGCGAGAGATTCTCTATGCAGAATACATTCACAGCTTTACTTGATTCTGCCAAATTGTGCCTCAAAGTGGCTATACCAATTTATACTTACGGATAAATTTTTTAATTTGTAGCATTATGACCAAATAGGAGCTAAACTTGGTTTTATTTAATATTTCTTAGTGTACAGTTCAAGTTAATTTCAGAAATTATCCTTTGAGTGGTAATACACTTATTTAAACATATTCTGTTGATAACTCACATCATAAGCATTTTAGAAAATAGGATATAATCACTTGTTCTTCAACTATCCAACTCAACTATTTATGGTCATTTTTATCTGTTCTTTTGTTTTATTATATATAACATATTAACCATGCTAGTCATAAAATTTTTGTAGCTGATTTTAATACTACTTTATAGCATAATTATTTTTTGTGTTGCAACTTTTTTCCTTTCAACTGTTTGATTTAAATAATTGTAATTAGGAAATAACTATTACTATATTCTTCATTACTCTACTCTTTGATATTTTATGCCATTCATGTATCTTTTAAAAATTGTTCTTCATAGAGAAACTTGTGATTGGATCATGTAGTCAGCCTTCAGATTCCTGGGATAAGGATTATGATTCCTTTGTTTTACCCCTATTGGAGGACAAACAACCATGCTATATATTATTCAGGTTAGATTCTCAGAATGCCCAGGGGTACGAATGGATATTCATTGCATGGTCTCCAGATCATTCTCATGTAAGTAATTTTTTTCTAACTTATTTGACATTAAATGCCAGAAAATTTTCTTCTGAAATATTCCCAGGCAGAGAGAAAGTTAATAAACAACTATCATTTACCATAGAAGGGAATGATCATGGAGAAAATCCTTGGTTGGGTAATGTGGAATTAGGAATAATGTGCTTAGATTCAAAAGGCTTGCCCCTGAAATTAATAGAATTATTGATTTGAAATTTTAAAATCTGTGGCAGTTACGACTATGGACCTCTAAAGCATAAAGCTAACTACTTTGGTGTGAGAGTAATAATTGTATTTATCCTGAGAACTAATTGAACTATATTAAATAGTCTTAATAGCTGCCATTCAAGTGATACACATATCTTTTTTTAAAAAAATAAAGTTAGTTATAGGTTGACTAAATAGAACAAAAGACAAAATTAATATGTGAATACTGCTCAGTATTTAAAGAGTAATTCTTTTGTTTCTTGTAAAAAAAATAACTTGGCAAAGTTACCTAGATATCAGTCTCAAAAGTCATCTCTTCCTAATTTCATGTATCTTATCTGAAAAGAATACTCTATTTGACCCCGTAGGGTTATGGAATTATTTCTATTGGTTGGCAGTTATCTTTAGTAGATTTCTCTAGGTGTTACTAGAGTCTTTAATAGTAGTATATATTGTAATTCTTTTCATTTGTCCTTCTTACAATGATATATGCCATACGTATGCCTTGAATATTTGATTTTTAAACACTTGGTGATATCTAATCTAGATTTGCTTTTAGTAAAATGTTAGTATCAGGAAAATTTCAGTGTTTTCTTTCTCGTTTTAAAACAGTGTTTTAAGTAGTTTTTTATTCTTTAACTCATTTTATACTTTGAAAAATGAGTAATTTTTTAATATTTAGAATTTGTCCACTTTTTGAAAAATATGACTTATAAATTGAAGTAAATTGAAAGCTAAATAGCCATTGATAGTTTAGATACTGGTGTTATGATGGCGATTTTTAAACATGTGTTTTAGCATTATTAGAGTCAGTGGATTTCAGCTTTATTAGTTTCTTTTTGATGTGTATGAAGACTTTAGTACATTCAGAAAGTGCTTTCTTTTGTAATGATAGTTTGTATCTATAAACTTTTAAGCAAACTTTCACAACTTACTAGGTTCGTCAAAAAATGTTGTATGCAGCAACAAGAGCAACTGTGAAAAAGGAATTTGGAGGTGGCCACATTAAAGATGAATTATTTGGAACAGTAAAGGTATCAAACTTACATATTTATAATTATACATGATTGAAGAACTCCTGGGTAGTGTGTACTTGATACAAATTCAGATTGATAAATCTGTAAACATTAGAATAAGAAAATATTATTGTTTCATATATGCAAGTTAACTGAAACATTGTACTTATCCTTTTAAAAATATGTTGTATTTGCCTTTGTTAGACTTCAAATCTGGGTATTTCTTAGAGATAACTAGTTCAGCCTCTCATTTAGTTCAACCTTTTCATTATAATGATGGGAAAATAGACTCAGACAAATGAGAGACTAGTTGAAAGAGAAATTGATTTTTAGATATTTTGTACATTTATACCCACATTGTGGAAGCAGTAACTATATTATTTAAACCAGAACATTGAGGCAGGTAAATTGATTTGATTAATTAATATATTTAACTAAATTATGAATTTAAGAACTACTGTTACAAAATTTATGTGTATTAAGTATATGTATATATGAAAATACGTGTGTTTATACATATACACAATTTAAGGAAATTGAAATACATATTTTAAAGGAGGTTTTGTTTAGATCTTTTATTCTGATTCAGAAAGTAATGTAATCTGATAGGTAGAGCACTATATTTGATGGGAATACTTTGATTCTTCACTATTAATTGTGAGATGGCCTCATTTCTCAATTCTGTCCTCAATCTTCCAAACCACAATATTTTGATGAAAAGTAGACATCTTTGGAGTATTTTTTCTTTTAAATAAGAATGGTTATCATTTTCTATGAATAGTTGCAGAGAAATTATAAAAAAGTAAGAATTCAGAGTCTGAATATGTTGGTTTTTAAATAATTATAGGGCAGGCTTCCCCAGAAGCTTAGGAGTAATTGTCCTTTAGACTTGAAGCATGACCAGATTTTGCATGTGGCCGGCACCATCACCACCTCCACATTCATACAAAATACTTAGTAATTATAAAATTTAGGAAATGAAAAGTAAATACTTCTCTTAAAGTTTTTTGAAACCTGTAGAAGAGGTTAGAATAAGAATAGTAAAATTCCTGACACTATTTATAGTTAATTAAAATACTTCTATTTCTTTTAAATTAATAATTTTGTTTTTTCTAAGTGACATCACTGAGATTTCACTTCTAGAGAATAATAGTTCATTTCTCTACTTACAGGAAGATGTATCATTACATGGATATAAAAAATATTTGCTGTCACAGTCTTCTCCTGCCCCATTGACTGCAGCTGAGGAAGAATTACGACAGATTAAAATTAATGAGGTAAATTATCATTTTGAAACAATGACAAGATTTTAAATGTTTGAAAATACCACATTTTTAAATAATAGATGTAGGGATAGCTAGAAAATCAGTACATTTATTTTGCTTAGTTTAGAGGCAGAACTATGCTCAATGTGTTTTCAGGAAAAGAAAGTTAAAAGTGACTATTAAACTTCATGTCAATTTTATAGTTTTCTTCTGTCTTTATAATGTTCGTGACAGAAGAGTAACTGTACTTTGTATATGAATAAATGGAAAAAGTGCGTTACCCATTTTAGTGCAAAGAATATTATATCTATTGAGGTTGCCTGAAGCAGATTTGTTTTTTATATTTCAAAAAATAGTGGTGCCTAAAGAGAATAAAATATAAATGCTATCGGATGTGTAGAATTTTTAGAAGTCCTGTAAATTTCTGTGAAAACTACTTGGATGGGTATGAGCATATATATGGGAAATGATTTAGTGCTTGTTTAGCATATTAGAGTCAATAAATTTCATTCATATTATAGTTTATCATTTTTGATTGTGGTTATTGCAGCCTCTCTAATTACAAGTTAGAAAAGCTGCTGTATTTGTACTGGGATTTACAGAAAAGAACAAGTGGCAGAAACCACTGTTCATTAGTCTGAGTAACAGGAATCGGTCTGGAAAATGATTGAATATTATTTTATTGTAACCTGATAGCAAGGATCTATCTTTATTTAATTTTAACTCAAATTATTTGAGTAAGGATTTTTATGTGATTTTTTTTACAAGTTTGATAGTTTGTTTTATTCCTTGCAATCAGAACCCAGAGGATCGTATTGGGGTATGCATTTGCATATGTTCTATGATGTTTTCATTATCCAATATCATTTATGCTGTAGAACCTCCATTTTTTTTTACAGTAAAATTTCTTTTTGATTTTCTGTTGCAACACTGAAAATGAGACCTTATACTAGCTATCATTTATTGAATATAAAAGTCTTAAACATATGCATTGAAAGCTTTCTTAAGTACTCTCTTCTTCCAATACATGTAATATCCATGTTCTTGGTAATGAAAGCTCTAAGTCTGGAACTTCTGCAGTTGTATAATTTGTTAAACTGTGTTGTGTCTTCGTTATACCGTTTGTACTCCTTTGAATTCAGTGCATGGTGTTTGTGTCACATTTTATGTTTAACAGAACAAAGTTAAGTTCTGTGTATATTGTATCTATATCACACCTTTCATAAATTTTATCAAGTATAATTGTGTAATTAAAAGTGTAATCTGAAGACACTTCAAAGAACTTAAGGTAGCTCACTGCAATTGCACCAACATAAACAAAAAATCCCTAAAGCCCCACTAACACTCAAACGTTCACTCCCAACATTTTCATAAAGATGTGTCATGCACTCTGCATGTTGACCAAGTGCTAGCAGAATATTAACAAATGTGAAAAATTGTTTGCTTTTTAAGTTCACAGTGTTTTAAGTGTTCATTTTAATTATATTAAAATGGGCAAAAATGGAATGATATTTTGTAAAGGAGATTGGGTTTGTTATCTTTGCCATATGACACTACTAAATGATAAAATTTCATCAGCATATTAAATCTGTCATACTTAGGTACAAACTGACGTGGGTGTGGACACTAAGCATCAAACACTACAAGGAGTAGCGTTTCCTATTTCTCGAGAAGCTTTTCAGGCTTTGGAAAAATTGAATAACAGACAGCTCAACTATGTGCAATTGGTAAGAAACATAATGATTATTATGAAATGGCTGCTTTTTTGATAACTTGTGGCTTATAGAAGGTCTATTTTTAATAGAGTTTCAACTTTTTAAATTTTCTTCTTATTTCATATTCTTATTTTTAAACTACAATGTATTATATTCATTGTGAAAAAGTCAAACCTGTATAAGTTTCCTGTCTCCTACTATTTTAATTATAAATTAATTTTTTTTTAATCTGTTTTAATGAGTGTATTTTGTTTCTTATTGACAGGAAATAGACATAAAGAATGAAATTATAATTTTGGCCAATACAACAAATACAGAACTAAAGGATTTGCCAAAGAGGATTCCCAAGGATTCAGCACGTTACCATTTCTTTCTATATAAACATTCACATGAAGGAGACTATTTGGAGTCCATAGGTATGTCACACGTTTTTAACATGTTATCTTCAGTTTGCTTATTGATATTTCAGCACCGTATTCTTATTTTCGCCCAAAAGGTTTAGTCATAGTTTATGAGGTTTAGGATTTGCTTTAATTGATATGCTGCTAATTGTAATTATTTTTTTAACTTACAGTTTTTATTTATTCAATGCCTGGATACACATGCAGTATAAGAGAACGGATGCTGTATTCTAGCTGCAAGAGCCCTCTGTTAGAAATTGTAGAAAGACAACTACAAATGGATGTCATTAGAAAGGTAATTTTCTACCTATTTATTTATCTAAATTATTTTATCTAATTTATATTAATGTATCAATTAATACGTACCCACTTATTTAAAATTTTTTAGTTTTTGTTAGGTTTTATTGTCTTTTCGATGTAGTTCATGATGTATTGTGATTTATAAAGGAAAGTTTTTTTTTTTTCTTGTTATAAATCCTTAAGCTCTCTTCCCCTCTGTGTGGGGATGACCTATCATGACCTCAGTCTCTCTCTAGACCTGTACTCTAATTTGTACCCATAAGCTACATGTGGCTATTTAAATTATATATAAATTAAAATTTAAGATTGTTTCTTAGTTACACTAGCCACATTTCAAGTGCTCATTAGCCACATGTGGCTAGTGGCTACTATATTTGACAGTGCAGGATTTAGAGAACGTTTCCATATTATAGAAAGTTCTGTTGCACAGTGCTGCTAGAGCTACACATTTGTGATTATCTCAAGACTTGTTATTAATAAGGAATTATAGTCTTCATTTATCACTGGATTATGGGATGGTTGAGAATATTTCTGGTTGTTGAGAAAGGAGGAAATGCACATGAACATTTGCAATTTGGGAGCTAAGCTGCCAGTTTTCTTAAATTTAGTTAACTTAAATGCAGGTGAGACACAGGAAAATATATGATTTATTCTTGAGTTCTTCAGCTCTTAAAACACAGGTCCTTACAAACTCCCTGTGTTTTAGGTAAAAACTCTTCACACTTTTTAAGTTCTTAAGAAGCACTTCTTATAGGAGGGGCTGGCTGACTTTTTCTAGAAGAGAACCACAGAGTAAATATTTTAGGCTTTGCCAGTCCAAATATTATCTCTGTCACATGCTCTCCTTTGTTTTATTATTTTGTGTTATTTTTATAATGCTTTAAAAATATAAACCAAACTCAACTTGGGCTAGATTTGGCCTGCAGGCCAAAGTTTGCCATCCCTATTTTAGAAGGATTTTAAGTGGCCCAGGTAATGAGGGGGCCATGAGTAAGTAGTGTTTCTTGAATATAGTGTATCAAAGCAGAAAAGCTAGAGAATATGGTGGTGGCACCTACTTTTAAACATTAGTTAGAAAAGAGGAAACCAAAAAGAAATTATTATAGCTGATCGTATATTCAGGCAATTCATTTAGCCCCGCTACAGCCCTCAAAAAATGAAAGTAAAACTGTTTACATATGGTCTTTGATTGTCTCTTGCTAGAATGGGTATTATGTATTTATTTGTGAGCATTCATACTTGAAAATTGGCTCATTTATTAGGATTTGAATGTTATACTTTTTCATATTGCATTACACTTTACTAATTTCACCTCTTACAGATCGAGATAGACAATGGGGATGAGTTGACTGCAGACTTCCTTTATGAAGAAGTACACCCCAAGCAGCATGCACATAAGCAGAGTTTTGCAAAACCAAAAGGTCCTGCTGGAAAAAGAGGAATTCGAAGACTAATTAGGGGTCCAGCTGAAACTGAAGCCACTACTGATTAATATATTAACTATTACAATACTAGTTTTTTAAAAGTCCAGCTTTTAGTACAGGAGAACTGAAATCATTCCATGTTGATATATAGTATGGGAAAAATTGTACTTTTTGAAAAATAGCACTTTTCACTTTGGTGTGTTTTTAAAATTAATATTATGGAAGTCTCATGATTTCAATTTTTGAGTTAAAGCTAGAAAAGGATTCAGCATAGTGATGTTTAATTTTGTCACTTTTCATAGAGTGATGATTGCACACTTTCACATAATTCTTAAAGTTTTCTACAGTCAGGCCAATTCTAGGAAGTCTAATGTTTAAAAGTAAAATGCACTTCTTATTACTCTTTAGTGAGCCATCAAATTTTTTTCTTTAAGAGAGAGAGGAAGACGTTGAAATAATCATTACTACTTAATATGTTAAGGACCAGATTAGATTATTTTTTAAGCTGAAATTTAGTGTGCCTAAGAAGTGATGGAAAGTTGCTTACACTGAGGAGCACTGCTAACTCTCAGACTGTGGGATCTTGTCTACAACTTTTAGAGACTGTGCTTTATGGCAGCAATCTTCCATTTGACTTTTTGGTTTTTTAAATGGCATTAAAATTTCAGAGGATCAGCTCATTCTGAAACCTTAAGGGTACAAAATACTTTCTGTACTGCAGGATTTCTGATGACCTTGAAAGACACATTTAAACAGCCTTAGTTAATTCTCTTTCTAGTGTTTTAAAAAATTTCTATTTCAAAAGTTATTCCATTATAAGTAGTGAGGCCACATATTTATGTTAAGTTGTATATTAATATTCAAAAGCAAACAAAACTAAAGTCAGTGTTGAAAAATTTAAACCAAGATTGGCTTCTCTACAAAACCACGTATTTATAGGCAAACTGTTCTTTATCACTTTTGAACAAGTAGATTTAACAAAATTGTTTTAAAGTCTTAGTACTTATCAGCCTAACACAGATAAACACTTAAGAATCTTGTTTCAACTTATATCTTACTTCAAAACACATTTAACTTGTTTTCTAAAGCTTTGCATTTTCAGCTACAACCGACAGATTTTGAGCCTCACTTTTCTTTGATACTTGAAATAGAGAGAGCTAGAACACTTCATGTTTAATCTGTTAACCTGCTGCAAGAGCCAGAACTGGGAGGTGTTTTCTAAATGAACTTTGGGGATCTTGGATTTAGAATTTTTTGATCTAAACTTTATGCTGCATAAAACTAATAATCAGAAATGCACATTTCATAGTATAAAATATGAAACATTCATTTTTATACCTTATTATCTAAGGTAATATATGCACCTTTCAGAAATTCAATGTGTGTTTAAGCAGAGCATATTTGAATAATTATGGGTTGACAGATTTTTTTTGCCCTAGAATTGAGTATTTGTGTGGGGTTTTGTTTGTTTACAAATAATCAAACTATAATATTTAAACATGCAAAATAATCAACAGTGATGTTGCACTTGTTTACTAAAGATATACTTTAAGTTGGTGAACACGTAGACATGCATAAACACAAATTATTGCATTAAGAATCCAGGAGTTGTTTTGCAGACCATAGCTGAAGCTGTTTGTTATTTTTAGTCGGGAAGAATGTTAACCTATCAAAAAGGTATAAAATAATTTTATAGTGAATGTTTTTCTGTACTATCTATGTGCAATTATACCCTAAATTCAACTACACTACATGAAAGTGGACATTCCAGAATATAGATGTGATTATAGTCTTTAATTATTATTAAACCAATGATTGTTGAAATTCAATGATGCATTTGTTATAGAGTATAACTCATCGTTTACAATATGTTTTAGGTGGCATCATCATAACAATAGAAGGTGAATAAAGTATTCTCAATAAATTTATATAGCAGTGAAGAATTACATGCCTTCTGTGGACGTTTTATAAGTGCATTTTATATTGCAATAAAATTTTTTTCTCTTTAAATTGTACGAAGTTGACTTTCTAGTATATCCTTTTCTTTAGATGTTTGAGCAATTCTGCATAATGCAGTACCTGGTGATAGGTTTGAAATCCAGTTTACTTATTCATTTGTTACTTGTCTAAATCAAAAAGGAATTTAAATAGCTTGACACCTAAGCAAGTGTCAATAGAGTGCTTAATATAGATTAGAGCTTTCCTGCTGCTGCAACAATAATGAAAATGCCTAAGTTACACATTTCCTACTGTGACAGAAACACCCCAGTATAATAGGGTGACCAAAATACTTGACACTAAGCTCTTAAGAGACTAGCTATTCATTCATCTCAACAAATACTGAATGCACTCTGGTTTGTGATTCAGTATCAAATTGATCTTTTTATTAGGACTTTTACAAAACGGATGTCTTTGGTAGCAGTTTTACAAAAGAATTGTCCTTAAAAGGGCTGAAATTAAAATTATGTAAAAGTTTTCTAAGCCATTTCTACTCAACTAAAATATTGTGCCTGAGGTACATATTGTAGTTTGCTATATTTTTTCACATATTTTCTTTGCATATGCTGTACAATGATACATCATAAAAAGTACTGATGTGGGAGCTTTATATTCAGAGATGTAGATATACCAGGTCAGCAAGGAATCACATAGTTCCACAAAGAATTCATGTGTAGCTATGATGGTACACAGTTTTCCTTACGTTATAAAAATTGAGAGTTTTTTCCCTCATAACTTTATGAGTATTACTGTGTACTACTGGTGTACAGTGGTTATGACTCTTGGTGACATACAGAATAAAATCTAGTCCTTACTGTTGCTCACTTGCTTCTGCATGGCTCTCTCCCTTGATCAGTCTGCTCCAGTTCAGTTAGCTGTACCTCTGAAGGACCAAACACATTACTACCTTGAGAAACTGCTCGTCCCCACACTGGATCGCTATTCCAATACCTACATTTTTCTCACTCAAAGCAGGTCTCTGCTCAAATGTCATTTTAGGTCTTCCCTGACCTAATCTGATTGGACTCCCTGTCCCTCTCTTACCTTAATCCCCACTGTATTTTGCCACATAGCACTTAGGAATTGTATACCTATGCACATAGTTTGTCCTCTCCACTAAAAGACATGCTGAATAGGGGAGAAGGGACTTGGTTTTGCTCCCTTGTGCATCCTCAGCAATTAGAACAGTGTGCAGGACATACTGGATGCTTTATTTGTTGAATGAATAAAAGAATGAGAGATTTTACTTTTCCTTGAACAGTGGAGAAAGGAGCACCTTCTAGCAGTGGTAGGTGCAGCAGAGAAACTTTGGCCTCTGTCACTGTATATTTGGCCAAAGCAAACATTGGCACTGACAGAGCCTCTTGACCTCTGAAGACCATGGTGTCTACCACATAAGACTCCAGTGGGGATCTTCATTCAGTTGACTCTGCTCTGGAAAGACCAAGACCAGCCTCTACTCAACTGCCAGTGCTGATCCACCACCATCTGCACTTGCTGGGATTTAGCCAGGCTGTAGTTTCTTAGAGAACTCTGGATATTTAATGGGAAGAGGCAAGGCATAAATAGGGTTAAATTAATTGCTTAGTTTCCTATTACCAAGCTGGGTAAGACAACGTGAGTCATATCTTCACGTGTGCATGTATGTGTGACGCTGCCACTTACTGGCTAAATGAATTTAATGTATTGCTACCATATGATTGCATAACAAACTACCCCAAGATATAGTGGTTTAAAACAACGGCAATCATTTTTCACAAATCTACAGTTGGCTGGTCTAGGATGACCTCATCTGAAATGACTTGTCTCTGTTCTGCATGGTCTCTCAGCAGCAGCATGTTAACCTGGACCTGTTTTCATGGCAATAACAGCATTCCGAGAGAGAGAGAGAGAGAGAGAGAGAGAGAGAGAGAGAGAGAGAGAGAGAGAGAGAGAGAGAGAGAGAGAGAGAGAGAGAGAGAGAGAGAGAGAGAATAGATAGTGCATCCGGGCTCTGTAGGCCCAGCCTTGGAACTGAAACATCACTTTTGCTGTATTCTATCGATCAAAGCAAGTTACAAGGCCATCCTGGCCCTAAAGGTTGGGAAATAGACTTTACCTCTTGATGAGAATTACAAAACCATATGGCAAAGGTATGGATGTAGGGAAGAGTGGAAAATTGAAATCTAACACAATGGACATGACGAAGAAGATTCTTAACCATTTGGGCATCCATTTTCTGAATAAGGAAAAGAATACGACCTACCTTTAGAGTTATTTAATGAGATTGTGTTCTTAACCCATTTCCTGTTTAGAAAAAAAAAAATTCAGCTTGCTGCCAGCATTAATTTTACATAAACACGCTCTTTGAGGCTGAAGCAAATCTGACTGGTTTTCAATGCAAAAATAAAACATAAAACTGTTCTTGACGTTATTTCTAAAGAGAATTTGTATCCCATCTTAATGTAACAATCAGATTCATCAAATGAATCCGGGTAACAAAGGAGAACGATAACATCATGCGCAGGAATGCTAGGATTTGACATTTTCAGCGATCGAGAATTATTATATTTTGTAAATGGAAAACCACTACTAAAAACAGAATGCTGTAAGTAGAATGATGTCGTTTATTTCCAAAGACCATCATATTGATATGATAAAGTGATTTGAAAATAATAATAAAAATGAGATATTTTGTGACAAAATTTAGGGGTAAGTTTAGGACTGTAATCCCTTAGTTATCTTGGGGTAAACACTGCAGCTGCAAAGTGCCCCCTGTGAGTATTCTCAGGGCAAATGGAAAATGGGTTAAACAATGCTTGGCACAACACTTAGCTCTCAACAAATGACAGAAAAGATATTAAGATTAATACGATGTCATTGACAAAGTGTAGTGGTAAAAGTTGCAAACGGATGTTAGATGCCTAAATTAATATTCCAGCTCTGCAATTTATTAACTGCATAATCTCGGGAAGTTACTTCACCTCAATGTCCTCATCTATAAAATACGATAATAATATTATCAAATTCAGGATTGTTATGAGGATTAAAAAAGAATATTGGGAAAGCACTTTGAACGGTGCTCATAGTTTAATAAAAATAGTGCAATATATAACTTTTAAATCATTACAAGTTTACAAATTAGCATACATAACATTATTATTATTAATTATTGTTGGGATACAACAGGAACACAGAGAAGAGGCACCTATTTCTACCTAAGGAATCAGAAAATACTTCATGGAATGGATACTTGCACTGAATCTTAAAGAACTGATATGAATTTTCCAGGTGGAAAGGCAGGTGAGAGTATTCCAATCAGAATAATAGAAAGGGTGGATAGCATGCACAGATACACAGATAGCCATGTCATTTTTAAGCAATTCCAAGAAGTGCAGTTTGGGAGAAAAGCGTATTTAAGGCTGGTTGCCTGAAGATGAAACTAGAAAAGATTCTCAACAACATTAGTTATTAAAAAATGCAAATCAAAACCACAATAATATATCATTTCACACCTACTAGGATGCTATAATTTTGCTTCAAAATTATCTAATATTAGTATAGCTACTACAACTCTCTTCTGGTTACTGTTTGTATGGTATATCTTTTCTCATTCATTCATTTTCCACCTACTTATATCTTTGAATCTAAAGTGAGTCTCTTGTAGACAGAATATAGTTGGATTATGTATTTATTTTCCAATCTGTTGTTAAATTGGAGAGTTTAATACGTTTACATTTAATGTAATTATCAAGAAGGCAGGATTTACATCTGCCATTTTGCTATTTATTTTCTATATGTATTGTTAATTTGTTCATTTCCTCCATTACTGCCTTCTTTTGTGTTAAATAGATACATTCTTGTGTAATATTTTAATTTATTGTCATTTCTTTTACCATATTTTTTTATTATTTTCCTAGTGGTGCACTGGGAATTACAACTAACATCTTAATTTATAACAATCTAGTTTGCAGTAATATAAACTTGATTTCAATAGTATAAAGAAACTTTTCTATATAGATCTGTGTCCTGCTCCCTCTTTTGTGCCACTATTGTCAAATTACATTTTTACACATTGTGTACCCACCAACAGAGATTTATAATTATTGCTTTATGCACTTATCTTTTAAATAAAATGCAAGAAAAAGTTACAAACAAAAATAATGTCTTTTATATTTAGCTATGTAGTTATCTTTCTAGTACTTTTATTTCTTCCTATGGATTTGAATTGCTCTCTAGTTCTTTCAAAATTCAGCCTGAAGTTCTCGAGACAAATTCTTGCAACTTTAGTTTATCTATAAATGTCATGTTCTCCTTCAGTTTTGAAGAATGGCTTTGTTAGAATCGTTGGTTAACATTCTTTTTCTTTTAGCACTTTGAATAATATATCATCCTATTGCCTGTGGCCTTCATGGCTTCTAATGAAAAATCAGCCTTTAATTTTGTTGAAGATCCCTTATACCTGCTGAGACTCTTTCTTGCTGCTTTCAAGATTATCTTTGATTATATGTGTCTAGGAGTGGATGTCTTTGAGTTGATCCTGCTAGCAGTTCTTATTTTCTTGGATATATGGATTAATGTTTTTCATCAAATTTAATATTTTTGGCCATTCTGTCTTCACATATTCTTTCTAACACTTTCTTGCCTCTTCTGAGAGCTCCAGTGTACATATGTTGATAAGCTTGAAGGTGTCCCATAGGTCTCTGTGGATCTGCTAATTTTTCTTCATTCTTTTTTCTGTTCTTCAGTTGATTTATCTTCAAACTCACTGATTCTTTCTGTTCATTTTTTGCCTGTTCAACTCTCTTGGTGAATCCTTCTAGTGAATTTTTCATTTTAGTACTTTTCAACTTTAGGATTTCTATTTGATTCCTTTTTATATCCCTTTATTAATATTTTCAATTTGGTAAGATTGTTCTCATATTCTCCTTTTAGACATGATTTACTTTAGCTCTTAGAGCATATTTAAAATAGCTGATTTAAAGTCCTTGTCTAGTAAGTGCAGCATCTGAGCTTCCTTGGGTACAGTTTCTATTGACTTTCTTTTTTCCTGGATGTGAACCATACTTTGTTGTTTCATTGCATGTCTATTTTTGCTGAAAACTGAACATTTTAAATAATGTGACAACTCTAAAGATCAGACTCTGTCCTCTCCCAAGTTTTGCTGTGGTTGCTAATTGTTTCCATTGTTGTTTTTTAGTTACTTTAATGAGCTAACTCTGTAAACTGTGTATTTTTTATGAGGTGTGGCCACTGAAGTCTCTATAGCTTGGTCATCAGCTAATGAATGGACAGATTTCCTTAAACATCTGAAACTAATAAATTGCCCAGTATTTATTTATTTACAAGGGGCTCTGTATACATGTTGAGATACGCCTTCCATACCCACATAGGCAGTTTAGACTCAGCCTTAGTTTAACTTCTTCCTTGTACAGAGCCTGCAGGTCAGCTAGAAGCAAAAGCTTAGGAACTTATTGGGTTCTTTTTTTGGCCTTGCACATGTACATGGCTTTCCAGGTTCTCAGGAACATGCTGGAGATTTTCAAAGCCATAACTGACATCTTGTTTCTCAGCTTTTCATTTTAAGCTTTTTGGTTAGCCTATTGTTTGTCCCAACTGTTATTCATCATCTCAAGCAGCTGTGATTAAAATATTTGCCAGTAAATGTTTTTGACAAATGACTCCACAGAGAGGCTGTTAGCACTGGGTGAGCTTTAGTCAGGTCAAATAAAGGTAAGCCTTTGAATGGGGTCTTTTAGGGAACTACCAGACCGGTGAAATAATTATATTTCTTTCAAAATAAGGCTTTGAAAAAGCCTCAGCTCTGCTCTGCACCCTCCAGTACCAAGAATGTAGGCTGTTATTTTCAAAGACTATTGTAGGGAGCAAGGAATGAGACTGAGGTAAGTGAGTATGCCACAAAGTTTGTAGGTCTTACTGAGATTCAACTGTTTTTCTTGAATGTTCTCTGGGTTGCTGCAATACTCTGGTTAGTTTCCAGTTCTGAAAAAATAAATTCTTACTTTTTTGTGTCAGCTTTTAAGTTTTTTTTTCATGGAGAGGTGAATTTTCAGAGTTCCTATGCCATTTTCCAGGCCTGAAAATATAAGGGTAGATGTTATTATCCATTTTTCTTAGCCAAAAAGGAATCTTGGTATGGCAGAGCTTCCTAACATATTTACCAGAGTAAGTTATAGTATGTTCCATCCACTAACCTGTGAATTGATTTAAGAATATTTGACTAAAGGATGCTACCAATGGAAGTGATACCGAGTATTTTTAAAAACAGCTACTTGTCAGCATTTCAACATTTTAAAGGCCACTCACTAAATTATGATAGTCAAACTCTGTTATTACTATAAAGAAGAATGCCAGTCTTCCTCTAAACTATGATGGGGGATATGCATCTTTTTATAATAAAAGTTCTTCCATTATTTAGACATTTCATAAAGGGGAGGAAGGGCTAAGGTGTATGTAGTCCCTGTTTAACTTTTTAATTCCTCCCAGCTTTATTGAGATATAATTGACACATAACATTGTGTAAGTTTAAGGTATACGATGTGTTGATTTGATATACTTACATATTGTAAAATGATTACCACCATAGCATTAGCTACTTTTTAATTCTTGAAAGAGTTCGAGACACCATTTGGCTATTAGAATGGCTATAGTAGGAAAAAGGGTCACTCATAGTCTAGGGCTTGGATTTCAGCATTGCAGGACAGCCTGAGATGATCAGTCTCTGAAGATTTAATTCACACTACCCAAACTTTCCAGACTTAGGTATAAACCAGGCTGTGATTTTACTAACCATAAAAAAGACACTTTGCAATAGAAATTGATATATCATTGTAATAGTGTTTGTCAATGTGCATTATTGTCTAAAATGCAAATCCAGGCAATAAATAAGATTTCAAAATAAAAAGGCTGCCAGGTAGGCATGGAGTTAGTGCAAGGAAAACAGATTAGATGACCTTAACAAAATCTTCACCAAAGGACCCTGATGCATATATAAATATCCAGTAGAGGAAAATATCTGACACAATGTGGAACATAGTATTCTTTTCCCAGGATAGTAGTAGAAACATTATGACAAAATCTTATACTTGGCTCTCTATTGAACTGAAGGCCTCTGATAACACCTAATAAATAACACAAATGATGAAATCTTACCATGATACTTGCAACAACATGAAAAGACCTAGAGGGTATTATGCTAAGTAAAATAAGTTAGACAGAGAAGACAAATATCTTATTATTGCACTTATATATGGAATCTAAAAAATAAAATAAAATAAAATAAAATAAAATTAAATTAAATGAACATATAAAATATAAATGGACTCAGAGATACAGAGAACAAACTGATGATTGCAAGATTGGGGGTGGGGGCTCGGGGGGCTAGGTGAAAAAGGTGAAGAAGAGATTAAGAAGCACAAATTGGCAGTTACAAAATAATCCAGGGGATGTAAAGTACAGCATAGGGAACACAGTCAATAATATTGTAAAAACTACATATGGTGCCAGGTGGGTACTAAACTTATTGGGGGGATCACTTTGTAGTTATAAAAATGTCTAACCACTGTGTTGTGCACCTGAAATGAATCTAATATTGAATGTCGACTATAATTAAAAAAAAAACAAAAAGTGAAAAAAGAACATATAAATTAAAAATAAACCAAAGAAACAACAAAAATGATGCAGTTTAGGTTGTTTTTTGTTGTTGTTTTTTTCCTAAGTAAGCACATTCTAGTGATTCCTAAGACTTGTAAACACTGGTTGGTAGCTTTTTTTTTTTTTTTTTTTTTTTTTAGCTTGGCTATTGAAGCTTCTCCACCAAGGGAATCTATTACAATACATAGTTTCAATGTTTCCTTAACACTGGTCACTAGCTGATATTGTCTTACTTATTTACTTGTATCTCCATCTGAAAAGAGACTTTGCCCTGAGAACAAGCTCCTTGAGAACTAGGACTTTGGGTATATTCATTGCTTTTTTAAAAATAACTGCCTGGACCATAGAAAACAATCAATAAATATTTGTTGAATTACTGTATTACTTTTTTTAGGTGAGAATATTTTGTAGGATGACTTTTTCCTAATTTCATCACAGGAATGACATATTGGCATCAATTTTGGAGATGTACAGCTACTGCTTTCATATTAACTTTTCTGAGACTAGAATTTGATTAAAAAGCCATTTCTATATGTGTCTGTTCTTGTAGTAGAATAATGCAGACTTCAAAGGGGTATGAAGAGAGTTTGGTTAAAGGGTGTAAACTTTCAGCTGTAAGATGAGTAAGTTCTAGGGATCTAATATACAGCATGGTGACTATAGTTAATAACACTGTATTAAATACTTGAAAACTGCCAAGAGAGTAGATCTTAAGTGTTCTGACCACACCAAAAAAAAAAAAAAAAAAAAAAAAAAAAAAAAAGAGAGAGAGAGAGAGAGAGAGAAGAAAAGATAACTATGTGAGTTGATGGAGTGGATAATTAGCTTGATTATTTCACAATGCAGATTTACACTGAGCCATCAGGTTGAACAACTTAAGTATACACAATTTTTATTTGTCAAGTACAACACAATAAAGCTAGAAAAAATAAAATATATGCTTATTTTGAAAGTGAATAAGAGGACTACGAATGGCTGGAATCTATGGCCCTTTCATATGGCCACAGAACAAAAAGTGAACAGACCAATAAATGCTTAAGAATGTCAAATTTTTCTTAATTATATATTAGAAAAGTAAAGCAAAACATTGACCAATTGTTCCTATTACCTCTTTGTTTCTCATAGAACATACTGAGAAAAATTTGGAATTTAAAAAACTTAGTTGGCTAACTAGCAAACCAATGGGTCAGAAATACGGGAATAAAAAGTTGTTCTTTCTGGAAATGAGGTGGGTGGGTGGTTCTTAACCATGTTGTTGTTACTTATTGGTTGTTAAAAGTTCACATCAAAGCTTGTAAAACCTCTGTCAAGAGTTTTTCCGAAAATCTGTTCAAGTTTTTTGTTTCTATAATAGATTGGGGGGAAGAACATTCCAAATGATGTTAAGAAAATGATGTCACTACAGGCTTTTAATTTCTGCCTCAAGAGAAACAGTGAAAAGAGCCTGTACATTATTCTCCTCATAACTTTTGTGACAACCCTTCATGTGCCAGCTGAGGACAACCCCTCTGTTGTTCATTCCCATAGTTAAGTGAGTCATACAAGTTCAGGGATCTGCGATGCATCCGACATCATCGGGCAAAGAGAAGAAACTGTGGTTAACACTTTGGAATCTTGGATTTACAGTATTATTGCCTTCAAAAGAGCTAAGGTAGAATAATATCCACAGAGGGAAGTTAGGCCTAATTTTGGTAAATCTGATATTGATTCCATTTGATAGAAAGAAACATTTACCAAATAATACTGTAACACTTTCAAAATCAATGAAATGGTTTACTCATTTTTAAAATGTTAATATAGTTTGGCAACAGTCCTTAATCAGGGCTACATATATACCATTTTAGATATATGCTTTTATTTCAAGAAATAGTTCATTATATTTTAAAATAACAATTATTTTCAGTGTTACAAACCATAGTGTGCTTCAAATTGTGGGTTCCCATTGAGATTAATTTGACTAAGTCATTTGATTTTCCTTTTTCTTATTTTATAAAAGTAATTAGAAAGATGTGCTATCTATATTTCCCAGGAAAGTATTTAGGAAGGTCTAAACAATATAACAAAGAGGACGATCATTTTCTACTATAGCTCACTGTATATACTTTTCTTCGTAGTATGTTAACAAAAGAACTAAAAACATAAAAGTTATTGAGTGAATGAGTAATCGCAGACACTCGGTATTCCTTCTATACACATTAGATTTTCTATTAACCAGCTTTCATGCTTAAAGAAATTAACTCCTTCTGCTCACCCAAATCTGTAAAATAAATTTTCAAATAATATAAACCAATTGAGAATTTTAAACTTAGGAGAAATAGCTAAAATTCATTTAAAAAATCAATTCACCACTACTCTCCCAAGGTCTCTCATTCTCTGTAGTAAATAAACAAACAAACAAGTAGGGACTGAGAAAAATTGAGAAATCCAGTAAAAATCAGTACGGTACAAAATACAACCCCTGGGTATACACATTGTATAAACCCCTTGAGTGTGGGTAGAGCTGTTAACATGATGGGATATCTCCACAGGAGAATCATCACGGGAATATTTGTATTCATTTTCTATTGCTGCATAAGAACTTACCACAAATTTAATGGCTTATAGAAACTCATTCACTATCTCACAGTTTTGTATGTCAAAAGTCCAGGCACAGCTCAGCTAGGCTCGCTACTGAGGGTCTCATAAGGCTGAAATTTAGGTGTCATCTGGGGCTATGATATCATCTGAAGTTTGGCATACTCTTCTGAGCTACTTCAGGTTGTTGGAAGAATTCATTTTCTTGTGGTTATACATCTGAGGTCCCAGTTATTCTTGCTGGCTGACAGCTGGAAGGTAGCTCTCATCTCCTAGAGGTTACCTGTAGGTCTTAACCAATGTGGTCTTTTTACAACGCTGTAGCTTACTTCTTTAAGGCCCACTGGAGAATCTCTCAGACTTCTTATAAGACCTCACCTTATTAAGTCAGGCCCACTCAGTCTCCCTGTTGATACTCAAAGTCAGCTGATTAGGAACCTTAACTGCCATCTACAAAAGTCCTTCAAATTTGCCATATAATATAATCTAATAATAGCCATATCGACATGGGAATATCATTTGGGCATACTTAGTTTCTGGTGAATAACTGCTCTAAATAGCACACTGTGAACATGACTCTATAAACAAATACGATAATAGGATTTTATAATCATCTATACAAACTTTAAATTTTATATCACTTTATAAGTTATAAAATACTTGTAAATATTCTGCATTATTTGATTTTCATGATTACCTGTCAGAGAAGCACAGTAGGTATTAGTCCAATGTTATAGGTGGAAAAAACCAAGGCTCAAGGCAGCTAAGAGATTACTCAAAGCTTTATAGCAAAGTAGTAATAATGTTGGGCTTCAGCCCAGGGTCTTTTCATCCTTATAGTCTAATCCTCTTTTTTTGCTAATCCTGTAGTTTTCAAACTGTTTCAGGGATTACTGTAAGAAGTGAGGTGACACTAAGAAGGTAGGGCTAAGCATCGATATAGCAACTCTACTTTTGTTTGTTCTATATGTTGGGGATTCTATGCAAGCTTTAATAACCATGGCACTGCATCATGCTGCCTTGTTAAAAGTAAAGAAAAATATTTACCAAAATATTTAGTTTAAAAAATGGTTCAGATATAGATAAAAATCCAAGAGCCTATTCTACTGAAGTTTTAAGGAGCTGTCATTTCTTCCAGCAGCTGGTAGACCTTTTATAAAGAAAGAAAAAAAAAGAACCACATTAAATAGTTGGTTTGAAATGTACATTTAGGAGAAAAAGAGAAACCCCACCTCCTTCACCTTTTAAATTAGTGTAAAAAAATTAATACCTTCTTAATGTCTGGTCTCTTATTTTTCTTTTCATGCAGGCATTGACTAGCAATAGAGTACATAGTTTCAATGGAAGTGAAATCAACGTCATTCATCTTCTCATCAACGTAATCTTCAATTGTCTTTTCTTCATCTTCAATTTCTTCTTTAATATCTAGCTTTAAAACAAATGTTAAAGCTTTAAGAGTTTCAAATAAAAGTGAAAGAAATCAGAACATACATTTTAATTATTTAATCTACTTCGTAATAACATGTACTCCAATTTTACTGTCTACTTTTATAGTGAACATTTTTGTTTGTTTGTTTGGTTGCCTGGTTTTTTTTAGGTGAGGCAACCACTTGGTTGACCTCACAGATTGCAAGGACCTTGTCAGCTTACAATCACTAATTTTTAAATTTTTTATGCCTACAGCACCTGGTCTTCCTAGGTGGTCTCCCATACAAGTACTGACCAGGTCCAAACCTGCTTAGCTTCCAAGATCAGATGGAATCAGGCTTGTTCAGGGTGGCATGGGTGTCTGTCTACTTTTATAAACTTAAGAATTGAAGACATACAGGAGAAACCCTATTCATTTGTTCGTTCATTCATTCATTCATTCATTCATATATACCTCCTAGATACTTTCGGACATTTACCTTCTAATTTTTGTATCTACGTTACTGAGCTAGTTGCTCTCATATTCCCACTAGGGGCATTTACTAGACAGCCAGCACAAGATGCTCTGCTTCTTGATGTGCTCCTGATAATGCAATTTCAACTTCTGAAACCAGGCTTCCCCTCCTTATGACACTCAAACTGTTGAATCAAATAAAACGGGGCAGGGCCATGATGAAAAAGGAGATGGATAGGGCAAGGCATAGGACTAGGTATTTCTGCAAATATTTAATTTTATAAATAGACTTTCCAAATTCTTAAAATTTACTATGTAAGAAAGAAGGGGTATGGCATAATTTTCCTATAGCTTTAGCATTCAGTTAGTCTATTTATGTAATTGTCAATGAATGCATAATATAACACATAGGTGACATTTTCTACAGTAACTGTATAAATAAAATACTCTGTAATAGAAATGGAAGGAGAATTTTAGTAGCAATTACATTTTGAATAGTAGCCATGTTATTTTTCCTCCTTGAGCTGAAAAGGCAGTTAGTAACCACCCTGAAAGTAACAAAATAAAAATATACTGGAGACGACCACAGAAATCATATAATTCTATTCTGATTCTACCCACAAAGAAATTAGAACATTGAATAATATATATATATATGACTTTTCCAAGCTTCACAAATACTTCATAGCAGAGCTGAAATTAGAAATATTTGATGCTCTTTCCATATGCCACTGTAATTGCCAGTAGAAAGTCTGACACTTCTAGTTGCCAGATTTACCCATATAAATTTAGATTGAAGTGCAAAGAGAAAAAGACTGAAAAAAATGAATCTTTCAATTACCAATAACTGAGGTTCACGGTGTTCATCCACAGCTGGAAGCCCAGTTATTATTTCTAGTAAAACCTATGAAGACAAAAGACAAACCCATTAATGTAACACTCGAGGAAACATATAGAACCTAGAAAAACTATAATCTTGATTATGAAATCTGATTAATCATTTCCATGCACTGCATATGTCTTTTAGGCATGAAAGCAGAAATAACGCAAGCTGTGGTCATGTCTTACCACCCCTTCCTTCATTTTCATATCTGCCTTGGATCCCACCCATCCCCACAAACAGTTCTTTTCTATTGGCAACTTACTAAACAATCAGCTCCAGTTATGTGTTCTAGACATTCCTTTTCCTGTCTTGCAGGGGATTCTTCACAAGAATAATTTTTTCTGGCTCTTAGGATAATATTATTTTCTAAACCTTAAGCATACGCTACAACACTGTGCCTTAACTCCACAGTGCTATTAAGTTAAATTTCCATATATAAAACACATAAGAAAAAATAAGATGAAGAAGTACTTAATTTCTCCAATCACTCTTACTCACTTCTCACTCCATCTTAAAAGTTACCAGGAAGAGAATGGTAGATCACAAAACGCCAAAGCGCATTTCCTTTAAAAATATTTCATTTTTAAAATGTCACTGAAGTACATACTGCATGACATATTTATTTACATCTCTATATAAGAGAGCTATGCAAGACAGGTATATTCAAAATATTCTACTTCAATTTCACAATGACTTTCAGAATTATTGTTACCAATTATATATATGAAACTTACCACGCCAAAGCTGTAGATGTCAGATTTGGGCGTTATTTCTCCTCGCAAAGCTTCAGGTGCCATATAAGCTGTTGTTCCCACAATTCTGCTAGTCATGATTGTCTGGGCAAACTTCTCAGAAGCCCGTGCAAGCCCAAAGTCAGATATTTTGGCTGTAAAATCTTCATCTAGCAAGATATTTGCACTGAAAAAAAAAAAAGTAAAGTTTGAAGAATAAAATGTTTTTCTTTTCAAGCATATTAAATGGTTCCTTAGGTGTATGAATGTACATATGTGTGTATTTACAGAAAATACTATTTTATAATATATGTCATAAAAGCTTGAAATTTGTGTAAATAAATCTAGATTTAAATAGATTTAAATAAATCAGATTAAAGCTCAAGAGAAATAATTGTCTTCTTTCTCATTTTGTTTCTTGAGGAAAAATTTTAGGAGAATAAAAAGGAAGTAATATTATTCACATTAGTGAGAGATGCTTTCATTATTTCACAAATAATGTATTACAGGGTAATTTCCCTTAAAGTCTCCTAAAGCAAGAGTCGATAGCTTTCCTAACATTTCTAAATTCATTTAAAAACAAATTCCAACCCAAATATCTCAATTATTCATTTATATTTTTATATTATCTGAAAACCTCTTGAAGAGGAAAGAAGACAGCTAAAAGATCTTTCTTCATTCATTATGTGCATTCACTCATACATTCATATTTTCATCCCACAAAACATATTGAGGACTCCCTATGTATTATACTGTTTAGACTCGGTGCTGGGCATGGGGGGACTCTTTGTATCTTGTCTGTGACAAAGGTACATGAATAATTTAAAAAACCCAGTACATACTCCATAATAGTGATTTCAGGTACGAAAGGTAGGGAGGACAACCACATGACTGGAAGAACTGGAAAAATCCAAGGAACAATGTACTTAGTCTTGAAGGGTTATTAGAAGTTGGTTGTTAAATGTGAGAAAGACATTTCAGGCAAATGGAGCAACATGTATGTAATGATGAAAACATAGTACATACAACCAATTTCACAAAGCTGGTATTAATGGAACCTTGAGAGAATTTGAACGTCTAAAGTTTTCATAGTAGAGAACTGAGGTTATCAGGCTTGATTTTTAGGACCATGTAACTTGGCAATGTAGTAGTGAATAAATGAGAATTGGTATAAATTGGTTAAAGGCTGATCAAGAGAGTCTGTAATAGAGTAAATGAGAGATAGTGAGGGTCTAAATAAAGCAGAGCACTGTGGAGAAAAAGGACATCTTGGAGTGTTCTAGGTTAAGACACACATGTGAATAGTGATTAGAAAGAATAAGAGCAAATTATTCTTTAAGGATGATTTTCCAAAAGCTTTTTAACAGTAGCATTTACCTTTTAATATCTCTATGAATTTGATGGTTTTCATGTAAAAAACTGATGCCATTAGCTGCACCCTGAGCAATCCTGCATCTTATGTGCCAAGGAAGTGGTGGAGTATCATCCTTATGAAGTAAAGAACAAACCAATTAAAAAAAAGGAGTATAAAAATATCTATAGAAATATATAATGGAAAAATTTTCTAAGCAACTACTAAAGATATTATATCATTAAGAATTTTGGACTCCAATTTTTTAAAAGTTGTTAAAAAGTAATCTAAATATAATCAAATGGGGGTTAGTATTTCTCAATTGACAATAAAAATATATGAGTCTAACCTTGATATATGAGTCTAACCTGATAATTTTATCTCTTAGATTATCATCTAATAGAATGGCAATCCCAGTTTTTTACATATCAGCTATATAATTTTTATAGAGCAGGAAAAATATTAAGATTAATGTGGTTTAAATGATCCCATCACAAAGTGAATATCAGTATCCAACACAGAAATAGGAAGCCAAAAATCTGATGAACAAACATCTTACCAAGCAAGACAGTCTGTCTAGCAATGAACCATTAGGCATGTAAACATATACCAAGCAGAGGTCATCTCCATCACTTGAGAAACCAAGTAGTTCTACTAAGTTTTCATGTTGGCACCTGTGACAAATAATTTTCCACTCAAAATTATTATGATACATACATATATTCAGCTGTAGATTTAAAGTTATTTAGTTCAAAGCTTTCACAGAAAAAAAGCCAGAAAATAATAAATGCTTCATATCATTATAACATGGTATGTGTTTATATATGTTAATTATAGCTGTTCATAATTTTCTGCAAACAGTTCCCCTTTTAGTCAATACTGATCAACATTAGAAGCAAAACCTCTTTCTATTTTAGAGTAAAAGTACAAAAATTAAGACCATTGCAACTTGTGATAGTTCGGTTAAGGACTAGGCTGATGTTTATCTTTGTTTAGCACAATTTTCAGTGATAGTGCAAATAAGATTTCAAGAAATCGAAACTTGTATGTTAAACCTTTCAAGAATTCTCTAACACATCCAAAGCACTGATTCACAGATATGTAATCTTTAATCACATTTAATTTACATTTTTGATATTTAATTATCTTTAATCTGATTATTTCTAACTTGAGTTTCTTTATGTACTTGAGAGTAATAAAATTAAAGAGAGCTGAAGTATAACAAAACTGCAGGCCTCTGTGGTAAAGTAGAAAGAAAACTGGGCTCAGAGTTCAAAGTCCTACATTTAAAGTCCCACTCTGCCACCTCCTGGATATGTGACCTATAGCAAATTAACAACGCACTGAGCCTCAGCAGTTTTACCTGCTAAATGTGGAATATACCTATTATGTAACACGGGTGCTGTGAGAATTAAAAGAGTAAATATATGAGAGCCTAGAAATATACTTAGAACATGATGAGTATTCCATCCAAGTACTTAATCATTTTGTTCATTCAGAATGATCTATAATTCTGGCATCTCGTTTTGATTTAAATCACAGTTTATCCTCAAAAAAGTTTTACAAAGTATAAAGTAAAATGATAAGTGCTCCATTTTCCATCAAACTGGCACATTTAAAAAATGAGTACATAATATTTGCTGAGTTTATACCATACACAAGGCACTGTGGTTATTTACCTGCTTTGTTTTATTTAATCCTCACAATAACGAAATGAAGTAAGAACTATTATTATCCCATTTTATGGATGAGAAAACGAATCAATAGAACTAAGAAACATGGCCAAGGTCATTCTGCTAGTAAGGTCTGGAGATTGGTACTTATTAAAAAACAGTAATAATATACAATGTTAGTGAAGTTGTAATATATTGTAATATATTGCTGGTAAGGAGTTTTATTATAACTTATCTATAAGGCCATTTGGATATACTTGGAAAGTCTTTAAAAAGTTTATGCATTCTGAACTAGTAATTCTTCTAGGAGTTTATCCTGATGAAATAAGCAGAATTGCTTATTAAATTACTTTTAATGACATGGAAAAAATGCTACACACATCATGAAGCAAGTACATCAAATATTAGCAATGGTTATTTCTGAGTGATATATTTAAAAGATTATTTTTATTATTTAAAAATATTTTTCTGTATTTCCCAGATTATCTACTTTGAACAAATTACTTTTAGGGCGGGAGAGCGGGGATGGGGACGGGAAGAATAAATTGTGAGAAAACTTTAATTTTTTTATCAGTGTGTATTATTTTTATTGTGAATGAATTAATTCCAGTCTACTATTTATTTCTTGAGGTTAAGCAACTAGAATTGGTGATTCATAGCAATGGGTCCAATGAGTGTAAATTGGTATATTCCACTTATATTCAGATTAAAAGCTCAAGCTTTGGGATCAGACAGATCTGGATTTGAAACCCAGCTCTAATATTTATTAGCTATGTGGACTTTAAGTTGTAATATATTGTAATATATTGCTGGTAAGGAGTATTGTCATAACTTATCTATAAGGGCATCTGGACAAGTTTTTTATCATTTCTAAATCTCAGTGGGGAAGTGTGTGTCCTGTTCTAACAACTACTGTGAGGCTTAAATGAGGCAATGTACCTAAAATACATTGCACAGTATCTGGCATATTGTATACACTCAAGTGTCGGTCACTATAATCATTAGAATGAATTTCCTGATTCGTTTCTTCTACTCTTCCTGATGACAACACGTTAGGCACACTGGGTCAATGCCTTCCAAGCATTCTTGCATGTAACGCTTGCCTGGTTTATAGGTGTTAACATATCTAAGGGCTTATTATCCTATACTTTTTAAAATTTTGTATCTCTAACAGTTTATCTTTGATGAATTCTGTGGGCAGGAAACATGACAATGAAAAACAGGTAAAATTCTGTGTAACTTTGCTGATTTAAAATAACTGCTATTTAATCTACTGGCATAGGAAATATGTAGTCAAAGACTTGTAGAGTCAAAGTTCTTTTAATTCCTCTAAACTAAACCCTTTATTTTAATTTTATATATTTGAAAAGATCACTAGTGCATGGCATACTCTGGATAAGAAACCAGGTCCCTTATTCCATGTCTCACTCTTTTCTACTATACCACACTGCCAACTTACTTACTTTGCCATTACTTTTATTTCTTGATCAAACTGTTGTTTCAGTTCATCGGTGCTAATGTCGACCATCTAAAAAAATTAAAAGATATGCAATATAATACAACACCATAGTCATAAGGATTCTAAAGCTAGAAGGTGGCTCAGGAGATCAGTTGGCTGATCCCGCTTTCCTTAAAACAGCAAAGCATGTTATCTCCCCCTTTTACAGAACTGAAAACTAAAAATATTGGTGACTTGCTCAAGGTTCTGTGGTTGGTTAGTGGAAGGAAAAAGCCTTATACTGGAAACAAAATGAAATAACGAGAGCTCATAAACATTTTGAAAAAATTACGTGTAGCAGAAAACATAAGCTAATTTGAAGACAAATGAAACAAAACCTGTAAAAGAATGTGCAGCATATGTAACGAAGTGTGACTATCTTTATCTTATAAATAGTATATTGTTATTTTTAGAACATAACAACAGATTTTGACTATAACAAATCAATAAGTAAAAGGTGAACACCCTACTAGAAACGGGAACAAAGGAACTAGATAAGAAAATGTTCAGTCTTTTTTTTCTTAATGCATATTTTATATTTTATTTTTATGAGAAAAGGAGTATAAGAAAGTTAATGTTATAAAATTTTCTTAGTATCTTCCCATTTTAATCTTGATTATTCATGAAGTACCATGTAAAGCAGGGCTACTTAACTTTATTTTATGAATCTCCCATAATTATATAAATAATTGTATATATATGTGCATAACTATATTTTTGTAGGGATAGAGATTATATCTTTCAACAGATTTTTAAATGTTTCAGATTACCACCTTAGAATAATGTTTACTTAATGAAAATATACACTGAAATGATAATATACTTCCTGAAGATTAATTTAAAGCTTATTATATAGCACACTAGGAAACAACTCTTCCTTTAAGTATTTTTATTCCTAAAAATATAACTTACTGCTGCAAGCTTCTTCACTGCTACTGTTCTGTTGTTCACATAGCCTTTATATACAACTCCAAATCCTCCCTCTCCCATTTTGTTACCACCGATAGAAATGGGTCGTTCATCAAAGTTATTTGTGACATTCTTCAATTCATAAAATGAAAAACTGTGAAAACCTATAATATCAATAAAGTAAGGGAAAGAGTGTTTCAATAAAAAAGAAATCGGTTTTAATAATTTCAGTATTTTTTCAATTTAAATATTTTATACTTAAATATTTACTACTTTGGATTAGGTATATTAGAAGAGAGCAAAATAATTTTTTAAATTAAAATTTTAATCATTATCTTGAGAGTCCTGTTTGGTGACCTTCTACCTAAAACTTTAGTCACTTATTTTTTTTTATGAAATAATCCTTTCATGTTATATAAGTATTTACTCATTGCCTCTATTCGGGAGGAAAAAAAAAAACTCAGAAGAGCTATTGCCAATGTACACAAACGAAAGGAGAAAACTGTTTAATAGCAGTGATGATCTTAATGGCAAACTGCTAGTAGAAGGAACTGCAAATGTTACTTACGTGTGTCACTAACTCCTAAACTTTCTGGACTTGAGGAGTCAGGTGGCATATAGTTTTGTTCAAGATTCTGCACGGGTATCACAAATGTCTTCTCCTTGCCATAGAGAGGCACTCGTTTTTGCTGAACTGTTACCGGTTCTTCAGATGGTAGTGTATTAACAGTTTTGGGAACAGCATCTGCCAAATGAAATAACATATGATTTGCCCTTCCATGAGAAAAAGTGTTTGTGAAAACTTTAAACTAGGAACTCAGTTCATTTACTATCACTCCAGTTTCCACGTCAGCTTTATATTCTCATGGCAGACATAAGAAGCTACCTAGTAAGAATTTGGTTTTGATAAAGGGTGGAGAAGGCAAGGCAGTGTTTTCAAAACAGTGGCCCATGAGCCACTTGTAGCAGAAGCACTAAAGTACTTGTTTAAAAACATAGACCTTCAGCCCAATTCTAGAATTCTGATAACAACACCTATAATAGAACCCAGGAGCTCTCTGTTTAACAAGAACCCCAGGTGATTTTATGTACACTAAAGGATGAGAAACACTGGAGTAAATGGCATCAAAGAGAAAAAGTAAGGTTATGAGGAAAGCAACTAGACAACTAATCCACCAAAATACAGTACAAGGAAATTGTGATCACAGATACCATTGGGGTGGAAGTTGAGGGAGAAAGTAAAAAAAGACCTCAAAAAACAAATAAAGAAAAAAACTCAAACTCAAACCCAAAACTGATTTCTATCTTTCTAAATTGCCTATTGGCACAAAACTACCTTACTTTCATGGTGGGACAGATTCAGTCATGAAGCTTCCATCTCCTTAGCAGGAAATCTGCAGTATCCTATGTCTGGGATGCTTGTTAGAGAGTTGGGGAGAGTTGAAAGAATGAAAAGGAGTTTCAAATGTCAGGTTCATCTACTGTGAGAAAAAAGTAAAGAAGAAGAAATGTTCCTATTTATGTCACTTGTCTTTCCGCCCTAATTGCTGATGCCCCAGTCACACTCAGTTTACCTGGCAGCAAAAGACTTGCAGGGGCAAAAAACTCATTTTGGACCAAAAGATCCACAAGATCACCAACTGTGCAATTTGTAGTGCCCCAGTCAAACAGTAATTCACAAGTAGGACTTTTTCCAGTTTGAAGTAATGCTTCAAATCTCCTTAAAAGCAAGTAACAAAGAAACAAAATTAGTATGTAAATAGAATTCACATGAAAATAGGAATTATGTCCCCCTGTCTCCATCTTGCCCACAGCACCTCCTATAATATTAAAAGGACAGCAAGTAAACAGCAAGAATTACAGAGAACAGAAAAGATATGCCCAAGGAAAATAGATGCAGAAGGTAATGATAATGTAAATTAACACGTACTGAGTACTTACTGAGTATTTGCTCAGTGGGCTATAGGATGCACACACATGAACCATTTAATTCTCAAAGATACTATGAATATGATACTAATTTATTAATGAGAAAGTCAGGTAATGGAAAGGTAAAGTAATCAGCCCATAGTTACAGAACCAATAAGCTGTACCTAAATTGAGATTCAAATTCAGATTTCAATTGAAATTAGAGTGTGCTATCAAACTACTAAGCTATATTATTTCCCTACATGATATATTAAGTCAGCTAGCCATATGATTTTTAACAAACCGCTTTGCTTATATAAATAGAATATACATAAACTTGGAGAATTATTCTTTCGATCTTAACTATATTGCAATTAAATACAGAAAAACACAGATCAGCTTTTCATTCTTTTTTAAAAAATTAGTTTTCAAAAGTAACATTTAAAAACTTAAACAATATATATTTTTGTTTTTCCTCTAAATTTATTTGAAAAATTTCAAAGCTACACAAGTTGAAAAAATAATACCATGAACAATTATTTACCCTTCATGTAGATTCACCAGTTGACGAGTTGATAATATTTTGCCATATTTGTGCTCTTGCCTTCTCCTTCTCCATCTCTGTTTCTATGCTACGTGCTTTAGAGTGTAGGCCAGGTGCCTTGTCGAATGTCTTACAGTCTAGAATTGTCTGACTGCCTCCTCATGATTAAATTCAGGTTAAAATATTTTGGTAAGAACACTATAAAGGTGGCAATGTGTTCTTACCACTGTATCACATCTGGAGGCACATAATGGCAGTTTGTACCATTATTGGTGACACAAAGTTTGATTACTTGGTAAAGGAGGTGTACTTCAGATTTTTTCTCTTTTAATAGAGAAGTTGCTCTATTTCCCCTTCATAATTCCTAAGTAACCTGTGGATAATACTTTCAAATCTTGTGTATATCTTATTCATCACTAACCTTTCACTTTGTGGTTTTAACATTTATGGATGAGCTATGCATAAATCAATTACTCATTGGTGGTTTTAAATTGGTAGCTTTCTAATTCAATCATTCTTTCAATAATTATTTGCTGCCATTATTCTGCAAAGAGCTTTTTCTCCCCACCACCACTGCCTCAACTATCCTCTAAAAGTTTTTAACAATAATATCAATAAAATATCTCTAAAAATAGTCTTTCTAACTTTAAATCTAAACTTCTAAGTAATTAAAGATGTTTATCCTTCATATGAGGCAACGTTTCCTAGAAGAAGCTATGGGTTTTTTTAGGTGCTTTATCAGGTTAATGCTGAAATCATAAGTTATATTTTTTCTTGTTGCTTCTAAAGATAGATTTTGACATAGATTTGAGCTAAAATAACTGACAAAAATAAAATCTGTACTGATATCTTATGCTAAATCGAGCAGAGATGAACAGAAAGAATAGAAATTATCTTAAAAGAAAAAAAAAACAGACTAGAAACTATCTGAAGGTAGTGTTAGAAAATCCTGGCTAACAACTAAGAATTCTGTTCATAGATGTATACATTTACAAGTAACTATAAAATGTCAATTTGAATTCCCAAAACACACTGTTAAAGTGAATTAGAGATTCACCTACTTATGCTCCAGAATTTTACTAGTGATTCCTATAATATGCTTATGTTACTTCAATCTGAAAATGACAAGTGTGAGGCAGAGTGAACTGTACTTGGCTTGCAAAACAGAGAACTAGAATAAAAGTGGGAATCTTGATTCTAACCCAAAAACTTATTTGCAAGATCACAATATTAGCCTAGCTGAATAAAGCAAAAATTGCCCCCAAAAAGTGGTTATTTATTATCATTACCTCCCCTAGAGAGGTTTTTGAACTGCAACATTAGACAATATTTATACCTACTAATCATTCTAGTAAGAATTTTTAAAAATTTTTATATGTTACCTTATGTGAAATTGATTGTATCTATCATCACCAGATGGTTTTTTAATAGCTACTGCTAACTTCTTCCATCCTTCTTGAGGATCAATAAAATCTGACAGCTTCCTAATTAGTCCAACGTTGAGGCAGCGCACATATGTTGATGGTGTTATGGATTTGTTCATCTTCTATTCCTATAACATGAAAAGTTCTCATTAAAATTTTACAGTAGTTTTAGCAATGGTATCTGTAAGCTTATATATTGCTCTTTGTTATAACATATGAAACATTGACAACTGATTACACTATAAGGGAATACTCCCAAGCCAACTACAGTTGACACTTGAACAGCATGAGTTTGAATTGTGCAGGTCCACTTACACACGGATTTTTTTCAATAAATACTGTAAATATATTTTCCCTTCCTTATGATTTCTTAATAACATTTTTTTCTCTAGCGTACTTTGTTGAAATAAGGTATATAATGTATATAACATACAAAATATGTATCAATTGACTGTTTATGTTATCAGTAAGGCTTCTGGTCAACAGTTTATTAGTAGTTAAGTTTTGGGGAAGTCAAAAATTATTTTAGGATTTGCAACTGCACAGGGGTTGGCGCCCATAACCCCTGTACTTTTCAAGGGTCAACTGTAGTTTATACCCAAAGAAAAAAATTAAAATTGTGCTTTATTCATTTATCCTCTGGCCTTGTTTTCTTTCTCCACCTATAATATCAGTAAAAAAAATTAAGTTTTTTTTTCTTTTCTGACACTGACATTTTCTGAGTGAAATTTACACAAAGGAGCAAAAAGTGTACTTTTGCAAAAATATTTTTGTGAACACATTCAAGAACCAAATCTATTAATAAAAGAGACTTATTTTTCAATTAAAAATATTTTCCTCAACCAGTATTTACTATTAAACATTTATGCAATTCTCTTCAGTAGAAGGAAAACAAAATATATCCTGAAATAATTTGTGTAGCATTAAAAGGTATGGTCTATCCATCAGCTTTTCACATAACATGCTCTTCCTTGACCCCTTCACATTTATTGAGTCCATCGGACCTGTTTGATCACAATTAATTCCCTACTAAGCCAAATCCTGTGGTTTACTACTTTAATTACTGTCTAGACAGAATTTTATTTAGTCCTTTTTTTCTTCTGCTTCTCCATTCTGGAGAGCTGCAGCCAGGGATAAATCTCATAATTTACTTGTACACCCAAGCTAATGAATACACCTGTAGAGAACTAGATAACTGAGTTGAGTGTGGTGAATACAAATTTATGGAAATCCCCTTTCCATCAGGCAGACAACACTGCTCTTAAAGCTTTTACTTGTTTTCACTCATTGTCCTTATTGACTGTTTCACACCTTTACCTCTCCATCTGGTTTTGTTTGATCTCTATGTCCCTCATTCTCAGCATCTTCCAAGAAATCTAGCTATGAAGGGAATAAGCTTAGAAAGAGACAGAGAGGAGGAAGGAGGGAGGGAAAGGAGAGAGAGAGAGGGCAGCAGTTATCAAACCTGGTCACTTGGTTTCAGTACCCTTTACACCCTCCAAGATATTTTTTTGTATGTTGATGATAACCACTAGTATTTACAATATTAGAAACTGACATTGAGAAATTTAAAAATAACAAATAAAAAGTGTACTGTTTACACATTTTAATAAAAAATAAAAATATTTCCCCTTACAAAATAGAAGAGTGATGCTGTTTTACAGTTTTACAAAGCTCTTTAATATTTAACTTAATAGAAGACAGCTGGATTCTCATATCTGCTTCTACATCTGCTGCAATATATTGTTTTGGTAGACATATATGAAGAAATTCCAGCTTCGCACAGACATATAATTGGAAAAAATTGGAGTATTTTAGTCATCTTTTCACAAATTAGTAGATATTTTTATTTGATGCCATACTAAAACTTGATAAGTGATAGTTTCCCAAAAGTGTGTTGCAATGTGGAATATGAAACCATATAATGAACTTTGTCAAATTAAAACCCATTGCATTTTGAATGACTCTTTTACAATATGTAATTTTGACCTTATGAACCTCCTGAAAGAGACTCAAGGACCCCAAACACATCTTGAACTGCTGATTTAAAGTTTAAGACTTAAGCTTGCTTGTAGATACAAAAGGGATATATATAGTGAATAGAGTACAGGGGAAGGGTCTCACCTTGAATATAAGGAAACCTCTTCCTTTGACTCTAGAAAGAGGGAAGCAGAAGTTTGGATATAGGTATACTTTAAGGGAGAGGAAGAATTCCCAGAGAATGCATTTTCTCCGTGAAGCAGGAGGTAAGGTCGTCTAGGGCTAGGTAAAAAATTGCTCAAGTACCTTGAGGGCCGTCTGGCAAATGTCTACTATTCCTTTAAGCCCAACACAAAAGGCACTTTCTCTGAATGCCATCTCTTTTGCTTCAAATTGTCACTGGTCATTCTTGTATTATAATAACTATCATATTTTATTGTTTATGTATCTGCCCTCTCTCCTAGATGGTGTTCTCTCGCAGTTATGGACCCAACCGAATTTAGCTTCAGCAGACACTCAAAATATTTGTGTTGAATGAAAGAAAGGCTGATTCTTTTTAAGTTAAGAAATCACATCTGCCTACAGATTTTTCAGATGGTGGTAGCCTTATTTTTATCAAGCATAGTATGTTTAATATGTTTATAATCTTCCTAAAATGCTTATTCACTCCATGCTTTCTTAAGCAAAATATACCAGATAACCATTAATCTTTATTTTTGGACAACTCAATATCATCATTATGAAACAAAACTGGTGATATCTTCCAGACCCACTAAATTATATAGGGCTGCCATTCCCAAACTGGGATTTATGGTGGTATGCCATAAATTAAACATAACACATTATTCTCACACAATGATTTAACTCAATGGTAGTAATTTAAAACATTCTGGATATATTTAAAAAATTAAAATATTATTCATTCATCGAATATTTACTGAGTATCTACTTTGTGCTGGATATTGATCTAGGTCCCTGGAGACGAAGCATTAGGAAAATAAGAAAAAATTAACTGAACTCATGGCACTCATATTTTAATAGAGGAAGACATGCAGTAAGCAGATAAACTCAATGGTATGTTAGATGGTAGCAAATTAAGTGAAAAAAAAAAGAGAAGGGGTTTTAATTTTCAATGGGATAGTTAGAGTAGGCCTTAATAAGAAGGTGCCATTTGATTAATTAAAAGTCTGAATCAATGAGAAAGACAGGCACTGGGATACTGTAGGAAAATATTCCAAGGGTCTGAAGTGGGCCATTGAGAAAAAGCAAGGAGAAAGTGAGACTGGAGAGAAGGGAGCAGGAAAGTAGAAGATTAGATGAAAGAGTTAACAGGGGTCTTATAGCTTTTATATTGACTTTGTTTACCCTCTGAGTGAGATGAGAAGGCAGAGGAGATTTTGAGAAGAGGAGAGACATGCTCTATACAGATGTTCTGAGACATTAAGGTAGCTGCCGAGAAAAGAGGATACTGGAGTAAGGGCAGAGAAATAGGAAGAGACCAGTAAGACCAGTAATAATAATCCAGGTGAGAGGTGCTGGCAGCATGGATTACAGCAATAGCAAAGAAGGTGCGAAGTCCTAGGATTCTGAATATTTTCTGAGGTAGAGCAAATACAATCCTATGTGCTACTGTGAAGGGTGAGAAGGCGGTACCAAGGTTTGTGGCCTAAACAAATTTCCTGACTGAGATGAAGACTGTGGAGGAAGCAATTTTGGCCTGGAAGAGCATGAGCTCAGCTTGGACAGGTAGAAAGCAAACCTCAAGCGAATGTTTAGCATACCCCAGAAAGGGAAAAGACAGATTTTTATATTCTCTGCTCTTAGGGCTCCTTGGGCAGAAGCATTTATGAGGCACTAACAGAGCTATCTGTTCTACCCATTCTAAATGGTTCAAATGCTTCCTCACTTTCTCCATGTCTGCTTGTTATCCCTTTGTTTTCTCTCTTGCTTCAGAGCTGTCATGTACACTTTCCCTATCTGATAATGTACTTATCTAATCCTTACAACCCGTCTTGGACTTCTAGTTTCCTGGAAGCTTGGAACCCAGAGAAAAAGCTAGAATCTTGGGTGGACGGGGTGGGGCGGTAGGTCTGAATGTTTTCCATACGAGGAGCTTCTCTGCTGGGTGCTGGCCTTACTTCCTGGTTCTCAGGAAAAGAGATTTCATTTTGTAAACTGGCACTCAGAAGGCACTAAGCGCAGGGAGTTGACAAATTTATGGCGAGGTTCGACTGAGCCACAGAATGCGCCTCTCCACGCCCCAGGTTCCTCTTCAGGTTGACTAACTTTTAGATCCCCTGGGACTCAACCAAGTCTTTATCCTGGGGCAAGCTCTGCCCACGCAACCTATGTCGTCCTTGTCTCTCTGAAGATAAGCGGTGAATTTCCTTCCGAAACGCTTCCTGAATAACTCTGGGGCAGATGGACAGAGACGGGGGCTGCGGACTTCGGACAACCTGCAGTGAAGGAGGCGCGCGCAGTCGGAATCCCTTACCTGCCCAAGCGCTGGGCACGAGGTGCCGACGGGCCCCCGCCCGGCTGTCTCGGCCGATGAGGAATCGGGGCATAGGAACGGCCAGGGAGGGGCGGGGCCGAACGGGCTCATCATGCCGGGCCCCGCCCAGACCCCGCCCGAGCCCCGCCCCCCGTTCCTCGGTGCCCCTGCAGGCGGTTCTACTACTCGGGAAATTCCAGTCTCGCGTAAGGCACTTCTTTAAGTGGGAACCTGTCCCTTTAAATACGCCTCTGTCGGAGGCGAAATATTTTAAGTCTTCCGGACTTGCGCACAACGTTGTTCAGGGGAATGCCTTCACCTGGAGGTGAGGAACGCAGGGTTGAGCTTCTTGCGTGATGTGGGGCTTGTGTATGAGGCTATGATATGCTTAGCGTTGCGACTCTGGACCTTTGTCCCCAAGAAGGGGGTGATGTGGGCTAGTATCACACCTAGGGAGAGGAGAGTGTGAGGGAGGAAGAATAAGTGTTGCTGCTGGCGGTTTCTGAGGGTACTCTTAGACACGCCAGAAGGCCACGCCACCGGAGGCTTTAGTTCTGCGGGTTGAAAGCAGGAATTCGGCGGAGCTTTGGCGATTAGTGAAGTAAGAGCATGAAGGAAAAGACGCTACTTTCCTCCATTCCTGACATCTTCCTAGTATCTGTTCTCAACTAGCAATTCCCCAAATTTGGGTCAGACTATCCCTCACCTTCTCTGCCCTCACCCTTAGCAACAAAATGAGCTTATGCTTAACTCCACGTGGGCCTCTTGGCTCTTTTCCAGCTGAGTTCCACTCTTTTACTAAGATGCTTGGTTGTAATTCCCTCATCGTTACATTTTCCCCAAGTCGTTCTACCTATTCAGCTAGCTTAGGCTGTCTTCATATCTTCTTCCTCTTACTGGGGAAAGAGTATGTTCTTTACAAGGCTAATCCTACAACTGTGCTCTTGATTACATTGCTTTCCAACTCCTGTAACTTCATCAGATTCATTCTGCTTGGAGCCATCAGTCATCTTACTAAAACATCTTTTTGGATTGTGTCATTTTCCGTCCCAAACACCTACAGTGGCCATCCACTGGCCACTCAATAGATTCTAAGTCCATGACAGTGCATTCAGTGTCTTACATAGTTTGGCACTAATTTGGCTGTATTTTCCAGGACTACTAGAAAACATTTTCTCTTACACCTCTGCATCTGGGCTGTTCAAGTTTTCTCTAACACACTGCATTTTTTTTTTTATATTACTTATGATATGCCTCATATCATTTCTGTCTCTTGAACAGTTTTGAGGCCTTAGATGGCCACTTCTTGATTATGCCTTTACTAATTATCATACACAAAAGTGATGTAAATTCTTACAGATCTTATTTTCTACTGATTTCATTTATTCAACAGTCATTATTGATCATGCGCCTACTATGTGCTTGACAATGTTTTAAGTATGAGCTAATCAGTGAATAAGCAAACAAGTTTTTTTCATGGAGCTAACAGTTTGAGGGAAATAGACAATAATTAATGAAGACAGTTATTAGATAGAAATACAGTGCAGAAAAATAAATAAGGTTATGTGAAAGGGAGTGACTTGCTGGTTCCTTTAGATTATTGGTCAGGGAAAACAACTCTGAGGATGTAATTTGAGAAGGACCAATTTAATCAGCAAGGCCAATTAGCACAAAGGAACTGAAGAAGGCTAGTGTAGCTGTAGTATGGTAGGTAATGGGAAAAGGATACAAAATAAAATCTGAGAACAGACAAATCCAGAATCTTAGAACTCTTTGGAAGCCAAGGTAATTTGAGTTTTTATTATAAATGTGATTTGAGGGTTTTAAACAAGTTTGTGATATGGTTTAATTTACCTTTTAAATCATCATTCTAGTCATTATGTGGAGAATGGACTGTAGTGGGTTAGTAGCAGAAGCAGAGATTAGAGGCCTTTATAATGTATAAGAATTTCTGGAGTGGAAGTATTAAAGTGGAGGTGATGAAAGGACAGCAGGAGTAATCAGAGAGCCAGATGCTTAAAGTTGATGCAATTTTTGGTGATAATTTAAATCAAGGTTATGACCAAGATGAAATGGAAGTGGATTGAGGCCGAGACTGAGGAACTGAGGCACTGCAGTGTTAAATGGAGGTCATGAAAATCTTGCTGTTAAGAAGACAATGAGCCAGGTGTTAAAGACATCATTGAATAAAGTCATCCGGGGATGAGAGAGAGGATGAGATGGGATTTGGGGAGGTAGAGGAGGAAGAAAGGGTTTGGAAGAATCAATGGCAAACATAGAAAATATTTACAACTTCCAGGTCTAAAGTTAGGTAGGTGTGAATGGAAAAAATAACTTTTATATGAGATGACTACGGAGGAAACAGCCTGGGGAAATAGCCAGGTTTCAATTAAGGCAAGAAACTGAGGAGATTGTGTAGGAAATTAAGGAATGAAGGAAAATAAATATATTCTTATAACTTTCCTGGGAAATTAGAATGTAGAGAATTTGCTGTGATTTCTACGTGGCATAGTATGATGGAAAAGTGGGGTTTGCTAAATGGATTCAGATTAGTAGAATACATTTTAGACATGGGATGAAGGTCCAGATAACGATAAATTATCTGGAGCATATGACTGCCACAAGAAACTGAGTAGTATGGGGCCCGGGGCATTTTAGCTTTCCTGAAGCTTCATCTGGTCTGCTGGTGATGGGCTGTCTGAAGAGTGAGCAAAGGCTTCCTTAGAGGACTGTTCTCTTATCTACTGCTTCAAGAAGATCTGTTAACTCATTTCCCATTTGCCCCAGGAGTACTTACTAGCAAGCTGCAGCGTTTATCCCGAGATAACTCACAGATTACAGTTCTAACCTTACCTGCAGAGTTTGCTGTGAAATATCTCGCTTTTATTATTATTTTCTCATCGCTCTAGTATATCTTCGTAAACAAATGACATCATTCTGTTTATAGCATTCTGTTTTCAGTAGTTCCATCGCTGAAAATGTCAAATCCTAGAAAACGTAGCAATCCTACATATGATGTTAAATTATTAGTGTCTTTTAAGGAGATTCAGGATTGAATGGGAGAAAGAGAATTAAATTCTGCAAACATTTCTTTTTTGTTATCCACAACTTTTCTTTCTAGTAACCGACTAACTGCCTTTCTGTTTCTTTTGTAGGCATTGTTATTAAAGAATGGAAGAAGATACAGATTTTAGAATTAGATTTAGTTCTTTGTGTTTCATAACTGATCATGTTGGATTTCATGGCACTATAAAAAGTTCACCAAGTGACTTTGTTGTTATTGAGATAGATGAACAAGGACAGTTAGTTAATAAGGCCACTGATGAATCTATTTGCAAAATTAGTAAAGTACTACCTGAGCCAAGTAATTTTACCAAAAAAACAAAACTAGATCTTCAAATTTTACCTTTTGAAGAGGGGAGCAACAAAGAAGCCAGTACTTTGGTTAGGTGCTCCAATGATGACCAAAATCCTCAGTGTGGTTCAGAAAAGGATACAATCAACAGTGGAACTTCCGAATGTGAAGAAGAAAGGGTTGATGTGTTAGGCTCTTTGTTAGATGAAAGAACTAATGAATTACTGACTCAGTTTGCCTGTGATATAAAAGAGAAATGGAATTCCAAAACTGAGCTAGTTGGACCATCTCCTGAATTTTCACTAGGCAGAATCCTTGACAAAAACCGGAGGGCTATTTTGCATAGTGCTATTAGGCAGAAGTTTCCTTTCTTAATAACGGTAGGAAAAAACAGTGAAATTGTTGTAAAACCAAATATTGAGTATAAAGAACTCTGTCTCTTGGTATCTGAAGAAGAAGCATTTGACTTTTTTAAATATTTGGATGCAAAGAAAGAAAATTCAAAATTTACCTTTAAACCTGATACGGACAAAGACCACAGAAAAGCTGTTCACCATTTTGTTAATAAAAAGTTCGGAAATCTTGTGGAAACCAAATCTTTTCCTGAACCTAATTACAATGCTGGTAATCCAAATATAGTGATAACAGTAAGATTTCGAGAAAAAGCACACAAGCACAGGAAAAGGTCTCGTCTTGAATACCAGGAAAGAAAAGTTATATACACAGGTAATTTAACAAATCATTACTGTTTTTTTTTTTTTTGATAAACTTAGTTAAAATTGTGAATCAGTGAAAGCTGAATTATTCAAATGAATTGAATAGATTCGTCCAGAGGGATATTAGAAAAAATATATGGGTATGTTTTTCAATGGAAGGTAAAGTCTTTTCGCAAATTACATTAATTATAGAAAATAACCTTATTGATGAAAGTATGGTTAACACAGATATTTATAGTTAACATAGTCACAAATATATAATTGAAGCAGTTATTTTTAAATGTTTTGTTGGAGGTAAATCATGATATTTTGAAAGATAATTAAAATTAAATAATTGGAGACAAGTAGAATATATTTGCTATAATTGGGAAAGTAATTACTTTGTAATATAAAACAATTGCATCTCACTTCCCAAGGCAGGGAACCTGAAAACTTACAAGAGGTTCCTTCCTTTGGCTCTGTCAGACTTTGAGAGAAGAGATTCTCTAACATGAGTAGCATTATCATCACCAAAAGGGCTTATTAAAACATTTCTGAACCCTATTCTCAGAGTTTCCAATTTAGAAGATTTGGGGTAAGGCTTTCACAGATTCCTAGAAGCTTTTCTGCTGGTCTGGGGATCGACCACATTTTGAGATTCAGTGTGTCAGAGGATACAAATTCAGGGGACATAGTTCCTAGTATGGGATGGAACTGATGAAATTTTACTCTGCAAGTTTGGCCGAACAGGTTTAATTAGCTTATATCCTACTTGAGGGATGAGATATGTTTCAGGTGATCATGTTTTATAAATTTGTACAGCAAAACATTTAAGATACAAGCAGTAACCCAAATTTGCATAGATGTGTGTGATATGGACACAGGATATGTAGGAGACCCTATGGTATAAACGAGAAGAGTTTGGACCTTGGACCTATGTGGGTTTTATTTTACATTATGATTTTAGTTCATAAAAAGATTTTTTAACTTTTTACTATCTTTAAATCTTAGTTTCTACAAATATAAAAATAGAAAAAAATTGGTAAGTTACTTAATTCATAACTTTGGGTTGTACTTTAAAAATGGGGTAGTAGTAAAGTGTAAGTCACAATGATATTCTAAGGATTAAATAAAATAATTAATGAGAGAGTTTAGTATGTAATAGTTATTCAAATATTGGTGTCTTCTGTCCTGGAAATTTCTGTCTGGTTGTATGACTTGTCTTTACCATGAGAAAGCTGCTCATAGAGGATTTTACACATAAAGAATGCAATAAATGTCAACAGATAAATCTATTTGGAAAGAAAAACAAAACTAGCTTAATGTGTGGGGGAAGAATTGCTGATAAGTGATTTAAGCATCTGTAGAATTAATACTCCTTGAAATTCTAACAGTATTAATTTGAGTTAATCAAACACAAATTGTGGAACTTTTTATATATTAGTTTGCATTAGTTTTACAAAAACTATGAATAATTGGAGGGATATGTTAAAAGGAGGAATTGATGGTGTACCAGAGATAATACGAAGATCCTGCTATAAATCCAAGAATAAAGAAAAAGACATAAACTCTGTTTGTCCCAAATCTTGTGTAGGCCAACTTTTTGTAACAACAAAAATAGCTCATATTAAAAAGAATTTCATAATAAGTAGACCTATATACAAATAGAATACTTAAAAATCTTTTAATTATAATATATATATAAAATTTACTGTTTTAATCACTTTTAAGTATACAGTTCAGTGACATTAAGTACATTCACATTGTTGTTCAGCCATCACCACCATCCATCTTCAGAACTTCTTCATCTTCCCAAACTAAAACTCTATTCCCATTAAACAATAACTCACCATTCGCCACTCTCCCAGCCACTGGCAACCACCATTCTGCTTTCTGTCTCTGTGAATTTGACTACTCTATATAAGTGGAATCTTAAATAAGTGGAGTTGTACAATATTTGTCCTTTCATGATTGTCTTATTTCACTTAGCTTAAGGTCTTCAAAGTTCATCATGTTGTACATGTGTTAGAATTTTCTTTCATTTAAAGGCTGAATAATATTCCATTTCATGTATATACCTCATTTTGTTTATTCATTCATCTGCCAGTGGACATGGGTTGCTTCTATCTTTTGGCTATTCTGAAAAATGCTGCTATGAAAATGGCTATAAAAATGCTTTCAGGTCCCTGTTTTCAGTTCTTTTGGATGTATACCCAGGACTGGAATTGTTGAATCATATGGTAATTCTATGTTTAATTTTATGAGGCAGTTCCATACTGTTTCCTAGAATATGTTTTTGAAGAAGGAATTTTATGAAAGATTTAAGCATCCAATGAAAATTTCATTTGAGATATTGTGTTTCCCAACTCTAGAAGTGTCATTTATTTCTTTCTTAGGTCTTCAATTTCTTATTATGTTCTTGTTTTCCAATGTATAATCTTTGAGCTTATTTCTAATAGGTCTTTAAAAATATTGTTTGCTAATTACATCTCTATCATTTCTGGGTACGTTTATATTGACTGACTTTTGTTTGGCTTATGGGTCATATTATTCTGCTTCTCTTAAGGTCTAGTAATATTTTTTTTTCTAGGTCAAACATTGTGTTACCTTGTTGAGTGTCTGAATTTTGTTGCCTTCTTTTAAAGAGTGTTTGTTGAAATTTGCTTTAGCAGACAGGAAGTAATTTACAGATATATTTGAGGCTTCATTTTGAGTTTTATTAAGGGAGGTCTAGAGTAAGCTTTACTCTGGTTCTGTCATATAGCTCTACTATTACAGTATGATCCTTCTGTGATTTCTACTGAATGCCCATGTTATTTAATTAGATCTCTTCTCTCTGGCTGGGCTCCAGCTTCATGTTATCTCTGGCAGGTTAGAGATGGCTAGCCTGGTGGTGCGTGTTAGCCAGCATCCACATGGCCCTCAATGATCCTTAACTATTGGTATTCATGTCCTTATGTATTCCCCACTAACATTGATTCTGGGCCAGACTGTTTGACCAATAGAATATGACAGAAATGACAGTGAGTAACTTCTGAAGCTAAGTAATTAAAGGCATTTCATATTACTCACTCTGACAGAAGCAAACTGCCATACCTTGAAAATGCTCAAGAATTCCTGTGAAGAGAAACCGAGGCCTCTCATTAATGGCACTAACTTAACACCGAGGTGAGTGAAGCATCTTGGAAGTAGATCCTCCAGCTTCAGCTGCTGTTCCACATCAACTTCACAGTAGACCCTAAGCCAGAACTCCTGAAATCCTGATCCACAGAAACTGCAGGATAATGCATTAATCTGCTCAGGCTGCCATAACAAAACATCATAGACTGGGTGACTGAAACGACAGAATTTTATTTTCTCACAGTTCTGGGACTGAAAATCCAAGTTCAAGATGCCAGCAGGGTTGATGTCTGGTAAGGGCTATCTATCCCTTTAGATTGCAGACAGCCACTGTCTTGCTGCGTGCTCACATGGTCTCTTCTTTGGCAGATCAAGAGAGAGCTCTCTGGTGTCTTCTTATAAGGACACTAATCCTATTGAATGAGAGGTTAGCACTTTTTCAAGTGAATTTGGGGGGCATACCGACATTTAATCCCTAAAAGTTAGTAAATGATTATTTTTATTTTACGACACTAGGATTTAGGGTGATTTCTTATGCAGCATTAGATAAGTAATAGAAATTTTGGTATCAGAAATGGATTGCTGCTATAACAAAGCCTAAAACCTGTGGTAGCAATGCCATTGAGACCTGTTGGCAGGTAGAAATTTGAAGATATCTAAGGAAAGTAAAGAAAATATTATTAAAACCTGGAAGAAAAGGATCCTTGTTATATAATGGCAGGAAATTTAGCAACACTGTTGCCGGCAATAAAATGGAAAGTAGAAAATGTATCTAAAGAAGGGGTGCTGTAACTAGAGAGATTTGCAAGCAAAGTGTGGAGGGTGCCACCTCGTTTCTTTTTTACTGCTTACAGTAAAATTCTAAAGGAAAAACTTGGATATAAAGGAGCCGGAAGTGCTGGGTTAAAAAATAATTAAATCAAAGAAATAAATTCCCACCTCTCCAGATGGTGTATGATGTTTAAATTAAAAAATAGCTTTTAGGCAAAGAGAAAATCATGGCAGGTCAGGACAACATGTTCTAATAAGGAAACCTAGAGTGTGATTGGAAAATTATTTGCTAAAATTGTTTAAAAATTTATAGCAATGTCTCAGAGAATGCTGCAGTCACAAGGCCCACTCGGAACTTTAAGGGCATGACTCATGGATCCCTCATGTTAAACAGTAATTTTTCTGGGAATTTAGGGACATCTTCCCTTAGCAGCTTCAGAAGAAGCCCTAAATAGAAAAGGTCTTATCTTGACAAAATTTGAGTATATCTTTGTCTTATAGAGTGAAACCCAAAGAAGGCCCACACAGTTTTTGAAAGGATCAAAGGCAGTATGAAATAAAGAGAGGCTGTTGTACTCCCAAATATTGAAAGTCAGAAATTAGACTGAAAAAACTACTCAGCTGTGAACAGGCTATCTTTTATGGAAAAGGAAGGTTCACTAAGAGGGCAGAGCCCAGAGGTGTACCCTACAGCCACAACAATCATTCCTAGATACTTGTAGGACTGAATTCTAATAAAGAAATAACCAACAAATATCTGCATAGATTCAGAATTGCTGTATAGCAGTAACTTCTAAGTATTTTCAGTTTCCCTCCAGTTTAAATAAAGTCTAGTGCTTGCCCTGTCTATGTGTATTTCAACATTACAAGTGTGTGTAAAGCAGATTTGTCTCTTCATGTTATAGTCCTTCGTAGCCTTCATGTTAAGATAAATTGTATCTGAGGATTCTAATATGAGATGTACTCAAGGAGCCTTATCTATATCTGGACCTGATTCAGGTGAAAAAATGCTAGGATTTGAGCTGTTGCCTTAATGGGATGAGTCTTTGAGGCCTTGTGAAAGAATGAGTGTATTTTGAATGTGAGTGGGGCATAAATATTAGAGCCAGAAGATGGATTGTGGTTCTCAGCATCCAAGAAGGCTCTCAGAGATTAACACAGAATGGCCTGTGTGGCCAATAGAATATGACAGAAGTGATGGTATGTGAAGGCTAGATCATAAAAAATGTTGCACTTTTTTTTCATGTTACTTGGATTGCTCATTCAGGGATGAGCTAGTTCCATACTGTAATGATACTCAAGCAGCCCTTTGGAGAGGAACCGAAGCCTCCTGCCAATAGCTAGCACAGCCATGCAGTAAACCTCCTTGGAAATGGATCCTGCAGGTCCTGTGAGGCTTTTGAATAACTGTAGTCCCAGCCGCATCTAACTGTAATCTCATTAGAGAGCCTGAGTTGGAACCACCAAACCAAGATGCTCTTGAATTCCTTACCAACAGAAACCATGAGAGATAGATGAACATTGTAAGCCACTAAGGTTTAGGGTGACTTGTTACACAATATTAGATAAATAATACACAGTATTTAATCCTAGGTATGTGTAGATTACTCATCAGCAACAAACTCAAGGGATCACCTATGTAGATTTCTGGAACTCTCTCTGCGTAGCTTCTTATCTGGTACTCTGCCTCGTGAATTCCAGCCCACTTGGCCTTCCCGAACTTCATTTTCTACTTTCTTAATTTAGCAAGACTACTCCCATCTACCTGGATTCCTTCTCCCTGTGCTATGGTCCAGAAATTACCTCTAGACGGCAAACCAGGGTATTTTAGGACTCACGTCATCTGCTTTCCTTTTCTTTTGGATCACAGTTCTGTGGTGCCTGTTCTCTAGTGTCTAAAAACAGGTGTTTTATAGATTTTTACCCCCCAGTTTTCTGTTTATTTATAGTGGGAGGTGAAGTCTGGTACCAATTATTCCAACATGGCTAGAAGTGGAAGTCTCTAAAATTGAATTTTTAATTTAGCATAGGTGATTTACTTTTTAAATACTTTAGTTGTTCCAAATAATTAAGAAAAAGTTATGAAACTTATAAGTTTAGTGACTTTTAAATTTTCCTATGTGTTTCCATAATGTTTACTAATATAATGAGATTTCAATGTAAAAGAGATTTAAATCAATTAGACATTTTTAATTGGAATTATTTAAGTCCCACTCTTTTAAACATTCTAAGTACATAAAACAGATTCATTAACACAAATACTAAAATCATAGACTTGATTCTCTTAAATACTTCTATTCTAAATTCTAAATCTTCATGGATAAAAAATGACTAATCAGCAACAAAATGATATAATCTCAAGCAATTTGGGAGGCTCCTTCTTATTACATAGCTGAGCTTACCTAATGACCATTTAGTGACATGCCCAGATTGTCAGGGACAGATTTGACTCATTAAACCCTACTTATCAAACACATGAACTATAAAACTTTAGGTACCGGTCTCCTAGCCTTCTTCCTTTATATAGTACAGTTTCCTGGTCTACTTTTCAAAGTTTGCAACTCCAAGCCAGGCTGCTGTAACACTTGATTGAATTTTGCATTTCTTTTAAGCAATTTTAATGACTTCTGTCTAGTTCCATAGATTTGGTATACTTGAGGGACTACTATATTTTTTCACATTATTCTTAATTGGTTCTCAAACCTTTTGGTTCCCTGAGGAGTACAGCTCTTTTAAATTATTGTGGACCCCCAACCAGCTTTCGTTTACATGGTTATCTCTTGATATCTGACTTATTATCAATTAAAGTAGAAATTTTAAAAATACGAATTTATTTAAGATAAATCTGTTACTATTAACATAACATTTTTAATGAAAATGACAGTGTTTTTTAACTAAAAATTAGAAGGATTGCAGTGTTTTACAGTTCTGCATATGTTTCTAACATCTGACTTAAAAGAAGTCAGCTGGATTCTGTTCTCTTTTCCTGCATTCAACCTGCTGTAATCTTTTATTTTGATTGAAACAAATAAACAAAATTCAGCCTTATATATGTGTATAGATGAAAAAGGGAGAACATTGTAGATGCGCTAAGATGACAGGTTAGAGAAATCTTACAGATATTAAAATATTTGACATTTTGAACTTTCTGTTGCTTTGACTGTTTGCTATGCTTCTGTTCATTCTTCAAGCCCCCCCCCCAGCAGCAGCACTTCCATTCTCGAATTCTTTTCAGGCTCCCAAGACTGAATACTCCCAAAGAAGGACTCATCTTTGTTTTATTGGCCATTATATTTTAGCCTAGCACATCTTCCAAAATCATTTTATTTAACTCTATAATTCTATTATGGTAGTAGCTGACATATTTTGAAGTTATAATCTCTACATTTTAAACATGGGGTTTTAATTTCATTTTATTTGAGACAACTGTTATAAACAGCTGCCTTAGAATCAGAGATTTTTATTCAAATCTATTTGGCTAGATAGCCCAAAAGTGTAAAGAACAAGTTGTGATTTAGCACACAGAGGTCACATGTATGATTTCTCCTCTACTTCTTTTATCAGTTCTTTAAGAATAACAAGAGTCATAGTACATTTAATTTATCACTGCTTTAATAGAAAATGCGAAGAATTCTAGGAAGCTATTGTGATAGTACAAAAAATAATGACCCAGTGGCAAAAAAAAATGTAAGAAATAGTGGACAATGCTTCAATATTCTACAGAAATTATAGTTTTACACTGTAAAAGTTTTTAAACATGTAGGTAAAAATATAAATCTATTGTAAAAATTGAAACATTAAAATATACTACATTGCATTACAGATTTTTTAAACTTTTGCATAAATGACATATACATATTTTTGATGGTTGCTATTTTCATGTTTTTATAGATTATTTATATAGAGCTACAAGAAACATACTGTTCTTCCCTAATCTTTTAAATCCTATGTGATATTCCAAATTATGGATATTACAAGCTTTGTTTAGCTATTTCATATATTCATAAATAGATACATACATTTACATCTTCCTACTTGCTGGGTCATGTTTATGTTTAATGTTCATTTTTCTTAGAGCACTCTTCAAAGAGATCCTTGTAGCTGCTGATGACAATTATAATAATCTAAATATAAATTATTCTGCAAAAAATTCAATTTCCTTTTCACAATTTGAAGGGAGAGCAATACTTTGAACTATCTTATATGTAAGTATGGTGAACTGAGGATTGCAGTATTTTGTTACTGTCAATGCTGGCAGGTTATATAGGTCAGCATATCCAGGGGATTTTTTGGTGGTCGTTGATACGGTCTTTGTTCCTCCTCCCCACCCTCACTCCTACTCTCTTATCTAACAGACATTTTACACATCTACCACAAAGCAATTGCTTTTATTTATTGGCTCTCAGCCTATGGAGTGGACAAACATCAAAAGATAAATAGTAATACTTGGTGTTAAGTGTCCTCAACAGATAATGACAACTTGTGGAGAAAAGCAAGATTAAGTCATGAACTCTTTGTAGAGTTCATTTATTTATTCATCAATTCAACAAATATTCGAAAGCCTACTAGGTGTTGGGCCAAGGATATAACAGTCAATAAAACAAATACAATCTCTACTTTGGGAGCATTTGGCCTTGGGAACCTGGAAAGAATTTGTGGGAGAATTGCTGCTGCTGTTGGATCATCACAATTGAATAGAAGTATGACAAGTAAAATGGAAGGAACATATATTTTAGACAGAGGGACTCAAATGTGCAAAAGTACAAAGCTGTGGAAAGATTATGAGAAATTCTCTGTGTCAAGGTTATAGGAATGGAAGTGGCACATGTGGAGACCAAAAAAGGAGATTGGGGCCAGATATGAATGCCAAATGAAGGAATTTTGATTTTTTTTTTTCATGTAAAGCTTTAATGAACCCATTAGCATTTAAAAAATAACAGCTGAAATCCATGACACTGATTTTGTATTTTCATTCTAATTTAAATTAATGATTTGATTCATTATATTGATCTGTTAGTCTGCTTAGACTATAATTGATGTATGATAGTGGCTTTTTTTTATAATCTAGGATTATTTTTGTTTCAGCCTTTACCTTACGAAAAGAAAATATGGAAATGTTTGAAGCAGTTGGTTTTTTAGCTATGAAACTTGGTGTGATTCCTTCGGATTTTAGTTACGCAGGCCTGAAAGACAAGAAAGCCATCACCTATCAAGCAATGGTGGTTAGAAAAGTGACTCCAGAAAGGTAATAAGACATTACTTTATAAGAGAGAATTGTTCTTATTGCTTCAAATAAATAAATGTAAGATTAAAAACTCAGAATAATACTAAGGACATATTAACCTCATTCTCAATATTCACTGGCCACAGGCTTTCCAAGCAGCACATTCTGCATATAATTATCTTCTATATAGTTATGTCTAAAATTTACATTGAGGACATGGTTCCATAGCGTAGTGGTTACCATATCTTCTTTACACGCAGAAGGTCCAGAGTTTGTGTCCCAGTAGAGCCACAGTCCATAGTCTATGGCCATGCTACCCTGAACAAGCTGGATCCCGGCTGATCTCAGAAGCTAAGCAGGGTTGGGCCTGGTTCGTACTTGGATGGGAGACCACCTAGGCAAACCAGGTGCTGTAGGCATAAGTAATAATAATAATAAAGTAAATAAGTAAAATAAAATTTATATTGGCAATATAGTTTTAGGGTAGAAACTTTGAAAAGCAGCTGATTTTTTTTTTTTTTGCTATTTTATTTTTTATATATTTTTTTAATTGAAGAAATGATTTAAATTCCCTCTGCTGCCCCCCTGCCTAAATTTCCTCCTCTGCCCCTCCCCTCTGGTGGCTGATTTTAAATGATCTAAATTGTTTCTAAACATCCTGTTCTATATTCAAATATAAGTTCACATTTAGGACAGTGTTTTACAAATCCCTTTTTCTAATTACTATAATACTTATATAACTTTATTGTTGTGTTTTTTTGAATTTAAAATAAATCTTTGTTAAATAGACTGTAAAACACTCAATTTTAGCCTCTCTTCAGCTTAATCAAATATTAAATATATTTTTGTAATGAAAAAAGAAATACATGTTAATTGTAGATTTAGAAAGTAAAGAAAAAATGTACTGTATAAAAAAAAGTCACTGATAATTCCACTACTCAGAAAGAACCATGATAACAGTTTGATATATTTCCTTCCAGACTTTTTTCAGAGACTGTACTACATACATACATACATTGTATATAGACATTTTTTATGCATGTGAAAGTCATATTGTATATATATAATTTGTATTTTACTTGTAAAAATAATATTGTCTTATTAAAATTTGTGTCATGAAATATTTCAAAATTATGTTTATTACATAGGCTAATTTGTTTAACATCCCCCTAGTTTTAGATATAGAAATTAGTTCCAATATTTCACTTTAAATAATACTGTGATTAATATTATTGCACTTAAAATCTGTGCATTGTAGATATTTTTCAAAATATGTCTTTAGGCCAAAATTCAGCCTAATTTGATGTAATATTGATACATTAATCCTTAGTCATAAGATGTTTCAGTATTCAATATTTGCAGGTAGACACATCTAAGCTCTTATATAAGGGTCAAAAATTATGTACATGATTTTGTCTTTGTGGTCAAGAAGTGCAGTATAGGTAAGAGAGGAGGATGTTAATGTTAAACGATATTTAGTTGTTGAAAGCTAGTTTTTAATTAGCAAAGACAAGAAATATTAGTTCTAGGAGGATTTAGCTTATAGGTATGGGATTTTAATTACCTTTCAAGTAATAGTAAGATTTTATCAGATGCAGAAACTCTGAAGATACATTTAGAGGAGCAGTAAATTAAACAGTCTGCCTAATAAAACAGATAGTTACTATAAGGACTATGGAAAATATGAATGTAGAGAAAAAATTATATCAGTTCTTAAAGGATCTTAAAAGTTATCTCAAGATAATTGGAATCCATTCTTTAGATGTTGGGGAAGAATTGAAAGTTTAAGTGAGGGATTATTCAGAGTATAATTTTAGGAAACCCTCTGGTGCTAGTAGTTCTTGATAATGTTGGGAGAAGAGAGACTGAGGAGGAAAGGAACAAAGTCGGTAAGAGCAGGAAGAACAGGAGAACAGTTGATTTCTATCATTTGAACTAATGAATCAAAAGGCTTACACCAGAAAAGGTATATGTTCCAGGTCTGAAAATAACTGGTTAATATAATTTTACAATAATGGGTTTTTAGTGCACATTCGTTGAAAAAAACACTGACTTTAGAATATTCCAAAAAAATTTTTTTTCAGTATCCTAATGTAAGTGGTTACCTGGCAACTGTCATTTAAAACTTATAATAATTTTTGAAATGTAAAATTTCACTGAGTCTATATGATTTTTCATTTTTAGGTTGAAAAATATTGAAAAAGAAATTGAAAAGAAAAGAATGAATGTGTTTAATATTCGGTCTGTAGACGATTCCCTTAGACTCGGTCAGCTCAAAGGAAATCACTTTGATATTGTCATCAGAAACTTAAAAACCCAAATAAATGATTCAGCAAACCTGAGAGAGAGAATTTTGGAGGCAATAGAAAATGTTAAGGTAAGAATACTCAATTTGAAAATAGAACATTTCAGGAAAATCTTAATAGTCCTTCTGTTTACATTGAGGCAAGAAGGAAAACTTTTTCCTTGGTACCTTTTGTTTCATTTGCATGTATAATTATTTTTTAAAATGATAACATGGCTGTTTGGCTTATTTTCTGTTTTCTTAGTACATTTTTGTATGGGAAAAAAAAAACCCAACTTTAATGTAATTAAAAAATAAAATGTATAGATTTCCCCAGAGATGGAGGGAATAAAAATGTCTCTATAAGAAGAATGATTTTTAGCATTTGTCATATAGAGTATTATGTTATGGAAAGGGATTAATATTTTTGGAAACTTTGTTCAGTAATTCTTTTTAGAAATCTGGTAATTTGGCAAACTATTTTTTAGAATTAGTGCAATCTTTTTTCTTTTAACTGAATTTTCAATTTTGTTTCAATGTATACAAATGACAAATTGTATACATTTTATATCTTATAGCAAAAAAATTACTTAATGTATATTTTTAAATGACATTTTAAATGACATTTGCCAGGCATCTAAATATGCATATACAACTATAGCTTTCAGTTCATTATCTAGGCAATGGGTCAGCAAAATTTTTTCATAAAGGGCCAGATAACAAATATTTTTGGCTTTGTAGGCATTTGGTCTCTATGGCAACTACTCTATTGCCATTGTGTTGGTCTAGATCTGACTCCATTGGCAGTTAGTAATTTGCCAACCTCCTATTTAGACAAGTAATTCTTAACCTGGGGGCCTTACAAAGTCTCAGCAGTCAATCTCTACTCCCAGGCCAATTAAATAAGAACATTTGAGGATGCTCTTTAGGCATTAGTATTTTTTAAAAACTCTGTAAGTGACTCTACTCTGTAGCTAATATGAGCAATACTGATCTAAGTTTCTAACCACAAAGACCTTTTTTACACAATTTTATACTTCTCTACCAGGAAGACAAAAACTTGTTTTTAATCAATATCATGCCTTATAGTCAGGAAAATATCTTCAAATTAAAGATGTTTAATCCAGCACATTCACCTGTATATAGGCGTTCTCTGATTGTGTAGTCTTTATATGGTTGTTTTTCCCTTTTTTCTAGACCTATATAAATTTTTCCCCATGAAATGCTATCTCTTACGGAAAAGACGGGGTACAATATTGTGATTTGTAGAAATATATTTTTGGTCATTCACATGCCACAATATATTTCTCATATATATTTGGTCCTGGCTCACAGCTCCCAAAACCCTTGTAATTTCCTAAATCTGGAGAGTGATAGAGTTGTCTTTTGTTAGGTTAATGAGGTGACTTTTGGCAATCACCAATGGTTGGGGGCTGTTTGTCCATGGAGCCAACCAAGTGATTAGAAAATAGTAGTTCACAGCACCACTCCTGACCTCTTGGGGAGATGGGCTGGAGGTGGAATCAATTGCCAATGACTGGTGATTTAACCAGTCATGCCTATTTAATGAAGCCTCCATAGAAACTCAAAGGGACAGGGTTTGGAGAGCTTCCAGTTTGGTGAACTCCTGGATATGCGGAGTTCTGGAAGCTGGAAGCCTGAGATCAGGTTGCCAGCATGGCTTTCTTACTGTGTTCTCATGGCAGAAAGAGAGTGAGCAAGCTGCATGGCCTTTCTTATAAGGGTACTAATCCTATTCATGAGGGCTCCACCCTCATGACCTAATTACCTCCCAAATTCCCACCTTTACATACTCCATCGGAGGAGGTTAGGATTTTAACATATAAATTGGGGGAGCAGGACACAGGCATGTGTCCATAGCCAATATACTTTTAATTAATTGATTTTTTTCTATTCGTAGAATAAAGGTTTTGTGAATTACTATGGACCACAGAGATTTGGGCTAGGAAGGAGAGTTCACACAGACCAAATTGGACTGGCTTTGTTGAAAGGTGAAATGGTATGGATTTTTTAAAAATATGATCTTATCTGTTTTCTCTGTTGCACTTGCCACATATGCCAGCTTCCTTGTTTTCTTAACTTAGCATGTAAACACATGTGTACACACATACATGTGCTATAACTACATTGTTGAACATTTATTGAGCAGCTACTATATTCTTGGTATTACATTATAAGAAAGCAAACTGTGATGTCCCTGTGTTTAATACTTGTTCGAGACTTAACAGAGAACTTACCAACACTCACTAAATTTTTAGTGAACTGAATAGAGGGTTTAGAGGAAACATACCCTACAGTTCCAGAAATCTGGTATCAGATTATATAAAAGATAGGAATTAACTCAAAGGCAGAAACCAAAAGGGGAACAACATATTGAAAAAATATCTGATTAGCTTCAAATGAAACTATAAATGAATGCCGCAAATAAGCCACATTTGCCCAATTATTAAAATTAAATGTTTTTTAGATGTATATTTTATATATGTAATTATATATTATATACATACACATTTTTGCACTGGAAGAAGTGCATGTAATAGTGAAAAACTATAAAACTATAAAAATTATATACTTGAACAAATAAAAGATTATTCATATGACAGTGTCATACTCATTTGTGTTATAACGCGTTCTCTTGAGTGGAAGGGAAAGGAACAGTAAAAGCACTTGTGGGAAGCATTGTGCATGTGAACATAATCTTACACCCATGCGTGAGATAATGGTTGAGAGCTGATAATGTAGACCACATCTGCAAATTTGTAGTTTATAGTCCTACTCTAAGACACATACTTAGAAATAAATCAGTGCTGGAGAAAGTGGTAAAATACAGGAATTAGTAGATACCATTTTTTCCCCCAAAGGAACATCTTTTCATCTATTTAGGTTTTAAAAGGAAATTTTAAAGTTGGCAATTTTTAAAAAAGATTTTGGCAATTATTTTTTAAGACCAAAGAATTCTGAGACTTGAGAGCATGAATGAAATTAGTGGCTTGCCATTCCTTTATGCTTGTTTCCTCCCCTATTTTTGTTGTGTATGTTGGTCAAATTTGGGTTTGATGTCATTACTTCACACTTGTATTTATACCTTGATGATAGAGATAAAGAATGACAGAACTATAGAAGTAATGGGGGAGCACTTTTTCCAGTCCATAATATTTTAAACCTACGTATAAGCTTGCTTTGTATAGAAGTTTATTTCAAATTTTAACAATGTTTGACTTTAAAGATAAAATTACAGTGTAAAATAATATTTGTTTAATGAGTATTCTTTTAAAATTAATGTTTTTTTTTAAAAAAAGTAAGTAATTTGGCATTTTCATTTAACATGTTTGCTTGCTTGATTTAAAGGTGAAGGCTGTAACATTATTTCTTACACCAGAAGATTTGGATGATCCTGTAAATAGAGCAAAGAAATATTTTCTTCAAACTGGTATTTAAAAGTTCCTTTACCCTATACATAGCCATGCGGATACATAACAAAAGTTAATGTCAACAGGAGGGCATTTATTGCAACATAAATATGATAAATAGATTATAACATACTGTACATTTAATCATCTATTACATGCTCTAGGTACCAATTTTGGCCAGATCTTAAGGACTTTTTTTCTAACTCTTGCTTGGGGGTACATAGGGGTGAGGGGAGACATGGTGTTTTAGTTTTTTTCAGCCTAAATCCTCTGAGGAGATAGGAGTTCCCAATTCTAAACTGGTACTGATGGAAGTATGATTCACTACAACTAGAGGAGATGGAAGAATAAACTAAAGAAAAGTACACTTGTTGTATCTGATGCCGTGTGTGTGTGTTTTGGTCTTGTTGCCATTCAGCCCTGACTGCTGATTTTGAAAACTAGCTCAATGTGATAACAAATTTGTAGAATGCTTAATGGGAAGCACTAAAGAAAAGTGGTTATGCACATGGGTTCTAGAGTTGATCTACATGGATGTAGCTCTCAGCTTTAGTACTTCCTAACTGTATAGTCTTGTGCAAGTGATTTAGCCTCGTTGTTTTAGTTTCTTTGCCTATAAATTTAAGCTAATAATGGTACCTAAAAAACTCTTAGGAGATTTAAATAAGATAATCGATGTAATGCTCCTAAAATAGTGTCTGACACATACTAAACACTGTATAAATATTACTCGTGTTTAAATAATAATAACAGCAACTATAAACAGCATTTTAGAGTTATTCAAATATATAATCTACATATATATGCATACTGAATTTCACTTACATTAAAATAACATCAGTTTTAAAAATCTCCATTAATTTTTTAAATTATGCACATATATATGTAATTGTTCATAGAAGAGAAATATTTTTATGGCATACCATGGCCTGTAAATAGTACGAAAATTTCAAATAGTTATGTAAGTAATACTAAAGAAAATTCAAAGTGATATCTGTTTGTATATATTGTAGAGTCCCAAGAAGATAATTTCCTTATGGTAATAATTCTTAAATTTTAGTGTGCATAAGAAACCTGGGACAGTTATTAAAATCTGATTCCTAGGCTTGCCTGAATTAGCACCTTTACAGTATAGTCCAGGAATCTAATTTTAAAGAGGATCCCACTAGTAAGACCTAATAGTATACTTGAAGGATCCATATATCAACTCTTATTCAAAAAGTTCTGTATAGATATCCATAATAGCTAATTAAAAATCTCTAGGCTCAGAGGTTTATAAGCCCTCTGAATGACTGCAAATTAGTTTATCTACATTTTGAAGTAGGAATTACTAATGTGCTTTTTGCCATTATTTTTTAAAGCATGGAAAGTGAAAATGAACCATATAATTAATGATCTTTATTGAAAAAAAAAAAGTTCTTTAAGTGTAGCTAGGTTTATAGTTGGTGCTAAGCATCATCTTCATAGTCAGGTGTAAAAGATAGCACAGTTCATTGCTTCTCATTTGGAAATCATACTATGGGTGTTTATAACTGGCCTTTCAATAAACTGGCCTTTCTCTATATTTCAGAGGATGCTAAAGGCACACTTTCATTGATGCCTGAATTCAAAGTTCGAGAAAGAACATTGTTGGAGTCATTGCATCGCTTTGGCGTGACAGAAGAGGGTTGTGTCCAGGCATGGTTCTCATTTCCCCATTCTATGCGCATTTTCTACGTTCATGCATATAGCAGCAAAATTTGGAATGAGGCAGTTTCTTATAGACTTGCAACCTATGGACCAAGAGTGGTAGAGGGCGATTTGGTCTGTTTGGATGAAGATAGTGATGATGAGCATTTCCCAAATAGTAAAGTAAGTATTATTTCATCAAAGTTTTCCAAGAATAGTTACCACAGCATTAACACTAATTTTCAGAAGCCCTTATGTGAGAAACAATTTAAAACTAAACATGGATATTATTTCTTTTTTAACCCCTGCTTCTACTCTGCTGTCGGCCATGGCTTATATACATTTGATAAATGGAAAAATAAAATAGTCAGTGGTATGAATGAAAGGTACAAAGATTGTAAACCTTTCTTTAAAGAATACATTCTTTAAAAAATTACACAAAGAATATACAAAATACTTTCCTTAAAAATAAAAATCAAAGCCTTACAGATGAAGCTGTCATCCCTGCCACCACTCTTGTAATTCCTTCCTCTGCCTGCAGAAAATCAACCTCTGTTTTTTGGGGCATGTTTTCTTTTAGATTCTGTTCTGCACTTACATATAAATACTCACAGAAAGGTAGATTTTAATTCTGTTGACACTGAGAAAAGAAAAGGTAGGACTTAGAGGCTCAAAGCCTAAAATATGAAAAAAATGAGATTTTTATAATGATGATATATTGGACATGTGTGCATTCCTTGTATAAGTGTGCTTTCACAACTTGCTTTTTTCATCTTAACAATATCTTAGACACATTTATATTCATTTAGAGCAATGGAAACTCACCTCAAACTAACTTAAGAAAAAGCAGACCAGAATTCATTGGCCCCCATAACTGAAAGTCCATGACTGAGTCAGGTCCAGCTATGTCCAGGGGCTGTAAGCAGCATCCTAAACCATCCATCTCAGTCTGGCTTATTCCTTTAGTGGCAAGATGGTAATTAGCAATTTTGGGCTTATTTATCACAGCTTCTTCAGAAAAGTGGGCTTTTCTTTCCTAACAGTTTCAACAAAAGCCATGATATTGAGTCTCAGTGACTAGGAATGGGTTGGCTTGGGTCACATGTCCCTAAACCAATCATTGTGGATTGGAGTATGCTAGTGGTTAAGCCTGTGTTTCAAGGGCTCTTTCCTGGAACTATCCCACCCAAACCACATTTGAGAACTGGAAAGGGAGCTCCCTGGAAAATGCTGCTACCAAAAAAAGAGGGGATAAGGACTGGCTGAGCAAGCCAGGACAACAGACATCTGCTTTACCATTTCATTAAATGAATAGTTTATAAATATTTAGATAAGAAAGTAATTAATTACTAGGGGCATAAATCACTAAGAATGGTCATTTAACTGAGACACAGACTCTGAAATTGTGTTAAAAGAAAACTAGCTGCATCTTAGGTTTTATTTTACCTCATGTGAATGGAAGAAGAGATATATCAATGGTCTCCTTTTAATGAATAATGAAAAAAATCATACATTTTTAAACATCTTCCAGAAAACATGTTCATTTAGTGATTACCTGGGTAATACATTATTTAGTAAATCAGCCATTTCTAATTCAGATTTTCAGGAGTTAAAGGTTACTTTGACAAGACATAGCAATAATCTCGAAAATACATGAGTCTTATAAGACTTCTTTGTTCAAAGTAGCATTTGCAAGGTAAGTTTTGTGATCAGGATTGTATCTGCTTTTCTTTATGGAGCGCTAGAAGAAAAAAACATTTTCTCCTTCAGTTCTTAAAGAATTTCCTTTTAGTATTAGCAAAAAAATGTCTTTATATATATAAGATTAGTCATTTATACTTTATTAGCACTGAGAAAAGGAAAGACAGGATTTAGAGGCTTAAAACTTAAGTATGAAAAGAAAAAAGATAGAGTAAGAATTCTAATAAATGGCATATAAGGTAGGTTACTATAGGAAACTAACCTGATTTTCTTTTTTGATAGAATTTCTAGGCCAACAGGTATATCTTTATTTCAAGTCACTTGGTAGATTCTCTTTTAATTTTCTTTGTGAGCAAAATAGACAAATGTGAGTTAGACAATTTAATAGTTAGGGGAATTCATATTTGGAGAGCAGCTGTACAGCAAAAGGATGTTTGATAATTAATTGATATTAAACTGGAGGGATTTCTTTACAGACAAAACACAGTCTTCTGTACTGGACCATGTTTATTCAGTATTTTCATAAATTACTTAAATTACAGTTTCATAGGTATGCTTATGAATTTGTGAAAGACAAAATCTAAAATTGATGATTCAAGAGAGATTATAGTCCTATGTGTTTTGGTCAGATCACACCTTGAGTTTTATATCTATTTCTGAGTATAACAGTTAAAACAAGTTATTTACCTATAAACAAACCTGAAGTTAAAAACAAGAAAAGAAGGGACATTATTGATTAAAGTAGGGAGAATCTAAGGGAGAGCAAGCTGATTTAGAGGCAATCTCGATACTGTGTTATATGATGAATGCTTTAGGAAGATGGGAATGCTGTCAATCTTTGTGGAATAGTGGTATCTGCCTTTATACATGAGCTTTCATGTGCAAGAGAAACCAGAATTATTTTCTGATGTTCTTACAGAAACATTTTTCAAACTTAATTTATCACTCATTTTTTTTTGTTTCCCTCCTACATGTGATACCTATTAATATTCTGCGAAACAAGTTTTAGAAATACCACTTCTCATAGAGTATTCTCATAGAGTATGATATTTGTTGAAGACAGAGGTAGGGGGTGGTTTCACAGAGCAGACGTTTGATTCAGCATAATAAAGAACAACTTTGTAATTTAGAAAAAGATTGTTGGTGACTGAGGTGCAGGTGTCACCTTAGAGTGTTAAACTGCCCACTGAAATCCATGTGTTTCAATTTCAGTTATCGATGGTTAAGGCAGGAAGAATCATTTTAATTTTTAGATAGGCTGCTCCTCCAGAAACAAATTATGAAAAGATCTTGTTCAAGTATATGTATCTTCAGAAGAGTCAAATTATACATTGCAGAATTTGGGAAAATTGAGAGAATTTGGACCATTTGGGAGTCATCTATATTTTCATCATGTTTTTTTAAAAATAGGTTCATCTAGTAACTGAAGAAGAGGAATCGGCTAATACATATGCAATACATCAGGTAAATTTGCTTAAAAATTTGTATCACTGAGATCTAAATAGACATTGTCTCCAAAAGACAAAATGTAACCAGTCTCCCCCACCCCTTTTTTTCAACCACTTTTAAATTTAAGTATTTACACACACACACACACACACACACACACACACACACACACACACACACACATACACACAAATTCACTCTTTAGTTTATATTGCAGGGTTTGATAAGTGTATAAAGTCACATGACCACCACAAAAATCACAGTAAAGAACAATTTCATCTCTCCTCAAAATTTCCGTTTGTTGCTTTGTAGCCAATCCCCACCTGTCTCCCCAGACCCTGGAAATGACCCATCTAATTTCTCTCTATGGTTCTGCTTTGAAAGAATGGCATATAAATGGAATCATAATATATGGCCTTTGGGGTTTGGCTTCTTTTAATTAACATAATTAATTTGAAATTCATTCATGTTATGTGTATTTCAGTTTTTTACCATGTTCCTTTTTTGGCTACTTTTGGTACTGTTCAAAAAGATGTCTAGAAGTAATCAGCAAAGGAGGAAACCCCCCCAAAATGCAGTGTTTACTCATATGCAGCTGAGAAAATAGACATTTTACTGCCTCTTGTTTGCTTTCAAGTTTTTAACTAAGAAGAATGTAAAATTATCAACCAAAATACCAGTTATGTGACTGAGCAGTAGGGGGTATTCTTTGTGTTACAGAAAGAATATGCTTTTCGATTGTGTGGCTACATAGAGGTTTGGTCTCTATTGGTTAATAAATATACCTAAATTTCTTGTTCCATCTCTTCTCTATTAGCAGTAGTGTATCTAATAATATATGATTTGAGTTGGTTACTTTAGATATTATGAGTCCTTCCTGATTTTAGTTAGCCCTTTGCCTGGAAGCATTAAAAATAATCAAAGTAGTATAATATTCAATGGTACGTTTTAGGCTGATTGTATGTTTATATCCTGAGGCTGTTTTTACAAATTCAGGTCCCAGTCATAAAAATAAGTTGAAAATATGATCATATACTTTTTTGAAGGCTTTTTCATGTACCTTTTATTCCCCTTCCCTTCCACAGGTGGTTCTTCCAGTGCTTGGATATAATATTCAGTACCCAAAGAACAAAGTAGGTTTGTGGTACCAGGAAGTACTTAGCAGAGATGGACTGCAGACATGTAGGTTTAAAGTACCTACTCTGAAACTTAATGTTCCAGGATGCTATAGAAAGATTTTGAAACAACCCCATAATCTCTCATACCAACTAATAGAAGAGAATGATATTGATGTCAAAGCAGAGGGTTCCCACATCGATGAAGCACCTTTATCTCTTTTGATCTCTTTTGATCTTGATGCTTCGTGTTATGCCACAGTTTGTCTGAGGGAAATAATGAAGCATGACTTTTAAAACTGGTACCCTTTATATAATTGTATATATATCACTCTTTAAAAGGAGCTAAAATTTTTTGAGCATCTGCCATGTGTCAGGAGATTTATAATTGTTACCCCCCCTTAATTATACAATAGCCTGATGAAGTAGGAATTTGATACTAACATCCCAGAGGACAGGTAGCTAGTAAGTGGCAGGGTCTGAATTTAAGTCTCTGAAGCCTGAGTTTTTTCTATTATCTGTTGTCTCAATGACCTTTATTCTGTGCTATAAAAGCTACAATCTTTCTGGACTATTAGGAGCATATAATACTATAAACATTTAAGAAAAAATGTTTTTGGAATAATGTTTATATCCTGTAGCTCCTTGCTTAGAATGAAGATGAAAGTAGATTGTAATGAAAGCATATGTTTGTAGAGATAGATGAAGCATTTTGTAATCATTATTGTTATTCTTTCCTATTTTTGAAATTATTGATCAAAACAATATATCACAGAAATGTAATCCCTCTATTTATGAGAACTACCCCAGGGTAGTTTACCCTTGTGAGATAAATAATCTTCGATGAAGATTGAAATAAAATTTTTTATACAGTTTCTTTACATTTTGACCCTCTTAACTTTTTGTTATTTTTTTTTTTTCTATTATCCAAAGCACAGATTTTTGAGTCAGACAGATCTGGGCTCAGACTCCAGCTCTAACATTTACTAATGACTTGGGTATGTTATTGATTCCTTTTGAGGCTCACTTAAAGTATTAAGACTGTGCCAATCACATAAGCATGAAATAATAGGATTATCTTCACCTTTTGTGTTGCTAGAAGAAGAAAACATTTTCCCTATTCGGAAATTTAAATATTTGTTGATTTAACTATTCCACATCATAAATCAACCTTAACCATTTTATATTAGTTAAATTTGGGGGGAAATGGGGTATACTGATTGGGAAGATCTGACCATTCTTTCATTCCTGGTAGTATTATGTAATAATGAAATTCAGAAAGCAGTATAGAGCATTTATATCAGTTATGTGGCACTTTTATATACTTTAAGTCAGTCAAACCATTGGGCATATTAGCATAAGAAAATAAAATTCAAAAGAAGGAAAAGAAGCTATATGCAATGCAAAATTTGCTTATTGCAGCGTTTTTATATATAATGAAAGAAATTAGAAATAGTTTGAAAGTCCAGCATTAGATAATGAAAGTAAGTAAATTGAGATGTTATCGACTTGATAGCAAAACATGTTAATTACTAAAAATGATGATAAGTTTTAGGTATATGAGAAAATGTTGCCCCTGAAAAACAGAACATATTACAAAAGCAATATATACACTAAATGCAGCTTTTTCAAATGCGGGCACTTTAGCAGAGTGATTAAAAGCATAGATAATGGGGACAAACTCCCCCATTTTGAACCGTGGCTCTGCCACTTATATCAGTGTGGCCTTCGAAAAGTTATTTAACTTTATGTGCTTCAGTTTCAACATCTATAAAATGGAGATGCTAATATTCCTTAGGATTATTGTGATGATTTGCTGAGTTAATAAATGTAAAGCACGTTAGAAAAGTGTCTGGCACTTAGTTACTGTTAAATGAATGTCCAGAGATGCAAGTTTGGAAGAGAACAAAAAATGAAAATACCATTCTGTTAAGATAATAGGGTATTTGGATTTTTTTTTAATACTAAAACGTTTCTTCTGTGTCATTATATGTTTTAATAATAAGTTAGACACAAAAAGTAAAGATTGCAGTATCAGGGATTTTTTAAATTACCTTAATGTCTTAAAATTTATTGAAAATAAAATGATGCTGTATTAAGTAATAAAACATTTTAGAAAATTGTTTTATATCATTTTATATAATAAATTGTATTCAGAAAAGGAATTATATAAATTATTAAATCTTAATTATCTTTTAAATGCTTAGTAGCAATTAGAAAATGTGAAAGCATTAAAATGTGCTATCATCGATATTATTTCATTTGCCTGTAGATGGCACTGTAATTTTAGGTATCTTTCTATTTATTTATTTATTTATTTATTTATTTATTTATTTATTTATTTATTTGGACACGTGTAAAGAAAGGATCACTAAATTTATTTCAGGCCACCTATGAAATATATTCAGATACTGTACATGTGGAGAATTATTTTGTAGACCAATAACATTTGCCATGTTCATTTTTTTTTTTTTTTTTTTTTTCAGTTTAAGGACTTTAATATACTCTGGACCAAATGATGACCAGTTGCCTATGTTTTTGCTGTTTTTCTGGGGCATTTCAGGCTTTCAGAAGGATACTCTTTGGATGAGTTTTAATTTTAAGGTTACATTTGAAACTGAGCAATAGTGCCTCAGGATTACAAAGGAAAACAAAGGGAGGTCTTTTTATTAAGACAAAACCACTTGGATTTTTGTGAGTTATAGTAAGCTGAAAGTCATGTAACTTTTGATCCAAATAACATTTATTGTGTATCTGTTGTGCCAGGCATTTCCACTTCTCTCATTTTAATTCATGTACCCACCCTGCAGGTAGGTAGTGTTTTCCCTGTTTTTACAGATGAGAAAATAACTGAGTGATTTACTGACCTATTCAGAGTCAAACAAGATATTACGTGGTTGAGTTGATTATGCTTTTTAGATCAGTACTGTTCATCAACCTAATATTTGCCTCTGAAAAAAAGTTTTTTGGTTAATAACTTCTATTTCTACCAGCTTGATATTACTTGCCATTGATTAATAGGCATCTTGGAGCATGTCTTGAGAGAAACAATATTCCTTTTGAGATTCTGAGACCAAAATAAAAGTAAAGGAGATGCTTTAGGAAATTCCCAGATTCTTTTGGGGTATTTTCCAGAATATTTTGAGACTTGTATCACAGTCACAGGCAAAATCATTACAGGTAATAGGAAGTTATTTCAGATTGTACCTGGCACAAGCCTCATTCCTGTTTCAAGCTTCATTCCTTTAATCAACCATTCTGCTTAAGACAGAGAGCTGATTGATACTAGTTTTTATATATCATTAACACTTGCTGATTTACCTTTTGAACAGAGACAGTGCAGATCTCAGGCTCAGGAATACCAGCAGGCAACAATATCTAACCAGAATTTAATAAGATTTCTTTTATTGAATATATTTTTCCAGTTACCTTTTTTACTTATGGCAAATAATCCTTGTTTGCAACTTATGTGGTGTTTCTTTTAAAAATGCAATTGATTTTAAAAAGATGGAATCAATTTAAAGGTATTAAGGAAATACTAGTGTAGGTAAGAAGATTGAAGTTTGGGAAATACTGGCATAGCTACGCGTACCTGAACTCAAGAGCTCTACCACTGACTGCATTAGTGTGCAGTTTTAGTAACCCACCAAATTTCTCTATTTTGATGAGCTCAGGTTTGAAGTATTGTTAGTGATCATTTTTCAGTCCAAGAGAGTATTGCATCACACAAAATAATGAGAAATACACAAATTCAAGATAGGACGAACAGATACTTATGATCACATGCCATACTTTAAAATTTCACTAAAAGGGACTTTATTTCAGAAAAGCTTATGAAACACTAAAAACAGTGTCTCGTACCTAGTAAATTCACAATGAATGTCAGCTAGTGTTATTATGGTTAATATGTTATTGTGCTTTCTGATGAAAAGTTTTGCAATTGAATAGTTAATAACTTTCCCTTGAGATCTGATCTTATTGTCTTAATATAAAACAATAATTCAGCACACTTTTAGATGTGTTTATTTATTTTTGGGAAGTGGAAATAACTTTTTTCTAGATCTGGGACTTAAGCAGTTCGTTCAAATTAAGATCTTTAAGACTCATCTGGATCAGTGTTCCTCAGTATTTCCACCTGGGAACTACCAGTAAGAGCCCACGAAGAAAATGAAGCCCCATCCAACAATGCAGAGTTTTCTCACATTAATGTAAGGATAGTAAAGAGGTTGGAGAAAGATATGGGGAGTAAGGAAAATAGGACTTTCCATTTTTTTTTCTCTATTTACTTCTGAAATGTTTGGATTTTAAAACAAAAATTTATTTGTGAATTAATTTTGTAATTAAAAACCTTGAAGAATACTGAAGGTTCAGAGAGGATAAGGTAAAGCAATTGATGGATTACAATTGTATTTTTTTTTTTCAGAATAGTTCTGGTTGCTCATATCAACATATTGCCAGAGAGAGAAATTTATTCATTGTACTTTTAATAGCACTCATGGCAGTTAATAAAATAGTTTCGTGCCTGTCTTATGGATTTTGCTTTCAGATGCAGAAATATTCTGTCTTAGAGACAGCTTGATGTCTTACGGTACTGTTTTAATCAGTTTTTTCTAAGTCCTTCTGCTTTACATATTTTCGATGGGCCACAAAGCAATGTTGAATATATGACATAATAATCAATAAATATTTGAGTGTATCTAAGTTAAAGGCACTCTATTAAGATGCTATTGGGAAAGACAAAAATAAATCAGGTAATATTTCTGTCTTTGAGAGATTACAGCATTATATCCTTTAAGCTATTATTTGATTTGAAATGCGATCTGCAAAAAAGAGTATGCAGACTCAATGGAAAGAGAAAAGCAAGCAGAGTCTTTCCATTTCTTTATGGCTCACTATATGACCAATAATGTTACTTGACCTCTTAGCACCTCATTCTGAATCCTTAAATGATACTTGTTTTAGCATTTCTAAGCATTTGAGATCTCCTCTTAAAATATGCTAAAAGTATGCTTTGAACTATTCAATCTAAATGCTACTTTCTAGAAAGCTAGTAGTTTAAAAGAATGGGAAATAGTGTTAATGGAGTTAATCTTGTGTAATTTCAGTGTGGGTTGTCAGGAATACCTTTAAGTAAAGAAAATGACTCTAATCTTCTTAAGCAAATCATTCTTAGCAACTGTGAGGCAGGAGCTAATTTACTCTGACTATGTACATAAACCTTGTCTTAGTAAAGAAAAATTTTAGTCATGGAAAGAAATCAGGATACTCATGAAATTATTTAAATTTAAACATATTGGGAAATATTACAAAACATAAGATTTATTAAATTGTCTTTGCCGTTACCAGTTTCCTTAATAAATATCAATTACCAATGTAGAAATAAAATCGCTCTTACAGGAGGAAATTTAATCATGGGGTCAAAACAAGAGCTATTGGGTTGTTTTTAAAGGGCAAAGAGATCAAAGAGCTGGTCACTCCTTAACTGAGGGTATTTGAGCAGCAGGGTGGGTTGGGGAGTGGAGAGGGTTAGGGACTCAATTCTTTATGCTTTTATTTCAAGTCACTCTTTCCCGATAAGCCTTATTGGCATTTTCTTAGACTGCTTGAGTCGAGATTCTGAAATTTTCACAATTGGTTTTTAGTCTTTGCTGATTGTTGTTTCTACTCCCACCCTGGTCATAAAGGACAGTGTGCTTTTCTAAAAAGGGAACAGGAAGACTCTTTCTATAAATAATCTTTATAATTTTTATAATAAAATGGATTTGATTTTGCGTATTTTCAAAAGGAACTAATTTAGGTTGTATTTTTCCATTAAATATCTTAAAGGAAATTTAATCAATTTTTATCATACATAAACAATAACAATGAGCTTTTCACATTTATGAACCAGTAGGAAATGTGGGAAGCAGTTATTCTGAATTCAAAGAACATTCACCCAAGGCATTGAAAGAGAAAACATTAATTATTAATTCATAGTAAAGTATATGATGATTGTATATTTTATGTACATATCTGCTCTTATTTTGATTATTGTGATTATTTTCTATCTGGCTGCTTCCATTCTTCACTCTAACCAGTTCTTCTTGTATACTAATGTCATTTACCCTCCTGAAAGTAGAAATATGGTTTTTGTGATTGCATTTAGGCCATATAACATTTCAGTGGGTTCCCAGATCTACAGAATAAAAGTCCAAATCCCTAAACATAGCACATGTAGACCTGCACAGTATGGCTTCAAATTATGTTTGAAGTGTCATCTGCTACTTTCTCCATAAAACATACCTTTGTTTTAGCTCTGGTTGCTCTTTCCCAAATATAGCAAGTTTTTGCATGTTATGCACCTAAGCCGCCCATTCCTGTTGGCAGAAAGTCTTCTATGTTTAGGTTAAAAGTCTTGTCTGTGAAATCTGTGTTCTCATAAGACTTCGTATGTGTCTCTACTATCTCATTGCTTACACCACATTCTAGTTATTTGATTGATTATCTGGCTCATGTACTAACTATGCAAGGGCATTCATCTTTATTCCTCAGGCACCTATCCAATGTAATAAATAGGCTTAAAAATGCTGGATGAATACCAGAATCATATCTTAGTAAATTAAATTTTATAAAAAGAAAAATCTTTTAAAAAAATCTTAAAAGCAGCCAAAGATTATTCTCAAGGCATGACTAGAATAGAATGATAGGTAACTCTCCAGAGCAACAATGGAGTATATTAAAATAACAGAAAGTTTGCACCTAAATAAAAACTGATTAGAGGAAATTAAAACAAAGCAAACAGACAAACAAAACCCCAAAACACTTCAGGGAGAAGGTAAAGGATCTCAAATCAAAAGCCTAAGGTGGAGGAATGAATGATGAAAAGGAACAGTGATAAATATGTAATTAAATATTTAAAAAATTGTAAAATAATAGTGTCTATAATATCTTCTGGGTTAAAAAAGTATGATAAATTAAAATACAGAGCCTGGAAGGGAACTAAAAGGAATTAATGATCTAAGGTTGTTGTATTATCTATAAAAATGGGTAAATATATTGATTAACTTTAATCTTTGATAAGTTAGAATTGTGTAATATAATATCAGTATTAGTCACTAAAAGAATAAAACCAGTTAAAACATCCAAACTAGATGCTGGATGATTTCTCTAACAATGTGCATGTCCTATATAAATTAGAGGTTCATGATTAGTTTGATATATTAATAAGAAAAATTTCATTAAATGTAAGAATCATTTCCATTATCATGAGAAAGTTTTAACATTGAATTTTTCAAGAAGAATAGGAAAAGTTGTTAGCATCTTCAAACATAATTTCAAGTGTTGTAACCTTTGATTATAAAAAATATTTAAATTTTTCCTACAAAATTTTATATGTTGTTAAATAGCATTTACTATTTTCCAGGCACTGACACAAACGCTTTACTTATTATTCTTTTAATCATAAGTTTTGATCAGGAAGTGTGTGTAGCTGTTTCACACACAAATCCATTATTAAAATATGATCAGAGAAGCAAGCTCAAATTTCTCATTAAAATTTTGTAACTACTTTATTTTGAAACTTCGTATAAATTCAACATTTAATATCTTCCTGAGTATTTATATTTTACTTTCCTTATCATAATCATATAAAGGCAATATATATTTTTTTCACTAAGTCATACCCCAACTACTTTAGTGTGATACAAATATCATTTACTACATGTGAGGGAAAAAGGTTGGGGAGCACTGTATTATATAGAGCCAGATAGAGGTGAGGGGAAGAATATGAAGGAAAACGTCTTCGTTATCTTTAATCATTTTGCATTTTAAGGCTTTATTGAAAAACAAAAAGTATTAGAACATATTCTGTGTATTTAAATATTACTACCTATATTTATTTCCTGGTATGTTTCTCCTTTGCTTTTCTTTCTGCTTCATGCCCCCATGCTCTCAGTCTGCATTTGACAACTGACTTGATCGGTTCCATAGCCACAAAAAAAATCATAAGTGGTTGGATTCATAAGATACTTCTGTGACCTTTGTACTGATGGTTACTTAGTGTTCCCAAAAGAAAACTCACTGGGAGCCAACCTTCAACTTTAATGCCTACTCTAATTTCACAGTGAAATATAGCCCTGTACTTATAACCCCTCCTAGCTCATCTAACTCTACTAAGTATTCTTCATGTCTTAAGGCTCTAAGAAAAGCTGAGAGCTATCCTACAGTATTCTCTGCCTATTACTGCAGTGTTAGAGTGCTTATTTTATCATGCAGTTACTTTCTAGATGACAAATCAAAGTATTTTGATAATTAGCTGAATTGCTCTAGTAATTGCTGTGGATTAGAATTTCTCCTACTAGGAGCTATTGGGAAATATTCCACATGTGTTTATTAGACAAATTAGAGAACTTAACATTTTAAGTCCTTGGTTACTGTTTTTATAATTGGATTTAATGACATGCAAGTGAGTAAATTAAACAATGTCTTTTAAGAAATGATTAAAAACTTAGATCTTTGCCAAAAGCATAGTTGGTGACTTTTAATAGGAATGTGTTTGTGCAAGTAGCTCTTCCACCTTTCTTCTGGAAATCATACAAAAGCAATAAGGAAAACAAATTTTTTTTTTGAAACTTGCAAACAATATAAGCAAACTTAAAGGACATGTGAGAACTACCAGGAGCAACTGAGATGTGAAAAATTTTGCATAGTAGGAATAGAAAAAAGGTGGGAAGCAAGTTCAATAACAACATATCTCCAAAGCAGCAAAAAAAAAAAAAAAAAAAAATGCTTTTTTTTCTGAAAATGAGGGGCCTACCCTAAAGAGAAGGTTATATCTTGTTTGGAAGGGTCTGAGAAATTTAGTAAGCAAGGCTAGTGGCAAAGAACCTGCTGAATCTGGTTGGTGGCTAAACAAAGCAATGGCAACAATGATGTGTTATATTTGTGGAAAGCAGAAGAGAAAATCTGAGTTATAAATCATGAAAGATTATCCTGCCCTTTCCATTTAACAAAGAACCTCCTGCAAATAGCTGAGCCAGGAAAATGCAACTCATACAATAATGAGTAATAAAGGAAATTGATAAAGTCTCAACACAAAGATATTGTAAGATAAATGTGAAAGAGAGCAGCTAAATTTATTGACTATAGAAATGTGGCCATACAGAAGGTAAAAACTGTGATGTACATTTTTATTTTTTGTTAAAGCAATCACTTCTATGAAGGAAGACTACAAAATAGAAATAGAAAAAGAAAAGAACATGGAAATTATAAGACAAGACAAATGGAGAAGAGATTTCAAGAAGATGTAGAAGACAAAAGCAAAACCATCAGAGAAGATTAAATTGAAACAAGCACAAAAAAACAATGGACAGTGAGAAAAAAACAATAAGGGACAAAAAATAAGGAGAACAAAAATGAATTCACTTAACTATTTGAAGATTTATACACACACAGAAAATAATAAAGTGTTAATAATGGTTAAGATGTAAAAGGATACAAAAGACCTTCATGTTTGTGGTAACAAAATCTGGGGCAAAATAAAATTATACTAAAAGTGTCCTGGATAGAAGGAAGACTTGATAGACTGAGTTCTAGGGTGAAACGAATTCTTCATAACCAAGCATAGAGCCACATTAACTCTCATATCTGAGTGTAGGTGAATTCAATCTGATTACAGCTGTGGGCCAGTCTAAATGCAACTCAAACCCAAGAAAGAATCAGAATAAACAGCCAGCCTTTTCTTCCAATGAATAATGAAGGCGTTTGTACAGTTTGAGAAATAAAACGTCATTGCTCCTTTATTCTTAATGTTGGAAATGAAATTAAGAAAAAAAAAAGACATTCAATGAAGCAAGAAAATTTGATCCATAATGAGGGAAAAGCTTAATGGTGAAATATTGAATAGTTTTTCCTAAGATCAAAAAAAAGAGGCAATGATGCCTGCACTTACCACTTCTATTATACTAGAGGCCCTAGCCAGTGCAATAAAGCAAGGAAAAGAATTAAATGAATAAATGAAGTTAGAAAAAATTTTCGATTTTTGTCTTTGGAAAACAATATGATGGTGTACATAAAAAATACAAAGAAATCTACAAAGAGAACAAAACAAACAGAACTGATAAATGACTTTGGCTAGTACACATACTACAAGGTCAATGTACAAAAGTCAATTTTATTTCTATATAATAGAAACGAATAATTGAACAATGAAAATTTAAAATAATACTATTTAAAATAGCATAAAAACATGAAATATTTAGAGATATATTTAACAAAGGCTTACATATCCTTTGTCAGCTGTCCCCAAACTTTTTTGCACCAGGGACCAATGCTCCTCTGAGAATCTAATTCCTGATGATCTGAGGTGGAGCTGAGGTGGTGATGCTAGCACTGGGGAGCGGCTGCAAATACAGATGAAGCTTTGCTTGCTCACCTGCCACTCACCTCCTGCTGTGCGGCCCGGTTTCTAACAGGCCACGAACTGGTACCAGTCTACAGCTTGGGGATTGAAGACTCCTGATCTATGTCATTAACAACATTTCTGAGAAAAACCCTAAGAAAATGGAAAGTGATATGATAATCATTGGATGACAATATTGTTAGGATGTCGGTTCATCCCAAATTAGTATGTAAATTCAATTAAAACACATCTAGATGTTTGTGTGAAAATAATACAAATGATTTGGAAAACTGGGCAGTTTCTCATAAATTTAAACAATCCAATTTCTAACTATCAAAGATCAATGAAGCATATGTCCACAAAAAATGTACAAAATGTACAAAAATGTTCACAGTAACTTTACATATAATAGTCAACAATTGGAAAAAAAAAACCCAAATGTCTATAAAAGAAAAACGGATAAAGAAATAGTGATATATTCATACAATGGAATAAAAATTTTAAGATACATGCAACAACATGCATGAGTATCAAAAACACAGTATTGCATGAGAGAAGCCAGAAACAAGAGAACATGTGCTGTGATTCCATTTATATGAAGTTCAAAGCAGGCAAAATAAACTATGGTAATAAAAATCAGAACAGAGGTTGCCTCAGTGTGTGTGTGTGTGTTGGGGGTGGGGGGTGGCAATGAAGGGGAGAAGGAAGGGGGGTTGGATCCAAGGGCCTGAGGGAACTTTGTTGTGTGAAGGAAATATTGTCTAATTTGTTTGGGATAGAGTAAATGGATTTATAAGTTTGTCAAAGCTTGTTAGTGACTGTGTACACTTCAGATCTGTACATTTCATTGTGTGTAGATTATACTTGAATAAAATATTATAAAATGTGTGTGGCAGCCATGGAGTTATTTTTCTCAGATGTTTCTTCAAGAGCAACCCTGCCATGAGGTGTGCAGTTAGCCGACAGCCTCAAGCTGTAGCACCTTCAGAATGTGCTGCAGCATTTTGGCTGATGCGTTCTCTCCTGCAACTTCAGCCAATGACTTAGCATTAGCTGGGTATTGGAGCCTGGCCATTTCTGCCCAGTGAGACTCCCAAGGGCAATCTTTGTCCTAGAGCCTTCCCTTTAGGGCTGGCCACCATGGTTTTCAGAGTTGCACTAGTCTGAGACTCTTCCTACCCAACTGTCCTTGCTTTTGCCCATCTTTCCTCAAGTTTCAGACTAGTACTACAATCTGAAGCCTTTTCTGCTTGCTTCTGTTTCCTCTTGCCTTTGTCTTTCACAGGCATTATCCTTACTAATCTCTTATATGTCTAACTCCATCTTAGCTTTTGACACAAACTGTCAATTAAAAAAAAAATCTGTGATGAAATTTATGTCATATCAATACATTTATATTGGCTTAATTCCAGAAAAGTTTTTTTTTTTCAGAAAGAAATCACCTTTACACCTTTATGCTGAATGCAATAGGCTCACCTAACATATATTTAATGGCTAAATATAAAGTTGTGAATAAAGACAAATGAAAACAAAAAGCAGAAGTCATGATCTTAACATCAGATTAAGAGAAATTCAAGCCAAAACACATTAGGAAGAGGAAATATTCATTTTGGCATCATGAAGAGACATGTCAAATAAATGTGACTGTAAAGGCAATTGACAAACTTAAAGATGAAGAGGGGGAATTTCCCCTGAAAACAAATATTTGAACATGTGAATCATTCTGTAGTTAATTTAATTTAGTAAACCTATGTGGATGAGCCAAAAATATTAATTTATTTAGAATAGTCCTGGATCCAGCTCTCTTCAAAAAGTTATTTTCTTTAATAACCAAAAATATATGTTCTGTCTGAGAAACTTTATAACATCTGGTTTAAATAGTTACGCATAATAATTTTCAAAGTATTTCAAACCCATTTCCTAGCATTTATCTCAGTTGAAACTTTATAAATTTATTTCCATGATTATTTGATTAATGTCTCACCATATGATGGGGTGTGTGAGGTCAGGATCATTATTTCTTGGTTGATTGGTTGGTTTACTTGTTTTTATCATTGTATTCACATCTTAAAGAGTGTCTGGCCATAATAGGTTCTCAAGAATTCTTATGAATGAGTAAAGAATAGAACACAATAATATTGATGTAATTCCTTAATGACTACAGCTACACTTATTCCCTCGAGATGGAAGTCTTTTGGGAGGCAGAGAGATGCATTGCTCATTCATCAATTCATCCATTTATTTAACAAATGTTTACATGGTAGACACTATGCCAAGCATGGAATAACAAGTAATAACAGGACTAGATATACTCCCTGCTCTTGGGGAGCTCCCAGCCTGGTAGGTAACTGCTTAGAACTTATCAATTCTATTTGTAATATTTAATGTGCAACTATAATTATGCATTTGTAATAGCATTGTATTAGAGACCTCTCATAATCTTTTTTCTAATTTGACCCCACAACACAAATATCATCTCCATTTTTATAGATAAAGAAACAGATATAAAAAAGTTATGCTTTGTATAGATTAGTTCTTTCATTTAAGAAATATTGGGTGCCTATTATGTATCAGAAACTTATCTAGGAGCTGGAAAAAGCAATGAGCAATACAAAAAAGACCTTCTGGTGGGAGGTGGCAAATAATAAACAAGTAAAAAAGATCAATTTTAATATTAGTGTTACAGAAAAACAGTTTGAGTGATGTAATAAAGGTGACTAGAGAGAGGAAATTTAGGGAAAGACTCTGAGGAGGTAACACTGAATCTTAAAATTGAAGATTTAGATTAACCAGCGTTTGAAGAGTCATGGGAAAGCCTTCAAAAGGAGTGCCAAGTCCAAGGCAATGAGCAGGACATGAGGTTGGCATATTCGAGGTAAAAAAAGAATGCTGGCATTAACTGGGGCAATGGGTTACACGATATGTTTCAGAACAGTATGAGCCAGATCATATAGGTCCTTACAGGTCAGGGATTCTATTCTTTACTCATTAGAAGCTAGTGGAGAATTCATACAACTTACATAGCGTGGGTATTCACGGATGGGGATTCCTTGACATTAAGTATAAAATAAGCAAATTATGCTTAAACTTGATTTCAAAGAAAACATGGACTCAATAGAAAAGTTGAAAGTGATTATCTTACAATCAGCTGGGGAGTTTCCCTTAGGCCATTGAATCACTTTGGAAACACTACACGTGGTCTCTCCTTCAGAGTGTGTGTGGGGGGGAAGTGGGGTGGTAAAGCCTGGGAGACACTGAAGGTATCACTGAAAGCCAGTTTCTGAGAAGTCTCCTTGCCATTGGGAAAAGGATATAGTCAGAGTGTTTTGTGTTGTAGTATTTAACAACAAAACACTCCAGATTTTTAGGGAGAGTGATTCTGATCTTTAGTCTCTAACCGGTAAAAAATGGAAATAGCCCTGTGTGATGTTGGAAACCAAGTATGGGCTTTATCCCTGATTGAATGAGCTCATCTTTCCTTTAGAGCCCAAAGCTTACCTGAAAAGAGAGGGGTGTGTATCTCTGATGAACACACAATCTACCAGTTCTACTAGCTTTTGAAAGAAAGAGTGTGGCATAAAGCAATAATGGCAGAACTAGCTTTCTTTCTGCTTCAGTGCAGAAGACAGAATGAATCTCTTTTCTGAGGGGTAAAGCAGAGATTTTGGAGCATTCAGAGAAAGGAGGGGCCCAAAGGAAGATGCTGGACTTCCTACAAAAAAGGCAGATTTGGGCTTAAGTAATTAATTGGAATAATAAAAAAGAATTAACCTCATGTGTACCCCAAGCTTACGCAGCAATTTGTAAATGTTCTATGTGCCACTGGTCTCAATAGTTTGGCTTGTCTATGGGATGAAAACATTTGTGGCATACAAAGTTATGTGAATTATTTGAGATTCAGTATCATTCAGGGTCACAAAACCAAGCTGACTCAAGTCTGTGCTGTTATCCAGTAGTATTTTTTTTTTTTTTTTGGTCTATCCCATTTATTTTTAATGCCTTTATCATTATTTGGCATATCATTTTTATTGGGTTTTGGTTTCTGGTTTATATATTCTATATTCAGTCATTTTCACCATTGCTGTAACTGAGTTGTCTTAATAGCTATGTTCTTATGTGTGCTGAATAAAATTGCATTTGCAGCTGTTATTGTTTTCTGGGCCAGTGCCTTTGGGTGTCCAATGCTGCTTCAGTTGAGAATCTTCCATAAAGACTTTCTGTTGTAGCTATATTTGATATTTGATCTTTTGTTTGTTTGTTTGGCTTCCCAGACTCTAATCCCCTTTTCTAACAGTACACATATTTTCTTTTTTCAAATGAACACGCCTTTGTTGTATGCAGTATTGACATTATGGAAATCCAAGTGTTTGGTGTACTCTTACAAAAAAGAAACCAACGAAGTTACTTGGCTCTTCCTGCTAAATGCTTTCTCTAACCTTCCCCAGCATTCTCAAGAGTAAGGTAAGAGATTTAAATATGGTTAATCAATTGCTCACTTGCGATGTTGACTCAAGTAAAGTAATGCGAAGACAGAAGAAGCTGTTTTTTATATCTCAGCCGTCATGGCCACATAGGATTGAGAAGACCTTCTAGGATTGTCTGTTTCTACTTTTTCCAACATTGTTTTTCAGCTCTCCGTTAGAGCCTATGAACTTCTCATATATCATTATGTTTTCATTTGACTTAAGTTATCTTGGTTTGTTTTCTGTTGCTTGTTATTAAAAAATCCTAAATAATATGTAAGTCACACCAGGGTCCTCCCTAACTTTTTCCACTTCCACAAATAAATCCTGTAGGGAAGTAAGTCCTACTAGGAAACCAGATAGCTAAGCCAACAGTGAATGTTAATCATGGTTTTAATAGTATTATTTCTGCTAGATATGGTTCACATTTTCATAAGAAATGCTTTAATGTTAGAAATGTCTTGGTAATAATATTGTAGAGTCTTATGCAAAAGTTGCTCAGGGACCACCCTGAACAATATTTCTTATACTTCTAACACAACAGACATATTGACAGTTGACACTTTTGGCAGGAGCCAAAAGAGCAAAGAGGAGAGATGTAGAGAGATGAAGAGAACAGGAATTTGTTCTAGCTATATGCTTCCTAAAAGGACCTTAAAACTTTTGTAAACTTCAATTTAACTTAAGCACAGATTCCCCTTCTCTTATATATTTTATATTTGTGTTTTCACTTTGAGTGTCAACTTAGTGTTTTCAAAATTCCCAAAATAAATAGAGATGATACAATATAGTTTTTGTATTTTGTAAGACCATGTTGTGGTAAGGTTTAACAGTTTTTTAAATAGTATAAAATATTTTTAAGATTAAAATTTTCTTTTCCTAACTTCTGTCAAGGCCAATGAAAACAAGCATTTTTGAAACTGAATTTAACTTTATTAAACCTTAAGTCTGAAATGAATCTTAAAATCAGGAAGTAATATTTAAAAATAAAGTTATTCCTAATAGTATTACTTTGTCTAAAGATAAAATACTTTCTTTGAAAAGATTACTGTTGTTTATTTTGGCCTACCTTTTCTTTTACTGATTTTTGCTCTCTGGTTAATGTATCCCATAGTTATTTCAAACCATCCCTCAAATAGTAAATAATAAATTGTTTTAAGAGTTATAGTCTATATGTTGGAATTGAATTATTACTTCAATTTTGCAACTATTTCCTCTGCTTCAATGAAATGGGAGCAGCGTTTTAAATTTCTATTACACTTTAAGTTTTCTCTAACATAAATGGACTAAGTAATCTGAATATTTATTCTTTATATTTTTAGTCTCATTATTTTGGTAATTTAAAACAATTTCTATTCCTCATTTTGATTAGCCAGGTCCAATCATTCTTATAAATATAACTCAACTCTTTTATCATCCAGTAGGTTCTAACTAAAACTTCCCATCTCTCAAACTCATTTGACACTCATCTGATACTGTTTTTTTTCTGTGTCTGTGTGTTATTATTCAGTATTCTACTATTTCTCCCTCAACTGGACTGTGAATTCCCTGAAATCAGGAATTGAGGCTATATAGCTAAGTATTTTAGAGTCACAGGACTCTTTAGCTGGATTGCCTTGGATGAATCCCTGCTCTGTCATTATGTCTTTGTGGGCATATGACCCAACTTCTCTACATAGTTTCTTCTGCTTAAAAATACTCTAAAACAAATATCTACTCCTGTTTTTAAAACAATGGTATCATTTACATAACACATTAGCACAATGTATTGGTTTTAATTCTGATAATATTCTATTAAGTGTGTTATTACCCTCATTTTATAAATTAAGACCCTTTTGCTCAAAGAAGCCAAGAGCTTGCATGAGTTGATATTGTAAGAGGTGGAGCATTAGGCCATTCAACCATACCATAGTACTTTGCATACAAATGGTACTAATATAGGTGACCAGTGAGTTGTCTCTTGCTTGAAATCTTTTCCTATTTGGCTTTTACTTGAAGACAATTGATTTTTAAATTTCTTTGAGTTTCTCCCTGTTCACATCTCAGTAAACTTCCCCTCTTCCCACCTCAAGAATTTTAAGAACAGGAGAGGGTCAATTATGTATCAGTTACCATTTCACTAATCGAACTCTGAAAATAACTTGAAATTTCCTGCTTGACTTGCAAGTCAGTCTCTTTATTTTATACTTTCCAACATCAACTTCTCTTGATCACCTTTCTGTGACTGCATAGCTGAATCACTCTTTCATGTTCACTGCTCCATCACTCACTTCCTTTCTTCCCCTGAAGCCATTACATCTGTCCTTTCTTACAAAATATGTTTCTTGTTGGTTGAATCTGTTTTTAATTCAAGTCTTCAGTCATCCTTCATTGCCTGGAGTACTTACAGCTTGTCCAAAAGCCCATTTGTAATTTTATCCCTTTACTTTAGATTTCTTTTTTTCTTTCTTTTTTCCTTTTAGGAATCTTATTCTATTAATCCTCTTTTAGAATTATCTCTTTATCTATTGCTTGTTCAATCTTTAGTATTTTTCTATGCTTGCTATAGTAGAATGAGTTGAAATTTACCTGTTAATAATCACACCTATATCATTATAATTCACCCTATCATTTAACTATACCATGTGGATTGAATAAAAATACTTAGCTCTGCCTCTTTCTATAAGTCTGAATAAAATATCTATAATTTTATTTTGTTTTAAAATGAGGAAATTTCAGAAGTAAGTAAAAATTAGGTAAGATAAAAATTTCTATGAAAACCCGAGTAGACTAAAATCCTACATCAAGATAAATAACCAGATTTTAGTGTAAACGTATGGCTCTGTGTCCATAAAAGACCTTAGCTTCTCTCTCTGTGTTGATGTAGGGAACTCATGATATTGCCTATCTGCATCCTGATGTTTTTTTCTCATAGCAGTACTCAAGCGGCTACTATGATCCTAGTGACCCAACCTTGAGTTGAAGAATCTTTTTTTCTCGAGGTTTGGTGGTTTGGCTACAAGACCTAGAGCCTAAAAAGCAAAACTCCCTGTTTTCACATTTTAAACCAAATGTATTATTTCAGATTCCCAATAATAACATAGATTATGCTTAACCTTTGGAAGACACAAGACCAGTCAGTAATGCTGGATTCTAGCAAAGTAAGAATGTCAAACCAGAGCCTCCACTAAATTGGCCTACCTCCTGATTTTAAAGGATATTAATTTGACAACTGTTATAGTCTTGTATTTAATAAAACTCTGTCATGCTCATAAATTAGCTCAAGAAAGTCCAATATATCCGGGGTTTGGCTCCCCCTATCAAGAATTGCCTTATTATTTATTTACTCACTTCTTTTCAGTCAAGGGTATATAAAGTTTCAGCCCAGTCTCTTGCTATGAGACAAATTCCATTCCTGAGTTAAACATATGGAGAGCCCAAGGCTCACAAACTCCTCAGCTCAGTAATAAGCCCTATTTTTACTGTTGATTACCCATGCAGATTGCTCACAGCCTTCTAATGGGAACTTGAGCCCTTCCTACTAAGCTCATTCTCTTGCGTTTCTGATCTTGTGTTGCCTAGAATCTCTGATATTTGGTCTAAATCTTCCAGCATGGCTTCAAGTCCTCCTAGATTCCAGATCTACCTGATTTGTAATCAGGGTCCAAGGTACATGTCAACTCTAGCCTGATTCTGTTAATTTTCTTGACTTGTGTCTTTGCTTGGCTACATCTTCTTTGGTATCTCCCTTAACATGCACTCTCTTAGAGCCAGATTCCTAGTTCTGCCCCTGTAGCCTCCATCCTTTTTTTTTCAATCTACACCTGGTTAAATACCTCAGTTAGCCATTCTACAACTTGCACATTATACGTAATGGAAAGAATATTGTCTTTCTCAATGTACCGTCTTTGTAATTTAATCAAACATAACACCCAGCAGTAAATTAAAAGAATGCTGAATGAATTCTCACATTTCAATACACATATTAAATGAATTAATACATTAAATTATCTACAATTGTGAAATAGTAACATAACACTTGAAATTTTAATTCAATAAATGAATCAGAATGGTTTAAAAACCCTCACTATACTATTAACTCAGGCTTTAAGCAGATCTTGCTAAAGCTGATTTATTTTTAGTTATAAGTTAAAAGGGGCGCATGATGATAATTTCCAGTATAATAATGAAGCAATTGCTTTTCTTTAAAAATAAAAATTCAGTGCCCTTATAGACACTTATTTATATATATGTGAATAAATTAGCATGGGAAATGATACAAAAAAGGATTCATAAGTAACAATACTATTTATTTTTTATGACAAATTTTGGGACTCAGTTGTTTTATTTATGTATATCTGTTTTCTTTCCTTAAAAATTATGACAGATCTGAATTATTGGCCAATTGATAACGACACAATTTTAAAAATTCATACCTGATTGGAATTCATGTGCAGAGTTTAACTTCTAAGAACAGGTCTGAGAAAGTTTTTCCATTGAATATGTTGGTTTGCTGTTTTTTCCGTATCTAGCAGTAGTAAGTTCAGGTAGGCATTACTCAATACCACGTACAAATATTAATTCATTGCCATTATAAACTTTGTAAATAGTATACAAAAATGTTTAACTATACTGAGACTTTTAATAGGGCATGTACACTAGACAGGGATCTTAGTATTTGGCACCAATGTCCAAGGAAGTTAGCTGGTGCAATATTATGTATCAGATACAATACTATTCAGCTGCCAGTAACAGAAACCCAAAGAAACTTATTTACTTCTCAAGTAAAATTCCAAAATGGACAATGCAATGCTGTGGGGGAGAGCTGTCCCACAAAGTCCTTGGGAAACAGATTCCTCCTATCTTGTTCTGCGATTCATAGATTTTCATTCCCAACATCTGCTATAGTTCAAATTGGCAGCTCCACCCACATTCTAAAAGGCAAGAAGGAAATAATGGACCAAGAAAGAAGCAAAAGGTGTGGGCCAGCTATTTTTAAAGAAAGGTTTTGCTTACATGTTATAAGTTAGAATTCAGTCATATGCCATATTGTGCTACAAGAGAGATTAGGAAATGTAGTAGTTCATATTCTGAGCATCAATGAGTCCAAGTAAAATGCCAGAAGTTCTTTAATTCTGGGAGAAGGAGAGAAGGACTGTTGAGAGGCAATAAGGATTCTCTGCTACTGTATGTGAGTTACTTTAGGTTAAGGGTGCTCTGAAAACAAAGATTGAAATATTTAATTACTTTAATGAGTCATTAGAGAATAATGTAAGGTAGTCATTGTAAAATTTTAATTTAAAATCACAATGTATTTACATACTATAACCAACTATGAGTATCTTGTCAACTTTACAATTAAAATATAAAGCATAGAAAAAAGCATAGAAAAATAATAGTAAAAGAAAAACATTAGCCGTAACTTCTAGTTGTCTATTTACCAAATCAGGTCGAGGATAAAGAACATGAATTGCTCAAAATTATCTGAAATTAAAATAAAGCTCCTTAGTAAAGTAGCATTTCAGTAATTTTATATTTTCTACAATATTGCTTTGATGGACTTGATAAAAATGAATCGGATGAACTAGAAGTCCTGGTGAGCATCATTTAACAGAAGGTTGAGGCTAGTTGGGCTAGCATCGAAGAGAATTAGAAAGATGTAAACATGCAGAACAAATCTTTGCAATAAATACTGAATGTAATGATATTAGATTTTATATTTCTTTGATATTTTCATATTGTGAATGAATTTTAAAATGAGGAAGAAATGGACAGAAACTTATATCCTATGTAAGTTTAAAGTGTATATTAATACAAGAATGTTTCAACTTTTGTTGTCTCTTACTTCATTGTTTATAGTTTTGCACCATTTCCTCGTTTTTTTTTTTGCACCTATATTTGCAAGATATGAAAAATGTGCTGCACTCCCTTTTTTATCCCCTAGAAACACTCTGCTCAATTTATACTTTACTTTGCAAAGGGAAGCTTTGAGTATTTTTAATTTTATTTTAATTCTTTTTTTTTTTTTTTTTTAGTGCTGTTATACTTGAAAAGATTGAATTCTCTAAGGTTACTTTCAAAGAGATGTCATTTGTTAAATAGTTATGTTTCTTTATTAATCTGAACATTTTTCTTATCTGTCCTGCTATTAAAATGTAATCAAAATAAAACTTTAAGGATAGTTTGAGCCATTTACTGCCCACTCCCTTCCTTTCTTTGCCTCTGGAAGCAGCTGTGTTTTAGAACAAGAGGGAATGAAAATACAAAGAGGGCTTTCTTGGTCTCTTCCTCAACTATATCCAGGAATTTATAATCTTGATAACATGCTTTGTAGCACAAATGTTATCTGTTGGCCATTAAGATTTTGTGCAATAAATTAGTCTTCTCCCCAAATTATTCCTTTTTCTTTTTGATTAGAAGTTTAAATGAGTTGAAAGTTATTCATCCTTCTCTTCTTCTTTCCTTTGGTTTATCAGAGTGACAGGATGCAGATATCCAAGAGTGATGATGTGCTGACAAAGCCTGGAGAATGCATTCCTTTTACATTTAGTGGAGAAAAGTTTTTTAAAAAAGATTATAAATACAAAGGATATTTAGAAGACTAGGTTTTTGGGGGCCTGAGGTTTATTTGATATGGGAGGGAGGGAGTTCTTCTTTAAGAATCAGAATAGAAAGTAGCTTGACAAGCTTAAAACAAAAGATCATCTGACCATATTGATAGGGTTCTGCCTGGAATCTTGGAGGTGGCCTGTGTAAATGAGAGGCCCTGAAGTGTCTTCTATTTCATGGTAGGGTTTGCCTCTGGTTGGTTCATAGTGTTGTTTCAGATGTCCTTTGTAGGTTTTTTGCCACTGATTTGGGTTTCACTTCACCTGGTCCCCCATTTTGACTTAATGGACTTTTTTGGGCTAAGTATTAGATTTGTTATATCACAGAATAGAAGATGGATAATGTGACCCAGGCTTTGGACTATTCCCGTAGAGCCTGTTTTAGTTCATACGTTGGAACCTAGAAACTGCCTTTTTTGTTTTCTCTCTAACAGGAGATCATAAGGTCTTTTTTCTGGAAAGGGAAAGATTAATGAACTTTTATCTTATGAAGAACCATGTTAAATTGTGTCTATTCTTCCTATATATAGAAATTATCCAGTGTAAGCAAATTTCAAATAGAAATCCAAATGCCATAAAATCTAACGACTATAACCCATGTTATAGCTTTGTGAACTCCTCATAAGCTAGATTAGGAAATACAAAGTTGGGTGTGTTTATATGTGTGAATTTATATAATAATTTTGTCAGTTTAGCAAGCAAGTATTTTTACTTAAAAAACAGAATTTCTTGGCACCTTATCTTTATAGGTTATTAATATACACAGTTTAATTATAAAGTAATAATTTTCATATGAATTTTAGAATCGGCTTGCCCATTTATTTAACAGAGCCAGTTAGGACTTTCCTAAGAATTGCATTAAATCTGTAAATCAGTCTGGGGAGTACTGCATCTTAACAAAATTATGTTTTCCAATCCATGAACACAGGATATATTTCTTTTTTTAATGTCTTTAATTTTTCTCAATGATGTTTTACAGTTTTCAGTACACGAGTCTTATATCCCCTTTGTTAAATTTATTCTTAAGTATTTTATTATTTTTTGCCCTATTGTAATTGGATTGGTTTCTGTTTTCCTAGTATGTAAGTTTCGAGTTATTCGATGAGCAGTTTTGATATGTTTTGTTGATGTAACAGTCTCTTACATTGTATTTTAATTGTTAAAATTCTATGGAAAAAAGATGAGATCACAACTTTAAACAAGGCAATTTTATGTGAAAAGACAACTAGACTGTTTTGGCATTATTCTCTTGCTACTTGCATGTTAAACTCATACTCTAACCCAATGTTTCCAAAATCTCATTTTCTTTCTACCTTCATGACTCTTACCATATCTTCATGGTATTTAATATGTTTTTAAAAATATAATCACTTTTTAAATTAAAAAAATTATCGAGAAAGAAATTTTCTATTAAAGATTTAGGGAGCAAATGCTTAAGTCACTTATAATATATGCATTATTATAAATAAATTATTATTAAAATGTTCTTTTATGTATCACCTAAAATTATTTTTAGGTAATCATAATTTTACTCTTCTTTGAGATTCTCTGCTATAATCAGCATAATTTACTGATGAAATAAAAATCTTCCTAAAATTTATTTTATGATTTATTCCTTAGTGACATGAAACGGAGATTTAGAGGCGTTATCAAAATACAAGGCAAAACACAGTAGTAATTCTTCCAGCTCTTGATTTTGCTTTGCTTGGGCATAGCTAAAGGATATATATCAGTTAGTGATACTCTTATGAATAAAATCTCTCATTTGGTGCTCCAAGGATTGCATCATGCTGCTACCTGATAAATACGAATAATTTCCTCCTTGAGTGTAGAGACTGTGTCTATTTAACTTGCCTCATACAGCATGTAGCATAACATTATGTTTGTTTTGGCACTAAATAAGTGCAAGTTGATGATATAATGCATTTGTTAATCACCAATCATCCTGAAAAATAATGATGTACCCAGAGCTGATGGGTCCACCCCAGAGTTTTCTTACTGAGGGTTGAACATTACTGAGAGGCTTCCACTTGGAAGTAAACACAGTAGAAAATTGTTCAGCTTTCAACAAAAAGAGGGAGATTTTGTCTTTGATAATTAAATTTCTTTTCAAAGTGAAGAATTACCTGAATGCTTATTTTATTCGGAGGGTAACGATATTTCTTTAAATAACAATTTAAAGCACTTCATCTAGAAAAGAAAACATTTCATCTCTGGATTTTTAAACAACTTTTCAATAGAAACCAGGCCACAGGGTCCTTGGCATGAAGAATTAGTAAGAGTTAAAAGGTAAGGAAACAGAGACTCTTGGCTTATCTCTTAACACTAGACTGTCACAGCATTTAGAGAAACACCCAAACTTGCTTCATTCCAAACTCCCTATCTACCTACATGCCACTCCTGTTTTCAATTCTCAGTTCAGCTTCTGTGGGGCTAGGGACAATCTTAAGAGGGGAAGGCCCTTTCCTACAGTTATTGCCATTGTCTAGCAATACAAGTGCTAAAACGCTAGTTGTATTTTAACTAGGAACTGCTAGAGAGACATAACTCATATGTCATCTGATTTTGAACATAAAATTTCCTAGATGTAGCACTTCAGTAAAAAGGACATAGAATTTCCTAGTTGCAGCCAAAGAAGGGTGGAGGGTATTATTATTTAATAAACACATGAAACTATTTAAGGAGATTTAAAATCTAATATTGGTTGTGAATTAAATTATAGTCTGGCACCATATTGCTCTAAGCCTGAGAGATATGCCTGAAATGAATTTTAGTGTGAATTTTTAATTTACTTTTTAAAATTAATTTTAAAAGAAACAGCGAAAGCCTTTTCATTAAGAGCAAACAGTTAATTTATACTGTGTCATGACCTGCATCTTTCCTGCCTATAAAATGATGTTCCCATATTTCTTTTGATTTCATTGTAACCTTGATTGAAGAGTTGTTAACTTGATTAAAAAAGATGATAGGGCATCTATTCGACTGGCAATCTAAATAGAAATTCCTACTCAAAAGTGACAGATGTCCAGACTAAAGAAATGTAATTGTTTGTAATTCAAGAGGTTTGGATGCTTGAATAAAAAGATTATAATTAATGAAACAGTCGATATTCCAAAATCCTTAAATTAGACATCTGTAAGCCTATAAATTTGGTTTGTTTGTTCTTTTAAAGACATAGAAGTTTGGTTGTAATATCAAAATGCAAAGATGGGAGAATGAATAATTTTGCAAGAATAAAACTAAAACTGGATTTATATTTTCTTTTCTAGATTTTTATTTTAGAATAGCAAATACTTTAAATAAGAGAGACAAAGCAGAGAGATTCGTATCTTTAAATAATAGAAATGGAAGTGAATGGCTAAAAAGTCTCAGGTCTTAAGCCTCTTTGGACTTGGAAGACTCACTCTCTTGCCAACACACATAGACTCTTGACTTGATGTACTCAAGATTGTTGGATTCAGTAACTTCCCTTTCCCATCTTGTAACTCCTTGGTATCGGGTACAACATCTACCCTTCCTGTATATTTGTCACCTTCCTTCTCTGCCTCTCTCTTTCCCTTTTTCCTGATTACCAGGGTTTGTAGTCCTCATTAAAGTCATAGCTTTTACTTCAGGCTCCTTGTTTGCAGATTCAAACTAAGATAAGCACCCTCTCATACACATTTACCATAGAAATATGTGTATAGATTGGGATTTAATTTTTTATGTTCTATGACCATAAAGCTTTAAGTAAAAAAAGTTTTTGAATTAAGTTATAAATATGATCACATATTATGAATACAAAAAGGATAAAAAATATGAACACATTATGCATTTTGATAAATGAGTGGTAAATATAAAAATAAACTTTTATTGGTAATACAACTGTTAATGAGATGGAAATAGGGCTATTTTCTCTAATTAGTTTATGTATCCATGGATGATTATTCATGCCGGAGTATTTCCTGAGGCAATATACCATAGTAAGATTCAGGATAGATGAGAATTATGCTTTTCCTTGTCAGGAAAATAGCAATCATAAAAGGGGATGTGGGAAGGGAAAACTTGCCTCTTTATCAAAGGCAATTTCTCAGGCAGAGTCGGAACATTTTAGAATCCTTTAGAAAATAGAATACTTTAAGAGTATCTATGAAGATTGGAATGAGGTAGCCACAACCCAAGGAACAGCAACAGTCATCAGAATAGGTGCTATATACCTGGAAATAAGCATAAAGTCACAGGATATGCTTAAGTGTCTATAAGCCTAACCTAAGCCTCAGGTTCTCTATTAGAGGCTAAGGACTATCTTTGATGTAGAATCCACTAGGCCAACTGTATGTGAACCAAATTAATTTAAAGGCAACGGTCATTTGCTTTAGTGAAATTTGCCCTTTTTAGAGAAGTATAAAATATTTAAACCAATTTCCTATAGTTAATACCTTAATTGAGAATTTTAGTTCTGAAGTAAAACTGTCTAAACACTCAAATTCTCTGACAATTTCTCAGAGTAAACCTTTGCATTGTCTTTGTCCTCATATTTACCATTGTCCTTTTCCTATCTTTTTTTTTTAATTTAAAAAATTCAGAAAAGGAAGAAATTTATAATTACCCATATCCTATGATCTAGAATTAATAGCTGTTAACATTTCGGCTTTTCTGGTTTTTATCTTTTTCTCTATGTGTATTCTTTTAAAATATTTCATTAAGTAACATACAATATTCGGTTCCTGTGGTTGCTGTAACACATTGCTACAAACTGGGTGATTTAAAACAATGGAAATTTATTCTCTCATAGTTCCATAGACTCTAACTCCGAAATCAGTTTCACTGGGCTGAAACAGATGTATTGGCAGAACTGTGCTATACTCCCTTCTGAAGCTCTCAGGGAGAATCTATTTCTTGCTTCTGCCTATTTCTGGTGGTTGCTGCCATTCCTTGGTGTGACTGTATCACTGCAATATTTAAAGTCAGCATCTTCAAATGTCTTCTTGTTTTATCTTCACATTGCCTTCTCCTTTGCCTGTGTCAAGTCTCCCTCTACTCTCTGTTATTAGCATACTTGTGATTGCATTTAGGATTCATTTGGTAATCCAAGATAATCTCATCTCAAAAATCCTTAGTTTAATCACATCTGCACAGTTTTTGCTTAATAAGGTAACATTTATAGGTTCTGAGGCCAGAATCTAATATCTTTTGGGGAAGCATGGTAGTTTTAGCTTATCACAAATATAAATATATAGTCTATTTAGTTTAAAATTTAAGATGTTACAAATTTGACCTCTGCTCCAAATTCTGGCCCACTCTACATTCTCTAGAGGTCACCTGCATGTTTAGTTTGTTATCCTGTGTGTATGTGTGTGCTTGTGTGTGTGTGTGTGTGTATCACCAGATACATAATTTAGTACTTTGAAGAAAATTTTACCTTTTGTTATGCATACATCTATATAAAATATGTGGCATTGTGTGTGTGTGTGTGCATGTGTGTGTGTAAGCCCCCCAAATGTTTATAAGCTATATTAGTTATTTTGCAATTAACTCTTTTATTTTACTAAAAATGTTTTTTTGGGATAAAGTTGCATTGATATACTTAAATATGCTTTATTTTTTGAAATTATAGCATTTCATCTTAAATATGTACCACATTTTATTTATTTTCCTATTTATCAATGTTTAAACGATTTCTATTTTTTTGGTATTATAAGCAATGTCCTAGTACAGGCATCCTTCTGTATGGATTGTGCTATTGAAAGAGTGCATGAAAGAGTTTTCTCCATAACCTAGCATATACTTTTTGTTCTCAGATATTTTCATTTTTGTTCAGATTATTAATCTCTCTAGATTTTATTTGTGTGTATTATGTGAAGTAAAGTTATAATTTTATTTTTTTCATTCTGTTAGACATATATATTTTTTTAAATTAACTTTATTGGGTGTAACATTGGTTAATATAATTATGTAATTTTCAGGTGTACATTATAATTTGACATCTGTATATTCTAAACTTAAAGTCCAGTTTCCTTTGGCTACCATATATTTGATCCTCTTTACCAACTTCACCCTCTCCCTACTCCCCTATATTTGGCTCCCTTTACCTCACCTACCTCCCCCTCCATCATCACCCCCTCCGGTAACCACTAGTCTGTAGTTCATGTCCATGAGTCTCTGTTTGTTCATCCTGTTTATTTGTTGCTTTTAGGTTTATATCCCACATATAAGTGATATCATGTGGTTTTCAACTTTTTCTGTCTGGCTTATTTCACTTAGCATGATTGTCTTGAGGTCCATCCATGTTGTCACAAATGGCAGTATTTCATCTCTTTTATGGTTGAGTAATATTCCATTGTATATATGTACCACAGCTTCTTTAGCCAATCATCTATTGTAAGACACTTCGTTACTTCCATGTCCTGGCCACTGCGAATAGTGCTGCTATGAACATCGATGTTCAAATACTTTTTCGGATATGAGTTTTCAAGTTTTTGGGGTAAATACTCAGTAGAGGGATTGCTGGATCATATGGTATGTCAATTCTTAGTTTTTTGAGGAACGTCCATACTATTTTCCATAGTGGCTATACCAATTTGCGGTCCCACCAGCAGTGTATGAGGGTTCCTTTTTGTTAAGACAATTTTCAAACATTATTTATTGAACTTTCCTTTCTTTCCCCATTTGCCTTGTCATGTAGCATAAAGGTGTTTATTATTGTGACTTTATTCTGTACTCAAAATAAAATATTTTTTATTAAGTCATTCTATTTGCCTTTCTCCATAACACTTTTCTTCATTTAAGTTGCTCATTTATTCATGATCTCTTTTCTACCACTATAATATAAACTCTATTGATTTTCCACTTTTAGATCCCCAGCACCTTGAATAATATCTGGCGCTTAGTAGATGCTCAATAAACATTTATTGAATTTACAAATTTTTAAATTGGCCAGCTTATACGATTATTTTAAGTGATATTTTCTCTGATATATTATTACCTGTGTGTGTGTGTGCGTGCATGTGTGTGTGTGTGTGTGTGTGTGTGTCACTGGATACATAATTTAGTTAAAATATCTAGCTTTTAGAGCTGAAAACTGTTTTATAATGTTGGGATACAGTCCCCTATGGGGCTCTCATGTTTCTACATATCTTGTGAGCAGAGATAATGAATGCCTTTGTTTCATACTATATTTTAAGGGATGTTTTTATACCATAGGTGGCCCATGAGTCAATTCAGCTTGCCATCTGTTTTTGTAAATAAAGCTGTTTTGGAACTTGCCATGCCCATTTATTTATATATCTATTTCTGCTTTTACACAATAGCGATGTAGAGTAACTGCAGCAGAGATAATGTGTCCCACAAAGACATACATGTTTACTATCTGTCCCTTTACAGAAAAATTTGCTGACCCCTGGTATAGCAAATGTTCTTGGAAGATTGCAGTAGTATCTTCCTCCAGAGTAACCGGCAAGTTTGTTTAATTGTCCATTATAATAAAGATATCATTCTTTGGCGCAAGTTCAGGCAATCTTACTGCCCATTATGAAAGATTCAAGTTCCCTAAGCTCAGAATTCTACTCCTGTAATGCAACCTGCTACATGTACAGACATCACTGGCTCTCTGTACATTACCCTGTAGGAATTAAGGCTCAGAGGAACAGCACGCTCAGGCTCCTGCTATTGCTATGACCAATAAACTGTCCTTTGTCTCTGACTCCAGAGACTCATGTCCTCTACAAGCATCCAGGAAACTGTGGCAGGTTAATTTGTTAGTTTGCAAGCAGGGTAAAACCTCTAATATTTTACAGCTCTTGATCATATATCCACCAGCTTTTTATTTCCAAGTTTTAAAATTAGTGTAGCTAATGGTTGCAGAAAAATGCTATATTAGCCCTTCAAATGTAGATTTCAAAACAAGGTTAGAGAGGGCACCTAATTGTAAAAAATAGATCATACACTACCAACATTTTGCTCCAGAAAACTATACTCTTATCCTTAAAAAATGTTATGAAATATCATATAGAAACTTTAAGAAAACTTGGAAAAATAGAGAAATAAGTTACCTATAATATTGTCACTGTGAAATAACAACTATTAAAATGTTTTTAGAAATTTCTGCATCTGACACACTCTACCACATTTTCTTGACAATTTTTAACATCAATAGAGGAAGGTAAGGACATATCTCAAATATGCTAGATTTGCTTTAGCATACAGTGTAACTATAATTTGTGATTTTTCTTTTTCTTTTTGGTCTTAGACATATTTTTATTCTGTACCTCATAAGAGGACAAAAGGTTTACTAGCTCCTAATAGACTATTCATCTAGCCACATTTGCATTGTCCTGGAATTCTCGAACACTGTATATCCACTCTATTTGGTATCATTGTTGATTTTATTGGTTCTTAATTCTATTTTTCTAAAAACTCTGTCAGCATATCCAAATTCTCATAGATGTTCTATTTTTCCATCCCCCAAGTCAGTTACATTCTCTCCCTGAAACATCTGTAAATTCATCATATATTTTCAAGAGGTGAAGAAATGCATTTCTTACCTATTGGGAAAAAATTACTATTTTTGGTAAATCATTAATTTTTAAATGAAATCTTGAATCACTAATCTAAAATACTGTATGTAGTTAAGGAACATGACCATTTTTCATGAAAAGTATTATGGTATTTATAGCTCAAAGAGCATAAATAATCACAGAAGAGATCCTTGCATTTCAGTTAAAAGAAAGTTCAACCTGAAGTCTGAAATAAAAAGAAAATCACACCAATAACTTTTTACATTGAAGCGATTGGATAAAAGATACCATCAAATAAAATTTATATTTAAACAATGAGCTCATTTTTATAAAAAGGCTATAAGAAAATTATTCACACACACATTTTTCATTAATCCAACCCTATATTTTATATCCTTTTAAGATAGTTGAAATGATGCCTCATAGTCAAAGCAATGTTGTCAGTGTATTATTCCACGTACAGTGGTTTTTTTTTTTTTTTCCAATGTGTTTTCAGAAAGATAATGGGTCACAGATGATAACATCCTCATGAACTATTTTCTTATAAAAAGAGTTCATGACCCTTTAAGATAAGTGATTTTATTATGGAAATAAAGAAGGAGATCTTATTTCAAAAGTAAATTTTCATCTATTTTGACATTTGAATGAGAAAACATTTTTCTGATAAAAGATTTTATTTAAGACAGAAGCCAACCATCTTAAATATAGCATGATTACAGATGTTTAAATTAATGTGAAGAATGTGTTCCAAAGAAGAGAGATGTTTGAAAGAGATAGTTATCTTTATCTTTTAGCAACATCAAAAATGGTTATAAGAAACCTGTTTTTTATGTTTGCTTAGGACTATGTGATCTTGATCTAGCCAGCCATGGTACTTTCTTATTGCCAAAGAAATTATTCAGATTAATTATCAGTTAGGAAGATTCTTGGAAGATTTAAAATAAAATGTGTAATTATACTTTGTTAATAAGTGTTGCTGTATCGATCAACCTGTGACCATCAGTCTTAACTACATGTCAAAATCAATCATGGGCTACTATTATGACTCCTTAGAGATTCAGTCACTATTTGTGATTTTACTTTTCCACTTCATGACTTTCCAACCCTTTCTTTAATGTTAACCTCCTCTTTTGTAATAGCTTTCCTGGAAATTAGTGTTATCCGTCCCACTTCTTCCTTATTTCCTACAGCTATGCCACAGTTTGCAGTTACATCGCTAAGCTTTAATTTCTTTGCTGCCTGCCTGGCATATGGACAATATATTTCTGCTTTGGAACTGTCTGAAAATTCAACCATCTTATCTTCACACAAGCCAAATTCAGCTTCAATGAAGACAGCTTGGCTACATGCCAAGGTCTTGCTTTTAGTTATTCTTGCCTGGTTATTATAAAGAATGTATCACATGTAGTTCATTAGGAAAATATTATCAGTTGTGAAGAGCTAAATCTGTAGTAAATTTTAAAGCATGGCAGCAAAGAATCTGATTGCTTACTGATTAAAACTACAAAAATATTAATGTGACTGGCAAGTCAGAGTCAGATAATGGAATTGATGGAATTTATGACAAGACTATTAAATAACAAAAACATTTTTGTTTTTGTGATGCTTTTCAAATTTATATAAAAACAATCTGATCCACACACAATAACTTTATAAGTGAGATATTTTTATAAACTTTATTTACAATTGATGGGCCTAAGGCTTAGGTAGATTAATGACTTGCCCTTGGAAATACATCCAGTGGGTTGCAGAGACGTTCTCGAACTCTGGTACTTTTTCCATGACAGCATGCCTATCTTAGGAGTTAGTAGAGAAAATATAAGCTATAAGAGGAGAAAAAGAGAGGAGAAGATACTCAGGTTTCATATAATTTTCCAATTTTTTCCTTTTTTAAAAAAAATCTGGCCAGAAAATATCTTTTACTATTCCAAATTACTGCTAAAACATATTTATTTGCAGTGAGAAATGAAGGATGTTTTCATCTTTTCTATCTCCATTAGAATGTATTAATTTATTACCGTTGTTACTTCAATTTAGCCATTTTGGAAGAACTAGAGTTTTGGGGTGGTCGAAAACTGAGAAAGTCCATTTTAATAGGAAACGACTTTGCTTTGAAGATGATTGTGGTGCTGTGACTGGTAAGATGGGGAGAGAGAAGAGTACAGAAGTTGAAAGGGTATGAAAAGGAACCCTAGACAAATTTAGCTCATTCTCTTCTGTGCTAAGAGCCAGATGAGAAACCTGCGATGGAAGTAAGGCAAGACTAGGATTAACAAAATGATACTCAGATTCAATTTTCTTTCCTGCCTCATTCATTTTATCCTGGTTCTGCTAAATTTTCAGACAGATGTCAAAAGATAGGATTTCATGGTGGAATACTTCTGTTCCTGTCAGGTGAGAGAACAATCTGTTGCAGCTAAGATTGATAGGGGTGAACTGAGGTGGATGGGGAGGCAGAGGCAGTAGCTGCCTCTTGTGCTTTGTTCTATCGTTAATGGGAAACAGACAGTCCAAACACTTCTTGTAAATGCTCTAATCTACCTCAACCAGTCACGGTGGGCACTATTATGGCATCCTTTATTCTGTCTTTATACTATGAGCATGCGGACCCTTTCAAAAAAGGCACCAGTAGTTTTACAACATGCTTCATTCTTGGAAGACTTATCTGAATTGAAATGAGTGGGCTCCTTCTTAGGATCGCGTTACATGCCAATGCACATATTTACCTTTCACAGACCCATTCTTTACAGTGACTCAAAGGGCAGCTGGGCATTTCATATAGGGAGAGATAATTATAAGAATGGCCTCACATTTGGTGAAGAAATTTTACCTAAACTGAAATATAATGGAGTTACAGATTCTGTTTCAATTTAATAACTAAATGTTCATTAAAACATGAACATTTACTTAAAAAATTAGCTATACCTTTCTGCGCAAGTTTCTTTTTGTTCATTGAGTTCTTTCCTACTTAGAAAATTTCTATTCCTTAATGATTTATATTCACCTGATGAGTGGATTATATAAGAACTAGAGATAGAATCACACTAAAGAATTAATACAATTTTTTGTTAGTGTCTTTAAAATATTTTTAGAAAGATTTGGAAATTTAAAATCAATATTATAAATTTAGGTATTTGTTAGTCTCTGGTTTTGTGATGGAGTAGACCATTAATCAGTAAACTATAAATTATGAGATGAGTCAATGACTGCCCATGTGAGATTGTAATCAGTAGACAAGTAACTGAAATGATTTGTTTGGGTGAATTCAACATATATTTTGCTATTTTGTAAATTTCCACAGCTTGATTATAAGTACCGTTTTCAGGGAACTCATCAGAAACCTATATATTAAGTTTATAGATGGTTATTTGCAGATAACATTTGCCTCTTAATCTGCGGACACATTTGGACTTTTAAGTATACTAGCACTCTACTAATTCAAGACAAGTATTTGGCAAATGCAAAAACTGCTCCTTAACTTTTCTCCAAAGGGCAAGTTAATTTAAATACTTTTTTTGGTACTTAGAAAAGTTATCATTTTCTAGCATCTTAGTCAGGACTCTAGAGGTCCATAATCTATACTTTCTCTTTAATTATTTGCTTATATATTTATGTGTAGTTTAATTCAGGTCAAAGTGACTACCAGGGAAAGGCTTTGGGCTATTAGGTGGGTATTATAATTGTGTTCTTACTTCAGAAGTAGAAAGGGCCATTTGTAAAGGGCTTTTAGGGAGAATCTATCCCACTGTGTGTTTTGTATGAGGTTGAAGCCCTAGTGATTATCTTGTTTGCCTTGAAAGAGTTGAGAGAGAGTAATACATATCTTAATAGCCTTGTCACTTATTTTCTAATCTCTGAAAATTCTGATTTATCTTGCAAGCAAAAGAGATGGTCCTAAATTTTTAAGTGATGAGCAAGACAGAGTTTAAACTTTTACATATTTTCTCTTTCGAATATTGTTATTTAAGAAGAGTAATACAATTCATTACAATGTATTTAAAATCATTTAAAATGTTTCAAGTCAATGGAAAGTGGAGTTGGACATAATTTTAATAATTAATTTTCAGGCAAATTCATTAAATTGGAATTTTTGATGTACTAGCATATATTAACTTTTTAGACTATTTAAATTTTTAGTAATGAGCCAATTTGTAGTAAAATAGTAGGTGATACTCAACCAACTAAAAAAATAAAGTTTCTTTAAATCTTTAGCACAACAGTTATGGATATGCAAATTATTTTGCTAAATGAAAATGATGCATATGTTAAAATGTTGAACAGAGCATTTATTTAGAGATTTATTTAAGCAGGTCCATCTCATATATATAAGCAGTAAATTCGTAGTCATTTAAATTATTTTGAAAGTCTGTTTGAAACTATACCTCTATAAGTTTGGACACTGCTTAGATTCATGGAGGAAAGAGATGAACTAATAAGAGAAAGAAGTCTCAAAATAGGCAGAGACATGATTAGAAAGCCAGAGGAGATTATTGTCAAGGTTGTCAGGGGAGAAAAGTTTTGAGAAGCAGTGCATGTGAACAGTGTTAATGCAGCAGAAATGTCCAGTAAAACAAAGACCGAAAAAATTACATTGTGTTTGGCAATTTGCAGTTCATTGGTGAACTTTCTGAAAGTTTAAGTGGAATAGTACAGTTGGAAATCAGATTGCTGAGTCTGAAAGACATAATGGATGTGAAAAATTAGAAACAGAGATCAGGTTAATTTTTCAAGTCTGAGTGGGAAAGGAAGGCAGTAGAGTAGCACAGGAAATTACAGGGTTAAAGGGGAGTTTTGAGAAAGGAAGGCAATTGAGTATGTGTTTGTACATAGCAGGGCAAAGCCCAGGGTCAGGAGAAAAGGTAAAAAGAAGGGAGAAGAGAGGTGATCAATAAATACTTATTGAATTCATGAATTCCTTTATCCTGTTAGTACAAATGGAGTTATACCAAAAAGCTCCTTCTTCTTTGAACTCCATTTAAGGTTCAAAATTAGGACAAGGTAAAAAAAATTTCTACAAGTTTCAAAATTGTATTTGTGTCTAAAGCTTATTGATGATTGCATAATCCTCCAGCTATTTTAAAAATGTACTTTCATAATTCTTTTTTCTTATCAAATTTCATCTAGTTGGGAAGGATTTTCTATTTCTTATTTTGGGGAAGGATTCAGTAAGATTAATATTATTTCTTAAATGTTTAGTAAAATTCACCAATAGCTACTTTGACTAGACTTTTTCTTCATAGGAGGATTTTTTATTATTATTCAATTTATTTAATAAATGTAGGAATATATATATTTATAAATATAAATAAATGTAAAATATATTTATAAATATAAGATTTTTCAAAGTTTCTATTTCTTCTCTGTCAGTGTTGATAAGTTATGTTTTCCTAGAAATGTGTCTATTTCAGTTAAAATTTCAAATTAATTGGCATAAATATTTTTAATAATTTTTATTATCTTCAAATATTGATAGAGACTATAAATCATTTCTGATATTGGTAGTTGTATTTTTTTCTCTTTTTCTTTGCTCAATATTTTCAGAGAGGTATACTTCAGTCTTTTTAAAGAATGAACTTTTGGCTTTGTTGATCTTTTTCTATAATAGATTTGTTTTATATTTTTTTAAAATTTCTACCCTTATCTTTGTTATTTCCTGTCTTCTATTTTCTTTGGATTAAATTTGTTTTTCTTTTCCTAACTTCCTAAAATGGATATTTAGATAATCTGTTTTATAATAACGTGTTATTCTTTCCTAAAGTAACATTTAAAGAGATAAACTTTCTTTTAAAATTTCTTTCTTGAATCTTACAGGTTTTGAAATAGCATGTGTTCAATATGATTCAGCTCAAAATATTTTGTGATTTATGTATTTATTATTTAATCCATAAATTATTTAGAAGTATATTTGAGCTTTTTAAAATGTTATTTTTGCTATTAATTTCTAGCTTAATCCTACTGTAGTAATAGAACTTCTGCTTATTAATTCAGTCATTAAATTTGTTGAGATTTGCTTTGTTACTTAGCATTTTATCATTTCTGGTAAATGTTTTAGGTAGACGTGATACATATTCTGAAGTTTTGGAGTGCAGTGTTCTATGTACATCAATTAGGTCAATTTTGATAATTGTGTTATTCAAATTGTCTGTGTCCTCATTGTGTATGTGAATGTGTCCTTGTTCTGTCAATTGCTGAGAGAAGTATGTTAAAATCTTCCATTATGGTTACAAATTTGTTTTTTCTTTTACTTTTTATCAAGTTTTGCTTTATGTACTTTGAGGCTACATTACCATGTGTGTACAAGTTTGAATTTTACATCTTTCTGGTAAATTGACATTTCTACCATAATAAAATGTCTCTATTTCTAATAATGTTTCTGCTTTAAAGTTTATTTTATTTGATATGGCTATGTAAGCACAGCTATGTAAGTATATTGTTTTCTTACAGTTAATGCTTGCATGGGTATATCCTCATCTACTTAAAAAAAATTTTGGCTCTCTATGTCTTGATGTGTCTCTTATAAGCATATAATTGTTATTTAATCCATTCTAATAAGCTTTGAGTTTCAATTGCAGTATTTAGTTATTTTATATTAACATAAGTATTGATATATTTAGCTTAAATCTATTGTTTATTTATTTTCTTCTTTTATTTTCCCTTTTCTCTCCTTTCCTTCTTTCTTTAGAGTTAATTGGGTAATTTTTATCATTTCGTTTTTTAAAATCTTAGTATTAAGAAGCAAAAAGATGAGAAATTAAACTTTATACTTTATTTTCATGGAATCACTTTTTCTTGTCTTTATATTTTTAAATAGATCATGTAAAATAAAGATGTCTACTTTTCTCAGAATTTCTGAGAAGTTATTTTGGGCAGTTTGTCACAACATTTTTTAGTGCCTTCCAGTGAAATCGGTATCTTGTATATCTTGGTTGTTATTTTCTCTATTAAATAGTCAGTATAAGGAGAGTAACACAAACGTAAAAGTCTTTTTTTTTCGTTCCAGTACTTTTTCCTATTATACTCTAGGCAAATTTATAAAAATATTTGCGCCTATTGAAGCAGGGCAACTAAATGTCACTGAATATCAGAATTTTGATCCATTCTGTCAATGTGTTTGTACTGTAGAAGATAATTATGAGATAAACCGAAACTTTGAATTTATGTTGTTTGTGATCCCATGAAATTTCCAGTTCTTATCTTGTCATCTAATTCAGTTGAAGCAAATTGAATGTGTATTGTAATTCAAGCCTTTTCTCACCTAGGTTTTAAATTTGGCTCTAATTTTCTCACCCATTGGTTAAACTCATAAAATGTTTGCATGAGGTTGTTTCTGTGAAGTAACTCCAGTGTATTTTAGTTTTCCTGGAACCAGAAACTCTGCATCCTGAGGAAATTTTTATTCTATTGATAGTGGGGAAAAGCAATGATACAAATAAAAATTATTTCCCTTCCTCTAATATTTTTTCATCCTATCCCCAAATGAGTCTAAATAGCATGAATGACTAAAACCTTCTAAATATATGATATATGTTAAGAACAATAAACCAGTCAGGATTTAAAACAATAAAAAAAACATCTCAAGCATCATGATACTTACTTAATAGATACTTATCTAGCACCATGTGCCAGACCTCATGCTAACCATTTCCAAATATTAACTCATTTTGGGCCTCCTAACACCCTGAGGAGGGAGAGAATACTATTATCAACCATATTTTACACATGAAAAATTTAGGCATTGAGAGGTTGAGAAACATGGCCAAGGTCACAAAACCTTTTGTCTAGTGATGGAGCTGGGATTCAAACTCTTCAATTTGTGTCCTTAACTGCCTAGTTATTCTGCATCTCAGCAAATGATAACAAATTTATTGTATTATTGTTAAGTAAAAAATGATGGCCTTGTGAATCTGTATTTAAAGTGAGTTCTTTGCTTTCTAATTTGTGTATAGCATTGATCTGTCTCCTTCATTAGATGGTAAGAAATATGAGGGCAGAAACATCCGATCTATCTTTGTATCCTCTAAGTTTCTTAGCAAACTACACACCATAAGCATTTAACCATTTATACTCTAAATGGAATCTTATTTGCAGATAAATGAATAGATCCTCATTATAAACCTCATATTGCCCTGAATTAGGCATTTAATTTCTTAGGTTGCCTAACTGCCCAGCAATTAGATTCAGTGTCAGAACATCTCCAGGAGGTGCCACTCCTGTAGCACACATGGCAAATGGTACATCCTGAATGGCTAAGTGCCAATCCCTTTCCCACCTGGCAACCATCAGCTTGTTCCCTGCATCTATGAATCTGTTTCTGTTTTGTTTGTTTATTTTGTTTTTTAGATTCTACGTATATGTGAGATTATATGGTATTTATCCTTCTCCGACTTTTTTCACTTAGAATAATACCTTCCAGGCCCATCCATGTTACGAATGGTAAGATTTCATTCTTTTTTTATGGCTGAGTAATATTCCATTGCATATATGTACCAAAATTTATTTATCCAGTTGTCTATTGGTAAGCACTTAGGTTGATTCTATATCTTGACTATTGTAAATAATGCTGTAATGAATATAGCGGTGCACATATTTTTTTTTGAATTAGTATTTTGTATTTCTTTGGATAAATACCTGGAAGTGGAATTGCTGGGTCATAAGGTAGTTCTATTTTTAATTTTTTGATGAACCTCCATTCTGATTTCCACAGCGGCTGCACCGATTTGCAATCTCACCAACAATGCATGAGAGTTCCCTTTTCTCTACATCCTCTCCAACACAGGTGTGAGGTGACTACCTCCAAGGATTTTTGTAAAGACTAAATGAATTAAAGAAAAATATTTAGAATAGTGCCTAGCTCTTAGTATGTGTACAACAAATGTTAACTATATTTAAAATTATTATATGTAATAATTATATTACATAATGTTTAATATGTTACATTAATAATTACTTAATCTTCCTGGGCCCACATTTCCTCACTTATAAATAGAGATAAGGAAGCAGAGATGAGGTAGGTGAGGTAGTGTAGAGTCAAGGAATGTGGAAGTGGGGATGGCAGAGAGGAACTGAGGTCAGTGGTTGTCAAGCTTTTGGATTTCACAACCAGTAAAATGTGTGTCTATGCACATGCACCTATTTGTTGTACTGGGAGTCCCACGATCACACTTAGATTTGATGATTCACTAAAAGGAGTGACAGAACTCAGAAAAGCTTCTATCCCCATGGTTATGGTTTATTACACAAAAAGGTACAGATTAAAATCAGCAATGAAAAACAGCACATAGGGTGGAGACTAGGAAAGACAAGACTCAAGCTTTTAGTTGTCCTTTCCCAGTGGAGTCACACAGACAGCTGGCAGTGCTTAATGTTCCCAGCAGTGAAATGTGACAACAAGTGTGGCTAAATAGGAAGCACGTTAGATCCTTGGTGTCCAGAGTTAGTATTAGGGTCAGTTATTTTGTCATGGAGTCCTAATGTGACTGACCTTAGCTACTCAGTCTTTGGTCTCTCCCAGAGATCAAACTGATACAGCATGGCTGAGGGTTCCAAACAAACAAAAATAAACATTTACCATAAATCACATTATTAAGCAGAAAATATCTGGTAATGCCCAGGGCCCAGGTATTTGTAGCCACTTTGATTAGGCAGGATATTCCCAAGACTTAGGGTTGATTCCGAGGACCTTTGGAATGCATGGGGTTTGACCAAACCAGGCCAGAGTTAATCCTTTATTGTATATACATATACACATATACATGTGCATATACATAGGTAAATATATGTATATAGTTAATATTTTGGTGAGGGTGGGTATAGGGGAAAATTATTGCATTATGAACTTTTTAGTTTTGCCAATAAAGTTATTAAATTAACAACTATATTTAACTATAACCACAATTTAATAAAACAGGTTATTTTATCAGCAGACAAGGAAGGAAACAATTGCTGAATAAGAATGTCAAAAAAAGACATTTGTATACTTGCACACACAGTAAATAATATCGAAATGCATAAATTTGTAACATAAAGCTTATTTATGGCATTTCTATATTTAATTATTTTTAGAAAAATAATTGTCACTTTGGGAATCTATACTTTATTATATGCCACCAAGTAGAGTTTATTCATTCAAACTTTTCCCTATACTATGCCATTTTTTCACAATTAAAAACAGAAAATTTTATTTTACAGGGGAATATTGACCAAAAATAGGAAGAAAATCAATTTTGTTTATTTATTTTTGGAATATTCTGGGAAAACTGAGAAAGTTTTAGCAATGATTGCCCCATGTCTTCAGCTACAGTTGGGGTGACTGGCCAGTGAGGGCTGAAGGAAGGGGGCTCAGGGACTCTCCTCACATTGAGGACCGTGAACTGGAGAGAAGTGGCTGGCACCAACTTCTTCAGAAGAAGCAGTTTAGAATTTATATGAGAAGAATGTTTTGTACCAGAATAATAATAGCAGATCATGGAAAATTTTTGGAAACCAATGGGCCAGGTGAGCTTCTTGAGTTCTACTGCAAATTACCTAGATATTTCTTTTAAGGAGTTTGTGATATAGCTTACAGAAATAAAACTAATAGGAATGATAGAATACAAAGGAATTACATGCCAAATAAATGGATTAACTAAATAGAGATCAGAAGTTTTTAGAATGGTTGGAAAACCCTCTTTTCCGTTAGATGGGAAGCCTCAGGTAAGATGTGAAGTTTGATTTGGGCTATAAAGAATTAGTAGGATTTGAAAAATTAGAAGGAGAGGGAGGCTTTCTAGGTGGCAGGAAGAACATGAGCTGAGACAGAGAGAAGTAGACTAATCATAAGTTGTGCCAATGCCAGTGGTGTCTTTACTAGTTTAAGTGGAATAGGTCTTACAGAAGAGTAAAAACAATATTGATTTCATAAGGAAGGACAAAATTAGGGAGATCTAGAAAGTTAGGCAGCAGAGTTAGGCAATGAATTGTGGTAAATGAGATATACAGATTTTAGAGGAGGAGAGTGATTTTTACTTAATTTCTTTAGCAGATGTATATTGAGTACTACTGTGTATCAGACACTGTACGCAATGCCTACAAGGAGTGAAGGTGTCAGATGTAATCAGTGCTACTAAATGCTTAACAACTGGCTCCTTGGTGGAAACTAAGCCCTGATTTATAGTATTACTGATTTCTGTGGTATTAATTTCCCCACTCTGGCCTATTTCAAGATATCAACATGACATCACTGAATTCAGAGTTGAGAAAAGATTCGCACAGTCTGCTCTTACCAGCTGGAGTGAGCCAGCTCCAGCGCACCACTGGATTTTCCCAGCTCTCATGGATCCTAAAAGTGATAACCTTTGCAAGTCATCTAGCAATATTGCTGAGGGTCTCTTGGCAGAGGGAGGAGATAGCAGCCCAGCAAACTGCTTGTTTGCTGTATGCAGGTATAAAGCAATATGCAGAAGTGGTAGCAGTGGAAATCAAACAAAAGTGTGCATAATGGAATCATTTCAAAGGGAAAAATGGTGGCATTTGGAAACACAGCTGTGGGTGATGAAGGTAAAGTCAAAGATGGACTTTAGAGCATCGAATTCAGTAGACAAAGAGAATTCAGTAGACCAGGAGAATTCAGTAGACTAGTAGATTAGAAATAGAACAGTTGGCATATATGCCATCTTAACTCTCCACTCCCGTGCCCTTTCACCCTAGCAGCTGAGGCCTTTTTTTTTTTTGGCAGAGGATACAGGGTGGGGGAAACAGGGAGTGCTTAATCCTATCCCAAGCTCTAGAACTAATCTTGACCTACGCAAAGAAAGTTCTTAAAAACATTATGAGAGACAGTTGTGTGATTAAATGAACTGAACCGAGTCCTGGGTTCAGGAACCAAAGGTTTAGTTTGAAATTCTGGCTCTACTACTTGTTTAAAATATGATCTTGTACAGTTTACTTTTGCCTATCGGCTTTTAGTTTCCTCATCTGAAAAAGTAGGATCCTTTTGATTAGCATTTCACTTATAAATATATATCTCATTTAATCCTCAAAACAATCCTATACAGAAAACCAATCAAATATTATTTATGCCTCATATTACTCATGAGGAAAATGCAAGTCAGAGGCCTTTGGTGACTTGCCCAGGAATCATAACTAATGAAATAAACAATAACTCAGGTGTTTTGACTGCAAATATTAATGACAGTTATATTCTTCTGAATTATAATTTTTCCAACTGTGTGCCAGGAATTTTATATGTGCTAAATGCTTTACTTAGGTTACCTCAATAAAGCTCCCTATCACAGTGTGAGCTATTATCTCTATTTTAAGAAGCTGAAGTTTAGAACTTAGAGAAATGCCTCATATCAGAGTGCTATTAGGTAGTGAACTGTTTTCTTCATGATGCACTAATTCTCTTTTAAGGGATGGTATATCAGATGTTATAATAAAAGTACAAGTACTTGATAAACTTAATCCCTCTGTGGATTTAATTTTGTTATTTTTTTGGTATTTATCTCATTTAAAATTAGTCATTCACAAATATTGCAAATATGTAAATAGTACAAGTAGAGCTCAGTCTACTAACCATATTTTAATAAATCCATAGCTTTACTCCTCTAAACCAAAGTATAAGATTATATTATTTATAATGTATTTTAATCAAATTATTTTAATTAGAAGAATGAATGTACAATATGCATTAATGTTAATATTAAATTGATAATGTAGTTATAATTTTAAGGATAAAATTTTATTTTCATTTTTAAATATCTATTGCAGCTAGAATTTCACATTTTATAAAAAATTATTTATGAATTTCTAAGAGCTATAAAGGTGACCATAATTTAAGAAATTTGGAAAATTGTTTCCAAAAATCGAGAAATAAATTTAAATGACACAATTAGTAGAGAGATTCAATTTCTTTCAAAGAAAATATTTTATGCAGTGCCTGAGGTAAATAGCATCTGACCAAAGGCCATTCAAACTGCCAGGATGAAAGAACAAACCTAAACTATTTCAGGAAATTATATTTAAGTTGCTTAATTATCAGTTTCTCCTATAACTCCAGCTAAACATAAATCCAAGCAATATGTACAGTTATAAGTTTATACAATTATGTCTATTTGTAAAATTACCAGTGACTGGAAATAAACATATAGGCTAGGCAAATTTCTTCCTTTTTTTAAGATATGGGATTCCATGACTTAATGCCAAATTTGTAATATATTCTCTGGAAATTCAACATATGTGCAGTTATACCAATGCCTTTACTTAGAAATATTTGTTTTTATTGTACCATTGAAATGATTTTGTCAGATCTGGGGTAGAACTCAGAAGGTTGTCTGTAGTCATGCTTCCATATTGTAGAATTCCGTTGATAAGACTCATTATTCAGCACCCACTTGGATTTGATTTTGGCCTAGAATTAACATATTTGTTGAGCATCTACTATGTGCCGAGCACTTTTATAAGCATTGGCAATACAATTGTAAATAAGATAATGTCCCCATTCCCAAATAGTCTCAGTGTAATGGGAAAAGCTAATAAGTAAATCAGCACTTACAGAAGAATACAATATACTGGTCCATCTGCTAAGAATTCCACTTGTTCCCCTTTGTCCAGTTAATCATAATCATACTTACCAAATTCCCTTCCCTGATCTCCTTTCCTAGCTCAAATATCCATATTTTAAATTTCAAATACCCATATTTCTAATTATACCATATATCTCTTTTGCTGTGGTGATTATTGTAATTTTTTTTCCTTTTTGTGGTATTTATTTGTCTTCTACAGTAGACTGCTTCTTAGTACAGAACTTGTCTGTATGTGCTTACCTCTATAGTCCAATTCCAAATACCTAGTATTAATAGTTATTGATTGATTAAATGAACACATAAGTGCGATAAATTCTATGATAGTAGTAAACCAGAAGTACAAAGGAAAGATAGCAGAACCAGTCTTAAGAGGGTCAGAAAAGGTTCATCAGAGAAAGTGCTACTAAATATCAATCTGTGAACGAAGATGAGACATATGAATATATGTGGGTCAAGAGTGATATGGTAAATAGTTAGGTCTAAGGGACGGAGTATCAAATATTTGGTTGTCATGAGCATATGGAGAGTAATCGAGACCACGAGAGTAAAGAATATTGCGTAAGGAGAGTACACAATGTGATAGGTCAAAAAGTAAAAACAAAAACAAAAAGGCCAAGGACAAACTTCTGAAATGATAAGAAATATCATATCTCAAGTTAAGGGATTTATTCTTTATATTTTTATATATCCATTTTCTAAGAGAAAACTTTCAGCACAGCCAAATTTTTAATGAGCAGCAGTCTTTACAGACATTCTTATTTAATATGAAAATATGTTTAAAAATTTTATCAATAGATTTACATATCAAAAGGTGGAGTTCATTCCTGGGGAGCCAGAAAAGATTTATAATAGTGGCTCATGCAAGTTTTGCCTCCTTTAGATCCAGGCATAATAGTTTATGAGTGAGATTGTTCACAGGAAAGATGTCCTCCAGGCATTTTCTCTTCTAACTTCCTCTCCCTGACCCTAGGCCAGGTGACCATTAACAGTGATATCCTGACTTCTAAGCATGAACTGCATTATAGCTAAACTAGCATAAGGGAAAGAGTTTTTATTTCAATTTCTAATCCAATGGAAACTAAGGAAAGGACTCACCCGTTCATGTGAACTCCCTCCTTCCTGTCCCCTCATCCTACTGTGGCTCCCTAATTTGTTATTGGTCCATCTCACAACTCACTATCTCCAACTACTTCAGGGAGAATGTGAATGAAAGTAAAAACGGAAATGGAGTGAGAAGGAAACTATGGTTGGGGAAGGGTACTGGAATCTACACCAAAGACTCCAAGTAAGCAAGCAAAACATAGGCCTCTGCGGACTGAAAATCAGGAAACTAGTGTGTTCCTTCTGTTAAACACTGCTCTACAATCCCCCTAACAAGCGAACTGTTTAGTAGTGTGAACATATATATGAAAATGCTTTTGTGTGAATTGACACTCTGTTGAGCATGTGCTTTGGTACTGGACATATTTGTTTTTGTTTTTTGTTTTTTTGATTTTGAAAACAAAGTTTCTCCTTCTAGGAGCTCACAATCTAGTTGTGGAGATGGTCCATTTGTAACCAAAGTATTCTTTATGCTAGACATTGCACACAAACCACTCTGAGCTGAATCTAACCCTGTAGATTTGCTTGGTATGGCCTTCATAGTGTTTTAATAAAATCTTAAATTCATTGGCTTCATTTTAAAACAGTGTTCTCCCATGAAAATTTCTGCTAATTCTAGGTGAAAACACTTGTCACAGCAAAAATAAGCAACTGCTCCTTTTAGATGAGGAAAATGCCCATCTAAAGTACCCATCATTCTGGTGATATACCTGTCTAGCATCTCTGAGCTTCTGAATTTGTTAACACCAACTCTACCCCTCATGTACCATAAATACCATTCTGCAGCCTGTCTCCAACCTGCAGCATTTAAGTCCTTTTAAGCAGGAAGTCCAAAGGTCCAGTCTGTCTCTCCAAGGCTTCAGCTCTTCTCTAGTATAGTTCCAGGGTCCCCTTATAAAATTTACCAGGGGCCTCCTTGCAGGTCGAATCTTCCCAGGTAAATTAACTTGTTCCACATTTGAGTAGGGCAGCTTTAAAAAAAACAAAATAAAACAAAAGAAAAAAACCTCTCAAAACCAAAAGGCTTTATTATGTGCTTCTGAAAGGACCATGGACGACATTGCTAGTTGAACATTTACATAACTAAGGGAGGTAATTTAAGGGATTCTCCACAGAAAAAGAAAGATTTATTTCTTTAAGGTTATTTACCCTTTGACTAGAATAATGGGGCCCATGGGCCCCATGCTTTTTATCATTGAGGGAGATCCCTCAAATGAGTCTTCACAAAACAAACTTACCAATTTATTCTCTGGTTAATACTAATAGGATTCCTTGCTACATGTGTGAAACGAATATTAAAATACAATGAGGAAACTATTACAAAGATATGAGCCCAATGGTCAACAAACTTTAATAGATGCAATGATGCAATTAATATTAAAACAGTGAACATTTTCTCCAATTATCATATTTAAACATTAAAACTTATAAAATCTTGCCCGAAAATGATTCAGCATTGGAAGTTCTCATATAATGTAAAGTAATTGTACTCCAGCCATTTGCATAGCCCAGTTTTACATGGTTAGGCAGGGAACACTTTTTTTCTCCATCAGAAGGTACTGACATGAAGGAGTGCACATCTTTTAAGTTCTCGTTTCATAATATAGAATTGTACAACAATAGAGCTGAGTCTTTAAAGATTATCTAGTACAGCCAAAGTATTTCATTTTTGCACATTAAATCCTTGACAGATGTCTTTAGATCTAGGTGTATTCAACTAGTTTTCATTATGTTGCTAGGCTTTGATCTAGAAGATTCCTTATCTGTGGTCTACATAAAATGAATTAAAAACCATCCCCTTTCATCTCTCTCAAGCAATATGTGTGAATCATTTGCTTAGCTCTGGTTCTTTTTATATGATGTGTTATTCCTCTCACTGGTTCCTGGTAAGGATTCTTTTTTCTCTTTTTTTCCTTGATGAACCAGTTCCTTTATCTGTTTCTACAAAAGGGCCTGGCAGATGTCACTTCACATTTGTCAAGCCTAAACCACATAATCTTTTTAGCATGAGATATTTTACATTATCTTCCTGGGGCTTTCTCTTTACCATCTTTAATTAATCCCCCAAATTACTAAGTAATTGAACTATATGATTAAGAAACATTGGCAAACTTTGTGAAGAGACTCTATATCTCATTTCTATACACAGGGAGCATTCAGTGAATGATTTGGGGTAGTTCACCCAGCTGTCTGAAAACTACACAGTTTCAGAATTTAGAGTAGCCATATTTAAAATTTAACCACAAACTTTTAAAGATTTAGACTTTTAAGTCACTATCTTAATTTTAGAGGATAGTATAAATATGACTATATGAGCTTATATTTCATTTCTGTAAGTTAGTACTAATAGTTCTATAAGACTTCCTTTATCATAGTTGCATTAAAGGAGAAAAGTTGAAAACCTTCTTGGATATAGTTGCCTTTGGACATAGTTTCATTCTTCCGTTATTCAATATTTAATCTAATCCTTATTACAACCAGTTTAAAATATATAGTTAATATTTCACTATAATAATTTGGAAGAATATGTAATTTGTTCATATATTCACAAGCAATTAAAATATATATTTCCTTGAAAGCCAGATAGTTTGAAAGAATGCTATCATTTAGAGTTTAAAATTAATTCTGCTTAAAAAATTATATTAATCTATTCAAATAGATTTGAAATAACAAATTGATAATCTATTTTTCTCTTTAATTGCCGTGTATGTAATACATTTTCATTCTGTGACTAACCATTTTTGTATATAAAATGTTAAAGGATACAAAGATTTTACTTCTGAAGTTATTTTAAACTTGATTTCATAGGAATGACACACGCGTACAATCTGTATGTAGGTACGAAAATCTAAAATTAACCAATACAAATCTGAAATGGATACCATTAAAAAAAGTATAAAAGCTGAATTCTTAGACAATTCTATTTGCCTCTCTGTGTCTTAGTTGAGACTGTTGTTACTTCTCTTATAATTAAATTATGGCCATTCCATATCAAGCCTTAGCTGAAAGTAAAATTTCTTGATTAAGTTATTAATTACTAAATTTAAGAAGTTAAAAGGAAATGCTGACAACCCATAATCATTAGTTCAACCAATATTAATAGTTCTGGTATAATCAAAGACTAGTTTAATCCAACAATTCTATAAAATTTGCTTGGTTTAAATTCAAGAGAATGATTACAGTGTGGTTTGTTTAATTAGAAAGGCTTTCTTTGTTTATAGTGCAATTTAAATATCTCTCCCAGAAATGTATATTGTTACCAATGCATAAGATGTCAGAATGTAAGGCAAAATTTGTTAAAACCCTCAGAGTCAGAAAATTTAAGATATCTACAAGTATTTTGATAACTGTGATTTGCTGAATGAAGACTTCCATTTGACTTCTTTTCTATCATGGTACAGACATCACTACATAAGGCTTTTCTGAAGTTTGTGAAATTTTCTATAAATGGGTTATTCTGAGCCTTTTTGTAAGGGCCCACTGTATAACAGTCTAGCCAACTGCTATTAATTTAGACCAAGTTATTTATTTATTATACTCATTATATTATCCAAATAGTTTTAATGAGTTAATTTAACATGTTTGAGAGAAGATAAATGTCCTTACGTTTAGGCAATACAAAATTATTCGAGATTTAGTTTATATGGATTAACCTATTCCCTGTGCTTTTCCAGTCTTCCAGGACTTTTCTAATTAATGGGCTAAATCAGCATGTCCACATATGTCTGCATAATTCAACTCTCACTTTCCTTCTAAACACTCAGCATTAAGAAGCAGCACAAAACAGAGATTTTTGTGAGTTCATGGGGTCCAGCCAACAGCAGAGTGAACATTAGACTGGTATAGTTCTAAGTAGAAGTGGTCTGTCTAACACCTGGGTTAAGACTAGTCTAAGAGGTCCCACATCCCCTGAAACCAGTCCTGAAAGTTTGTTCTACGTTTCCCTAATAAACTCTGAATTTAGGATCACCACTTATTCAAGGGAGGTGAGAATTTACCTGGCTTTTCTGTGAGGACCAAGGAGTGTTGTGGGTGGTCAGTGTCTGTTAGAAAGAATTCCCTAGACTTGGCCTAACCACTGTTCTGAATCTGAACCCTGGAAGCAAGGAGATTTCTAATGAGCCTTAAGAAGGCTACTGCAATAACCGAACTATCAAACTGAACTTTCTCTGGGCGGTCTTTGATATTCCTTCCAGGATGAATAGTGATGTTGATCCACATTTGACATTAGCCATTTTATTTTATAAACTCGTCATAACCACATATGTATAATGATACATACATATACATATTTAAGACATATATATTTTCATATTAATTAATAGACTATATATGTAAATATATTATAAGAATATTTGCTTAAGAACAAAAACTCTGGATAAAAATGTCAGCCTAGTCTAAAGATTAAGTAATTTGTTATCATTGTAAAAATACATATATCATTTTTATTGTGTATGTTTGGTTGAGAGAGAACAAGAGAAAAGGAGGAAAGGAAAGAGAAAAGATGAGAAAGAGAACAGACTATATATGTGTAAAATCAAACACTGTTATTTGAAAGGACAATTGTGACCTAATACAACCTCTTCATTTTATGCGAGAGGCAAAAGTGGTTTGTGATCTGGTTATTTTTTATTCTATTTGATTCATCAATTTGGGAAAATTTCAGTGACTATGAGAGTAGAAATGGTAAAAGAAGAATGAACAAAGCAAATTAGGCAGGCTAATGTAATGTTTATCTCTAAGTGACTCTTGCAATTCAGTTATAAGTGTATGTTTATTTATATTAACATTGCCTGTGTTCAATATATTTGTCTCATCTTCCTTTTTGGTTGGCAAGCCTTTTTAGAGTAGAAGTAAAGGGTTTTCTACAGCCTATGAACCTTCTCCATGCAGTGCTAAATCATTCCCAGCCAAATGATCATTAGGGAGTGAGGGAGAAATGAAGATCTTTATAAAAACAGGAACCCACAGTCTGTCTACCTTTTGTGAATTGTACTCAAAGTACACTTCTACTTCTAACTTTCTGTGAATTTCTCTCCAACTATTCTTTCACTTACATCCTTCTCCATTTTTTTCCTTTCATATTTTCTGTCAAAACTCTGCTTGTTTTTCAATGTGCAATACAAATGTCAATTTTTCTGCAATGTCTGTCAAAATACTCCTAGTAGATTTTAATTTCGCTTTCATCTATATTCCCAATTTCTGCCTTGTTTTGTATCATTCATATGTCTGTCTCACCTACTAAGTCATAGAGCTGCCTCTGGAACTAATAGGTGATTCAAAGGCAGGGCTCTGGGAAGGTGGAGTAGGTGCAATTCAGTTTCCTTGTTGCTACTTTAACCAGAGACGCTCAGCTTTTGTGTTATATATCAGGGAGGATCAATACAATTTCTTTGATATAATTGTTCAACTGTTAAAAACCAAAGTTTAAAGATCACTACAAACATTTTAAATTACTAAATGGAATATTTTATTAATTTCTATATTGTGGCAAGCTTGGAATGAAATTTTCCAGTGAATGAATAAATCAGTAAGGACACAATGAGATAAGTTAAAAGAACTGTATTACATTTTAGCTTTTAAAACAATGAATACACACAGTATTACTGCTTGAATACCAGTCTTTCTGAAGCATTAAAGTGGCAAAGTGACAGATCCTCAAATATTGGTGGCAGAGAAACGGAGGGGAGAAGGAATCAGGGCCCCTGCAATTGATTTATGAAGAAGGGTGGTGATTTTACAGAGTGGAAACTAACAGATGCTACACACTTTTTTTCCTTTCTACAACTACTCCTCCCTAAACTACTTCTGGAATATACATTCTGTACTGGCACAAAGGTCAAAACCTCTTTGGAAGATCTGCTGGAGTCACATGTAAATAGCACTGGGCTCCTAACATGAGGGTGATTCTAAGCATCCACAGTCTCCATATTCATAGTTGTGGGTATTGTGGGTGATGAGTTTTTTATTCTTCATATAAAACTGTCTTACCAGACATGATTTATCAGAGGCTTAGAGAGTCACAGGTGTGCGTTTTAAGCCTCTAGTCTAGACAGAAAGTACGAAAACATTAGTCAACCTCCTCCAAATTCATTTAAACGAGTCATGAGTTGATTTCCTCCAAATCTATTTAACAAACCACAGTCACTAATATTTTTATTGTTTAGGAACCAAGAATGGTTGAGCAAACCATTCCTTTAAAAATTAAGTATCTTAAAAAAAAAAACTTATTCATACTTCACCCTACTTAAACATTGCACTAAAATAAAATAGAGCTTATAAAATATCTACTTTTCTCCTTAAAGTCCCTGAATTAATTTAATTTTTAAATCTAAAACAGATTTCTAAACATACAGTTCGAAAGGGCTTTGAACTGAGAACTTCAGTTCGAAAGGACTTTAGCAGTTTAACCATCTTTCAATGCAAGAATCGTATATAGTAATGAAATTCTCATATTTTGGCATTTTTCTTAGACAACTCTCTATTCAGGAAGCCAGCTACCTCACAAGTCAGCCAGTTTGTTATTCAGTGTTACTTTTCAATATATATTTTTTTTTTTTCAAAGTGCAATCTGCCTTTAGGAATGAAGCCGCCATACAGATCAATTCTTGTTCTGCTTTCTGGGAGTCTGCAGAAGTCTCATATCTCCCCCAGAAAAGTCTGTTATGTATGTAAAGAAATGCATTATGCCCCTACTTAAGACTTTTCTCTTTTACATTATACATACACACTTTACAACCATTTTTCTCTTAACATTGATTCCTGGATCCTCTCAAACCTAATTGTATTTACCTGGAACATTTCCCTATTTGTTGATGTCCCATCTAAATTTATGATAAAAGCTTTTTACTATTATTTTTTTTTGATAAACTCAGATAGTTCAAGGAATCTAAGTACTTCAACTTTAAGACATATACAAATTAAAATAACTTATAAACAAAAGTTATCAAACGTTAATAATTATTAAATTATTAAAAATATGTATTAGAATACTCTTCTGATATTCTGCACCATACTTTTTATAAACAAAAAATTAACCTGTGAATTCTTTATTTGATACAGAATAATAAAGTATTTTCAACTTTGTCTAAATAAATCTGCTATTGTCATTCACACAAACCTGCTAATATTTTACTGTGAATCTTTGCACATGTTCTTCCCTTTGCTCTTCTCACCTCCTCAAAAAAGCTTCACTAATTAAGCTTCTTTTCCCTTTGGCTGTACTTGAATTGAAATTTCCCTCTTTCATGTAATTCATCAGGCCTAAAGAAGAAAACGGCAATCTCCTAGCCACCATTAATAAACAACTTCTCTCTTTTTGAGGTTTATATAATTTTCTTTCATTATTGTCTTCCTATTCTCAGCAACATTATCTATGGATTTCTAGGACCATCTGTTTCCTTCAAGAGTTATTTAAGTATTTAGATCACCATGTACTTCTCCATTATCTATCTATCTATCTATCTATCTATCTATCTATCTATCTATCTATCATCTATCTAATCTTCTCTTACACTGGAATCTCACCAACTCTAGGGATTTACATGTCCACTTTATTTTTCCTATCCAGCTACATATAGCCTGAATATTCTTGTTTGGACTGAGCTGGAATTTGCCTCTCCTCTAAATTCTCAACGATTAGTCCTAACTTCTGTGGCTTCTCCAAATTTTTACAATGGTCTGTTGCATTCCTATCTTTATTTCTAAATTTCGAATCCTAAAATGAACATTTCTGACCACAAACGCCTTATTTTTCTAATTTGAGAACCTACTAAACCTGCTTTTAGTATTCATTGATTCATGAATTCTTTGACTTCCCTTAATTCTCTCATTTCATCATCTTTTAAATTTTCTTTTCAGCCTGCTCCTGATGGACAACTACTTCAATGAGAAATTTACAACTTCTCTAAAATCCCTTGCCCATCAGATATCCAGATCCTAACTTTTCCTTTTTACAGTTTCCACTCTCCAGACTTCAATCATTGCTAGTCAATATGACTGATGCGTTCCAAGTATTTGTGCTGTGTAACTTCAATTATGTTATTCTTTCATTTAATTAGCATGGATTGAGAAGATACTACATGGGCCAGCAACATTGCTAAGTGCTAGCTATAGAAAGAGGAATTAAATTCAGTTCTTGCCTTTGAGAAGGTCATAATCTAGTAAGAAAAATAGCCATAAACAAATAATTTTCTACCAATGAAATGTGGTAGAATGTAGATAGCCTCAATATTCAATTATGGTATTCAGAAAAGAACAAAAAAATAATTCTGTCTGGAGATTACAGGAAGTCTTCAGAGAAGAAAAGTATGATTTGTTTCATTGTCTTGAGTGATGAGATATAGTTTCTTCTGTGCTGGGAAGGGGCGAGAAGAAGAGAACAGGGCATGCCAAGCAGGTTGAACATTGTGAACAAGAATGTGAAGTTGTGGAAATGCAGAGCCCATTACAAACATAGGTGAAGAGATGATAAGAAGGAATAACAGAAAGACAGAATTGAACAATTTCGAGAAGGTTTTTGTGCTTAGGAGTTTAGAATTTATTTTGGAAGCCAGAATTCCCAGGCTGAGTTCTGTGAGCAATAGTGTCCAATCAGTTATCATCTGTGAAAAATGTCTTTCTAATCATATAAATTGAGGAAATTCTATAATACTTTAACCCTTCTTAAATATTCACAATTCATATATTAAAAGTTCTGAGGTTCCTATGTGAACAAGCTATTTAATTTCGTTTTCCTCTGTCGCTTCCAACTTAAGCAGATGTGATTTCTTCTTTCTCTTAATCCCTCTTTCCTGCTTAAATGGTGTTCATTTGTATAGGGTAAACTCTTGGCATCAAAGGATATTGAAGGAGACTTAAAAGTCCATGGCTCGTTATATTTGCTGAGGTATCATTTTGACTTGTGAGCGCTTCAGGGCTGGTGTACGAGCATGAGTCATAGAGCATTCTAGACAAACACTCAGAGTCTGCCTTCTTCAGTGCAACAGTGCTGCTCTCCTCTCCATGATACTTTATTTCATTTACTTGTCCAAACAACCCTGTGCTACTCGTATTATTATATCCATTTTAGCTGTAAGGCCACTGATGAACCTGGTATTCATATATGGGGATTACAACATCTTTGGATATATGTGTAATTTCAAAATATACTATCCTTATTTTGCCCCTTATGCTGATTACATGCTTCTTATAGCCAAGGACTGTATTTGATGAGACTAATCTTTTACCATCCTCAGTAATTAGGACAATTTGTTGAACCCTATAGTTTCTCAATCAGTGTCTGAGAAATGAATGAATTATAAGGTTTGTAAATTGAGAGAAAAGAGGTCATATAGGGCACATGATTGATTATATTCTCTAGGAGGAACTATCTAATAGGAAGGTTATATATGGTAAAAAAAAAAAAAATTAGTAGAGCCAGAACAATGCAAAATGAGCCACAGGTAACATAGCTGTGAATCTAAATTTAATGAAGTATTTTCAAGATCCATTAGAAGTTTTATATGAAAAGTATAAGAAGAGTACATTGGTAGTTGTATTTTGACTTACTAAATTGGAAAGTTATTAAGAAAAAGGCATTTAATGATGAAAAGATTGCCAACACCAGGCCCAGTACAAGTTGTCCAGAGTCCAGGTGAGGGATTTAAGTAAAGATTTAATGGGAACGGCAAATTTAAAAAGACCAAATAAGCTTGTGTAAAAAACAATTTCTGAGCTGCAATGTGTATGAGTTTGCTAGGGCTTCCATAACAAACTACTATAGACTAGGTAGCTTAAACAACAGAAATTTATTGTACCATGTTCTGAGGTTTAAAATCTAGGTGTTGACAGGGTTGGTTTCTTCTCAGGGCTCTGAAGAAAGGTTCTGTTCGTGACCTCTCTCCTTCACTTGTATATGATCATCTTTTCCTTATATCTCTTCATGTCATCTTCTCTCTACCTGTATTTCTATGTCCAAATTTCCCCTTTGTATGAGGACACCGGTCTTATTGGGTTAGGGCTCACCCAGATGACCTTATTTTTAACTTGATTACCTTTGTAAAGACTCAGTCTTCAAATAAGGTGACATTCTGAGTACTGGAGATTAGAACTCCAATATATAAAATTTTGGAGGACACAATTCAGCCATAACATAATATCAATGATACCCTTGGATAAGAATAGCACAAACTGACAGATAAATTTATTTAATACTTATTTATTGAATTCCAATTATATACTAGACATCGAATTAAGTACAGATATATCTTTAAGGGTCTTATAGTCTCTTGGGTGAGACGAATAAATAACTAATGTGTTCAACAACACAATGTGTTCAGAGTCATAATCGTAATTATAATTTACAAAGTATTAGGTAAGATGAAAAGGGAGAGGGAAGTAAAATGAATGAGGAAAGATATCAGTGAGATTACTTTTAGGTTAAGTCTTTGATAATGTGCAACAGCTTGAAAGATAAAATTGGAAATGAATTCTAGCAAAGGGAATAATATGAGTTATTTTGAGTAATGTCAGGTTGTTTAGTATAAAGTGCATGTTGGAAGTAAAAAATGAAAATCTTGAAAGATAGGAAGGGAGCCAACTAGAAGGTCTGCAAACAAGAACCGTCAAATCATTTTTAAGTAGAGAAGTGACAAACAAGGATTACCATGAGAACTGTTTTAAGAGTAGCTTGGAAAAGAACAAAGCAGAAGACAAGGAGATCTAAGTATTAAAAAATACATTGTACTAGCCAGATGAGAGACCAGGTAGGCCTTAATGAAAACTGTAGCAGATGGAAAACAAAATATGGAAAAGAGAGAAATTAATAGGTAGAGTTGACAAGATTTAGTGAGCAAAGTGTGGAATTAATGGTTAGAGAAAATGACTCCTAGATTTTTGAATTGATTGACAGAGTGGATATGTTGTTATTAAAAATAGGGATACAAGAACAAAGATTTGAAGATAAAGATAATTAATGCAGTCCTTAACATGTTGAGTTTGAGATACAACTACTCTTTTATTTTAGATGCTGCTCAGTTATTGTCTTTTCTCTCTTTTTGTTCTCTCTTTCTCTGTCTCTCCATCTGTCTCTCTCTCTCTCTTTCTCTCTCTCTCTCTCTTCCCCGGCCCCACTCTCAAAATTTATGGATACTTATCTTACTCATGGTCCAAAATAGCTGTTTTAACCCTTGAGTCCACCTTACCTTCCAGCTTCACAGCTCACCACTAACTGCCATTTTCTTCCATATCTATTATTTTTAGCTTTTTAAGATAAATCTGATTGGCTTGGCTATATGTTTTCTGTGTAAGATCTTTCATACCAAGTCATGATATTGAATTCTAGTGGCGTTAATGTTGTGTTACCTAAGAATTAATTATTGCTCCCTCCTAGCCATCTAGAGGGTGGAGAAGTGGAAGCATAGGGTCCATAGTTCATTCAGCAAAATCTGTGAGCAACAGAAGATTTTTCCAGGGAATATGAATAGAGTGGGCATTGCAAAGCACTATTTTTTTAAAGCAGAATTTTAATTTCTACTTCAATTTATCCATTTTACTCTATGAACAATGTTATTTTTATTTAAGAAATTTCACTAAAACTCATATTAACAAACTCCAATTGAATTTGATATTGCATTTTTAGGCTTGGTGCTTTTGGCATATAAGTTCTAATTCATCTCGATTTTATATGCTGAGCACATTGATTTAAAAGATCACATTTATAAAATCTCTGTGTAGTCAAATACATAAGTGTGTAAGATTTTGTTACTGCAAAATAGTAATGTAACGTTGTGGACAGTAACATAGCAATTCAAACAGCCTAGGATATATTTATAGTTGGCATTGAATATTGGATCTCTTTCTGCCTGACTTAACTCTGGGATTAACATTTGAACCTGATCTCCTTGTCCTTGAGTTTATCTACCTCTTTTCAAGAAAACAAATGATTTCTGTCTAAAGTTAATTATAATTTACATGCAGTAAATTTACTAAATTGCTTCCAGATCTGCCTTTTGTATAAAAGAAGCAGACTAGGATGAAATATTTGTTCTCTAAAAAGAATCTATGTTTGCCTAAGTGTACATTTTTTAAGTTACGTAGGTTCAATTAAATTTCTTTATGGCTGAAAATGATGCCTAGAGAAGCTTGAAAGACTTAGAATGGACATTGCTTTCCCAGTCAACAAATGTATTTGTAAAAACTGGCAAAAATACAACTCTCTGGGAAAGTTTTTGTTATGACAAAAAGCAGAGAGCGGGCAAATACAATTCATCTCCTGTTTCAAAACTTATTAATTGGAAATGGTGCCTTAAAGCTGTGTTGAGAAAAATTTTGAAGTAGAGGAAATGGAGTATAAGGAGCTATTGAGTTAATGATCTCTTCTATCTGCATGGAGTGGGGAGCTGTGGCATCCATCTCAATATTAATGCTACATCAGAAACAGGTGAATAGCATTTCTACTAAAAACAAACATGTCTGTAACAAATGAAATGTAGAATTGGAAAAAAACATGTATGACTATATATACTCTCATGTATAACTATAAATAATTCCCTGATTCATTTAATTACAAGCTATTCACTAAGTTGCCAGAGGCATTTGAAATGAGAAAAACATACCCTTGTATCTCTTACTTCCACTCCTGGGGCCTACTTGGACGTAAGGACCATAGATGCCTTGCTCTACTCCTTTCTCAAGCACGGGAGTCAAAACGGAACTCCTAAGAGTGTACCAAGACCCCATTATTTATTTACCTCACACCAAATACAAAAGGAAAATAATATTTTCAGCAACAGGAAGGTAGAGTTATAGGTAGCTATAGTATAAGTCTTAATGTTTATGTGTCAGCTTTTGGGCAAGAAGTTGAAAACGAGAAGTTGAAGAAAGGAAAACTGGAACAAACTAAATGAAAACAGATCACAGATACAGAGAACAAATGTGATTGCCAGAGGGCTGAGGGCTCAGGGGACTAGGTGAAAAAGGTGAAGGGATGAAGAAGCACAAATTAGTAGTTAACAAAACAGTCACGGGGGTTTAGAGTATAGCACAGGGTATAAATTCTAGAAAAATTTTTCAAAAAATCAAGTAATAAAAGCATTGCTTTACTTAAAAAATAAATTAAAAAGAGAAAATAGGCACTATCCTGTATAAGAAATAAACAGGAATGCGATGATGGGTGGCAGCAGAAAAGAGAATATAAGAGAGCAGAGAGAAAGACCAGGCACCACGTTAGGGACCCGCAGCTTTAAGATCAATGCAGTCAGTAGAGATTTCCTGATAGTGGAGTGCGAGAAGAATTTTTAACAATTCTAGCTTTTTATTCTGTCATGTGATATAAACTTTCTTCATCTGAATTTTCACAATCAATTAATGTACAACTACCAATACATTTTTTGAGGAAAAAAACTTTGTTTATTTGAGTTCTTCGAAAAACTGCACAGAGTAGCTATTTTTTGGTATGCTCTTAGTTTTAATTTGGTTCATCATTCAGAAAACTTAGATTTCTGTTACTTGTGATATGGTGTAACCAACATCATATGGGTGTCAGTGAAGTGGTAAATTTGAGGAGATCACACTTTCCCAATATTCCCCAACAGAATCCCTCCATATGAGACTAGACAGGTATGCAGACTTTTTTCTTTTGTTCAACACATTTTATATTGTACTAACTTAAAAAACACTTTTGTCCTCCAATCTATTTAAAAAGAAAAGTATGCATGTTCATTACTATATTTCCTATACTCTAAAATAGTCTTGGGCACATAGTAGGTATTAAAAAAATATTTGTTGAATAAAGACTAAGTAAAAATTTTATAAATTACTTTTTTTTACATGTGACACAGTCTGATATTATCTAGTGTGGTCCTTAATACAATTTTAAAAATGTGAATCAACAATTTATTAACTTGATATGACCCATAAGTAGTCATAACCCGCTGTTTGAGAAACATTAATTTAAACAATAAGGATAGGAGTTCTGGACCCAGCATGGTTATATAAGCAGACTATAGCCTGTATTTTCCACTAATTACAACTAAAATATTTGGGGGTGTTTGTGGGGGAAGACTCCCTGAGGATTCTGAAAAATAAACAAAGTAGGGGGAAGAGAATCAAAAGTAAATTCACAGAATGTATTTCCCTTCATGTTTTCTTTTATAGTTTGTCCCAAGAGTGGGGCCTAGTCACAGAGCAGCATATCAGTAGTAGATTCATGAGTGGCTAAAAATCATTAGAAAGCCCATTTACAATCAGAGAAATGAGCAAAGGAGTGTCTGGAGGCTAGAGAATGAGGAGAGATTCTCAGAACAGAGAGAGCCAGAAAAGAGGATCCCTTAATTCTGTGTATAAACCTACAGATGCCTCTGGCTCAAGTTTTACTGTGGACAGGCTCAAACAAGCAGAGAAAGTATTTTTAAAACTGAACCAAGATTTGAACCACCACCTACAAAAGGCAAGACAGAATTTGTGGTCTGAACCTAACCATGTTGATTGCCTGCTAAATAAAAATCAACATGCTCCAGAGGATTATTACAGGAGCTGAAGTCTAGACAACACTCACAATGTTTAATATATAATCCAAAGTTATTCAGCATACAAACAAAAAAGTGGGCAATTATCCATGGGAAATAATCAACAGATGGTAATATATTGGAATTATTAGACAAAAATTTTAATACAGCTATTATAACTATGTTTTATAAAGAAAGGAAAACATTCTTGAAATAAATCTACATATACTATTTGGCAGCAGAGAAATAGAAATTATAAAAAACTAAATGAAGAGGTTAAAACTTAAAAATATAGAATTTCTAAAATAAGAAACTTACTCGGTGGGCTCCATGACGGAATGTAAATGACAGAGGAACTTAACAATAGACAAATAAATATTATCTAATTTGAAGAACAGAAAGAAAAATAATTAAAGAAAAACATGTGTGACAATATTGAAGGGTTAAACATACATGCAATTGGAATTCCAGCAGGAGAGAAAAATAAGGATGAAGCAGTAAAAACTTTTGAAGAAATAATGGCTGGAAATTTTCCAAATTTGGAAAAAGATAAATATATAGATATTTAATAAGCTCAGAAAACCCCTAAATAAGATACAATCAAAGAAAGTTAAATTGAGCAACTCATACTCAAACTTCAGGAAATTAAATATTTTTTAAAAATCTCATATGTAGAGAGACAAAAATGACACATTTTATATAGGAAACAATGATTTGAGTGATGCCAAGTTTCAATAAAAATATGAGGTCAGAAGACAGTGAAACATCTTTAAAGTGCTGAAAAAACTGTCATTCTAGACTTCTATATCCAGGGACAATATCCTTAAAAAATATTGGTAAAATAGGAGACTTCCAGTTTCTGAACTGGAATGTAAGGGGCTTAGAATTGCCACTCAGTCCTAACGACAAGTAAAAAACTGAACAAATTTAAAAATCAATAATTCTTCTTAGATCCATCAGAGAAGTGAGGACACAGGGCAAATGGATGCCCCCAGAAATCGTAGAGATAGACAGATACAGAGAATCTCAATTTATTGAAGCATAAACTCATGAAGAGAAAACTCCTCAGGAGTCAGTTACAGGGTAGGAAAAAAACTGTAATTGATGACTTGTTGCAGATTCAGTGTGAACAAATATGATAATTAAAAAGTCCATGAGAACCCAGTCATAAGGTAGCCCCAATGCTTTTGTGAGTTTTATTTCAAGGAGCTCTGTCAGGTCCTTAGAATAAGTACTAGAGAAAAAATCTAATACTTCCATCAGAGGGAGAAGAAAGTAAACTATTCTGAAGTACATCAGTGTTCTCTGTTCTTTTCAACAAGGCTTTTTCTCAAGGAAACTAATTTACTAGAGCCCAACCTACATGGGTTTTATCAGAATCTAACCTAACTGGAGGAAGGGAGATATATACACAAGTCCAGGCAGCTCTAACCTTTTATTTGAGAGAAGGGAAATACCCAATTTCAGCTTACTCTAGCCTTCAAAGTGAGGGAAAGGAAAATCTCAACTCCTGACCTTTCTAACTATTCTGTCTCATTTAAGGGTGGGGGATGGGAATTGAGAAGCACTGGTGAAGTTCAGAGTCAAGGGGCACAGACTCACCAAATGACTGAGACCTAAACATAGGACTTTAGAATTCTTCCCCTTTTACTACACCTTACCACTCTATTACTAAAGACCTATTTACCGGAATTTCTTTCGTTTGGTCCATAAGCCACGTTTAACAGCAAAAAAATTAGAAGGCATTTGAAAAGGCAAAAATATGGTTGAAGTGACTAAACAAGAGTTAGAACCAGAACCAGATATAGTAGGAATGCTGTAATTGTCAGACCAGGAGCTTTTATTTTTTTTGTTTTTATTTATTTATTTTACCTTTGAAAAACCTTTTTATTTTGAGACAGTTTTAGATGTACAGAATTGCAAAAATAGTGCAGAGAGTTTCTATATTTCCGACATCCAGCTTCTTTATATATAAACATCTTATGCAATGATAGAAGGATTTTTTAAATTAAAATATTAATATTTTTTATTCCATAACTGAAGCCTACAGTTTATTCAGACCTTCTTAGTTGGTACCTAATGTCTTTTTCTTTCTTTCTTTTTTTCCAGAAAAAGTGTTTTCATTTTATTTAAAAATTATTTCCAATTCATTAAGCCTTCATAAATGCTTTATTTTAAAATGAAAATCTTTCTTAAATAACATTTTATTTTTTTTATTTTTCCCTCTCCCCTCTCTCCCTTTCCCTCTGGCAACCACTCAGTCATTTGGTGAGTCTGTGGCCCTGCACTCTGAACTTCACCAGTGCTTCTCATGCCCATGAGTCTCTGTTTGTTTGTCTTGTTCATTTGTTGCGTTTAGGTTTATGTTTCACATATAAGTGATATTATGTGATTTTCAACCTTTTCTGTCCGGCTTATTTCATTTAGCATGGTTATCTCGAGGTCCATCCATGTTGTCGCAAATGACAGTAATTCATTTTTCATGGCTGAGTGATATTACATGGTATATATGTACCACAGCTTCTTTAGCCAATCATCTATCGTAGGACACTTTGGTTGCTTCCCTGTCCTGGCCACTAGGTAAGGAGTTTTTAAAAGTATGATTAATATGTTAAAGGCTTTAATGGAAAAAGTAAATAACACACAAGAACAGATGGATAACGTAAGATAGAAAGTCTAAGAAAGATTATGCTTGAGATGAAGAAAACTGTAACATAAATGAAAAATGCCTTTGATGGCTTCATTAGGACACGGCTGAGGAAAAAATGTATGAGCTTCAGAACATGATGATAAAAACTTCCAAAACTGAAAGATAAAGTCAAAAAAGACTGAAGAAAATAGAACAGGATATCTAAGAACTGTAGGACAGTGATTGAACTCAACAAAAAAATACATAACAAGTGTAATGGGAATACCAGGAGAAGCAAGAAAACAACAGAAGCAATATTGAATCAATAACAACTGAGAATTTCCCTCAAGTTAATGTAAAAATCTAAACCACACATCCAAGAACTCAAAGAACATCAAGTAGGGTAAGCGCCGAAACAAACAAGCAGCCCAATACATAGGTATACTGTGTTCCAATTCCAGAAAATTAAAGATAAAGAAAGAAATCTTGACACTATTCAGAGGGGGAAAAATACTTTACCTATACAGGAGTGAAAGTAAGACTAACATCTAACATCCAAGTTTTCCTCAGAAATCACGCAAGCAAGAAGAGAGTAGAGAGAAAGATTTGAAGTATTAAGAGAAAAAACTGCCAACCTAGAATTTTGTATTCTGAAAAACTATCTTTAAAAAGTAAAGGAGAAAAACTTTCTCAGACAAACACAAATCGAGGAAACTTGTTACAGACAGACCTGCCTTGCAAGAAATGTTAAAAGAAATTCTTTAGAGAGAAGGAAAATAATATAGATCAGAAACTCAGTTTTCCATAAAAAAAAGAAGAACATCAAAGAAGAAATAAGTGAAGATAAAATATAAATTTTTATTTTTCTTATTCTGAATTGGTCTAATAGATAATATGTTCAAAATAATAATAGCAGTAAATAATGTTTTCTTATATGTGTACTATGTATTATGTGTATGTGTATATATTTATATACAAATAAAATGAATGACAGCAACAATATAAGGGACAAGAGGGAGCGATTAGGATTATTTTGTTTTTGTAAGGTATGTGTACTCCTTTGAAATGGTATATAGTATTATTTGAAAGCAGACTTGAATTAGTTGTAAATGTATATTGAAAACTCTAGGATAGTTGCTAAAAAAAGTTTAAAAAAATGAATAATTGATATGCTAAGAAAGGAGAAATGAAATCATAAAATGCTCAATTAAAAGAAAAAAAAAGCAGAAAAAGTGTGGAAGACAAAGATAAGAACAAAGCAAAAGGGCAACAAATAAAAAAGAATAACAAATGTGGTAAGTATTAATCCAACTATATCAGTAATCACCTTAAACATCAATTGTCTGAAGACACCAATTAAAACAAAGATATTGTCAGAGTGGATAAAAAAACACAACCCAGCTGTATGCTATCTCTAAGAAACATCTTTTTAAATATAAAGATACATATAGATTAAAGTAAAGGTTGGAAGAGATATACTGTGCTAACATTAACCATAGGAAACCAGGTGTAGCTATGTTAATTTCCAACAGATTAGATATCAAAGTAAGGAAAGTTATCAGGGATAAAAAAGAGAAGTGCATAGTGATTAAGGGGTCAATTCTCCAAGAAGTCATAACAATCCTTAATGTGTATGTACCTGACAACAGAGCATCAAAATATGCGAGGCAAAAGCTGATAGAGCTGCAAGGAGAAATAGAAAAATTCATTGTTATTAGTGGAGACTTTAACACCTCTTTATCAAAAATGTACAGATCCAGCAGGCAAAAAGTCAATAAGGATGTGATCGAACTCAACAACACCAACGATCACATCAATTACTGAGTGTTATTGGCATCTAAAGACTACCTCATCTAACAATGGCAGAATATATATCCTTCTCAAGCTCACATGGAACATTTACCAAGACAGATCACATTCTGGGTCACACCTCAACAAATTTAAAAGAATAGAAATCATGCAATGTCTGTTCTCAGATCTTAATAAAGTTAACATAAGAAATCACTAACAGAAAGGTAGCAGAAAACTCCCCAAATACTTGGAAATTAAACAATATATTTTTAATTAACACCCGGGTCAAAGAATAACTCTCAAGAGAAATTAAAAAATATTTTGAACTAAACAAAAGTGAAAACAACCTATCAAAATTTGTGAGATGTAGTGGTTAGAGGAAAACTTATAAAATTGAATGCAGACATTAGAAAAGGAAGAAAGATCTAAAATCAGTAACCTAAATTACCACCTTAGGAAACTAGAAAAAGAAGACTAAATTAAATCCAAAGCATGTAGAAAAAAAAAATAAGAATTTGAGTGGAAATCAATGAAATTAAAAACAAAATCAATAGAGAAATTCAATGAAACCAAAAGCTGATTCTTTAAAAAGATGAATAAAATTTATAAGCCTCTTGCCAGGCTTTACATGTTGTATGATTCCAACTATATGATACTTAGAAAGCGAAAAACTATGGAAACATTTCGGAAAAGGCAAAATTATGAAAACTGTAAGAGCCTAATGGAAGGTGAAAAGATTCTCAAAGTAACTAGTCACAAGGGAAATACAAATTAATCTATAATGAGATACCATAACCCACATGTTAGAACACCTAAGATGCTAAAAACTGATCTTAGTAAGTGTTGGTGAGATGCGGCTCAGCTGAAATTCTCACATACTGCTGCAGGGAACCTAAATGCTAAAGCCTCTTTGGAATACTTTGGCACTTTACTTGAATGAACATGCCCATACGATATGAACTGATATTTTGTTTCCTACAAATATGCTCGCTAAAAATGTATGTATGCGTATAAAGACTTTTACATGACTATTCATGGCAGGTTTATTTGTAAAAGCCCTAAACTAGAAACAACTCAAACACTCATCAGAAAGAATGGATCAACAAATTGTTGGATAGTCAGACAATGGATACTACTCAGCAATGAAAAGGAACTGTTATTAATACACACATTGGTGAATCACAGAATCATGCTGAGTGAAAAAAGCTGGAAAAAATGGAGTATATAGTCTATAATTCCATTTACATAAAATCCTAGAAAATGCAAACTATTCTGTAGGGACAAAGAGATCGGTGATCGCCTGGGGACAGGGAGAAGGGAGGGATAGATTACCAAGGGACGCATGGAAACTTTTGGAAGTGACGGAAATGTTTTTCTTGATGGTTGCAAGGGTTTCACAGGTGTATACATATATCGAAACTGATCACATTGTAAACTTTTAATATGTGAAGTTTACATACCTCACTTATATCTTATAGTTATAAAATAAAACAATATAGATGGACATTCCCTTTAGTTCTACGCTAAGCAAAAGCAAACCTGTTTTCCCCCTTGGAAAATGATACTAAAATTTTAATTTGACTTTCCTTCCCTAAAAAATATATATACACACATATATGTATTAATACATATGTATATATATTCCTCACTAATATATATTTAGTGTTTATTTTGCACATTAAATTGTAAGCCTCCTGGGAGGTAAGAACTATAATGTTTGTATTTCTATCTCCCACTGGCCCTGTGCAGTGACAGTAAGGGGCTCTTAATGCCTTTTTATGAAAATATCTTTCATTAGACTTTTAAAAAGTTGGGGCAGATTCTGCCACTTTTTAAATTTAAGCCCTGCTGAAAATTGTTTAAAAGAATGAAAATGCATAAAACATATTAAGATGAAGAAAGAATGAGGAATTACCCAGAAACATATCAATAGAACAAAAATATATCTCTGCTAAGAAAACCTTCAGTATACTCTCAGGACTTGAACTCATAAAAGCCTTTCAACTGAAACACACACACACACACACGTGCACACACACGAACACACACACACACACACACACACACACACATACTTTTATCTTTGCAATAAACGAAAAAGAGAATCATAAATTGGAGACCCCTTACACTGTATTTAAAAGCAACCTACAATTAACTTTAGAACAAGTTACTTTATCCAGACTAAATGAAGGGTAAAAGCTTTGAAAAAACCCAGCTGTTCCAGTCAGTACTTCCATGCCTTTAAGTAATGGGACATGCTTAGAGATGCTCTATTTTCTGCCCTACACCAAGAAAACCTGTGTCGTGCTGCTATGTGAAACCCTACCCCTGGCACATTTGCCAAGTTTCAATTTCAGCTGGGTTTCTCTCAGTCACTTTGTCTCCTAACTTTTTTGTTATTCTTTACCTGATGGTCCCCAAATTCAAACTCCTGAAGAAACACAAGAGCAGAAAGATTTCCTCCTAATATTGACTCTGGAGAAAATTTCCCTGTTGCTTTAATTCCTCTGGGTGGCAGCGGAGAGGCTGAAGCTACTGGATTTGCCTCAAAACAGGATATTTGTATACAGTTTAATGGTACACAGCACATCAGACACCTCAAATTCCAAAGTGTTGTTATAATTTTTAAATAATACATCACTAAATTTAGTCTTAGTGTAGAACATTCCAGTCCTCCACAAACATTTATAAGCTCCATTTATTTCTGCTTATTAAACAGCAATCTTCCTGGCACATACATAATACTGTGTATCCTAGCCAAATAAAACACTGTCAGATGAAATTAGTTAAATTTAATGCATATTTCATGCAAGGTTGCAAACAAATTAAATATGCACCTTCTATAAATAAGATCATTTGATGTTAGCATGTGAGACTTCAGGCATTTTGACTTTTTTGTCTCAATAATTCAATTAAATGTAGGTTTGTTAATGTATTGCCTATTTTGATTGCCATTAGATCTAGTGATATGATACACAGAGGCTATTCTGCAGCTGTGGAAAGGATTAGCAATAGTTTTGCCCTGCCAACAGTTACCACTGTGAAAGAGCATGAAATACTGTAGTTCATTGCTCTGTGTGAACGCAACCATGTTATACTGAGCTGCCTTGTAAAGAACTGTGATCTTTGAACTTTGGGAGTTGCTCAGGCTCTGCAGAAATGAAAGAGCAGTTAAGTAGGAAAGTTTTAAAATCAGTATTGCAAAATAATTTTTCTAAAATAATTGGACTGAAAGAAAAAAAAGGGGGTGGGGACAGACATCCTTCCCGTTCGATTCTCATTCTCCTGAGATTTTAAGAATAAGATTACAAAATTAAAAACTTAATTTTTCTATCAAACGGTAAGCGTCCCATTTAGAGTTATTAACAGAGCTCTTACTGATACTGTCTATTTTCTCAGCTCCCCTCATTCACACAGAAATATGAGAAAAGGCAAGTGATATGCTCAGCACTTGTGGTTTCGCTGCCAAGCAGCTTCTGTGAAAATAGAACAGAGAGCTCTTCGCTCTCTAGTGAGGGGTCTTAGAAGTCCATATCATCTTCAGAAAACATATCCTTTATATTCTATGGAGTTCCAAGCTCAGTGCTAAAATTCAGCCTTGTTAGGAGGCTCTGATCTGCCAGTGGGAAAATACTGCCTCACTTAGAACAGTCTTCGACCACAACCATGGCAGGAATTTGTCAGTTAAATTGATCTCATTTATTCATGAAGAAATAGCTATGTTTATTCAATCAAGCAGTTTGGAATTATTTCATTTCACCCTTCACCCCATCCTTCTTCTTATTCCTCCTTTTCCTATTTATTTTATTTAATCCCACTGTTATTTTTCTCTCTAGAATCATTTTCATGATGAACCATAAAACATAGAATGTTAGAGTTGAGATTCTAAAGATCATCTAATCTACTATTCTCATTCAGTTGCAGAAACGAGTATTCGAGACATGAAGTAGCTCACTTGTTATTGCACACTATATAGTGGCAGAGCCCAGGATTACCTCTTCAGTCCCGATTTGTAGTTTCATGCTTTTTCTGTCATATCCTACTTGCTCTCAAGACACGTAACTTCTTTTTGTTTGTTTTTAAACTAGTTCTTTACAACAAGCAGCCTTATGTGGTATGATTGAAGGGCATTAATAATGCTGCTGGGAACAACATTTCTTCACTGCTGGCCAGCATGCAGGGAATTTCCACCATTGGACCATCAAAAGAGATCTACTGTTACTTATGAATGAACACTGGGTCCAACACAAAGATTTGCCCTATTAAAACTCCTACAATGACTTTGGCAAACGGATATTCTATCCGTTTATCCCAACTCTTTGACATTCCTCAATCCTGACTCATCTCAGAGGATACAAGGAAATTTGTATTCACATTTTTTTAGGATACTGGTTGCCAATACTGAAGAATACACAAGGGAATCTCTTATACGTCCTAAGTATGTAGGTGGAACAATGGTTCCAACAAAGAGATATTTATGGGATGCTGTATGAATGGTTTGTAAGTAAGGAAAGGAAGGAAGGAAGGAAGGAAAGAAGGAAGGAAGGAAGGAAGGAAGGAAGGAAGGAAGGAAGGAAGGAAGGAAGGAAGGAAGGTAGGTTGAGTGGCATGGATAGAATCTTTTTAGAGAAATGTTTATATAGGATAAGTTCCAGTTGGCATGGCTTTGTCAATGCAAATATTTAAGTTTTACTTTTTCCCTCCTAACCTATACTGAGATAGTCTGCTCATTTTCTTCTGAGACTATCATTTTGCAAATGCTTTATGATTGATCAGTTTACCTTCAGTTTGATTATTTCTTGCTTACTGTAGTTTAGCATCGTGCTTCTCAAACTTGAAAATGTGGTAGAATCACCTAAGGTCTTGTTAAATACAGACTGTAGTGCAGTATGTCTGAAATAGAGCCCTTGATTATGGATTCCTAGCAAGTTCCCAGTTATGTCAGTATAGCTGGTTGATATATATTTTCCTTATACATTTTTCAATATTAATTTGCATGCTTTATAGGAATGGATCACTAAAAACATTATCACTTAATTTCCATATTGTGGAAGAGAAAGATCTCCATCAATTAATAGGAGCCAGTGGATGTAAATGCTTGTAAGTTGAAATATATTTGATTTTTTCTATAAAATTAAAATTAATAAAAAATCATTCTTATTTTAATTCTTAGAAGTTCTGATATTGAAATTTCAAAAATGTATGATCTTTTCTACCTCTTCTTTCTCCTTGATTTGGTGACATTTTGAAAATCAATCTACTTCGGGTTTGTATTTCTTCTATCGGCATTCTTCCTTTTAGAGAATGCTAGCTTCTAGAGTTGTTTTAAATATTGCTTGGAATTATTTGTTACTGATTCAAAGGCTTTGCATCACAATGTAAACCGCCACATACGAGTCTGCTCCTACCGTCTTCTGAAAAATCAGTCCTCAGCTTCTTCGACGTTCCGAGCCTGTTATTTCCATCTTTTCTATGCAGATGTCTCTCCTCCCCAGCCCAACCAACAAATATGTTGTTCTTATATTTTTTAAATATTTATTTATATATTTTACAGGAATGGATCATTAAAGGCATTATTTTACAGAAAGTTTATAGACATTAATGATAGATAAGATGGAAGGAAAAAACTTCTGAATCTTTCAGGTTTAAATCTTTCCACAAAGGAATGAAAGAGAGAGAACCTTAAATTGGAAGCAAGATTTGATTCCTTGCTTACTTCCAGACTTGCATTTGTTAAAATTTCTTTACTTTGAAATCTTGTTATACACTTCATTAGTAAGCCTTTTAAATATATTCCAAATTGATTGGAAACCTAGTATAATATTGTGGTGCCCAGGTTCAAGAAGAATACATAGGAAAATATAAGTTCTATACCATTTTATTTGATTTTTGCTTTTTGTGAAATTAATATTTTGAAAATAAATCCCTGAAGGGTCCTATGCTGACAGGACAAAGTCCAAATTCTTCCAAATGCTTTCCTAAATTTACCTGTTGTGTTTCTTCCCTCTGCTCCTATGCTCCCACCTAGAGGTATCATTTGCCTTAATCCGGCATGTCTCATGGTCTTTACACTGTCTCTGTCACTGTTCATGAGATTTTCTCTGCTTAAAATCCTCTTCTACTATTTCTGCCTGAACCACTCCTATTTATCTTTTAATGCCCAATTGAAATATCACCTCCATGATACTACTATTTTCTAATTTCTCTCTGTTCCCCACAAAATATTTATTACTTCCTTTCTTGCCACATAATACTTTGCATTTATCTCTGATCACATTATGTAGGGATTGAAAAAAAAAAAGTATATCTACCCTGGTATTAGATTTCATAAATCTATTAGGATTAGAAACTGAGACTTGTATCTGTTTCTCTAGGGTCTAGACTAATATCTTACACACAGTAGGATCTCAATAATTATTCAGTGAGTATGGGCACTTGAGGGAATTCATTAACAACATGAATCAAATGATTTATTATTTGTATTAATTTGCTAAATGAGAAAAGCATGGTTCTGAGATTCCCCATATGATTTAAATAACCTTATTTAGAAAAACAATAAAAACCTCTGAGGAATATAAAACAACAAGAAAAAATTAAAATTGTTCCAGCTTTGCACATTTAAGCATAATAAACACATGCTATGATTTAGTAGCTTAAAATAAGGTGAAAATTAGACAGTATACAAACATCTGTTTTTATGAGAAACCTCAGAAAATTGTTAGAACTCATTGTTCTCAAAAGTTTTCTTATTGTTTTATAGTAAGAATAAAGATCAAGATAGTTAATTTCCATTTACTTGACATCATATAGACTATTCAAGCATATCTGTTGGTAGAGCCAAAATTGGAATGTGAATGAGATTTTGCCACAGTTAATTTATAGAGAGTGCCTGTTTTATTTCACTGAACCTTCCCTCACTCAATACCTCTTCATCTTTCGCTCCACTTCCCACTCCCTATTATACAGATAAATTTCTTTCTCTTTCGCATATGTGCTCAATATGGAAACAGTAATTATTTTTTCCTGATATATGTAACAGATGATGTATAAGAAAGTGTATTCATATACACATGTTTGTATACATACATGTCTGTAAATTAAGTATTATGGGTAACATGTAAAAACAACAGGTTCTATTTATTATGTAACATATGCTAAAGATTGTGTCAAGAGAATATTATATTAAATCTCATTTATTTCTTATAATAGCCCTTCAAGAATGGTATTATCCTCATTTCATAAACTGATGCTCAGAGAAGCTACATAACCTCCATGGGGAGGTACATCGTATAGGCAATAGCATATCTGGTTGAACTTCTACATTTTTTAACTAGAGAAAGATCCTTTAAAGGTTTCTTAGTTTTCTCTACCTGGATGCAGAGCTGTTTGTTAGTTCAGTAGTGGAAGAGACTCTGATTTAGTGATGGAGTTTGTAGGAATCACCAGAAGTGGAGTTTAAGTTACACAAGTGTAAGACAAAATTGACCTATTATTCTTAGAGAAAACCATGAGTCAATCATGAATTTGAAAGCCAATGCTTTAAATGAGATGTTAGAGCTTCTTTTTAGTGATAAATATCTGGTAATTTTTAGCAGTGCCATCTTACACAGAAGACAGAGAGTATCTCCTCCCTTCTGCCAAGTCTGATTTTAAGCTGCCGAATGTCTAAAAACATTGATTTTTCTTGGGAGGTGTGTGTGTGTGTGTGTGTGTGTGTGTGTGTGTGTGAATGAGAGAGAAAGAGAGAGAGAGAGAGAGAGAGAGAGAGAGAGAGAGAGAGAGAAATGGAGAGAAAGAGGAGGAGGAGGAGGCGGAGGCGGAGGAGGCAGAGAGGAAGAGGAAGAATTATTTTCTTTTTGCCCAAATATTACTGTTAGGTTGTCATGAGACTAGACTGCAGCAAAGAAGCGCAGATTCGATCTCTTTATTTTGCCATAGGAAGATCTAGCAAAGTAACCAGGATACACATCCCACATCCCTGCCTTGACTTCACTTTGGCATCCCACAAAGGGTATTTAAGACTAATTTAGCTGGCTTTAAGAAATGTACCGGATTGAGCACTGTTATTTCCTTGTCTGGGCCGTGGGGACAAAAACACATTTGGCAGGTGCAGGAGGTGTTTTTCTCCATGAAAGAATGCACATTCCCACTATCATACCTGCATGGGGCTTTGAGGGAGGGGGAAAGAGAGGAGATATGGAAGTTCGATATGGAGCTATGAGGAGCTAGGAATTTGAAATCATTCTCCTTTCTCTAGTGCTATATGGGTTTGACCTAGGAACTGAAGATGACATTGGCATCTAGGGTTTCCTGTTGGCGGTTAGGAGTAAAAGGAGGCCTGTTTGCCTCAGCAATTTCCAGTGCTATTTCATATTTCCACTACTCCAGGATATTAAATATTTCAGTGGAGACAGGTGCATCTACCCTTGAGTGGGAAGATGATGTGAGCAGAGGAGGTCCTGAGTGAGGGGCAAACATAAATTTGTAGAACACGTAAGCATTACTTAGTATGATGGTTTTATACTGTCAACTCAGCCAATCCAAAACAACATTTCCAATAATTCCCCTTTCTGTATTATCTCAGGTTAGGATGGCCCAAGGAGAAATTTGAGTGTGTTTTAGAAGGCATAAGTGGAGCAGCAGCAACTGCGCTCTGAAGGCCATTGAAAGATGCCAGGAACTGGGGAAGCTTGTGTGCGCTGTTGCTGATCTGTTCACCCAGTTTGTTAGTATGGGGCCAGTGGGCCTGCAGCTCCTCCAGGTCTCCCGCCATGTCTTCCTTCAGCTTCTTAGAGTCCTGGGCCAGGTGGCTGTGCAGCTCCATGGAGGAGGGGACAAACCCCTCCTTCAGCCCACCATCTCAAGTCTGGAGACAGTGAAAGACAGATGTGGGGTCTGGTTTGTACTATTGGTTTTCAGTTTGTCCTTTCAGGTACTAGTTTATCCTCACACATCCCTACTTCACATCTGGCCTGTCAGCACTGTTGACCTGCAGTGACCTCAGGCCTACCACCAGAAGCATAAAGAATGGCCTTCCAAAAATGTCTTCATCAGCACTCACAATTTTATAAGATGTAATCCCTACCAGTTATAGCATTTCTACTTCCCTAATCAAATCCTCACACTTGGGGAAACCTGAAGACTAGAGGGAGGTATCTGGGTGGCATGTGTATTCAGGAAAAATGTTTGAGAATACTGTGACTGTCTGCAATTAGAAAGAATGATTAATAAAGTTAGGATCATAATTCTATAATTATTCTTTTTGAAGGGTAATCATTTATCATCTTAAATAGGACTATGTATTATGTGTCAGTAATGTTCAATGATAAGCCAGGAACATACTGTAAATTCAAGTGACATTATAGCATAATTATTAATTTCAAATCCAGATCTGTTATAATTTAAATACTCACTAATCGCTCTAGTTAAAAATTTTAGTTCCAACCTACAGATGATTAGTGTTTCATTCTACCTAATGTTTTGAACACATTTTCTATGCCAAGAACTGTGTCAGATGCTAGAAACATAATTATAGGTAAACAAAAAAAAAAAAGACATAGCCACTGACTCCATGATGTTCACGACCTGAATATTGACCCCTTAAAACCCTTTAAACTAGACATTTTGGCCATTCATCACTGTGACTGATAGCTAAAAGTAAGATGCAGAAAGTTGCCATCTGTTGAGATCGTTTTTCCAGGCCTCTGCTCTGGCTCTTAACTCCCAGGATTTCAAATCCCTGGCTCCACACCCTTGGATTCCAAACCTGATCTGCTCCTCCCATCTGTCTGGGGACCTTTGATTTTCAGCTTATTGGATTTCAATGTTTCATTGAGCCGTGCTTCTTCCTTGTCTCTGACATCTTCTGAAGCCTTTTTTAGTTCCAGCCTATGGAATTTAAGGGTTAGGTCAGCCCCAGCCTCTCTCCTCACTGAAGAAGTGGAATTCAGATAAGTGAGGAGACAGAAATGAAATACAGAATTGTAATATAATGAAACAAGTGCTATACTGTTCATGTATGAAGTGCTACACATTCATAGATGGTGATGTAATCAGCTCCATAAAGTGTGACCTCCATCAACTTCCTGCCCTTATGGCTGTATATCTATATCTGCATGTTGTTATTCTTTCCTTCATCCTACAAATATTTATTATGAAACCACCATATGCCACCCACACTCATTTCTTTCCCTCTGTCTTATAGATATCTCTTCTGCTATTTCAGGCTGCCACCCAGCTTTGGAGAAGCAATATATAGCAGTGATTAACCAACTAGAGTGAATCTGCGTAGGTTTAAATTTTGACTCACACTGCTATATGCCTTGTTTTCTTCATTCATAAAAGGAGGATAATCACAACACTTACTTCTTAGGAGTGTATGGCTAATGCCAAGAATGCATCGAAGCTTTACCCCAGTGCCTGGAATAGTTAGCTAAATACTCAGTGCACGTAACTATTATTATCATAAATGATCGCATCTTTTCATCTCCTCTAAGACCAGTTTTTCATTTTGCCATATTTTCAATCTTTCTTTACTGGTTCCTTTTACCCTATATGGTCTACAAATATATGATCATATCTCATATATTTATGCATGTCCTCAATTATATATATCTCTCTAGCTTCTCCTTTTCTTTATTATCAGAATGCTCAGAAGTATTGACACTCACTATTTTTATTTTCCTTACATTCAATTCACTTTCCAATCCTTCCATTATGCTGTTTCTTCTGACTAATAACCCTGTCCATTTCCAAGCCCAAAGATCATTTTGGTCCTCATTTATTTGACTTACTGAAGCATTCTTGGGACTTTTTCTTTCTTCCTTTGGCTTTGGCACACTGCTCTTTCTGGTTCTTCTTCCACATTTTCAACCATTTCTTCTCAGTCGCTTTTACAGATTCCCGCCATTTGTAAGTTCTTAACCTATCTTTTATCCTTTCCTTCCTTTCTTTTCACACCATAGCCGTCTTAGCCCAGATCCGTATATCTTATCTGAATCATTGCAATAGTGTTCAAGTTGGCTATACTGCTTAGGTTTTGCTCCACTTCATATTTCCTGTACAGTAGTGATCTCTCCAAAGTACGAGTGTAATACATTGTGTATTTCCCAGGCCAAAGCAGTGTGCAGATAAAAATGAGCTCAATATCAATATCAAAATAGCATTTCTCTTCCATAAACTCATAACCCAGTCTAATAATAAGGGGGAAAAAATCAGAAAAATTCCAATAGAGAAGATTCCTACAATATACTCCTCAAAACTGTCAAGGGCATCAAAAATAAGGAAAAATTTGGGGAAATATCATAGCCAAGAGGAGTCTAAGGAGACATGCCAATTAATTTCTGGATGAGATCCTAGAGCAGAAAAAGGATATTAGGTAAATACTAAGGAAATCTGAATAAACTATGCACTTTAGTTAATATTCATTTCTAAGGTTTCTTTCATTAATTGTTACAAATATACCATACTAATGCAAGATATTAAAAACAGGAGAAACTGCATGTGGTGGGCATGTGATCACTCTGTACTACGTGCTCAATTTTTCTGTAAACTATAACTGTTCTAAAGAATAAAATTTATCAATAAAATGTAGTATTCCTTTTTTTATCTTTTACTGTTGCCCCTTCCTTTGAGAAACCTCTAGGCGCTTCAAATTTTTCTCCAAATATGGGAGCCTAGGGGTGCTGGTGACATTTCACATGTGCTCTGAAGTAGGCTTTTCCTTGTCTGCTCTTTTTCTTCTTTCTTGTGTTGGCTACTAAAGAAAAAAGAGAGAGAATAATGCCTTCTGTTGAAAGACCTGGAGTCCTTGCCAGGGCAATAATGCCAATGCTGGTGTCCAGTGTTTAAGGTGCCAATGTCCTTGCAAAGAAGCCAGTACCTTTCTTCCTGCCAAATCTACTGACTCTACTGCTGTTGGTTTGATGATATTGTCTTGGGATCTGAGATTCTCGTGGGAATCTTGTGAAATAGTCCTTTTAGAGTCCTTGGTAATTACTGCAGTTCTTTCTTCTTGGGGCTCTTGGCATCGATCCATAGGGGACGAAGGGGCAGACACTGCATTGCTAAGCTTAAAACCACTGCTCTTCTGTCACTGACTCCACTAGGCCTCTTCTAGACTGACTTAGTTCCCAGGAAGTTTCTTGACTACTCATGCAAACAGACTCTTGAGGGCTTAGGCTACTCGCCCTCCAAACCTGTCTGACCATGTCTGAATCTGAAGGAGAAAACAGTACAGGCTCAAATTACATAAATAAGATCACGCTGTTGTGTTTAGAATTCTTCAGTGACTCCCTTCTGTCACTTATATGGCCTTACAAGGCACTTTTATGTCCTACGTTAGTATGACATTCCATGCTTGGCCAGAGACAAACCCTCTTTAGTCTCTCTAGTATAGCTGCATTGAATTATTTTAAGCACCTACATTTCATGAATTTTCCAGGCTTCTTACATCTCCACAATTTACCCATAATGTCCAGGTTAGATTAGCTACCCATCCCTGACCACCACCCCAAAGGATCATATTTTTTGGTGTGTATTTTCACCACCACAATACTTTATTATATTAGTTATCTACTGATGTTTAACAAATTATCCCTAAGCCTATGGCTTAAAACAACAAACATTTATTTTATCAGTTTCTGAGAGCCAGAAATCTGGGCATGACTTATCTGGGTCCTCTGTCTCAGGGTCTCTTACAAGAAGGTTGTACAAGGCTATAATCGAGGTATTGGTCGGGGCAGTGGTCTCATAATGAAGATCCAACTGGGGGTAGGTCTACCTGAAAGTCACTGACATTGCCGTTGATGGGACTCAGTTCCATAGAGGCTAGACTGAGGTCCTCAGTGTCTTGATGACTATCAAACACAGTCCTCCTTAAGTTCCTTGTTATATGGACCTCATATAGTACCTCACAACATGGTAACTGGTTTCCATCAAAGCAAGGAAGAGAGAAATAGGTAATGCACAAGAGGGAAACTGGAGGCATTTTGCACTCTAATCACAGAGAATTAGTTTACTCATGTTACCTAAAAGAGATAGGATATACCACTTTTGCTGTATTCTCTTTGTTATAAGTAAGTCACTAGGCTCAGCCTGCATTCAGATAGGGGGCATTATACAAGGCCATGAACATCAGGAGGCTGGGATCACTGAGGTTTTCTGTGGTTGCTTGTTGAAGGCAAAAAAGCCCTGGTTCACATGTCAAGACTGATGATGTGACACATGCACCAACATGGTAAGAAAATATTTATTGCATAATGAGACTTTCTAAAGAAAGTAGGGCAGGCACAAAAGCCATCTAATATGTCTTGAAAAAAGAGAGAATCGGGTGGCCTCGGCTTTTATTGTGGTGAGGGGTCAGGGCCTCACTGAGGGTTCCCATGGAAATGGGGTTTGGGTAGTTTGAATTTTCCCACCAGCACCAATGGATGGACCCCCAAGTCTTTCTTATTCTCTTGTTCTGAAAAGGGCAAAAAGGAAAGGGGGAGGTTAGGGCAAACAAAGATTTCATAGATCAAATATCAAAAATGCAGTTGGAGTCAGAATCCTTATTACAGAGGCTATTTTAGTTGATGTCTACCATATCCATTGTAATATAATTTCTTACTTATCTGTTTGTCTTTTACAAGATAAAAAATATATTTTACTTATCTTTACTTTCTCAGCACCTAGTGCAGTGCCTGACATATCGTGGTGCTCAATAAATGTTGGTTGAATAAATAACTGAATGGATAGGCTCTCCCTCTCTTTTTGCTTATTATTTATCCCTTGTTGCCTCTCTATTGATTTTTCAAGATTCAGGTCAAGTATTATTTCCTCCTCTCTGGTAGAACTGACCACACTCTTTCTCTGTGCTCAGCTGCACTGGGTACAGATTTCTATCATAGAACTGGCATAACCCAGTGGCATTTACTGGTTTACAGGATCGTATCCTTTACTAGTCTGAAAGCTCACCGAGGGCAAGAACTTGTCTTGTTATAAATATTTGTACCCTTGTGTATTATATGATACACACAGATATTCAGTTAATGTTGCACAAAGAAGTCAATCAATTCTACTGTGAAGAAAATAGTAAGAGAAAGCTAAGTATAAAAGGGGATATTTAATCTGGATCTTGAAGAGTAAGTAAAACTTGATTGGAAGAGGTACAGAGACGAGGAAGCTCTAGAAAGAGAATGCACTAAACACAATAAGTAGCAGAAGCAAAGACAATGAGTTGCAAAAAAATCCTGGTGTATTCAAGCAAGACCTAGCTGGCTGGAGAAAAGCTAAAAAGAAATGCAGGTTCACATCTAGGTTGTGAAACTTTGTAGGCTACGTTAAGTAGGGTGGACCTTTGCTTTAAGATAACTGAAAGTTATTTAATATTAAAAAGAAAAAACTTGGGTGAGGTTGTTAATCTAAGTAAGACTATTCTAGAAAAACAATCTGATGGTAGAGTAGAATGGATTTGAGTAGGGAGTGACCTGGAAACCACCAGGGATGGGAAATGAGTGGTTTCACTGGGACAACATGAATTCTATCTGGAAGGGATCAGAGTATAGATAGAAGGTAAGTGTCAGCATTCTGAATGCTTTTGAGAGTGAACCAGAGCACTGAGATTTTCAAGGTATGGAAAACAGAAAATTCCAGTGAAAGTGTTGTGAGGATGTGAGGCAATAGAGATAAAGACAACGGAAGAATCAACCAAAGAAAGATTAATTATATAGATAATAATTATTTTGGTATCCCTAATAAGGACTTTAGCCCACTATCAGTTTAGGACACATACTTTATTGTTAACACTAATGAAAGAAAAATAAAACACAAAACAAAACCTATGATGCCCAAAGCATCACAATGGATACAGAAAATAGTTTTTTCTGTCTCTAAGGGACTAACTCCCTGAGATTATATTATCTCCAAATACTACTTTTTTATTCTAAAAGTTTTCACAAATTTCTTATGACAAGTTTCAAAACTATTTTCTAATATGGACTTTCATGCCTAAGCTTTGTGTTCACCGAAGAATGTGGCAGTTGTTACAGGCTAGACAATCCTGTGTAATTCTGCAGAAGAGAAATAGAAATATTTCAAGGTCTTTGGTGTTTCTGGTTTTTAAGTTGGAGTCTGAAGGCATTCTGGTTAGAATCCATACTCTTATACACAGTAGTGGTTACTCTTGGATAAGGAGGCAGGGAACAGGCCACAGGACAAAGAGGTGCCCATTAGCCCTATTTTAAAATTTCTATAACCCTTCTAAAGAGCAGCCTAAGAATTTTGTGTGGAATTTGTTTTCCAAGGACTTTTTGAATTTAGAGCTGGCAATAATCTTCATTTCACCAAACATTTGAAGTGTGACTTCTCACATAATATCAGTTGTAATTTTACTATTGGATGACTAATAAAAATGCAAAGTAATAAAATACTTTTTTGAATTCTATATGTCTTTTAAATTATAATTTACTAACAGCAACAGTATCTGCACGTATTTGATGACATTAGTATTGCATATGTTAGTGTGATAGTACTAGTATTTATTCTGTTGTATGTTTGACTTATCTGAGTTACTTTTTAGTAACTCCATGGCCCTGACAGTTTTTCGACCCACAGGTTAGAAATGGATGCAGTTCAACTTTCTTGTTTTACAGATTATGGAACAAGGGATTTGGAACAGGTTGTTTACATGAATTGCTCAAGGTTACACAGAATTTTAAGGACAGAATAGACCCTAGAACTCTTGACCTTCAGACCAATTAATACAATTCTAAAATTGCCCAAAATCATTAGATATATTAACACAGATGCAAATTATAAAGTGTATGCTAAGTGGTGTGATGTATGAATTCTGCTTTTCAGAGGGTACTCTCAGAATTTGAATTTTCTGGCATATTTGACACATTGTGTTGGGCCCTATATTGCTATGAAATTTAAAAGTTATTTTCATTATTCGAAACAAATAATACACAAAGTTTAGAATCTATGCTTATCTATACATGCCCAGGCACTCGATACCATAGTTAAGTTCTTTTCCTATTAGTTTTTCCACTTTGAGAGTAGAAAAGATGGAATAAGGAAAATAAAAGCCCGAACGACTTGGCATGCAGGGAGAAGAACTATGAAGGATCAGGAGGGTAGACGTTTGAGATGCTGAACCCAGGTGCAGATGGCCCTGTTCCACTGATCCAGCCGAAGGAGTGTATTTGAAATGGCATAATAATTAGGCTCAAAACTTTACCCTCTGCGTGCCCTTCAAAGAAAAATCTTGGGTTGAACCTTGAGACAATTCATTTCTGATTTTGGACTACTGTAGAATATAGCTGCAGATGAGAAATCTCAAGAGAACTGGTTTTCTACTCTTGAGAGCTAATACTGCATATTTTCTTATTAGTCAAGGTTGGTGAAAGCAACTTCCCCTTGAATTTCAAATCAGTTATTAATTCTTTATGATTAAACTAGTTCAAAACCACAGAATAAAATTATAATTAGGCCTCATTTTCTGAACTTACATATTTCTTAAAAGGCATTATTATAAGATATAGTATCTGTAGACAGAAATTTAAAGTTACCATACATAGATTCAAAACACTGTGTAATTGATGTTCCCCTCAAATAATAAAAACCAGGAAAACGATAATCATATTGCAGAATTAAAATGAAGGTAGTTATTGCATTAAATGTGAAATATTTTTCTTTTATTTTTAAAGGAGATGGATTTAAACAAACATCTACTTGCTGACACTTAAGATAAGCATTTTAGAAGTGTGTAGGAGAGTGTAATGTTATGTTCTGGCATGGAGCCAGAATGTTTTATTTTCTTACTAACATTTTATTTCTCTTAACTCTAAAAGAAGTGACAGGTTATTTTGTCTGTAATGGTGGTTATTTTCGACTTCAAAAACTTTTCTGTGATCTTAAAACCTTATAATTTGTTCACAGTTACAAGTTAATACAGGCACTGAGCAGCATCTGCATGTAATTTTAGCTAAGAGATGTAGTGGGAATTCTTAGTCCTTCCAAACTTATTTCATTAGACATGCATTGTCCAGGACCAGTCTGCTGCAATTGGGGTACCAAGTTAGCCAATCTGTTGTCGGAAATGTGGACGTTTATGTGTCTTTTGGGGTTTTAGTGGTGTCCCACATCAGTTTTGTTCTCTGTTATTTGGAGACCCTGGAAGGCAAAAGAAAGGAAGGAAACACTTGGACAAGAGCTTGTAATTTCAGGCTCTGTAGTAGTGCTTTCTCATGTACTATACCACTTATGTCTGAAGAAAAACTCACCTCTCCCTTGACACTATGCTTTTTCAGTTATTCCTTTGCAGGGTGTTGCCATGATAGCATCTCTTTGGGTCTGCCCTTTCCAGACAGTAACCGGCCCCCTACAGCTTCTCTCCTCCTCTCTCTTCTTTCAGGAATTTCCCTGCAGCGTGACTGTGGCTTTCTAGAGATGCAGGGCTTAGTACAAATTAGTCTGAAGAGAGACAAAATAAAGATTGTGGGCAGGGCTTCTCACATCACACAGAGATTACTCTTGCCTTTTTGTAAGAAATAAGTTCCGTGATAGTCTTGTTGAAGTGAAAGGTAGAAAAGTTCAAAAAGAGGGGAAAAAAAGAGTTTCTCTGAAAACAAGAATTTAGTTTTTGTTGAAGTCTGTTATAAAAAAAGGGGGGGGGGAGGTGAGCTAGAAAGCATCAAACTTTGCAATTCACTTAAAGTTGGAGAGGGTCTATTATTTATGTGAACCGAGAATAAATGTAGTCAATGTCAATTTAAAGATCACAAGTCAGAGAGAAGTGAAAGGAATTGCATGCATTTTCAAAACTGTTTGCTTTATCACATCCAGTATTTTTATTTGCAATTGTGCCTAACTGTGAAAAAAATTATTAAAGCCAGTCTTACCTGATACATTATTAGACAAATTGATTAGGTAAAACTTTGGATGAAGTAGCTTCTTTGTGGATGTCTAAAAGTGCATATTCATCACTTAAAAACAAAACCAGGGACTCTGCCTGTTATTTTTCACATAAGGTTCTTGCCGTCTGGCAATAGGGACAGAGACTAGGGTGCTTTGTGGCAGCAGAAGGCTGGCAGTGAAAAATTTATAACAATGCCTCTGTTATCTGTTTCCAATTCTTGCAGCATAGAGCTGGAATCCAGAAAATTTGCCGCCTAGAATAATTCAACTTTCAGATCTGTTGGTGGTTCATGACAATTGTGACTTACTTTTCTTTAACATTTTATTTGCCTAGTTTTCATCCCTAGTTATTTTTCCTCTGCCATAATTTTTGTTTTCGATTTTAAGAATCACAGTAGTGATCTGCTTTAGAAATCATTAGCAAGACTAGTCAGAAATAAGACATACAAAGATATATGAGAAAAATAAAAACAACTTCTAAAATAAGAAGTCAGCCTGAAGTTTACAAAGCTTTATGAGCTTATAATGACTCTGTTACTCCACTCTGATGTTTTAGGAGAGCTTTAAAGCTCATTTCTTGCTCAGAATCTCCTTTGCAAATAACAGGATTGACATGCTCTAAATATTTATGGTGGGACTCCAGAATGTTACAGAAAACAACGCAGCTTCTAGCACATGTACTATGAAGCTAGACTCTTCATTAGTGTCACATATGGTGCTAGAATGGAAATAAACAGTCTAAAATAGGCAAGCCTGGTAGGATGGATCAGCTAATGATGATAAACATTCACATGTGTCTTCTCAGTATGTATTCTATTATGTATGTTTGTGTTTTCTTATGATAAAAAAATATCATTCTTGTTTAAACAGCATGAAAATGTTAGTAAAGAAAATGTAAACTGAAAAATATAATTACTACTTCCTAATGAAACTTTTCTTTCTCTGTGTCTCTCTGTATCTCTCTGAATCTGTCTCTCTGTGTCTGTGTCTGTGTCTGTCTCTGTCTCTCTGTCTCTCTCTCTCTCTGTCTCTCTCTCTCTCACTCACACACACACACACACACACACACGCACGCATGCACGCACGCACTGGCTAAGCTTGTCTTTGCCTTCCTTCTCTCCTCCTTCACACTCTCTTTTTCCACATGACAGTGACCATGTCTGGGAAATGCGGCTCCATGATAGCTTCATGACTTTGAGGAAAGACAGGGTTTCTTTCTGCTTGCTTCTGTTTATAAAATACTTCTATGGAATAATACTGATTAACCAAGATTGAGTCTTGTGCCAATCGCTCACACCAATCCCTGTTGCTAAAACAATGACCCTTTGAATGGCGAGCCTGGTTCATGTGCCCATGACTGACAGCTTCGCTAGTGTCAAAAAGTTAGAGCATGGGAAAATCAGTTCCCCAAAAGAAGAGGTTGCATTTACTAAAGGAAAGGGAAAGGGGAATATTCAGAAAAAGATAACAATGTCTACTATATGAAAAATTAAGAATATAGCGAGAATATCCAGATATCATGTTTTGCAAGAACTGGTTATGAAATCTTCTACAGATGACAATGTGCTTATTATATATTCAATAGACATTTATTAAGTATCTGCAACCGTACCCCTCCACATGCAGTTTTTCTTGTGTTAAGATATAAGGGTAAGAAGTAGGTAAAAGTCAAATCTAAGCCCCTTTTCCTGATGGAGTGGTTTACTCATGCTTCTTGTGACTTTTAGAGACGCCGCAAGAGGTTGTTTCTATAATTTTGAAAGAATTCTGTAATTTGTTAGCGTCCACCGATGCCAACACGTCATAACATCACAGTCACAGCCGCCCTGTTGATTTTATTTCCTCGGTGCCTATGCACGCACTGACCCCGCTTCACTGCTTGGCCTCTCACCTCATTCATTTGGGCAGACTTGAGGTTTGCTGTCTTCCCTTTGATATTATGCACATATTCTCATGCTTGCCAATATTTTCTCTTTTTTTTCTATCACTTTGATAGTCAGCTGAGGTAAAAAAAAAAAATTGCCTTCTTCCCTCAAATGAAATCATTCTTAACTGGCTCTGAAATAGCATCCTTGGCAGTACCCTAGACCAGGGGTCCCCAACTCCCGGACCAGTATCAGTCTACTCATGGCCTGTTAGGAACCAGGCCACACAGTAGGAGGTAAGTGGCAGGCCCGTATGTGAAGCTTCATCTGTATTTGCAGCTGTTCCCCAGCGCTAGCATCACCACCTCAGCTCTACCTCAGATCATCAGGCCTTAGATTCTCATAGGAGCTCTGGTCTCTGGTGCCAAAAAAGTTTGGGTACTACTGCCCTGGAGGTAAAAACCCTTTATTAGGCTCAATTTCATAAAGTTCTTCACCTGGGGCTTCTGAAACCAATTGTTGATAGTAGCTTGTATTGCTTACTATGGTTTCTCTTTCTGTGTCACTTCTGCCAGTGCCCTAGGGCCGAGTCCTAGTACCTCCGCACAGATCACTCAGGTTCATCTCAAGACTTTACTCCTCACAGGTCAGGAGGTTTCCTTACCCTGGACTTGTCTCTGTCACTGCTCTTTCAAACAGACTCTGAGCTCACATGCAACTGGAATCTCCCAAGTCTTTTTCTTTTATTCCTTGATATGTTGAAAATTTACAGCGGATGTGGATTTTGAGCTTTTGTCCTGCACTCTCTTGCTACATGACTAACTATAATATGAAACAGAATGAAACAAGATCAAAACGAAAGAATACAGAAAAGGTCAGGGGAATACAGACAAAGGACTAACTGATTCCAACTGGGGGAATCAGGTAACAATTTTCAGAAGCGGTGATATTTGAGCTGAGCTTTGAAGGGTTGATTAGATTTTGATTGGGGTTATGGAACATTTCAGATTGAAAGGCTGGTATAAGACAGAGAGCTGTGACATCCATAGTAAGTTTGGGAAGATAAAAGTACACAGCCACAGAATGTTGGGGGACTAAAATATATTCTTTTTATACTGGTTCTAAGTATTAATCAAAACATTTATGTGTTGGAAAGTGAATACAGAGAAAGGATCATTGAATCTTATCAGTGAATACTGAAGAGTTCAGTTTTAATTGGGAAGGAGCAGATATCATAAAAGAGCCTGAGCAAAGAAGTAATATTTTGTAAGAAAAATACTGAAAGTGATGTAATTTGGATAAAGAACTGCTAGACTAAGGATAAAATAACCAGCTAAGAAAGTACTATGAGTTGAGAATAAACCAGTTTATTAACTCACCTGAATTCAGAGGAGATGGATCAGGAAACAGTTTTGGAGGTCAGGAGGCAGGGAAGGGCTGCTCTTCTTTGACTGATACTGCTGTTACCGGCTGCTGGTGCCTCTGTAAGGCAAATGCTCAAATGCTGCTCTTCCTCTGATGGAGTCTCTTCTGTGGCTGCCTCTGAGACCCACCCCATAGGTCTGAGGACTTCCACATTGCACCATTCCCTACTGCTATGGACAACATTCAGCTTTTCGAGTTTCTTCCTGGAAGTAGGCTCCACATAGTCCTTTCTGCTGGATCCTCTTTGCCATCAGGTAACACTCTTAGGCAGACAACTCTTTTAGGCTGGAATCTAGCTTTCTTCATTGATATTCACTTGGTTTAGCAGAACTCACACGTTTGGGTTCTGCCAAACTCTGGCAATGTAAGCCAGCCTTTCTCACTGCTGCCCTCTTCTCTCTACTCACCTGGCAGCCACACACGACTGCAGCCACACATCACCTCCAGACTGCTCCAGGTGGGAATCACATACCTAAACTATCTGCCCTCTCAAACTCCATGAATTCACTAGGTTCTCTCAAGGACTCACACCTCACTCCTTTAATAGCTCAAGATGAGCCAAGGAGTTTATGCAGGTTAGGAAGAATCCAGTTGTGGAAGGAGATGCCAGTTGACTTTCCCTATGAGTATGCCACCCCCACAAATCTATCCCGGGGTTCTCCCTTGCCCTCTATTACTAAAGATTCATCCTACTAATTTCCCTAAAAGAACTTTCTAAGGAATCTCTAGCCTTACTTTTCATACACTGTTAGAGATGATGGCTTCTGAAAAGCTGGAAACCTCTTAGTACCTCTGGTAAGGGTGTGCCCTTTAGATCATAGACGTGACACTTTTTATCCATTGTCCTCAGATCTGGAGCCTCCGATGAAAATCCGAGAAAACCAGAATAGCTCTATTTAACATTTTTTTATATTCCTAAATGTGAATACGAATAGAAAAGTCTCAGTAGGAGTGTGGGCTGTGGAGCCAGAGAGCTGAGATCTATTTCAGAGTCTGCCACTTCCTAGACATGTGACAGGAACTCTCAGTACTTCATTTTCCACAACTGGAAAATGGGAGTGCCATTTGTACCTATCTTCTGTGATACAATACTGTAAACATTAATGGAGTTGATACATTTAAAAAGCTTAGGTATTGCTTGACCATACTAATATTTAGCTACTATTACTTTTTCTATTTTTTATCTTCTCCCCAGTTATTCTTATAATGGTCCTTGCTTCTTGCTCATCTTACATTACAATATTAGGGGAATGGCAAAGAGTATCAGGACATAATTTCTCCTAAACATTTAAGTTAAAATTATATTCTCCATTTAAGTGATAAATTAAATTAGATCTATTTCAGTTTGGTTAAAAGTGTTAAGATGTTAACATAAAGGTGTTTCATTCATTGAGACAATGAATTGGAGTTGGATAAAGTTTCATATACTAGGAATTAATGTATTGAGGCTTATGGCTTTTAAGAATAGGTAAGAGATTGCTGGGTTGGGAATGAAGAAACCAGGGTTTAATTCATGGTTAGACCATTAACAGAGTGTGTGAATATTGACAACTCACTTTATTCCCTGGGCCTCAGTTTTCACATTTGACAAATTGAAGGGGTTTGACAAATAGATGGGAAGACATTGTGGTGAAGAGTGTGAACTCTGGTCACAGAGAGAACTGGTTCCCTATTAATTCTGCCACTTGTTAGGTCTCTAATCACAAGCAAGTCATTTCATCTCTTTAAGTATCATTCCCTTATGTGCAAAAAAAAGGATGTTAATAATAATACCTGTCAGGGTTGTTGCAAAGGTTAGAGAATTCATCTAAGTACTCAACCCAGAACAAGACACATATAAACACCTCAGATTGTTATTTTAATAATAAGTAACTATTAATATCTTGGTTTTATTTTATTATCTCCACTACCATTATTATCTCAGTTTTATTTTATTATCTCCATTACCATAAATTAGGGCTGGAAATCTGTATCTGTATTGACTTTGTTTCTTTGTTTCTTGAGGTCAGCCCTCTGTCATTTGCCTACTGCCTCCTACTGATACATGAATTAAATATAATGATTTTCCTCTTAGTAAGCGTACTTGGGTTTCTTTTAAATACATATTCTCATGAACAAGTAGTGAATTGAAAGTACACTTATGTCTTTCCACATTCAAATTGCCAGTAATTTACTTTTACATTATACTAATTTTTTTTTACCCGGAACCCAAGATGTCAGTATTATATTTTCACAGCAGGTTGAAGAAATTCATCATCTAGCGTTGATTTCAATATATATTTACGAACATTTAGTAAGTCTGCTCTGTGCTTGACCCTGTTAGGTCCTTGAGATAGTGTCAGGAGGGCATGATCTCTGCCCTCAGTGGACTTACAGTGATATTATCCAGAAATATGAGAAATCGTGGGTGCCCTTTTGAAGCTTCAGTATTCACGTATTTAAATTAGTCTTAAAGGCTGGCAAAAGCCATGTAATTTCCATTAAATGATATAGTTTTAGGACTATTTAGAAGGCCTTTTTTCTACCCTCAATGTCTTTTCTACTAGGTAGCTAAGTCCCACTGAAGAAAATGGCCTAAACATGAGTCTGGTGCCACTGAGAACTCTTCTAGCCTCACGTGATTTCTCAGTACTGCCTGGCTATCCTTTTTCCCTATTATCTCCCTTGCGGCCTCATCAGAATGAAAAGAACTTTCAAATTCAACTTACCTGAAACCTCTTCCCTGACCTTTCTTTTTAGAAAGTAACTTAGTTACCTACACTACAGAGAAAACAGAAGTTTGAGAGTGGAATTCCCTCAACTTCCTGCCACTACTGTGATATGTTTATTTAAATTGTAACCCACCCTTTTACCAGCTGGATATATCCTGGGCCTGACCCACAACTAATCCATCCACCACTTCCCAGGAGCCTATCCTTGCTCACTTTTCTTCTCTGTCTTCAACTGCACACTCTCTACTGGCTCTGTCTCATCAGCTTTAAAATATGCTCAAGACACTTTTGTCTTTAAAAAGTTTAGAAAACACAAGCCCTTTTCAACAGTATCTCTCAGAGATCTTTCTCTTCACAACAAAGTCACGTGAAAGAGTTGTCTGAGCTTGTTTTCTGCAACTTCTCATCACCCCCCCCCCACACTTTCATTCTACCAATGACACCACCAAGGTCATCAGTGACTTCCTTTTTATGAAATCCAATACATATTTATCACTTCTCACTTTATTTGATCTGTGCCCCTTCCTTAATTGACGATACCTGTCCTTCTGGAAATACTTTGACTCTTAAGTAATCTTGTTTTGTCTCATATTTCAACATTCTGTCCTTATTTCTTAAGATGATGCCTTGAAATGAACTAACAGCTCTTTTTTCCAATTCCAGCTATGATGAATTAATCTCATAAAGGTGGGCATATCACTATTCTTGCTCCTCTATTAGAGAAAAATGTGAGTTTGGAGGGAAGGAGGGAGGGAGAGAGAGAGGGAGAGACAGAGAGACAGAGATTTCCTCAAGATTCTGGGGTCGTTTTGAGGGAAGTGGCTGCTGGTGGAGATTTGTGGTTACATAGCACTTAAGGATGACTCTGGAAAAAGTAAAATCCTAAGTATTATATTAAATCAAAAGAGAGACACAGCGAGAGGGGATTTAAATAAGTTCACATGTGGGGCTTTGTAATAATAATTGTAGGTTCATGCCTGCCAGTTCTCCCTGATTAGTCACAGATCAGTGGTTTCCATGGTAATTTTATACATAGCTCAGGCTCCCAATCCTGCTCCTCCCACCTTCACTATAGCTTACGTTAAATTAATCAAAGCCTGAAGAAGAATAATTAATCCATATTTCAATGCTATAAATTGTGGTCCAAATCTGGGAAAACCACTGTAAAAATGGATAGCTTAGCTTATCATTCTTGATTTTGTGTTTAATCAAGGAAATGGGAATCTAAATAATTTTGAAGTTTCCAAGCCCATAAGGCACAAGTTCAGTGTGTGTGTTAAAATTTTCATTTCCTTCTGGAAGAATGGAGAAAAGATGATGACATTAAGAGATGATAATATCTGGTCTACATTCAGCAGCATTTCTGTTTTGGATACCATAATCTTTGTCTGTTCTTAGTATCATCTCAAAAGAAAAAGTTAGAATAGCTCTTATTTGTATTTATATAAAATCATGTGAGTGAAAAAAGACTAATATAAAATTAATGGTTATAATTTTTGAAAAATACGGTAATGTATATTGGAATGAAAAATCCTGGATGAATTTTTGCTTGGTGTCACATTCTCTTGAGTGCAGACATTTGTTTGGTTCTTTGCAAACACATGACTAGAGTCTTATATTTAAACCACTCAGTCATCATCATGTTAGCCTGATATATTTTCAGTGACCTCCCCAGCTAGAACAGACTTGTATTAATAGCTCCTCCCATTTCTTCCAGAGTTTTGTAATTTAAGCTGGATGAGGAGAGATCATATCTTTCCTCTTCTGCCCTTGGAATAATGCCATCCTTCATTGGCTTGCTAAATGCTCCTTGCCTTATTTTCACCCCATTTGAGAGATGTTCTACCTTAGTTGGTATTTGATAATGTCACTGGGGTAAAATCTTTAAGGCTGGCTCCTGTGTTTTCTAATCTACCTTTTTGCTTTTTTCTAAAGGTAGTATTTGTTGTCTTAGTATAGAATTAAAAAAAATCTTAGTGGTGATAATTTTTTTGACTTTTTCTATCCCTAATAGACTGCTAGAATTTTGTCTCATTAGCAAAATTAAATGCAAAATATATTATTTATTAAATCCTTTGTTTAGAAAGGAGCATTTTATTTTTATGAATCTTAGACCATAAATTATTAAGAACTTGTTTTCAAGAATATTCGACCAAAAGACCAATTTTTAGGAGCAAGACACATCAGTTCATTATACTTTGCAGAGTTCCAATATAAGACCATTGTGTGGTCTAAACAATTGTGCAATTATTTAGAAGCTATTTTCTTTTAAAGCAGTTTACTCTTCCAATTATATTAACATTACTCTGCAGAGAAAGTCAATTGATGTATTCAGTATCAATTCACTGTGTCAGAAAAATTCTTTTATTAAATAATTCTACAATAATTTTACATCCAACAGATTATGGATCTTAATATGCAGTAGAGTATAAAAGGTCAAAATGTTATGAATAAGATATAAAATCATGATTAGACCCTTCAGAATTCTACATTCTTTTGAGTAAACATAGCACTACATAGTTTAAAAGAAAACCAATCAATTATTCATGAATCCTTCAAAATTAGGTGAAAGTTATTAGATTTTCTTTTTTCCCCTCCCTCCTTCCCTCTCTCTTTCTCCCTCCCTCCTCCTTCCATACCTTCCTTCCTTCCTCCTTCTCCTGTCTTCCTGTCTCCCTCCCTTCCTTTCTTTTCTAAGTCATGAGTTAAATACCATGTAACTAGTAATGCATTTTAATTATTAAATATAAATATGTTCTTTCCTTCCTTTTTAATTTTTAAAAATTGAATATCTGGTTAATTGACTGATTGTAGCTATGGAATATATTTTTGTCAGAATTTTTCTGATTTTTTGACTTGTGAGTTTCTAATTATGGGCTTTGGTTATTGAATTAAATTGTGCCTAGAAAGAAATATTTATCCCCAATACATTATTCTAATATTTAATTACCTGAGGTTCTTTTAAACTTTTTCTACATAGTTAAAAAAAAAGGTGAGTTTTTTTTTTCCATAGTAACATATTTAAATTTCAAGCATATTTATTATGGTATTATACACACGTATACATAGAAAAGTGATGCATATAAGTATGATATGAAAATACATAAGAGTGCAGAGGTATGAACTTTTACAAATCAAACCCCCCTTTAAAATTAGAACCCAGCTCAAGAAACAGAATGTTACTAGCATCTTAGAAGCCCACTCATCTTTATTTCAATCTCTATTCTCATTCCAAGAGTTAGCCGCTATCTTGAATTCTGATGGCATTGTGTAGTTTTGCCTGCTTTTGTATGATTGCATATAGATTGAGTCATGTAATATGTACTCTTTTGGGGGTGGGGGTTAGTCTGAGTCTTTCTCTAAAGAATATTTTTGTGAGGTTCATTTATGTCATTCATATATACGGTTTTAGATTATACATTCTCAATTTGTCTAGAATTTCATTGTGTGCATATACCACAATTTGTTGATCCGTATTATTGTTGATTATCTTTTGGCTAGTTTCTAGTTTGGGCTATTACAAAATAGCTCTGCTGTGAACATTCTTGTACATGTCTCTTTTTGAACTTATAGAATAGATGCATTTCTTGTGAGGTTGCACTCAGGAGTTATACACAATGCATATGTTTAGCAGTTGCCAAAGCAGTTGTAACAATTTGCACCCCACCAGTAATGTCTGAGAGCTCTGGTTGCACCATGGCTTTGTAACCACTTTATCCCATCTTTCAGATTTATCCATTCTGTGTGTGTGTCTGGTAGAATAGATACATTTTAAATTGTATTTTTTATTTTATCTGCATTTCTTTGATGAATAATAATGTCGAGCACATTTTCCTATATTTATTGACTATTTTGATATTTTCTTTTATCAAATGTATTTTTCAGTCTTTTGACTCTTTTCTATTTAGTTATCTTTCTTTGTCTTACATGAAAATGCTTCTAATATAGTCTAGATACAATTTTTTGTGAGATAAATGTATTACAAACAATCTTTCTCACAATTTTTATTCTCAATAGTTTCTTGAGCATAAGTTTTTAACTTTAATTACATGTATCATTTTTACTCAAGTATATTTGGAAACAAGTTCTTTGTAACACATAGAATTACAAATAATTTCTTTTACATTCTTTACTTTTCTAATGGTATTTTCTGATTAATGGAAATTCTTAATTTTACTACAATCAGTTTATTATTTTTGGTTGACACTTTGTATCCTTTCAAAGAAAGTTTTGACAATTCCATGGTCATAAATATGTTATCCTATGTTTTCTTTAAAAGATTTATTGCTTTATCTTTCACTTTTAGGTCTGCTATTTATCTGGAATTAATTTTTGGGTATATTGTGAGGTATGGGATCACATTTTAATTATTAAATTTTTATTTATTTAAAATATCTATTAATAATATAATTAAATATGAATCATTAAATTACCTTTTAATTATTATTACTAAAGGGATACATGCTCATTGGAGAGAAAAGTAGAGAATAAATATTACTTATGATCTACTGTCCAAGAATACCATAACTGACACTGTGGTGTATGTCTTTCTACACACTGCTTTTGTTATTAGCTACTAGTTTTATTACTTAGTAATACTGTCGTAAAGGTTATTATTATTTTTATTCCTCTCAGTTATGTGAATTGTGGATAAGATGTCTAGATTTTTCTCTTGGGACTTCGTCCTCATTGCCCATGACAAAAAACCAAAACAAATATCCCTATGATAATATGAGTCCCTTCTTATTTTAAGATTCATATGTTATAAACTAAATTCTCAAGAAGACTTTTGAGTTTTCCTTTTCCTATGGCAAATTGTCCTACAAAGATCGATTAAACGCATTACCTTTAGTATAATTTGAGGGCCTGTAGAGTTGTTCTCTAACTCTTTCATTTTCCCTTGCATCTTTATTAATTCCTTTATTCTACTTTTCTTTCATTTTCCCCAATATTCAAATTATTTGCTAAATTAATTTTTCATTTTTAAAAAAAAATGATCTAAAAATTTAAGGTTATAGATTTTTTTCTGAAGTGCTATTGTATCTCTATCCCCTGTATTCAGATGCATAGCTTTTTATTTTTGCTAATTTTCTAAAATATTTTTTAAATATGTTTGCATTTTCTATTTGACCCAAGTTGTTTTAAACTTCCTATGAAAGAACTTTTAATTTTTCTGCTTTTTTTATGTTTTAAATTTTATTATATTGTGATCAGAAGGTGTTGTCTAAACTAGTTTTACTCTTTGGACTTTATGGATGTTACACAAAGACTTAGATAAAAGGTATATTTTCAAGATACAGCTATTTTATTAATTATATTATTTGGGTCTTTTGTATTCTCACTTATGTTTTTGCTCTTTTCCTCCTATGAACTTATAGATGTGAATTTAAAACTCTCATTACAAATCTGTACTTTCCTGTTTCTCTTTATAATACCCACAGTTTCTGCTACACAGAGGTGGTTGCTATGCTATTCAGTTGTATATATATAACTGCCATATATTCATATCTTTATTTTTCATTTTACTCTATAAAATTTGCATTCTGTTCTGTTATTCTACATTTGTTTCAGTATTAGCTCTAAGTAAAATTCTTCTAAGTTCACCATCACTCATTTTGCCATTATTTACCCATTCTTTGGTTGGCAGCATTTTGACCTCCAGAAAAATATTCTCTGAATTCTTGTATATAGCTTGAACTTGAAGAACAGCTTGGCTGGACACAATCCTTGGATCACATTTTTTCTTTCATTAAATATATATGTTAAGGATGTCATTACACTGTCTTCCTTTGTTGAATGTTGCTTTATCGAATTATAACTTTATATTTGTTCTGTTCGTTTGATTTTTTTTTCTTTAGAGTCTATTCCAAATTATGTGTATGTTGATCTTGAATGCATATCTTTTCTGTTTTTCCCCCAGTTTTTCCTCCCTTCTTTTCTTCCTCAATTTGCATTTCTATGAGGTCACTTTCCCTATTTTTTTCTGCATTCCTTATTGTTTTGTTCATATTGTTTATTCTTCCTCATGCTGTTTTAAATTTTGTTTTTATTTTGTTAAGGTGCTTTTTCTCCTCTACTTCTTTCCTGAGTTCTGCTAGATTATATTTTACTTCTTCTTGTTTTCTTTATATACCTTACATTAGTTCTTATATTTCTGATTTGACGTATTACTTCAAAAATAATCTCTCTATTTTTTTAATCTGTCTCAAAATGTTTGGCCAAATTTTTATGTGCTCCATGGCAACATTCCTCTGGTGTTTTTCCTTTTACCTGTAGGTAAGTTTTGATGTTCTTTCGCACATTTGTTTCTTACAGTATATTTGCGTTTATTGTGTGTAACTTAAAACAAAAAAAGACTCATCCTTAAATTAATCAGATTTTCCAGGACCAGTTATTTGTTGGGACTGAGAGGTGCAGAGTAGCCTTCTAGCCATTCTCTCTGCTGTCACAGGGACAGACACTGCCCATATCTCTGGCTCCTCCTTGTTATTATTTGTGTAGCCCATTTCCTCTGCTCCTCTGGAAAAATACAGTCCAGGAGGACTTTTGCTAACACAAATGCTCACATACTCAATCTCTGATGTTCCAAACAAGGACTGTATCTTTCACAAAACAGAGTGAGCACTCATCTTCAGAGAGGGTATTTTTTTTTTTTTTCTGTGTGGCTTGCTATCTACTTCTGCTGAGCCTTCTTGTTCCTTTCTGAATATTTTCTTTACTTCCCTCTCAGGCCTTTAACTCACTTGTTTATGGTAACTGTTACATGATCTGGGAGTTATCATTCTCTCTCTTTTTTTTTTTTTTTTAAGAAATTTCCAGGAAGAGGTGCACTATTCCCATGTATATAGTAATATTAATCTTTTATGTTGATTTTTTATCATACTAAAACAATATGAAATATTTCAGTCTTTAAAAATATCACACATGCATATGAAGAAATTCCACAGGAATTGGGGAAGAACCACCCAAAAGGATTAGACGTAGCAGTGCCCCTGGTTCTCACAGAGCTTGGAATAGAATCTGTTCCCACTAACCAGACTGGAAAGCCTTTTTGATGCAGGAACATTGGGTAAAGTACAAAGAAAGGTTTTGCCTCAATAGTAGGGAATAATTATCCCTAGACTTAGCACTGCTTTACTTTCACTTAATAAATCTTAAAAGCAAGACCAGGAAGAATCTACCTGTTTCTAAGCAATCTAACTGTACCCCAGAGCAAAGATAAAGAAGATGAATAAGAACACAAAAATACCTAGCATCCGAAAAGGCAAAATTCACAATGCATGATATCCTGTCAAAAATTATCAGAGATTCAAAGAAGCAGGAAATATGACCAATACTAATGGGAAACAATCAATTAATCAAAACTGACCAAGAATTGACTCAGACTCATGTGTTAGAATGGACATTGACAGAATTGTTATAATGCATTCCATAAGTTTAAAAAGTTAAGTAGAAGGAGACATGTAAGATGCAAAAAAGACCCAAATGAAAGTTCTAGAGATAAAATTACAATATACGAGATGAGGGCTACACTGAGTAGGATTAATGCAAATTAGATATGGCAGAAGAAAAAATCTGTGAATTTGAAAAGACAGCGATAAAAATTATACAAAATGAAACACAGAAAGGAAGAAAAAGAATTTAAAAAACAGTTTTAGAGAGTTGTGGGACAACATCATGCAGCCTCATAAATGCATAATTGGAATTCTTGAAGGAGAGGAGAACAAACATACATAAAAAAATAATGGCCTTAAATTTTGCAAATTTGATAAAAATAATAAACTCACAGTCCCCAAAAAACAGAAACATGAAAGAACTCACATCAAGGCCCCCCATGAAGAACAATGGCACAAAACTGAAAAAGAGAAAATCTTAAAAACAGTCACAACAAAAGATATCCTATGTACAGAGGACAATGATAACAGATTTTTTTTTGTTAGGAAAAAAATTCGAGGAAGAAGAGTGTAGATCAAAATCTTTAAAGTACTAAAAGAAAAATAATACCTAGACTTCTAGACTAGAATAAAAAATGTTTTAAAAATAAAGGTCAAATAAAGACTTTTTAAAACATACAAAAGTTGAAAGAACACATCATCAGCATACCTATATTTTAAGAAATGTTAAAGGAACCCTTGCAAGCAGAAGGAAAGTGATATCATATGGAAATAACTATTTAAATAAAATTAACAATATAATATGGGATTTATAACAATGCAAAGGTTAAATGTATGATGACAACAGCACAAAGTTTGGGAGAGAGGAAATGGAACTGGCACACTGTCACTTGAAGGTAGACAGAGATAAGTTATAGATGTATACTATAAATCCTAGGGTAACCACCTAAATAACAAAAAGAAAGAGTTATAATTAATGAGGAAATTAAATGGAATGTTAAAATCCATTCAGTTAATTCAAAAGAAGGCAGAAAAAGGAAAAAAGAAAGAAATAGAATGAATAGGACAAATAGAAAACAAATGGCAAGATGATAGACTTCAATGTAAACATATTATATTAAATATAAATGGTATAGATATCCTAATTAAAAGACAGAGATGACAAGATTGGCTGGCAATTTGACTAATATTCCTTGGTTGTATACATTTCAATATTAGTATTCATTTATCTGATGAATAATTTATTTTGTATTCAATGAGTACAGAGATTTTGATGCTGAGGATCTCACCTCACAGAGGCTATCTATAGTTCCTCCTCACATGGCCCTTACGATAGTGTCAAATGAAAACAAGTAAATAGACAATTAGAACAGTATGGTAAGTGCTTGGACAGAGAAGTTTGAATCTTCTCTGGATACCTGGAAACAATGCCCTAAGAATTTTTAACACCATGACAACTGTTTGTGCAATTTTAATCACGATGATGGATAATTTCCCACACCTGCTATGATATATAAAGAGTTTCCACTGAACAACCAGTCATTTGTGATTTAGAATAGAGCAGCATCTATAAGGTCTCTTGCCAAATCCACTTCTGTGCATTTGTCAATTCCCAATTTTCTCCTCCTATTGGATCAATGGGTCTCAACTTGGCCCATTTTGCTCCCAGGGGATATCTGACAATATTTGGAAATGTTTTGGGTTGTCACAACAGGGTGGGGTACTACTGGCATTGAGTGAGTAGAGATGCTGCTAAATATTCTACAATGCACAGGGCAGCCCCCCAGAACAAAGAATCACCTATTCCAAAATCAATAGTGTCTTGTTTGAGAAACCCTGAACTTGGGTGACCAATTAATCCCAGTTTTCTCAGGACTTCCCAAGTTTTAGCATTGAAAGTCTAGCATCTCAGGAAACTCTCTAGTGCCAGGTAAACAGTGAAGATTGACCACCATACCTTCTACCTACTAATATTAGAAAAGTAGTCAGTATTCAACTAGTTGTTTCTTTTGGTATGAACATTCAGTTCCCTATTGTAATGTAATAAAAATTGTAATCAGCATGAATGAACTGAGCACATATTTCATCCAGTATTATGCCAAGTATATTATCTGTATTATTTCTTTTAATCATCTTAACAATTGTATGAGATTGCTATTATTACCTCCATTTTACAATTGAAAAAAAGTATGCTTATAGAGTTTAGGTAAATTGTTGAATGTTGCAAGGCTGATTATGATAGACTTAAGATTGCAAAACAAGGTCTATCTTGGATATAGTGAATATAGTGAGCATAGATCTGCTTTGCAAGATTTAAAATATTTGCACTGTGCCAACCTCATAGTGTAGCTTGTATTTATAATGATGATTGTTGGAATTACAAATCGAACAAAATTACATCTGATATAACTACAGCTTTCATTTTCCAAGTTGCTGGTTACAACAGTGCTGCATTAGATTTGATCTGGTAGGAAGAATATAGTCTTCTTGAAAAAGTAGGAAATTTAAAACCAAAGAGATTTCAGTCTAACTTGATAAGTGATCTGAGTGAATTACTTAATTTCTCCGAGTACTGTGTGTGTGTGTGTGTGTGTGTGTGGTGGTGGTGGTGGGCGTGGGGAGGATATGCAAATTAAATGCACCGACTTTCCTAAAGTCCTTGTATAGTATCTAGTCTGTCAAAGAAATTTCATAAGTGGTAGCTATAATTATTGTTGTGAGGAAATTGCTTGATTTAAATGGCATAGATTAGCTTATTGATGACAGTTTCATTAATAAAGAAGGAGAGAGACAAATGATGTGAATATCCTAACATTTACAGTTAAATATAATGAAAAGACTTTGGAGTCAGGAAGGATTTGTGGAAATTCAGCTTGGTTACTTAGATACTGTATGAAAAATATAACATTTATCTTCTGTTAAATGAGGGAAATACTGCTCTTTAATGAACATTGTAAAAATTCCAATGGCATACATAGAATACACATCCCATGCATTTTACCATTTAAAAAAATAAAAAGCATCCTTATTTTTAAAACGATGTTTATAAATAGAGCAAGTTGAAAATCAATGCTCCATTACAAATACTACTTTGAGTGACAAACATTCACGGATAGAAATGAAATACCTATTCTGCTTGCAGCCAGCAGTCAGATAGCCAATTAAACAGGTGTAGTTCTATTTTCTGTTATTTGTATAAAGGAAGGCTCCTAATGTAAAGATTCATTCAGAGCTGCAGTGTAATTAAAATGACTCTAAATTATAATGTACTGACGATAACCACTAAATAGACAGGTGTGGGTAAAGTCTGCTTTTGTTTTGTTTAGAGTAACAGTATGCTTAACTTAGAAAAACACCACTAGAAGTCTGTAATTCTGTGATGAATGAAATGACACTTGTGAGGAAAGGGTACAAAAGAAGGGGATTGATTGTAAAAGAATTACCAGGCAGGGTAATTTCCTTGAGCAAAGTAAGATTAAACTCTCCTTCCTTGAATAAGATTGTTCCACGTTTGTGGTGGACGACAGATGGACCAAGTGTATAATATTAAAGAGGCATGCCAAGAAAGGTCAATTCAAAGCAAACGAATTTCATTGTTGAGAACTCTAAGGAGAAAGGATAGCTAGGAACTAAGTTGAGAGTGTATTCCTTTGTGTTTGTGAAGATTTACCCATATGTACCTTTACTTTATTTCTTATTCTTTCTCTCTTTTGGTTGGATTTCAAGACAATCTTACCATGTCCCCTTTTGTTTTTGTACTGGTTATAGAGAGAAGCAATTATGGAACATGCAAACCAAACAGGCAGGTGTGGGAAATGAGAAAGTAGTTCTGAAATGATTGCTTTCTGCTGCCACTGATATGCATCCAATCGACACCAGGTGACATAATTGGATTCAGAGCTACAACAATTGTTTAGGAAGATAGTTGTGGATATAGTTGTGGGGGTCAATAGGATATTGTAAACGAAGAGAATATTATCAGTTAAAAAAAGTAAAACTGTTAGCAGAAAGCCTCAAAAATAATGACCCACAGGTAGGGGCAGTACAAGTTTTGTGGGGTTTGACAGTTATATAATTTTGGGAGCCCTTCATATACCCATTAAGTAGAAACAACGAATAAGTTACTGGGACTTTGGGGACAGGAATTCTTTTCTTCTGAAATTCCTTTAGACAATTTCCAGAAATTCTCACCCAGAAGTGTTTGCTGATTGATTGCAACTTCAGCTAACCCTCTGCACTCACATCTCTCTAAACAACTCCTAGAACACACAAGGGCCATTGAAAGTGAGGCCTGGCCATTAAGCTTTATTAGTAGCATCCTCTGCCTATAAGAACTTCCCGCTGTAGCTTATTTTATCTTGTTTGAGAAGCCTACAATTACCATGAAACATAAATAACAGAAACTTTCCATCTGATGCTTGTCATTTCATTATAAGAACTGAAAACCTCACACACCTATCACCTATCTGAACCTCGGCCTCGCATCTTGTATCAGTCCCGGGTTTTACAGGTACCGGGATGGTGTCCAGCTGGGCCTCGGGTTACCCACCACGTTGCACGCCCACAGCGGTAGTCAGCCGGGACCGCACTCCGCGTGCGGCTGGGGGCTGGGGGCCCCGCTGGCTGGGCGCCGGAGGGCGAGCCCGGGCTGCGTCTCCCGCTGATTGGCCGGGCCCTGCCCCTGGGGGCGGGCTCTCCCCCGCGCTGGCCTGGCCGGGGGTGGCTATATTGGCACCGTTCCTGCTGGGTCGAGTGGTTGCCTCGCGCGGAGCTGGGTCTAAGGAGAGTGCTTCTGAGAGCGGTGCTGGCGCTGGAAGCGGAGCGAGGCTGCGGAGAGCGAGCAGGGGGGCTGCGGGGCTGCAGTGCGATGAAGCAGCGGCTCAGGGAGCGGAGGCTGGTGGTGTGGCGAGAAGGGCCGGCTCGGGGCCGGGGCTGCTTCTCGGGAGGCTGCTGAGACGCCGCGGCGGCCAGCGCGGAGAGCGGCGGGCGAAAGGGAGGAGAGGCAGCGGAGCTCAGGGGAAGCCGGTTGGCTCGGTTTGGCCTCCCGGGTTGGGATCCCCCGGGTGGAAACATGCGGGTGGCCAAGTGGCTGACGGGGCTGCTGTACCAGCTCTCGCTCTTCATCACCAGATCTTGGGAAGTTCAGTTCCACCCCAAACAAGGTAAGGTCACCGCGCGGCCCCTTCGGCAGCGAGATGGGGGCTCGGGGCCCGAGTGGGACAGGAGGACGGGGATGGGGTGAGAGGCTCGGCCAGTTGGGGGAGTCTGGCCCTGCAAGGGCTCCCGGGTTAGTCAGCCCCCAGCATCGCAAGAGGTTGCGCCTGAGTCGGGTTTCGAGGAATCGCGCGCGGGGGACCTGACTCTAGAGACCACGCGGCGGGGGCGCGTGGGGCAGAGTGGCGCGTGCGCCGGGAGGGCAGGAGTTGGCGACACCTGGGAAGCATAGAGGGATGGGGGAAAGGAGGTGGGCTGCTCAGGGCCTTGAGTGCCAGGGTCTTTCCCTGGGGAGGGTGGAGCAAGTCGGGGGTGTGGGAAAGCAGAGCATGCAAACTCACAGAGCGCACGTGTGTGTGTGCGCGCGCGCTCGCCAGCCTGTGTGCATTCGCGTCCCCGGGTGTATCCGGACCTGGGATCTCGAACATTTGGGTAGACATTTGGTTGAGGAAGTTTGGGGTTGGGGAATTGGAAATCTGTGTGGGGGACGGTGGGGGATCAGTGGCCATATCGCTGTGGTTGCAGAAGCGCTGGTGAGGACACTGGCCTCCTACGAAGTGGTGACCCCCGCGCGGGTCAACGAGTTCGGTGAAGTGTTCCCGCAGAGTCACCACTTCAGCCGGAGGAAACGCAGCTCGGAGACTTTGGAGTCCACGCCGTTCAGGACCCATTACAGAATCAGTGCCTATGGGCAGCTCTTCCAGCTGAACCTGACTGCGGACGCGGCCTTCCTGGCCGCCGGCTACACCGAGGTGCACTTGGGAGCCCCGGCGACCGGGGCGGAGGAAGGCAGTGCGGCGCCCCCAGACCTGCGCCACTGTTTCTACCGTGGCCAAGTCAATGCTCGGGAGGATCACACAGCTGTCTTCAGCCTATGTGGAGGCCTGGTAAGCGCCCTTGGGTCCTTTGGCATTTTCTTGGAATACTGTCGAGAGCTACTTTCAGGCAGAGTGCAATGGGCTTTTCCGACTTGGTGGTTAGTGACCTAAAATGAGAGTGAGCCACAAGACGGATTAACACCTAAATGAACCCAAGCTAGAGGCCACTCCTTCCTGCAATGAGAGGGGTTGGGAGGAACACCATGTCTACCTCCTGGGCAAAATTGACTCTTCTGCATAAAGCAGAAGAGAGACTATTAAAGTGTCAGAAGCTGTGACTGAGTCAAGAAGTGGCTCTGTGAGGTCTCTACTAGTGAAGTGTCATTTCACTCAGACACATATGGTCATCTATTGAGGCAGAATCCCTTGCATTTACTTAAATTTGTTCCTAGAACTTAGGAAGGAAAAGAATGAGTATACATAAAAGAAAAAGGTTTAAAAAGGAAGAGTTGCTTTTTGATAGTATGGGGATGGCCATTAATCTGAAGTACAGAATAAGGAAGAGGTTACATCTGCTTGTTGAAAATTCATTGCATTTCAAAATGTACAAGGGCCTGGTGCCAGCAAATGGTCATTAGAGTGGCAAGAGTAAAAGGTGGAGACTTTGTAAAAACCTCATTGTGGAGAGAGGAAATGAAATAAAATACTGTGTTCTATGTGTTTCATTTGTTTCTCTCCCTCTAAAACAGGTCCTAAATATTTTTGGCGTTTACTTCAGCAATCTGGGGAAACCTAGGACCTCTTTTTTAAACTCTAAAACAATAACTTGTGTGTTCTTTTACACACTTAGAATTATCAAATTGGCTTCCCTTTAAATACTAACAGTAATAAAAAATGTTACAGCTATTAGTGGTGTGATGACATACTTCAATACTGCATGTCATAATATCTATTGGGAGGGATCTTTACACTATTATACTTTGGTGGTGATGGGTATAAGTGATCCAAATAGCCACATCAACTCTAATGTGATATAAAAATGCCATTTTATTGGTAACAAAGTCAGTGTCTGTGGTTTTACCTAAAATCATAATTGAAGGACATCTTAAGTATCGGAGGTTAGTGAAAATGAAGACTTAACGCTTTCTCATCCAAGTTCATGGAACCCCAGGTAGGTAACACTTGTTAAAACAGATATGAGCACACTTCATCATTAACTCCTCCAATACATGTTTAAGAAGAAACTACAAGTAGGACGTTGGTTATAGGATTCTAGTGTTCTTCCCAAGTAGTTTCGCTTTTTTTTTTAATCGGAACAAATCTTAAAGAATAGTTTCAGAACGTTAACACTATTTTTTGATTTAGCAATTGATAACAGTTCTCACCAGGCCAAACATAATACTTCCTCTTAGATTAATTGATGTAAGATATCTTCCTGGGTGTGAGTATTGGTCATAATAAATAAATTTGGAAAGTCTCTTTGGTCTTTGTCATGCTGTTATCTTGAGCTATGTTTACATGGAATGCCTTGAACAATTGTTTTTCTTTTCTGCTATGAGTAAGTGTAAAACGCTTGAAGTATCAAAATGGCAGAAACACATTAATATTTACATGGTCACCTATCCAACAAAGAAGAAAAACTCTTTTCTATAACCTTTCAAAATGTTTATCTGGAAAATTCTGTATTTACTACCACAAATTGGTCATGGTTAGTATGTTTTCTTGATTTAGTATTTTATGACAGGGAAGAAACATTCCAGATGGAAAACATTATTAGGAGTGATGTTTCTGCTCATGATGATGCATGACGTTGGCATAGTTCAAATTATTCAGTATTCCCTTTTGAAATCAAAAAACAGTTGGAAATGTTTAAATCTAAACAGGAGTTCATCCTTTCTTGTCACTGTCAATTTGGATATGGTGGCCTAAGTTATAATGCATTATTAATCTGATTTATGTATACACTTTGATTTGATAGACTTATTGATATATCAGAGTTTAACATTTTGAAAACTTTTCATACCTATGTGACTCAGTTTTTCTTTGTATTTCTAAGACTACGCTGAGAACATTAGTCATAGCAGAGATAGAAAATTTGCGGTAATACAGCAAATAATTAGGGGTACCAGGATCTAAAAATCTTTCGTAGTGTGATCATGACTAATTATAAGTCTAAATTACTAACGAGATCAGTCATATTTCTTTGATCTTTCTCTTTTGATATTAGCACTAAAACATATACATATGTACTTGATCATGTGTTTCATTTCTACTCTAATTCTGTCATTAAAATTCTGTCATTAACTTTCTTTAGAATAAGTTTCAAATAGTAAATTTCTGGTAGGTTTTCGACCCATTTGTCATTATATCAGATTCCTTTTTATAAGTCTCAGATTAGACTTTAGATCCAGATGAAATTGTGGTACCCACAACCTGGCTCAGCCAAGTCGTCTGCAGATTAATCTTGATATAATGCCCTGGAAGTCAATAATACTAACCTCCTGGCCCTGCTCTTGCTTGCTTCCTGATTTATCTATGGAACTTTGCGTCTGCAACTGTGACAATCTAGCCTTGACCTGTCAGTCCATTAAACTCTAAGGTTGATTTTTACTGAAGGATTCTTAGAGTTAGTCTTATAAACTTAGAGAAAATATCTTTTTTTCCTAGTTGCTCTTTGCTTTAGTTTTGCTTTTGATCATGAATGGATGCTATACTTAATCAAATGCTTTTCCTGAAAATATCGAAATGAGTAATTTCCTAACTTTCTCTGCTAATGTGTGTTGTACATTGCTCATTGATGAAATTCGACCTCATACAGGGCCATAATGTGTTCTGAGATCTTTGTGTTGTTTGGAATGAAGATGAGAAAACCGTGTTGTCCTCCGTTCTTCTGGTTTCTCATGTCCTTTGTGCCTTAGTCTCTTTACATCTTTCTGGCACCATTAGCCAAATTTTGGGCCTGAGAGCTTGTGGTCTGCCTTCTTTGCTTAGTTGGAGCTCACTGACTCATCCCCTCCTGGGCTCTCACTGGTGATGCATATCCTTCTGAGTTCTGGCTGTAACACTCGTTTGATTTCTTGTCTGATTGATGCCTTTACTGGGCAGACCTCAGACATAAGGGCTGCTTTGCTCCTGCTACAGCACCCTCCTATGTAGGCTGGTTTGGTGATGCTATAGATAATCTAGATTGCAAGGGTCTGAAACCGTCCATAACATTTGAAAGTCAAGGGGGACTTGGTTCCTCCCTTTGCCAAACTCCACCACATTTCTAATTTTGGTGTGTCTGTGATGGGGATTCTTTCAGAGCTTCCCTTTTTTGATCCAACGTAAAATGCAAAAGCACCTCTCTTGTCAGTCCTCTTAAACTATCTAATGTACTTTTCATCTCTAGGATCTTAATCCCTAGTGGAAAAATTTGCACACATGCATCTTTCAAACGATTCCCTTGGCCTCTATCACTTATTTCTTCCTGGAATCCACTGAGTTCCCCTTTCAGATCTGATTTAGTCTACCTGTTCCCCTTCCAACTTTCCACTTGAGGTATCATCCACCATTCCTTTCTCTGGTAGCTGCTGAGTAATGTGACTTTTAGAGGAAAAGAACGAAAACCAAATTAGTTTCAAAATATCCCTTTACATACAACTACTTTAGAAAGTTAACACTTCAACATGTATATAGTTTTTATTTAGTTGCTAATATTGCTTTAACCTCAAACATGTAAACTAATGTCCTCTTTTAATTTTTTTCTAATTTTAGAGGTCTTGGTATTTACATGTTTTTCATTAAATCACTGAACTATAACTAGTATTGTTTAGTTCTCTTAAGTATTTTGGGCCCAAGCTCCAGAAGAGGCTAAGAGTCTGCCAGAAATTATGTGTATAATTTTTACTTTTCTAAAATCTATTTATATTTTTCGAGTATAAATAACACACAAGTCAAACATTTCTGAAAAGAAATTGATACATTTCTGAAAAAGCCTACAGTAGGTATGAAAATGGAGCCGAATCATAAAATTACCTATAATGTAATGGCTAAAACTGTTTTTAGTCCATCGATATACACTAATACAGAATGTGTGGTATTCAGGTCTTAATATCCCTATATTCAGCTATCAACTTCATTTTCATGGTCTTATTCTCATAACGTTGATACACTCTTGCCAAAGTAGAGGTCAGTAATAAGTTGGGGTATTTTTGGTGTATACTTGTCAGGCCAGTATGTATTCATTCCCCACAACCACTGTTCTCTACTCACTCTCTTCTATTACCTGGGGGGTTCCATGCTCTCAAAGCCCCTTAGGGACTAACCTGACAGCCTAGACAGTTAACTTCACTATTGCTTGGTGGGATTTAAAGCAATGCTGTCTTCTTGGTTGAAACAGTTTCAAGATGTCATAAAACCAGACTCTGCATCTGGCATATACAGTATTCTCATAGAATAGCTCGCAGTGGCTTTGTACTTTTTTGAAGTTTCTCATGAAACATTCTATAGCATGTCAGGCATTAATGCTCTCTGATGACTGATTATCGAGTTGCTCTAGTAACTTCTTGTTCAGACAAGAAATAATTGTATGGGAACTATCAGTATTGTCTTCACTGGTTTTTGTCTATTCTGGGAAAATTTTAACTATTCGCCCAGGACTAATATAGTCCCAGATCATTACACATACCATTCTGTATTAATATTTTTTTCTTGTTGGAAAAATTCATAGGGACTCAACATACTCAACATAAGAGAATTTCTTATCCCTCTACTTTCAACATTCTAGTGTTAGTGTAGGGTCTTCCAAGAAGAAGGCAAGCTGTGATTAAATGTGCAAGGGTTTTATTTAGAGAAAGTGCCTGTTTTAGAGAAAATAGAGAGCCATGAAGTCTGAAACAAAAGAGGATGAGAATATTGGATTAGAAATATCCTAGGCTGTGGGGCAGTCTAAGGTTCAACAAAGCATACCTTGAGCCACATTTGTTTGGGAGAAGTCTCATGCCTCTTAAGAATGAGTTTACTCTTAGCATCTTTCCACACTCAGGTACTGACTAACACTTGGGAGATATGGCTTGCAGCACAAACAGTATGGTGGCTTTCAAAACCCAGCCGCTAAGGCCTTTGGACTATTAGGCCTAGCATTCTCGGGGCCAACATAATCACTTAAGATAGTTTAGGAATACAGAGAGTGCTGCGTGGACTGTGAGGAAGGACTGATTAAGAGTGTTATGAGAACTGTGTTGGAAAGGACTTCTCAAGTGGACTTTGAGGGATGAATAAACAAGTGGGTAGGAAACGAGCTTCTTCTGGGTCTGTGTACCTGAAAAGTAGGTTGGATTGGAAGGCGAGGCTGAAAGGTAATGTTGAAATCAGATTAAGGCCTGGAATGCGTTGGGAAGGATGAGGGCTTGAATGGCAGATGATGGGTTCATTGTGGTGGGAGAGGGTCTTCCCTTTTGTAACATTGTGCAGGGTACAAGGGAGGCAGTGAATCACAGACAGGATCGTTGTTGCAGTCCCCTGTGGGTAAGGAAGAGAGAGCACTTGAAGTATGTGGCTTAAGTGAAGAGTGGATGCCTGTGGAAGGTACACTATTGTAGACTGGTGGTTCTCATTTGGGGGCAATTTTGCCTCCCCCACCCCCCACCAGGGGACATTTGGCAATGTGGAGACACTTGCCTGTCACAACTGTACAGCGTGGAGGGGAAGCTACCAACATCTAGTGGGTAGAGGCCAGGGATGTTGCTAACCATCCCACAATGCACAAAACTTCCTCCTACAACAAAGAATTATCAAAATGTCAATAGTTTTGAAGTTGAGCAACCTTACAGGGGACCCATTAGAATTTTGGATCATAAGAGGTGACAGAAATGAGAAATCCTGTGGCACCTAATCAAGAAAGAAAGTGACAGAGGACCAGGTGGCAAGAAAGATTATTTTAGGAACATTCGTTTGATTCTATCATAGGTTAACTTTAATCTTCATAATTGTTTGAATTTATAGTTACTCTTTTTGTCTAGCATGTCATTTCCCTTAAACTACCCATCCTTTTCAGATTCGTTTTGAGTCTTTTCTTTCCCCTGTTCTTTATACAGAGCTGACCAGGCCTTCCTTTGTTTCATCGCTGGATATTTTATATATAATAGATTGAATTTTAGTTACTTGTCCACACTTCTACCTCATTTGTAGATTTTAAGTGTAAAGATGATAGTCATTCACTTTGGTACCCAATATAGCATATAGAAATTCTCAATATATAAATGAATGAACGAGCTAAAGCCGCTTTTATTAATGTGCCAAATGATTGGGCTAGCTCTTCTTTACATTAGACACCTCATGCAGGAAAATTATATTAGCAGCGTTAAGTACTTGGATATACTTAAAAAATTTGTATAGATTAAATATTTTTCAGATATCTAGGTTGTGTTCCCCTTATTACTTTGTTCATATGAGCTTACATTACACTCTTGTTTGTGGCTTTATTCCTGTTTCATTTATACCTACTGTTTTCTAAAAAATTGTAGTTAATTAAGCTGTTCAATATTAACATTTAGAGGAAGAAACAGATTGTTAATTCTTTTTCAACAAATGTTTAGCATTTATGTACCAGCCATATTTAGTGTTTGGTACATAATGTCCTTATTTCAATAGCATTAAATTAAATTTATTCATGAGCTACATAAATGATTTATTACCATAGTAATAGCATTGAGAAGGCATACCAGCTCTTGACTGCTTTTGTTCAAAGGTGGCACACACTTCTATGTACATTCGTTTGATGAAAACTAGTCGCCTGGCTCTACCTTGATGCAAAAGGCTGGAAAATGAGGGACAGCAGGATAGATACTGGTGATCACCAACAGTCTTTACTACAGGCTGTCCTTCTGTTCATCAAATATCCCTTTGCTCTTCTCTTCCTACACATCAAACAGTCATCTTGTCTATAGGAGAAAATCAGACAAGAGTGGTGTCTCTGGCTCAGTGTCCAGGATCTCGGGGTAATACAGTCTTTTCCATAAAGTTCAGATGTGGTTCTTAGTTAGCAACTAATGAATTAATGTTATTTGTACCTCTCCTAAGCCACAATCAGCATGACTGGTACCCTAGTCTTAGCTTCTTAAAGAAGAGGAGATGCCTAGTAGTCACTGACTTATAGTGATTCCGGACTTCAGAGAAGGGGGTGTGGAGACCAACTAAATGAGCAGAAGGAGAGTTTTTTGATTACCATCTTTGATTTATCTTTCTGGGAAGTCTATCAGTCACCAAGGTCCCTGGTTCTGTTTTCTGGGAGGGTGTTGCCCATCCTCCATGACCACATTTAAAATGGATTCTAGGGGGAGGATGCTATAGAGTTGCCGGCAGTGGGGGAGGGAGGGCTTCAGGAATGCTACGGTAATTCTGAGAGTCTCTAGGTTACAATGAAAGCAGTCAAAGCTACTTTAGTCCATGCTCATGGTTTCTTTAACAATCCCACAAAAACCTAATTGACATCTGATAGCAAATCAGGTTTTAATGCTTGCTTCAAGCTTCCTGTGACAGTTGCCAAAGGCATTTATGTTAAATCTGTGAATGCCAAGAATCACTTATAAGGGAAAACAAAATATTGGATTCTTACCATACTGGTAAACCAAATAAAATTCTAGCCATATTAAAGACCTAGAAAAACATTACATTTATTGTAACCTTTAGGGAAAAATACAGAGGGAGACAATAACAAATGAAAAATGTTTGTCTAATAATTGAAGAGTTCCACATGTCAAAATTACTGTAAATTAAAAGATAGACTAGGAAAATAAATGCTTAAATATGACAGATGTATGGCATTGTCCCTATAAATATATCTATGATTATCTTTTCAATTAATATTGACTTATTTGATAATATTTCATGAACGTGTTTCCATTATACACCTACAAATTCGTAATGATTTATATTTCTAGTTATAATGACTTTAGGTATTTCATATTCAGATATTTTAAGAGGTTGAGAGAGGCTCTCCTGAGAATAACTACCTAGACTCCACAAGAATTTGGCCATTTCTTTGACAGTCCCCCCTTTACTTTGAGTTCTTATGACTTCAAAAACATCTCAATGCCTAGAAGAAGTAGAAATATCATAGAATTTAGTCCTTGTTGTTGTTGCTGGGATGCTAGAACCCAAGTTATTTGGCTATAAATAAAAAAATCTTGGGTAGATGAGTCTTGAGTCTTGGCCTTATTTTCTTGATCCTCATGGGCAAGGACAAGGTGATAGAGCAGCCTCTTTCTAGGTGAGGTATTGGCAACACATTTCCTCTTTATTGTCTCCTCTCACTTTTATTCTGAAATTATCCTGTGGCATGGGGGGTAAAGAATACTGCTAGAGGAGAGAAGTCTTGTCTTCAATCTTACAATGAATTTTCTGCTTTAGACTTCTGGAGCCTATTTTCTCATTGACTCAATCTGTGCTTATGTATGATACAGTATTTCCTAGGCATGATTAGTGATGTTCTAATGAAAAACTGTCAGGGAGATGACTTTTGCATTGAATAAAGTGTCCCAAAATAAAAAAAGAATCCAAGTTAATCTTCATGACCTTTTTTTAACATAAGAATTATACTCTGCCTAGGGTAAAAAGAGTGGCTGTAAATCTATTTTTGGCGGATAATTTTATCCTATTTCAAAATATATTCAATTTTAAAATAATTATTGACATTATTTTAACACACATTACCTTTCTCAGGAAATTAGGTGGAATTAGTTCTGTTTTGTTTTACAGGTTAGGGAACTCGCAGGTCCAAGATATGAAGCAACTTGTGTAAGGTTCCATGAGTGCAAACACAAGACTCATACTTAGGTTCTCATTATAAATAACATCAAACCGATTCTCATTATGACATGATTAAAGACTGAAAAGCTAAATATTTCAGTTGTCTTGGTAATAATTTTCAGTGATCCGACCCATAAGTGAAAATCCAATTTAAGAGTGATTTTTTACTAAAATAATTTCTCAGTATAGACTGTAATCACTTTGATCAACGGTACCTTATTTGTGAATGTTCTCTAGTTACCTAACGTAATAACTAAATGATTTGGGAAGAAAATCCAATATTTTGACTTGTGTTTACCCTTCAATGAAATCTGAGAGTACATTATTGATTGTTGCTATAGTACATGTGTTTGCCATGTATTTGGAAAAATATATGGATGAATGCCACAATACTGAAATAAGAACATTTTGGAAAAACAATTGTATAAAAATCCTCTAAACATAAAAATTTTGGCCTATGAGAATAAATCGAAACCAGTTGTACAATCACTTACTACTTTTCAAAACAGCTTGGCAAATAGAACATCATTGCCCCAAGTAATTGGGAAACCATTGCCCAAGTGAAAACTAGTTTTGTTGCTTTTAATAGTTACCAAAAAAAAACTGTTTGGAATTTGATTTGCATTTCTCATGAATCAAATTGCAGTGCCCATCTGCAGATATGGAGGTTGCTAAAAATATGGCATGATCTAAATATAATTCTATGAACCACCTGTTTTAAGTCTTCCAATTCTTTACCAGGTTCTTTCCCAACTTAAAAAATTAAGTGCTTCCTTGGGAGCCTTTAGGCAAAGCTCTGAAGCTTTTATTCTTTGAATAGAAAGCCCTCTCCAGTAGAGCGAATTACAGAAAAATTGGTAGAAGTAAAATACTTTTAACTCCTTCAATAAAAAATACAGGGAAATCAGTTCAAGGACTAATTATTTGCCATTTACTCTTGAACTTAGTATTTTAAAACAAAAGTTTTGTTGAAAAGGATTTTGAGTTATAAAGGTAACATTCTTAGCAGGCTAGGGTGTTCTAGCACAGTTTACAAGGAGAAACTGATGGACTCTGGATAGAACTATATTTACTTCACATGGAAATATAGGTTGGACCCATGTGCAATTTTATTGGAACATTATGCTAGAAGTATCTCAGTCAGATTGTGATTTAAAGGAGTACTACAAAAAAATTTCCAAGGTATAAATAGCTTTAATATTCTTGGGAAAATTGTGGCATTATTCAAAGTAGTTTTATAGGTAGGTGCATTTGGATAGGTAACAAGCTGCCTCATGTCAATTTATATCTTTTACCAAGAGGCTATCACATTACCCATCTTCTGCATGCTTTTTAAGGAAGGCAGCAAAATAGTCACAGGGATGTAAAGTACAGCAAAAGGAATATAGTCAGTAATATTGTAATAACTAGGTATAGCGCCAGGCAGGTACTAGACTAATTGGGGGCATCACTTCGTAAATTATATAAATGTCTAAACCGCTGTGCTTTACACCCCCCCCCAAAAAAAATAAAATAATGACTGTCAAGTCTAATTGAAGAAAAGAACAACTTTATATGGGTTCATTCACTGGGACTTCAAAAACAATATCTTTGTAATTTATCGGTATAGCTAAAATTATCTTTCTGGGAAGATAAAACTGGGATTTTGATATATATTGGAGAGAAGTGATTGTAGTTATATTTAGAAAACAGGCACTGGTAGAAATAAATGTGCTAAAGTGTGTATAGGCCCTTGGAAAAGCATGCAATAAATTTAAGAATTCTGAATATGTATATAGCTTTTTATTTTAAGACTATAATTTCAGTATATGTGATGGAACTTAATTAATTTTTAAGCATTTAAAAAAGTCTAATCCCAACATATCATATCGCCTAATTGAGAGTGCCTGAACATTTTACTTCTCATTATTAAAGTAAAATTATGTAACTATCTCAGACAAGTTCCCAAACTACCATAACTTAAGAATGTTAGGGGGAAAAAGGATTACTCAGTACTATATGGGGGGAAAACCAGGTGTTCTACCATATTTGTTACAAAAATGGTCATTTCTACAGATACATGTTGAGCGCCTGCTGTTTCAGGCAATGTTTTAGATTTTGGAACTGTAAAAATAGGTTCTGTTACCTTTTGAAGAGAAATTGATCTAGTAATAATTATAAGCATAAAGAGAACTTTATGATTATAATTGCCACAATTTAAATGTGAAAAAATGATCTAAAATGTTTATTATTTACAATAAATTTTAGAGCAATAATTTCAAAGTCATCCCTAAATTTAATATATTTATAATTAAATATATAATTAAATATATTTATAACTAAAAATGGAAATGAAACTTCATTCGCTGAAACGATTTTTCATAGTATCTATAATTCAGTAATTCATATTCATTTGTGAATTGGTTCTTCACAGATATTTGCTTTTTTAAGTGGAAAAGTGCAAAGTATTAAGTGTGGATAAATATATATCTGTATGTTCTGAAGCACGATGGGTGCTTTTTTTGGAAAAAAAATAAGTTTATTGGGGTAACATTGATTAATACAATTACATAATTTTCAGGGCTGAAGGAAACCAGACTTTGGGTGGTAAATGCACAATAGAATATACAGATGTCAAATTATAATGTAGACCTGAAAACGATGAGTGCTTTTTGATGTCAAGCATCATGAATGCCACTGGCCCCTGCCTGTCCAGTTTCTTCTGCATATTCCCTTGCTGGCAAAGCTTCAGCCTCACTGTTCTCACTCTTGAACCTGCCAAGCTTTTCCTGTTACTGGGCTTTTCAGTCACTGCTTCTATTTAGAGTATTCTCCCTGAGTTCTCCACGGCTACATCTTCATTTTAATTTCAGCCTAGAGGGCCTCCCTTCTCCACTCTCTACCATTGCCTCCTTGCCTTATTTCCTTCAGTGCACCTGTTACCACCTGGCCTATTATATTTTTATTTATTGTCTGTCTTTTCCTTTATAAGTATAAATTCTTTGAAGGCAGAGATTTTGTCATGTTTACCTATGTATATAGTTTATAGAACTATGCTAGGCACATAGTGTAAGTCCTCATTAAATATTTGTTAACTATTTTGCAGCACTTATAAATATTAGTATGTGATACCAGTACACTGTAACAGATTAACACATGAATCGTGGAGCGAGACTATCTGGGTTCTCATCTTGGTCTTGTCACTTACTAGATATGAGTTGCACAAGTTAACCTCTGCTTCTCGTTTATCTCAGTAAGTGGGGATAATGTAACTTAGAGTTATTGTTAGGTTGAAATAATTTAGAAATATATACAAATGATGTTTGCTATACCTATTGGAGTTAGCTATCAATATTATAAATGCCTACCATTGATGATGTAGCCTTTCTGGACTAGGGAAAAGGATTAGTCTACAAACACTATTTGAGAGCTTCCTTTCACTCTCTTGACTACCAACAGATGCAAACCATTCTTAGTTCATACCTTGATGTCGAAACTAAAACATCCCCCCTTACTGATTTTCCCTTAGCTGTACAATGATGTTATTTAATCTTCTGAAGTTATTGCTCTAAGTGCCCTCTCTCCTCTCACTTTTCTTCAAAACCTTTAATTATTCACCAATGGAGCCCTTCTCAAAATGTTTTAAAGTGCCTAAGATAATATACAAAATAAATTATAATGAAATATAGTCATCAAATTATTAAAATAGTTACACAAACTTTTACTTATTAGCACATCACATATGATCTAATGGCAGATCTGATAACTAAATATTGAGCATAAACAATATTTTGATCTCAAACATCTTCATGTGATAACATCTATTTTCCATTGACAGTGTCACTGTGATCTGTTGCCTACATTCACAGCTAAAGAATATGCTTAATTTCAGATAAAGTTTAGTGATAAGGATGTAACTTTTTTTTCCACCCAAGTTTATGATCTCTCTTGATTAACACATCCCTGAATGCAAGAATCTCCATATTCTAGCTCCAACCTGTATTTCCAAATTTATGCTATATATCTGTTCAACACAAGCTGAGTTTATAAAGAGTAGGAAATTGAACAGCTTTCATGGTTTAACCAATATTTACTGTGTACCATGCCTGGTATGTGCTAGGTACTATATTAAGCAATGGAAATTCAGGGCTAGGTCTCTGCTTATATGAAGCCCCCTGTCTAATGAGGGAGAATAATTATAAATAGTAAATATATAAATACAACAATCAGTGCTCTGAAGAAATCAATATAAAGAAGTAATGTATTTTCAGGAGTAGGCATAGGGATGTGGTTGCTTAGATAGCTGGTCAAGGAAAACCTGAGTAATAGCTATTTAAGCTGAGACTCGAAGGATGAGATGGAAGCACCCAGAATGACAGGGATGAGGCAGGATATGAGGTGAAGTGTGGGAACTGGAATATTTTAGGCAGAGAAAACAGCATGTATGAAATACCTGAAGTAAGAAGGATGCTATACCTAGTCCTTCCTGAACCCACCTACTTTCTTCCAACTCCACTTGTAGGATGAATTCTCAGAAGGGCCATTGCTGTGCCAAAGAGGAAATACATTTATAGTTGTAACATATTGTCAAGTAGCTTTGCATTGTGATTGTTCCAATTGACATTTTCAACAGCAATGTATGAGAGTGCTGGTTTGTCCAGACACATTTGAAGTATGCTATTATAACACTTAAATTTTTCAAGTATCATTTGCAAAATGGTTTCTCAGTTTAGTATTAATTCCTGTTCTTCTTAAGTGAAGGTTAACATTTTTTATGGGTTTTGAGTAATGATTAAAATAGCCTGTCTTACTCCAAAGTTGTAAAAGTATTCTCTCATGTTATCCTCCAGTGCTGTTACGGTTTTATTTTAAAAGTTTAAATCATCGATGTGTTGGAACTTATTCTGTGGGATATATCCAAATTATTTTTTCCAGATGTCTGCCCACTTGTTACAATGCTATTAATTGAATATTTGCTTTCATCATTGACTTGAGATGCTGTCTACATGCAATACTACCAAGTCCTGTATGATGGAGGATTTATTGCTTGCCTTTCTATTCAGTTCATTGGCCTATTGGTCTCTCTGTGCTAGCATTGACATATTTAATGTGGCTTTATATATTTTAACATTTTCTAGTCCTAGTCCTACCTCATTGTTTTCTTACTATCGTGGCTCTTTATTTTTTCTATAAACTTTAGAAGTAGTTTACATATTTAAAAATCTTGATGTTTTCTTTAATTGGGATCTTATATTTAGAGATTCGTTGGGGGACTTTTACTATTTAAGAACAAGTCAAGTGATTCCATTTATTTGTTTTCTCTTGTAGTTCTCTAGTAATGCTCTATCATTTTATAGAGACCTTAAAATTTTTTTTATTCCTGAGCATTTAATCTTTTTATTTGTAAATGGGATTGTTTCATGTGTAATATCTTTTAGTAGTTTTATATATGTGCAAACTATTGAGGACTGTATATTTTATCTCACTGAATTCGCCTAGTGTTCTTAGTTTTCAGTTAATTTTTATTTTTTATGGTATATATTCATATCATTTATAAAGATGACAGTTTTAACTCTTCCTATTCATTTTTTTATTATTCTCATCTCCTTTATCTAATTTTGTTTGGTACAGGTGATTCTGGGCATCTTTGTGTTCCTGCCCCAAGTGAGGATGCCTTCCATGTGTCTTTGTTATGCCTGGTATTGTCTTTGGGCTGTGATGTAGTTTACCTTGTTAAGGAAGCATCCATCTATTTATATTTTGTTGAACTTTTAAAAATCAAAATGTTTGTTGAATTTTTCAAAAGCTATGTGATTTTTCTCTGTATAAGGGATTGTAATGAATTATATTAATAGATTCCAAGTATTAAACCATACTAAGTGGAGATATTGAATAGTAAGTTGGCTATTGGATTCTGATATTCAGATGACATGTCTTTGTGAAAACTCTTCAATGATTCACCATTTCTTACAAATTTCTTAATTGTTAGCATCACATTTACCATCTTTTTTCTGACCCCAGCCTACATTTTGAAGCCTTGTCTCACACTACTACTTTACATAGACTGAGCCTAACAGGCTTTTTTATTTCTAGAATGTGCTAGACTTTTTGCCATTTCGATGCTGGTGCCTATTATGACTAGACTGCCTGTCATCTCAGCTCTACCCATGGGAACAGTATTTAGTGTTCAGGGTTTTCTACCTGAGAATGGAGAAAGAAAAGTGAACCATGGAAAGGAAACTTTATGCTCAGTTGATGACATGCAGTGAATAGACTCCTGGCTGGCTTTCTTCCATGTGCTCATTTTTACCTATGGCACAGTGTGCTTTCTTTTAATAATAAAAAAATTAATTTTTATTTTTTTAAATTCTCAGATGGGAACATTTAAAGCACATGATGGTGAATATTTCTTAGAACCTATAATGAAGGCGGATGGGAGTGAACATGAAGATGATCATAACAAGCCACATCTTATATACAGACAAGAATTAAAGAGGAACTATTTTCTGCATTCTCATAAGCTTTGTGACCTTTCAGGTAAACTATGAAGTAGAAGTATTTGAGTTAAATTATAATATTTATATATTTTTCTAAGTTAGAATTTTTATATTTTCTTTAAATATTGAAGTATATATTAAACATTTTCTTGACCCATTAGAAATCATCTAATGTCTGTATTCAATTTTGTTACAGTAGACTAATTTAAATCCAAAAAGGTATTCAGTATATGAGATTTGCAGCAATTTTACTTCAGTCAGTGAGTCACACTGGAATGATTTTTCTCAGCAGAAGTTTAGATAATTAAGAAAACTAAACCTAAGCAACAATAACATGTTCAATTTTGCATGCTTTCAACCTTGTACAAAGAAACGTTATGCAGAGTTTTCTGTGACTTACACATTTTGACCTGACTAGTGACCAGGTTTCATCTATATTGGTGTATGTAGCAGCATTTTGAGTATATTACAGTTTATGTGTCCTTATTCTTGTTGATGAACTTTTGGGTTGTTTATAGTTTTTCACTATTAAAAACAACACTGCTATGAATATTCTTGTCCCCTTTTCCTGCGTTTGAGAATTTCTCCAGAGTATACACATAGATACTAGATAAGTCCATATTGTTTTGCAAAGTGGTTTTTATCATTTATACTTCAGCATATATAAAAGAGGTATATTTTCATTTTTCCTCTAAAATTCAGACTATTGAAGATTTATGATAGATGCCAGTCTTTGAATCATAGCTTTCTTTAAAGTATAAATCTGTTGCTGGTAAAATACTTGTTTATCACATAGAAGTCGTATTAGGAGTTGTATCCATAGAGGTACACGAATCTTCACCATATCATTGTATGTCCTTCTGTGAAGAATGGAGAAAAAGGCACCTGCAGTTATCATCAAAGTACAAAACATAGACAAAAGAGTGGGATTAGAAAGGATTTATTTGAGATTGTAGGTATCCATAAACTATAGTTCCAAGCACTGAGATGCCATCTGTTTTGGGATATAATGATATGTAGCCCTTTGAAGGTTTTCCCTGGGAGTGCACTTCTTAACCTTTGCTATTATAAGAGTGCCATTTTGGAGTGGTTCTCACTGTGTGTAAGGCCGTGTTTTAAATCTATTGACATAATAGATGCCTTTCTAATGCTTTTAATATGAGCATAAGGGTTTCATTTTTATGGCTTCAAAGAAAACACAAATGGGTACAGCTTCACAATAGAATTCTACAGAAGGCAGCTTATGCTTGTTCTGATCTACCATTCAGGAGCAGCTTGTTTAATGAATTGTTTAGCTTCTTCAGAAAACCACCAAGTAGACACTCTGAATGCATAAATGTTTCACATAATGATATGCAGGGTTTGGTATTCACAATCAGTGTTCATTATCAGAAAGAAAATGGTTCAAGAAAAGCCAGGCCCTTTTGTTTAAAAGAATTTTTTATACTAAAGATTTATTATAAAAAACTGCAAATAAAAAGCAAATAAAAAGCTATGGGATTTAGTTTTTAATTACAATATGGTTTTCCACAGCATTTATCTACTGAAATATTAAAGGTAGTATCATTCTTTTGAGTTCTTAAATTACCTCCATTTTTAGGTACAATTGACATACATATTTTTAATCACTAAAAAAGGCAATCAGTTAATGGCCTAAGTAATTAGCTGCTAATCATCATTTTGTTTGTAAAAATGGAGAGTTTTGAATGTATTTAGTAAAATGTTGTCGAAGGCTTCCCTCCACCCCCCACCCCCATTCACATGTTCTGAAATACTAGCAGGATCTGACGTATTCTAAAGGAGAACCTTCGGTTTAGGAGAATTCTTGAAATAGGCGGGCCAAAAGATTTAGCACATGAACCAAAAGGATTAAGTGGAAAAGAAAGTCATTTCTTTATTTTAAAAAATAATTCTACTGATGGTTTTAATTTATTTTGACTCTAAAATGTGGCAATTCACAGTGGCTTCAGCCTTGACGAATTAAATTGTTTTCTAAGTCAGACTTCACTGTGTGCCTTGAGGCCATAAAAATTACATTTAGTAGCAAATTTAGCTGTTGTGAATGCCAGGCTCCCAGGTAGCCATGAGACATATTCTAAGTCACATCCAGTGGAAACGACAGAATGCACACACATTAAAACCCTACGCAATGAACAAACAACTCACCCACACTGGGAGGAGGGATGCCCTGAAAAGATTGACAGGAATTTAAACATCTCTGGATTCTGTTAAGTATATTGTTATCGCTTATCCTCTAAAAGCAGATCAGAGCTGGTCTGTGTTCCTTAGGAGAGCCAGTGGGCCTTGCTTTCTTCCATTGCCACTCTGCTCCTCTTGTCACAGTGTCATGGGGCAGGAGCGTAGAACGTTTGTAGATCAGTGAAGCAGAGGATTTGATGTGAGTGAAAATGAAATGCCTTTCAATGCATTTTGGATGATGTTGGCCAGCTTTAAAATTTCTGTGCTTTTCCTAATTTTTTAAAAATGTATTCGTTCTTCTAGTCTTTGTGTTCCTAATGTGTGTAAATGATTGTATTGGGTAAGACTTGAGTCTTTCTTTCCATCCAGGTTCTCAAAGCCCAGTTTGTGTAAAAGAACACAAAAACAAATTTTACAAAACCAAGCCATGATCGCCGTAACGTTAGGAGCAATATGGCATGCAGGTCAAAGGGCTAAGCACAAGACTGCCCTGGGTTTTACCTAGGAGGTGATATTTCAACCATTTAATCTTCTAATCTCCCTGAGACCTTTTCTAGGAAGAAAGGGGGTAGGGGCAAGGCTTGTATTAAAAATATACCTGGGATTTGTTTTGATCAAGTATGGTTGAGCTGGCATGGAGATAACTGCCTTGGAAAGCAGAATTTATTACTTATAGTTCCAAGGAAAGGGGACATGCCATACCACATAGGGCCACATGGGGCGGCATCTGGGTCGGTTGGGAGGCAGAAGGAGTGAGGGGAGAGCATGGGCTTTGTTACTACAGTGGTGGGAAGTTAAGTGGGAATGTCCACTACTGGGAAAGAAGTAAAACACAAATGTTGGGTTTGTGGTTGGAGGGTTTCTAATATGATTTTAGTGTGCTAGTGAGAGCTAGACTGTGGAGAGAGATGTAAACAACTTCGGCTGTTAGGTTGGTCCTGGAATTACTGGATGCGAAGTCATCAATTGCAAAATTGATAAAAGCTGCCTAAAACAGGTCTATAGGTGAGAAGAAATAGAAATAGTATTTGTACCTTCGAAGTCCTAATGTATGTGGGAAAAAAAGTGTGGGAAGGCGCACAGAGGCAGATCTGAAAGGGCTTTAAGGATTTTGTAGGGTATCCCATAGGTGTTGTGGAAGTGAGGTTTAAAGCAGAGACATATGATCTCTTACTGCTGTATTACTGAGCTGTCAGCTTTATTTTTTAAAGATGGTTTCAGATTTGAATGAGAAGGGACCGAAGGCCAGGGAGACTGAATCAAAGGAAGCAGCTATCTTGTCAACAAGGGATTTAAATGTCAAACAAGTGCACATAAAGAAGTAGATTGAAGATAATTTCCTTAAAGCTTTTTCTTCAACTTTGAGATGATAGATTTTGTGTGCATGTGTGTGTGAGTAATCCATTAGGATAATAGTTCTGTGAGTGCATGAGGATGTCTTTTTAATAAAATTATATTTATATACAGATTGTTTCCTTTTTTCTTTTTAAGACGATAATTTAATCAGCATCTGTTTTGGGAAATCCAGATATCTTTAGTGTCAGCCGAGGCCACAGTTCATTTAGGAAGCTAGAAATGGGGAACAGAGTTCTGGCTCTGCTACTAACTGATTTTGATGTCTTAACCTCTCTCTGTCTTAGCCTAGAGTAAGTAGTGAATGGTTACTGAATTTAATGTTTCCTATATAAATGCAGAGTTTAGGGGTTTCACAGCTACAGGGACCAGGCAGTTGCCAGAAATGAGTGAAGTGAGGTTCCATTAGGATGTCGAGGTATCCCCAGGGCACTGGAAATATATATGCTTCTTGCAAAGGGTGCATTGGGAATGTGGGATCAGCATTACCAGATCTTTTGTATTTTAAAGAGAAGCTGAAAATGTGTGTGTGTATGGGATTGGGGGCGGGGGTGGCGACGTTCAAAACATGAGAACTGAATTTGGCTTGTTAGTTACCAATTTGCAGTCTCTTACTAAATGATTTCTAAGGTCCTTGACACTTCAAACATTTTATAAATTTGTGGACAGAATGAGGTACTATCAATTAATGTGGAGACAGGATTATGAGTGTGACCATGACTGTGGACAATATTTTTAACTAATAACTTGTTACTGGTGTTTTTAAGCTCGAGCTTCTAAATGCATGTAGAAATGACTGTTGAGATCTCACGCTTCTGCCCATCCTTTACCAAAACTACTCTCTCAAAGATCAACTGTGAACCACTTGCCAAAAGCACTATTACTTTATTTTGGGGGAACATTCTTCACTATTGCTCAACTCTGCCTAATTGAATTTTTCTCCTCTTTTGGCTTCTCTGACATACTTTGTTCCTTTTTCTTACCATTTCTCTTTCCGATCATTATTGCTTTCCTACCTTGGAATTAATTTTTAAGTGTTTTTCTTGTTCATTGCTTTAGACCATTTTTTATATAGTCCACATGATTTATTTTTTCTACTGTCCTAATTTAATTTAAATGATAACTTAAAAAATGTTTTAACTTCAGCTCGTTTTAAGATTAAACCCCAAGTCCGCAGCTGTCCGATACTCATGTTTCCTTGGATGTCCCAGTGTCATCCTCGATTCGGTTTGCCTAATCTGAAGCCATGTTCTTTCCTCCACCTCCCTTTTCGTCCATACCCCCCAAAAGAAGTCTTTATATTTTGGTGTTCAAATTCTGGCTAAATCAAAGACCTACTATAATGGAAACTTAAGTGTGATTTTTGGAAGAAGTCCGATGAACTAGAATAGACTGATTTAGATTTGAATAACAAATTTACCTCAATTATTCAGGTTGTCCCTTTTGCTTTGTTGATATGTATTCTAAACTGCATGAAAGTAGCTTATTTTCTTAAATAGTTGTTTTTCAGTTTTATTGTATTAGTAATGTTCTTAATGTGAATTTTGTCCCAAACCAAAAAAAAAAAAAAAATTCTAAACTCTGAAATTGGACCTGTTAAGGTTTCGAGATGGAATCATATGGTATTTGAACTACCTCATATATATTATGGAAAGCTCTATACTTTTTTAAAATATATATTCTTCTTTTAAGTATACAGGATCTTGGTTAGATATTTATATGGTTTATAAAATAATCCTCCTAATTGCTCCTTCTCTCCTCTGGTTTTCCACCTAGGCAATATATTAATGCTAACTACATTTCCTATGCTGTGATCCCCATCCCTGTGACCCTCTATCAACTACTAATTTGTACTACTTTAACCCTTCTTCCCCTCTGTCACCAAATTGTCCTCTATATTTGTCAGTTTTTGATTTGTTTTTTTTGTTCCTTTGATTCCACATATAAGCAAAATCATATGGTGTTTATCTTTGTCTGACTTATTTCACTCAGCATAATGTCTAGGTCCATCTATATTGTTGCAAATGGTAGGATTTCATTCTCTAAATAGCTGAGTAATATTTCATTGTGTATATGAACCATAACTTCTTTATCCAATTGTCTCTTGATGGGTAGTTAGGTTGCTTCCATATCTTGGGTATTGTAAATTATACTGCCACGAATATTGGGGTGCATAGATCTTTATGAATTATTGTTTGAGTTTTCTTCGGATAAATATCCAGAAGTACAATTGCTGGGTCAAAAGGTATATCCATTTTTAATTTTTTGAGAAGCTTCCAGACTATTTTCCGTAATGGCTGTACCAATTTGCAATCTCACCAATGTATGAGGATTCCCTTTTCTCTGCATCCTCTCCAACACTTGTTCTTTGATTTATTGACCATAGCTATTCTGAGAGATGTCAGGTGATATTGCATTGTGGTTTTAATTTGCATTTCTTTGATGATTAGTGACCTTGAATATCTTTTCATATGTCGGTCATCTATGTTTCCTCTTTGGAGAAGTATCTGTTCAGGTCTTCAGCCCATTTTTTAATTGAATTGATTTTTTTTGTTGAGTTGTACAAGTTCTTTATTTTGAATATTAACCTCTTATCAGATGTATCATTTGCGAATATCTTCTCCCAATCAGTCAATTTTCTTTTTGTTTTGTTGGTTTCTTTTGCTGTATAAAAGCTTTTTAGTTTGATGTAATCCTATTTATTTTTTCTTTTGTTTCCCTTGCCTGGGGAGATATGTTCAAAAAGAAATTACTTTTAGTAATATCAGAGTTTACTGCCTATGTTTTCTTCTAGAAGTTTTATGGTTTCAGGTCTTACATTTAAGTATTTAATCCATTTCGAGTCCATTCTCTTATGCGCTGTAAGAAGGTGGCCCAGTTTTTTTTTTTTTTTTGCATATTTCTGTCCAATTTTCCCAACACCATTTATTGAAGAGACTGTCTTTACTCGATTGTGTATTCTTTCCTCTTTTGTCATATATTAAGTGAGCACATAAGCATGGATTTATTCCTGGGCTCTCTATTTTGTTTCATTGATCAAAGTATGTTTTTATGCCAGTACCATATTGTTATGATTACTGCAGTATAGTTTGATATCAGGTAGTGTGACACCTCCAACTTCGTTCTTAAGATTGCCGTGGCTATTCGGGGTCTTTTATGGTTCCTTATGAATTTTAGGATTATTTATTCTAGCTCTCTGAAAAATGCGATTGGTATTTTGATAGGGATTGTGTTGAATCTATAGATTGCTTTGGGTAGTATGGCCACTGTAATGATGTTGAGTCTTCCTACCCATGTGAAAAGCTCTATACTTTCAAAAGCATTATTCATAGTCATATCTCATTGATCCTTAGAGTAACTGTGAGACAATCATTCTCAACTTCCAAATATTTTCTGTGAGGGGAAAATATCTAGTGGTGGTGTGACGGTTGTTCCATGCATACGGGTTATTTTATTATTTTGCCAGTTATGTTCTATACCGTAATACTGAAATGTACATATGTTTAATCATTCTAAAGGGAAGAATCAATTTTTCATGTGATGTATGCATAATGTCATTTTGTCTGTGGCAGTGTCCCAGAGCTTTGAAGTGCCATTTTATTTGTTTTTATTTCTCATGAGGTTGATGATTCCCACATTAGATGTATTATGTGAAATGGGAAAATGAGGAAGGGAACCAAAATGCCCCCAAAAAGGGTGTGTTTATTTAATGAGGTGTATTTTCAGAATATACAACATGACAAGTAACTTTAATGCCTTACATTATAGGTGCAGTAAACTTCCTTTCTGAAAAAGACTACCTGTTTACTCTGAAAAATTAAGTTTTAAAAAATCTTCCTTTCTTTACATTAGGATTGTGTATTTCATTAAACTGAGAATGATTTTTTGGGGGTAGAAATGTTTCATTTCAAGTTTTGAAGGCCAGGTTTTTTTTTGTTTTGATTTCTCTGTGCTACCTTGGAAATGAATAGAAGAGAATTGTGAATCTTGAGGTATAAGAAGCTACACCATAGTTACAATCTCTAATCAAAGAATAAACTATGTTTTATCTTTAATATAATGGTGTCATACCGCTTTCATGTTTGTTTGATTTGATCGCCTCCCAATGTTTGTAAAATTAGAGCTTCTCATTTGTTGCTAGGAATTCCAATATATATATATTTTTGCAACCCGTGTCAACTTCTTCTGGTTCTTATGTTCGTCAAGTCTACTCTTGAGGAGGGATTGAAACTATTACCTCTCCTTTGAAATATACTGTACATCTGTTTTTTCGTTCTCCCTCCATTAAGAATTTTTTTGTCTTTGCTTTGTATTGGTCCACTTCCTATTTTGAAATTCTTACATAAGGTTTTTAGATTTTTGGAATTTGGTTAAGTTCCTATGAGTTTTTAGTAGACAGCAATGTAAGCCTCCACTGTGATAACTCTTATAACAATATTAGCTCTTCAAAGATCACCTCGTATTTCCTTTGGCTTGTTTCATACTCTTAAGTCACTTACCCTTTAAGAAATTATTCCTTATAATTTTTTCCTTCCACAGTGGGATGTCTCAACTTAAAAAAAAAAAATCTCTTTGCTCTAAAAGAGTTTATTTAAATACATAAGATGCTTTTCACTTGTAGAAATAGAAATGTGAATGGAGTCATTTGTTTTAGCTCTTTTACTATTTGTACCTTATTACAGACTCTTGCTTTACTGGAAATTGCTCTTCTATTTTATAATTAGCATCTTATTTTTTCACCTATGGTTAATGTACCTGCTTATAATTTTATAAGATTAAGAGTGTGGGCTTTGGAATCACTGGCCATAGGTCATCTCACAGTGTAGGGGCTGTACTATCTATTCTGCACATCATTAACGCTATCTTACATTGCTTTTAAATTTGTTATGTGTCTCTGCAATCCCACTTATTAGTTTTAAGATCTTGTTTATTTCTTAAAGTAAAAGGTTACATTTTGTTTCATTTTTCACATTCTTTACAACTAATACTATGTTGTAGATACAACTTCTATGTAAACAGTTGAATTGTTAGTGCCAAAATAACTCTTCTGTCCACAAGTGGGTGTGTAAGATGAAGTTCATTCAGAAGATGACTTGTAGCCTAATAGGAAGACCTGGTTTACCTGAGAAAATAACAATCTGAGATCCAAAAGCTGAGTAGGGGTTAGGAAAAGGGTGAGGGTGAAAAGTATCCAGATGGAAGCAACAGCATGTGCAAATACCTGGAGATAAGACACTGCTTCAGCCACTTAGGGAACTAAAAGTATTTAAGAAAAAAGTGGGATACCAGGAAGTGGCAACATGTTGTGGTGCTGGAGAGGTAAGCAGGAGCAAGCTAATAAAGATCTCTGTTAAGCCCTGTTAAAGGATTTGGGCTTTAAAATTGACACCAATCTAGTGGGTGTTGGGAGTCATCTCCCTCAGTAGTTCAAAGTAAGGTCCTGGTGTAGGGTCTGATTACTATTTTGTTTGGCCTGAGCTAATTGAGGTTATTGGAGGCAGAGTTGTGATCAGCCAGACCCACCATGCTTGTGAGGTCAGGTCCATGCCACTAGAATTATTGACAAAGAATGGATAAGGATAGGTCCTCAAAGAGAAACTGGGGACTGTTGTAAGAAGTTAGATGAATGAATGCTGGGCGGAGAAAATGAGGACACACATAAACAAAGGGTGGGGTCAGTTGTGATATTAATGTTGGAAAAATTGTGTTGGAGTTGCCACCTACTGAGAGACAGAAAGAAGGGGATGTTTTGGACAGTAATAGATTAACAGCTAAACTCTGTTGAGAGAGAAGTAGAATGGCTAGAGGACTTGAGACATTAGCACTTAAAATACAGGCTACTGTAAAAGAAAGAGAACCAGTAATGTTATTCTTAGTGTAAAACTGTCTAGAATTTTCAGATAACTCATTTTCCCTCTGCTGCAGTATTCAATAATTTTGCATATATTCCATCAAACTAGGATTATCTAATGACCACTCTTCAGTTTTTTTTTTTTTTTTTATTTTGGAGATGGGGACATACAAATAAGGCATGGTAATATTAGGTTGTGACTTTCAAAATCTGATTATGCAACAAGAAAATGAAAGAAATTTCTGAATACTCTCTTTAATATATCCATTACTAGCCCTGGAGGACTCAGTTCATAGTATTCAGCTGGAAAGAGAAAATTTATGGTGTAGGGTCAATAAATTAAAAAAAGCCTGTCTTTTCTGTTTCCCACCTCATGGTAGGTCAGGAGCAGAAAGGAAGAGTACAGTGGTGTGAAACTTGTGTACAGCTTATCCCTGCTTTATATTCTGGGGTGGGGGTGAGCATTGAATAGGTGAAGAGAGAAGCTGACTGCCAAGAGGAGAGTCTTGTTCTTATTCCACATTAATAACCCTGGAAGATGAGGCTTCATCCTTGCCCCAACATGGATTTGTTTATCCTTATCCATTTGTTCATTCATTTATAAAATATTTCAGTACCTTCTTCACTGGAGCTACAAAGGTGCTGAGGCTTGCTTAACATGTCCCGCGACCAGCCTATACAAGTACAGGTGCAGTGAGGGAAGGAGAGAGATAGCAGGAAATGAAGTCACAGTGGTAGTGGGAGGGTAGATCACATAGTTATGGGTGAATCCAGGTGTGGGGCCTGAAGATTAAAAATAATTGGGGGGGGGTAAGAAAAATAATAGAAAAATTATGAATATAAAATTTCTAGGATTCCTTTCAAGGCCTTAGAAATGGATTTTGTACATGAGGACAGAGCCTTAAGCTGCTTTTAGGTTCCTGGTACATCTGCCTCAACTCATAAGACGTTGTAAGACACAATAATGGGTGACCATAACACTGCAAGCCACTGTAGGATTTTGAACAGAGAAGTGACATACATGATCAGTCTACATTTTAGAGGGATACTCAAATGTTGGTGGATAACAGACTAGCAGGACAAAGGTAGAAACACAGAGGGTTAAGAGGATACTGCACTAATGTTGAATAATGAAGTGGTCTGAATTAGGGTAGTGGCCATGAAATTAGTGAGAAGTGACCAGATGCAGTGTACATTTTGATGGTCAAGTAGGTGGGTGGGGTGGGGGTTAAGAGTTGAGAATAAGAGTTGTCACAGGTTATTCTAAGGTTTCCCCCCACCACCACCACCTGAGCAAATGGAAGGATAGTGTTGCCATTGTCATTTACTGAGATGGAGAAGTTTGTGGGAACCACAGGTTTAGGAAGGAGTATCAGGAGTTAGGTTTTAGATATTTTGGGTTTAAGGTGCCCAATAGACATTCCAAAAAGAAAAGTCAAGTAGGCAGTAGAATGAGTCTGAAGGTCTCTAGGGTGGGGGGGGGGGAGTAAGAGGGGAGAGTCTGGATTTGAGATGATAATTGAGGAGTTAGAATATAAATGCTATTTAAAGATATAAAGCTATCAGAAATTGTATAGGGAAAGGATTAGATCCAGAAGAGAAAATGTCAAGAATTTAACTATGGGGCCTGCCAATGTTTAGCAATTGGGATGAGGAGGAAACAAGGAGGATTGAAAAGTAGAGACCAGGAAGATAGAGAGCTGAGAAACATGTATCCCAAAGTCTAGTGAATAAAGATTTTCAAAGAAGGAATAATGAATTGGCGTAATGGTGTTGAGAATTCAAAGAACATGCTTTGGAACCGGTTATTGAATTTAGCCAAGTAGGGATGATTGGAGGCCTTAAATATTCTAATTGGAATGGGTTCAAGATCATCTTGGTTATTCTTAACCCTTTGCACTGACACATACATTTTAGAATTAGCTCGTTCCCACAAAGGGGAAAAAGTTGTTATTGGATTTTTATTGGATCAATAGATCAATTTGGTGAAGTGACATCTTTATAATGTGTCTTCTAACTTATCAATATGATATATCCTCCATTTTTCCTTAATTTCCCACATAATATTTTAGGTCAGTTTTTTATTGTAAGTAGTATTTTTACATTTTTGCTTTCTAATTATTCTACATAAAATACAGGCAATATTTTTCATATTGAACTTAGATTCAGTAACTGCTCATATATCCTACTAGTTTATCTGTTACTTTGGGGTTTTGTACATGAACAATCATGTAGATAGTTATTTCTTCCTTTCCAATGAACTGCCACACTCCCCCCCGCCTTTTTTTTTATTGTATTGGTTAGTATGTCTAAAACAATGTTGAATGGAAATGGCAGTAGTGAAAATCCTTGCCTCATCATCAGTTTTAGAAGGAAAGCTTTCAACCTTTTCTAATATATACAATGTCTGTCAGTTTTCCTTAGATGCCCTTTATATGATTAAGGAAGTTGCTATAAATTTCTAGCTTAAGAATTTTTATTACGGATGTTGAATTTTATGAAAACTTTCTTATTCTGCATATGCCAATGTGATCATGTATTTTTTGCCTTTGTTAATTTTCAAATGGCAAGATCACCTTATGTTCTTACCAGACTGTATTTGAAAATATTTCCTTTAGAATTTTTGCATCTGTCTTTGTGATTTTTTTTCTGATTATGTAGGAAAAGAGAGAGGAAGATGAGGGCCTGTTGGAAGGAAATAATTAAAATGATGGATCATAGTATACGAGCTGCGTAAAGATGTCATCATCTGTTTTATACACTTAATATTCTTTTAGATTTACTTATCAGATAAAGAAGTGAAAATAACAGTAGATTTGTAAGATTTTCTATCTAAGGTACTAGATCATTAATCAGCCATATAGCTCATTTTACAGTTTTCTTTGGTTGCTTCACCAAACACAACTTAATTGCAAATGCTCAGTGAGGTAAATTTTAATCTTTGGCTCCCTACTGCTTAGCCATATGATGCTTTCTGCATGAAGAGGAAGCAAAGATTTTAATTATTTGTAATTAGAATCTGATTCGGTATTACAGCATTCAAAAGCAGCCCTCTTTAAAGACATCGAGACATGAGACTGACCCCCTCTCACAGTGAGTACAAATGCCAGGGAAAACTGCACAAGGATGGTTCATGGTCTTGGCGCGTCCCAGCCTGTGTTCCAAACTCTGCGAACATCATTACTGTTGGAGCAAAAGTCGGGCCTGTTGCCAGGTCAGGCGACAGATACACTATTTCATGTGGAGAACATCCAGATCTCTGGGCCTACCCCAAGAAAGCTGCTTTCTTGGGCTTTTTCTTCCTTGGAAGAAAGCCAGAAAACTGAAAGGAAAAAACTCCCTCAGTCTGACCTGTTAGTCTGCAGCCTGCAACTTCTTTTGCACATACACAATTGTACCTGGATGTTAAATAAACATGGTAAGATTGACAAAAACATTCTTTTAAAAAGGAGTATTTTATTCCGAGATGTAGCATAAAGTAAAATAACAAACTACCTGCCTGAAAATAAGAGTTCAATCTATTAATGATCTAAGTTTGATTTTTCCCACTTTTGTCAAAAACTAAAAGTGGACTTAATAAAAACCGACAAAAGCAGTATGAATAAAAACTGATTCCATAATAAAGATATTAAGTGCTGTTAAGATACCATATAGAATTTTTATTTTTAACATTTAGTGACTGCCTTTTATTAGACTTAAGTTTTTCAATGTTAAATTTACTTTGGAAAATACCTTTTTTTTTTTTTAAATTTTGAAACGCTTTTAAAAAAATACTAGTGGTCAGAGGACTGCTTCACGTGAGAATTCTATTTTCAGTCAAAAGCTGTTTTAGTAACTACAGAGCCAGGAGGAGTCAATTATAATGGCTAGCATTAGAATAAAGAATGAGTTAAAGTATAAGCTTAGACCGTGTTTTAGATTTCTGAGTTATAATGATATTTTCCAAAAATATTTAAGACAAATTATAGTTAATAACATAATAGGAAATGCTCATACTGATAATTCAGTAAGTTACTTAGTAATAATGTGGAAAAGTAGTTTTATACCAGTACTTGAATTGATAGAGCAAATAGTTCTAATACTTGTAAACATTCACATTGAACTAAGTTGGGGGAAGTATTTTAGAGTGCTTAACACTTAAAATTACCTCAAGGCATTTTTGTAATGATTCCACATACATGAAGCAGATAATGTAATTTTGCTAGCTCAGGAACAATTCCTGTAAAAGTCTGAAGAACAGAGGGAGTTATATGTTAACTTACATTAGGAAATGGATTTTCATGAAGGCTAATCTTAAAATAGGAAGATAAAATAGATAAGGTAGAGTTCTATACTATTGTCAATTTTAATAGCATTAAGCTGTATTCTAACTTCAGCTCCACTTTCAAAATTAACTCACTATATCAGTGTTCAATGTGAATTCTGAGTAGCTGATTTTCTTTAAAGAATCAAATGTTACATTTCTTTTATACTTTGAGATGCTAGGGCATAAATCTAACTCATAAGATTTCCAAACATATTTTTTTAGGAAGTAATAGAGAAGTTCAGAGTAACACATTACTATATGTGTAATTGTCTAAATTCTTCTGACATTGTGTTATTTGGTTTGTCTTAGTCTCATTTTGCTTAGAATTTCTGATAAGGGACAGGATTTGAAGATACGGAAAAGAACTTTGCGAAATGCAAAGGGCTACACAGTTCTTCTTCTATGCTCTTCAAGTGTAGAGGTCGGGATGCCAAAAGCTGGAAAAAGATGGTGCATATTCTCTCCCACCAAAAAAAAAAATTTTTTAAAGCTTTTGCAATTATTAATGAATGTGTGCCTGTTTTCAACTCATGATCTAGCAAGAATCCTTGATTCAGCTTATCAGGAACATCTGCCTTACACATCTTTAGAGCAAGCCCCATGGTCTTGACTTCTTGAGAATGTGGAAGAAGAAAGGGTATTTACTCTGTAATACTTGACCAGTGTGCCCTTTTACCTGTCCACACACATAGAAGGGAACTAGAATTTCTTGCTGGATGCAGGATTAATGAGAGTAATTTGAGGGTTTTCAATGCCCCCTTTTTTACTTTCGGAGCCACTAGAGTGAAAAGATAGTACCAGATCTTTCTGAAGTCTCTGTACCGTAGAACTAAATGCATTTATATACAAATCTTAGCTCTATATTTCTGTAATGCAAGGAGGACTAGACCCTTTTTTTTTTTTTTTTCATGAATATGACTAGCTGGTTCCTCTTTTGGTTTTGTAGGAGACAGCATTTTCCATTATGAATCTGGTTACTAAATTCTTAACATTCTACATGTATTACTACATATGACCTTTAGAAGAGTCATGCGAAGTGGAATTCAGATGTAATACTTGATATTGAGAAAATCTGAATTCATTTCTTTGTTATGCCACTTATTTAGAAGGTGGCTGATGAAACTTCATGTAACCTGTGTCACATGTCTGTGTTTCAAAATGTGCACTGTAATAGTAACTGATTCAGGGATGCAATGAGGACTAATGATATAATTCTTTTATGCTTAAAGTTTCAGCTGGCCACAAGGAAGTCCAAAATCCTTTCCACATTTATTAGTAGTAGATGGGGTTCTAATTAGTCATTGGTGAATGTCTTTGAAATAAAGCTATAAAGTCTTTTATAAGCTATGTGTCACAATTCTATGAGATACTGAGATTTCTAATAATATTGACATCATGGAGGACTATAGATTTTCAGAAGTTTTTGTCATAGAATACTACTGTTTAAAAACTTAATAGGCTCCAATTTGTATTTTATTATGTAATTATGGGCAGTTTACTTAAGTTTCCTGTACCTCGCTTTCTTCATATATACAATGATGGTGATACTACCTACCTTATAGAGTTGTTCATAATATAAGAGATAAGTGTACTGGTACTTGGTACATAGTAAGCACTCATTAACTTTTTTTTTATTGCCAGCTCAGTCTGGCAACATAGGATGTGTAATAGATCCAGAACACAGTTTAAATCAGAAGAAAATATGAGTTAGATTTCACAATATCTGATATAGTCATTCTTTATTTGTAAAGCACACCAATTCTTTGAACTGGGAGTCCTGTTGGGCATCTTAAAGTGTTGATGTCTAGAATATGCTTCATTTAATTTTATGCTCTTATTTAGAATGAGTGGTTATGTGCTATTGGACAAATATAAAACTTGTTTCCTCATGTGACCAGATATAGAGCATTAGTATCAATTCTAGCCACTGTACTGAGACCAGAGTGAATGTTGTACTTGATATTAGGAGAGTCAAAGGTAATCCCTTCACCTTTGAATTTCTGCCGTTGTACATTACAATTTGTATTACATTTACCTGTAAGTTCTGCTCAGGTAAGCCTTTTGTGTTTTTTTCTCAATATATTCCTTAATATATTCCTTTTTTCCATCTTTTTCTCTCTGTCTTGCTTTTTTCCCATCTCCCTCTCAACTTTCCATTATCTTTCCTTTTCCCCCTCTTACTCTTTTGATCCTTTTCATGAACATTTATTGAGCACTTACAAGAGGAGAACACATTACTCAAAAGTGTTCTCAGTCTTTAGAGAGTTTAGAGCTTAATGGTCGTGGTGGTAGTGAGTGTGTTTAGTCATAGTCTAGTGGGCTATGGCTTGGTCTTCATCTTATGAGCAATGAGGATTCATGGGAATTTCATGAATAGGATGAAATAAAAGTGATCTTCCTAAAAATAAGTGTTTTTGGACATAAATAAAGGATGAATGGGAGGGATAAGAGATTGAAAATGGTGGGACCATTTGGGAGATTGTGTCTAAATTTTGCATTTTAGTTTTCTAATGTTCTAAGGTGATAAAGACTGAATGAGTTAACAGGCAAGGGCATTGTTGACAACAGGCACAATACAAGGAATATTTGGAAGGAGAAATGGCAGAACTTGATGGTCATATCCAAAGAGTGAAAGAAAGATAGAGTCCAATGGTAGTGTGCAGTTTAGTGTGAGTTATAGCTATCAGGAGGTAATTGCTTATATTAATAAAAATAGGGAAACTGGGAATAGAAGAAAATAATGGGTGAAGTTTTGTACATGCAAGAAGTATTGGTTTCTAATTATGTTGTGTAACAATATTTTTTTTGACAAAGCAGGGATTCCTTTTTTGTTTTTTTAGTTTTTCCCTTCTATAAGGTAGATATGTTAATTGTTTCTTCCCACAATGGTGAAAAGTGAAGAGATGCAGGAAAACTAATAGGTTGCCTACACCTAAAATAAGTAATCAGTTATGTTAACTATTGTCATCAAATCATTAAGCCAGAAGCATAGAGCTAGTTAGATTTATATTGTATTCTGTTCTAATATCAGATTCTCAGTCCCCTGCCACTGATAAGAATTGAGGCCAGGTTTCAGGGTACCACTCTGACAGAGTATAGCTAGGAACCTCGTTTTGTAGATTGTAATTCTACTCAAAGTTAGCACACAATCTTATTCTATCTTAAAGAAATTTACACACGCAGGCCAACCAGATTCTTGATGAGGAGACTGGCTGGTAGCTGTTTCATGTTAATGGTGGAATACTAGACCTCTTCTCATCAAAGAACCTATCTGCAATGAGGTAAGGAGCTAATACCACAATGTAAATCAACATACTGCCCTCATTCTCAAAGTTTTGCTATAAAAAAATTGTGAGGTAAACTTAACAGTATATTGAATAAACCACTTTTGAACTGCATATGTAGAAGACCACAAATTTTCAAAACTAAGATAACTAGATGTCTTTTTTTAAGTAAATGAAGATCAATTTTTAAATTATATTGAATCACATATATTAGAGAATTGGTCAGAGGAATCTTTTTCCCTAGGTGTGGAGTGTTCAAGTAGAAATATGTGTTTTTAATTACATTATGGTTTAACAGTTTTTTAGTAGTTTATATTTTCATGGATTAACAATCTCCTTGCATTCTAGAATACATTATGCTATCTTAAGGGTGTAATGAGATGTCATGAGGTGTAATGTCACTGATGTAATTTAAATATTTTATGTTCTAGTGGGAAGATTATTACTGTTGTATGATGTTTGTGATTCGGTGGTTTGGTTTGGTCTAAATTAGTTTTGGGTTATAATACACTTGTTATTAATAAAGGACAAGACATCATTTTAGCATTTGACTTGATGGAACATAAATAGAAGTACAAACATTGCATAGAAATGATGTAATTGAATTGGTAAATGAGCTTTGAATAATGCCCATTTATTTAGGGTATTTGGAAAGGTCATGTTATCATGTGTTACACTTCAGTATAAATAGCAGAAAAAGGTAATGAGATTAAATGTTTAGCATGTAAAATAGTTATAGATGCTGTTTTTAAAAAACTGCAATTTAAAAAATAACAGTAATAAAATAAACTAGTTGTGATGATTTAAAGGGTGCTAAGATGTTAGAATTTGACAGTTTTACTGCCCACTTGCTCAGTTACACCTACCTAGTACAGCCAATGCTAAAAGTTTGAGGCATATACTTCCACACTCTTTTGGCTCATTATATAAATTTTTATGAATATGTATTTGTATATTTTGTGAAAGTTTTTACAAAAATAGGATCATACTTTACATATTATCACTTACATTTTGTTTTTTAATTTAAAAACGTCATGGACATCCTTTTATATCAAAACACAGACCTAATTTATTTAACAGCTGCATAGCATTCCATTATTCGATTTCTGTGTTGAGGATTGTTAGTTTTAAATGCTTTAAATTGAGTGTTTTGGATTTTTAGTTATAAAAGCCATTCATTTGAAAAATCAACTTCGATGAAAAACTTTCTAATATTCAATGTATATTTCATTTTATTGTCTTACTACTTTAGTAACTACTGAAACAATAACATTTAATAGTGATGAGAGCTGTCATATTGTTTTAACAGCAATTAGTTTTGTATGCTACTATTTGCTAAGAATGTGTTTATAATTATTAATACAATTATAATACATATAATTTATGTCATGAATATATGATCCAATATGAAATATTATAGGACCTAGACAAAAACCCATGTGCAGCCATATAATTCTGCTCTCAAATGCCCTCCCATTTTGTCCACCTGCCTCTCCACACCTGAGGCAACCATCTTTCTAAATACCCATGTTTGTCATCTTGCTTTCTTCTTAGTTTGTTGTATCCAAATGTATTTGTAAAAGTAAATAATTTTATTTTGGCTTTTAAACTACATAAAATGTTATATTTAATTTCTATCACTTTTTTTTTTTTACTTAGTGACAAGATTTGTACTGTCTTGTGTTGATAAAATATGAAATTAAGTTTTGTCTAAATTCAATCGTTTTGACATACTCTTGAAATACTCTCATCTTCTGTAGAGATTAAATTCTTGAGCTCTTTATTGATAGCATGTATTTGGTTTTAAATATTCTTTTTTTTTTCTTTAATCTTCATTGTTAAACAGTATCTTTTAATGATCAAATCACTGACTTTGGAGCTGGAGCCCCAGGATTTGAAATTCAGATGTTCTGCATATTAGTTAATATATGGCTAGATTTTAATGACCCAGTTCTATAAAACTTTTGTTTTAATTTTCATTTTCTTGATTATCAGTAATTTTTGTCTGTTTCATACATTTATTCCTTTAAGTTTTATCTTTTGTGAGTATTCAAGTCTCCCTTATTTTTATTGTCTTTTTTCTTATTGATTTGTAGTGATTAATTGTGTAATTTCTGTATAAGCCCTTTGTTGTTTTTATTTATATTGCAAACACCTTCTCCTATTTCTTAATGGTGTCTTTTGTTGAACACAAGTTTGAAGTCTTAATTTAGTCAAATAAATAGTCTTTATGATTACTGTTTTTAAGGAATCCTTTTCTTTCTTTTTAAACTAAGATCATGAAGATATTGTCAGTGTCTTCTAAAAGCCTCATGAAACAACTTTGAAATTCTTTTTTTTTTCAATTCTTAGAGTATTTGAAAGAGTAATATTCTTTAAGTGTTTAGTGGTATTTGTTGGCGAAGCCCTTTGAGATTGGATTTTTTGGGAAGGGTTGATCAGGATTCAGTTTTTTAAAAGTTACATAGGTATTTAGGCATTCTAATTCTTTTTGGGTCAGTTTTGGTTGTTTTTATTTTTTTCCAGAAATGTTCTAGAACACATTTCTTCCAAAATTTGCATTGAGTTGCTTATAATCCTATTAATGTCTATAGGATCATGACGTTGTCTATTTTCCCTTTTTTATTCCTTCAGAATTGAATCTTTAAATTTGAAATTTATATTTTTGCTTGAGATGTTTTTCCCTCTGCTACATTATCTCCTTCAATGTTTTCATTCCAGTTTGGAATTTGTATTTGTTTTATAATTTTAGCCTGCACAGAACCATCTATTCCAGCTTTCTGTCAGTCTGACTCTTTCAAGTCACAGTGCTTCCTTAATTGGATTTTGTTCCTGTTTTACTTACTATTGTTAGCCAGAGAGATGCTTGATTTCTTAGCATCCAGGTGGAACAGGCTTTGAGAGATTTCTCAGATAGTGAAATATTGACATACTTCGATAACTAATCATTTTTCTGTTTCTATGAATTTATACTTCATAAGTAAAATCACATAGGATTTGTCTTTTTGTGATGGGATTATTTTACTTAGCAAGATTGTTTTTATCAACAATTTTATTTATTTTATTATGGTGACATTGGTTAACGAAATCCAGTAAGTCTCAGCCGTATAATTCAATAGTAAGGCATATATATGTTGCATTGTGTGTTCACCACCCATCTTTCCGTCACCACATATTTGACCCCTTTTACCCCATCTACCTCCTCCTTCCCCCTCCCTTCCTTCTCTCTGGTAATCACTAGTCTATTGTCCATTTCTATGAGTCTCTGTTTGTCATATTTGTTGCTTTTAGGTTTATATCCCACATATAAATGATAGCATGTGGATTTCAACTTATGTCTGGCGTATTTTGCTTAGTATGATTATCGCGAGGTCCATCTATGTTGTTGCAAATGGCAGTATTTCATCTCTTTTTATGACTGAGTAATAATCCATTGTATATATGTAGCACAGCTTATTTAGCCAATCATCTATTGTAGGACACTTGGGTTGCTTCCATGTCCTGGCCACTGTGAATAATGCTGCTATGAACATTGATGGGCAAATATCTTTTCGGATATGGGTTTTCAAGTCTTTGGGGTAAATACCCAGTAGAGGGATTGCTATATCATATGGTAGATCAATTCTTAGTTTTTTAAGGAGCCTCCATACTGTTTTCCATAGTGGCTGTACCAATTTTCAGTCCCACCGGCAGTGTATGAAGGTTCTTTTTTCTCTGCATCCTCTGCAACACTTGTTATTACTTGTCCTGTTGAGATCAGCTATTCCAACAGGTTTGAGATGGTATCTCATTGTGGTTTTGATTTGTATTTTCCTAATAGCTAGTGATGATGAGCATCTTTTCATATGTTTATTGGCCATTCGTATGTTCTCTAGCAAGAAGTGTCTGTTCAGGTCCTCTGCCCATTTTTCGATTGAATCATTTGATTTTTTGTTATCGAGTCGTATGAGTTCTTCGTATATTTTGGATATTAGGCCCTTATCGGAAGCATTACTTTAAAATATTTTTTCCCATTCGATACTTGTCTCTTTACCTTGTGGACGGTTTCTTTTGCTATGAGAAGCTTTTTATTTTGATGTAGTCCTATTCATTATTTTTGCTTTTACTTCCCATGCCTTTGAGGTCAAAGTACCAAAAAGTAGAAGTACTTAGCAAGTTTTATACATGTTGTAGCATGTAACAATTGTAACAATTTCCTTTATTTCCTTTAATGAATTTTAACAATAATTCATAGTGTATGTGTGTGTGTGTGTATATACACACACACCACATTTCATTTATCCTTTTATCCATCAGTGGCCATTGGGTTGTTTTCACCTTAGACTATTTTGAATAATACTACAGAAAACATGTGTATAAATCTCTCTTCAAGACCCTGCTTTCAATTCTTCTGGATATAAACTCAAAAATAGGGGATCTTCTCTTCTGATAGAGTGCCCAGATTGCATGGTACTTCTAGCTATAATTCTTTGAAGCCTCCTTCATTTTGTTTTTCAAAAGCAGTTGCACCATTTTATATCTCACCAATAGTTTGCAAGGATTCTAATTTTTCCGCATCTTTGCCAATACTTCTAGTTTTGTTCGTTTGCTTGTTTTGTTTTATTTTAAATAGTAGCCATCCAAATGGGTGTGAAGTGATCTCATTGTGTTTTTGATTTGGATTTCTCTAATGATTTGTAATGTTAAGCATCTTCTCATGTTTATTGGCTATTCATATGTTATCTTTGGTGAAATGTTTATTCAAGTCCTTTGCCCATTTTTTTTTAATCGGGTTATTTTTGTTGTTGAATTCTAGGAGTTTTTTTTTTTTTTTTTTAATGTTCTGGATATTAACCCCATACCAGAGATATGATTGCAAATATTTTCTTACATTTAGTAGGTTGCCTTTTCATGATGATAGTTTCTTTTGCACAGACATTTTTTAAATTTGATAAGGTCCCATTTCTTTTTTGTTTTATTGCCTGTGCTTTGGCTTCATATCAATAAATTATTGCCAAATCCAATGCCATGAAGCTTTTCCTCTGTTTTATTTTAGGAGTATGAGTTTTGGGTCTTACTTTTAGTACTTTAATTCATTTTGAATTAATTTTTATAAATGCTGTAAGAGTCTAATTTCATTCTTTTGCATGTAAATATCTAGTTTTTCTAACACCATTTGTTGAAAAGACCGTTTTTTCCCGCATTGAATTGTCTTGGTACCCATGGCGAGCATCATTTAACCATATACATAAAGATTTATTTCTAGGCTCTATGTTTTAGTCCATTGGTCTATATGCTATGAACATTCTTAAATCTTTTTATGGACATAATGTTTTCCTTCTCTTAGGTATATATCTAGGAGTAGAATTGTAGGGTCATGGGGAAGATACATGTCTAACTTCACTTAGAAATTGCCAGATAGTTATCCAAAGTCGTCATAACAATACTTGGTATTTCGTTTTTTGTTGTTTGTTTTTAATTTTAGCCATTTGGATAGATAGAGCCACTTTGTTCCTTGGTTAAATTGTTATTTGAAGCACTTAAGGTTACCTTAAATTTAACCTTAAACATGTGTTTACTATTTTCTCTTCCTGCTAGGGCATAAGCTTTATGAGGTGCTCTTTGCTCCTCTATTTATAAATGTTTCCTGACATACAGTAGGTACTCAATAATGTTTGTTTTGTATAAAATGAACAAATAAAACATGAATATTTACCTCAATATTTACTTTCTTACTGAAAGTGCTGTCATTTGTATATAGAATATTTATCCAGGTCTTCTCCAGAGCCCAATAATTGGTCATGGATATTTTAGTAGTTGAATCATCCCAAGAGAAAAAGCTCATAGGACATAGTTTAGGACTATGCACTCAATTTGCCAAATTTCTAGAATTTCCCACTGCAATAAACTTTAAGACCTAAGAGCATAGTAATATTAAAAGATAGGATGGTTGTAGGAATTAGAAAAAGTTCATCTGTGAAACAATGTTTAAGAACTTTAGTGTCTTTCTTGTAACCATAGGATTAGGTTATTTAAAATAAAATGAATTATTTTTATTAGGGAATACAATTACATTTATGTCTAATTTTTATAGTATAATTCTCAATTATTTTGGTATTGATTATCTGGTTTATGAACTATCTAAGACAGTATTTCTTCTTACCTAATTATTTTGTTTCATTTTTCTGTTCAAAATTATTTCACCAGGAAAATTAGAGAAAAATGAGAAAGGAAAGGGGAGAGTATAAGAACAATTTAAAGGAGAAGGAAAATAGGACACAAACCCATGCTGCCTTTGATTTTTTTTTTATTAGCACGAATAAGAATTTATAAATGGCTACAATAAATGAATAGGTATTAAAAATGGTTGCTGTAATAATCTCCAATGTTCAATGATTTCAATGCTGTGTTTATATAGCAAACAAAGTAATCAGATATTTTATATAATCAAGTATTATAAAATTTATATCATTTGATTTTCTGAGTTTGAAAAGCTCTTGTTATATGGTTTCATTTTCTGTTATTCTTGGTGCTCTTGACATATAACAAAAATGTTTTTTATATGTGACATTTTATCCTACAAAGTGTGATTATTCTGTAGTAAGATTAAATGCGATTGGTAAATTAATGACCAAATTTACTTACTGAGGAAAACATAAGGACTCCTTGATTTGTCTTTTCTATAGTGTGGTTAATGTTTTTGAATAGTTGTAACTGTTAAAAGAAGACAATGTAGTTTTGGTAGTGTAATCTATGAAAATATGAACATTTTATTACTATGAATAGTAATGCTCATGATAATGCTGAATAACACTGTTTTAAACATTTTTGTCCTTTAATCATTTCACATTGAAAGTAGATGTTTAGATACTACTTTTGACTATTCGGTGTCATATTTTCAGTCACAATTTAAAGATTTCACCTCATATTCTTTTTTTGCCCCCAGAAAGTCAAATAAAGAAAACCACTTTACCCTTTCGTAACTACAGCAACATGAATGAAGATCTTAATATAAAGAAGGCAATTGTTCTAGGATACCCTTCAAAAAATGCATCACTGGAAAATGAAAGAGGTCAATTACATTCCAGGAAAAAACGTTTTTTATCATATCCAAGATACGTGGAAGTTATGGTTACAGCTGACGCCAAAATGGTTCATCATCATGGACAGAACTTGCAGCACTATGTACTAACTCTAATGTCAATTGTAAGTAAACTTAACAGGTATTTTATATTTTCTAAATGTTTGATGTAATATTTTTTTCACATTTAATAATTAAAAAAGTTTTCCCAAACTCTAAATGTAAGTGAATTTTATCTACGTTTAATGCAGAAATAAGTCATTGAAATTTAGATTAGTTAGATATATAGCAATTATTCATTCCATTCTGTTACTTGGACAACTTTCTAAAACATTAAAAACTCTGAAACCACTTGTAGAAAATGCTTGAATGATTTTACATTAATGGCTTCTGCCCCCTAGTGACAGGGGAGATCCTAGTAGCATTGATCTTTTTGCCCCTTAAATCTGAATTTTTAAACCTCACCCTATTTTTACACAGAGGGAAGGGGATATTATGTTTACTTCTGATACAATTATCAAATCAGAAATTGAGACATATGATATTTTAAGTTATAAATGTATTTATGGGGATAAAAGGATAGGCTATTACTAATAGAGGTGCTTTAGCAAATTTATGATGTGAGATCACAGTAGCTATGAAAGTTCCTTATCTGATGTTTATATCTCTATTGAACAGTGATGGTGACAGTATCTATAGGACAGAATTCTAGTGCCAGGGAAGAGCACCACTTCTGTGTTAGTGGTAGCACTCTGTATCTGATCCGTACATACATATAGATATACACACACACGTGCGTATCAGTTGTCTGGAACATTCCTAGATTTAGGCCTGCTGTTACTAAAAGCCCTGTTTTATCCTCAGAAGTATCCTGGTTTAGTCGATGAATAATTATGAGTGCCTGTTTATATAGATTCAGGGTACCGAAACATATTTTATGGCTGGAAATACCTTTATTCACATACAGAGAATTCAGGCCCACTTGATTAAAAAGACTTGGCCAGGACACATATGTATATATATAGTAAAATATTATGTTGCATACTTAAAACCAATACAATGTTATATGTCAATTATCTCAATTTATATAAATGGCTAAAATGATAAAGAAGAAGGCAGACTCTAAACATGTCATATGTGAACATTCGCTGAAACTATATAGAAATTATTTCAAAATGATTGATCAGTTAATGGTGATAGTAATTTTTTCATGCTTTACTTGAAGTAATTTTGCCTAGAATTTTCCTAAAAATATTTAAATAATGTAATTCACATCATTTCTTCACCTTTCACTAAATAGCTATGAAATAATGCTACTATTTTGATACAGCTAAAGAACTATGTACTCTATATGCCAGGGAAATACATATTTCAAGAATAAAAGATTAAATACAGTTCATTAGATTAGTAAAAATTCTAATACATAGCGCATAAAATGTAGTGATTACAGTAATATATTTACAATGACACATGGCTTTATAACCATATGCTCATTCATCTGCCTGGTTCTCAATTCAGCTTAATCGAATAGTTATTCAATGATAGCACCTTTTAAACATTAAAATATAGTACAAGGTACATATATTAAGTATGAGCATGTAGATTACGAAGATCAATACTTAAAGCAAAAGAAATTGTAGACAGTTAAATGGGCAAGATGACTTTAAAGAAACATAATTTTAATATAAAAGCAAAATGTCAATCTGAGGTTTTTTTGGGGTGTGTGTGTAAAGAATTGTTTAAGTTGAACCATCTGTATTTGTTTCTTTTACCCCAAGAAAAATGAGTTTTTTAAGGGTAGAGAATGCCTTGTTCATCTCTGCAATGCACACAGTGTTTGACAGGCACTAGATATTTAATAAATATTTCAAGAATTAATGAAACTGATCCTTCGCTCTATATTGAGCATATTATGTTAACTAATTTGAAACACATGAACTAAAACTAGTATTATATCTAACATATGCCTTTTATTCTGAAAAAGTTTTATAAGTAGTAATAACTACCATTGATCCCTATGACCCAGCCCTAATCTAAATGCTTTCTGTGCACCATCTCATTGAATCCTTAGAGCAGTTTGATAAGTAGATATTATCAAAGAGTGGCAGTTGGAATCTGAGCCTGGGTCTGTTTAAGTGAGGTAACTATGCTTTATAACATTACCCAAACTGCATATGTCACATTACATTTTAAGGAAATTGTGCTGTAGTGATATATTTAAAACTCCACTGTTAGAACACTGGGAATATGTTTCCAAATCCCACCTGGTAGTTTGGTTCTCAATACAGGTACAGCATCTTTGTCCTTCTGAAAGTGAAAATACTTTTGTGGTTAAATATTTTATTGCTAATGTTATAACAATTAGATTGCCATTTGTAGTCAACATATTTAGGGCAATGAGTAGAGAAATTAGCCCTTTAGATAATTCATTAGGCTTAAGTTATTTTCTCTGGAGTACTGGGAATGCATGATCACCTGTGACATAGAAGTCTTCACAACTGTTTTATTTTTAGGAGAAAAAAACCCTTGTGCATACCTTTGAGGTATAGTTTACCTTGTAATTTGACTTAGAAAAGCATCTACTTTTAAACTCACAGAATCAAAGTACAACTCTGAAGTCACAAATATGAGTATACTTCTTTTCTACACTAGGTATATATTTTAAATTTGCATGGAAAATGAGTATCAATTCAGCTATAGATTTCCACAGCCCCCATTTTAAAGAAGCAATATTGCAGTGTTAACAGACATGCTTGAAATCACCAATCATCTGATTGGCCTAGTCTTAACTTACTCTCTACCTTACAGGGGCATCCACCACTTTTGCCATAAATGACACCCTCAAAGCCAAAGACATGGTTTCAGGTAGAGATGACACCTGTATCTGGCTGCACGGCTAAAACAATAGGAAAGGTGCTAGAATGTGTAAGTCCAAGCCGACCTTGCAGTGGTAGCATTTTCAGAGATGCTTTTGGCTCTGGGTCTGGTAGACTCTGTATGGCACTAGAAGCAGCAGGGGCAGTCATGTTACTCATTTTGCTCAAGCAGCTTTGGCTAATGGAGCGAGGGCCCCACCATGGTATTTCTAGCAAACGAATCTCCACAAGATTAGGAACCATGTCGCTTCTAACTAACAAAGTACAGAGTAGATGCTGAACATTTATTAAATGAGAGAAGTAGCATCTCCTGAAGCAATTGCTGTCTTATTTGGGCAGTGGTCCAGGAGATGGTGATCCAGGTTTCGGAAGCACTTTTCATTGCTCAGGTGGTCCAAGTCCATGGAGTTATGTCTCAAGGATTGCAAGGCAGAGGCGTTAGCCATGGAAGACATTTTTACTGCATTGGGAACCTCTGATAGCTACAAGAAGAGGATAGTGAAATGGGTGGCACCTTAACTCACAAACTGAGCCCATGCAAAGTGCCTCATAGACTTTGAGTTCTCCAATTGTGGAGACTTAAGGATTAGGTTGTGACCCATGACCTCTCCTATGTGTCTCTGTATGATTCTGGAGTGAATCTGCTTCCATGGATCCAGTAGTGCTAAACATTAAAAGTCATAAGCATACTCAGAATTGGAAATATGCAACCATGGCAGGAAAAATTGGGTAAAACTATCAAAAAAGAATAAGTAAAACATATTTTTTATGGAGTATTGTGGGCACATGAACTGTGGATTGTGACACAGAATTAAGTGAATTTCTTGCTGAATAATCCAGAACAGTATTTTCCAAGCTCTAATGCATGTTCAAATCACTTGAGGATCTTGTTAAGATGCAGATCTTGACTGACTAGTCCAGTTTGGGGCCTGAGATTCTTCATTTCGAATTTGCTCCAGGCAATATAGTGATACAGTAGCAAAGGTTAGGATACTGGTTCTCAAAGTTGGCTGCATATTGGAATGATTTTAAAAAATGAGGAATTTTAAAAGATATTGATGGCTGGGTCTCAACCCTAGAAATTCTGACTTAATTGGTAAGGGATGTGGCCTGAGTGTCGGGATTTGTGAAAATCTCTCTAGGAGATTCCAGTGTGTAGCTCAGTTGGAGAATTGATGCTCTTGGACTGGTTTCAATTTGCTTTTGAGAAGAAATATTCATGCTAGGCATCTAATCCTACACTTCTTTCTTTGCAGGTTGCGGCAATCTACAAAGATTCAAGTATTGGAAATCTTATAAACATAGTAATTGTAAAATTAATTGTAATTCATAATGAACAGGTAAGAAACAATCCTGAAATTAGTACTCTTAGTTGTGGTAGGCTCCTAGCACATTTATATATAAATCACAAAACGTACTAGAAATGAGGATTTTTAAAAATTTATGTTTAAAAAACTTGAAAGTGGTGAACTTAACTTTTTCTGTTGTGATGGAAATAAAATGGAATAACAGCAGAGGAAGTAACAAAAGTGTAAGATTTAAAACATCCGGGTATCCACTTTTATAATCTTACTGTTGAAGGATTTAAAAGATGATAATTTCTGGAAGGTAGTTTTTGATCCTAAATATTGGATGGTTATATTGAGAGGGTCTAATTAAGTTCCGTTTTGGTCACAGTGACTCAAGTATTGCTAAAATACGTTTGAGATATGAGGGAGAGATATTGACACTTCATTTTCCTATGAAAATGCTGTTTTTGATAAATTGTGTGGGTGCTGGCAAGCTTCGAAGGAAAAGAGGCCATTAATATTTTGATGTAATATTGCATATTTTTGTGTGCAGGAAGGACCAGTCATTAGTTTTAATGCAGCTACCACGTTACGCAACTTTTGTTTATGGCAACAAACACAGAATGTTCTTGATGATGCTCACCCTTCCCACCATGATACTGCTGTTCTTATCACTAGGTACAGTTTTATAAATATAACTCCTCTAATCGCAATTATTTTCCATTTCCTCCTGCATGATCAATCACTGGTACTTGTAACCTTAATTCTTTATCAGTAATACATTGCAGTGTTCTATGAGAACTTGTATACAAAAGATACTATTGAATGAAAGCATTCTTCTATTCTTTGAGACCAGAACACTAGTTGATTCCTTAGGAAATTAGCAATGTTAGGTGGTAATGGTTTGACCTAAACAAAATAAGTATTATATTAGTGGCAATAAGAGAATTAGGAAGAAGATTCAGAAATTAACTTAGTTATGGAACTGAGAACAGATTTTGTTCATTCCCCACTTGATCACTTGGAAAGAAGAGCTTTCTAATTTATTTCATTGTCTAATAAAATGGTCCTGCTACTTAAAAGAATCTGTTCCTTGTTTTGATGCTCAGTGCATGTCTTAATTAGTAGGCTGATTTTCTAGGGTTTTCTTCAAACTTATTATATAGAAAACAGCTTCTGCTATTATAAAATGATTATTTACAAGCCGCTATATGTGCTAATTTACACCTTTGTTTAAGCAACAATGATACTACCAGAATATTTAGATTCTAGGTTTGTTGTCCTTGTTGCTGGTTGGTTGAACAAAGGGAATAAATCTCTCACTTGAGGGTCAGACTTGGAGAAATCTCAGCTTTCTAGAACCTCGAAGTTAAAGCCTTTAGTCCATATATAACTGGGGGTATATAATCCTTGTGCTTTATCTCTTTGGAAAACTAAAGCAGAATTGACTTAATTTTATATACAGTATTCTATTATCAGTCCATGGTTCTGCTGTGGACTATAGTTAGAGGCCAAGCAGCAAAAACTGGAGATAACAAAGATGGGAGGGAGAAAAGGGCTGTGGGAGGAGACCATGAGGAAAGACACAAGACAACTGTCAAATTGAATGGTTAGAGACTAACCATTCACAAGCAACTTGATAACATCTGAGAACATCATTATTTTGGAGGAAAAAATAATCGCTGAGGCTCATAATGACATTGAGACTTCAAGAAAAGAGTGTATTTCATACTACTGCATAAGTAAATGTGGAGAGGTGAAAAATACACTTAGAAAACTTTTCATTGAACTCGGTTAAACTTCAGGGATTTACAGCAGTCACTTTTATATAGCACTCATTGCTATGCACAAATGATATATTACTCCACGTTTAAATTTATTGAGAGCTTATGAACTGGATTTTGGAAGTCAGTTTGTAGTAATGGTCACTTCATAGTTAAAGCTTTTTTTGGCTTGTTACAAAAATATTTTCTGAAAATACTTTAAAATCTTTTGTTTTAAGGGAAGACATTTGTGGAGCTAGAGAGAAATGTGACACACTAGGTAAGTTATTTTGTAAATTAAATATAGCCTATATAATTTTTTACTGAATTATTAGATGTAATGTTTAGATTTTCTTTTTCTTTGACTTTTCAATCATTTTGATCAGTTGTCTTAATGATTATAGTCATCAGTATTTGATTCTGCTTCTATAAATTTTAGAGAATAACTAATTTTCATATGCCAATTACTAAATATCAATTGCTGTGCAAAGCCTGACACATTTTAAAGTGTTTTATTACATTTGGTTCATACCAAATAATACATAGTAACCTATATACAGATTTAAAGCAAAAATGATAAAATGAATAGCCATGAATCTACCACAAGATTTAAGAGCTAGAACTTTATCAATAGTCCACATCCTCTATTCCCTTTCATTTCCCCAAGAGGTAGCTAATACCATGAATTTTGTATGTGCCATTTCCTTCCATCTTTTGAAAAACAGTTTTATTACATATGTAGGTGTTCCTAAAGAAATTGTTTGGTTTTGCTTTTTTTTGAGCTTTGTAGTTATAGTTAATGCATTTTCACTGTTGTATAATATTTTATCCATAGTTCACATGTCCTATATTCTGTCAGTAAATATTTGGACTGAGTATAACTGTTCTATTACCTTCATTGTAAGAGCTAAGGTATATTTTTACGATTAGACTCTCTATGTCAATAAATGTGATAATTTTCAACTTTATAAGATTTACCAAATTATTTTCTAAAGTGGTTGTATCAATTTACATATTTATAGGGTATCAATATTACTTTTGATTATATCCATATAAACACAAACTACCTGTAGATTTCTCATTTTCGCCGATCCAAATGTTATATATTTCATTGAAGTAATAATTTTGGTTCCATGATTACTAATAAATTTGAGCATCTTTTCATATATTTACTGTCCATTTATAGTTCCTTTTCTGTGAAGAGTGAAAGAAATGAAAGACACATTACCTATTTTTCTGCTATGGTATTTCTCATTTTCTTTCTGTTTTTTCTCTGTTCTTTATAACTTTCTAATACCAAACCTTTTAGGTTTATATGTATTGCAAATATATTTTTAAACATTTATTTCTTAGTCTTAATTGTTTGTGTATGTGGATGTGTGTGTGAAAATATATAATGTAGACAATTTATAATTTTATGGTTAGCAATTTTGTATCTTATTTAAGAAACCTTTTTGTAGTTCAAAGTCTAAACATCCTGTTTTCTTGTAAACATTTAAAAATTTATCCTTTCACAAATCTCTAAAAAGGTAGGAATAATTTTCTTTGATGCGATATCAGGTTGAGATCTACTTTCATTAGTTCCATTTCTATTTGAATAACCCATTTCCTCATTGAATAGTTCACCTCCTTTCCTTAGAATCTGCAATGTTATATGTAAAATTCCATTTTTTTTAGTGGTGTCTGCAAATCATCCCACCATTCCATTAGTCAATATTTTTTATTTAGTCCATGCACATTATTTTAATTTTTATAGCCCTATAATAAATCATGATAATTGGTATGGTATGTAATTACACCTTATTTTCTTTAAGACTATTTTGGCTGTTTTTGATCCTCTTCCATGACAATTTTAGACTAGCATGTCAAGTCATTATAAAATAATAATTTGTGCATTTATGTAGGTCTTTTTAAATGTCTTTGAGTAGTATGTATATTATTTTAAGCCTGTCATGCAAACTTTTGTTAGACTTCCATCTTTTATTAGTGTATATGGTGTATGTTGATTGACAGAAATTCAATAGATTATTTGGTTTATTGATTTTAAAATCCAGCTACCTGATTCACCACTTTAATCTTCACAATTTATCTAGATTTTTTTATGTGAACAGTTATATTATTTGTGAATTATGACAGTTATCCTTCTTTAATCCTTGTAATTTTTTTTCTTACTGTAAGAAAAAAACCTCTTGTATGAATAGAAGTGATAATACTAGCCCCTTTTTTCTACATTTTAAAGGAAATTCTTATAAAGTTTTACCATTAAGAATAATATTTGCCATAGGTTCTTGGCAAATAAACGTATGCTAGATTTCTGAGCCTTTAAAAATGATGTATGCTTTAATTTCTTAAAAGTTTTGCACACATTGAAATGATCATGTAATTATTATATCAATCTGGGAATTCCTTTCACAGATTTTTCTCATGCTAAACCAATCATGATCATGGTTTTTCTTTTTGCCTTTTTTTTTAACACACTGCTAGATTCCATATAATGCATATATTTTCAGAAGTGAAATGACCCTTTATATTTGTTTAATTTTGATACCAAGGTTTTAGTTGCCATAAAGAATTGGTTGGAATGTATTATTTCTTTGCCAGTTCTCTGGAAAATTTTATATAATATTGGCATGATCTATATTTTTAAAGCTTAGAAGATTCTACCTAAACAACCACCTGGGTTTCACATTTTATTTGTGGAAAGATTTTAACTATTTAATATTTCTAATGGTAATTAGACTATTTTTTTTCAAAATCTTCTTGAATATATTTTAAAAGAATTTTTTTCTAGATATTTGACTAGTAATAAAATTTGTTAGCTTAAATTGTTTTCAGAACTTTTTAAAATTAAGTTTTGTGTAGCCATAGTTGTGCCTCATTCTATTTCTAATATTATTTATTTGCAACTCTTATTTTTAATAGCTCAGTTTCACTGGAATATTGTCTGTTGCATTTGTCTTTTTAAAGGACTACTGTTTTTTTAATCTCTTGTTTTTACTTCATTAATTTCTGCTCTACTTTTTTCCCCCAGTGTACTCCTGCTGTTCTATTTGTGATATAAGTTGTTTGGTTAGCTGATTAACATTCAGGATTTTTTCTTTTCTAATTTTATTATTTAAGACTATCAATTTACTTTAGTGTATCATTTCTTTTTGTGTCCCATAAGTTTTGATAGGTATTTTTCATGTCATTCAAAAATCTAAGTGTAAATTTTCTCATGATTTCTTTGACATTTTAGAAGAGCATTTAAAAATTTCAGTGTGTGGAGACTTACTGTTTTTTGTTATTGAATTCTAATTTAATTTCACTGCAGTTGAAGAATAGGATCTGATACTCATGTTTTGAAATCTTTTTATATGACCTTGTCTAAAATGTGATCATTTAAAAATGCTCTGGTACACAGGGTACTATATGTCTGTTAAATCAAACTTATTAATTGTGTTGTTCAAATCAACTATATATTTACTAATTTTTTGCTTCTTAGGTTACAAACATGAAGTATGAGTATATATCTATCACTCTTCCATATAGTATTACAATTTTTTGAAACATATAAGTTGGAATTGAACCTTTTACAATTGTGTAGTGACTAATACTGCTTTTTTAAAGAAAAAAGTATAATTATATATTTAAAATATTATGTCTGACAATACTGTAGCTACCACTCAGCCTTCTCTTGTTTAGCATCTGCAGGATACATCTTTTCTTTCAATTTTCCAGTGCCCTTGAACTTTAAGTGTTTTCCTTGGAAACAACATATAATTGGATCTTTAAAATAACATCTATAATAATCTCTGTTTAACTGGTCAGTGCATTTAAATTTATTGCAATTATTTTTATATATTGACATATATATATATAATTTTTTTTTCTGTTTATCTTTTTGGTTTTGCTGTTTCTTTTTTATTGGGTTTCCTTCCTCCAACCCCACTTTTTTGGCTTTCTTTGGGTTACTACATTTAAAACTTTTGTCCTTTTGCAGGTTGAAAATGTGTATATTCTATTTTTGAGGTTATTGTGGCTTTTTACTAGCATATTTAAATTAACTTTTTCAAAAGCTCTATCCTAAACCATACACTGTCTTAAATCACTCTAACTTTGTTCAACTTCCGCCTCCCTTAAGTGATACTATTTTCAATCATTTTGTAAACTTTGCATATTAAAGGATAATGTTTTGTCTTTTTTTGCTTAAATCTGTGCTCATTTGACAAAATTTTTAATAGTTTTTTCTTACATCTCAAATCTTGTTTCCGAGGTCATTTTTTCCCCCCTGGAATTATATCCTTTAAAAGTTCCTTTAGTGAAGCTATATTAGTGAAAAATTCTCTTATTTTTTATGAAAATGTCTTTATCCCTATTTCTACTTAGCAATTCTAAGTCAATAGTTATTTTCTGTCAGTATTTTGTAAATATATTGCATAGTCTGTTCAGTTTTATATTCTTGGTAATCTGTCATTCTGGCTATTTGTTAAGAGCCACCTTTCTTTGTCTTGGATATAATGGAGTTTCATTAAAATTGTGTCAATAGATTTCCTTCTGTTAATTCTACTTGGGATGTGTTGTGACTTCTACATTCATTGATCAGTATCTTCAGCAATTCTGAAAATTTTCCATTTTTTTTTTCAAATTTTATCTTTATATTCTTTCTGCTATCTCATGGAACCCTAATTATATTTGTATTTGGTTTTCTCATTCTGTTTTCCATGCTTTCATTTTTTTTCCTCTTCATGCTTCATCCTAGCAGCGCTAACATGCATTTTTTATTATTTCTTTCTTTGGTTGCTTCTAATCTGAGAATTCGACCATCCTTGAATTTTTCATTTAAACATATGTTTTTCAATTTAATAGATCTTATTTCTTATTCAAAATCTGTTTATTCTGCTTATATTCTTTTAATATTTGCTCATATTTGTAATTCCCTTTCATGTTTACTTAAACATTTCATTTGGAGTAATTTTATATCCATCTCTGACAGTTCCCATATCTTAAACAGTTAAGGCCAAATTATGTGGTTCCTACTCATTTTTTCTTATGTCGATATGTTTGTATGTTTGGCGACCTCATATTTACTTAATGGTAATCCATTATATTAGGAGTAGAATGCTTAAAAAGTGCGTACTTTCCTTCACAGATTTTCTGTCTTTGCTGTAAACCAGAGGGTATTATTAACAGGGTCCCTGACTTAATATGGGAAATTCAGGATCATATCCTCAACTTTGTAGCTTCCTTTAGCAAGCTCTAAGTCTCTGGGTTATATTGCTTTTATTAGTATTTACTCTCAGAGTAGCTTCTATTCTTGCTATTTATTGCTTACCATTTAGGACTTAGCTCAGGGTAGGAGTGTGTGCGTGTGTGTGTGTGTGCATGCGTGCACAAGTGTATGAGAGTGGCAAGGAAAGAACGTGTGTCAGATTTTAAAGCTTGAAACTTGACAGTTATTGTAAATCAGGTGAGCTTAATATTCATTAAAAATAGCTTTTATTAATGATCTAATTTCTTTTTGTTAGGAGGACCCTTTAGGAACTCAAATCTACAAATGTGGAAAGAGTCACCTGCTCCTCTAATTTTTACAACAGACCTGTTCTCTTCTCCCTGCAAGCTATTCTCTGGACTTTTTAGGGGTATCTTATGAGTCAATCATCTAACAATCCATAGAATATATTTATTACAATTTCTATGCACAGTTGTCACATCTTTATACTAAAGTTAAATGTGACTATGTCTGCCATATCTTATTTTTAAATGATTTGATGCTAGACATTCTGGACTATTCATATAGAAGTGGGTGGTCCTCTAGGCCCACTCTGTATCAAATTTGGGCCCCTGCCACTTTATTCTACCATTTTTAGAGAACCCAGTACTAGCTCGAGTGACTCTAGTCAAAAACTATCAACCAAATATTTACGTAGCCCTGAAAATGAATATAGTGGATTTTGAGCCACTTGACATATTAAAAATACTAATGAAGGCATAGGGAATAGCGGATTCTGACAAAGGAGACATATAACATAGACTAAAACTGACTAAAACATTTCACATACAATATGAATTTTATAAAGTTAAAGAAAACAATAATTCTCTCACACTTTGGACACAGGAGTGTTAACGAATTTTTCTTTTTTTCTTGCTGGCTTTGGACCTTGATTCTAAGAAAAAGCTCTTTGTGGTGGAACTTTGCCCAATCAAGGACTTTTGGCTGTGGAGTCAGAGAGCAAATCTTTCCTTTTTGTTAAAAAAAAAAAAGTATCAGTGAATGAATTTGTTAGTCTGAATTTGTCCAGCATTTTTAGATTCCTCAGTTAAACTTCTCTTTCTTTTAAAGCACAACAAAAGCATTCTAATTGTTAGGATATTTACTTTGTAAATGCTAGCAAAATGTCTGTTTTTAGCTTTATGAACAAAAGCGTATGTAGAAGTAGAGAGTTAACACACAGTAGATAATACTAGTCTACTCTATATTAAGACATTTCTAACTGCAAAAATTTCATGGTAAGAAATTGGTTATATATGAACAATTCTCTTATGAAATGAATTGTAGGAGAATAGATAAATTTATAAGCAAATATTGAAGGATTGTAATAGCAAAAACCATGGTATTATGTTAAAAGTAAATAAAATTTGGATGATGGAATATGGATTGTTGTAATGAACACTTATTTTGAATTTCTTATTCTAGATTACATTTAAAGGACTCTGTCAACTATAATTATTATTGTCTTTGGTGTCCAGCCAGTTTATACTGTCTTCATCTTTCAGCACATTATTCTTTAAGAGTGACTAGATGTTTAGGATACATTTTCTTTTGCTGAAATAGTTACAAAATTATTGACTGCTTGCAATAATTCTTATGTCATAATCATGTTTTATTTAACATATATTAAATTTTAGGCCCTATTCTAAGCATGTAACACATATCTGCTAGTTATCATGAAATTAAATAGTATTCTGCCTGAAAACTTTAAAAAATTAAAGAAAATTCATAGATTTATAGTGTTCCATGCTATTTTCTTTATTGTTCTACTACTAATTTAACCATTCGTTGCTTTTCCTATTATCCACACTAATGTGGCCTAAATTATCCTTCCTGAAACAAATATTTTTTTTCTGTTTTATAAAAATTGTTTGCTTCATATTTTTGGATTATTTTCTTTGGTAAACCACCTTATAAATGTTCATGCATTATTAACAACAACTCTACATTCATTTCTAAGTAGTAATGCCAATGGTAAATACTTTAAAATTTAGTTCTTACTCCATGGTATTTCCCATTTTGATGAAATACAAATGTGAAATTTTTCAGGTTTAGCAGAATTAGGTACCCTGTGTGATCCTTTACGGAGCTGCTCTATTAGTGAAGAAAATGGACTTAGTGCAGCCTTCACCATAGCTCATGAACTTGGGCATGTGTAAGTACCTTCTGTCACCTCAGTACTATGCCTTCTATTCGTTTTAATTAGAATGCCAAAAATTCCATCTTCAATTAAATAATTAGCAACTTTATGTCTTTACAGAATATTTTTAGTACAATTCTTATCCCTGAAATGCTAATTCTGGCTCTTTTGTGATCTATGTTAGGTCAGACAGGATGCACAGATCAACAGACTAAGCAAAGAACTAGAACTTGGGAATTCTTTTATTTCATTTACTGTACTGGATTACATGACAAGTACTTCTGGCCTCTATTCCTTGTTATCCTATACATGACCAGGTACTGTCCTCTACCATCTTATGGGAGGGCCGACAGGGGATCCTGGTTCTGAGCAACTTCCCCAAATATTTGTAATACCAACTCATTTCTTATTTTTATAGCTCAGAGTCTCAGTAGAGAATGTAGCACATGGGGATTTATTAAAAATTAAGATTTTTTTTTAAAAAAAGCTTTCTCCAAGATCCATAGTTTTTTTTTGTAAAAATTTGGGGTTCTATATATTCCTTTATTATTAAAAATTCTACTGGGGTTCCCTGCTCTAAGAACGGAGGCTGCGATGTGCAATGATGCCCTTGGAGCTTTCATTGACAGTCAGAAACCCCTCTACAAACTCATTTTCTGAAAAATGATTCCAAATGTACCCTAGAACTCCTAAGATTTCTGGGGTATCTGCTAATAAGGAATTGAGGCTAGAGTTGCCTCTCTCTAGTTTGACTATATATTTTTTCCTAGTCTAATGCCTTGACATCATTCAGTTATTCAGCTAGAACAATTCCAAGTGGAGATCATTTTTATTAAACTAGTGTCTCTTCAGTTCCCTTTGAGGATGGTTACAGCTCATGGGCATCAACAAGATGCACACTCAGATTTCTAAGTTGTTTCTTGAAGTGGGGAATAGGGTTGGGAGCATAACTGAGGGCATAGACGTATTGCAGTGACATCTGAAAAGTGCTAGTTGCTGGTTTTAGAAACTGTTCTTGCAGAGAGTACCATCTTAGATATTTATTTTCTTCCTGAGAAACTCTAGGTGTCTTTACAAGACGGGTAAGTAGTTTAATTCAAAGATTGATTTAAGTACACATTTCAGCAGGCAAGGACTTGAATCAGGAGGTTTTGGTGTTCCTTCTAACTGCAAGTTTATACTTGGGTCCTCAAAAGAATCCATAGTACCTGTTGGTGACTACCTAATTATTTTTAATCTCATTGCTCTTGTGAGGATTTGGTTGCCTAAAACATAGAAATGTTTCTATTACTTCAGTTCTATTGATCATCACTTATTGATTATAGACCAGAAACAGTACTTAGGTATCTTATAAAATAGATGGATATTATAGAATTATATAAACTTAGGGATTAAAGAAGTCCTTTTGAAACTGTAGTAATAATGATTTAGAATTTAGTGTGGTATCAGCTTTACCTGGTATTTCCACACATTTACTAGGATATTCCTGTTCAAAAGTGCAAGTATTTTTAAGTGAATGCTTTGTCCACATTGTGCTGAAGTGATCCAGTCTATAGATTTTGATTGTTTAGATTCAGATATCATATCAACAGCCTGTGCTACTCATCAAAGTTGTAATCTAGTATTTCTCAGAGATCACGTGCTTCTTAACACAAAAGTAACCTAGTTTCATAATGTTTTATGAAGAGATCAAGAGTACAAATTCTGATGTAACCAAATTTATCTGCATCTAACATTATAACAATAATATGAGATTTGTTACTAATGTTGTATATACATTTTAGTACTCTTAATTGTTTTTATTTTTAGATTTAATGTTCCACACGATGATAGTTTTAAATGTAAAGAAACTGGAATTAAACATCAATACCATGTGATGGCTCCAACTTTAAATTACCACACCAGTCCTTGGACCTGGTCAAAATGTAGTCAGAAATATATTACTGAATTCCTAGAGTAAGTCTGATTTTATGTTATTTAATTAAATTACTGAAGATTTATTAGGTCATAAAATTTGAAATTTGTATATTTTTTAAAGTGGTTCAATTTTTGTTTAATTTTTCATTGTTTAGATTTGAGCTTACTTTCACTGTACAAATGGAAATTTAAAAACATGGTAAAGTGTTATGTGTATTTCACTCTTAAAGTTTTTTGGGGGGTGGGCATGTAGTTCAGATCTACCTATCATTCCTTTTTTAAATTTGGATTCTCTATTATGAAAACTTCTTTTGGAAGGAGACTTAATGAGAATCACAGCTTCCTTGTGTATGTTTGAAAATTTTTAGAAGCTATTAGGTGATATTTTGAGGTGCCTTTGAAGGACAGAGAGAAGCTAATGTCCAACTGTGAATGTTACAAATAGCTCTCTAAAGTCTCGGGGATGTGGAGTCTTTGGGTATACATATTCTTTTTATTTTTTAGCATTTTATTATTAGTTTCAAGTATACAGTACCCTAGTTAGACATTTATATACTTTACGAAACAGTCCCCCTAATTACTCTATTGCCCCTCTGGCTCTACACATAGCCTTTGGAGACTCTTCCTATCTCTGAAGAGCAGAGGCAGCTGTAGATTTTTCTTCTCTCAACTCTTCATCTCCCACTAGGTTTCTTGACTTCCAAACTTCTTTTATCCAAATAGTGTTTTTATCCTAGTTACTGAAAGCTGTCCAAAAGTCAAGGCCAAACTATTTCCAGATCATCTTTTTGTGTGTGTGTGTGTAAACACAAGACTTTCATTTTGTCTACATATTCTAATCACCCACTTCTGTAGTTTCTAGTTATCTCTCTTTATGAGACTGTGGGAATAAAAGAAACCATGCTTTGGGATATATATTCCATAATTAAAATCAGTAGTGATCATTTATTCTTGTATGAGAGCTTGATTTCATAGCACAACACACAGTTGCTGATTTATACATGATCTCACGTAGCTTTGTTCAATGGCTGAGGGATTGGTTAATAATATCAGTGTGTGTGTGCTTTCTTCTTTTTGGAAGGGGGGTAGTAGTGTGATTCTCTCCAGTGGGAATTTTAAAAGTTCACTTGTTAATTTTTTTTTTTTTTTTTTTTTTTTTACAATTTGATGTGTTCTTGTAGCCACTAATTTTCCCAAAAGTATTTCTTTTAATCATTGTAATGGAACAAATTGTTGCTTTTAACCCAGTTGGAATGGTTGAACATTTTCACAAAGTTTTCTGTAGATGAGATATTGTATGACAAACTATGAGTAACAAATACACATTTCCTCTGCTATTTACCACTTTTCTAAGTCCTTTAAGTATGTTATATACTCTAATAGCAACTTGCAAGGTAGATATTACCACTCAATTTACAGAGGAGGGGATTTAGTCTCAGGGAAGTTGAATAACTTGTCCATAGCTGTGCATCCTGGGAAGCAGCGGAACCAAAATGCAAACTCCCAAAGCTGGCATTTTCGACTGTGTGTACTCCGTTTTTAGAAAAACTCTTTGAAGTGGAGATAGCGTAGTACCTTTTGAAGTTCCTTTGTTTTGTTGTTGTTTAGAACTATAAATGTACTTTCTCAACTGATTTGAAAACTAATTTTTTTTTTTACATTTTGATTATTTGGCCATAAAATATAAGGCATTATTTATAGCAAAGTAGACCAAAAGTGTAGTGTGATCAACATATAAATGTATGCTTCATAAATTATATCCCGATGGATTTATTTGTCATTCTTTTTTTATTAATTAACTTTTTATTTTGGTGATATTGGTTAATGAAATCCAGTAATCATTGTTCTTTTTTGAAATTGTACTTTCAAGGCAGTTGTGGGGCTCAAATGAGAACACACACAAAAAGTTATTTTTAAACTGTGAGGTTTTCTTAACTTTGATTTGAGCTGGGTTTTAAATTATGAAAAAAATACTGAATTCTCTTTGAAAGTACAGAACTACAGAAAATGTGATAAAGAATCTTATACTGAAATGCATCTATATGCATTTACAATACTTTATTTTCTATCATCGATATAGTACTGGTCATGGGGAATGCCTCCTTGACAAACCAAATGGAAGAATATATGATCTGTCTTCACAACTTCCTGGATTAACGTATGATGTAAACAAGCAGTGTGAGCTTATGTTTGGTCCTGGATCACAAGTGTGTCCCTATTTGGTAAGAAAAATTTTCTTTTTTGTTTGAAAGCTACCATAAAGTTTTAGATAGACTCTATTTCAAAATGCATTCATTCTCTTGAACAGGTGAACTAAATGTATCTTAAAGTTTTAAGTCATAGAAAAATTTGGTGTTTTCCAAAAAGAAGTTAAAAAAGGGAAACTAAAATTTATTGAGTACTTAATATATGCCAAATACTGCATTAGGCATTTAAAATCATCTTCTTTAACTCTCACAAAATCCTATGAAGTATTACCATTTAGAAAACAGATTTTCGAAAATTAAAAGCATTTAAATATTTATTTTCAAATGATATTATTTGGAGGATGGGGAGAAAATTCTGAGACCATTTTGTATTTTGATAATAAGTTATCAATTTATTGGTAACTTATAATATAATTTACCAATAAAGGACTAGGAATATAATAGATTATATTTTAATTTATGTAGATTTGAATCCAAAGGAATGAGATTTGAGGCCTCTTGTTTAGTTCTAATTAAGCTATTTTAGATTGTTTCAAGGATTTTTCATAGGTCAGGAATAGTACTAGATTGTGAGGATAATCAGATCAGAAAGGCAACATTATTTATTTCTTTAAATGAGGATAAGTCCCCAGTGTTCAGTTAAGGATCTGACACATAATAGGTGTGATATAGTAAATGCCGTTGAACGAAGGAATGAAAGTTACTTAATAGTGAGTGCAGGGACATATAAGGAGTACTCCAAATAGCGAATATTGTTCCTAAAATCCCAAATTTATAATCACAAATTTTAGTAAGCCTATAAACATCCCATATGGAAAGGGAAGTTTACCTTAACTTTTTGTTATAATACATTTCTGTCCTACCCAATTTAGACAAGGAGTGACCTTTAAATTCAGAATAAGAAGTATCTTGGGTATAGCTTCTGTGTGCCTCCACAGATTTTTGTTTCTTGTGAAAATTTCAGAATCCTTTGTTAAAAAGTTGAAAGTCTGCATTTTATTCACAAAGTAGAAAACCAGTATATATTATACAGTATTTCTATGCACATTATTCATACATTCCACCATTGGATCAAAAGGGGCTTTTGGAAACTCCCTGTGAATAACTCATAACAACAAAATGTCCTTTCGGAAAATGTCTTGCAAAGACGGAAAAAATGTCTCACTTCATTTTGAATATTTCCACTCTAATTTATCTCTTCCATTGTTCAATGTTTGATGAAAATCTAAAAGTTTTTAGAAATTAAATGTTGCCATTTTATGTGTTCAGGGGAAAATCAATGACTAGGACTTAATAAAAATTGTTTGTTGACTATTTCTAGCTCTGACCGTGAAACTAGGGACTGTATAAGTTCAACTTATGAACTCGTGCATTATACTGAATCAATCTGGTGGTTGAGACATTATTTTTACACTTGCTTGCCTGCCTTTTGTTCCTCTGCAGAAACAATGCAGGCGCCTCTGGTGCACGAGTGCAGAAGGAGTTCATAAGGGCTGTCGCACCCAACACATGCCGCTCGCAGACGGAACGAACTGTGGTCCTGGGATGGTAGGTTTTCTCGAAGGGTGAGTCTTGTATCAAGAGATTATCCAAAGATGTGACTACCAATGGGTAGTGACAGAATAGTCATGGAGATATAAGTACCGCATAAGGAATATAGCAAATAATATTGGAATAACTATGGTGTCAGAGGGGCACTGGATTTATTGGGGTGATCACTTTGTGAGCTATATAGATATCTAATCACTGTGTTGTACACCTGGAACTAACATAATATTGTATGCCAACTATAACTGAAAAATAAAATATTATTAAATATATATAAAAAGATTATCCAAAGATGTGATTAATCTGCATTTCAGCACTCATCATTATTCACAGTCAACCTTTGTTCTGCTAGTTCTAGTAATATTGTTGCTGTATTTGTTCATTGTACTATGTTGTCAAGTAAATTTTAATTTTGCTCTGTTCTCAAGATCTAGCAGATGAATATTAACATTGCATATAGTTATATAAATAATTATGCAGTTATATAGTTATCTAAGTATATTATAGCCTTGTTATTAAAAATGAGTAAAGATATAAAGGTCTTATTATTTCAGAAAATCCCCAAGTTCAAAGATGTTACTGTTGGATACATTTTCTCCCATAAAATTCAATTAAGTATAACTGAAAGTTTAAAGTGGCTTCTTTAGGTCTCTATTGGTTCTAAACTATTAAACTACATTATACTCCTAAAATAAACTGTCTACAATACTACTTCTTGCCATTTTAACATCAGTCATGAACTTAGGCAAATTCGCCAGCATGATGAGTGATGGAGCTCACTGTGATAATGAAACATGTATGTTTGGGTGAACTCAGATTGTACTTGGGGCTCCAGCATGAAGTCAAGCTATCTGGGCCTTGGTGGTCAGTGTTGTCTGCACTGAATAAGTTTTAGGCTCCTAGGTTCCTCTGAGCTACCACAGGGCAAAAGGAACACTTGGTTGGCAATGGGTTGTCTAGTGCTGCGTGAGTTCACATTAGGCAAAAGTAAAAATTTCTTAAAATTAAGTTCAGTGCACTAGCTGAACTTGTGCCTTTACCACCTGTTGGCTTCATTGAAATGTTTGGACCAGCTACTGCCCTTCGCTTTTTCATCAAAAGCCATGTGTTTTCCATGAATATCACTCACATCACAAATGTATTAATAAAGATTAGAACTCTAGCAGTTTTTTGCAGTATCTAAAGTACTCATTGAAATGGTTTAGCACTCAAATTATTTTAGGATCAAAATGCTACTAGATTTCTTTAAGCCATATATTTAAGCTAGAACTGAATTTTCAAATTCGATTTTTAACATTTCTATTTCGAAGATAAGAATTATTAAAATATTTTTCTCACTTCTTGTGACCCATACTGGTAATTGAGTTTGTGTGAGGGGACAGAGAGAAGGGAGAGTGGGAAGGAGTGGCATTTGTGAGACTTACTGGTTGTTTGAGGGTGAACAGAGAAAAAACTTCTTTGAAATTTGAATGTTACTGTGCGGCTGATATTAGAAGACTGGCTCCAAAATGCTTATCTGATTCAAATCTAGGAGTGTCCCTTAGTGCCTTAGCAAATTTTAAAATTATTATATGCCGTGGACCTTCAGATTCGATTGCATGTGGCTGAACTAGTGACTGCTACATTTATAAATATCAAGAGATACACTATTTATAACCAATTCACAGAGCATTCCAAATCCAGTTTGAGTGTAAACATAATTTTTAAAAATTGAGATATATGACTAAAATGCACAGATCTTAAGTATATGGTTTGTCAGGTCTTAAAAATTGTGAATGTAGTTATATCCAACATCCCAATCAAATCAGAACATTTCCATCACTCTAAAAAGTTTTGCCTTTTTGTAGATATTTTTCCTCCTCTCCAGAGACAACTCTTGTTACTGTTTCTACCTCCATCGATTAGTGTGTTCTTGATTTAATGCAAATGGAACTATATAGTTTACCTTTTTGGGGGTGACGGGGAGTGTGTCAAGGTTCTTTTGTTCATAATGATTTTGAGTTTCATCCATATCGTGTGCATCAATACTTCATTCCTTTATGTTTCAGTATAATTTAACTATAAATATAATTATCCATTCTCCTGTTGATAGACATTCAGATCATTTCTCATTTTTGGCTCTTATGAATAAAGCTACTATGAGCATCCTTGTACAGGTCTTCTTGTGTGTACATGTTTGCATTTCTCTTGGGTAAATACCTAGAAAAGAATTAGTGGGTCATAGAGTAGGTGTATATTTAATGTCATAAGAGAATGCCAAACAATTTTCCAAAATACATGTACCATTTTATGCTCCCTCAAGCGATGGATGAAAGTTGCAGTTGCCCTGCATTCTCTGCCAGTTTTTAATATTGCCAGTATTTTAACAAAACTTTAACCATTCTAGTAGGTGTAAATTGGAATCTAATTGTGGTTTTAATTTAAATTTCCCTGCTTATTATCAGTCTTGAGCATCTTTTCATGTGCTTATTAGCCATTTGAACATTTCTCCAATGACATGAGGAAATGGTAGGCATAGATTTATTGGAATTAGGTAAATGTGAAGAGACACAGACCTATTTTAAAACCCATGTAGGTAAAACCAGAGTTGTTTGGGGTAACAACGTGTGGATCATAATAGATGTGTTTCCTTTTTAAAATTAATTGAAGATAGTGAGCAGCTATACATTAGCAATATCCAGTATTAAATGGACTTTTTATTCAAGGGAAATTTTAACCAAGTGTCCTGTAATTTTGCTTTAAATGGACTCTTCTTTAGTCCATTTATCTAGTGACTATCTTACATGTGAGACTATCTGTTAAATACTTTTTCTAATAAATCCATTTGTATGAAGACATGATGAACTCAGCTGACATGAGTTAATTTTACTACATGATGAATAGTATAACATTCTTTTTTATGCCATAATCTCTTAGACACACATAAACATACCCACATATAGGTAGAGGAAGAGAGGAAACACAGGAGTGCATGCAGGGATTATTGCAATGTGTCTGGAAGATGTTCACAAAATTCACGTGCACATAGTACATTGTATTCTGAGATGATTTTATTCACCGTTGTATTGAATCATTTGTTCTAATGGAGGGCACAAAGTGTTATTCTTTTTAATAACCTTATAGGATTCATTCTTTCAACAAAGATTTATTAAAGGCCTGCTATATGATCAACTTAGATCAAGTCAACAGATTTTGAGGGGGCAGGGCAGGAGTTCAATTTGGGGTTGCTAGTTTGAAATGTTTATTATACATTCAAGTGAAGATGAGGAAGCAGCTGTATATACAGTCTGGAGTTCAGGAGAGATCTGAACTGGAAGTGATTGTTAATAGAGAAGAATAAGGGGCCCAGATCTCAGCCTGTCGACATTCTAATAAGGCAGAAAGATGAAGAAACAGCAAAAGAATCTGTAAAAAAACTAATCATTAAAGAAGGTAGACCAAGAGTGTGCAGAGCCCTGAAAACTAAAAGAAAAATAATATAACAAGAATAATAATTAGCTATGTCACACACTGCTAGGTCAAGGAAGATAGACTGAGAACTGGCCATTGGATATGGCACTGTGTAGAGCCACTGGAGATCTACACATGAGCAGATTCATGGAGGTATAAAAGGTTATCTGGGTAAGTTATGAATTAGAGAATAGGCAGAGAGTGAGACAATGAGCATAGACAACCTTTTCAAGGAGAAACAGGAGAGTAGCTCATGAAGACAGTTTTAAGAATTTTTTTTTTTTTATTTTTAAAGTGGAAGAAACAAGAGCATTTGTATGTTAGAATATTTTAGTGGAGTACTTTTCAAATTGTCTCCAGTAAAGAACCAGCCTTTTAAAAATATTTCTGGTTTTTTTTTTGTACAAAATGATAGAAATGATTCGCTAGGAAAATGAAATAAAAGAAGACATTTAAAATGTAAGCCAGATTTTTGTATGGAAAACAAGATGGCAATTCCTCAAAAAATTAAAAATAGAATTATCATATGACCCAACAATACCACTTCTGGGTGTATATCCAAAAGAATTAATACCACAATCTTGAAGAGATATTTGCATGCTCATGCTCCTAACAGCATTATTTATAGTAGCCAAGAAGTGAAGCCACCCAACTGTCCATCAACAGACGAATAAATAAAATGTGGTATATATGGACAATGAAATATGGTTCAGCCTTCTTTAAAGGAAGAAAATTGTGACATGCTACAACATATATAAACCTTGAGGACATTATGCTAAATGAAATAAGCCAGTTAAAACGACAAAAACTATGATTTCAATTATATGAGATACCTAGGGTAATTACATTTTAAGAAACAAAATAGAATAATGGTTGCCAGGAGGAGGAGAGAATGATGAGTTGTTTTTATTTTGAGAAGACGAAATGCTGTGGATGGACGGTGGTGAGGTCATGATGTGAATGTACTTAATGCCCTTGAACTTGTACACTTAAAAATAGTTAAGATCGTGAACTTTATAAATAAGTAATTAAAATTAAAAAAACATAAGCTAATTTTTAAATTAATTTTAATAAACATAGAAGTACTCTGTCAAAATCTTATAAAAGTTTCTAAATGCTTACTCTGAATTCCCATACTCATCTCCCCACAGACTGACAGCAACTAGTCTAGTTCATAGATGGGCATCAGTGCATGGACCACATTAGCTTTTGTAGTGGGGGCTGGAACAAAGACAATGTAGGAGAGGAAAGAGAACTGCTGGATTGATGTTTTGGATGTTGAGAAGGGAAGGGATGAGATTAAATGCATAGGTGGAAGGATTGACTTTGGCTAGGATCATGGATTTTTCATGTAAACAAATAGGAGGGGTAGAAGAGGTAGTGGAAGATTGTGGCAGATTCTTCTGTAAGTTTATATTTTCTTGATGAAAGTAAACCGATTATTGAGACTTTGGATAAGATGGAATAGAAATTTAGCTAAAAGAGTGAGAGCGATAACTTTGCATAAAAGAACAAAAGCATGAATATATATTGTATTCTAATATTTGCTTTTTAAAAATATTTATTTTACTAAGTTTTTTCCATATTTATGTCTTCTCTCCCATAGAAAAACTCTAAATCTTAAAAGCAAGGGGAAAAATTTATTCTTTTTTCATTCCAAAATCATCTTATAGTTACTTGGTAGATGCTCAGTAAATATTCATAACATGGTGTTATATGTAATCACATATCTGAATTAACATTTCGCTTTAAATTGTACATACCTTTGGTTCATCCATTGATCTTCATGCTGTTATCATAATTACTGTGATGTTCTAATTAGATATACATGAATCATTTCTTTTTGTGTTATTTTTATAGCATTGCCACCATGGGCTCTGTGTAAACAAAGAAATGGAAACACGTCCTGTAGATGGTGAATGGGGACCATGGGGACCTTACAGTTCTTGTTCAAGAACATGTGGAGGTGGAATCAAAAGCACAACCAGGCTCTGTAATCGTCCCGAGTATGTCTTTTTTATGTCACTGTAAATTAAGATTTTCTCAAGGCACCAGAAAATAAACATCAGTTTCATTCACTTCTAAACTGGAGGTCAGTCTGTAAGTTTCCAAGATTCGGAAAACTTCCGGAATACTTTAAGCCATGTTGCTTCATACATTGTTCAATTCAGACCTTAAAAAAAAAAAAAAAAAAAAAAAAACTAAATAGATAAAAATAATTTTCAGAATCCAAGTTGAGACAGAGCCATATTTTTTTTTCTAATTAAGTGTAAATTTGAGAAACAGTTATAATAGTAATATAATGACATTTTTGAAAATTAAATGTTTCTATTGAAAGCTCTTTTTCCCTACAGCTATGTTTTGGCTCTCCTGGACAAAATATGTAGTTTCATCACTACTTGTAATTTGACATGTCAGATTTTCTTTCTCTGCTTCTTATGATATAGATGCATCAGTGTTTTTAGCTGGAATAAATGCTGAAGCATATCGCCCCTCATCGTTATTTAAAAGAACTTAGAGATTCCATAAAGATTTTAAAATAATGTTTATGCCGTTATATATAAGTTGGTAAGCAATACGACACTTTTCACTTAGTCTGTTAACAAGATTTTTTAATGTAGAAATGGGATATACTATTAATAAAATCTGAGTTTATTTAAATTTTCAAATAAATTATGCTAGAAGTCTTTATATTAAAAAATGCTGAGAATAGTTTTTATTTTTCAGCATAAGTGGAAGTAGAGATGGATGGCTATAGATTGATACCATGAAGCTCTTTGAACTGAGTGATAAGTAGAATATACTTATCACGTATATTTCTTTTTTATTTAACATGATATTCACTTTCTTATCTTCGACTCATTTTCTATTCCTCCCAACCCCAGAAAATGAACAGACCCTATTTTGAAGTTTTGAAACAAATTCTCATCATGAGTTAATTCCTTGTTAGATGACCAAGTCACGAATAAGATATCATTTCCACCCTTCAGGCCACAGTGTCCACTACGATGGCTATTTTTAGTTTATTAACCATAGAATTACTTAAAGACCATGTTATATACAAAGTGTGAGAGGGACATCATTGGTTTTCCAGAACCTGGAAAAGAATGGAACAGATTTAGAAACAAATGGCAGATATAATATTGTACTGATGTGCTTTAAAATGTAATGAATTTGACTAGGCCAAGAAACGGAGGAAAGTACTGTGTGGGCCGCAGGATGAAATTTCGATCATGTAATACTGATTCATGTCCAAAAGGCAAGCAAGACTTCCGCGAGAAGCAGTGCTCTGATTTCGATGGTAAACATTTCAACATCAATGGTCTTTCTCCTAACGTTAGATGGCTTCCAAAGTACAGTGGGAGTAAGTAATTAGAATACTTTTTTTGGAAAACTTTTTTGAGACATAGGAACACTCAGCTGTATTACTGTACATCAAAATTTTGACTTTTTCTTACAGTTGCCATAAAAGATCGCTGTAAACTCTATTGTCGGGTTGCTGGAACCACCAGCTTCTACCAGTTGAAGGACAGGGTTGCCGATGGTACGCCTTGTGGAACCGAAACTAATGACATCTGTGTGCAAGGCCTGTGTCGGGTAAGTAAACTTACTATATTCGAGGTGGCTTTCAGAATACTTTTGCTGCTATTACTTCAGCATACATGCTTGTGAATTCCCATATTGCAACCTTTGGTAACAATCACACTATCTATAGGAGTATTATTCATGAGGAGATTGTCTAGTAGATGATTCGATGCCATCGAGAGTGGCTCATGAAACATTAAAATATGTCTGCTGATTTTGTTTTGCTCGTGGTGCTCAAAATCAAGACATGAGGTTGACTTTCTAAAAAGATAAAAAAATATCAGGACACAAGGGTTCGTAAAGTCCTTTTACTACTTCAGATGTCCCCTTCTGTTGTGACATTTTTTTCCTCTCTCCGAGTTAGCAGAGATATCTTCCCTCTTTCTGTTCCTGTCTCTTACTTCTTGGGTACATGCAACAAACATTTACTGAGTTACCTACTAGATGTCAGATAAAAGAATGGAACAGAGCACTGGCCTCCAAGGTGGTCACAGATTTGTGGGGAGATTGGTGGGTAAACAATTAGAATGCAGTGCTATGGGGTCATCTGCAAGGTGGCACAGGGATGTTGAAGAAAATGTCTTATTTATGGGGAGGTGAGTAAGGATTTGGAGGATGCTTATGGAGGGTGTGAGGCTTGAGCTAATTATTGAGAATGAGTAGGTTTTAGAAAAATGAGGAAGGGACCGTGAACCATGGTTGGAGGTAGGGCGAGCTGATGGTTGTTGTTTATGCACTTTTCAAGTCCTTGGAGATTCCTGGAAGGATTTGGAGTTGAGCAAGAGATACAGTTTGATGTGCATATTAGAATCTTCAGAATGTACTGGATTAGGAGAAGATTGGAGATAGGTGGGCCATTTAGCAGGAATCTAGATGAGAGCAGATATGACCCTGAATTAAAGTGTACACATTGCAGATGGCGATCTTAAAAATATGTGATAAGTTTGAGAACTGGGATTGACTGCTGGCTAAAGAATGCAGGTATCATCTTATGAAGTCTTATATACTGAAAAAATGATGATTATCTTAACATACAGATACATACTATCAGAAAATACCTGGTTGAAAAGATCATTTTGGAAATATTTGCCTTGTGTATAAAAATTCATGGGTTTTATGAAATTTTCTTTTCTGATCACTGTATTTAGGGGAGTAGTCCAAAGAACTAAACGGTATTGAATGTATAGAGGGGGCACCATCTGCACAGAGAGGAGCTGCGCTTGCTCTCTCAAACCTGTGAAACAAACCCTTTACTTTCACCTTTATGTATGTATTCTTTTCAGAAACACTTTATTATGCTGGGTATTAATTTTGGAGAAATAAACCGTTTCTTTCAAATGTACACAGTTTATTCCCAGAGATCTAATGTAATGAGTTTTTTTAAAAAAAAAAATAGATCATGAATGACATCTTTTCGGAATTATTTTAAGGTTGCTTACATAATCATACTTTTTATCCCTTTTAAATTATATTTCTTTAAAGAGTGGCTTTTAAATGTTGAATATAGGAATTATTGTCAGTGTTTGTTATAATGTGAATCTCTAGGCTTTCAAGGATTTTAATTCAGAAAACTTGGGAATCTGCCTTTTTAAATGTCACCCCTTGTGATTTGGATGCAGAGGTATATGGATGACCTTTTGGAAAACACTTTTTTCAACCATGTGAACAGAAGTGTGAAAATATCGATGTACACAAGATCAGTAGATATTAAAAAATCCTGTATTGACTGTTCTATTAACTGAAAGAATATTTGTAAAAAGAACTTTGTGAAGCACCATGTTCATTATTCGTCATTTTTATAATGTTGACCGTTGTATTTTGAAGCAAGCTGGCTGTGATCATGTGTTGAACTCCAAGGCCAGGAGAGACAAATGTGGAGTCTGTGGTGGGGATAACTCCTCGTGCAGAACAATGACAGGGGTCTTCAACAGTGCTCATTATGGTAAGGTCTGCATTTGTTTCTAGTTTTCCCTTTTATTTGATGTAATAATGAGTATATAATGAAGGTAAAATAGTAATGGTATGTTATTGTTTTGTCTGCTTTGTACCCTTAGTTGGAAACGGCTGTTAAAACTTTCCTAAATATAAAAGATTAAATCTTATACCAGATGTATCCTTGAATTAATGAATTTACGTATTCGGGGAAAATCTTATTAAAAAAAATGTATTGGTGCATTTATTAGAACAAATCCACTGCTATTTGACAATGATGTGTGAATAGTCCCTCTGATTAATGATGTATTTCTACTGCTGTTCTTATAATCTCTGATGTATGAATTTATAACTTTTCCAGGAAACTTACTTTTAATTGTCTTTCATCATTCGAACCACATTTTTTTGTATGACCTGGCTTATCTATTGCATTTCTTATTGACGATATATTGAAAATGTTGATTGAAGGTAAAGGTTGAAACCATTAACTTAAATGTGGATTTGGAATTATTATTACATCTGATTTTTCAGGAAGTATCTTGATTACACATGGAATTGGCATTTGGCCATGATTTCATTTTTCTTCAAAATTGTTAGGAGAATATAATATATCAGATATTTTCCATTCTAAAACTTCATAGGAAACATTTTTTTATTTTTATGGTAGTAAAGGCAGCCCTTTAGAACTTTCCTCAAAATATAAAAATGTATTTTTTAGTTTTATTGTTTAGCTCTAAATTATATTCACATGTTTGAACACAGTTTACATTAGTATGAATTGCTTCAATTAAAGCAGTACAATTTAAACAAAATCATTTTTATATATGTTAAAAGTATAGTACATTTCACACTCTGGTGATCCTTACGAATCTGACTTACTAGATGACTTGATATATTTTTCCAGTTTTTATGATTCATTATTTGGTGGGAGTCACATATATTCGACCCCCTTTTATAACCAATGGCACACATTTGTCAAAGACTGGTTCTGTATTCACTGGAAAAATTTTTTCTATGTAAAACCACACGCACCAGATTATCATATATTTAACCTTGCCAAAATTGTACTATGAATTAATCAGTTTGCAAATGGAAAAAGATGTTAAACTCATTTACAGAGTCTGAATAGCATTTGCCACTTTACTGCCCCCTGGTGGTAGCCTTTATCTTGTCACTTCTGCCATGCCTAGGAATTGCTTTCCTGAAAAAATAAAATAGCAAAGACAAATAGTAGAGGTCATAGGAATATTTTATAGTGAAAACGTGAATTAAAATTATTCTCTTAGACTGATAACCTCCCACCATATCCATATAGTGTATACAGAATCAACAGACCATTTATCAACTATATTTAAATTGAAGCCTCAGGAATAAATAAAGCTGCTCTAAAAATATGCAAGGTAATTTCATATTGGGGTTGCAAACTTAAGCTCTTTTAAACTTTGTCTTCTTAAGTTTATTCAATATTTATCACAGTTTTTGTTTGTTTGTTGCTTTCAGCTTTATATCCCACATAAGTGAAAGCGTATAGTTCTCAGCTTTTTCTGACTTATTTCGCTTAGCATAATAACCTCGAGATCCATCCATGTTGTTGCAAATGGCATTATTTCATCTTTTTTTCTTATGGCTGAGTAATATTCCATTGTGTATACGTACCACATCTTATTCATCCAATCATCTATCAATGGACATTTGGGTTCCATGCTTGGCCACCATGAATAATGCTTCAGTGAACATAGGGGTGCAAATATCTTTGCAGATCAATGTTTTCAAATTTGGGGGGTAAATACCCAGAAGAGGTATTGCTGGGTCATACGGTAACTCTAGTCTTATTTTTTTTGAGGAAACTCCATACCGTTTTTCATAGTGGCTGTACCAATTTGCAGCCCCACCAGTGTATGAGGGTTACTTGCCCCACCTCCACAACCTTTCCAACACTTGTTATTTTTGTCTTTTTGACAATAGCCATTCTTACAGGTGTATGGTTTTGATTCACATTTCCCTAATTGAATACTAGCTTCATTTTTAATCTTTATTCAGAATTTTAGAAGTAAGAAAAATTAGAAAATGCACGTTGAGAATCACAAACTATATATATATATATATATATATATATAGACAACAACCACTTTTTGTGAATCCTTAGTAATTGGTGCAGGCATTGATTAAAAAAGAATAAGCACTAGTATTTCTTAACAAAGATAAAATGAAATTAAGTCTGACTGTACTGTTGAAATGTTTCAACCATTCAGCAGTCATAGCCTCTGGGCCATCTGTTTTTTGTGAAAGTTAATGTGTATAAAATTATATTGCAGGTTATAATGTCATTGTAAAGATTCCCACAGGAGCAACGAACATTGATATTCTTCAGCACAGCTATTCTGGAAAACCAGAAGATGACAATTACCTCGGTAAACATTTCTAGTAAACAGCAGCCAATATGTGGTTCGTGTGTGATTTCATGGAGGTCTGTGGTTGATGTAAATTCTTGGAAGGCAAGAAGAGCCCCTTGAACAAACATGGAATCTCAGTTCCTATTGAGCTTGAGCTTGAGCCATCTGCCTCCCTTTACGTGTTTTCTCCTTGAGCTATACACTGTAACCTATTTAAAAAAAATATGAAACTAAAATCGGAAAAATAAATTCAGGTTTTTTCCCACAAGGGTGTTTTAGATAACCAAAGGTTATATTCAGTTAAAGGTACATGTATATTTATAAAAAAATCGTCTTCTATCTTTTTATCTAAAATTAATTACAGACCTCTTTGGGGTTAGATGTTTTAAAGAATTTTCTTAAGCGTTTTTTTTTTTTTTTTTACATTTAGCAAAAGAATTTAAATACATTTTTTTAAAAAGCTCCGATGTTAAAAACAACTATGATTTTATATTTTTAGATGTTAACGAATATAGTCAGTATATTGTCTTCTAGCTATTTCTAGAGTATATATTTCATTTGTTATTTATTTTTAGAAATTGCTTTTAGGTTAAAAGAATTTCACTGAGACCCAAAAATGACAAGAATGCTTTATAAACCTTTTTTTTCTGTTTGAGCAATACTTTAGTATTGACTGAGCTGTAGTTCACTGAGTTAGAGTATGGGGTATAGAGCTGAAATTCAGGAAATACCTGCATCACATTAATGAAATCTCAAATATTGGCCCAAGTAGTCAATGCTTTAACTAAGGATCTGGATCTATAATGAGCAGCTTATCTCAGGAATGACATTAGACCTTAAGTCAAATGTAAAGGAAACAACTACTCAATGGATGTAGGGTTTTTTGTGTTTGTTTTTGTTGTTGATGAAAACGTTTTGGAACTAGATAGAAGTGGTGGTTGTACAACATTGTGGATGTACTAAATGCCGTTGAATTAGTCACTTTAAAATGGTTAATTTTATGTAAATTTCACCCCTGTAAAAAAATGCAAAAAAGTTTCTCAAAATCAAATGTAAATATTTTGATTATTATTCTACATTTGTTTGTAATTATTTTGCTAAAAATATTACTTAGGTTCATATGCACAGGTGTATGCTAGCATACTGTAGATGAGTAATTTGTCTCTTCAGTTCCAAGAGTAGATATTTATATCTCTTTAGGGTTGGTCAATGAGTTCTGCCCTCATTTAAAAATTAGAAATATTCACCAATAAAGTATCAATATACTTTGTAAGAGAACTGCTAATGGCAATATCAAAATCTAAATTGAACAAAAACATGAAACCATTAGAAGGGATTTATAAAATATCTATATGAAATTTGCTTTGGTAACTAAAAGTGGTGAAATGTATACAGTTTTTCTCAGTCAAGATCTACCTATTTCCCTTGGTTTTAATGTAACCGATACTCTCTTAAATAGGCCTTTCCAGTTTGGCTAAAGTGCAGATTTACATAGGTAGAGTAAATGTAGAAATTTATTGATTCTTCATTGAAATCAGTGCAATCTATAGAGTCTTAATAGTCCATGCAAACCTAGAACTATCAAATTTATTTGGCAAAATGCCTTCAAACCAATGTACTAATGCTTTTTTGAGGACTGTAATATTTATTATGAAGTTTAGACATAGGCAGCTAATGCTTTGGGTGGAGTTTCCTAAAAGACCGAACACATGTTTTCCTAATAGGTTATATTGATCCACTGAAAAGCATAAGTAAAACAAACCAAAAAGTGTTTGATTAATGTGGAGTTTTTATCAGTGTGAAATTTAAAATACATATCCTCTTGAAAATTAATAAAGCCTAGTGCTTTACAGTTTATACACAGTGATAGAGTGCCTCTGTGATGTTTATTAAGAGAATCATATAGTCATTGCACGCCTTTAAGAATATGCGAAAATTACAGTGTTAAAGCTTTGTACATTTTTTCCAAGATGAGCATAAATGGAATGTTGCCACAGTCTGGCTGCTCTTTATCCTGCCATTGATGCAAGATTGATTTAGCTGATCTTTCAGCTTGGTATATGACTTCTTACTGTTTTCCATTTTCTATATGTTCCTCCTGAAGCTGCATGACTTGTGGAAGAAGTTCCCACCTCAGATAAGAAAGTACAGGGTGAATTTAATAGCTTTGGCTACTGTGCTGAAGTTTCTCTACTTGTGGGGTAGATACATTACAGCCAAATAAAGTTTATTTCCTCAATATTAATTTACATTTACATTCTTAATTCAGAAAGTGATTTGAATTTTAAAAGTTGAAAAGTTTTCTATACTGTTGACTTGTTTTTATTATTTCATGAGTACTGTTCTCTTACAGCTTTATCTGACACTCAAGGGAACTTTCTTTTGAATGGAAATTTTGTTGTAAGTATGTCAAAAAAAGAAATCAACATACAAGGAGCTATTTTTGAATACAGTGGTTCAAACAACTCAATTGAAAGAATTAACAGTACTGATCGGCTAGAAGAAGAACTTGTTTTGCAGGTAAATTCTCAGTTGTTAATAAGACTTAGCTTTAATCATATTAGTAAGCTGTGTGGTTCAGTGCCTTGCATTTATTATTAAATGTAAAATAACTTTTAAAAATATATCTTTTGTGAATTAATTGTATGCTCCTTTGTATTTTTATTGAGGTTTTGTGTGTGGGTAATTTATACAACCCCGATGTCCATTATTCCTTCAACATCCCTGTGGAAGAGAAGAGTGACCTATTTGCATGGGATCCCTATGGGCCATGGCAAGACTGCACCAAAATGTGTCAAGGTACACACTGGTATTAAACGAAAGAGATGAAAGTTAGTGCATGCTGGTACCATCTATGGCTTCCACTGCCTGGTGGTGGAATTCTCCCCACTGTCCACATGCACACATATACCACACAGACACACACAGCTTTTCTTAATTCCCTTCCCAATTTTCTCCCCCCAACCCCCAATTCTTTCTGTTTCTCAGACTTGTGTGTCTACTCATTTCAACATTCTCCATAACTACTTCTTTCCTTTCACACTTTTTCTCACAGTCACAGAACGTTTCTTTACCTTGGACACCGTTTCCCAGTGAAATACCCACCCTCTTGTCCACTCCCCTCCACATACTTTCCCAGCCCTCTGTCACTTTGAATGTTGGAGGAGCAGGCGTTCTTTTATTCTCTTATTTTCTTTCCATGGCCACAAAGTACGAATCACTGAAAGGATCATAGAGGGAATTAGAAAAGCAGGGAAATTTACAGTAGGCAAAGAAAGTGAAAAGACCGGAGTCTCTGACAGTCTGTAATTACAAACACCTAATTGTGTAAAACAGTTTGTTCAAATCAGTAAACATTTCTTGAGAGACTATTTTGTTTCACATTAATAAGACTCCAATTCTACATTCCAGTTTTAAAGTCTAGCGGATGAAACAGCATCTGAGTAGAGTATCTTAATTTATACGGTAAATGCAGTGCTGCAGGTATACTCAGAGAGGACCACAGAAGAGATGGAGCAGTTTGCAAAAAGATTAAATCTGAAGGTTTAGGGAAGTTTTTATAGCATGGCAAAGTAGTGCCTGTGGGGACTAGAGGAAAGGTGGAAAGGTTTGGGGACTAGGGGAGCAGTGGGTCAGAGGAGAGGATGCTATTTAAAATATTATGGAAATGAGCTGAGAGAAGAGAATGGCCAAAGGGAGTGACCACAGATGATAGGAATGTGAGGGACAGTCTAACAAACTGGCCTCAAGGTGCCAAAGGAATTCTGGTGTTCGAGTCAGAAAAAGGCACAGATGTGGGTGTTGGTACAGTGGTGCCCAGAATGATTGTGTGGGAACCAGGCATTCCTGTGTGGACAGTGTCTCGGGAGGGAGACTAGTAGATGACGTAAGTCCAACTGGGATGAATGCTGGAGGTAGGAATAAAGAGCTTTGGTAACACAGGAGGAGGAGGAATTCATTTTGACAGACCCTGGAAATGCTTGACAGAAGAGAATGGAGGTTTGGGGAGCAGGGGCCAGCTTTCAAGTATTGAGTGGGTAAGCTGGTCTGTGGCAATGGATATGTGGAGGTAGGAAGAAATCCATGGAACAGGTGAATGAGGGAACATTCTAAAATGTGGGGAACACCCTAAGGAAAGAATAACAAAGTCCAAAATGGAAAGCTGGGCAAGACACAGTGAGATGGTTTGGGAATCTGAACCCGGAGATGCTTCGTAAACAGTTGTGTGCATGGGCAAAGAAACTATGAATTCTATTGCCACATTGTGATATTGTGATTAATATTCTCTTTGTGTGTATGTAGCTCTTGTTTTCTCTAGAGTTAAATATTCTCAGTTTTATTTATTTTTCTCTGTGTACTGAGAGTTATTAGTCCCCAAACTTTTGGTGGAGAACTGTAAATTTAGTCTTTCAGTTTACCAGTTTTAATTTTTCTTCACTTTTTCTTCATCTGTTGCTGCTGTGGTCATCTTTTCTCTTGCCCTAATTTGTGGGGCTTTTTTTAGGCCTGTCATGTGGCTGTCATCTTGTGCTTTCCCTTCATTATTATCCAGGAAAATCTTTTTGACTTTCCTTTGTGTTGGATTCTCTGTTTTCTAATTCCTTGAATTCCTTTTTTTAAAATTTCCCCCATTGAAGGGAACATATCCTTCAGTGTTTTCCTGAGAAATGCAGTTTTTTGAGATCTTTCATATCTGAAAATGGCATTAGTCTAGTCTCGTTGATTGATAGTTTGGCTGGTATAAAATTCTAAGTTAGATTATTTTCCTGAATACTTTTGAAAGCCTTGTTTTTCTCATCTTCTGATTTTCTGTGCTTGTCCGTGGTACTTTATTGTGGACGTTTCGTGGATCCTCTCACTGTAGTGGCGTGAAATGTCAGAACAATGCACCTTGATGCAGGTGTTTCTTTTATCTTTTTCCTGAAATATTATGGTGCCATTCTGATTCAGAAACATATTCCTTGACTTGAGAAATTTTATCACATTATTTCTTTGATAATTCCCTCACATTAAATTTTCTTTCTGAAATTCGTATATAGATGCTGGACCTCCTAGACTGATCACTTTTTTTCTAATTTCTTCAGATTTTTATTGTCTTAAAGTTTCTTCTCATAACATCTTCTGCTTCATAGATGTAACATCTATCTTCCTGAGAGTATTAATCATAGTCTGTAAGTCTTCTGCCCCCTGACAAACATGTTTCATTTTAGTTCTTTTTTCTTTCTTTCTTTTTTTCATTTACTTTGGTCTCTTTTGGTTAGTGACTTTCTTAAAATGTCTGCTGATCTTTTGCTGCTCTTTCAATATTGAAGATTAAAATGCCCAAAGTCCTGTGTAGGTCAGACAAGTCAAGTAGGGCCCTCATAATTGGGTCACTAAGTAGTCCATGTGTCATGAGGGGTGAAGCCCCAAATGTCGTTGTCAGTTGATCTTTTTCCTCGGGCTGAAGAGTTTCCCAAGAGAGAACTCTCCTATCTTTTGAAAGGCAATGAGGGGACCAGAGAACCATAAAAGCTGGTTTGGCGCTGGGAAGAAATGGAGAGTCCAGTGGGCCTGCATCTCACGATTCAGTGTCAAGACTTTTACTTAACCCCCCATTTTCAGTGTGATGCTTCTCCAGCTTCCCTCCGCTGTGTCAGCGCCATCAAGTTATCTTTCTCTAGAGCTCTGCTACCCAGTGTGGTGGCCGCTGGCCACATAGAGCTGGTCTGTTGAAATGTGCTATTTGTGAAATACACATGGATTTTGAAGACTTAGTACCAAAAAGAATGTAAAGTAGATCATCAGTAATTTTTATATTGATATGTTGAAATGATCACATTTCAGATACCTAGAGTTAAATGTAAATATTAATTTCACCTATATCTTCTTTCTTTTGTTATTGGGACTACTAGAAAATAAAAAAATTACATACATAGCTCACATGCTATTTTTATTGGACAGTGCTGCTTTTGACTAAAAGGATAGGAATTGAACCATTCTTTGTAAACACTTTTCCATCAGTTCCCCATTTTTTCAGACCTACTCCTCATATTCACCTCTTCACAGGAACCTGGTGATTTTCATTTCTGGGCTTTACTTGGATTCTGTGTCATGAATGGTTTGTTTTTTATTCTTTTTCCCCTTCCACAGGTTTAAGTTTCAGCTTCCTTGGCTTTGTTAAACAGTTGTTTCCATCTACTTTTTATATTCACAATTTCCTTTTCTTGCCTACTGTGTTTTTGTTTTTTTTTGCATTCTTTTAGGTTTGTGCCTTTTCAGAATTCTTTATAGTTATTTCAGATGGTATTTAGGAAGAAGCAGAGAAAAACACTTATGTTCATATTCAGCTAACTGGAAGTAAACACTCAAACTCTGATAAAACAGAAACCCGATCAAGTCACTGGCTGCTTAAACTTATTTCCTGTCTCCTCATTGCAGAGAGTGTAAAACTTAACCTACCCTAGACTTTTATAACCACTTTTCTTAGTTCGCGTTCACTGCGGTTATGCCACGTATAAACACTCGCCAAATCTCAGTGGCTCAGAACAACAAAGGTTTATTTCTCCGTCTTACTATGTTTTGGCTACTTAATTGGCTATGATTCTTCTTCAGTTAGATATCTGTGTCCACATCATTTTAAAAAATTAAGTAGACTTTATTTTTCAGAGCAGTTTTAGGTTTATAGAAAAATTGAGCAGAAAGTACAGAAAATTCCCATATTCTCTCTCCTTCTACTCTCCCCACCTCCGTCCCCCTGCCCCTGTTATTAACATCTTGTGTTAGTGTGGCACATTTTTTACAGTAAATGCATTATTATTAACTAAAGTCTCTGGTTTATATTAGGGTTCACTCTTTGTGTTGTACATTCTATGGGTTTTGACAAATGTTCAATGACGCTTATGCACTATTACAGTATTACACAGAATACTTTCACTGCCCTAAAAATGCCTCCTTCCATCCCCCTCCCCTTTCCCCAAACCTGTAACAACCTCTGATCATTGTTTTCCTTCCATGACTTTTTCATTCATGATTCCAAGATAAAAGGTCATCCCTACCTGGGAAGGGCTGTCTTAGAGACCTGAAGAAGGGAAAGAGCTGGCAGAAGCATACAGTGGCCTATAGAGCTTCTACCTGGAACTGACATAGGTCACAGCCCTGACAGTTGATTGGCACAAGCCTGATGTCATCAGGCAGGGAAGTATGCTCCTCCCACAGGAAGGAAGTTATAGTAATGTTGTAACAAGTGGAGATCTGCAATTTTCTTATAGGGAAGGTGAAGCCAGTAATGGGAAGAGCAATAACAGTGCATTGTATAGTATCAGTGCTAACCCCACTCCCCCCGCCCCCCGCACTCAGTTATCCCTTAAAAACTACTCCATCCAGCTATAAAGAATTATCTGCTTCATCCATACCTGTCCCACCTTCCTTATGTCTCTTCAGTAAGTAAACTCCATCTCTCAAGATTCAGCTCACTTACTATGTAGTATTATTCCTGACTAGATTAATATGCTAGTCTTTCCTGTGTGCTGCATTGGAACTTTTTGGCTTTTAGCTGAGTCCTTCAGGCTTAGATTTTAAAAATTAAGAAACATCTACTTATGTGAATTTTCCTTTTTTTCCCAAAATTTTTATCTGCCTTTTGCCAAGGTCTTCGCAGAAGAAAAATGACCTGCATACGTACGAGCGATCACATGGTAATGTTCGATCAAAGATGTGATCAACTACCACTTCCACTGTTTGTGACTGAAAGGTGCAATACAGACTGTGAACTAAGGTAAAAGAAATAATGTGTAATTAACCAATGTATATTGGAACCAGATTAAATTCAATATATGAGAGAAGATGTAAAGCATCTCATGCAGTGCCTGGCACAAAATGGTAATTAACATGTCCTCTGTTCCTGCCATTGTAAAATTTCAGACTCACTAATTCATTGTGAAACTCAGCAACTGGTTTGAATTTTTGTTTCTAGTGTTTGCTGAATGCCAGTGGACAGGCCTCAATATTTTGTGTAGCAAATAGAAACAAATTTGTAAAATAAATACAGTTAAACTCTTCTGAAAACCCATGCTTTAAAGATCTGAAACAATAAATCTTGTAGCATGATTCTGTAATTTCCATTGAATTCATGTATCAAAGAACTTTTAAATTTAAGGATTAGAAAATCAATAGATAGGGAAATCAAGTTTATCAATATTTTGTCCATAAGATGTTCAGGAACATGAATCTAGATCTTGGCTGGAAAGTTTGCACTTCTAAATTCATCATTAGGTTTTCTTGTCACTGGTCTTAGAGTGAATCTAAGAACAGTTAACATTCAGGGATGGTGAGAACCTCCTTCACTCAGCAAAGAGGAGAATTGTTATATGTTTATGATGTTTGAAGATACATAACGAAAGCCTAGTGGTGGAACTGCCTGTATAAGTTGCAGCACTGAATTGTAGTGCGTTGAAACACAATGAAATCCTTGAGATGCTATTGGGAATGAAAACGAACTCCATAAATTCTGTGCTTTGTTTTACTGGTACATTCATTTTTTCTGATTGCTGGATTATAATTGGAATAATTTGGCTATAACTAGCAAATTTTACTTGTGGAAAATGTTTTTCTTGAAAACAAAATAGATTACACAAATTAAGAGAATGTGATCTGCTTTACAAAAACCTAGTTTACAAACTTTTAAAGGCTTTATCTTTATTAATGTAGTCAGATCCCCAGATAGTCCATAATCATAACTAAAGGGCAGCTGTTCTCAACCTTTTTGGCACCAGGGACCGGTGCTCCTCTGAGAATCTAATTTCTGATGATCTGGGGTGGAGCTGAGGCAGTGATGCTAGCACTGGGGAGCGCCTGCAGATCCAGATGAAGCTTCCTTCCTCACCTTCTGCTGTGCATCCTGGTTCCTAATAGGCCCCAGACTGGTATCTATCCATGGCCCCACAGGGTGGGGAACCCCTGCGGAGAGATACTGCCTGATTGAGTCAAATATATTCCGTTATAGACTTAAATCTGCCAGTAATATTTGAGCAGTGTTGATCTACAACAGATGTTTCCAAGGTTTTTGGTGAAGTTTGGGGTTTCTTGGACATACCTCCAAAGCTACCACTAAATGTCAGGGTGAGACAAATAGATATTGTGCTGGTTCCCTATCTCCAGCTTTTACCAGACTAGCTACATGTTTATATATTTGAAGAGCAAGTTAGATTTTATTTGGGGAAAAAAGTAATATTTCTAACAACAAAAAAATGTGCTTATACTATTTGAATATTCAACACCTCGGGGTCTCATTTTCTTGTCTATAAAATGAAGGTTTGGGATATATGATCTCTAAGAACTTTTCACCTATAATTCAGTGCTATATCAAATATTTTCAGGTGGCTTGTTCATCAACTCAAACAGAATTTTAGAAATAGAATTGTATGCATGAGTTTCTCCTAATTCATTTGTTAAAGTACACAAATTGGCACACCTAAGTGTAATAACATCCTTTTTTCTAGGTGGCACATCATTGGCAAAAGTCAATGTTCATCCCAATGTGGTCAAGGATATAGGTCCTTGGATGTCCACTGCATGAAGTACTCCATTCACAAAGGACAGACTGTTCCAGTAGATGACCGCTACTGCAGTGACCAAGTTAAACCTCCTACCCGAGAACCCTGCCATGGTGACTGTGTCTTAACAAGGTGGCATTATTCAGAATGGTCCCAGGTACAAAAAGAAAAAAAGTGATGCTTAAGAAAAATTACCCCTTTTTTCTTAATTAAATATTTGCTGCTCTAAAGTAAACCCTTTTTTGTTCATTTGTTTTCCTTTTGTCACATTTTTTTCCCCCCTAAATTAGTGTTCCAGGAGTTGTGGAGGAGGGGAAAGGTCTCGAGAATCATATTGTATCAACAACTTTGGCCACCGCCTTGCCGATAGAGAATGCCAAGATCTTCCCCAAGTGACAACGGAGAATTGCAATGAATTTTCCTGTCCCAGTTGGGCTGCTAGTGAGTGGAGTGAGGTAACATTCAATACACAAGTCTCAGAACTGTTATGATATTGTGTAGAAAAGCTTCGCAATCTAAGCCTTTATGTAATTCAAAAAAAATATATATATATTTTTTATCATTTTGTAAATAACTATTATCAAGGCAATAAAAATTAAATGGTTTCTTCTTAAACTATATTATCTGGCTAACAATAACATTAACTAGTGTTTAGTCTATAAGAAAGTACCACTCTTCATCGTAGCCTGAGATACATACTTATTCTAAAGTTTTATACCTTTGTTCCAGGACAAATGGATGTACACTGGGATTTGGGCAGTAAGGTTGGGGTGGCTGATCTTTATGCAGTAAATATCTCTGGAGGAGTGAAAGGAAAATGTCCTGGGAATGGTCTTTCAATTGTGTTTTAATATGCAGATTGATCATTGTATCATTTTGTGAGGCATTTATGCTGATCAATACTGAAAATAGATAATGGTCAATTACATTCCTACAGTGTCTTGTTACATGCGGAAAAGGAACTAAGCAGCGGCAAGTGTGGTGTGAACTTAATGAAGATCATTTGAGTGATGGCTTCTGTAATCCAAATACCAAACCTGAATCTCTGAGACCATGTGAGCTTCATTCATGTGCTTCTTGGCAAGTAGGACCATGGGGTTCTGTGAGTATATGATAAGGGTTTTTCTGATTTAATCCATCTTTACAGAACAGCACAAATGTTGTGGTGTATTTCTTTTTCTTTTCTTTTTTGGTGAATGCAGCTCAATTTGGATTAATTTATTGAAAAAATGCCACTGAAATAGTAAACTCTTTTCTGCAAAATTTTGTCAGTACTGTTAATTTTGCTGTGGTAAATTTCAGCTTTGTTTTTGAATTTACTTTTGTTGACCAAAATGCTACAGATTTTATGCTTTAATCAGCCCATTTAAATTATATTTTCATGTACTGTGTTTAAATTGTCTTTACTGTATTTAGCGCAGGCATCGTTGAGCAGGCAGCTAGGAATTTGCAGGAAGAGCAGTGGTCAGGCTGGATGAGGGTGAGCAGCTTATTGTCCTGAGGGAGGTCGCCATAGTTGATGGGACAACATCTCTCATCTTCTCTTTAACTGTGTTGCATATTCTTTCTTATTTATCTCTTTGAAATTTACTTAGATTGTGTGTGTACATTACATGCCATTGAGTGGGCTCCAACTGCTGGCGATTCTGTGACGGGGTGATGTCTGCAATGTCCTGTCCTCAACAGCTCTCAGCTCCTGTGGCCTCAGGCCTATGGCTTCTTCATGGAGTCAGTCCATCTCATATTTGGTCTTCCTCTTTTGTTGCTGCTTTCTGTTTTCCCCAGCATTTTTGTCTTGTCCAAAGAACCTGCCTTCTTGCGATGTGCCAGAAGCAGGACAGCTTCAGTTTTGTCATTTTGCCTCCAGCGATGTTTGAGGCTATAGAAATCACTTGTTTGTTTCTCCTCCAACATCGTAGTTCAACTAATCAATTTACTTAGCACACTCAATGACATAGATACACCAGGTAAATTTTGAGAAGTATTTCATTTCCCCAAATTATATTGGCTCTGCCCCCAAAATATCAGGACTCTATTAACATTTTTACATAATAATGTTTTAAACATGTGATCATAACTGTGCATTTTAATGTCAATATTTTATTAGTATCTGTATCAATTTGAATATATAGAGAGTAAATTTGCTGATATTAAGGCTGGAATCTGGTATAAAGGACTCATAAAAAGATCTGCTGAAAGTATATTATCTGTGTATTCATTAAGAAAATTAAGTGTATGTAATTTTTGAGTAATGTGTTTGACACCTGCTTATATCCTTCAGTGCACTGCCACCTGTGGACATGGGTATCAGATGCGTGCCGTTAAATGTGTCGATGAGCTGCTCAGTGCAGTGTTAGATGACAGAATGTGCCATGGAGCTAGTCGCCCTAGTGACAGGCAGGTAAAGAACTTCTCTTCATGGATTGAAAAAAAAGATTTATGATACAGCGGAATTGTCGATGTGTTAAAATTATTTTCGTATGTATTTTTTCCACTTGTATGCCTTAAAAACGTGTGCGTACATGTGTCAGAGGGAATTCTTCATTTTGTCAGCTTCATAGCTTTATTAATGACTTTTTAAATTCCTTATCTGCCATTGGATTACTCATTTAACATATATTTCCATCTGTTGGACTGCAGAAAGAGGACGATATCTATTATGAATATTGTGGACTTTTAAAGTGTGTCGTACTGTTTCAGGTAGTGTCTGTTCACTCAGAATGTTTCAGCTAGTGGCATTTATGAGGGACTATTGCTCTTTTCCTTTTCAACCATTAGATAGAATGATCCAAACTTTAGGATTCAGCATCATACTATCTACTTCAAGCCCTTGGCACGATTTTGTACTTTTGAAAATTAAAACCTTTACATTATCTATTTGTAGTTTAGTATGCAGCTATTCTTGAATAAGGTATGTGGAAAAAGGAAGTATAAGATTTAATATATATTAGAGTGATTAATTGATGTTTAATGAGACCCATTTTTACTTTGAACAGGACTGTATAGCGACACCTTGCCCTATTATCAGTAAAATCGGGGCCACTTCATTACCAGCTATTCCCATGGGAAAGACGGCACAATGGCGACATGGTTCTTGGACTCCAGTAAGTGAATTCCTATAAGAGATAGTTTCTATTATTGGAGGCTTTTAAACATCAACAAAATGGCAGTTGCTATGGATTCGCCAAATTAATGTGTGCATTGATACTCAGGTATTTCAGTGGTGTGGAAGCAATTTAGGGTTTAAAATCAGGTAATTTAATGGCCAAATCTTGCTGTGCCTTTCAAGAACTCTGTGTATCTGGGCCAGTAATTTCAGTTTTCTGTGTCTATTTTCTAATCTATAAAATTGGGATAATAATATTTGTCACAGGTTGTTATGAGAAGCAGATGTGATATCAGGCTTTTTATCAGCCTTTACTTAAACTACTGACATTTTCATGTTGTTTTTCTAAACCAAAACTTTTGCTTTAACTGTTTGTGGTATATATTTTTAAGCTTTGCATAATTCTCTTTATATTGAATTATGGGATCATATCTACTCTATTACTTAGGCCTTTCAAAGGTATTTTAAATATAAGATTCTCATATAAAATGCTTTTTCATATCTTTAATTTTGCAAATAACTAGTATTCCAAGAAGTTGAGTGTTTCCTTGTAAATATTTGATTTGTGAAATTTATGATCTAAACTGAGATATTCACTGTCCTGTCATTGACTCAGAAGTGATGCCAAGTGATATCATTTATAATTTTTTCAAGAAACTTTGTTTTAGAAAGGTGAGCAACAGGTATGTGTAAAGGTGCTATATAACACCTTGGTATAATTCTTTTTTTAAGTGCTCTGCATCTTGTGGAAGAGGTAATCAAGCTCGCTATGTAAGCTGTCGTGATGCTCATGATGGAATAGCAGATGAATCATATTGTGCCCATTTACCTCGGCCTGCCGAAACAGCTATCTGTTTTAGCCCTTGTGGGGAGTGGCAAACAGGGAATTGGTCACCTGTAAGTATGTTTATGATAAAAAACGAAATGAAAAATTTAAATATAACATTGATATTTAGTATAATATTGTAGTTTATTACATTGTAAACGTTATCTAAATTTGTGATCAGTGTTCAGCTTCCTGTGGCCATGGAAAAACAACTCGACAAGTTTTATGCATCAAGTACCATCAGCCAATGAATGAAAATTACTGTGACCCTGAAGTTCGCCCTTCCATAGAACAAGAATGTAATGTGGCAGCTTGCCCACCCACGTACAGAAACTTTCCCATTTCCTCTGAGCAGCCAAACCATTTTCCAGGCAGGAATTTTCCATTAACTCACAAACCAGAAGATAATCAAAATCGGGGGGTCGATCTGTCGATCAGAGGAAATCAATGGAGAACAGGACCGTGGGGATCAGTAAGCTGTCTTTATTGAGTTATATTAATTCTGTAATTTTGTGATAGTATAGCCTTTTAACAGATATATATGTGTATATATATATGATGATGATAAATACTTTTAATGCTAGATTTCTCTGAAGATCAATAATTTAAATCTTAAGCAATTTTTGATGCAGATTACAAATCTCTGGAGTTCTTATTGAATTATACATTAATTTGATATTATGATTACAGAAGAATGCACTTAAAAATAATCAGATTACAGTCTATTATAATAAAAATGAAAATCTTTTAAGAGGTAAAATTATAAATGTTTATAGAAAAAATCAAACTCAGAAATTACTATAATAGCAATGCAGTAAGCTGGTGTAAAATCATGATAAACTACAAAAACTACCATTGTAGTTCATATTTTGCATAAGATTAATGACATAAAATAAGGAAAAACACCAGTATAAAAGTTGAGTAACTTAACACCAATTTTTATTTTTTATTCTTTTATAAGTGAGACATTAGAACTTAATTCCTTATTATCTACTACTTAGGACAAAGGTGAATTTCCTATGGCAAGCTTTAAAACTTCACCTTTTCATTAGCAAATTCTAATAAAGCCTCTAGTGAAACTCAAGTGTTCTGGCAGATTTTCTGGATTAAAATTATGATTCCCATAAGGGAGATTTTAATGTGGAGAGTTTGAGTTTGAGTCAAAATACTGTTGTTGTTGTTGTTTACCATGTAATTTCATGATGTGGAATCTGTAGTTTGTGTGTTTTATCCTTGTCAGTGCTCTAGCAGTTGTGCTGGTGGTGTTCAGCACAGAGTTGTGGTCTGCCAGGATGAAAATGGACAAAGTGCCAGCTACTGTGACGCAGACTCCAAACCCCCAGAGTCACAGCACTGTGATTCAGGACCTTGTCCACGGTGGAACTACGGAAGCTGGGGAGAAGTAAGTTGTAATATTTTTTCAACATGTGGAGATTATGACACCTCCGAAGACTGACATGATCTTACTTCACTGTACAGTACAGAAAGATTTTTTTTTTTTTAATTGAGTGAGTAAAGCCATGTTCTTTTAACAAAGAGTCTATCATGGTATATATCACTCATTCATGAAAGGAAATATATGCTCCAGATTTTTCACATTATCTAACATGTTAGCCAATATGTCTGAATGTAATACCTTTCTAAAATTAGTATGTTAATGTTTTAATTTCTTAGGAAATTAGATTGCTATTAAGATAGAAAATTAGATTGATATATAGGCCATTGTTGTATTCTTTTACTGAACCATTCATTTGGTGAATCTTTCGAACAGTTAATTATTGTGCTGGCATTCTTCTAGTTACTTCGGATATGAAGATAACTTTTTAAATGGTTGTAACTAATACTAATCTCACCTATATTATGGGTGAGTGAGAAAGAATAAGAAAGACATTGGCTTTGGAGGGATAAAATAATGACCTAATTTAATTAGTCAATTATTTTTTTGCTTAATGATTGTTAGTTCATATTTACTCTTCATAGAAACTTTAGAAAATAATTTTTTAAACACATACTTCTGACTAGGTGCTAATAAATATCGACACATTTTAAGAATATACTTTTACTATTTTCTGAAATGGAAGTAACATTTTTACTTCTGAATTTAGACATGCTTATTGTGACAATTCAAATATGAAAAATTATGTAAAGATAAGAACTTTTAACATACTGATATATTTCCTCCCAAACTTCTGTGTTGGTCCAGAAATAGGTTCATATTACACATGCCACTTTGCTATGTGCTGTTTTCATGTAATATATACTAAACATCTTTCCATGTTCTTAAATTTAGCTGGTCTTTATTAGCTTTCATGGCTACATAGTAATCTATTGATAGGATACCATATCCTATTAATTAATATTGGGCCTAGTAGTTAATATTTATTAAGTAAGTAAATCAGTTTTGTTTCTGGCTATCTTATAGACCCTTGATATCTTTTTGAAAAATTTTATGGTACTAATTCTCAAAGTTATGTCTGTTTTTTTTAAATTATGAAAGTAATACTTTGATTTATTTTCTTACCCAGGAAGAAATGTTGAGAATTGTGAAGAAATGATAAACTTTAAACTCTAGTGTTACTAATTATGTATTAAACATCGAGTAAAGCAATATGTTCTTTTTAAAGCCACATAGTTTTGAATTTTCTTCTTATTTTTAGTGTACACAAACATGTGGAGGAGGAACAAAATCAAGATTTGTAATATGTCAATTTCCCAATGGCCAAATGTCACAGGAGCAAAACTGTGAAATCTTAAACAAGCCACCTAGTGTGGTACAATGTCATGTGCATGCTTGCCCTGATGATGTATCATGGCATCGGGGACCATGGAAATCGGTACGATAATATTTTTATTTTTATCCTTTTTGTTTTGTTTTACTATGTCCCTTTTACTTTAATTTTTTCTTTTTGTAAATTACGATGCACACACTGTATCTTCTCTGATTTTTTTTTTAAACAGACCATTGGCCATCTTGGCTTGTGTTATTTGAGAGTTTGGAAGAAGAATCCATTCAATTTAAAGTACTGTAATATATATATAATAGTTTTATATGTATTTATTTTTTATAAGTGAATTTTGAACCATAGCACTACTCTAATGGAAATATTTTTCTCCAGTACATCTTTGGCTTACCCTCCAATTAATCAGAAATGCTTTACTACATTTTGTATATAAAGTTAACATTGTGCTTGTAACAATGCCAAATTATGGCTGTGTCTCGTTTGAGTATATAACTGTATGTGGCTTTCTTTTGTCTGTCAGTGTCTAGTAACATTCTTTAAAACTTTGTTTTCATCATTGTTAAATGTAATATTTTTTAATGTGAAAATATTAAAGAAAAGATAGAGAAATTTACTTACATAAAGTAAATTGTTTAGTTTGTTACATACATCATGAAAAAGTATGACTTATATAGTAATTTATATGAATATTCATTTCTTCCACTGTGTGGAGTTACTATGTTTTGTGAATGTTTTCATTTTTTATATTTTTAGAGTCATGGACAAAATTCATAAATATTTGTGAACTGTTTATTTTTTTCTAGTGTTTTTCAAATCCAGGCTTTGAAGAATAATTTATATATGTGTGTGTATGTGTATAAAATTAGCATTTTGGTCACTTTTGATATTTTAAATCATGAATAACCAAGTATACTTCTTTCAGGTGAAAACTGATTTGAGTCTGTGATCTATTTATAATTAAATTTATAAAACTAAACAGTTCTTCGTTGGAAAATAGTTGACTCTAGTTTTACAATCAACCCTGACATATGCACTTGTGTTGCTTTGTCTAAGTCAAAGCTTTAAATAATATCTAAACCCAAGTTTCAACTCATGCTATTTGAAAAGTAGGTCAAGTTCTAGTTCAAGTTAAAATTCATCTTTAAAGTCAAAGTGTGATTGATATAAAACAACAGGACATTTAAACTTATAAGAGGATCTTAAAGTTAGATTCCTGCATCAGAGAACCATCACTTTGTATGAGTTAACAAAAGACATATTTTCCATGGAAAGGATTCACATGTTTCCTTAATGTTTACTTACCATCTACTATATCCTAGGCACTGTGCTACAGAGATAATAAAGACATGTTTCTTACCCCTATGAAGTTTACATTCTAGTTGGAGAGATTTGAAATACTATAGGAACTCGCCACAAAAAGATATCATTTTTTTTGTTGTTAGCCATCTGAGATTAGAAATTCACTTTCTCTTTATTGTATCTCTGTAACATTTTCTTTCATTTTATTGGTTTTAATTTGCAAACTTAGTTCTTAAGAAGGCTATGGATTGCCTTCTTGGAATTTAACCCCAATTAGGAAAGCAGACTTTTACACACTAATTAGACATTGAATTGCAATAGCATTTGTGTTTGAGCACAAAGGTTTTACTTTCCCTACTCGTTCATGAATTTATTAATTCACATTTACGTATGTCTCTTGGTTTGTGCTAGGTAGAGTACCTAAAATTAAGTGTTTTTGAGTAGATTTTCTCTTTAAGGGGTCAGCATATTATGGCTAATGGATTAAATCTGGCCCACTACTGATTTTTGTAAAGTTTTATTGGAACACAGTCATGCACATTTTTCATGCATTATCTATGGCTACTTGTCCACTATAAAGCAGAGTTGATTAGTTGCTGTAGAGACTGTCTAGACCTCAAAGCCTGAAATATTTACTATTTGACCCTTTCTGGGAAAAGTTTGCTGACTCTGTTCTATTTAATAAACCTTATAATGCTTTTAAATTTAATGTAAACTATGCTTACCATTAGAGAATATTAGAATTACAGATGTTCATTTGGGATCAGTTTTAGATGTTTCTGATCATTTGTTTAATATTTTTAAAACATTTTAAGGTTTATCAGCCACCTCTATATATTCACACATTTTTTTTTTCCAGCTTTGAGATATCATTGGCCTATAATGGTGTATAAGTTCGAGGTGTGCAGCATCACACAATGTTTATGTATTGTGTTGGACTGTATGTAATACTGTAATCTAATAGACTTGTGTCATGCTAGTTTTGGTATGTAAATGATGTCATATGGGAAAAACCTAGACTATTCATTAAAGACCTGTGCACAGATGACTTTTTCAGCCTAACAAAAACAAATGAACAAGAAAACAGTAATCACCACAAATCACAGAATAAGAACACAGAAGTTATACGGTTTATTGTTTACTACATGTCTGTTCTATAAGGAGTTTATTGAATAATTCAGTCTCTGCACTAGTGAAGAACTGTGATCTTTATTTTCTGATAAATTGAAGATGAATTTTAAAAATCACAAATGTTTATGTCAGAATTTTTACAAACTTATTTATTTTCCTTTTATATGTATAAAGAACATGTATATCATTAAAGTGCCTGGCTTTCTTTAATGATATGAAGAATTTTATTCTTTAAAATAGCCTTTTATATTAAAAGGGTTTACAAGACCTAAAGTTTTGTTAAAACCAGATAAAACCTTTTACCTCTTTCAGTGTTGCTACATTTTAATACCTCTTATTAACATATCAGGTTCATATCCTTTCACGGATAACTTTAATTCCGGCAGGTTCGATTCACTAGGTTAGACAATTAGGAATATGTGTGGGTATAAAAATATATATATACACACACACATATATACATATATGAATGATATTAAATTCGAGAACACCTCTCATTTTAAAGCAAAGTTAAAATATGAAGGGCTAAATCACTAAAATGTATGAAGTTGTTAATATACATTTAAATATTATTCATGTTGTGGGAAATCTTGTAATAATTTATAAGCATGATTAAAGAAAAGAATAAATAAATCTTAACCTATGTCTTAATTTAATGACTCTATCTGTGAGTAGTCAGTGTGAAATGATTGTATTTTAATCCATGTTTATTAACGATGTATTGTGGCTTTGTGCTTTGCAGTAATATGTGTATGTTGTGTTTTTACTTCTTGGATCAGTACCTAAAATGTTTTAAGTTACTGAGCAGATCTTGTAACGAATGTCTCTTTTCTTTTGGTGGTATATTTTTCTTAAGTAACAACTGTTCATTTCTCTTATTAAACATTTAATTGTTGACTAGAATGTTTTCATAATTTTACTTAGTATATGTATAAACTGCTATTTTTCAGATAATTCAGTTAGAAACTAACATTGTTATTAAAAATATGATTCATTGTTTAGCTATCAATTTTTAAATACTAGGTTTTATTTATATTACTTTTTATAAATTATAAACAATACAAATTTATGACACAAATTTATTTAGCAAGTTAAAAACAGATGCACTTATGACCAAGATATTCTTTAAAAGGTAAGTAAAGATTTTTTCTTCACTTTCATATATAGTAAAGAATATTACATGTAACATAAAGTGTTCTAAAAAATGTTCTTTAAATAAATTTATATTAATCTCTATTTTCCTACTAAGTCTCATTTAAGTGATTCATTTTCCTACAATGTTTTTATTCCCTTTATAGAATGAAATCATATTTGGTAAGAAAATAATGTGTATTCCAGTGTGTTCTGGGATTGATGATGATCCAACAGAAGTAAAGAGTATTTTTTCCATTAAAGATTGTTTTTTTGCACAGAAATGAGAAAATTGTTTTTAAATAATGTGAGATTGATACTTAAATCCTCTTGATTCTAGTGCAACATTTTGTAAAATATCCATATTATACTAAATCTCCAACATAATACAACGGAATGCAACAAACTGAAGTACTTCCAGAAGCGAGTAGCAGCACACACACAGTAAATCTGCAGTTTGTTGATTTTAACAGCTTTGTGTAACAAAAGAACATTGTGGGTCTGAAAAGTTGGGTTAGGCTGCTCCTCCCAAGGTAGTTTCCACTCATGATGGAATGCACTCAGGAAGAAAGTTGTCAATGACTCCATTGCCCCTCTGGCCAGCAGCAGCCAGAACAAGGTAATGTGTGGGGAAATGGTTTCAAGAAACTGTCAATTCTTTGTGAAGTAGAGGGTTCTAACATTGTAGTACTTATTTTCTTAAATTTGGGCAGGACATAAGCATAATAGTAGGCTGAAAATCCATTTTATTCCAAGTTCGTTAAAGAAATCTTTAACTATGAATAAGTGTTTCCATTTGTTTATTACTGTGTCTTTCTGTTACATTCATTGATGCTCCCCCAAATTATGAACATCTCCTTTATTGTGCTAGTCACTAGAGATAAACCAGGCATAATTCCTGCATACAGGAGTTTGCAGTTTAGTGATGAATGTACTAAGTAAATGATCAGAATGCACAATAGGATTCTTTTCTCATTTCAATAACAACTGTGTGATTTATAACATTGAATCCGCTCAATATGGAAGCTTAATAGATCACACTTATCCAAGAATTAGTAATAAGGATTGTACTTGACAACACAATAATTCCGCCAGTGGATCTTCTAGAAAGCGTAAATTAGTAGGATATATTCCATTATAACCTGGCGAGAGATGAGTGGTGGTCTGAGTTCCTACCCTAGAAAAATATTTTAGCCTTTGCATGTTTGCAGCATTTTTTTTCCCATGTGGATTTAACGCCTCACCAAAAGGGAAACTGGATTTATAGTTTGCCTTAGATATGGTGCTTTGAAAATAATTTTCGAAACACAAATGGGCCTTACAGGTTTGCAATGTATGACTTAAGAAAAATTTAAATAGCCTAATTAATGATGAGATCATGAATGAAGAGACTTTCTGAGTGTTATGTTGAGTGAAATTAGAATGCAGAGTTTAAAATAACTAAAAAAGCATCCTGACATGAAATGGCAATGTCCATATTTTTCTTTATCTTCGTATATTAAAGAAAATGAAAATGCCCATGTTTTCATGGTAATTCTGTTTTCCCAGGAATAATAGTTTGGAATGTTTAAGAATCTCTGGAAAAATAGATTTAGATGTTTTTGAACATATTCTCAGTGTTCTATAATATCTATGTGCTTATGAGACCATTTATATAAAAAATTTTTGTTATAACTGCATCAACATTTAGTAATTGTAAAAAAGTATATTTCAGTTTCTATGTTACTACAAGTCAGACATTAATATTAAGTATATTGTCTCACAATTTCTAGACGATTGATTTTTATTTTTTGATAAATACCTTAATAAAAAGTTATTTTTTTGAACTAGACCTTAGTAAAAAGTTTTGAGCATGTACCCTTATATATTTTATTATATATTTATACATCGCAAACTACATGTACATTTTGTGATTTATAGAACATATACAAACATGAATTTAAATTAAATATTTTTATTTTGTGTATACTTTTTTCCTGACTGAAGTATTATAGTTATCTCATGTTTATAAAAATGGTAGAATGTTTTATTTGTTTTGAAAATCTTGGTTTAACACTGTTATAGCAGTTCAAATATCTGGTTGTTTCAATATGTGATATCAATAGGTTTCGCAACTGAAAAAATTACCTTGCAAAAATACATACCTTCATATAGCAAAGTTCATCACTGAGTGTTCCTTCTATATACTAGTAATTGACTTTAAATCCAATATACCAATTATTCAAAACATTGAAATTTGTCTCACAAATTTTCATATTCCATGATGTCATTGAGTTCTCAAAAAGTACTGGAAGGAGTTATATTTTTATATTGTAACAAATGGCATCGAAACTCAGTGAACTTTAAAACTTTGGAAGATTGGAAGCCATTTAAACAGATTAGAAAATTTTGCTTCAAAGTTTATAAATATACATTTCCAAGAGTTTTTATAGTCAGCATATTATTTGTGGTAACAAAATTACATAACTCTAGAAATTAGGAGGCGTTCCCAAAAGCAGTTGCTTTTTCATCCACTCTTAAATGTCTCATTTACCTTAAAGGATAGATGATGGGTCTGTTTTTTTAATTATCTATTTGGCATCGCATTTTTATCACTATCATAGGAAAAAATCATCAAATGTGAAATAATCTTTTTGTAGTAGAGAAATTAGAAAAGTCATGATAATGATATCAGTAAATTCTATCAGTTGGATTTCAAAGAAAGTAACAAACTCGGGCAAGAAGTCAAGTTAATTTGAGAGTGCTAGGATTACAAACTGCAAGTTGAGGGACCCATTTGATGGTACGTAACCTGATTGTTTATTAGTCTCATATGGAAGGATATTATCTTGATTTCACCAAGAGAAATGTAAACTTTTATTGACCAAAAGAGTTTGAAGATATGTTATTCTTAAGCCTGCTGAAATGTTAAGTATTGAGTCTTTCCTAGATCTTATAGTTGAGTGAATTGTGGTGTTATAATGTCTAGTTTGAGTCAACCGCTATTAATTTAACTGAGGGACCTTTGACAAGTTATTTAATATTTCTAAGAGTTTTCTTAGAAATAAAAATAGCTACCTAAAGAAGACATTGTTTTAGGGTTAAATAAAACAATAGGTAAAGTGGTTGGTATAGAGCCTGCAACATCAAGGTTCAGTGTTTTGTTTGCCATTATCACTTGTCCAGTAATAAACACATATTCCCTTTCCTCAAGGAACTGAAAATCCAAGCGTGGTAGATAAAACTCATAACACAAAAAAATCTGAAATAAGATCTACTAAAACAAGTGCTACTCTAGTGTGAGAGAAATCAGTTGGGACTGGAGTTTGTTTTTTTTAAACGTTTATGAAAATATGACATCCAGCAAAATTTCAAAAAAGTAAAGGTACAGTTCAATGAATTTTCCAAAGTGAACACATATATGTAGCCAATACCCAAACCAAGAATATCAGCACCCCCAGAAGTTCCCCTATGTATCCCTTTAAAGCCACCCTAAAAGTTAACTCCTCTTCTGACATAAAATATTGTAGGTAAGTTGTCTGCCTTTGAGCTTTATCTAGATGGAACTTAGAGAATTTGTGAGAGTCGCAGTCTGAGGTGTGTGAGATTCATTCATGTGTGTAATTATAGTTTCTCATTGCAACCTAGTATTAATTTTGTGAATATATAGTTGTGTGACTTAAATGAATATGATTTGTATGAATATTTTCATTGTGAGAATTTGGGATTGTTTTTTATTTGAAACTTAAAATAATGCTGTTATGAACATTTTTCATATATCTTTTGGTGAACATGTACACAGGAGTTGAGTCACAGGATGTTAATGTATGCATATGTTCAGGTATAGTACATTATATCAGACAGATATTTAAAGTGGTCGTATAAGAATTTCAGTTGTTCCATATCCTTGTCAACACTTGATATTATCAGACTTTTAAGTCTTACCGAATTGAGTAGATGTGTAGTGGTATTTCTTTATGGTTTTAAATTGCATTTTGTGATGCTCAATTAAGTTGAGTACATTTTCATATGTTTATTCTTGTGAGAATTTCTCTTATGTGAAGTACCTATTTGCCCATTTTTCTATTGAAGTTTATGCTCTATTTTATTGATTTGTAGACATTAATTTTTTATTCTGAGTATAAGTTCCTCGTTCAGTACATGTACTGAATATCACTGTTACAGTTTAGCCTTTTGCTGCCATCCAGTCTCAGCCATAGCTACTGAGAGAGAGCAATAGTACAGGAGTTTCCACTTCTTCCCATTAAGTAGGTAAATGAGAGATTCAGAGAGAATTTAAGTGGACAGATATGGCGAGGACAGCATGGCTAATGCCTTGTGTCTGTCGTGAAGATTTATTTTTAAATGATTTAGAATAACTTTCGAGGAGAGGAACCTTGCTATTTTGCTAGTTTGACTTAATTAAGAGAAGAAAGATTAGCCAATCTCTGCCCAATTCTTATCATCACCATGAATTTCTAGTAAGTTTATTCATTTCGCAGATATTTACATAGCAGTTATTGTGTGTTAGTGATATTTACAAAGCATTAGATGTGGAGGATAAAAATATGAATAGATCAGGACATAGAGTTTATATTACAACTGGTAAAACATTAAAACAAAAATACATTTAAACAAATGACTGTCAAATTATGTTGGAGGCAATATTTCTTTTAATAGGATATTTATTAATGGTAAGAAACTCTACAAATAAACTAGTTCCAAAATATAACAACATAACTGAAAATACTGTAGCAAGAAGCCATATTTCTGGGTAAGAGAACTTGGATGCAATAATTAAAATTGTCAGAAAAAGGCTTGCCCGCAGTAGAACCATTTCTATTTGTAGCCTGAATTATCTTGGAGTAGTATAAACATATATTCAGGAAAGTTTTCTTCTAATATAGATTTTACCCATAAACCCAACTATAATATTCAATAGGTAGAACCAGAAAGTATTTTGTGTGATTAATGATTAATCATTCTGTTTGGGATATCATTCAGTATAGTGTGCAAATTATACTGTGTAAATAATGTGTACTCTGAGAATTCTTTTTAGGAGAACGAAAGAATAAACGGAAACTTATACTGCCACACTAACAAAAAAAAAATGACTATTTCAGCACCAGAGAGAGAGTTCACATCCTTCCTTTTGAAGGAGATTTCACTGTTTATTTGTGAGCCTTAGGAGAACTTTCACAACTAAGAATAGGGAAAATAATCATGCATGGCTCTTTCCTCACTCCTGGACATTTTTTCAGAGGAAACAAGCTGAAAAACAGTAGCTCATATGGGATCCTGTCTCCATATCAGCATTTCTCTGCTAAACTTGGCAAGATCTCAATCGTGGAGAAAACCAGAAGGAGGCCCTTCTTATCTCTATAGGATACCCCATAGAAAGATCTATTACATGAAGCTTTCTGTTATTTTTGTAGAATTAAAGATCATTCAACTCTACCTCATTCAGATAAAACAGATTGCATATTTTAAAAAATCTTTGAATGTATTTGCTTATACTTTTTTTGATGAAGCATTTATACATTTGTTTCTTCAGTATATATTTAAAGATGTGGTTTCTGCCCTTATTAATTTTAGAATTCTCATGATTTACCAGCTATAGTAGTGTGTGGACATATTTTGGTAGGAAGTAGCTATTTCGTTGATACATAATTTATATATAAAATCATCCTAGTATCCAATTTTCTGTTGTGCTCAGGTATTCCATTTATTTATATATGGTAAAGTAGGACTTTTGTGATTATGGTCTATATTGAGGAGGGCTTTAGAGATTTTTTGTGTTTTATGGAATTAAATATTATCTCCAAGTTTTTCTGTCACTCCCAAACTAAGGATTTTTTATAGTTACTTTTTAAGTCAGAACATGGACAAACTTGTTGAGCATAAAACTCACTTTCTTATTGGGAAAATGTTTCCTTTAATTTTTTTTTAATTCTTGGGAAAAGTAGAGAACTTTTTAAAAGGGAAATTATTTGGAAATATTTTAGCTTGTGGTTATAATAGGCAGATTTCTTTTGGAACTCTGTTTCATCAGAAACTAAAATTTAAAAGCCCGGGAATAACTTTAGGATTTCATTCAGATACCTGATGTCACAATAAAAAAGGCAATATAAAACTATGAGTTATATGGTAATTTTTAAGAATAAAGGCATATTTTATGAAAGAATCTCTTAATTTACTCTGAAATTTTCATTCTCTCATTTGAATAAGTAATATTTTTTATAAATATATAAAGAGTTAGTGTGATTCTTGAAATATTTAAAAAATACTGTTTTCTCTCTTTTTTGTATTATGTTTTTTAAATTGGAAGAGAGACTTGCAATTTTCTTATTCTTATATCCAATGCATAAATTATTTCAACAAGTTTCTCAACTGAAGTACACAGTTTTCATGTCTAGGAAACCTTTCTAAAGTTGATCTTACCATAACACAATATAGCCACTTCTTTTTAGGAAAACTATATGATTATTATTTTGAGCTGAAATGAAAATGTATATGTATATGAAACCTGTAATACTCAATCTGTACCTTAAAGTAAGAATACATCAAATTCATAGGGCAAATATTTGAAGATAGCTATTTTTCTCTTTTCCTGGTTAAGCGGATGGCATCTAGAGTTTCATTCATTAGCAAAAATGGCCTAACTGTAAAGAACATAGCTGTAAAGAATATTTCCACCCTTATTATGAACACTACACTCAATATAATCAATATTACATCAAATTTCAGTTTTTAGTAGTCACCCAGTTTTCTTATACTGAGCTTATGTCAGTGTAAACCTGTATGTATAGTATATGATACTGTTATTAAATCATATTTTGTCATTAGCAGCAGTTAATAGTTTTAAGACAAATGTAGAAATGTTTATATTTTTTACCCCTGATAGGCTGGATTCATATATTTTAAAATTCTCATGTCCGACTTTTTAATAAGTCCTCCTGACTTTATCACTCCTCCTAGCTATCTCCTGTAGCACTCTTTCCTACCCCAGAAGTAATTTTTAATCTTATTTACCTCCGTATTTCCAAATAATAGGCTTATTCTGTTTCTTAGTGCATTGAAAAATTGCCTCTTGACTTCCTTTTACAGAGGCTGAGAACTTAACTCTTATGTAGACCACTAATTCCACAATCCTATTTTCTGAATAAATTTTGATTAAGTCAGTAGTCAGATTTCCCATGTCAGTGTGGAGCCAAGTAGTGTACTTTCAAGAACTGCTTCCTTTTTTACAACTCTGGTTTCCCTGGGGTTAATAATTGACTCATTTTAAAATGTGCTTAGGGTTTTTTTTAATGTTCTAATCACTGTTTTTTTCTCGCAAGCGTTTGAACAGATATGTAAAATCTCTATGAATGGTTTTTCTAAATGCTCAGATAGTTCCTCTTTCCTAGACTCCTCCCTGAGGTCCCCACGTCACTCCACTACAGTCCTGATCTTCCTCCTCTAATCTGGCCTGGAAGAATTTAATCTGGGAAAAAGTGGTTTAATTTTTCCTGTCAAGTCTTTTCACTCATCTTTGATTTTGATAACTTTTTCTTGCATCACATATATTTGCTCTCTCATACTCAAGTACTTTTCTTTGTGTCTTCCTTAAAAGAAAAAAAGGGTATATTTTTTCCATCTTTTCATAATCCGAAAATGTCTTCAGTCCACCCTCATAGTTAGTTAATAATTTTGATGGTTATAGAATTCTAGCTTGAAAATAATTTGCCTCAGAACTTTTTAAGACATTACCTTATCCTCTAGCATTCTCAGCTATTACAAGGTCTGGTGATCTGATTGATTCCCGATCTCTTCTGTGTGCCCTGTCCCCATGTCTGTGCCACTGAAGTTTTCGATGTCTTCTTTTTATCTCTCTCACTCTGATATTTATGATGAAGTAACTTAGTGTTTTAAAATTTAGTTTGTTAAGAATCCTGTAGGTCCTTTTATTAAAGAGATGGTCTGAGAAAATTGGTTGTATTATTTATTTCTAGGCAACTATTTTCTTTATTGAACTCTTTCTAGTTGAATATTGAGATTCTTAGATTGATTTTCTAATTTTTTTTTAATTCTCCTATTCTTTATTTCTGTCATTCAGTTTCACTCAATGAGAAACTTTGTCAATATCAAAATCATCTAGTGAATGATTTTGGTTATATTTCTGTCAAAAGCTTTTTCTTGCATTCTGATCATTTCAGGGTTATAGAATTCTATTGTTTTATCCATACAACATCTACTCTCATATTAATTACACTTTCTTTGAGGAGAAGTTCTCTTGATTGTCCTTCAGACTCTTTCATTAGGGTGGAGGTTGGAATAATTTTCTGCTTTTCCTACCGAAGTTTCTCTTCAAAAGTTGGTGATTCTTTGCAGCTCATTCTTATTTAACAGTAAGGCACTAGAGAGTTAATTGGAAACTCTCCTTTGGATAGAGTTTGGTGACTGATGATTTTCCCTGTAAATCAATATTTTAAAGCCTTTTTCTCTTGGAGATCCAGCTTCTCAGAGAATGAGACTCTAGTGGCCTGGCTGTGAGAAAGAGCTGGCAGAGACTACTGGTCAAGAGTTCATGTGCAAAATTGCGTTATTCTTCCCCCAGCACCTCCAACTTGAGCTCAAGTGGTTTAATCCTTCCAGAGAATAGGCCCTTAATCTGCTAAAGAGAAAAAGGGGTGTGGCAGCACTACCCGCACCCAGGTGCTGAGCCTCTCAGGGGTTCTGCAGGTACAAGTTTGTCTTGCTTCACATTGGTCTTCTCCAATCTTTTTATCTTCTGGATCTTCTGCAGTTATCAAAATCTATTTTATTTACTTTGACTTTGTGGGTTGAAAAAAAGTTGAGTAGGGGGAGGAAATGAATACATATAGTCACTCTACCATTTTTAACTGAAACTGGTTAATTTTTTGTAACCAGATATCTACTTGCCTTCTATGTCACTGTCTTTACCTTATCCCCACTCTGAAAATAAAGTATGTCTGATGTGTTTTTCAGCATCTAGGCAAACAGTTTTTTGTGGGGTGGAGGAGAGAAGAGGGGATCTTAACCGAAATTCCAGAGATGATTACCCTCCCTATCTCACCACTGAATGAATTCTCACTGTATGAATCTTGAACAATCCCCACATTTCATTCAAGTTTTTAATAGAGAAAGCCATGCCACAGATTGTATTTTCACTACATTTCCTCAGGATTTGAGAAAGAAAAAAAAAGGAAAGGGGAATGGAGGTTTAATATGCATATAGCATACTGAGTCAAGCATGGTTTTAGGTTATTCATACATTATCTCCTTGAATCTCACACCCACCCTGAGGTGTAGGTGTTGTTATTGCCACCTTTTGATGAGAAAACAGAGGATCAACAAGGTTAAAACATCTAGCCCAAGGTTGCTCAGCTACTGATAGCTGAGATTCAGATGTAAATCTCTGATTTCAAATTTCATGTCCCTTTTATTCTATTCTCCACTAGTAAAAACTGAAACCTCACCTTACGTTTTAACAAATTATTCATTTTAATCTGACTGAGATAACTTTAACATTATCTTAAATTCACTGAAATATTAATCCCTAAAACATTCTTGCCTCAAAACTTTTATTGCACATGATAGATATGTATAATGAGCATTCTTTGAATTTCAACTGATTTTTCCCTTATCAAAGCATTCATAGAGCTCACTTTTTATTTTTCATCTGAGTGTTCTCTGTGCATATTCCTTTTCAGACCTTTATAACGCTACTTGAAAGCAAACTTCTTGGCTTTGTTTCTGTTAACTCCCACAGCTAGCACAAAGCAATTGTAGAAAATAGAAATGATAAATCTGGCTATTCTGCTAGCACTTGATTTTAAGAATTTTGTAAATGTTACCATAATGTGCCTTAAAAGTAAAAAAATTTTAAGGTATGCTTTAGTTATTTTTCTGAACTCTTTATGGTCTACTGTACACACTGAATAGTTTTCTGCTTTGTTCCATACAGGAAGGCAAGATGCTCATGATTCTGGTTGTAGGCTCCTAGGGGATCAGACAGGAATGTATTGATGTATTAATGACATCAAGAAAAAATTCACAAGTGGCCCCAAAAGAATTATTAAAATTAGATAAGATTTATATTACTCTTATATTGAAAATAACATTTTTTTTTTCTGTTACATAGATTTGTAAAGATTTGTGTTACTCAGTGAGTCAATAAAAACTCCAAACAGGAACTCTGTAGATGAGTTCTACTTGCTAAACAGATTTTAGAGAAGAGTTTGAAATGTTCATTACCCCTTTGTAGTACAAACTATACTATTAGAAAAGTAAAAGAATAAATCATAAGCTTTAAACTAATGGCAGTTTTGCCTGAGTATCTCTTGCTACAGCTAGTACTTAACATTTTAAATTAGAATTACATTTATTATTACTTCTAGCATAATCAACCTGAGTTCAATACTGTTGGCAGTTTTGTAATGATTGTTTATCAAATCTTACTATTGAGCCATTAGTGTACAGCTGAAACTTATTGGATTCCATTAACCAATGTCACCATAAAAAATTTTAAAAAAATAATATATATATGTAAAATAAATGAAATCTTACTATTGAGGAAAACTAATCCAATTATTGACTAGTTATCAGTTATTGGGTGATTTTTCATTCTGATTTTCTAATATTTTATGTGTAGAAAATAATATTGTATGGTAAATGAAAATTTCCATGTAAAGTACATGAGTTATTGTAACTTTGCTTCAGGTTTTATATTTGAAAGTAATCACAAAACTTTACCAAAGTCATAATTTAGAAAATATTAACAAGTATTTCATAGAAAATTACCTCTAATTATCACTTCCAATTGATTTAGCCAAATGATTACACATGATGAGATAATCATTTTGCATTGATTAGCTTAAAATTATAAACCATTATGTTGAACATAAATATATACATATGTACACTTAAAATTTTAGAATATAAAATATAAATTAAAATGTTATAACTATTACAAAGATAGGAATATAATGAAATTTTACTTTCATTCTATCATTAAGCATATATCATTAAGCATATATTTCTTTGTCTTTTAAGTTAGAAATCAACATTTTTGCAAATGAATCTTAATCATTTTTTAATGTCTGAAGGTACAAATTTTCAATGTAATCAGATACAATGACATTGAGTAAAACATTTCTAAAACCAAATGCTGTCTTGGTTTTTTAAAGCTATGTAGTCAAAGGGGATGTCTGTAACAGGTTAAAAAAGGAAAGTTTCAAGCTCCATTAAATTTTAAAACTCTAAATATAATCTTTCAGGAAATACTATAAATGGGGTCCCTGGTGATAGATTTAGTATCGTACTCTTTACTGCACATGTGCATTGAATTAAAGGAACAGTGGCAGTAGTTATTTTACAGAGCTGATACTCTTAATATGCATGTTTTGTCATTTTTTGTTGTTGTTTAAATGGTAATTGCTATAGTCTGGCTATCTTACTTTACTTTTTTTACTTCTCTAGTAATGGCAAATCTCAATATAGTGTTCCACCTTTGTAGGGAATACTCTTACTTACAAATTAGTTGTGTAAAATGTATCTAAGATTTTACTACAATGAGGCTTTTCTCTTAGATATATAGGTATCATTGACTTCCTGAAGATTACAAAAAACATATAATCCTGGGGTTTAGATATAGCCTCTTTATTTTATTTAGAGAATTTATAATAGGCTTCTTAAAAATGGAAAAAAAAAACATGTACATGGATGCATACACATAATACTGTTTTATTCCACAGAATACCTAATTTCTGATCTGTTTTGACCTGAAACTGTCATTTCCCTATTTAATATATCATTGCCCAGACAACTCTTTTGTTTCATAATAGTATTATAAAGACATTTAACAATCACCAAAACATGATTTAAAAAATTTCTTTAGCAAAATAGCTATGATCAAAATTTTTCCATTAAAAGAAAAAGTTACCTTTGCTACAGAACCATAGAATTGCTCAGTTTTGAAAAAGAAAAAAAAATATGTCTTATATTGAGAAATTTATTGATACTTTTGGTCTTTTCCTTAAGACTAGAGAATTTCCTTGAGACTAGAGAGACTAGAGATGCTTTTCCTTAAGAGTAAGAAAAACAACAAATCCTCTCAGATCAGTCCAAGGGAGACACCAGATCCCTAATTGTTTTAGTTATTATGTTTGTTTTTAAATCAAAACTATTCCATTATATACGTAAATTGATGCTGCTTGTTCAGTTGCATTTATCTTGATGGAAACAATTTCTGGTTTGTAATAAGGTATATTTGGGTTTAGATTTGTACTGTATGGTGATTGCATTTCTATGAGTTTAACTCTCCTAAAATGAAAATTGTGTGAATCCTTTTGCCACATGTAGTAGGTTGTCCTTGTCTAAAGAGATTACCTAATATCTACCATACAATGAGCAATCGGATAGATGTGACACCCAGCCATATGGTCATGAGCTTTTACATTTTTAACAGATAACTATGGAACTTACTATCATGAAGTAAAAAGAGATGATTCTATAGCTAGAAATAAAGTAAAAAAAGTTTCTTCATCTGTTTTTTTTGATTCTTTATTAAGGATTATATTTTGAAAAAACAATGAGAAAATTCTAAATATTTTGAAAAGCAAATTGATTAATAGTACTTCATTATTATTCAGTTTTGTATTTTCTTGTTAGTCAGTTTTTGTTTGATAGCAACATTAGAAAACTAAAATTAAGTCAAAAGGCTAAAAGGAAAAATTGACTGTTTGTCTAATTAGATTATTTAAGACAGGTAAAAAACTAAATACCATAATTTTTAACCATCCCTGAGGCGGTGTAGCAAAGCAATATCAATAAATATTTACAATATTATCACATTTTGAAATGTTCTGTTACAAGATACCTGTAGTTCTCATTAATTGACCTTGAATGATCTCTGCTCACTTATTTATAAAAATTTATTTTTAATTATAGTTAACATAAAATATTATTAGTCTCAGGTGTACAACATAGTGATTAGACACTTATATACCTCGCAAAAGGATCACCACAATATGTCTAGTACCTGACATCATAGTTTTGATATTATTGACTATATTCTTTATGCTGTACTTCACATCTGTGTGACTTATTTTACAATTGGCTGTACTTTTTTTTTTAAATGAAAATCGTTGAGGTGACATTGGTTAATAAAATCAGATATATTTCATTTTGTGTTCACCACCAAAGTTAGATTTTCCTCTGTCACCAAATAGTTGATTCCTTTAGCCCCTAACTACCTCCTCTCTCCCCGCTTCCCTCCAGTAACCACTAATCCACTGTCCGTGTCCACGAGTCTGTTTGTGCAGTTTGTTCTTAATCCCCATCAACTTTTTTGCTCATTTCTATACCTGTCTCCTGGCAACCATCAGTTTGTTCTCTGTATCTGAGTCTCTTTTGTTTGTTAATTTAGCAAGATTTTTTTCTTTTTTTGTGGCCGAATAATATTCTATTGCATGCATACACACATACATTTTATTTATCCATTCATATACTGATGGACACCTAAGTTGTTTCCATATCTTAGGTACTGTAAATAATGCTGCTGTGAACATAGAGGTACACATACCTTTTTGAATTAGTGTTTTTTTTTTTTTCAGATAAATACCCATAAATGGGATTGCTGAGTCATATGGTAGCTCTATTTTAAATTTTTTAAGGCATTTTCATACTATTTTCTACAGTGGCTGCTCAGTTTACAATCCCACTAACAGTGCGTGAGTGTTTTCTTCACATCCTCACTAACATTTATTCTTTATTGTCTTTTGGTAACAGCCATTCTGACAAGTATGAGGTGATATCTCATGGTTTTGATCTACATTTCTCTGATGCTGAGTATCTTTTCATGTGTCTGTTGGCCATCCATATGTCTTTGTTGGAAAAAATCATCTTTTCAGGCCTCTACCCATTTTTAAAATTGGATTGTTTGGGTTTTTTTGATGTTGAGTTGTATGAGTTCTTCATATGTTTTGGAGATTAGCCCCTTTTCAAATATATCATTTGCAGATATCTTCTCCCATTCACGTTGGTTGCCTTCTCATTTAGTTGATGGTTTCCTTCATGGTGCAGAAGCTTTTTAGGTCGATGCAGTTTCCCATTTATCTATTTTTGCTTTGTTGCCTTTGATCTAGAAGATATATCCAAAAAGCTATTGCTGAGACTGATGTCACATAGTTTACTACTTATGTTTTCTTCTAGGAGTATTATGGTTTCAGGTCTTAACATTTAAGTTTTTAATCTGTTTCGAGTTTATTTTTGTGTATGGTATATAAGAAAGTGGTCTTTTTCATTTTTTTTTTTTGCATGTATTCATTCAGCTTTCCCAACACCATTTATTGAATAGATAGTCTTTACCTGTTGTATATTCTTGCCTTCTTTGTCACAGATTAATTGACCATATAGGTATGGGGTTATTTCTAGGCTCTCTGTTCTGTTCCATCGATCTATATGTCTGTCTTTTTTTTTTTTTTTTGCTGGTACCAAGTTGTTTAGATTATTATAGCCTTGTAGTATAGTTTGATATCAGCTAGCATGATACCTACAGCTATGATTTTCTCTAAGATTGCTTTAGTAATTTTTTTCATGTTTCCATATAAATTTAGGATTATTTGTTTTAGTTCTGTGAAAAATGCCATTAATATTTTGATAGAAGTTGCACTGACTCTGTAGATTGCTTTGGGTATGTATTAATTCTTCCAATCCATGTCCACAGTGTCTCCTTCCATTTATTTGTGACCTCTTCAGTTTCTTGTATCAATGTCTTAGTTTTTAGAGTACAGGTCTTTTACCTTGTTGGTTAAATTTGTTCCTAGGTAGTTTATTCTCTTTGAAGTAATTATAAATGGGACTGTTTTCTTAATTTCTCTTCCTGAGAGTTTGTTGTTAGTATTAGAAATGCAATAGATTTCTGAGTATTAATTTTGTATCCTGCAACGTTACTGAATTCATTTAAATAGTTTTTTGGTGGAATCTTTAGAGTTTTCTCCATATAGTAGCACATCATCTGCAAATAGTTACAGTTTTACTTATTCCTGTTCAATTGGATGATTTTTGTTCTGTCTGATTGCTGTCCTTCGGATTTCCTTAATATGTTGAATAAAATTGGTGAGAATAGTCATCTGTATCTTTTTTCTGATTTATACTCACTTTGTTGAGAGTTTTTATCAAATGGATGTGAACTTTATCAAATGTTTTTCTGCATCTGTTGAGATAATCATATTTCTATTTTATCTATGCAGTGTATCACATTGTTTGATTTGTGGATATTGAACCATCCTTGCATCCCTGGAATAAATCTCAATGATGGTGTATGATCTTTTCAATATATTGCTGACTTTAGTTTTGCTTATATTTTGTTTAGGATTTTTGCATCTATGTTCATCAAGAATATTGGCATGTATTTTTTTTTTTTTTTGGAGTGCCTTTGTCTAGTTTTAGAATCAGTGTAATGCTAGCTTTTCATCTTCAATTTTTTGGCATAGTTGGAGACTATAATATTAATTCTTCTTTGAATGCCTGGTAGAATTCACCTGTGAAGCCATCTAGTCCTGGACTTTAATTTAGGTGCGTGCGTGTGTGGGGGGTGGGGGGGAGGGTGAGAATTTTGATTACTGATTCAGTTTTGTTACTAGTAAATGGTCTGTTTAGATTTTCTGCTTTTTCCTGATTCAGTCTTGGAAGTTTGTATGTTTTGAGGAATTTATCTTTTTCTAGGTTGTCCAGTTTGTTTGCATATAATTGTAGCATTCTTTTATAATCCTTTGTATTTCTGTGATGTTGGTTGTTACTTCTTTTTCATTTCTGATTTTATTCGGTCCCTTTCTCTGTCTCTCTCTCTCTCAACCTATACTCATTTTAAACAATAGGGTCATTGCCACATTCACTGACTGAAAGCTCATTTAGTGAACTGGAAATTATTTAGGCTATGTACAGAATTAATTTGAGATTTTAAATTAAAAAATGAAAAATCTACATGAATTGCCAGGCTTTTCTTTAAAATCCCTGAACTCACTTATTGGTTGCTTATCTCGACAGTCATTAAAAATATTTAATGTAGAACTTACAGTTGATGCTAGAGCTCTTTTCTAATATTGTGTTTTTAATATTAAGTATTGAATATTTTAATACTTAGGGAATTTTAGCTTAAATTTACATGAGAGATATAGAAATAAAAATATATACCTTAATCCATAGATGGCACTCTGTACTAGCAAGTAAAACAGACATTTCTAGTCAAATTTCTAGTTGAACTTAATTAAATTGGACTACATGGATAATTCTCACTCTTAACTTTCATTTCACTTGCTTTTCTGTATACCAAACTTCAAATTCTTTGTATTTTATTTGGTTTTCAAATAGCTAGCTTAATGATCTTTATAGCTAAAATGGAGAGTGATTATTACTATGAAAAATAACCATTAAATTTAAAATGTACCATCTAAAATCAGCTCCTGTGCCACCAGAGGACTAAATACCATTGTACAAGAACACTTGTCAATAAATTAATATAAGATCCATGGTGCACTGGAATTATTTTCTCTTTTTAGAGGAAGAAATATAAAATGGTTCATAACACCTTACACTAGGAAAGAGTAATTCTGGGTTTTATTTTTTATGATCTCATGTGTATGTCCTTAATAAAATTTATAGTCTTTCAGGGAAAACAGACATGGAATAGGCAATCACAGGTATGTAAAAGTCTGTTAGAGCAGTGCTTAAAATGGTCTGGGTTGGTTATCAGATATCTTCTACTGAGAAAGCGGGCTTTGCAGAGGGAATGAGATCTAAAACTCAGTGCTGAAAAATATGTAGGGATGAAATGGAAGAAGGTGTTGGAGTGGGCAGAAATGACTCGTGCAAAAGTCCTGAGCTGGAGATGCACAGAGTACTTTCTAGGAAACTATCTGTCATCTTCCCATTTCTTTCATATTATGGGAAACATTTTCAAGTTTGTCCTTCATGTAATCAATGTTCTGTTTTGCAAGATTCTTTTTAATTTTTTTTTAATATTTTCATTATAAATGTCATTAGAGTTTTCTGAGTTTGGCTCTTTTTTAAAAAGTCATTTTTCCCCTTACCTTTACCCAAATACTTATATGAAATAGATTTTTGTTGACCAATATTACACACGAAAAATGGAGGTTCAATGAGGATAAATAATTATGGTTACTCAGTTTGTAAAACTATAAAAGGCAGTTTATGCATGTATAAGGTATAGTGTAATTGTTAATTTTAAAGCTTATTTTATTATAGGTTAGGGTACATACCAATTCTCCCCATGTCAGTATGTTTCCCACTACTGTCATGATAGAAAGATCAACATATCAGGTTATGAAAATCTTATACACACGTATACACATCCCTAAGGTTTTCCATTTTCTAGAACTGGAGCTAAGTAAGCTTTATTTCCTTATATTGTTTAGCAATTTAAGATTCCAGAACTAATCAAGTCTCTCACAAATTCACTTTTCTGTTGTTCCCTTATATGTAAACAAAGCAATAGCTCACACCTCAAATATCAGAAGTAATCTTAATCTTATTATATAATGATATATAACCTTTAGAAACAAGAATAGACTCATTCCATTAATTAGAGGGAACAAATTAAGTTCTACTCTCCACCTTGGAATTGAAAGTGCCAGTCACCCTACATAGCTCTGGAGATTCTATTAAATTTTTAGGGCTTGCAAATTCTACACTTGTTTTAAATGTTGTGTTTTCCTTATAGATATTTGTCTTCACCTAATTTCTAGGAGCGATCTATTCAGATTGTTTATATTTAATGTGCCACTTCTAAAGTGGGTTGCATCCTATATCTACTGTTCCATAGTAGTCATGTAAAACATCTGATTTGCCAACTAAGGATAATAGAGGTGACTTTTAAGAAAAGTTGTTTGGATAAGAATGATGTAAGTGAAGTATACAATGTTAATAAAATCTAAAGGGAATAGGATGGTGTCAGGGATATAAAAGAGAGAAAAACCAAAAGACTGCTTGGGTACCAGAAAAAAGAACTTCCCTATTTGGGTATTCCTACCAAATGGACTATTTTATGGAATCTTTACAACTCAGAATGTGTTGTGGTTTGAAAGAGAGGGGTACCATTTCACTCTTCATTTGCTCTAAGATTGCCTTATTCCAACGAATACATAATTTTTTATGTAACATGGTCTTTTCTAACTTAAATTCCCATATGGAATTAATCAGACATGATAAAAATAATGTACTTATTTCTCTTCAGATCATAGGGAAAGATAGCTCTACTTTAAGTAAGGCATAATTTATTTTGTAATTCTTTGATTTTGTATTTTCGTCTTTCCTAGAGGAACTTGAGTTTATTAACATATTTCATGGAATGTAAAGTGTTTTAATAAATTTTATGGCTTACTGAAAACAAATAAGAATTGCTTACACCAAAGATTAACATCAGTTAATCAGCCGATATTTATTGTACTTGCCAGCCACTTTGTGGGTGAGCAAAAGGTTCTTGACCTTCAGAAGACTGGGTAGATAAAACATGTGACAAAAGTAGAAAATAATGAAGTGCTAAAAAACAGAGTGAGACTCAGAAAGAAGAGTTCAGAGTAATGAAAGAATGATATGTATTTACTTGAGAAATAGGTTGATTTAGAGCTTTAAGGATAAGATTCAGAAAGCACCAGAGGTAGTGACTGGTCAAGATAAAAAATAATATGAACAAGGTGCTGTTGTCGAGTGAATATGTCACTTAAAGAGAAGAGATTATAATACCCCTTATTAGAAAAAGATTGTATGTTGAAAAGTAACAATATAAGGTTGGAAAGTTATTTTGACTAAAATTTAGTGGATCAAGAAACCAAAGAAGAGTATAATTTTTGGTTTACTATAAAAGACAATAGAGCCATTCTTAGTTCTTGAGAAAAAAGGCAATATGTTTAAAACTATGATTAAAAATCTTGATTACAGATTAGAATAATGAAAAGGATCAAAGATGACCTCAAGTTAGAGTATGCAGTTTTGAGGAGAATGATCTTAACTTTGATAGTGTACCACAATGTTCAAGTTTAGAGTCCAGTCATAGATATTGCTTATAAAGAAAAGATATTGATAAATTCTAAAGTGGAATCTTTAATGTCTCCTCTTTTATTACATAGTTTTGTAAATGAATTGCTTATTCTTATCTGAAATATCAACAATGCACTGCGTATTTACTGAGTAATTCTTGGATTCTTGGCACTGTTAAAAGAACTGAGACTTTTATAAAACAGACACATGGGCAATGTCTAGATAAGGCATATCAGACTATATGAGACCATCCATCGAAAAATCTTCAAGACAGTTTAAATATCGCCTTGTACTTTAGTACTTACCAAATATAGTGTCTTACAGAGTTTTTTTTTTTCTCTCCTTATTTTTATGGGTTTAATATGAAGAACTACTCTGCCATTCATTAATAGATGATATGTGTCATTTAGGTTATAAACAGTTTGAGGAAAAATCTAGGGCAAAAGCAAGAGATGTTTTTTAATTAATCTGCAACTCTTGGTATATGATAGAAAATAGTATTCATAGAACGATAAATATTTCCCTATCTTTCACAACAAGTACAACTGTGTTGATATTGTGAACATTCACAATGATTATTACTTTTTAGGTAGGCTAACAGAGTAACAGAGTAATGAATGTTCTCTTCAAATGGTCACAATTTAAAAGTTAGATAAAATAATATACACCTTAGGAGAAAAACTTTCTTCTATGTGTGAACATGTATGTATACTCCCTGATAATATATGCTTGATATCTGATAATATATTTAGGGCATTATACTCTTTGAAAAATAATAAAGTAAAGAAACAGGGAAGTGACCAAGATAAGTGGCAAGGAACAGTAGAACTTATTGGTAGGCCTGAAAAAGAAAGTCAACAGCAGGAAAGAATGTATACTTAATACAGTTTTAAAAGACCTGTAGAGATTTTCACAGAATTAAGCGTGTTCTAAGTGGCATGTAAAGTCTGTATGCTTAATGGGAAGAGAAGAGAATATCTCAGATATGATAAGTCTAAATAGTTGACACCAATTTAAATTGTCTGCATATGGGATTTAGTACTGCAGATATAAGGATAACATAAATTATTTCCAAATTATTTTTTTTAATTTAAAATAGTTTAAGCTTCTAATAATCTGTATAGTCTAAGTCTTTGAACTCACATGAAATGCATAATATGGTATCTAATGTTCTCAGAACTCAGTATATATTTCTAAGTGACACCTTATGTGAAAGGCCGTCTCAGAGATATGAAAGGACTTGTCTACAATTCATGTCTTCTTTGCTTAACTTTTTCCTAGTACGTGTATTATGCTGACAATTGTCAACATCCTTTCTCAGACTATGTGAAGGAAAACAATAGAAGAGAAAGCTTGTATTTACTGAGCATGTACCACATGGAATAGGAATGGACTAGACATTTCATATTTCTCATGTTAACCTTCATAATAAACCTGTAATATTGGTGTTATTATCCCATTTTATGAATGAAGAAACCACGGCTTGGACAAGCAATGAAATGTCCCTGAAGTTATCCAGTTCGTATATGGCAGAGCTGAGAGTCAATGCCAGAGCCCAAGCTCTTTGCACTATACTAAACTGGCCTCATTCATAAAATGGCAACTGGCTGAAAATGAATTCAAACCATTGTTTTACTTATCTTTACAAGGATTTTAATTACTTTGCTTTTTACTAAATATATTGGAAGATTGATGGTAGAAAGATACAACTTCCAGAATGATGCAAAAAACAAACAAAAAGCCATGAACCAAATTGTACTTTAAAAAGTACATTTTCTGCTTCCTCAATCAGTTTCTCGAACTGAGAGAGCACTGCATCTTTTTAAACATCCAAAACATACTTTGCAATATGGGAAATACATAGGGTTAAAAATAAGTGGTGAGATTACAAACCGAAAGCAACTTTTGTTGGATTATATGTGATAACAGGAATTAACTGGAGATAGTTTTTAATCTTAAAAAATCTAAAAGCATTTATATGCCATAAAAGTATTTGGTATATCATAGACAATTTTTTTAATAGAATAAATGGATACCTTATGATATCAGTCCAAGGCAGATTGGCAATTTTTAAATTCTCTCTAATTAGAAATATCAAAGTATATCTTATTGAAAATAGCAAAGCAATAATATTTTCATTGCTTCATTTTATGCTTATAGATAAGTTTAAAATTAAGATACAATGAATCAAGTGCATCCATATTTGTTTTCTAGTGTTCAGCTTCTTGTGGTAAAGGTTTAAAGTACCGTGAGGTGCTTTGTATTGACCAAGGCCAAGGGAAGTTAGAAGAAAAATATTGCAGTCATCTACGGAAACCTCGAACTCACAAAGCTTGTAGATCTGTCAGATGTCCTGCATGGAAAGCCAACAGATGGAAGGAGGTATGTGATGTATTTTATATTTTATATAAATATATATACATTCATATTTAAAAGAATATCTTCATTCTGTTTACTTTCAATAACTTTGAAAGTTTTACACCATTAAAGTGTGCTTTATTCTTTTATAGCATTTTCGCACTAATCTCTGAATGAATACTGTCCAGTGTTAACATATTTGCTGTGTATAGTTAAATTAGTCATTTGATTTTTTCGTTGCTGCAAACTTTACAAGAAATCTGTTTCTAAATACTGGGGACAGGCGACAGGCTACCAATAATCATAGTATTGTTTCAGGTAGTCTCACAGTAAAATATATTTGATGATGTATTTAGTAACTGCCTCATTTCCACACCAAAGTCTTGGATTTGAGCTAAGTTTGCATTTTAGAAAAGGGACTTGTAAGTTCTGCAAGGAATTTTAATTGGAGATGGTTTGAAAGTTAGAGAGGTGTCCAAACTAGGTGCCCAGGCTTGGCTAAGGCTAGAACACACTTGTGCTTGGAAAAACTCAGCAGAAATGAAGCCAATTCATAGATGAGATGCAGGCTGAGAACTCGGTTTATAAAAGAAGGGCTATTGATAATTGCCCTGGCATACTCAGGGAAGTAAGCTCAAAATCTAAACTCGGGAAGGCACGACCAGCTTGGCAAGTACTGGAGGCAAGGCACAAATGAAGTCAGGTACATTCAGTAGAATAACTTCCCGAGGCCTGATTTCAGCGGGCTTGGGCTTTCAGCACAGCCGTCTGGCTGGTCTCAGCAGCACCTCAGGGTGCTTATCTGTTTCTAGCGGGGCCCAGTCTTGCAAAGGGAGAAAGAAACCTGTCTTCTGCTGATGGAACTTCTTTGTCTCTGTCTGATGCTGGATCTATGTCTATTAGGAAAACAGATTCAGACCAGAGCTAGAAAAAGTGGGCTTCTAAGTCATCGCTATTCACTCTGAGGTCAGAGCTTTGGTGCAAAGGCATGGGCTTTTGAATGCCAGTATATCAATGTTATTGAACAGAAAGCTCCCAAAAGGAGTGAGCATCTCAGGTTTCTTTCTAGAAGAGGCAGCCTCTGTTGAGTGTTAGGGTGCTGAGAAGTGTGGTTAACATTTGACTGAAAAATAAGAGCAAAAACATCTCTGTTTTATTCCACCCTCCCCCAAACACACACACACACACGCACACACACGCACGCATGCACGCACACGCACACACAGACACACAAATTCTTGAGCATTTGCTTCTACTTTTAGTTTTGGTAAAGTAAATAATTTTTCATGGTTTAGCCGAGGCCATGATTTAAAAGATCTCTTACTGACCCGTTTGTTTAGTGCGTGCCACTACAACCAAGTTGTTCAAGAAAGAAATACCAGATCATCCTGCTTCCTTCCTCCTTGTCACTCAATGGGTTCTCTCAATTCTCCTATCAATGTCGCTTGAATCTCCATTGCAACCACCTGTGTCTAGTTCATTATCATCTGCTCCCATGGCCTCCTTACGTATATTTTTGAAATTATTTACTTGCATATAGTGTGAACTATAGGAAAACTTGAATATGACTGTGTCACTTAATATCTTGTATGCTTTACCATTGTCTTTAGGTGGTAAGTCAAAACCTAACCCATGTTGATTTCTTTAGCATTATCCTATGCCACCAAATCTTAGGAGCAACGGGTAGCTTGTTCACTAAGCATCTAGCCTAGTATCTAGATTAATGCGTTCTATGAATACGCGATTTAGTTGCAAAAAGATCTTGCCATCTCTTAGTTTATTAGTTACATTTATCACATTATGGTAAAGTGGGGGTTTGTCTTATTTGATCTGGACCAAGATGTGTCAGAATAATGGCAAATTAGCTTTCCCCCAGAGGGTGGACCACTGAAAAGGCACAGAACCCAGCATGCAGCAGATACCTCCTAATTCTGACATCAGGCAGGAGCTGCTGGGGGATGAGAGTTTAAGTGGGAGAGACTTTGCTTCTTGGCCCCCAGCATTCTTGTTGATCCCCAGGATTCTTTCACTGCTCTGCAGCTGCTGCAGCTGCTGCAGCTGCTGTGGTTGGTATTCATGAGGGACGCTTTCTGGCTCTTGACCTCCAGCCCCACAACCGTGAATCAATCATCAGTGCTAACAAATTGACCTTGGCTTACCCCCAAGTATGAAATTATATAAGATTCACTAAAGGAACATATTTCAGGGGTTTCTAAGATACAGATATGAATATTCAAAGACTATAAAAAAACACAGATGCTTTTGAACAAAGTCTGCTTTCTTCTCTTTGAATTGATTTTCCTTGTCATAGAAATTAGCTTCATATGCCCACACAGTCCCCAAATCTCTGCCAGAAACAAATGACCACTTGTGAAGTTGTTGGCTTTTGATTTATTCTATAAAAAGTACCCACATGAAGTTAACAATTGCAGGCTGTCCTTGCACTACAAATAATAATATATTCAACAGAAGTGTAATTTCAGAGGTAGTTACGAGATAATCACTGGTTGCTACTTTGTTCTGACTGCATAAATTGTAACACTGCTTTAATATAATCACACATTGTAAAATAATTTTATTACTATTTTACATTATACCTCATATAGAAAGACTCATTTGGCAAATCATGTCCATAGAGGTGCTCAAATGAGTTTTGAAGTAGCACTCTTCATTTGGTATTTGATATCATTTTTTTTCTCATTACAGAATTTAGTAATGCATTTCAATGACTGCTGCTAAACAGAAACAAACACCGCTCTACAGGGCCATTTGTCCTCCTGGTCCAGATGTATACCTCGAAAGGCAAATTAAATACTAGAACTCATTTAAGAAGGAAAAAAGCATCAATTTTTTCTGGAACCAAAAAGGATTTTATCTATTTTATTTTCCCTATTTGGAAATACCAGCTTCACTTATAAATTCAAGTTTTTAAGGCTAACAGAGTGCTAGATTTTCCATTGTCTCATGCCTCATCTTAGTTCAGTGTGCATCCAAATGTAGTCTTCATGTAAAAAACAAAGAAACCAGAATTCTCACTTCCCCTTGATCATGGGGAATCTGCTAGACATCTTAGACACCTAAAGAATCTCATTGAATACCTAAAGAATACCCTACTGAATCTAGAACCACATGACATCAGCCATTTGTCTGCTTTCCTTTCTCTGGGACCCACCATTTTCTTTCTAGTATTTTAAGATCAGAGCTGTAACCAAAGGAGATACAAGTTCTAGAATCTCACAAATCTACTGGCCACTGTCCCCCTTTCCCAAGGCACCTAATTTGATTATTTTTTAAATGAAACTATATGCTAAATGCTAGTGTGTTTAAGTGATTTTATATTTCTGTAATTCCACATTTTCTGTATTTCCAAAATATATAAACACATAAATCTACGCTTCTATATTTTCAGAATTTTCTGATGCATACATACATATTTATCCCTTATAATCTAAAAAAAAAAAGTAAATCTTAATTTACTTTATTAATTTACTTAATTTACCAACAGCCCCTGACCAAAATCCCAGGTCAGGTGATATTTCTACCAGTGAAGGTAAGCAGAAGCTCAAAGACAAGGGAGGATGTATTTTTGCTCTGTGGCTGCTGGGTAGACTATGCTTCTCAATATTTTCTAGCTAGTGCCAGCAGTTCTGGCTTTGCGTTTCTATGTTGCCTGTTAACTCTCATCATCTTCCTTGACGTTTAAGATGGTTTTTATTTGAGTGGGCTGAGATGACTATTACTTTTTGCTTTGAGACATATGCCAAAAACTTTCAAAACAGAAGTACTTGTAACACTGCGAGACAAGTGAAAAAAATGGGAACCGGAAGGGAGCAGCAAGGGACAGTCACTTCCTGACCCTGCGTGACAGACTTTTATATTCCTCATAACAGTATGTACATTCATTCTGCAGATGAGGAAACTACCGCTTAGAGGTTAAATTATAGCTTGTGCAGGTCACAAGCCAGGAAGTGGTGGAGGCAAGCATTTACACATAGGCCTATTTGAGTTTTCCCTACTGTAGTTACTGTCATAATTATTTCATTATTATCATTGTACAGTAGTTCATCCTTTATTTCCTTAGCAACTTCATGCCCCTCTTACAAGGACACCTAAAGTCAATTGCAGACTGTCATTGTGCTATACATAGTAATTCATTCAGCACAAATGTAAAAGTTACATTGCAGGCTTATTTATGTTTTAAAAAAAGTTGCACTGCAAGCTTATTTATGTTTTTAAAAAGGCTGTTGCATAAATATAAGATATATAGGCATTACAGGTCATGGGAAAATAACTGAGGGTTTAGTTGATTATGATATATTTGCTTAAATCAGTAGCAACGTATTAAGCTACACTGATAGATAAATAGTGTTCAAATCTTTGGCACTGATAGATCCTGGTTAGAGTCTTGGAGCAGTGCCTATTCTGGGACCCACACTATGACAAAAGTCTCGACAAATTACCAGATCCCCAGAGAAGCACAAGCAAGTGGTGACAACTATTCTGGACTTCCCTGTATTGTTTCAAGTCAGAAAAGCCCTGATTATTTGTGGTGTAATCTCAAAGAAATGTATTGTGTGGAAACTGGAAGTTCACTGGTTTTAAGTCTGAGTCAGCAGCTCCATGGTATAAAGGAGCTTGATTGGCATTTTTGTTATTCGGCTGGTGGGCTCCTAACGGTCGTAAAATAGCTGCCACAGTTCCAGGCCTCACTGTCATGCTTTCCCACATAAAAGTCAGTATGTGTTCTTTGCTGGTAAGAAGGACAGATTCTGGACAATGGATTAAAGATCAAAGAAGAAGATTTCAGCTCAACATGAGTATTTGCTACCGTTAACGTTATCCAAAAATGGAATAACTGCTTTCAGTACATAGTGAACATACCCAGAATGAGGCCATAAAGGTATGGGTGGAACTGAGGGTCATTTACTCACTATTACTGTAAAAGAGATTTCAGAATGGAAGAGAAATTGGGATTAAATATCTAGTCTTTTCTAACTCAAAACTCTCTACTACAAATATTGCTGCTACGTTATTGATTCACTTGAAATAAACCATGGTTATAAATAATCAACTATAATAACATAAATACTTTGATATGTTAATGACACTATAAATACTGCATCAAAAGAGAAGTCATCAATATTTTCATTTTAAATAATTGTTTATTAGCAGGGTGAGTCAGCTTTGATGAACCTATTTTTGCAATGCATGTTCTAACATTTATCTATGTTCTACAATAGCTAAATTGACTGTAGTACCTGTGGATTGGCTAGAATTCATCTTCTCCACTTTTAGTGTCAAATCTTTAAAGTGCCTGTCTTTGTAGCATTATAGTATATTTAAGTATAAATAGGATATTTGGCTGATTTTCCTGTCTGAACTAAATTATGCAGTGTTGGTGCATTCCAATTAGTGTGATTATAGCCTCACATTGCCTTCACATTAGTTACTTGGATTTATAAAAATAAAGTTTAATATGCTTATTAATATGTAGTTGTATAAAGCTATTCAATAAGGGTGTGTGTTTGGGAGTTAGAGACATACCTTAGAAAATACTTTTAGTAAGTCACTTGACTTAAGAGTAGGTGATCATATCTTCACAGCTTTCATGACCATAGGAGGAATGGGCTGGGCAAAGGTAATAAGTTCTGCTTTGGAAATGTTGAATTTGAGGTAATCATGTAGCAAACACATGAAAATTCTGGTAAGTGCATGAAAAATTCTTGTAAATATATGAAAACAACAATGTATGACCAAGGCTAGAGAGAACAGACTTAGAAATTATTGGTGCACAGAAGAGATTCCTCACAGAGAGCTCAGAGAGTATAAAGAGAAGCAAACAGAACTCTGAAATATGCTGACATTTAAAGGCTGAACAGAAAAAATAGTTAAGAACTCCGAGAAAGTCCAGTCTCAGAAGAGGAGAGCACTGGAAGCAAAGAACTTTCAATCACAGAAGCCAGAATGGCTCTAGAGAAAGTGGTTAGTGGTGCTGAATGTTATTGTGAGATTAAGAAAATATCTGAAAAGTTTTTACTAAATTTGGCTGTTAGGGTTATTGAAGACATAAGGCTAAGAAATACTTAATTCTCTGTTCAAATCTAAAATCACATCAGTTTACTCTTTTGTACTTTTTTCTCTAAAAAAAAAACAAAAAAGCAAAAATTTGTTTTCTTCCAAGCAATAGTTCACTTTGTTTTCTTTCAGGGAAGGGATCTACAATAGTAGTTACCTATGGTCTCAGTGGGTTTTTCTAAACACATGCTGTGCTCAAAGGAGCAATAATTTATTGTGGTTTATTGAATTATAGAAAATTGTATTGTTTGATAGAACTTCTTGCTGTGTTTTGTGAATCATTTCTTCCAGGAATTTATTTTTCAGGTTTAAAGGCAGGAAGTTATTCAAATATAGTTTATATTTCTGAACTTATCCCTGGAAAATGTTTGCAGAAGCCTTGTTTTGTAGGATAAACATTTTCACAACAGGTTCAGATAAGCTAAACTACATACAGATATTTTAGTCTGTTTAATATTGTTCCCTGCACATAGCACACATTGTATTATTGTCTGAGTTACTGTAAAGGAGCTGTGTGTGTGTGTGTGTGTGTGTGTGTGTGTGTGTGTGTGTGTGTGTGAAGATATTCAATGAGTTGGCACAATTCAACTGATTAAGCATAAAATAAAAATCAATATAAGCTATGAAGATATGCATAATGTTCTTCATAGGCTAAAAGAAATAAAAATTATCTCTTAAGTCGCTGCTTATACACACAAGATAAAAAACTAAATTTTAAAGTTTAAAATGTGAAAATGCTGCAAAAGTCTGAGGATTTCAAATTGACCAGGTGAACAAAAACACAATCTTGGAAATTATTGTTTCTTTGAGAGAAGTTATACGTACAGTGTAAAGATTTAAGTGATATTTAAAAACAAAGTAGAATAGTTTTGTGTGGTAAATTTTAGAGGCATTTAGTGCATTTAATTCAGAAGAGTTACTAGCTAGGATGGAGTATCTGTTATACCATGCCATAAAACCTGCCGTAGCTTCCATAAGGCTTGAACAGGTATTGCAAATTAAAATCTATTTGTTTATTTGTATAGATGCTTCACACCAATCTTGAAAATACTTATTGTATATTTTCTATCTAATACATGCTATCATACCAAGCTATGTTTAAAAGAAACAAGATATGTCAAAGCGCTGTTTTGCTATTTTTATGTAGTTTGATATTTGGTAGCTAATTATTTAAATCATTTGGGCTTTTTTTTTTTTTTTTTTGGTAGTGCTCTGTGACTTGTGGCTCTGGTGTTCAGCAAAGGGATGTGTACTGTAGACTGAGAGGTGTTGGTCGGGTGACTGAAGAATTGTGTGATGGGTCCACCCGGCCTTATTTTCAGAGGCAATGCTGGCGTCAGGACTGCACACAGTACCAGTGGTTGGCAGGAGAGTGGCTGGATGTGAGTATTGGCAGGTAAACTTTCAAAGACACTGCATGAAGGCATGTGTTACTCATTTTATCATTGCATTTCTAGTGTTCAGCATCATGTAAGAAAAAAGAGACACATCGACAAGTGAAGTGCATTGATGCACAAAACATTCAAGTGAATGAAAGTTACTGTGATCCTTCAACCAGACCTCTTTCAATCAAGAAGTGCAGGAACCCTCAATGCAAGTACATTGTGGTGACAGGAGACTCATCTCAGGTAAGGAAAAAATAGGAAGTTGATAATTTTTGCTCCTGAAAACAACAGCTGAGTCTAAGATTTGACACAGTTGAAACCAGGTCTAAATTTGAATAAGGGGCAGATAATGGTATGCATGTCAATCTAAAGAGAAACCACAGACAGTTGGATGGTGCAAATAGATGAATAACAACATGTAAAACTCGAATGCAGTTTCGAAATGTTAAGTGGTGCCCACTGTGAGACCAATGACCAGAACAATTTGGCAAATTGCCCCTGCAGAATGGCTTGCTTTTTAAAAATAACTTTATTGAGATGTAATTGACAAATAATAACCTGTACATATTTAAAGTGTACAGTTTGATAAGTTTTGATGTATGGATATACCCACAAAGCCATTACCATATACAAAATAAAGAGCAATTCCTCCAAGCTCTCTCCCAATTCTTCCCCTTGCCCTTCTTCACCCTTCAAGTAACCTAACCTATTTTTTTTATTGTAGTGATATGTCACTATAGTAGTTTGCATTTTCTTGAGTTTTATATCAATGGTATCGTACAGTATGTACTATTTTTTGACCAATGTCTCATAAGTATTTTGGGATTCAGTTAGGTTGTAGTATTATCAATAACTTATTTTAAGTCCACTAATCTTCTGTGATGTGCGATTTGCCATTTTCCCCATCAAGGCTATTTTTCATCCCAGATGGTGTAATCATCTTTAGACGTTTGATTTTAGCTTTTTAAAACTACTTTTCATGTCTCTAAACTTTTTGAACAGAGTTATTAATAACTTTTTAATGTCCTTCTTTGCTAATTCTAACATCTATATGTGTGCATTCACAATTTAGGGAATTTTCTCAAGTTTATGTAACCACTGCCATGGTCTAATACTAAGACATTTTGTCACCCCACAAAGAAACTTTATCTACATTAGTAGTCACTCCTTATCTCCTTCTTCCCCAAACCCCAAACAAATTCACATCTAATTTCTGTCTCTATGGACGTACCTATTCTGGACATTTCATATAAATGGAATCATATAATTTGTAGTCTTTTATATCTGGCTTTTTTCACTTAGTAGGTGCTACAGATAGTCAATCTAGCTGAATTTGGACCCTTTCCATTTATTGGTACAACTTTGGGAAAGTTACCTAATGTCTCTGAACTTTTGTTTATTTACCTGTAAATGAGGCTAATAAATAGGGCTGTTTTGGGAATAATATTGCATTGTGTGTGTGTATATATTTGTATATATGTCCCTAGTGAATATTATGCCCTGGTCAAGTTTAAGGACATCTTCTCCTCCTTGTTACTATTTTTCCAGTGTGCAGGTAACTGTGGACTTAATTACCGTCAAAGGATTACATATTGCATTGGGATCCAGTCTACTGAGAAATATAAACTCCATCAACTGTGGCCTGTGTACTATCAAGAATGCCCTGTGCTGCCTTCCCCTCAGATTTACAAGTGCAATTTGGGAAGCTGTTTGCATGCTGCCACCTGGAGAGTTGGAAAATGGAGCAAGGCCAGTATATAATTATGAATTTAAAACCTTCTGAATGAGACTTTCTAGGCATGGGATGCCTAGTAATCTGCATATCTAACTGGATCTCAGAGTTGTTTTAATCCCCTATTGTCTAAAAACTGCTTTATCAGTTATTTGTATAAATATCTCTTTCTATGCTTGCTGTAACCTTCTTACAAGCAGGAACTATAATACTTATTTCTATTCCTCAGAGAGCCTTGCACAGTGGCTTGCATTTTGAGTGGATGGTTAAAAATATTTATTGGTGAGGTGAAGGAGTAAACAAATCTAATATATGAGGAAAAAGTTATTTGCACTATATTCCATTTCCAGTTTAATTGATAGGAAGCAAGTAAATATTGCTTTGCAAGCAGCATACAACGGTGAGAAAAACTCAGTAGTCTCATAACCAAATTTAATTAATTTTTATCAGGCATTTATAATATACCATTGATATAACTATGCAAAATAAATGAAAGGAAGCCAATAACTGAGAAATAGTAGATTCAGGCTAATGCCTAAGGATCACTCCCACCTGTGATGGTCCAGCCTCTAGAGTATATTTGTATCTGCAGTAGTTCTAGCCATTATTGATTATCCGTTTCTTCCAAAAGAACCTAGTCTGAAAGGGGGAGATATGGATTTACTGGCCTTGTTATCCATTAAATACTTTAACTTCAAATTTTACTCTGTTAACAGTGCTCAGTGACATGTGGAGTTGGGATAATGGAGAGGAGAGTGGAATGCATGACTGAAAATGATTGGTCCAGTGACTTATGTTTAAATCGTTTAAAGCCAGATGCTAAAAAGAAATGTTATGTCAGTGATTGTAAGTAATATAGACTTCAAAAATCTACCCAGTACCTAAGTGTCCCTAAGAAGTTTTAATTAAAATTTGAAAATAAATATTTGTAGTAGCCATATGCTCCACAAATTGAAATGTCTATTTTTGCAGAGTATAATAATATTTGTACGATTGAGTTAAATTCATGCTGTGTTTGTAATTTGTTCATTTTTGGTAAGTTGTATTTACTTGTCCTTGAAGGTAAAACATTTACCAGCTGCAAAGAAATCCAAGAGAGAAACATTACCAAGGATGGTGACTATTACCTTAACATTGAGGGAAGAATGATAAAGGTATTATGAGAACAGTTCCTATTTGATTTCAACATTGACCATTGGCTTTAGAAAAAGCATTTTTAAATGTTTGCATTTTTCTTTTAGATCTATTGTTCAGGGATGCACTTAGAGAACCCCAAGGAATATATATCATTGGTCAAAGGTGAAGAAGACAACTTTTCTGAAGTGTATGGTTTTAGGTACGAGATGTGTTTTGGCTTACCAGTGCATTTTTATGGTTCTTCAAGAAAAGCAGAAGTTCTGGCATTCAGAGTGATATCTGAATAGCTTGCAAGTGGGATAAGTAATTTAGAAGCAGGTTGACATGTGAACACCAAATTTAGATTTTGTCCAGGCCTGTTCAATAATAAAGACTTGAATGTTACCACGTACTCACACAGAGATAAAGAAGGATACTGTGGATGGGCAGCAGGACTACAGAGAAGGGGAGAATTTAAGACCTATGTGTATTTTCATAGAAATCATAGTAATTCCAATAACAAAAGCTAGAACTACAGATTAATTATTTTTTCATAAACTGGTCTTGAATTTTCCATTGATAATTTCAGCTTAAACTCAGTGATTTTCACTTTTCTTCTTATTTAACTGTGGACACTGCCATCCTGAAGAGTGTATCTTTTACCTTCCTACTTCCAAAGTTTACTGTTTATGGGCTAATAGCTGTATCTAACAATAAAAATATTCTAATGTTGTTACAGACTACAGAATCCATATGAATGTCCTTTTAATGGGAGTAGGAGGCAAGACTGTGAATGTAAAAATGATTACCTGGCTGCTGGACACACTGTTTTCAGCAAAATAAGAATTGATCTCACTTCTATGCAAATTAAAAGTAAGTGCTGAATCTGTTTATAAAATGAAAAGCCTCTATCTGCTAATGAAACTCTAACAATATGCGGGTATATGTAATAGCCAGGATATAGCAAAGGGTCTAGCACTGTGCAATAGTTACTTAAGTTGCTAGCTATATACTTCCTCTGCAATGACATGGACCATGGGGACCCTTAATAAAAAAATGTAGTGATAATGACAGTGATAAACTTTTGCCATAAATTGTAGTCTCAGTTGATCTTTTTAACTAGTTAAGGCAGAATTGCATCACACTGTTGCAAGTGATGAAATTAAGATACACTTATAAAAGTTAAGTGTCTTGTTACAGTTTGTAAGTGGCATTGTGGGGAGAGAAAGTCCCGCCCACAGATCCCAGACTATGAACCTGCTGCCTGTTTAGTAAGCAATTTATAATACAGTCGAGTCAAAACACACTTATGAAACCTAATATGCACTAAGCAGCCTGTCATTCTGGAAGTTACATATCTACATGAAAAGGTAAAGAAGTTTATTTCAGAAATAGAAACTCTAAATCCCAATGGACTCACCAGTGCTTAATGCAGTGCATAAACCATAAAAAGAAACAAAAATAGTTTGTCGAGACAGTGAATGCATAAATACATAATCTCTAAATCAGTCATATGATAATGAAGTATTATCGTTAGTAATAATGGCTACCATTTACTGAGTACCCACCATTACTGTAGCAGGCAAGCATTATACTGTTGTGGTTATATTATGAACTCGGGAATTAGATTGGATGTAAGTTCTCTACATCCATTTATCACTTATGTGACTGTGGACTTATCTCTTTAAGCCTAAATTACCTCACTACCTCATGTGCTATCATTTTGGTCCAAGTCCAAATCATTTTTCACCATTTATTATGCCTACTGACTAGTATTCCTATTTACTCTGGTAGCATTCGAGTTCCATTTCACCTTTTTACCTTCTCCTGACCTAGACTCTCTTCTCCACAGGGAAGCCAGAGTGATCTCATGAAAGCATAATTATTCTATGTCTTATACATCATCTCATTTTATCTTTTTAATAACCTCGAACTCTGCTCATAACTCTCCAAACATTTCCTGTCTAACTCTTAGTAAAATCAAGAACCCAGTCAATGGTCAACGAAACTCAACATGGCCTCCCATCTCCATTACCTCTCCCTCATTATGCCTTCCTTCCACACTCCCTGCTGTGCACACTCTGTTCCAGACACACTTGTCCCTTTGCTATTCCTCGACTACATCAAGCATGCCCTCACCTTAAGGCTTGTGCACTTTCTGTTCTATTCGCCTGGAACTATTGTTCCACAGTTATGTGTAGGGATCTCTGCTTAAATTCACTTTCTCAATGAGTTCATCCTAGACTATTCTCCACTTAAAGTTCCTTTCTCCTCATCCTTTTCCTGCTTTATTTCTTTTCTATAGCAATTATCACTCCTAATATAATATTTATTTCTCTCTGGTAACACTCAGGTTCCATCATCCCCTGTTTGATCCACTGTTCTGTTCTTAACAGTATTTAGAATGATGCTCAATACACAATAGGTTCTAAATCAGTATTTGTTGAATAAAAGTCTTCAGCTTTCCTTAAGAAGCTGTCTTGAGTAAATCTTAAAGCTAAATTTGAATTAATCAAAATGGGGAAATGGAATTTCAGGAGCTAGGGACAGTATGAACAAAAAGCATGAAAAAGTGAATCTTTTTAGTTCCATCAGAGAATAAAAAGTTTAGTTCTGTCTAAGCATTAATCAAATGGAGATTGGGCGAAGGCAGCTTGTTAGAGAAGTTCTCAGGAGGCAGATCATGAAATACAATGTATATTAAACTACACAATTGAACTTTATCTTCTAAGTTATGGGAACTATTAACAGCAAAAATATAGATAGGAGAGGAAATGGACTCAGTTGAAGGGAAAACAAATCATATCCGTGAAGATAATTAGGAAGCTAATGTAATAACTCAGATAGAAAGTGATGAAGGCCTAAATTAAGGACATGATTCAGAACAGAGGGCTTTTGAGAAATACAGCCACAGGATTTTCTGACAGAAGGAATATAAGGACTAGTGACATGAAATATTTAGATAGATTTTCAAAGTATATATCACAGGTATATGGTGGTATATAGTCCAGTGAAATGAGAAATACAGCAAGGGGAGTAAGTTTGGAGAAAAAGATAATGCATTTAGCTTTGGATATGTTAAGTTACAGCTATCTGTGGGTCATTCAGGAAATGATGGAAAAGATACTAACAAAAGAGGATTTGAAAATTGTTTGCTCTGCCCCGGCCTAACCCATAAGTGGTATGCATAAGCAGTGATGTGTAGATAACATCCAGCCCTTAACAACCTGGAAAAAGTCTGATTTACAGTATTTGCCAGCTTCCATGATGTATATATTCCCACCACGGCCAATTTTAAGCTACCAACACGAGGTACACAGAGTTGGGAAGAGACCCACACCATTAGTTTTCATGATTTGGTACAAGGTGACTCTGGCACACCATGAAAGGCCTTCTTGTTTTTGAAACTGCCCTTGGAGAGATGATAAATATTTCCAGAAAAGCTACCTTTGGGGGTTGCCTCTAGGGAACTGGAGTTGTCATGGTAGCATGCAGTGATCTTGAAGTCCTTTTGAAAAGTGAGGTGATTTGAAAAACATTAGCGAAGGTGAGCGCCACTAAATGAATGACCATTGGTTAAGATATTAGGTGATTCAAGCATGAATAAGTGATTGGACAAACTGACTTTACGGTTCCTTCCATCTGGTTTTGATCCAATGACTCTATTTTCAATACTTCATATAGACTCTCCAGCATTATTGCCAATCAGGAAATTTTGTTAACATTAGCAAAAGTAAGATTGACAAGAATAAAATAATATAATGCAATAATAAAGAAAATAGTATACTTTTTAACTGGGAGTTTTGGAATTGTTTAAATGAATATCCGTGTGTGTGTGTGTGTTCTATAAGCACTCATATATTGCTTTATCATAATTTACCTTTAATGTTTTCTATAATTTTGTTCCTGACTCCATTTTATCTATTTTAGATATTCGCTATAATATAAAATATAATAAAGCACTTATTTAGTTTTTAAAACTTATGGCTTAGTTACAGATTTGCTTGCCATCATTAGGGCAATTTATGAGATGAGCATTTTTGTGTTAAAAAAAATTATTGAGAGCCTGATCTATGTTGTACACTATAATTATGTAGCATTTCTGCTTTAAAAAATTTGAATCATATAAATATATTTAAGAATATAATATGAAGACCGATTTGCAATGATGATCAGAAAACATAAAATGTCTCAATACTAAAGAGTTTCATTTATTATCTTCTAGCTACAGACCTTCATTTTGCTAAGACAATATTTGGAAAAGCAGTTCCATTTGCCACAGCTGGAGATTGCTATAGTGCTGCCAGATGCCCACAGGTATTTCATATTTCTTTGATTATTTTTCTCTTATGAAAAATAGTTGATACTGTTTTTCTTCATTTTCTTGACCAGAATACTACAAGAAACATAAGTAAATAGAAAATGCAAACTTTCTATATGAACTTTATTTCAAAGGTTACAGATAAACTTTGGAGGAAATGTATTTTTGCCAATATCGGGTTTGTTCGAAAGGTGTAATGAGAATTTTAATTTGTTCAGAGATTCTATTTGTCCTTCCATGATGCTTTACTATTTTTAGTCCTTCCACTTGGTCTATGAAAATGAATGAATATATATTATAAGGAATAGATTACAAGCATGTGACTTACTACACTGCTGCTAACATCAGTTATATTAATGACCTGGGTCTGTAATTTTTCCAGAATAACTTTATTACCTGTGAAATAGTACATTTCCATGTCTTTATTCTTGTTTTAGTTCTTTATTTCCAGACCCTTTACATTATCTGTTATTTCCAGGAAAAAAAGTGTGCTTCCTAGAATAAATATGTCCCATTTTAAAAAAGGGATTTTCAAAGTCCATGCAAATAGCATTTTTCTGATTAGTTGGAGAGATGTAAGTTAGATGAAGATAGTATTGCTAGGTAGATTCTTAAATAACTGAGAAATCATGCGCAAGAGGTAGTAATTATATTATTGATATCATTTTGAAGAAAAGTAGCTAAATGGTTTACCTTCTGTTTTCAGAATTTCCCATTCACAATTTTCATCATATGACCCAGAAGGTGCTTATGTTAGAAAGAAGGGCACTTTCTATATTAGAAGAGGAGACTTAAAGAAGATGAAAAGATTCTAAAACTATGGGCTGAAAAAATAAGGAAAATTTATTGGAACAAAAATATAAATCTTAGGTCCATAAATATAAATAGAACCCGGTTATGTAATATGAAAGAGACTTAGGTGTTTTAAGCACCATGAGTTCACTCTGACTCATGTAGAACACAATGTAATTTTTAAATCTAATCATAAGGTACCAAATACAAAATAAGCCTAAAAGGTTTATTTGTACTTGACACTGGAATAGTACATTCATTTTTAAATTTCTGTCAGAAAAACTAAAATTTTAACTTATCCAGGAGTAGGAGTTGATATCCAGCACAATAAAAGGAGAGTTTAAATCATGTCATATACAGGAAAATGAAGAAGGTGGCTAGAAAAGGAAGAGGAGCACCTTGAAAGAAAGTGAGGTCAGTGAGTGTTACTCCAGGAAGCATAAAAAGACAGCAGATTCCATCTCACAATAAAGAAGATTTTTGACAGGGAGGGCTGTCCAGTGAAGAGACCTCCTGCCAAAACTTAGACCCAAATAAATCACTAAATTTTGCCTATATTTTTATAAATCGATATTGTATCCTATGGCCTTGCTGAACTCATGTATCAGTTGTAATAGTTTTTTATTGGATTCCTTAGGATTTTCTATATATATGGTGACGTTATCTACAAATGAAGATAGTTTTACTTCTTCCTTTGCAATCCAGATGCCTTTTATGTCTTTGTCTTGCTCCATTGCCCTAGCTAAAACTTCCTGTGTGATGTGGAATAGAAGTGGTAAGAGTGGACATCCTTGTCTTGTTTCTGATTTTAGCATTTAGTCCTTCATCACTAAATTTGTTAGCTGAGAGAGGTTTGTTGATGTCTTTGATCAGGTAGAGGAAATGCCTTTTTATTTATAATTTAAGTGGTTTTATCATGAAAGAGTGTTTGATTTGGTCAAATGCTTCTTCTGTATCTATTAAGATGATCCTGTGATTCTTGTCCATTCCTGTAGTAATATGGTATCTCACACTGATTGTTTTTTAGATTTTGAAGCAATTTTGCATTCCTGGCAAAAAATCTCATGGTCATAGGGTACAATCTTTTTATGCGTTGCAATATTTAGTTTGCTTTGTTGAGAATTTTTAATCTATATTCATAAGAAATATTGGTCTACCATTTTCTTTTCCTGTAATATACTTTTCTACTTTTGGTATCAGAGAAATACTGACCTCATAGAATGAATTGGAAAGTGTTTCTTCCTCTCCTACTTTTTTTGAAGAGATGGTGAAGAATAAATTCTTCTTTAATGTTTGGTAGGGTCATAGCAAAGCCCTCTAAGCCTAGGGTTTTCTTTTTTATTATGGTGACATCGATTAAAAAAATCCAATAAGTTTCAAGTATACAGTTCAACAGTAAGTCATATCTATATTGCATTGTGTGTTTACCACCCATAGTTAGATTTCTTTCTGTCACCACGATCTGCTTCCTCCCTCTCCCCTGGTAACTACTAGTCTATTGTCCATGAGTCTGTTTGTCATGTTTGTTTGTTGCTTTTTGATTTATATCCCACATATGAGTGATATCATGTGGTTTTCAACTTTTTTGTCTGGCTTATTTCACTTAGTACGATTATCTCAAGATCCATCCATGTTGTAGCAAATTGCAGTATTTCATCTCTTTAGAGTTGAATAATATTCCATTGTACATATGTACCACATCTTCTTTATCCAGTCATCTATTGTAGCATACTTCAGTTGCTTCCATGTCCTGGCCATTGTACATAATCCTGCTATGAACATTGGTGTGCATATATCTTTTTGGATCAATATTTTTAAGTCTTTGGGGTAAATGCCCAGTAGAGGGATTGCTATATCATATGGTAGATCAATTCTTAGTTTTTTGAAAAACCTCCACACTGTTTTCCATAGTAGTTGTACCAATCTACAGTCCTACCAGCAGTGTATGAGAATTCTTTTTTCTCCACATCCTCTCCAACACTTGTTGTTACTTGTCCTGTTGACAACAGCTATTCTAATAGGTGTTAGATGGTATCTCATCATGGTTTTGATTTGCATCTCCCTAATAGCTAGTGAATTTGAGCATCCTTTCATATGTTTGTTGGCTATTTGTATGTCTTCTTGGGAGAAGTATCTGTTCAGGTCTTCTGACCATTTTTTAATTGGATTTTGTTTTTTTTCTTTTTGAGTTGTCTGAGTTCTTTTTACATTTTGGATATTAGGCCCTTATGGGAGGCGTTGCTTACAAATATATTTTCCCATTCAGATGGTAGTCTCTACCTTCTTGCCAGTTCTTTTGCTGCACTCAAGCTTGGAAATTATTGTTTGATATAGTCCTATTCATTTGTTTTTTGAGCCTAGTGTTTTCTTTGTAAAAGGTGTTTTAATTAGTAATTTAATTTATTTATTTATCATAGATCTATACAGACTTTCTAGTTCTCCTTGAGTCCCTTTTGATAGTTTGTCTTTTTTAGGAATTTTTCCATTTCATAAAATTTATCTAATTGGTTGGCATATAATTGTTCATATTATTTCATTTATGGTCTTCTATATTCTTATAATATTGTCATGTGTTCTCAATCCTTAGTAATTTGAGTCTCCTCTTTTTTCTTGATTTGTCAATTTTGTTGTTCTTTTAAAAAAACAACTTTTGATTTCACTGAATTTATTTTCTATTCTTTATTTCTATTTTCCTATTTTCTCTTCATCATTTCCATGCTATTATTTCTTTCCTTCTGGTTGCTTCAAATTTAATTTCCTCTTCTTTTCTCAGTGTCTTTAGGTGAAAGGTTAGGTTGTGGATAATAAGATCATTTTTCTCTTTTAATATAGACATTTACAGCTACATATTTCCCTTGAAGCACTTCTTTTGCTGCATCCCTGAAGTTTTGATATGTTCTGCATTTATTTTCATTCATCTTATGGGTTTTTTTTTTTTTTTGATCCATTGGTCATTTGAGAGTGTGGTGTTTAATTCACATTTTGTTAATTTCCCCTATTTCCTTCTGTTATTGATTTTTACTTACATTCCACAGAGGTTGGATCACATTTTGTATTATTTAATCCTTTTAGATCTATTGAGGCTTGTTTTATGGCATAGCATATGGCTATTCTGGATAATGTTCAGTATGTGCTTGGAAAGAATGTATATTCTGTTGTTGGGTGAAGTCTGTCAGGGCTAATTGTTTTAAAGCATTGTTTAACTCTTCTATTTCCTTGTGGATGTTCTTCCTAGTTGTTCTATATACTGGAACTTTGCACCTATTATTTTTGAATTGTCTGTTTCTCACTTTGACCTTATAGTTTCATTCACATTGTATTTGATTCATTTACTTTGGGATTTTGTTGTACATGATTACATATGTCATCATTTCCTGATGTTTTCTCGTTTATCATTATTAAATTGAAAATTTATCTTATATTAGAATGGCTATTCAGCTTACTTATAGTACACAGTTTATATGTTTTCATCTCATTTACTTTTAATACATTTATATCTTTGGATAGGACTTGTTTATATCTTTGTCTCCTCCAGCAAGAACTTTGTTGGATCTCTGCCTTTTGATTGCATTGTTTAATGTCATCATTGATATGTCTGGATTTTTATTTGCCATTTTCCTTTTTGTTTTCTATATGCTTTTTGTTGTTTTTGTTCCTCTATTCTTAACCACTTTCTTTTTTATTCAGTGAATGTTTTCTAGTGCACCATTTTAATTTCCTTAATAATTTTAATTTTTATTTTCTGAACTGCTTTGTTAATAGTTGCTCGAGGGCTTACAATATACATCTGAACTTACCAGAATCTACTTCAGATTTATCCTACTTAATTTTAGTGAAATATAGAAACATTAGTCCTATACATGCTCTATTTCCTCTTCTCTATTTTTTTGGTTTTAAATTTGTTAAAAATGTACTATTTACATATGTAACAAATGCACTATACATTTTATAATATTTATATATAATTTTATGCCTTTTAGTCAATGTGAGAGAAGGAATGAGAGGAATTATATATCTATAGTTTTTAATTTTCCAAATGTGCTTTTTTTTTTTTTTTTACAATTTATTTATTATTGTGACATTGGTTAATGAAATCTAGTAAGTTTCAGGTGTACAATTCAACAGAAAGGCATATATATATATATTGCATTGTGCATTCACTGCCCATAGTTAGATTTCTTTCTGTCACCACATATTTGACCCTTTTCCCCTCCTTCCTTCCCCTCTACAATAGACCAGTAGGCAATTGTTCATATCCATGAGTCTCTGTCCTGTTTGTTGCTTTTAGGTTTACATCCCACATATGATATCATGTGGTTTTCAATTTTTTCTGTCTGATTTCACTTAGCATGATTATTTCAAGGTCCATCCATGTTGTCTCAAACCATAGTTTTTTATGAACCTTTTTATTTATCATTTCTGGTTCTCTTCATTTTTTCTGTGTATTTGGTATCAGCCGGTGTCATTTTCTTACTCTAAACAGCTTTGTTTCTACCTGCTTTATTTGTGCCATTATGATCAAATATATTACATTTCTATATATTACAGGTCAATAATGTATGTGTATATATATACACAAACACATGCAAATGTATTGGTTTATAAAATTGCTTTTTAAATCAGTTAAGAGAAGAAAAGAAATATGCAATTATAGCATCTTTTATAATTACCTTTACCAGTACTCTTTGGTGGTTTTGTGTTGGTTTGTATTAATGTGTCATGTCACTTGATTACGGTCTGAAAAACTTCCTTTAGTATATGTCTTTTAAGACAGGCCTTCTCATAACAAATCTTCAGTTTATCTTGGAATGTCTTTATTTTGCTTTCTATCCTGAGAGATTGATTTTCTTGTTGCAAAATTCTTGATTTATAGTTCTCACTTTTTAGCACTTTGAATACGTCATTCCACTGTCCTCTGGATTCTAGATAAACAGTAGAAGTTAGCTATTTATCTTATTGGGATCCCCCTGTATGTGATCACTTTTCTCTTGAGGCTTTCAGATTTTCTTTCTTTCTACATCTTTACTGTGACATATTTGGACGTCGATCTTTTTGTATTTACCCACGTTGGAGTCTTGAGCTCCTTGAATGTGTAGATTAATGCATTCACAAAATTCAGAAAGTTTTCAGCCATTTTTTCTTCAAATATATTCTTTCCTCCTTTCTCTCAGTACTCCCATTATGCATACATTGGTGCACTTAATAGTGTCCCTTTGTTTCTCTGTTAATTTTTCTTCATTCTTTTTTCTCTCTGTTCAGAGTGTATCATCACTATTGATATCTTTTCATATTTGCCGATTCTTCTGCTAACTCCAATCTACTGTCTGAGTCCCTCTAGTGAATTTTTTATTTTGGTTATGGTACTTTTAAACACTAGAATTGTCCTTTCACTTCTTGTAAATATAATTTCTATCTCTTCACTGATATTCTTTATTGGATGAGACACTATCATACCTTCCTTTACTTTTTTCTTTACTTCTTTGAACATGTTTATAATAGCTGTTTTGAAGTCTTTTTTTTGCTATCTGGCATCCAGAACTTCTCAAAGGTAGTTTCTGTTGCCTTTCCAGGTTTTTTTTTTTTTTTGCATGTCTTATAATTTTTTGTTGAAAACTGGACATTTTAGATAATGTATTTTAGCAACAAATTTCCCTTCTCCTCTAGAACTTATTTGCTTGCTTACTTGTTTAGTTCCTCGGATGGATTATTTCACTGACATCTATTCCCCTTGTAGTGTGCAGTTTTTGATGTCGCTTCTCAGGGGGTATAGCCTTGGACATGTACACGGTCACCATGATTCTCCTGAATGACATTTTATTTAGCTGGGCTTTCTGATTTTCTCTTTCCCTGGCTCCCTGTTAAGTTTCAAGCTTGTCTGCCTCTACTGGTATTGTACTTAGCTCTCCATCTCCACTAATTGCTAGATGATTGCTCTATGATTGCTCTATTCTTTTGATAACATCCTCTAGGCATAAATTACCCATGGTCTGATCCAATTAAATTCAAGCCACTTGACCAGGGTAATCACATAAGGTCAGTCTTTGAAGTCAGGTCAGACCTCAATAGGCACCCTTCTTAACTGTTCCTTTCCCTGTGTCTCTCTCTAAATTTCAGTTTGATCTATGATTTTGCTTGTTTTTCTCATCAAACTACCACCAGTCTCCTCTTAATTGCACACCAGATTTTGAAAAATCTTTTTGTCATAAGCATCTTTAGGCTTGAATTTCCCCATGCTCTATCCCAAATAAGCTCAGTTTCCTTAGGAAAAGCTATGATACTTTCTGTTCTTACAACTTGATTCTTCAGGGAAGAACCTTTGTACCAATTCTGTGGATTTAGGGGTAGGGCCCACTTCTCAGAGTAATACCTCCACTCTATAAGCAGGATACTAGGTCATGGCACGAGCCCCTGGCCTTCTTGGCTTGCCCTTCTCAGCATGGAACCTCTGCCTTACCAATGAATTTGAGTGGGGATGACTCAGAACTGCCATGCCTTGGGGAGATTTTCTGTTCTATGAGTAAGGACTAAGTGGCAGAAGCAAGCCTCAGACTCACAGCCACTCTTGCATATAATAGAGCTTCTGGAGCACGGATATGAGTGAGACAAGTGCTGGTGGATTGCTTCTCCCAGAGAGAAAACTTAGCTTTAACAGGGAGCTGTGGGAACTAAATTCCTGTGTTCTTAGACGTACCCATCAAAAGTATAGCTATCATCTTCCCGAGGTAGAGTGGAGGATAGAATAGATCGTGGTTCAAATGTCACAGATGTTCACTGTACTTACCTAGAGTTCATAGTTTTTCTTGCATAAATTTCTCCATTTGTTGTATAGCCTTAGGATAGTTTCCAGAGACTTTAAATAATTGTTATATCTTCTAATTTTTACCAATTATGTTTGCTTTGCTGGAGAGAAAATCCACAGGGTTCCTCAAACTGCATTCTAGCAGTGCCTCCTTCTTGGCTATATTTTTAAAGGTAGATAACTCTGCAGAGGAATCTCATTCAGTCTTTGAGGCAGGTTAGCTCTAGTCACATCAATTTTTGTCCCCTTCCTCCAACCCATACCACTTTAGTCGTATTAGTCTACCAGATGATTAGTCTATCTTCCAGATAGTGACTCTGTAACTACATCTTCTATTCAGTTTCCTTCCCAGGGCTGTCCTTCCTCTTCTGAATTCTTATACTGCCTCTTCGAACACCTGTTTCAAAACTTTTAGCATCTAAACAATTTTTCCCTCACATGTGGGCTTTTTTTTTTTAATAACACTTTTATTTGACCCTCTTAGAGATTATTCATTCTTCAATAACCAACCCTTGTCATGACTAGGTCAACTTTGACCAACAACCCTTCCTTCTAATTTATGTCTTCTGGTCATTTACTTGATGTGATTAAAGATAAGTAAATTGAGAATGCCACCAAGATGCCATTGCTTTGGAGAGGTCACCAAGTTCTGAGCATTTGCTCCCTTTTATTACATGCTGAATTGAGTAAGTTCTAGTCAATGAGACATCAATAATATTCACAGAAGACTGACATGCCAGTAAATCATATAACTGTCAAGTGGAATCGAAATGACTTTTTATCTCAGTGAACTTTCCTTATAGGAAATATCTTGAAGCTAATTATCATAAACATAAATTTCTCAATGAACATGGAATCTAAGAGGTGTTAGCACCATCAAGTTTTTAAATAAGACAAGCTATTTTCATTCATTTCTAACTCCTTTTCTTTAACTTAATGTAACATCATCTTACCCCTACAACATCTTAAGAAAGTTATGTAGTTGTAAACTGCGTACTCCCAGTTTATAGTTGGAGAAACAGACTCTCCATGTTAGCCTAAGATCTTTGAGAAAGTCAGAGGCAGAACGGTATAGTAGGAAAATGCTCCTCTCTGTTCATCAAGGTAGGAGCCTCCTTCACATGGTTCTCTAGGCATTTGTGGAATACAAAGCTCTATTTCCAAAATTAGATGTTATTGGGCATAGATCAATGCTGCCAAAAGGAGCTATGCTTATCTTTATTCAGTCTGTAGTCAATGCCTGAGGTTACTGTTACTAAAAATACATACTACCCTGTATTCTTGGATTTTCTGTCGAATATATAAACCAGATTCTGTGTTAAGTTACACAACATTTGCATGAATACTCTCCAGATGTTTGATGCCACAGAAAGAACTTATTCTGTTGTTTGGGATTCATCAAAGCCATATCCTCTGTTTTTGCATATGACAGGGCACCCTGGGACATTAACACTAGAAAGAGAATGGACACATATGGCACTCTTTAGAGAAAATAAACTTTGCCACATTGCAACATAAGACGAAGTTAAGGAGTGTGATATGACTTTAGAATACATATATCAAAAGCGAAGTAAAGTGTTTGGTACTTTTGACAGAGCCACAAATTTTAAAGTGTATTTCTTTTGCTATTTTGTAATTAATATTGATTACATAATAGCAAGAGAAATAACCATATTTAGCCAATGCCAGTGGATCATGGCCAACATTCAGAGTATCCAGAGCCAGTTGTTAAGTATTTTGAACATCTATTCTTTATTATCAGGATGTACAGTTTTACACACACACACACACACACACTCTCTCTCTCTCTCTCTCTATATATATATATATATACACACATGTATATATATATCCATAAGATCTTTCCTTTTGATGTATTGTTTAGATCATCTCTTTCATTTTTGCTCACTTGCTCTGTCTAGTTACTAAAAGTGATATTAAAATTTCCTATTGGGGTGTTTCTATGTCTTCTTGTATTTCCTGTAGTTTTTGCTTCATAAAAGTTGTGTTATTTGATGCATAATATTCATGTATTATGTCTTCATTGTATATTATGGTTTTGAGCACTTTTTTGTCATATTTTCCTGAGATATGAATTCTTTGTTCTTTATCTGGATTGCTGTCCTTACTCTCTTTCTAAGGCCATTTGCCTGGTATATGTTTTGCATGTCCTATTAATTTTAACCTTTATGAATCACTTTAAGTGTCTCTAATATACAGTATGTAGTCGGATTTTGTTTGCAAGCCAATTGGAAAATATTTTTCCCTAAAAAAAACACCTATTCACATTAAAAAAAATTTTTTAATAACATATGGTAAAATGGCCTTTTTTGGTATACAGTTTTAACATGTGGATAGATGTATGTTACCGTCACCATAAAAGGAATATAGAACAGTGCCCTCACGCCCCCTGCATGGATTTAATTCCTCCCTCACACCTAACTCCTGGTAAACACTGCTGCTCTCTTTTGCTATAGTTTTGCCTTTTCTGGAATATCATACAAATGAAATTTTACATTATGTAACCTTTCGAGATTGGCTTCCTTCACTCAATGCAATGCCTTTGAGATTCATCTGTGTTGTTCCATGTATCAATAATTAGTTCCTTTTTATTGCTGAGAATTATTCCATCATATGGATGTTATAAAGTTGTCCTACAGTTTGTCCATTCATCTGTTGGACAAAAATGTGTTGTTTGCAGTTTTTGGAGATTATGAATAGAGCTCACATGCACATGTTTGTACAGGTTTTCATGTGCACATACATTTTTATTTCTCTAGGATAAATATGAGTGGATTGCAAGGAACATGTAGTATGAGTCTGTTCAACTTTATAAGAAACTGTAAAACCATTTTATATAGTAGCTATGCTATTTTGTATTTGTACCAGCAAAGATTAAAGTTCTAATTGCTTTGTTTCCTTATCATCACTTAGTATTGCCAAGGTTGTTTGTCCATTTCCACATCTTCGGTGGTATCTCATTGTAGTTTTAATTTATATTTCACTAATGTTAAGCATCTTTCATTTGCCATCTCTATATCCTCCTTGGTGAAGTATGTATTCACATCTTTTGCCCATTTTAAAAACTGGGCCATTTCCTTACTGTTTAGTGCTGAGAAGTTTTTGTAATTCTGGACGCAAGTCTGTTGAATATGATATTTGCAAATATTTTCTCCTGGTCTGAATTTTTTATTTCTCTTAAGTGTCTTTCACAGAGCAAACGTTTTAAATTTTAATGTCAAATTTATTATATTTTTCTTTGTGGGTCATATAATTAATGTCCTATTTAAGAATCTTTGACTCAGAGTTACAAATATTGTCTCCTGTGTTTTGAATTTTGGATGAAGTTTGAGGGTTTTTGCAGATAGACATAGAAGTCCTAACATCATTCATTGAAAAGTATATTTTCTCTACTGAATTGCCTCCCCTCCTTTGTCAAAAATCAATTGGACATATATATTGGATATATTTATGAGCACTATTCTATTCTATTGATCTACATGTCTCTCTCCTCACCAACACAACACTGTCTTTGGTATAATACTTTTATAATGGTGTTAAAATAAAATAGTATGGTTCTTTCAACTTTATTTTTTTTCCCAATCTGTGTAACTACTTTATCTTTTCATATAAATTTTAAAATCAGTTTTCTACATTAGATATATAGATCTAGATCCCGATCATAATAAAATATGTATAACACATTTTACAATTATAAAACATAATGATGTAATGAGCACAAATGAACCTACCAGTCTAAAAGAACTGGGATATTAAAAGTAGCATCTACCTCTGTTTCTTTTCTATCTTATATCCAGAACTTCTTTTTCTTTTCTTTTCTTTTTCTTTTTTTTTTTTACACAGCTAATTACTCAAGGACAGACACTCCACTTTCTTGAATTTCTGGGTCTTTTGAATCACCTTACCTTCTACTTGTGAATTGACTATTAGAATTTTACTTTAATTTTTAATTTTTTTCAATTACAGTTGACATACATTAGTTTTAGGTATGCAACATAGTGATCAGATATTTATACCTTACAATGTGATCACCTGTTAAGTCTAGTACCCATGTGGCACCATACACAGTTATTACACTGTTACTATTTTTCCCACGCTGTACTTTACATACCCATGACTATTTTTATAATTGGCAATTTGTACTTCTTAATCCTTTCATCCATCCCTCCAACTCTTCTACCATGTGGCAACCATCAATTTGTTCTATGAATTTGTTCATTCATTTGTTTTTTAAATTCCACATATAACTGAAGTCTAATGGTGTTTGTCTGACTTATTCCACTTAGAACACTCTCTAGGTCCATCCATGTTTTCACAAATGGCAAGATTTCCTTATTTCCTTTATTGTGATTAATATTCCATTGTACATATGTTCCTCATCTTTATCCTATTTACTCCATTTATGGACGCTTAGGTTGCTTCCCTATTTTGGCTATTGTAAATAATGCTGCAGTGAACATAGAGGTGTATAAACCTTTTTGAATTAGTGTTTTGGATTTCTTAGGATAAATATCCAGAAGTGGAATTTCTGGGTCATTGGTTAGTTCTACCATAGTGTTTTTAATAGTGACTGTGTCAATTTCCAGTCCATGCACAGGGGTTCTCTTTTATCCACATCCTACCTAGCACTTGTTGATTTATTGATGATAGTCATTCTGACAGGTATGAGGTGATATCTCATTGCGGATTTACTTTATATTTCCCTGATGACTAGTGATGTAGAGCATCTTTTCCTATGTCTGTTGACCATCTGTATGTCTTTTTTGAAGAAATATCTATTCAGATCCTCTATTTTTTTTTAATTGGATTGTTTACTGGTGCTAAGCTGTATGAGTTCCTTATATATTTTGGGTAGTAACCCCTTATTGGATATATCATTGGCAGAAATCGTCTTCCATTCAGTAGATTGTCTTTGTTTAATGTAGCATCATTTATTTTTTCTTTGTCCCTTGCGCTAAGAGAAATGTCAAAGAGTTTATTGCCTGAATTTTCTTCTAGAAGTTTTATGGTTTCAGGTCTTGCATTTGAGTTTATTCTTATATATGGTGTAAGAAAGTAATTCAGTTTTATTTTTTTGCATGTATCATCTGTCAAGTTTTCCCACCACCATTTATTGAAGACTGTCTTTATCCCACTGTGTATTCTTGCCTTCTTTGTCATAGGTTTATTTCTGGTCTCTGTTCTGTTTCATTAATCTGTGTGTTTTTACGTTGGTACCATGCTGTTTTGATTATGATAGCCTTATAGTTTCGTATCAGGTATTATGATACTTCAACTTTGTTCTCCTTTCTCAAGATTACTTTGGTTATTCAGGGTCTTTTGTGGTTCATTGTAGTTCTTTGAACAATGCCATTGGTATTTAGATATTGCACTGAATCTATAGATTGCATTGGATAGTACAGACATTTTAACAATGTTAAGAATTTTACTTTTTATGGTGGCCTCTCCTGTCAAGGAAGAAGAGAAGGAGGTAAACTTTATATTCATTTTTAAAAACTTTTCTCATAGCAGCTCCTGTGTTGAACCAACTTTTCAAGGTAAAGATTAGGCTTAGAAATACATTTATTCAGTCATTTATTACTTCCTAAGTCCCACGGAAATGTACCAGTACTCTTCTCATGGAACTTATAATTCTCTACATTGCATTACACTCGTAATTCTCTACATTGCATTACACTTATTTCTGCACATATACTATTTCACTCATCAGATTTAGTTTCTCCCAGTTTTATTTATAATTGTCATATGACATCACATTAGTTCATGCACATATTATAAAATAATTACAACAGTAAGTTAACATCACTTCACAAAAATACAAAATATTTTTTTGTGATAAACTTTTCTATCTTAGAAACTTTCAAATATACAATACAATACTGTTAACTATACTCACAATACTGAACATTACATTCCCAGAATTTCTCTTATGCCTGAAAGTTTGTATCTATTGACCATCCTTACTCATTTCCCCAGGAACCACCAATCTGTTTTTATTAGACTTATAGTGAGACCTGTCTCTGTATTCCTACAGAACTTGACACAATGTCATTCAATTTTGAAAAAGTGAAATATATTTTTACCTCTATCAACATCATCCCAATTGCTTTACTATTTCTTTGAGATTGTATTATGTTGCTTTTTAACAATGATGAAACATTATGAAAATTAGGCAAATGGTGAAACATGTATTTCTAGACCCAACTGATTGTGTTCACCATCACCTAAGTCTCTGTCAGATTTTTTCCTTTCAATTCCAGTGTATTTATTTATCTTTGAACACTTCCAACAACCTTGAGCAAGGAGGTAAAGAATAAGTAGAAGACTAGAATATTAGGTTGTGAAAACACCACGTGGCCTAAGCAGGGCACTCAATAGTGGCTGGTCATAGAAAATCCTACATCACAGAATACATTTCCCTTTTTAAGGAATTCTACTTAATGAGAAGCCCATTTATCCAGTGCAAAACCTGTATCTGATTGTGTAAGTATCAAATAGTGGAATGCATCTTTAGAATTAGTTGTTATCATTCAAGTATTACCAATGTAAAATACTAATGTGTCTAGTGTTAGTGTCACTCATTATTATGGAGTATGAAGGGTTTAGATGTGTATTTGTGTATATTTACTTTTACAATGCTGCATTTAATTCATCCATTCAGAAACACTGAGTACCTAAGTCCTCAGTGTTGGAAAACATACAGATCATATTCTAAATTTCATAACCAAATGATAATTTTCTCTGGAGTTTGTTATGGAAGAAATTCTCAATATGTTATCATTGTGTTAAAATGCATTTGAATCTCTGTTTTGGTTTTAAATAGCTTGTTCAGAAAACTAAATTTATATGTAATAATTTGTTATAAATATATTTGAAATTCATTTAGCTTTCATGACAAGGTAATATTTTCATTCACATAATCCCCAATGTTATAGCACAGTCTTTCTCAAGTCTTAGGCCATGAGATATTATGATAGAAGAATGCCTTGAGTCTATATGTATAATCCTCTATTGCAAGATCATGTGACACAAATTTTGCCATGTTAGTCATGTATTTTCTCAAAAGTTTAAATTTTAAGCCTGAAATCTCGATTTAAAAATGGTTGTGTCTTAAAGAATTAGCTCATCAAGCCACTAGGGGGCTCACACGCCATATGTGTAAATTATGTGGCATCACAGGTCCACCTACACTTCTGGATACTTAAAAAGGACATAATACCTGGGATAATACCACAGTCAGTAGTTTTGTTTGGTGGGTTAAGAACTAATATTCTTAAAAGGGAAGAGCGCAGTAACAGAAGATCCTAGAAAATTCATTAAGTAATAGTAACTTCTCAGGGAAGTTAGTGACAAAGTTTTGGAGTCCTAGGGTTGGACAGAATTACTTTTGCACAAATAACATTATGTGGTATTAATTCAGTTGTCTCTTCTGTGAGAAGTGTATTCAATTTTTAAACGTCTTAGCTGGTTCATTTTCTTTAAGGTTGTATCACTATTCTTTCATTTTACATGGAAGACCCTTAAAAAGCAATTTGTCCTTTTTACATAAGTTTTGTTTACAATCCAGGGACAGTTCAGCATTAATTTGGCAGGAACTGGGATGAAGATATCCAGCACGGCAAGGTGGCTCGCTCAGGGGAGTTACGCCTCTGTCATCATCCACAGATCACAAGTAAGTTCTGTCAAAAAGCTGTTTGAAATACTTCCGTGCTGTGAACTAGTATTAAAGTCTTCTTAGAGTTATATGAGGTTAGTAACTAATGAGTTATTGTATCTATAACATTTATGGAATTAGGTTCATTTTATTCTGTGCATTTATAAGTTTTATACACATACAAATTTTTACATACAGGCTACAGATATCTGAACATGAAATATCAAATACCAGGGCATACAGATTTTATCTAGCTCACGTACGGGGCAACTGACTTGAAATGCAGATATTGCAGAAAGAGGTTGTACTTTTAACAATACTTTAAAGTGAGGGGTTTATTTACCTTATTGCTTTAATTGTTGGGGGTGATGTTAGAGCCCTTCGTCATTTAACAAAATATCCTTTACCATAGCTTCAGGATTAGAACAAATTTTTATGGTTATACAATGTTATTTGGCTTTTACTGAAAGCACATGTATTTGCTAAAGTAGAGTCCATTTAATTTTGTTGCTGGTGTGGTGTACTAGCACATATAGTTTAGGTGATGGCTCCTATTACTTAGAGTCATGCTATCTAAGAAAACTTGGTAACTTTAGTAAATCAGGATCTGTATGATGAATATTCTTACCTGTATTGCCTATAAATCAGCTCCATCAACTGCCCCTGCTGATGTTTTATTCTTTCTTTTGATAAAAGTGACTTCTGTTACTCCTGTTTATACAAACATTTAGAAATGAAATTCAATTTTCTGGTATAGACTTTAAAACGTTCTATTTCTGAAGACTGAAATTGTGTTTTAAGGGATAAAGAATTTTTGTTTTATATGTAAGAAGTAAGCTTTTTAAAACAAATGACTATTCTTGAATACAATTAGTTGGCATATTTAGGTCTAATCCACTTTTGTAAAAGAATAGGGATACATTAATTACTTCGTAAAGTATATTTCTGAATGTAGAGAGGTCAATGAAATATTCTTACCTTATTTTTCCAGCTTTTGGTTAAATGTAAAGACCGAACTCTGGCCGCGGTCACTAGCAGATAGAAATGTCCAGTAAAATCATTTCTTTTGCTTCTATTTAAGTTTTGCTCTAAAGATTATTTGAGATTTTCCACCTCAATCGAAAATGTTATACATGAAAGTCTTTCCTGAAATCTGATGCGTAGTGTGGAATTGATACTTGTGAAACCCAAATATACTTATGGGAATGCAAACATATTCACTTGCCAGTAAACTTAATTAAGGTTAGTTTTTTACATTCTGGGAATAGGACTGTACATTAATTGGAATTTTTACTGTCATTCCTTCTGTTTACTCAGATTCTTGAAAGTTAAAAAAGCTTCTGAAAGACAACTTTTAAAAGCCCCTGATCTCAAAACATTCATCATCCCAAAATGTTCCAGGAATCCTCTCAACCCTTCCTCCTAACATTAAAAAAAAAAAATCTGAAACAATGAAAGCTTACCCTTCCAGAGACCATAGGAGGTCAAACTTTTTTTTTTTTGCCTCATCCTGACATTTGAACCTAAAAATGAAAGGCAGTCCAGAAAGACTATCTTGTCCTGACTACCAACTTTGCTTTTCTTCAAAGAAAAATACTCCCTTTTTAATTTTCCTTTTCTAATTAGGGCTCTCAGTCCATTTTTCCCCTTCTATACTTTTCTTCAGGCTGTGTTTCTAATGCTTCCATGTGATGTTTGGGGTTAATGGGCATAGAAGATATACAGGTAAAGTTTATATAATATCTTTATTCTATGAGAATCTTATATAAAATCATGTAAATGGTGGGCTAAAAATTGGGAGAGGTTTTTAATACTCACCTTGATGAAAAATATGTGGATTGAGATGAATCGTTAAATTATAGTGTGGTATATAATTAAGTAGCTAATATAAATCTCAGATTATCTAATGCCTGTGACTACCAACTTCAACCAATCCTGAAATGGTATGAGCTTTGACCTCAAATGTAATTGTTACATAGGAAAACCTGGCTAATGATTTCAGCCTTATGAATCGAAGCATTTGCTTTTTCTACCTTGTCCACACAGGTACCAGCTTGTTTCAGATTCTCCCTATATTTCTGCTTCCTGTTTTCAGGATGGAACCAAACTCTACGGCAGATGTGGAGGATTCTGTGGGAAGTGTGTTCCTCATCTGGCTACTGGTCTCCCAATTCAAGTAATATGAACATTCAGAAGTGGGAAATGTGTCCCAAAGAAGCAGTATTCTCTGGAAACCTGCAAGTAACTGGTGCTCATTTCTTTATTCTTCCCTTCCTGAGATTTCCATGTCCAAAATGTCTGTGCCTTTTTTTTAAGGGTGCTCATCAGGGAGTAAAATCTCTGCTTGATTTTTTTTAAGGCCTTCAAAATAAACTCAGCAGATATGACTCTAAAGGACATAATGTTGTTCTCAACTTGGACCGGACCACAATTATATCTATAAAGACATGTAAATTTCTACTCAGTATCCTACTGTATAATGAAATGTTTATTCTACTTGCTAAACTGAGGCAAGTAAACAGTAAAATGAGCTTATTTAAAACTACCATAAACATTATTTAATCTGTCAGGCGAGTGGTAAACCAATCATCACATCAAAAACGTACATAGCCATTATACTTTCTACTGATACAGTCCAGATACCTTGTTTCATATTACCTTTAATTGGTTCTTCAGATTTTTTAAATTCTAAAAATATGGTATAATTTTGCATTAAAAATGTGTGCTTAGGTTAAATAAGAACTTTTGTGGGTTTAATACAGAAGATAAAACACCTACCTCTAATTGTACTTAGAAGAGCAATATTTCTATGTTTATATTCTATGTTTTTATAACTCTTACATGTGTATATGTCTGCTCTTAAAAAGTTATTTTCTCAGTTACGTACTATATTATCAGGAGTGAGAATTGAAATTTTAAAGATTTGAAAAACATACAAAATTTCTATTGGAGATATTCGAGTTATGTTCTATCCAAAGTCCCTCAAAGCTAGAACATAAAAACAGTAAAATTATTCATGGACAAATTCTCAGGTGAATAGTTGTATATTATATAATACAGTGGTCTTAATATTTGTCTATGGAAAACTACTCTGTAAACCAAAAAGGTGAATCTACTAATAGATTTTTGCCAGTAAATGAGAGTATTAATTTTACCCACAAAGTTTTTTTCCCAATTATTAGGAGTATATCATACCACATATGGTACTAAAGCAATTTTGTACCAATTGGTTAAACATGTAGGGATCTCTGTATCAGAAATGAAGTATTTTGCACTATGTGCCTTAAATCAGTTACAAACATTAAAATGAAATGTATAACATTTTAGAAAATATTTTCATTCATAAACTTTTAAATAAATACTTGTGATACATTAACACATTGTTTTCACTTTCCTTATTTGAAAGAAATCCTTCACCAATAAGTGTGTAATTCTAAAATTACTTCTGAAATTTTTTTATCCAAATTATTGCAGTTGGGATGCAAATAGCTCCTGTGTGGTATATACCCTTCTTAGGGGAAAGGAAATTTGAGCAAGAGGCTGACAAAAACTTGCAACACCTTTAAAAGCTTCTCTTTCTTTATACCAGGGGCACACATGTCAACTCATTCATTTGGCCAAACCACATGACCAAATCTTGGAAATATACTATATATGTTTTATGTATATTATTTACCCTAGGGATTCTAATATGTATATAGCCTTAACCTGTCATGATCTACACATGTAAGTGTATACACACTTATTTCCTGTTTTCTCCTATAGATCTGTTTCTATTATTTTTTTCCAGCTTGAACTTTTATTCACAAATTCATTTATCAGAATGTCCTTAATTCACCTTCATATTTTTAGACTTTATAAATGTTGACATAATTTAAAACTTAGTACAAATTAACATTTTGCCACAGTTGCTACATAATTCTTTTTATATGTATATATACCTATACAGATTATTCACTCTTAATAACTTGTGTAGGTTATCTTATGACCTTTTACTCCACAATACTTTAAGAAATTCAAAAATCTCACCCCTGAATTTCATGGTGATGGGGGTAAGTACCATACTTAATTGCTTCTTGTAACCCTATGCCTAAAATAAAATCTCATATTCTACATTTTAAATGCTTGAATTTCAAATATTAGCTTATTGTGACCTCCATAAATATTTCTTGGACCATTCTGTTTAAGACATTTAATTAATTCCTCATGTATTTTATTTCTTATGACACTTATTTTTTTCTACTATGTGATTAGGATTTTTGCAGCTCATCTTACCTGCTCCTTCAAGATGGTTATGTGAGTAAAAATTAGCACATGTTTGTTTCTGTTTTAAGCCAGATAGAAACTTTACGCCCTTATGCAATTTAATCTTTACCTTATGAAAACATCACCATTTTAAAGATCATTTTATAAAATGGCAAAAACTTTCCAGTATAGTGCAGATGTGTTCTGACACAACTTTTTTTTTTTACTCAATAGTATTCTTCGCTTAATCACTATGAGTCCCTCACAGCAAATATCAGTGCTAGTGATGCAGTACAGATTTAATATTTTATCATGAGTAAATTAAAATACTTAGAAATTCACTTCCACATGAAAATATTTTTTAAAAATCTATACAAACTATAATTTATAGATATTCAGTGGGATTGATGTTTTAAGAAAAGTTAGCGCCATCCCTAAACAATGTCCAGGAAGATGCAGGTATTCCTAGAGAGTTCAATCATGAGCCACTATAGAATTTGTGAGGCCTAACTAGAAGTAAACAGTAGCCACCATGCATACTTTTTCAAGGAATAAGTTATGTAGGTCTGCTTGAATTCGTATGTTTTAAGGTATTTTTTTAAGAGTTAACACGTACAAACATTGTATTTATCAAAATTGTACTCAATTGTGAATGAGTCATCACTGCAAAATTGTTTTCTATCAAACTGCTTTATGCTTCCATGACAAAAAAATGATTTTTATTTTTCATATCACTCATTAGGATAGGCTATATCTTTGCTATTAAATACAGCTATCAGTCAACATCCTATTTTTTAATCATTATTTTCAAATAGAAGACTCACTGTTTTCCTTACAATTTAGTTCATGTCTTTTAGTTGCCAAGTATCTAATTTTGTTTTAAAAAATTAACAAAAGTAATGCATAATTGAATATTTACCTTTCAAGATAACATAGTTATTTTTGTTACTATTTACTTACTGCATATTTTTCTGTAGTGACTCATCTTTATTTGAAACATGAAAAATTTTTTACAACAGTGGCATCTGCTGGCCATTCTTAACTATTCCTCAGTACAATAAAAAGAAAGTCAAACTAATTTTCCTCTGCAATTTACTGAAGAGTTGGAGGAGCGACGGCTTGCAATGCCAAAGGCAATGTCTTGGAGGTATACTTAATCCACTTTAACATGAATACCTTTATCCATCTCTATCTCTGTCATATAAACATGCATGTGTTCTTTACTTCAATCTGAGAACATTCTTAATAGAAAACCTTCCTTGGTCTCCAGGAGCAAATAAAGAAGTCTTTAACGCAATATATATTTTTTGGACAGTATGCTATAAACAGGAAACTTGGATTGGGAGCAAGTGCTTGGGAACACCCAGCTTTCCAGACCAAATAGTGTAACATTAAACTTTATTTCAAATCTTTTTTTTATAGCTGAGAAAACAACTTCTAAGGTACTTTTCAGCTCTAAATGTTTATATGTATAATTTGCATCTGGTGCATTATTTTGCAGTTACTATTATATAAATAGAGCTATTTAGTACTCCATGTGAGTGAAAAAGTTCTTAGAGAAGGTAGATTGCCACTCTACTCTTTCACTTCTTTTATACAGAAACTGTTCAATTTACCAACTAAAGATATGCTCCTTCTACAGTTTAATACCAGTGTTTTATAGTTAAAAAGACCTGAATTTTTGATATGCTCTTGCATTTTAGTATGGTGTGTAACAAACCACACAATCTCAACCTCAATATTGTAAATCATAAAATGGATAGGAGAAAAATTGCCCTGCTTACCCTTCTAAATTAAAAATTGAGATTAGCAAAAAGTGCCAAATTAGCTACATTCTCTCATTTTAAATCTATAAAATAGCTTTGAAAGTACTATAGCAAGTAGAAAGGTTCAAGGGTCTAAATTAGCTGTACCACTTATGTAAGCTCTTTGACCTTGGGAAAATTTTCCAACAAGCAAAAACTAGAGTTTTTCACCACTAAATTGATTTTACAAGAAATACAAAAAAAGGGCCTTTATGCAGGAAAGAAAAAATCTCATAGGAAAAAGCCAATTAAAAAAGCTAATGTGAAGTTTAAAAGACAAAAGTAAGTGCAATAAATAGGGGTACACAAAACAAAAAGATGAACTATCAAAAATACAAAGTATGTAGAGGGAGTAAAATTGTAGTGCTTTTAGAATGTGTTTAAATGCATATTAGCTCAAAATGGACTGCTATATAGATGGATCTATGTGAACTTCATGGTAACCACAAACCAAGAAAATACCAAAAAAGAAAAGAACCCAAACACTAAAGAAAACCAGCAAATCAAAAGGAAAGATCTCAAGGAACAAAAAAACTAAAAACTGGAAAAATTAAAATGGCAATACATACCTATCAATAATCATTTTAGATGTAAATGAACTAAATGCTCCAATCAAAAGAGGGTGGTTGAACGGATTTTTAAAAATAGACCCATTTATATGTTGACTACAAGAGATTCATCTACTTTATCAAAAGACACACAGAAACAGTGAAGGGATACAAAAAGAGTCTATGCAAATAAAGAAAGCTGGGGTAGCAAAACTTTCTATCAGACAAAATAGACTAAAACAAAGACCATAAAGAGACAAAGGGCATTGCATAATGATTAAAGGGTAAATACAAGCATATAATAATCATATTTATGCACCTAACATAAGAGCACCTAAATATAGAAAGCAAATATTAATGGACATAGAGATTTAACAGCAATAATAGGGGACTTTAATAAGAAAATAATTGCCTTAAATTTCACATTAGACCAGATTCACCTAATAAAGAACATTTCACTAAAACACTGTAGATTACAATTTTTTTTTCAAATGCATGTGGGACATTCTCCAAAACTGATTACCTATTGGGCCATGAAACGAGTCTCAATAAATTCGAGAAGACTGAAATCATATCAAGTATTTTTTTCTGACCACAATGGTATAAAATTAGAACTCAACCAGAAGAAAGCTGGAAAAAAACACAAACATGTGGAGACTAAACATGCTATACCCAACCAATGGATTAAAGAGGAAATAAAATAGAAAATCCAAAAATACCTTGAGACAAATTTTATGAGATGCAGCAAAAGCAGTTCTAAGAGGGAAGCTCATAGCTTTACAGGCTTACCTCAAGAAAAGACTCAAACAACTTTACACCTAAACTAGAAAAACAAAACAAAAAAGTAGAAGGAAGGAAATAATAAAGATCAGAGTGGAAACAGACAAAAAATAGAAAAGACCTCATTCTTTGAAAGGATAAACAAAATCAACAAGTCTTTAGCCAGACTCATCAAGAAAAAAAAGCCCTAATGAGAAACGAAACATGAAAGGTTACAACCAACACCACAGGAATACAAGAAATTATTAAAGATTACTATGAATGATTATATGCCAACAAAATGGAAAACCTAGAAAACATGGATACATTTTTAGAAACATACAACCTTCCAAAACTGAACAAGGAAGAAACAATCTGAACAGACTGATTACTAGCAAAACTGACGCAGTAATCAAAAAACTTCCAATAAACAAAAGCCTAGGACCAGTTGGCTTCACAGGTGTATTCTACCAAATGTTTAAGGACTACCTATCCTTTTCAAACTATTCCAAAAAATTAAAGAGGAAGGAGGGGTCCCAAACTCATTCTTTGAGGCCAGCATTACCCTGACATCAAAATCAGATAAAGACACTATTAAAAAAAAAAAAAAAGGAAACTATAGGCCAATATATTGATGAACATAGATGCAAAAATTCTCAACAGAGCACTAGCAAACTGAATTTAACAATACATTTAAAAGATTATACAAGTGAGATTTATCCTAGAGATGCAAGGATGGTTCAATGTCCACAAATCAATTAATGTGATATGCCACATCAACAAAACCAAGAATAAAAATCTTATCATCCAATAGATGCCAAAAAAAAAGCATTTGACAGAATTCAGCATCACTTTATGATAAAATATCTCAACAAAGTGGATATAGAGGGAACTTACCTCAATATAATAAAGGGTACATGACCAACATCATACCAACTGGTGAAACACTTAAAGCTTTTTTTCTAAGATCAAGATAAAGATACCCACTCTCACTACTACTATTCAATATATATAGAAAGTCACACAACAGTCAGGCCATAAAAAGAAATAAAAGTCATTTAAATTGGAAAGCAAAAAGTTAAACTGTCACTATGTGGACATGACATGACACTATATATAGGAAACACTAAAGATTCCACCAAAAATTATTAGAATGAATTCAGTAAAGTAGCAGGATACAAAATATACAGAAACCCATCACATTTCTATATGCTAATAATGAACAACCACAAAGAGAAATTAAGAAAATAATCTCCTTTATAATCACATCAAGAAGAATAAAATATCTAGGAATAAATTTAACCGGGGAGGTGAAAAATGTATACTCAGAAAACTGAACAGAACACAAATAGAAGGACATATGCTCATGAGTTGAAAGGATTAATATTATTAAAATGTCCATATTACCCAAAGAAATTTACAGATTCAATGCAATCCCTATCAAAATACCAATGATATCCTTCTCAGAACTAGAAAAAGTAATCCTAAAATTTATATGGAGCCACAAAAGATCATGAGTAGCCAAAGCAATCTTAAAAAGAACAAAGTTGGAGATATTATGCTCTTGGATTTTGTACAAAGCTGTAATAGTCCAAACAGCATGGTACTGTCACATAAGCAGACAAAATAGAGAGCCCAGAAATAAACCCTCACTTATATGGTGAATTCATCTAAGATAAAGAAGGCAAGAATATAAAATGGAGAAGTCTCTCTTCAATAAGTGGTGTTTGGAAAACTGAATAGAGGTATGCATAAAAATGAAGCTAGATCACTCTTACACCATGTACAAAAATAAATTCAAACTTAATTAAAAACTTAAATGTAAGACCTGAAATCATAAAACTCCTAAGAGAAAATAAGGATTCTACTCTTTGGCATCAGTTTTAATATTTTTTTGGATATCTCCCCCAGAGCACGGGAAACAAAAACAAAAATAAATGAGACTATGTCAAATTAAGCTTCTGCACAGCAAAAGAAACCATCAATAAAACAAAAATACAACCTACTGAATGGGAGAATTTATTCATAAGTGATATATCCAATAAGGGATTAATATCCAAAATATATAGGAACTTGTACAACCAACATTAAAAAATCAACAATCTAATTAAAAAATGAGCAGAGGACATAAATAGACATTTCACCAAAAAGAACATAAGGATAGACAATAGACATATAAAGAGATACTCAATATCACTAATCATCAGGGAAATGCTAATTAAGCCATTTCCTGTTTAGAAAAAAATAGTGCACCTCGCTGCCAGTGTTAATTTTATATAAACACGTTCTTTGAGGCTGAAGCAACTCTGGTTTTCGATGTGAAAATAAAATATAAAATTTGGAATTATTTCCAAACAAAAGTTGTCTCTATTCTTAATGTAACAGAAATGTATACATAAATAGGATTCATCACATGAATGTTCAGCTAACAATTGCTTGAGAACGATGTTAACGTCACACATAGGAATGCTGTTTTCTAGGATTTGCTATTTTCAGCTATTGAGAATTACTATATTTTTAAAATGGAAATACTACTACTAAAAATAGAATGCTAAAAATAGAATGTCATTTGTTTCCAAAGATTATTGATATACTAGAGTGATGCAAAAATACTAAAAAATGAGATATTTCATGGTAAACATTGGGGGTAAGATTAGGACTATAATCTGCAAGTTTTTTCAGGGTAAATGCTGTAGCCACAAGCGCCGTCAACAAATTTTCTGGGGGCAAATGGGAAATGGATTAAAAACCACAATGAGATATCACCTCCCTCCAGTCAGGGTAGCTATCATCAATAAATTAACAAATAAGTGTTCAAGGATGTGGAGAAAAATGTACCTTTGTTGGGACTATAAATTAGTGAAGCCACAATGGAAAACTGTATGAAAGTTCCTCAAAAGAGTAAAAATAGAACTACCATGTGACCAGCAACTCCACTTCTGGATATTTATCCAAAGAAATCCAAAGTACTAACTCCAAAAGATATATGCACCCATATGTTCATTGCAGTATTATTTACGATAGCCGAGATGTGGAGGCAATATAGATGTTCATCGATAAATAAATAAGTAAAGATGTGGTATATGTATACAATGGAAAATTACTCAGCCATAACAAAGAATGAAATCTTGCCATTTGCAACAACATGAATGGATCTACAGGATATTGTGATAAAACAAGTCAGACTGAGAAAGACAAATATGATTTCTGTTACATGTGGAATGAGAAAACAGACTCAGAAACAGAGATCAAACTGATGTTTTCCAGAGGGTAGAGGATGGGTGAAAAAGGTGAGGGGGAATATAATCAATAATATTGTGATAACTTTGCATGGTGACAGATGATTACTAGACTTAGCATGGTGATCACATGGTAAGGTATATAAAGTTAAATCACTATACTGCTCACCTGAAATTAATATAATATCAAATACCAACTAAAATAAAAAGTCATTCCCTACTAATCAGTCTAGACTTATCCTAAAAATAATCCTTAGTATAGTTCCCAGGGTAACTGCTACCAATCTATCATATTTGCCCCATGAAGGAATATCTCTCTGCTCTGAAAAAGGTGTAGTTAGCCAGGAACAACTCAGTTTTCCAGAGCCCACCTTAGTGGCCTAATTAGGTAGGAAGAGCTGAATTTCCCAAGGCCATTCAGCAAGTATTTATTGAAACCATCTCTGGCCCAGACACTCTGCTAAGAACAGTTGAGCAAGTACACACAATCCCTGTCATCGCCATGTATGTAGTTTGGTATATAGTTTTTCATAACCTTCTGAAGTAGTAAGTAGTGGAGATTTTTTTCCTTTTCTTTTTAGCTAGGATTGACACATGAAGCTTAGTGTCTCGAGGGTATAGGGAGGTCAAATCCTAACCTTGAGATTTAGGGAGGAGTATGAGAAAAAGTAACTGAAAAGGAAAGTTGCATGAGATCTAGGGCAAAGATAGTTTACTTTAAAGTCAGAATGGAGTACAGTCATTATTTATTTTGGTCCAAAGCCTCTAAACTAACCTTCTAATGTTTCATGAATGCCTACAGATTATCAGGGGAACCGTTTCCCAGTGTAGAGATTGAAAGTATCAGATATTTGCTTTCTTGACCTTCCTTGTGGCTGAGATAAGCATGCGACCTTGGCTCCACTAATCAGAAGCACTATGTCTGATTTTAGTCAGAAGTTATTGACTCCAAGAAGTAGAGGAAATACAGAATCTAGACAAGTGACAGATGGTGATATTGGTGATAGCTATAACCAGGGCCCAGAGGCAGCAGTGAGATCTCTTGTGGCAGCATGCTGAATCATAAGGACAAGCTGAGTCCAGTGCTTTACTATTATGTCAGCAAATCTTCAACATACAACTATTGCAGTGATTTTAGCTTTTCCTATGTTTAACCGGATACAATTTAATACTTTATTTTCTTTAGGACAAGTTTCTGAAGCAAGGAACAAAGCACAAAAAATGGTTACTATGCAGGCCCTTCTTAATATCAATCTATGTTCAGTGTTGCTAGAGGTAGATCTCTAAACCATGTAGAGATAGATGCCTGTTTCTAATTTAAATCTCATGCCAAATTACAATCTGCATAAAATAATTAAATTTCTTTTCTTGGTCATTATAGTTTTCTTGAGTCTTTTTTATTTTTTCTTAAAGTTTGGGTGTAAAGATATGAATTTCATAAGTATGCAAAAGGAAGAGCCTGGATCTCTAATAAGTTTTAACAGAATTAAAAACATATGAAGTCTTGTTTAAAAATAAAAACGTAATATCTGATTAAATATATTTTAGTGGGACATACCTGCTGCCAATATTGTTAGTTCTAAGGATAGCTGTTGTTCAACTACATTAGAGAATGCATATCTAATGCACACATAATATAAACCCTTTTCATAAAGTGCTACAATGTTAAGTATACTACTGTTATTATAAAGTTATGAATAAATTATCTTTATTGAGTTAAATATATATTTACAATGGCAGAACTCAATTTTACTGAGATTCTACTCCACTCACCTTAATAAGTCTGGGAAATGCCTGAACTGCCACTAAATTTCAGAAGTAGACCTAAGATTTCGCACCCTGAAAATGTGTCATTTATGAAACTATTCTCTCAGTCAAGAAACACTGCTTATATACCTACTGTGCTCTAGGTGCTATGTGCGCTAGGGATACAAACCTGAATTAAGCACCCTCTGTTTATCAGATATTTACATGCTGGTGTGGAAGGTAGCCTTACACAATGTAAGTTCAGGTCTAACAGTACTACACTTTAAGTTGATCCAGGGTACCAGGAGACAAAGAAGTAACTAGTTTCATCTAGAGCTCAGGACTGTGCTGTGAGGAAAGACTTTACAAAGCCTGCTCACATCTTCATATGAGTAGATAAAACCAACTTTATAAATTAGGATGTTTTTGTAAGGAACCAAAAAAAAAAAATCTCGGAGTGGCTCAAGCATTAGAATGGACTTCCAAATACAGCCACTCTGTGGGCCTGGGGCAATGCAGAACTCTCACTGCAGACTTGCAGAGATGCTGGGTAAGACAGGGCAGCAATAACCATAGAGTGTACAGCCGAGCTCAAGGTGCAGAAACGAAAGAAGGTCAATCTAATATTGTACACTCATATGAACAATGATAAAAGTGAGATAGTCATTTTCAGACAAAGACTGCATTTCTTACACATGGACCATTTAGGAATGACGATTAAAGAATTTGCATCGGTAATAAGAACACTGAACTCAGAATGTACAAGTAAAGAATTTAGCGGAACTTTTTGTAAATCCAAACAAGCCCAGACTGTAAAACTAACAGTTAAAACAATGTCCTGCTTTTGAAATTAAAATGCTAACAATGAGCTTGAAAGTGGTGGGAAGGCAATTTAAAATTAAAGCTTTCTGAAGACCTCATTTTGTTTGGGAAGAAGATACACAAAATTTAGACCTAGTCAAATAAACATTTAAAATTATTAGGATAACTACTAAAACCTCTAACTTCTACATAAGGATACAAAAAATAAAGAAAACCTCATCAAGAGGGAAGGTAATGAGGAAAATAAAAGCAAAGAAAAAGTCTGGGAAAGATAAAAACACAAACAGAATTATGTTAGAATTGTGATAGAATTGAATCAACATATATCAGTAATTATAGAAATTTACCTGATTTTAAATTAACTGTTGAATAAAAAGAGTTCTCTATTTGGTTAAAAAACACTCCAGTTTATAAGCTTTAAAAAGATGTATTTAAAGTATAGTGACTGTAAAAAGTTAAAATAAGGGATTGAGAAGAAATATACTAGGCAAATGTTAACCAAAACAAAGTTGGGTGGCATTATTAAAATTAGGCAAAATATTCTTTAAGCATAAAGTATTGAAAAAGGTAAAGGTAGTTATTACAAACAAGAGCAAATATTTATCAGGAAAATATTGCAATGCTGAACCTTGGCACCAAACCTCATAGCTTTAAAATATAAAGAGCAGTAATTGATAGGACTACAAGAAACAAATATCTGTATTGGTGGCTGGAAATTTTATCATTTCCTTAGAAACCAACTGAGCAGTCATAAAAATTGTTAGTAAATTCGAACTGCACATTAGCAAATATAAACTACGTATTCAACAATAAGAAATTATACCTTCTTTTGCAGTGTACAGTGAATGTTTACAAATATTTACTACATATTATACCACAAAAAAGTCCCAACAAATTTTGAAAGATTGATATTTTATAACCACATTCTCTGACCAGAATGCATTTCGATTAGAAATCAATGATTTAAATATGAGCAAAAGCCTGAAATCATAAAAATCCTAGAAGAAAGCATAGGCAGTAAACTCTTCAATATTGCTTTTCGTATCTTTTTGGCTATGTCTCCTTGGGCAAGAGAAACAAAAAAAAAAAATAAAATGGAACTATATCAAACAATGTTTTTGCATGGCAAAGAAAACCATCATCAAAATGAAAAAAAAAAACAGCCTACTAAATGGGAGAAGATATTTGCCAATGATACATTTGATAAAAAGTTACTACCCAAAATATATAAGGAACTTGTACAACTTAATACTAAAAAACAATCCGATTAAAAACTGGAGAGAGGACCTGAATAGTCAAAAGGACATACAGGTGGCCAATGGACATATGAAAAGGTGGTCAAAATCACTAATTAGGGAAATACAAATTTAAATCACAATGAGATATCACCTCACACTTGTCAGAACTATCATAAATACATCAACAAGTATAGGTGAGGATGTGGAAAAAAGGAAACCCTTGTACACTGTTGATGGGATTGTGATTTAGTGTAGCCATTATGGAAAATGGTATAGATATTTCTCAAAAAATTAAAAATAGAGCTGCCATATGATACAGCAATTCCATTTCTGAGTATTTGTTGAAAACAAAATAACTCGAAAAGATATACGCACCCCTATATATATTGCAGCATTGCTAATAATAGCCAAGATATGGAAGCAACTCAGGTGTCCATTGATAGAAAATACACACACACACACACACACACACACACACACACACACACTGGTATATTACTCAGCCATAAAAAAAAAAAGAATAAAATCTTGCCATCTGCCACAACATAGATGGGGCTATAGGTATTATGCTAAGTGAAACGTATAGAAAGAAATACCATATGATTTCACTTATATGTAGAATCTAAAAAAACTCAAAGCAAATAAGCATAACAAAAGACAAACAGATCCATAGAGAACAACTGATGGTTGCCGGGGAAGGGGGAGGTGGCTGTAGGGGATGAGAATTAAATAAATTTAAAGAGAGAAATTGAAATTCACCAGTCTCTCTTTTCATATACTCTCAATGTTCTAGATAGTTTCTTGTCAGCTTGTATCCCAGAATGATAACATTGAGACCCCAAGTGACTCAGAGAGAACATACAGCATGAGTGTTACAGAGATGGTCATTGAGACCCCAAGTGACCCAGAGAGAACATACAGCATGAGTGTTATAGAGATGGCCAATAGCACATGGCATCCTAGGATGCATATGAGGGAATGTACCAGCAGAAAACATCAAAAAAGACTGAGCACAGTCATCCCTTGCTGAGTTTTTGTACTTGAGCCAAATTACTCAGATAACTCAGATAAAGAAAATACCTATACATTTCATTGATGTTGGGTACAGGGTCTGAGCTGATATAATACCTGGAGACCTGACATGTCATTGTAACTATTAGAGTGACATACTGGCCAAGTTCTGATTTATAGTGGGTCATACTGGCCAAGTTCTGATTTATAGTGGGTCTACTAGGTCCACATATCTACCTACTAATAATGTCCCCAGTTTCTGAATGTGTAACTGGGACTGAAATACATGTGGTTGGTAGAACACCCACATTGGATCCTTGGGGCAATTTATGTCATAGCAGAGAAGATGGAAACCTTCTAAGCTCCCCCAATCCAGCCAAGAAGCATTATGACCTTCTAGTAGTGGTGGTGTGGAGGATTATAACAGTGTTTAGTGCTACTTTTATGGATCTAATGGATCTAAAGGTGGTTTCCCCATCTTATCTCCATTTAATTCATGTTTGTTCCATAATGAAATTGGATGGATCCTAGAAGATGGTTATAGACTACTACATGCTCAAATAGTAGCTTTTAATACTGTCTTGGTGCCAGAGCAGCTCAATATGGCTCCAGGTACATGGTCTGTAGCCCATGATTTACCATATATTCTTTTTTACTCCAGTGTGGAAGGAGGATCATAAACAGTTCACAATCACATGAATTGGGGACAAAAGCCACTTACAGTTTTGCTTCGGTGCTATATTAACTCTCATCTTCTCTTATAATGTACTTCAAAGAAATATGAACTATCTGGTTATCTTATTGACACATCTCTCGAAAATCATTGATCCATTACATAGGTGATCATATGTAGATTGGGTCAGATGAGCAAGAAGCGGTGAGTACGCAAGAGGTCTTATTAAAACACATGCACTCCAAAGGAGAGGAGATCACCCTGGGCTCAGGAAGCTGCTGTATTTGTATAAATTTTAGGGATCCAATAACCATGGGTATGCTGGAATATCTCATCTTGATAAAAATTAAAACCTTTATACCTCCTACTACAAAGAAGAAAGCAAGCAAAATGCCTCTTGGGCTCTTTGGGTTCTGAAGGCAACACATTCTACAATTAAGAATACTAATTTGGATCCTGGAAAAAAATGACAGATGACAGAGGCTTTGTTCATCCCTCTTGCTACCAAATCAAAGTGACAGAAACACAGAGAAAACAGCAAAAGCAAAGTTGCCTTGGATCTAGATGAACAGAAGCACTACAACTAGGGAGAGCAATAATTAATGGTAGAAGGTAGGAGAGGGTGAAGACACAAGGCTGTCTGGTCCATAGCTGTTGAGTGGGACAGAGGCTGTGGCAACTGCAGGCACCTTTTAAAGGGGCTGTGTCCATGAACTGATTTTCACTCTCGGCACCAGTGCTGGGTGGCTGCTCAGGAGCACCAGGGACTTACAGGGATACAGTGAGTTGTTGAAGTGAGGGCAAGAGGCAAGGATCTCTCCTGGACAGAAGTGCCAGCAGTATCCATTGTTCCTCTGTTGAACCCTTGCCCCTCCCACAGTGTGCTGACTCAGTGCTGCTATAGCTGAGAAGTCATCACACTGGATAACAGAGGTCGTTCCGCCCAGAGGATTCCCCGAAACTCCCCCAACTTGTGGCCCTACCCAAGCCACATCCAGTTATGTCCTCGAGAGTCCGGTGTTCCTTGATGAGCAGCGCCAAGACTCACACTAGTGACAGCTGGCCTCAGCAACTGGCATGGCCTCTTGAGGCAACAATAAGCACAGCATCTGTGGATTGCTTGCTGAATCTTAACAGGTGGCCCTGGAGGGGCACAGGCTGGGGCTAAACTTGGCCTGTAGCTGAACCCCTTTCAGGACTGTTTCACTGGACACTTACTACACACAAAGCCATTCTAATAAGACCGGTAGACTTAGGAGATTTGCTTAGTCCATAGAAAGGCACAAAAAGGCAGCCAAAATGGAAAGACAAAGAAGCAGAAACCATATGAGAGAATAGAATAGAGATCCAGGAATAATGGAGTCAAGCAAACTAATAAATGCAGAGTTCAAAACACTGGTTATAAAGATGCTCAAAGAACTTAGGGGAAGTGTAGATGAAGTCAGTGAGAACTTTAACAAAGAAAGAAAACATAAAAATGGAAATGGAAATTATAAAAGGGAACTAGTCAGAAATGAACACAGATGAGTATATTAGAGGAAATCAAGAGTGGATAAAGAAGAGGCTCAAAACAACAGTGTAGAGGATGAGGAAGCCAAGGACACTCAGAACAGCAAGAAAAAAGCCAAGACTATAATAATTTAAGATGCTTATGGGACACAATTAAATGTAAAAAGTGCCGGTGTCACAGGGGTACCTGAAGGAAAACAAGAGCTTGAAGAGCTATTTGAAGAAATAATGAAAACTTCCCTAACCTGGTGAAGGAAACTGACGTACAACTCCAGAGAGTACCGAAGAAGATGAACCCAAAAAAGCCCACACCAAGACACATCATAATTCAAGTGCCAAAAGTTAAATACAAAGAGAAAATCTTAAAAGCAGCAAGAGAAAAGCAGTTACTTATAAGAGAGTACCCATAGACAGGCAGCTGATTTCTCAAAAGAAACTATGCAGTACAGAAGGGCTTGACACAAAATATTCAATGTGAAAATCCAGGATCTACATCCAAAAATACTTTATTCAGCAAAGCTATCATTTAGAGTCAAAGAACAGATCAAGAGCTTCCCAGATAAAAATAAGCTAAAGGAATTTATCACTACCAAGCCAATATTACCGGAAATGTTGAAGGGTCCTCTTTAAGAAAAAAAAAAATGTATCGAAACCATTAAGAATGGTAATAACTACATTCCTATCAACAAGTACCTCAAATAGAAAAAAGTACTCCAAACAAAAGATAAAGTAGCTGAATGGATAATCAAACAAGACCTCCCCTACATATGCTGCCTACTAGAGACTCACTTCACATTAAAAGGCACATGCAGACTAAAAGGAAGGGGATGGAAGAAGATGTTGCCTTCATGGACCTAGAGGGTATTGTGCTGAATGAAATAAGTCAGATAGAGAACGACAAATATCACATGATCTCATGTACACCTGGAATCTAAAGAACAAAATAGCAAAAATGGAAATAAACTTATAGATACAGAAAATATTTAGAGGGCTACTAGAAGGGAGGGGGGTTGGAGGGATGGTGAAAAAGGGCAAAGGAATTAAAAAGTACAAATGGATAGTTACAAAATAGGGAACTATAAAATATAGCATAAGGAAAATAGTTACCAATGTAATAAACATGTAAAGTGGAAGAGGGGTATAGATTTAGTGGGGTGATCACTGTTCTGTACAATTGGAACAAATATATTTTTGTATGCTAACTATAATTGAAAAAACTCATTGAGTTGTACAATATAATAAATAAATCAATTTTTAAAAGTACTAGATTGGCCCTTATACTGGGTCATGTGACAGTCTGAATGCTCTGAATGGGGCCCATAGCAGGAACAGACTGGGATGCCAGCAGCCGTGCCACTTGGGCCATGTGATTTGACATGCCCTATGATGTTGAAGGTGTCACTTGTGGGAAAAGATGTGAAGAATTTGTGATAAGGCTTAGTGGAAGAATCATAATGTAAGGCCCTGAGATTCTGGAGTAAGGCTATGCCGTCTGGAGAGAAGAATTATATGTTTTTAAAAAAACAACTATTCTACTGCTATTCTACTGAAAGCCATTATATTTCACCACTCAAAAACAGTTTACTTAATTTCCTTTTGGGATAGTTTGTTGTTGGTGTATTGAAAAGCAACTGATTTTTATATGTTGACTTTTACATTCCGAATGTGTTTATTAGCTCAGTTTTTTTTTGTGTGTGGAGTCTTTAGATTATTTACATATAAGCATCATCTGCAAATAAATAATTTTATTTCTTCCCTTCCAATTTGGATGCATTTCTTTTTCTTACCTAATTGCTCTGGCAAGGACTTCCAGTACTAAGTTAAATAGGAGTGGTGGAAATGGTATCCTTATCTTGTTCTAGTTCTTAAAAGCTTTTAGTTTTTTACCATTGAGTATAATGTTAGTTGTAGGCTTGCCACATAGTGCCTTTATTGTGTTACGATAAATTTCTTCTATACATAATTTGTTAGTTTTTATCATGAAAGAGTGTTAATGTTGTCAAGTGATTTTTCTGCATCTATTCGGATGACCAATAGACCATTCTCATGCTATTATATGGTATATTACACTGATTTGTATGTGTTGAAACATTCTTGCATCTCAGGGATAAATCCCACTTAATCACATAGCCAACACATGGAAGCAACCTAAATGCTCATTGACAGTTAAATGGATAAAGAAAATGTGGAATATACATACAGTGGACTATTAAGCCTTCAAAAAGAAGGAAATTCTTCCATTTGTAATAACATACATGAACCTGGAGGGCATTATGCTAAGTAAAATAAGCCAGACTCAGAAGGACAAATACTACATGATACCACTTATATTAAGAATCTAAAAGTGTCTTACTCAAAGAAGCAGAGAAAAGAATGGTGACTGCCATGGGGTGAGGGGGAAACAGGCAGATATTAGTAAAAGGATATAAAGTCCGTTACACGAGATGAGTTAAGTCCTAGTGAGCTACCATATAGCATACAGCCTATGCTTAACAATACTGCATTGTATACTTTAAAATTCACTAAGAGGGAAAATTTTAAGTATTCTTACCGCAAGTAATAATAAAGAAGGCAGAAGAAAACTTTAAGATGTGAAGAATATGTTTATGGACTAAACTATGGTGGTTTCATGGATGTATACTTATCTCCAAACTCATCAAGTTGCATACATTAAATATGCACAACATTTTGTATGTTAATCATACTTTAATTAAGTGCCTTAAAAATTAAACACTATTGTTTCATTTTCATTCCAAAATGGCATAAGAGGAGGAAATAAAAAGCACTGGTAAGTACACTAAAGGAGGAATGATCTAAATCTTGTTCAAATACTTCAGTGAGTCAGTGCCTCTTGGAAAGTACGAACCACAGTCAGTAGAGGATGCTGTTGCATCTTTTATAAAGTGCTCTTTCAGAGAAAGCTTTCCAGGGCCCTGGCCCTCTATTAAGGGCGGGAAAGGAAAATGAAAGTGAGTTGCAGGGATGGGGATTGCCTGATGAAATGATTCACGCAATTTGACTTCCTCTGAGCAAAATGGCAAGGGCTAAAAAAGCCATGAAAATGCAAGGGAAATTATAAGCAGATGGAGGCTTTGGTGCCAAAACTGTCCTAGGAGTAATACGCTAAGGTAATTTTAAAGACAAAGAAAACTATATATTTGAGGTACTTGTATACTGCTATCTCCTTCAATATGTAATTTAGTCATCATAGGAGTCGACCATTCCCAGATTTCTGGAAGCCTTGATCTTAATTAAACAAAGTTGCTCTAACACAAAAGATAGATTTACTACTCCAGTGCTTTTTGACAAGGTCAAATGTGTATACTATGGTTTGCAGCATTTTCCCTCTTGGCTCAGATTGTAGATTTCTCTCACTTATGCATGGAGATATGTCCTGGAATATGTTTGCAAAATATACTATAAGTCATCAACGCAGACATTTGAATGTCTGGAAACCCCTCAAGGTGGTACAATCATGTGGTTGTAAAGAATGCGGGAGTAGGGAACTACAGGCCAGGACAAAATACCAGTTCTACCCTTCTCTAGCTCACTATGTGAATTCGAACAAGTTGTTCCATCTCTCTGAACCTCAATTTCTTTATAAATTATTCTCCACAATGACTTATATACAGCAAACCCTCAATACATGTTAGCTATTATTTATAAATGGTTTCCCTTGTTTCGTTTGATTTTCACAAGAGTTATGAAGTGGATGAACAAAATATTTTTGTCCCCACTTTAGAGATAAAAAATGGTTTGGAGAGCTTGAACTGCATGCTGACATTCCCACACCTAATAAATAAGAGAGAAGGATTCCAATTCTGCTTTGTCTGAAGTCAAAAGCCACACTATTTTTTTTGTAACCTACACCAGTGCTTCTGGTGTAATCATTAAGGGACATGAAGATCATCTGCGAATCCCAGCAAAATGCAGCTTCCAACTCAGTGGGACTACAGTGGGGCCTGAGGTTCTTCATTTCAAACTTGCTCTGAGGTGGCCCGCATGCCAGCATCATCTCCTGGGAGCTCATTAGAAATAAGAATCTTGACCCCAGATTCATTGAATCTGAAGTTGCATTTTAATAAGATCTTGGAAGATGAATTTGTTAAAGTGTAAAAAGTACCAATCTAGAACAGGAGATAATAAACTTTTTCTATAAATGACCAGACAGTAAATATTTTAGGTTTTACAATCTCTAGTGATTCCTTTGCTAATTCAAGGCTTACAAACTCAGGTTTAATCCACACTGTTCTCTTCCGTGAAAGCGGAGTAGTATTTGATGAAGTATGGTCTCAGTAAGGACACATGAGTTTTTTTTTTCCCTGGACAAGCTCCACAAACATCAAGGTTCTCAATTTTTGCCTGACAAGATACCTTCTAGTGGAAAAGCTCCTATGTCTGTGGCAACAAAAATTCCAGCTGAGTGGAAACATCTGACTCTCCGTGAGTTTTATCCACCATTTTATGATTCCTCTTCTTAAATGTTTAAGTACTCCACAAATATACCAAAACAAGAAACTTAAAGGGCAATGTTCACAGAAACAGTGTGGGACCCTTGATAGAAAGCAGATGGGATCTACCACGAGAGATGACTGGAAATTCTGAGTAAACTCCAAGAAGTTTCCTTTGAAGTCTCATACAGGTGATTCTGAAGTAAGCAGTTTAGGGATATCTTGAGAGAACCTGGCCCAAGCCAATCTAGCTGAAAATGCATTTGGTACTTCTGACAGAACTAGAATGGAGTTTAAAAAAATTGATGGTGGAATTTAAAATGTCTTTTTTTATTCTGACTAAATCAGATTTCTAAAGGTTTACAAATTGTTTGATGTATCCACTAGAGGTCATGATTGAGTTTATATTAAGGCCAAATTATGAGAGCAATAGTTCTCAAATCTTCTGGTTTTAGTATCTCTTTAAACTCTTAAAAATTAATAAAGACCACAAAGAATATTTGTTTAGTCGAGTTATATCTATTGACATTAATATATATATATACTATATACAGTAACAGAAATAAAAATTGAGAACTTTAATATTGTCAAATAACTATAATAAACTATTACATCTTAATATACATCACATATTTCTACAAAAAATAACTTCTTCGAAACAAAAATATTGTTACTGAGTAGAATGGCATTTGTTTTTATACTTCTCTTTAATGTCTGACTTAAGACACCTGGATTCTGCTTCTGCATTTAATTTTTTGTGATGTCAGACATGAAAAACTCTACTGTAAACTTGAGACAATGAGTGTGACAACAGATATTAATATCTTAGTATTATTATGAAAATAGTTTTGATCTCGTGGACTCCCTGAAAGTCTCATGGAGCAATCCTCGCCCCCTGCACCATCCCCAACTCCAATGCCCAGGGTTCCTTAAGACCACATTTTGAGAACTATTGCTTACAACAATAAAGCCATTTTCGGACTTTCAAAAGTTGGCTCAACTATCTTTTCTAATACTTATTTTCCATTTCTCTACTATCTGAACTATGTAGTTAGAATAGTGACTATTAATCTTGTTTATTTTCCTACTCGAGTCTCTGCTCATGTGTTTTTGTGTTTCCTCTTGTTTTAGTTCCTCTCACTGATCGCCTTCTGTCAAATCTACTATATCCTTATCATATCAAATATGATTTTCAAATTTGAACTTTATTCAAATTGACTTTTCAGAAATATCTTTCTTACTTTGCTCCCACTGCTCTTGGGTGAAATGATGTTCTTAAGTATTAATTTTTATAATCGTCATTTCAGCATAAATTTTATTTCCCGTGGCTAAATTTAAAGTTCTTTGAGAATGCCTTTGTATAGAATTACGCTTAGCACAGTTTTTTTCTTCCTGAATGTGACTGCCAGTCCTATCTTAATGAATGAATAAAAGAATGTATTCATTTTTTTTTAATATAAAGACATTGCTACTTATTTTAAACGAGGTTTCCAAAAGGATCGTAATCAATTTCTTTAAAATACTGGAATTTCAAAAATCAGAGAACAAATCATAAGATATGAATGAGGTTACAACTGTTAAATGTTACTTAATTCTCAAGATCACATTTGTCTGGCAAAAGGTGATGAGCTAAAAAGTGGAACTAAATTCAGCTGTGCCTTAGCAGAAATTTAAAAACATTTATAATAGAAATATTTTACATAGAAATGACGATTTTAGGTATTTCATAACCCACAAAATCATTTGGAAATAGGTTTACGTAAGCGAGCTATAAAGCTTATGGTGGTGTTTTTTTTTTTTTTTTAATTCAAATCACATAATCTACATGTTTACAGGCAATTTCATGTGTTTATGTATATTTCCCAACCGTGCCTAAGGAAGACATACACAGTCTGTTTTGTAGTACCACCTATTAGGCTGTCTGAAAAGTACCAGTTCTAAACACAGTTGAAACAATATTCCCAACAGAAAGAAAGTATGAAGTTCCTGTCTTCCATAATGTTACTATTCCCATAGTATCCAATTAAAAAATTTCAATTGTAAACTTTTAAATTTAAATATTTTGTGAATAGAATATTTTAAATGTTTGAATCATTTCAGTTCTTTTCTTATTAAACTGGAATAAAAGAACAGAATCTACACTAAATTGTTCATTCAATCCAGCTAAACTTCCTTTAAAATGTCTGCACTATAATTTTCTCTTAGAGTGGAGCAAACAGATTCAACAAATTAGGTTTTAAAGCTCAGCTCCAAATCTTTGGCAAGTTAGTATACATTTCTGAGACTGTTTCCTCATTAGTTTAAAACAAGATAGTAATATTTACCTTGCAAAATTTTGATCACTTATTCAAATGATAATAGTTATGATTTGTGGGGCATTTATATGCATTATTTTATTTAATCCATATAAACATATGCAATAACTACCATGATTTTCCCTTATAGGAATGATGATTTTAAAAAATTTTTTATTTTATTTAAATTTAATTTATATAAAATAAAAATCCACAGATCTTTAGTGTTCAGTTAAATGGGGTTTGACAAATGTATATACTCAGTAAGGTATTATACCCCAATTAAGGTAAGCAATACATAGGAATCATGCCTTTAAGTAACTTTCTTAAAGCTACATTGTTAATTTTGAGCTAGGGATTGGGACCTAGGCAGTCTGGTTTCAGAGTTCACATTTTTGACTCTGTTATTCACCCTCAGCTGCTTTTTTTTTTTCAAAATCTATTTATTTTTATTTATTCACTTTTTAAGGCTAGGTAACCCTTGGTTGACATCGCAGATTGCAAGGACCTTGTCAGTTTACAATCCCTTATTTTTTATTTTTTACACCTATAGCACCTGGTCTTCCTAGCTGGTCTCCCATCCAAGTACTAACTAGGCCGGACCCTGCTTAGCTTCTGAGATCAGATGGGATCAAGCTTGTTCAGGGAGGCATGGCTGTAGACTATCAGCTGCTTTTTAATTTAATCCTGGTTAGAGATAGAGAACATGTCTTTTAAAATTATGTATCACAACAAATATTTTTATTTGCATGATTTATATTTATTAAATATAGGCTGCACAGCTTCTATCATCTATGAGTTTGTACATTTTAAAACCACATTTACTGAACTTAGTACTTTTTTTTCTTACATAGACAACCCAAATAGCCTATTATCAGATAATCCAATGATAGAAGACACACCTCCTTTTATATGTTATCATTTCAAGCTTGAGACCTTTGTACTTGTTTTCTCCAAGCCGATGTAAGCGATGTAAGCCGATGATGTGCAATGATAAGTGCTTGTTGGGAACTCATGACTCAGAGTTTTATAGAACATGATAGTTGATAATTTATAGGTGATAAAGAAAGAAGTTTAGCTGATACACAAATGTTTCTCTGTCATTCATAAAGTTTCTCATTGATGCTCTTTTGTTCCAAATTGAGCCTAACAGATTTTACCCAGTTACATCATTTATTTTTACTTTAAAACTAAGGATCTTCACTTTGAACAGTTTTATTTCAGGTGGGACTGTTCCTGGGAAGGATTTGTAGAAATATAAAGTATCCAACTACATGAGTAATAAGCATGATCTCATAAACTGAGAAGCTGAAGATAACATAATGGCACTTTGGATTATGTTATTCTTCTAAATTGCTGAAAACACTCTATGGACAAATATTTGAATTTTTACATTTTAAAATTGACTTGTAAATTAAGAGACAAACATATTGTACTGTTTAGAGCGATATTTTGTACTTGCTCCAAATAATGTCTCTCCATACAATGGCTTTGAAAGTGATCAAGTTAAAACAGAAAAGACAAAGTTTACTTTGGTCCAAGCATTCATTACAGGTAATCTAAATACCTCCCTCCCCAATACTGCAGAAATAGAATGAAAAACAGAATGGAGAGGAAGACAACAGGTTACCACTTTAGAAAACTCTCTCAATTCAACATCAGCTTATATTTGATCACTTATGTGACTCACTTTTTTGTTCATTTATAAGTGTTTCTTATTCTTAATTGTAAAAATGTGCTTACTACGTATATATTTTACCAGATATGACAAACAGGTCCCTGGCCTCAAATTTTTACATGTTTACTGGTAGAGATACACAAATCAACATAAGGTTGCACAGTACTAAGCAAGCACCAAAAGACAAATTAAAACTATATAATGGGAAGATTTCGAAGCAGACAAAATCATGAGATCTTGTTGGAGCATAAATGAAGTTTTCATGGAAGAGGCAGCATTTAAATGGTGGCGTAAATCATAGAAAGGATTTCTAAATGCAGAAGTTTAGAGGAAAAATGATTAAAAATTAATTTGTCAAGTAAAGGAAGTAGCACAAAGGGCAAATATTGGCAATTTGTAGTTTGTTAATTGAAGCACTAAATAGTATGGTTTGAGTGAAGCATAAGCAATAGGAATCATAAAACGAGAGATACCTTGGGACAAAAAAAGGTTATTGACATTAAATTGTGGCAAAAGCCACAGAAAAATTCTAGCTTAAAATGAAACCATTCACAGGCCTTCCGCGTAAGACATGTGACACATTTTGAAACTACTTTAGGCATAGGGCTGGCTGCAAACTCTGAGGAGCAGAGCTGGATCTCCACAGTGAGGGCTGAGGTTACAGAGATCTGTTCATCTTCCATCATAGAAGAATTCTTAGGAACAAGGGATAACCAGAGATAGGTTAACTGGGAAGAAGGAGAGGTTGAAATTCAAACCCAAGAAATTCTCTGCCAACCTGGCAGGGAGCTCTGGAGCAGGTATTACTATCAGGATTATCTTACGTCGCGTTGAAATGGCCAGGCCTTTAAAATGTGCTCAATCACCAGAGGCATACTGCACTAGAAAAAGCAGAAAGACTTGGGGATGAACTGCTTCTCTGCAGTCCAGGCCCTGAAGGAGCTGACAGCATGAGGCTGTCTGCTGATAATGCTAACAGTGGATCAAGGCATTTCTTGAAGATCTGGAAAATATATCTATGTGTCCACCAGTAAATGGACTAAGTAGTTTAGGTAAAAGAATGAGATTGTCAGACCAGATAAAGAGTCAAATGATAATTACAGGAAGCTTTTAAGAGACTTCTTTAATATATGTACACAGAAAGTTTAAAAAGAAAATGGGATAAAACTATACCGTACAATCATAAACCAAGACATCAGATGTGACTATACTTACCAGAGAGAATGTATATTTTAAGGCATAAAACATTAGAGATCAAGAACATTTCATAATATCTTACAACAGAAAGATATCTCAACCATAAATCTGTATACATACAATAACATAGCTTCAAAATATGAATAGACAAATTTGCAATCTTAGTGGGAGACTTTAACACACCTTTTTCAGTTAGATATGGGAGGTACAGAAGATATAACTTACGCCATAGAAGACATCTATCAACAATATAATCACATTTTCTTTCAAGTACACATGATATATTTAGCAAAATCAAATGGAAATGCTAGAAATAAAAAGCATGAGACCAGAAAAGAATGTCTTTGATGGGCACCCAGTGGTAGACTCAGCAAGCAAAGGAAAGCATTAGAAATAAATAGGTCAAAAGACATTACCTAAAATGTAACACAAAGAGAAAAAAGGATTGAAAGAATAGACCAGAGCATTCAAAAGTGATGGGACAATATTAGTCTAATAAACGTAGAATTGTTATTCCAGAAAAAAAGGATTGAATATTGCAATACTTAAACTATTCTTGGCCATAAAATGTTATTTTGTTTCTAATCAGATATTTTAATACTGTTTTTAGAAATTTTGCTCTGTACAAAAATATGAGATTGGCTGATAGTTTTCTCTCCCCTCCCCCTTTTTTGCCTGTCTCTCTCTTTTCTTCTATTTCTATATCTCTGTCTCTTTTTTCTTCTTTTGGTACTATATCAGGTTTTGGTATTTAAGAGTCTGGTTTGATAAAGTGAAAAAGAAGACTTTTTTTTTTTTTTTTTTTTTACGGCCTGGGAAAGATCCAGTTTATCCTGAAATTATCTGTACTTGAGAGAAAAATCAGCTGTGAAAACTTCTTGTATTTGTACTCTTTATGGTAGAATATCTTCGGTAATGTTCACGTTTGCTTTTAATGCTTGCATAACCAACCAACCCTATACTTGGAGAAAAGTGTTTTATTTTCACAGGTCTACAGATCTGGGGCAAATTTGCTTATCTCATTGATCTTATTTATTCATCTACATATTTGCTGTGGATCACTGATGTCTGTTGGGCTTGGCTAGCACCTCTGTATCATGTCTTTCTCACATCCTCTTTAGAGAGGTGGCTAGTGAGGAGAAATGTGTGTGTGTGTGTATATGTATGTATATTAACCACTGGTGCAATGAAAATGTCAAGGGGCAGAAGCTCAGAGCCCAAGTCATATCAGAAACTGCTTTTTATACATTTTGTATAGAACACTTTGGAAAAGAGTATATTTCTTCCTGTTGGTTTTAAAGAAGGGCAGTACCACATCACAGGCTACACCAGTTCAGGGTGAGAGTTTTCTAATAAACCTTTCTGATATGGTTGTGTCAGAGGCAAAGAGAGGGAGCAGAAATACCTGAAATTTCTGAAGGGCTATGCTCAGAGTGGCACACTCTCCCTTCATCCACCCATGTATCATCATTGGTTAAAGAAAGTCTCATGGCCAAGTTCAGAGAGGTAAAAAAAAAAATGCAATGATCAGTGTGTGAATGTATGTAGTATAAAGAATCTAAATCACATTTCGAATCCTTTTTTTTGTAATCAGCTTTGCTAGCATTCTACTCCTTGGGGGAATTTTCAGATTTTGCAAAGAAATTAGCAATTTCCTCTGAGTCTTAAAAATGATTACCGAAAGTTGTAGATGTGATTGTTCTATAATTCTTATATTACCAACTGCATTATATCTCTCATTTCTAAACTCGCATCATTTTTCTTTCTGTATTTGTTCCGTTATTCCAGCTTCCTAGAAATTGTTTTCTTATTGGTCTTTCGAATAATGCAATTTGGATATATCTATACTCAAATATTATTCTCCATTTATTTTTTCCAACTTTTTAAGTTAATTTTGTTTATGTATTTTCTTTTGGTCAATTTTGCTAATATTTTTCTAATTTTTGCACCATAATCTTTTAAATTTGAAGGTATTACAGCTTTACCTATATCCCACAAATTTTGCTACCTCTTTTCGTTGTATAGTTTTATAATTTTAGTATTTAGCTTGTGACGTAAAATTTCATTAGAAATATATATGTATTTTTTATTTCTGGATAGTTTCATATAATTAAATTCCCCATTACCTTTTTATATTTTATTAATTTATGATCAAGAGCCTGTAAAATCTCTGCTGTTATGATTTCACTTAGGCTTCCTTTGTGGCAAAATAGTGATTTTTTGCAACTATATCAGTGAAATTTAAAAACAAAGTTGTCTAATATTGGGAAGCAATATTTTCTCACGTTCACTCTACACACACACACATATTAGATTGGTTTTAAAAATACTTATTTTGTATCACTTAGTTCTTTTCTATTAAACATATATGATCCTGAAAGAGTTGTATAAGATCTGTCTCTATAAGTTCATTTTCTATCATGTTCTACATATATTTTTGGTATTTTTATTTTACATATTTGAATTTTGTGGAGTGTATATATGGCTTATGACATTTAGGTAGTACATGACATCATTATCCTATTTCATAATTTTAACTTTAAATTCTACCTTGTCTGTTATCAATATTGCAATTTCTGCTTCTTTTTGCTAATACTTGTCAGTGTTTTTATCCATTCCATTATTTTCATCATTTCATTATTACTTAGTTTTCAGTAGATGTTTTTGCTGGAGAGATGGCAACAGAAGAAGATGCAAGACGTCTTTAATAACAAAGGATATGGAATGTGAATGACATCACTAACGAGGAGTAAAAAGATTCCACCAGGCATGCGATCCTTTCGTAATTCTCATGGCGGGCTTTCTTGCTTTCCTTCACATGTGGCTATTCTGAAGACTGGCACACTCATCAGAAGCAAGTGGCTGATATAAACAATTCTAGAACATTTACTTACATATTTGGTAAAACAATAATTTCCCAAAAACTTAGAGCACTCCTCTGCATACTCTGGCTTTGGTATATCTGAAGTCAGCTCTTTCTATTCATCATAGGACCAAAAATTCTATCTGCATCAACTCAGCAGGCTTTAGCTTTTCTTCTCTTTATTATTTGTTTCCTAAGTATTTTTTTTTATATCTCAGAAGTATAGGGGGACATAATAAATTAAACATATCAAAGTATTTCATCATTGTTATTAATAGAATGATATGTCTTCTCTGAACCATCTCTATTTTTAGTAGAAATTGGACATTGATCTCTTGACTCTCACCAGTAGATATGACTTTTCTCTAGCACACTTTGTATTTTTTTCTCTTTCAAGCATCCTCATGGACATGTAGCCTATCACAGGCTCAACTGAATCTAAGTAGCCTTTTCCAGGAAGTCATAAGTCATGTTGCGACTTCCAATTAAAGTTTCTTTTTTACTTTGCTTTAATATGAGTTTGTTAATACATTTTCCCTCTTTCCACTAACCTCTGTCATGTTAAAATAGACCCGTCAAATACTGTGTTTAAAGTAGTGTTTTTCCTGATTTTAAACTCTCCATTTCCCTTTTCAGTGACCCTGGAGTTGGATCTAAGTGTGCTGTTTCCATTGAGTATGCTAATCTGTGCGAAAAGTAGGAAGGAAATCTCAACCTTCTTCAAGGGCACTCCAAATACTACACAAGCATAGAGTACATAATATCTCAGAGAGCACTCTGTTCAGTGAACAAAGGAAATGAAATGGACATTACAGAAAACACAGTTCAGATTCTAACTAACGCTTTCTTCTAATTATTCATGTCCATTAGCAATAGTCATTTTAAAACTTTTATCTCAGTTTTAGTGTGCGGTAGTTTTTAAAAGACTTTTGGACAAATTGTAGATGTAATTATTAAGAATATTTTAATCATAAGTATACCTCAGTCCAGTGAAAACCAATTAAGAAGGAATGCTAGAAAGTACAATCCCATTGACATCAACAAATGTCAGCAATGTTTACAACTTTGCCTAGAGTTCAAAGTAGGGCAATTTCTTTAGGTCGCAGTATTTTTACATTGTGTTCCACCAGAGGCAGCTCATAAAAGACACTAGCATATTTAGATTATGTACAGCTGTGGATGATACCACCCACAGACAGGCTCTGACCAGGTGTGAGAAATTCCTGTTTGCCATTCCCAAAGGGGTTTGTAAAGGGTGGGGTCCTGAACGCCCACCACCCTTCCTGACCTGCATGTTCTGCAGACTCTGGCTAGATTCCTGCCATGAAGGTCAGTTTCCCAGAAACATCTTTCTTTTTTTGAAGTTTGCAATCTAACACATTTTTCCACTCTTCAACAAAAACACGGACCCACTGCCCAGCATACTAAAACATTCTTGTTTGCAGCTGTGTATCTCCTAAGATAAGACCTTGAGCACACTTTTACTTCCCTATGTTCCCTCATTGACCGAGGAGACCTAAAAGTACATTTAACTTCTGCCGTCTCACCCAGTCACAGCTCACTAACTACGGATCTTACTAGGCCAGCTAATGTTTTTTATTTCAATGTACTATTACGGTTTTCCTTTTGAGTAGATATTTCAAGTATAATTTAATATTTGATTGAACCTTTTGAAATTGTTGCTATTTAGGCATTTTTATATACAAAAATGATAATTTCATATGGTTTAATACTTGCAGTATGCATTCTCATTCTCTATTTACCATGCCTTTTTATTTAACTACATAATCTAAGATATTTTAAGCAACTTATTGTAGTGTAGTAACTCTTTGTTTTATTTGAATTTTTGGAGTACTCTCTTCTATTAGAACATAAATGACATACTAAGGCAGCACGGTGTTGTGTAGTGTTTGAGGGCACAAACTCTGGCGCCAAAAATCAGGGTTCAAATTTCAGCTCTGCTAAAATCCAGGTGTCTTATATAATACAACCTCCTAAACTTTAGCATAATGAGAATAGAACTCACTTCAGTTGGGTAAATATCGGTAAAGCACTTGAGCAGTGTCTGACAGCAATACAGAACTATTTTATACCCATAAGAAAAGCAAATTATTATTTTTTTAACCTAGAGATAAAAAATGTTTTTAAAATGATTGATAGCTTATCTGTACCTTGTTGGACTTCTCTGGTTAGATGTCTAGACGTGAGAGCTTAGATATTCCTGGATGATGGCCCCAGCAGGGACTCGCTTCTTCTGAAACTGTTGGGAAATCTAGAATATGTTTAAGAGATCTACTACGTTTGTTACTCATACTCAAGGGAAAATGACTTTTCTGATGAGGCCTAGGCAAGAATTCAAGACATCATTAACATAAAGAAAGTAGAAAATGCAAATAAGTACCCTAAGAAATTCAGTGTTGTTTATGAGTGGAAATAAGACATATAAATTTTTAATTAAATGAAGATTCCCTTTAGTAGTTAAGTTGTAGAATGCAGGAAATTCCCTGTGACATGTTCCTGCTGTTTTATTAACACTGATGTCTCACTGAGTCGAGTATTAGGATGAAATTCTAAGCAAATATTTACACTATTTCAGGAGCAACTCTCTAAGCCAGTTGTTGGGGGGAAATGGTGTCAAGGAAGGAAAGAAATTTAGCCTTTTGTAACCTATCTCTGCTGTAAATGCGTAGAAATTTGAGAATAAAAGGATATAAGAACTGATCAATTAAGAATTTATATTAAGGGTACGCTATAGGCTTGGTGGGTGGTACATTAAAAGAAAAGTAAACTAGGGAATAGAGATAAGTAGCAGAGAAAAAATACAATTGGGAGGAAATAAAAATTTAGAAAATATACAATGAGTAAATTAGTGAATCCACCAAATAGATTAAAATCAGTTTCAAGAAAAAGCTTGAAAGAATAGGCTATACCCATACAACAGGAATAGAGGCAAAGGTACCATAGAAATAGATTCTGTGGAATTTCCTAAATCACTCTGTAGTCAAAACTGTACAGTTCCTTTCCTATTTTTATTGAAAGCAATGGCTAGGAGTTTATTCTTTCAATTTCACAATTTCATGTTGTAGGTTAATGGTCATACTGATGAGGAAAAGAATATAGTATAATGGTAATATAAGAAATTCTTGGAGTCTAGATATTCAAGAATGACCAAAATTGAGTAATTGAAAGAGTCTAGTCATGAGTCTAGGTCTAATAATTAAGGGAGCTGTCTCTAGTTGGGTAAAGATATTATTTCAAATGAGTCCTAGTTAATTTACCAATTCAATGATTTCTTGCAGTTTGGAAGATCATTTTTTTTTAGGTAGGAAGTTCTGTTTCTTGGAATGATGAAGACCTTACCAGAAAAAAACATCTGCAGAAAATAACTATAAGACTTAGTAGTAACACATGAAACAATTACCTGAAATTACAGGGCAGTAAACAAAAGACAGATGTGGTGGGTAGTTCATCCTCACTTGGAGTATGAAGATTATAAGAACTGCTCAGTTAAAAAGTTATATTAAGGTCTATGACCATGCCACTCTGAATAAGCCTGATCCTGTCTGATCTTGGAAGTTAAGCAAGGTCGGGCCTGGTTAGTACTTGGATGGGAGACCACCTAGGAAGACCAGGTGCAGTAGGCTTAAAAAATAAAAAATAGGGATTGCAAACTGACAAGGTCCTTGCTATCTGTGAGGTCAACCAAGGGTTGCCTCACCCAAATAAATTTAAAAAAAAAGTTATATTAAGGGTAGTTTATGGGCTTGGTAGGCGGTCCTACCAAGGGAGGTCTTCAGATAAATTCCCCTCTCTACAGCTTTTATCCTTACGTGCAGTCCAGGGGTTACATACAGAAGGGGTTCACATGGAAAGACCCAAGTCTTCTGACCAGAGGAACTAGAAACATGTAGCCACAAGACTTGGCTCCCTGAAGGAAGCAGGTAAACTTCACAAGAGTAAAACCCAAAAAATGGGATCTCCAATTTCTGTTTGCCCACATTTTGCCTGACCCCGGAACCATGCACGCACAAAGCAGATACAAAACAGTCCAGCTAAAGGCAAAAGAACTGAATTGAGATTAGAGAGCCCACTCAATAAATCCAAAAGAAGTTGATGTTCAAGACCAGTTGAGAGAATTACTTGCTAAAACAAAAGAAACAACGTTCAGAGAAAACAATCTAGAATCTTAACTTAAAATTTATAATGTCTAGGATACAATCCACCCAAAATATCAAAGAAAAAGGAACACATTCTCAAGAGAAAAGAAAATTCATCCAGTCTGAGCCTAATATTAACTACGTGTTGCTACTATCAGGCCAGGATTTTAAAGTGATATAATTATCTTCAATAAAGTTAAAAGAAAAAAAAAAGAAAAACCCAAGAAGACATATTTTCAATGGATGAAAGTTTCAGTGAAGAAATTGATATTCAGCAAAGAAATGGAAACCATAAACAGGGTGAAATGTACACTCTAGAACTGAAAAATAAACTTTATAAGATAAAGATGACTTAAACAAGCAGAGAGATATTTTCATGAACTGAAATACTTAATTTTATTAACTTGGCAATTTTCCCTAAGCCAATACATAGATTCAGTGCAATCCTATTCAAAGTCCTAATGTGCATTTTTGAAGAAACTGATAAGCCAGCTTAAAAAATTACACATAGCTCTCGCTTTTTCCCCAGTATTAGCAGCCCCACTGACCTAACCGAATGAATAATGTGGATTCCCTTCTGTTGTGTTTGAAGTGGTTGTCATCACACACCTAGCAATATCAAATTAGTCTGGTCTATTATATTAAAATATCAACTCTATAAAATACCTACTGTCAATCTTCATCTGATTGGATATTATTGCAGGAACAGAAAACCAAAATTCCACACGGGTTTAGTTTCACAGTAAAGATGGTCATACACATTTATGGAAGAGTCAATGAACTATGCAGTGACATAAAGATTTTGTTTGAGGCACTCCGCTCATATTGGCCAAAATGCTGTGCAATCTCTTACCTAAGTTACTAAAGTAGTCAAGACAACTGATTTGCAAGCTGATTAAAAAGAATAGGGTAACAAAAAATATTTGAAAAGCAAGTTGGTGGTGTAAAATTTCTTCCCCTTTACTGTATTTGTTGATATAAAGCAAGTTATTTACTGTGTGGAGTTCTCTATCATCTGCTCACTTAGGAATCATATTCTTATGGGGCCAACAGAACTTTTCTTTTTCATTGTTGTGAGAGACATAACCTATTAAATGAGTAAGGCTAAACATTATTAGTATATGGAGAGCATACATTCACTGTTGAGCTGTTTTAAGACAGGGCGTTAGTGTGTGCATCATCTTTTACCTGAACATCCACTGTTAAATACCATTTACTGTCTTAAGCAATAATGTCTTCATTGCTGCTATAGCTTTTGGGACTCTTGTCTTAGAATCCCTAATGAGCCTGTAAAGAGTGCCCGTTGTGTAGATGAATGCAGAGCAGGTGTGCAAGTGTTAATCTCATGGGCACTCTATCCTCCAGCTTAAAAGTGCTCAATCTGTTCTTGTGTCACTGGTGCAAACTCATAAAATTTGAGAATGGGGGTCCTACACATTCGTGGAAAGTGATTTAAACCAAGCAATTATGTCTGGAATAGTGACAATAGCCTGAATCTCAAAACTGGTATATTATCAGCTTTGAGAGCCTCACAAAGTTGATAGTCATTAATATTAAAGATAGGTTTATGTTGACAACTTCCTCCGCTTCAGTAACAACAAACTAGGTAGGGCCTCAGTGAAAACAACAAAGTGACCCTGGAAATAAGAGCATTAAAGCAGATGACAGGAAGAGCTACTGTTTATTTCCAAGCAATAGTCAAAGAAAAACTCTGCCATGAATTTTCAGAAATAAGTATCTTGTTTTGCTTAATTTCAGACCAACTACTGAAATAATGTTTTTAAATTTTTTATCATAAAATTTATTCTTACTCATATTACTCTTAATAAGAAATACAAGACTTCTAGAAATAAGAAAAAATGACTGACATAGTATTTGTCAAATATAATTCAATAATTACTTTTACTTAGAGGGAATATGTTTTACTAGATATACTAAGATTTGACTTCAAAATTTATATTTCTTGTTTGTGGCACAGAGAAGCTAAAATGAACTACACAAATTCCTCCCTTTTTGAAAATTTTTTACTGTGAGGCAAAATTAAACTTGAATAGAAATGTTACATTGAGTACATTAGTACATCTGTGCAAAAAAAAAGAGGCTATTCTAGAAAATTGGAAAATAACCTCAATACATTCTTTTGTGATTCATTTTTATGAAAGAATATTTGAGAATAAAGAGTTATTATGCTCATCAGGGTCATTTGACAATCATCAGTGATTGATTTAGGCCTGTTAAAGACATAAAAATAATTTAAAATATTTTGAGATATTTCCAGAAGCATGTGGAAGCCTAAAGAACTGGTTCCAAAAGGCAAGGGAGGCTGGATAGCTAGACAAGCCCAGGTAAACCATGTCACACCACTAGGCCAGTAATAGCACTGAGAGCTGGATGCCTGGCTTGCCTCACTGATGCTAAGCCCTCGACGTCACCCCTGTAACTTAGGACAACTCTGTCACTTCACTCTAACATTACTGCCTCCAAAAGAATTTGCTACTGTTTTTGCACAGGGGCCTGAGAAAATGAGTATGTAGCTCTTTTAAATTCTATACTAGGAGATAATGAACTCTCTTTTCTTCCCATAAAAAGCTAACAAATATCTACTTCAGTCCATCCTTGCACAATATTATCTTTTCAGTTAAAATTTTTTAAAATTACTCTTTTGTAAATAACTAGGAATTTTGAGGTGGTCATGAGAGAAGGTGAGCATAACCTTTATCTACTCTGTCATCTTGCCTGAAAGTCGGTTTTATTTTATTTTTCACCAAGTAACACACAGTGGCTCTATTGAATAGGTAGATAAAACTGCCAGCTTATCATTAGGGAATTTTTCAAACACTGACTGGGAAAATGCAAATTTATGATGTTGGTTGGGATAATTGATATTTACTATCAGGAACAGATGAGGTTGCTGGTATTCAGTGAGGGCTAGGAGGACTTTGGATGGAATAGGTAATTTCTGGGATACTTCCTTTTACAGCCCCAATGAGACTGGTAGGAGGGGTGAAGACATGGAACGAGCAGGTCCCAAACCCAGCTAACACAATTCGCTCTGCCCTGGTGATCCTCTTAGACCCCACCTCACTCAACTCACCCACCAGACTCGAACCTCTTCCAGCTTTTCCACATGAGCAGTGGCCTGCCTTGGCTCACACTCTGGACTTTCTTAAAATTTCTCAAATGTCCACAAACCCCAAATAAGCAACAGCCAGCCTCAGTGTGCCCTGTACCTTTGCTGAGCAGCCCCTAGCCCAGAATAAGCAGTGACTGGTCTCAACTTGCATTGTAACATCTCTAATGTGGCCCCAAACCTGGCATAAACTACAGCTAGTGCTGGCTTAGAATGTAACTTCAATTAAGTAGCTACGGGCCTGGCACAAATAGCAGCTGGCTTACTCACGCTGTGGTGCTCACCAAAGAATCTCAAGTCTGGCACTAGTGGCAGCCAGCCTCAATTCCCAGCATAGCTTCTCTCAAGTGCCTCCAAGCGCAGCATAAGTGGCAACCAACTGCAGGTTCCTTTGAAGCTTCCACCAGAAGCTTCAAGGTCAGGCACAATGGTGGCTGAACTTGGCCTACAATGGAGCCCTGCGAAAAGGCTGAAGAACAAACACACCTAGTGGCCAGCTTCTCACCACATCCAACACTCTCAAAGGGTGAACTCAGCTTGCACCAGAGCCCTGCTAAAGCGAATCTCACTTCATGGGGTCAGCACCCACACGACAGCTTGTCCATGTAGTCACGTCCTGTACTCCCAGCCAGTCTACCGGAGGGTCACTCCTACTCACTGATATGCCAACAGCAATTAAATCTCAACTACGACAGGAGAACACAAACGACCCACACAAGGGATACCCCTGGAGCATCTGGATTAGGGATCTGGGAGACTGTGCCACTGGGCCTCTAGGGACACCTACTACATAAGGCCATTCTGCCAAGACTGGGAGATGAAGCAGATATACCTATACGTAGACAAACAGAGGGAGTCTGCCAAAATGAGACAAAGATGTCCCAAATGAAAGAAAGGACAAAACTCTAGAGAAGAACTAAACAAAATGGAGACAATTTACCAGCTATTGAGTTCAAAACACTGGTTATCAGAATGCTCAATGAACTTAGGGAAAGAATAGATTCAATCAATGAGAACCTCAACAAAGATACCATAAAAAAAGTAATCAGGCAGAAATGAAGAATACAGTGGGAAATCAACAGTAGATTAGATGAAGCAGAGTACTGAATCAACAATCTGGAAAACAAAGTAGTGGAAAACACCCAATTGGAACAACAAAATGAAAAAAAGAATTTTTAAAAAAATGAGGATAGTTTAAGGGAACTCTGGGACAACGTCATTTGTATTGTTTGCATTATAGGGATAGCAGAATAAGAAAGCAAGGGATTAAAAACCTATTTGAAGAAATAATGACTGATATTTTCCTTAACTTGGCAAAGGAAATAGACACGCAAATCCAGAAAATAGAGTCCCAAATAAGATGAATCCAAAGAGGCCCACAACTCAAGACACATCATAATAAAAAGTGTCAAAGGTTAAAGACAAAGGTTAAAAGTAGCAAGAGAAAATCAGTTATGTACAAAGGAGGTCCCAGAAGACTGATTTCTCAACAGAAAATTTGCAAGCCAGAAGGAAATGACATGAAATATTCAAAGTGATGAAAAGTAAGTATCTACAATCAAGATTGCTCTATCCTGAAAGCCTATCATTTAAAATTGAAGGAGAAAGAAAAGGTTTCCCAAACAAGAAAAAACTAAAGGAGTTTATCACCACTAAACCAGTGTTAAATGTTAAAGGGACTTGGACTTCTTCAAATAGAAAACAAAAGATCAAAAACATGAATAAGAAAATATGAAAAAGAAAAAAAATCACTGACAAAGGCAAATATTTTGTAAAAGCAGTTGATCAACTAACTATAAAGCTAGTACAGAGGTAAAAAAGACAAAAGTAGGAAGATTATGTATAATTACAGTAAATTAAGGGATATACATAAACACTAAGTAAAAAATAATACCAAACATAAACAAGTAGGGTGACAGTGATTTTAGAATGTGTTTGTATTTAAGTGACCATTAACTTAAAGTAGACTGCTATAAACATAGCTTGGTTTATGTGAAGCATATGGTAACCACAAACTAAAAATCTACAAGAGATATATAAGAAATAAATATAAAGGAATCCAAATACAGCACTATAAAAGTCATCAACATGCAAGAGAATAAGAACTACAAAACAATCAGAAAACAATAAAATGGCAATAACTACATACTTATCAATAATTACTTCAAATATAAATTGACTAAGTATGCCAATAAAAAGATAGAGGATGGCTGTATGGATAAAAAACAAGACCTATACATACGATGTCTATAAGAGACTCACTATAGATCAAAAGACAGAATTAAAGGGATAGGAAAAGATATTTCTTGCAAATGGAAATGAAAAATAAGCTGGAATAGCAATACTTATACTAGACAAAACATTAAAACAATGGCTATAAAAAGAGACAAGGAAGGGCATTTCATACTGATAAAGTGATCTGTCCAACAAGAAGTTAAATCTTGTAAACATCTATGCACCCAACATAGGACAACCTAAATATATAAAGTATTGACAAAGGGAGAGATTTACAGTAATACTGTAGTAGTAGGAGATTCTAACACCCCACTGATACCAATGTTAGATCATCCTGACAGAAAAATCAACAAGAAAATAGTGGATCTTAATTGACATTTTTAGAAAATTTCACCCAAAAGCAACAGAATATAAATCCTTTTCAAATGCAAATGGAACATTTTCCAGTATAGACCACATGTTAGGCCAGAAAACAAGTATCAGTACATTTAAGAAGGCTAAAATCATATCAAGTATCTTTCTAATAAGAACAGTATGAAATTACAAGTAAATTGCAAGAAGAAAACTGAAAACACAAACATGTAGGGGCAAAATAACATGTTACTGAAAAACTAATGAGTTAACAATGAGATCAAGGAAGAAATCAAAAGATATTTTGAGGCCAATAAAAATGAAAACATAATGACCCAAAAATCTATAGGACACTACCAAAGTACTTGTAAGAGGGAAATTTATAGCAATACAAGCTTACCTCAAGAAACAAAAATCTCTCAAATATTAGGTGCAATGTAATCTTACACCTAAAGGAACTAGAGAAAGAACAAAACCCAAAGTGAGAAGAAGGAAATATTAAAAATTAGAATAGAAATAAATGAGTCTAAAAAAAAGCAATGGAAAAAATTAACGTAACCAAGAATTGGTTCTTTAAAAAGATAAACAAAATTGATAAACCTTTAGCCAGATTTATCAAGAAAAAAAAAAAGGGCCCAAATAAATAAAACCAGAAATGAAAGAGAAGTGACAACAGGCACCACAAAAATAAAAAGGATTATAAGGAAATACTACAAACAATTATATGCCAACAAATTGGACAACCTAGAAAAAATAGATAAATTTCTAGAAACATACAATCTTCCAAAGCTGAATCAGGATCAAGTCAAAAATCTGCAGACCAATAACTCTAATGAAATTGAATAAAAAGCCTCCCAACAAACAAAAGTCATGGACCAGATGGCTTCACAGGTGAATTTTACCAAACATTCAAAGAATTAATACTTATCTTTCTCAAACTATGCCAAAAATTGAAGAAAGTTTCCAAACTCATTTTATGTGGCCTGCGTTACCCTATCAAAAAAACAAACAAAAAAAAGACAACAATAAAATAAAATTATAGCCCAATATTCCTCATGAATATAAAAGTCCTCAATAAAATATTAGAAAATTGAATTCGGTATTACAATAAGAAAGATCATATACCACAATTGAGTGGAATTTTTCCCAATATGCAAGATTGGTTCAATATCCTCAAATCAATTAACATGATATAGGACATAAACAAAATGAGGGATAAAAATCATATAATTTCAATAGATGCAGAAAAAGCATTTGATAAAATCTAGTATCCATTTATGATAAAAACTTTCAACAAAGTGAGAATAGGCGAAACATAATGAAACATAATAAAGGTCATATATAACAAAACCACAAGTAATATCATACTCAATGGGAATAAGCTAAGATTTTTTATTAAGATCAGGAACAAGAGAGGGATGTTGACTTTCATCATTTCTATTCAATGTAGTACTGAAAGTACTAGCCACAGAAATTAGACAAGAAATAAAAGGCATTTGAACTGAAATAGAAGTAAAACTATCAATATTGGCAGATAACACAATACTATATAGAGAGCCCTAAATATTCCACCAAAAAAAACTATTAGAATAAGTGAATTCAGTAAAGCAGAACACAAAATTATTATACAGAGATCAGTAGCATTTTTATATACTAATTATGAGCAAGCAGAAAGATAATTTAAGAAAACAATCCCATTTAAAACCTAACACCAAAAAAAAAATATCCAATTAAAAAATGCACAGAGCCACTTAATTTCTCCAAAGGGGACATACAGTTGGCCAGTAGACATGTGAAAAGTTTCTCAACATTCTTAATTATGGAAATGCAAATTAAATCCATTATAAGATTTTACTTCCGATCTGTAAGAATGGCTATCAGAAATAAATCAACGAACAGCAAGTGTTGGTGAGGATATGGAGAAAAGAAAACTCTCATGCATTGTTGGTGGGATGGCAAATTGGTACAACCACTTTGGAAAACAATATGAAGATTCCTCAAAAAATTAGAAATAGAATTACCATAGGATGAAATTCTTCTTTTGGGCATTTATCTGAAGAAATTCAAAACACTAACTCAAAACACCCCTATGTTCATTGCAGCATTACTAGTAGTAGCCGAGGTATGGAAGCAAACTAGATGTCCATCTAAAGGTAAATGGATAAGGAAGATGCGGTACATGTATACAATGGAATATTACTCAGCCATAAGAATGAACTCTTGCCATTTGTAACAACACAGATGGACCTAGAAAGTATTATGCTAAGTGAAATAAGTAAGACAGCAAAAGACATATACCATATGATTTCAGCTTTATGTGTAATCTAAAAAATGATAAATGAACAAAACAAACTCATAGATACATCATTGCCAGATGGGAATGGGGTGAAAAAGGTGAAGAGATTAAGAAGTACAAATTACCAGTTATAAAAACAGTCATGGGGATATAGAATACAGCACAGGGAATGTAGTCAGGTAACTAGGTATAGCGTCAAATGTGTATTAGACCTATTGGGTTGATAACTTTGTTAAGTTATATAAATATCTAACCACTATTTTATACATATGAAACTAATGTATTGTATGTCAACTATAATTGAAAATGTTTAAACAGACGAGAATCTAGGGAATAAAAAATATATATTTTGTGTGCGGGTTATTTAAGAAATTTCCAATTTCTGCCTTTTTATTCTCGGACTCCTATATTATATCTATAGAAGAAATAGTACTATTATATTGGTCACTGGTCAGAACATATACTCTTTCCTGCAGGACAGCATTCCAACTTCACAAGGCATGGTTCCCAGATGGTGGAATAAATGAGTCTTACAAAGCACTCAACCATTATGTAAGTCCAGCTGCTTATAGGAAATGGAGTCTTCACAACAACAGTAAATTTATGGTCATTGGCTCTAGGCCTTGAATCTAATTGTAAAGTAAAGAGAATACATGTGGTATGGGATACGATAATGGCATATAAAGGCTTTATAACTCCACTGATAATAGTGCTGGAAGAAGTATGGTAGACAGAAAAGCTAATAAATTTAGAATAATTATCTTCCAATGAAAACAAATTGAAATAGATACTTCCACCCATGAAGAAAGTATTCCATTATAATCAGCCAGCCACCAGGTAACTAACTAGTTGCTCTGAGATAATGGTAACTCATTTGCTGCTGTTTGCAAATGGAGAAATCAGTGCTGGTAGTAGCTGAGTAAACCTTGGTAAAAATAAGTCCATTTTGTTGAGTGCATGAAAATCACTTATCCTTGAGACTATGATGCTTTTCCCTCTGCTACTAAGACACAATAATAGAAGTTTCTTTACATTTGTGCAATGTATGTTACATGGTGGTATAAATATAATGCTTTACCTTGTACTGGAAAAGCTGTCACTTTTGAATGGGTCCGCAACAAAAGAAGTTCTTATGCAGTGCATAAATTTCTGCCACTTAGACTTCTGCTACTGTGCCATGAAGCTATTGGCAATGATGAGAAATGAGGCTCAAGGATATCTACAGAAGTGGTCAACAAGCATGAGCTTTTTGATGGAAATTCACATGGAACACGTTTTGAGACCATTCTTGGAGATTTATCTCCATATCTTTTTCTAAAAATTCATGAGTCAGTCTTAAGATTACTATATATATCTTTGATTTAGACCATCATCTCTCTTTCCACTGTAAGACAAAAACAAGATATTTCACTTGATTTTGTTTTCACAGGCCAAATATTTCTTCATTATCTACTGTGGTCACACTTCGATAGGGCTCTAATCCATCCATAGGCCATTTCCAGCTAGTGCCAGAATATCATGAAAAGATGCTTGTAAAATAATCCAAAGATCACTTCTCTTAATCATCTCATGGAGAATACCCTCACAAAACCATAAGTGCTATTGAATGAGGGCTGACAAAGCAGCAGGCATAGGAAATCAAGGGTATAAGCGATTGGTTCATGTAACTTGTTTCTACAGGTCTAATTCAGACCTAGCCTCATTTTTTTTTCTACTTTTTATGAAGTATTGCTTGGAATGTCTGAATTTATGTTAATATTGATTGTAAAGCATCCAGTTCATACTAGTTACCTTGCATTGTATGGTAACTTAATGTTCAATATTTACCAAGTTAAAACTTTTCAAAAGTAAATAGTTGCCAAAGAACTTAAGGCCATGTTCTGAAATCCTAGGACTCTACCAGTTCTAGTGGTACATGCCATATGCTTAACATGGCCATTTAATCTGTTAGAAATACTCCGAGAACCATTGAAATCAGTCAGGTGAGTAACAGAACTGCGTTCATTGCAGCCTAAACTAAATGGAACACTTCTTTCCATGGACTTAATTGAAACTAGCTTTCAGGTCAAAGGTAAAATTTCTATATTTATACCTCAATGTAATGTACCTTGTCTCCAAAATATAAAGAAAACCACTAATTGCTACGACTCTTTCTTAGTAGCATAAGGCACAGTAGCAACTTAACTTCAAAGAGGCCATCTTTTACATATATACTTCAGTGATATAGACTAGTAGCTGGCTAACTACAACCTACAGGTTAAATCTAGCTTGCCATCTTTTTTCTTAATAGCCTGTGACCACTGCTTGAAGGGCTAGCACTGTAAGACGTGGGTACCTATGTAATCCTTGGATCTCCAGTGAGTCTCTCATAGACGACATACAGTTGGATCGTGTGTTTTTATCCATTGTACCAATCTGTCTTTTGACTGGAGTATTTAGTCCATTTGCATTTTAAGTGATTGGTGATAGCAAGGGACTTACTTCTGTCATTCTGCTATTTGTTTTTTATATACCTTATAGTTTTGTCCCTCATTTCCTGCATTGTCTCTTGTGTCTGTTTTTTTTATAGTAAAATGTTTCCATTCCTTTCTCATTTTCTTTTGTGTATAATCTAAAGCTATGGTTTTTAACCGAGGACAATTTTGTATCTTAGGAAACATTTAGTAAAGCCTGGAGATATTTTTGGTTGTCACAGAATGAAGGTGCTACTAGCATCTAGTGGGGAGAAACCAAGGGTGCTGCTAAACATCCTGAATGCACAGAACAACCCTTCCCCCAACAAAGAATTATCCAGCTGAGAAAGTTTGCAATTGGTTGCCTTCACTCCTCTTGGCTGCTTTCACTCGTCTTATCAATATTTTACTGTTTGATTTTTAAACATAAAAGTATGTATGAGGAAGGCCGATTTCTGATTCTTAGTGGTAAAAATGGAAATGAAGACATTTTCCTAATCTATACTTCATGTAAGTCCTTCAGCAAACTTCTCTTTGGAGTGTATTTGGATAGGAGTTAGGTTAAATTTATTCTATTCCACCCTAACAATGTGCTTTCATTTCAGGTGATATAGACTAGTGGCTGGCTAAAATATATATGTACATATATATTTTAAACTCATAAAGACAGATCAAAAAATCATCTAAAAATTAGTCTTGAAGCAAAATTTCTCTTAAAAAGCTAATAGTATCCTCCTAACATTCCTTTTAAAACTTAGAATTTTGCATTCTTTTCTTGCAACCATTTCGAAAACCTACCCAGTGTTGTTTTACTTAAGTGGAAGAAAAGAATTATATACTTAATATCATTTCGTCTTCTGGAACCTGTTTATTAACACTAATTACCTTTTCACTTAGACTAATACTCATCTTTTCCGATTTTCAAACTCATAATCTAATATTTCTGAGGATATACACAAATCAGATGTATGAGTTCATCAAACCGGTGGATTCGAATTACACATTTCAAACGATTTTAAACTAGGCTTAAAGTGCTCATATTCTTCACAAGCTCTTTTAGATCTTTTAATAAAAAGGATATTATTTCCACCTAAAGAATTTAAGATTCTAGTCAAATTCTCCTTAAAAGATTTATTTCCTCAAACAAATACAGACTTTAAAAACACCATGGTCTTTGGGAAAGCTTCATGATGAAAATGTGATAATGGATTAATGGTTGCTCTAGGGGAAGGTATAATTCACCTTCCGAGAATAGCAGCTGTTCCATGATAAATGTCCTGGGGGTTGCACTCCTGGTTTTTGATACCAGACAGAACACCTGATTGACATCTAACAAGAGGTGACCAGATGACATTTTTGGTTTTTGTTATTTCTTACTATACCTTAGAATGTGGCTGGTTATATTAGACTGAAGAGTCTGATTATGCCCTTCACATAGCAGTGGTATTTCAGCTGGTATTAATTTTGTTGTCAAAGATACAGCTGTTGTAGGAATTTTGGAATTTTTAGTACCATCTGGTGTACTGAAGTAGTTGTTCTCTGAGCACTGGCATCAATCCACTTTCTAAGTGGCTAATACTAGTGCTTTAAAAAGGGGCTGTCAAAACGGGAGTGTGTCATTAATTTGAACTATTTTCATCCTTGTATTGCACTACAAATATTGCACTACATCAATTAAAACAAACATTTTGTATGTGTGCATGTTAACCATCTTTAGAATAGTTGATCATTTACACTTAACATTAGCATTAATAGTTCATATCTCGAAACTTAAATATCACAATGAAATAGTAAAATTGCGATAGTAGCTACCAGTGAGGAGAGAAACATGTGGCAAGGTTGGGCTATACCTTGTTAAGGGAGGCGATGAATGGGTACCTAGTTAAATCGGTACCATCACTCCTTATTCCGTATCTTATTCAGATGTTCAATGAAGTCACATACCCACCCGAAACAGGTAGGTATTGAGTTGGTATAAATTAAAAACATGCAATTACTTATGACACTTTATCTTACTTTGAAGAGTTGTAATCTTTTTTGCAATCATTGTTTTCAGCACCTGAAAGTTCCCCAGATATCAAAATATAGTAGAAATAAGATAGCCAGGACCTGCCTAGGACACAAGTCTAGATAGGGTACTAAACCATCATTGGGGCATAATACAGGTAATAATAAATTTTAAATGTATATACCAGAAATCCTTATACCGAGGAGTATAAGTGGTAGAAGGGGCTTTTCTGATAGGACAGTTTGAGTGTAGGGTGAGAAATGCTTCCAAGGGGCTTGCTTAAATAATAGATTCCTATGAAAGTGATAAAGTATATTGGCTTTTGTTTACAGAGTGAGGTGATCTGGGGATTCAAAGCTGAAATTTTAGAGAAAATAGTCTGACTGATGGTTTACTTCTGTCTATTATCCATGCAACACTCATGTTCTCCTCCAAGTAAATGGTGAAAACTTACCTAAAAATATATTTTTGAACAAGCACAATGTGATTAGCTTCTCAGGACACATCCAGGTTTCATAATAACCTAGACTCAAAGATTATATAAATTGCAAAGTTATAGTAAAAATCCCTAGAGGCTAATGAGTATGTGTAAGGCCTAAGGTGCTATGATATTTCAGAGAAAAGTAGACTTATTCAGTTGGTCAAATGGGATGAGTTAAGGAAAATGCATTATAGAAGAATGGGCATTTTAGCTAAACCTTAAGAAATAGGATTTCGATCATTGATTTTAGTGAGAAGAGATGTCCAGGCAGAATAAGAGCTAGGATTCAAACAGAAGAAAATTCAGGGTGTTTGTGAAAGAGCTGGTAGTCTAGTGTTATTGAGCTATGAAGTCCTTGTAGAAGAATGGGAAATAAGATAAGGGCAAATGTGAATCGGACAGGGAAGTGTTTAAATGATGAGTTTGACTATTTACTGGGAAACTTCTAAAATTTCTGAGAGAGTATACAGCAACACAGCCACAGGTAAAACAGATACTAGCAGGGAATGAGAAAATAGAGGTGAGTAACTTGTCAGCTGGCTACTACAATGATTTAAAGTTGCTGATGGTTAAAGAATTGGTGATGACTTGAATAAGAATAAATGAAAATGAAAATACAAAGACAAATATAAGTAATATTTTGGAGACAGAAGAAGTAAGGCAGCAACAGAGCAGATGTTGGAATTCTAGTGGGATGAGGAAATCAAAGAATGGAAATTTTACAATGTTAGCTGGAATAAAGCAATCAGAAAATGAAGGTGTCATGGAAAAAATAGTGAGGTGATGATATGATGAGTAGAGTTTGATACATATTAAGGTGATTTGAATGTGATTTAGCATGATTTCCTTCTTTGTAGTACATCATGATAGAGGAGCATCTGGTGAAATAACTAGCATTTATTGAGCTGCTATAATTCATCAGTTACAACGCAAGATGTTTTACAAATGCATGCCTCCTAAAACAACTCTAGAATGCATGCTCACCTATCCCCATTTTAAGATTATGAAAGTGAAATTCTGATAGGTTAAATTATTAACCTATTGATCAAGGTAATGTACTTAATGAAGAGGAAATGTGAAATTTGAATCTGATTTGACTAAACTGAAGAATTAAAATGTGATGGGAAAAAGGTAGTCTTAGGAGACTAATAGAGGAGCAATTGCCTTTATAGAGGGGATTTTATCTAAGCAAGAAAAGGAAATAAGAGAAATAAGACTAAGCAATTCTCCTGAAAGATTTGTCCTTGTTAAAATAGAAAGTGACAATCTTCCAATTGTGGTCAATAAGTTGTTAGTTTTTCAGTAACTGTAGGACACCTGATTTTTGAAACATTACATCCTGAAATAGAGAATTGAAGCTATATTACATCAAACTATATCTTATGAAACTATATGAGGTTGGCTATTGTTTTCAGATTGATATTGTCTATCACCAAAAGGAAGCTTTCTTTTATTCCTTGCTTAATAGATTTTTCCTATTTTTGTTTTTAAACAGAAACAGATGTTGGATTGGATTAAATAATTTTACTACAGATTTTAAATAAGCATGTATTTACTATTTTCTTTTGCTTCTCTTATTCTATCAGCCCCTACAGTCAATTAATCATGGCTTCCCAGTTTTGCTTCCTCTTAGATTACTTTCTACAGCTGTCCATTTGTTTCAGTTTCTGATGCTATCCTCTTTGCCAATCTGCTACTGGTCTTGAATACATTCCTGCTCTTTTACAAACTACTTTCTACACTGTAGCCCCTGTAATTATTTAAAAGTGTACATCTCTGTCTTGCCTTAAAACTAATATATATTGTCAATGCATTTTAAATAAAGACCAAAATCTACAAAATGACCCAAATTAAAGCCTGGGCTCTGACAGTCTTTTCAGAATCAGGCAGATAGTAGAATCCTTAGAGTCATGCTGCCTTTTGAAACTGTCTTTCCTACTCAGGATCAACAAGGTCAAACATATTAAAGGTCTGCAAATATGACACAATTACTGTCCATTTCGCTTGGATTTTTGACCCATTGTTTTATCTTTTCTTCTGAGGATTAATGCCAGTTTTCGTCTTTAACGTGTACATTCATGGACATTTTAACTAGAAGTCAAGGGAAAGAGTTAGGTTTGGGAGGTGGAGTCTGATTCTTTATGTTAAACTAGAAGTCCTCATTGTTTCAGAGATCTGTAGCAGGTTTAAATCTTTGGTGATGTGTTAAGTAACACTCAAAGAAAAGTCATCAAGGTAATGGTTCCAGGGAAGTTAACTTTCTTCTCTCACCACATTTTTCTCTTGGGGTTTATTTAAGTCAAATTCAGGATTCCAGGGAATCATATTCCAGAAATATGCCAACATTAAGTCTTTGCTGAGCTAAAAACTATGTTTCCGTATACATCAAACTTGAGAGCTCAGTTGTATAAACAACTGTTATTCAGGTTATTATATTTTATTATACAGCTTACATCTTCCTTGAACTCAAAACATGAAAGCATCTCATTTTATGTGGAAATATTTACAATCTGTACAACCAAAGACATTTATTCTGTTGCATGTTCAAACTATTTTCTGAGGTTTAAAATCACCAGAACATAAAGATAAACTATGTTAGAGAAACATAACTGAGAAACCAGAAGAAAGGTGGCAGGAGAATTGAGACTAGAACAACATAACCAAACTTTAAACATTTTGGAGAGAAACATTACACTGGATTGAATTTGCCAGGAGGAGGCTAGCAAAATATTGAATTAATTAGTTACCACTGTCAAGAAATCCACCACCCTCATACTTTCTGGGTTGGACAGTTTTCCTTGCAAAACCCTTTCTGATAATACAGCATTTTCCAAACCAGCCCTCTTCTCCTCCTTAATGTTTTGTGCTCATTTATTCTAGATGGTTGTCAGCTAATTTTTTAAACTAGACAATATGATTATTTTATCTGGTTCTAATGGGTTAATTTTACTTCTCCCATGAGGACTGAACTACCACAATTCAAAGAAGTTACCCTAATGGTGTTTATTGTAGAAACCAAGGCAGGTCAGAAGGGTGATTAGGGCTCTTGATCTTCATCAGTGCTCCATACACTCAAACACATAAGCAATTACAGAAGAATATGGAAAGTCACCCAGATCTTTGTTAGAAATCTGTCATATACTAGGTATATGCCATGGGAGAGTGAATGTACTAGAGACTAGTGTTTCAGGGCTAGGTGAAATATTTCCCCACCCATGTCCAGGACAATTTACTACTACTGATATTGCATGATTTGGGAGAAACTATGATAATTTCCTCTCCTACTGGCCCAATTATACCAATCTCATCCTATCCTCCTTCCCCAAGTTGTTTGTGATTCTCAAATTCTAGAACAGAAGTTCCATTAAATATGTCTCCTTGCAATGAAAATTTAAATCCAAATTTTAAATTTGTAAACATCTGGGAAAGACTACATATTAGATTAATGGAGTGAGAAAATTAGGTGTCTAGAAAAAAATTTAGAACATATGGAATGTCTCTATTTTCTTCCCTAAAAATTTTTCTCCTCAGCCTAAACTTTGAGCCCAAGATAAAACGTCTTAGGCCCTTAGAGTTGTCAGAAATCCTTAATGATCAAAAGTTTCTGTGCTATGTGTGTGCATGAGTGTGTATGTATATGCACAGGTAGGAAGAGGAGGAATGGCATAGCCTAGACATTTGAATTTCCACTATCCATTGAATCACTTTGCCTCCTTCATGCCACAGAAATAAAAGACATCTTGAGACAGTTCACACAGAATATCTTTGTAATAATATCCTCAGAACCCTCAGAGCCCAAGGACAGAAAAATAAATATTGGAGCGTAAGTGCAGTTAGTTTCAAGCAGAACATCAGCTCAGCAGGGACAAGATAGGAAACAGACCTATAGCTCAAACATACCACTGAGTATCTAGACCATTTCCTAAAATGAACTTCTTGGATATCAATAGCATAGAAATACAAATAAACATACTTTTTACTAATGTGTTTCTGAAATCTGCTTTGAAATGAATTTAAAAAAGCAATGCACTTAGTTAAAGAGAGTTACTTTAGGAAGCTTAATAACCATTATGGCTAATGGGACTATGCTTTAAAATTCCATTTAGAGACAGAATGTTAAAAAAGAATGTGTGTGTGTTAATGAATGACCCTTCTGTCTATTTGTATTTTATATAGAAAAATCCTTCACAAATTAATGTAGTAGGGAAAACAAACAGCAATAGTTTACTAAGAACTTGATTACTATTCTTAACCAGATTAAACTGATGTTACCGAACACATTAATTTAGTCATGATAATGACGACTACAATGGTCTTTTCGATATTAGGAAATTTAGAAAGTTTTTAGAAACGCCTAAGAGAATTTTAGGAGCTTTAATTTCACCACACAGAAGTATTATTAGCAATTTGATGTATTTCTTTCTAGAATTTTTCCTGTTTGAGTATACAGTTGGTCTTCTAATTGTAGTCATTATTGTCTTTTTCATTTGCAATTATCTTGATTTAAAAAACACTTTTATTTTAATGTTTGAGCCAATTGGGGGAATTTAGTCACTGGAAATATATTTGATCACATTTAACATTTGCTTTTAAATGTAATAATGTTATTGAAATTATGTTCTAGAGATAAAAAGTGAATGTTAACAGTTGGGATGGCATGATGCCTTGGACTTGTTTTAAAAGAATCCAGAGTAGGATGAAGAATGTAGGCTATGAGTTAACTATTGAAGTGATAAATACATGGAGGTTTACTATACTATTCTTCAATGATAAGTTTAAAACATTTTAGGTTAAAGGCTGTGAGGCTGTAACTTGTGGGAACTACATTATATATACATTCATAAACACTTTTAACTTCACTAATTTTATAACTTAGATTTTCTATACTCATTTTTATGTGTTTGACTTATTAAAAGCTGAAAAGATGTAAAATATCAAACAATTGTGTTTGGTTAATTTTTTTCTAAGTTTTTTTATGCTGAAATTAGATTATTCATTCTATTAATGTTCTTTCTTCATTTATGTGTTTATATTTTGACATGTTTCTCTAGTCCTACTTAAGTTTTCTGTCTTGTGCTTTAACTTTCACATGTGTTTTTTTTTAATCTTTGCTTGATATTTCTTGAGTATCTAGTGGTGGTGGTGGCTGTTGACCATTCTGACATTTCATTTTTAGAATATCTGCTTAAACAGCATAGTTTTTTTAAAAAATAATTATCTTTTTAACTGAGTAAAATCAATTATTGTTTTCTTTCATAAATTATATTTAAAATTGTAGTTCTCATTTTGAGTTTAATTTCTTACTCATTAGTATGTATATGTAGAAAAATACAAACACATACACATATACAAACACATGGACAATTTTTATTTTCTTTCAAACTCTGCAGAATTTGTTAGTTATATAAACTGCTTTTACCGCTACTAATAAAAAACCTTTAACCTCATTTCTCTAAATTTGAAAGCTAGGAATGAAAAGATTTAGCTAAACTCTACCCTATATAAGAAATTCAACATTGCTTTTTGTCCACACCCTGCCCATTTGTTATTTGTTGATATAACATAGGGTTTGGTTTCAAAACATTGTTATTAAATTGTTTCCACAAGAGAGCTCTTTACATTGTTTTGACTTGTAATTCATTTTTGTAGATGGCATAATAACAAACATGTCTAGATAACATGTTTTATTGATTTTAATGTTCATTTGTTAACTTTACATTAACATCTCTTTTATATAAAACAGCATGTATATTGTAAAGCATTATAAGACACAGAACTCCAGTATCACTTTATACTGTTTATTTCTAAATCTACAGTACTAATAGAATTTATTTTTCTCAAACGATCCTTTGAGAAACTGAGAGGACACATTTCTACTCATTCTATGAGGCCAGAAATACCCAAATAACAAAATCAAAGGCATTACAAAGCAAGCTACAGACCGATACATTTTGTGAACTTAAATGCAAAATTCTCAAGAAAATTTAGCAAATAGAATCCAGAAGTGAGTTTTATCAGATGATATAACATTACTAAGTGAGGTTCATCTCAGGATACAAGGTAGCTGCCTCATTTGAAAGCCAATCAATGCTGTTTACCATATAACAAACTAAAGGAGGAGAAGCATGTTTTCAGTAGGTGCAGAAAAAACTATGGCAAAATTTAGCACTCATGATAAAAATTCTTAGTAAACTAGAAATACGAGGGAGCTTCCTCAACCTGATAAAGGCCATCTAACATAAATATGCAGCATTATACTTAACAGATTCTTTCTATAATCAGGAGCAAATCAAGAAAGTTAGCTCTCATCCATTTTATTCAGTATTGTACTGAAAGTTCTAGTTTTACATCTATCTTTCCAATCTATCTTTATTCATAGGTGATATAATCTATGTAAAAAAATTCTGAAGAATTTATGAAAAAAACTACTAGAAATAAAGAAGTTAGGAAGTTCATAGGATGTAAGATCAATATAAAAAACCTTTATCTTTTGGTACTAGCAAAAACTGGAAAGGAAAGGGAGAGGGAAGAGGAGAAGGAAAACGAAAAGGGTGAAGGGGAGAAATTTAGCATTATTCTGAATACTTCAAACTCAAGTATCTTTAAATCATACTGCAATGGAGGCAGGACTAGGAGACAGGAATAAACTAATTTATTTATTAGTATTTAATAAATTTACTAACTATTCATTGAATAGCTATTATGTACATATAAGATACACAAGATAATAGAGATAGAATACTTAGTCATAGCATTTACCTTCCTATACCTCAAATTTTAGTTGAAAGACAGACCCACAAATAATTTTTTACCATAAGAATTTTTTTTTTTTTTTTTTTTTACCATAAGTATGAATGCCAACATTATTTGGAAGTGCAGTGTAAGTGTAGTGGACAAAATTGATATATGACCTTATCCCATTCCCCATTTTATAAGGTAATTCAATAAATATTTAAGCATCTACATATTCAGTTCAAATACTCTTGACTGAGTCTATGCCCTGTGCCTATTACTGTCCATGCATTACTTAGAGGAATATGCCCCATTAAGCTCTCTTTTGTAAATATTTCATTTTCTTTGAAATTAGTTGGAACTGTTATTGAACACATCACCCTTACCTCTCATTTAGTAGGACAGAATTAACAGGAGAGTAAAATGGGAGTAAGATGCCAGATAATTGTTTCACTTAGATGTGAACATCTCCATTTGCTTTGGCTTTTCATAGGCAGCAGTTGCCACTGTGTAATATTCAATTTGTTTGACAGTATCATTCAGTTCCTCATCTTAGGGAGAGTGTCGTGGACACTGGTGGCCACAGTTCTGCCTCAGATTCCTTTCTCTGAGCCCCATTTTTGTTCTCTCCTTTGACCACTATTCCCAGCTCCTCTTTTCCCCTCTCCCCTCTCTCCCCATTCACTTCTCCCTCTCTCCCCTTCCCTACTCAGAGCATTTACTGTTGAGTTTTAAAACTTTCTCTGGAGAAAAGTATAAGTACTTTTCTTAACTTTCATAGATTAATTACTTCCTCTTTTGTTATAAAATTTCTTGGAATGCCAAGTGTATTGAGGATCACGATCTCTTTAATTTCCTTCTGTCTCAAAGAATTAAGATTCCCAGCAGACTTCTTCACTGCTTGCTCTCTGCTTTGGGAAAACTTAACTCTTCTCAAGTCATTGAGTGATGATTCAGCAATGCTCATAGAAAGTAAGTCCAATATTTTTAAAACCCATGCTTTAGGCATAAAATGTTTTCCATCTTCCTTACAAATGTGATATATAGAAAGACACTTCCGAAACTATCATTCTCTTTCTTCAAATGAAATTATGTCATGTAAGTTTTTGTATTTCTCACTTTTGGTAACTAAACACATTTATCTCCAATATGAATAGCTTCATACCTTTAGCTACAAATATAATCATATTTTTTATTTTTAAAATTAATTTCTTTGGTCCTTACAAGGCACATTAGCAGGAAGTCCTACCTCTTAATTGTCTAAAAGCTCTAGGGACTCCTGTAGAAGGCTTACTCCATTTTGTTTTTCACTACCATATGCTGTTTTATTCTCCCAAATATTCTGACAGACAGTGCTTACTCACTGCCATGAAGGATGACTCCCTTGGATTGGTAAATTGTGAAAAGGTGTCCCACACATAAACTCCCAAAGGTGCTGCTTTCAACACTCTTAGTTGAAATTTCCAGCAGCTACCACCTCATAAACCTGGAATCATCATAGGCCTTTTTTTTTTTTCTGGCGACTGAATGCATTCCACTGGGGCTAATCCTCACACACAGAACTCTCCTTCAAAGAAAACTGCCCTCAGCAATCCCAAAGTGATTTCCTATTCCCCTTTGCACCTTAATATGCTGGGAATTCTGAGAAACACGTGCACACACACACACACAATTTAATTGCTGGTGGGACAATATCTGATGGGATATCATTATTTATAGATGGTGTATGTGTACATATATATGTATAATACAATGTGTTTCAATATGATCTATACTGTGTTGGTTTAAGCTCATTAATTGACTAAAAATATTCATTAATAATTATATACTAGCTACTGCATACAAATATGGTGTCAACCCTGTCTACACATTGACATGCAAATCATTCAACAAATTTTGGCTATTATTGGGCTATTTTAACACATGAAATTTAGATAAAATTGGAAACTTTAATGGTTTAATATTTTTAGTAAATTATTGTTGCTTTTAAATGTTTTATTCTATTTTGGATTTTTATTGTTTCAATCGAAAGGGGAAGAAGGAAAAATGGCAGGAAAAACAATTAGTTCATCGGGATTTTAATCTAGTTTTTGAAACCAAAAGTTACTGCCTGTGGCTGTTAAGTTGTTCTATGGAACTTCATCAGATACCGACCAAGGCCAGAAATACAGTGGAAGCTGTTTAGCCCCCCTCTACTTGTGTGCAGTGGTGGGTGGGTGTGTCTGAAGTCACTACACAAACAGGTCTTCACATAAAAAATGCTCAATTGACTGCATGTTAATTTACCAGAAGTTGATTATAATTTGAACAGAAAAAATTTTACCAACTTCAGTGATTGTATAATGTTATCTGGGTGGGGTTAGGGAGGAGTTTAGGAAGAGATTAGACTAATTTTGACCTCTACAATAATTAGCCTAATGTTTGAGTTCAATAACAATTTTCAAAATATGGGGGGAAAGATGTCGTATTTTGCCTATTGTGGTACCACTTGCAAACCTTAATTTGATAGGTACCTATTTTGCAAGAAGTAGCCGTGCAGGGGGAACAAGTGTTCTAGTCACAAGCACTGATAAAACAATTAGGTCAGAATGGACATGTGTATGCACCCGGTTAGAAGATAGTTTTTCTTTTTCTTTTTTTTAAAGTCTGCAGCACCTGGTCTTCCTAGGTGGTCTCTCATCCAAGTACTAACCAGGCCCGACCCTGCTTAGCTTCTGAGATCAGATGAGGTCAGGCACGTTCAGAGTGGCATGGCCATAGAGTAAAAGATAGTTTCTGACAAGGTGCCAAGGCAATCAAGAATTGAGCAACATGTTTAGAGGACTTGTAATAGAGGCTCCAGGAAAACACTGATGGCAATATTTGCCCAAATTACTTTTAATTCTTTAAAATTTCTCCTTTCTTCTAAGAGGTAAATAAATGCACCTGGAATTTGGTTTTTAAAGTAACAGCTACCTTGTTAAACTTCAAATGTAAGAGTATGGATTTTATGTCAGGTTATACCAGTTCAGCTGTATCCCTTTTAAATGGGAATAACTCAGTAAAGCTCAAAGTAAAACCAACTTCCTAAAGTACCAAGAACTATTACTCAGAGCAACATTTGGTACAAATTATTTTGCCCATCATCTTAAACCACATTAGTTTTATTAGTATTAAAAATGAATACTCGCCTGGCTACTAGATTGTGTCAGTTCTGCAGCTGATAGTGGTTTGGTTCCAACCAGATTCAGAGGCAGCTGCAAAAATAGGGACACATCTTGTCTGTTGCCATGAGAGGATTAAAGTTTAATTCACAGCAAGCCAGCTTTAGGCAGACTTCCTCAGGTTTATCATGTAAAAAAATCAGTCACATGTGACTCATGTAGAGATGTTAGCTGAAAAACTACCAGTCCAAGAAGCGGCGAAATATAACCACAAACACCATGAGACTTTCTACAGTTACTGTAATACTTGAAACTAATTTAATTTAAAAAAAGAGACAAATGAGTGAGGCATTGTCACAGAGCTATGTCTACCACAGGAGCCTGTCCCATTCCCACAACTGTTAATTGCCTTCTCACCCTTCATCAGAGGTTCTCTCATGAGAAATGGTTATGGAGCTTCTTCCAACAACATCGAGCTCTCCTCCAGAGCACTGCTGTCTGCACTCCTTCAGTACCCACTGCTATTCATAAGCCCTAGACTAGTGTTATTAGAATTGTTTTTGAACTCATAATCGCAGCAAGAAATCCATTTTCATCTTTGGCCATGCCACCCTGAACAAGCCCGATCCCATCTGATCTCACAAGCTAAGCAGGGTCAGGCCTGGTTAGTACTTGGATGGGAGACTACCTAGGAAGACCAGGTGTGCTGTAGGCATAAAAAATAAGGGATTGTAAGTCGACAAGTTCCTTGCAATCTGTGATGTCAACCAAGGGTTGCCTTGCCAAAAAAAAAAAAAAAAAAGGAATAAAATATTCATTTTCATCCACATCCAGTACAAATACTTCATGAAAGACCTTCACCTTACTACATAGGATGAATAGATAGTTTCTACTTTATTCTATTCTGTTTAATTTTATGGTTTCTGCAGACCACCAAATTGACTTCATTACACACAAATATGCCATGACATACAGTTTAGAAAACACTGTCAAAGTTCAGTCTTTTCATTTTCAACTGTGCTTCAAAGTTGCCAGGGGAATGTTTTCAATAGAAGCAGCTAGGGCTGAGAGCGGGGAATGGAAAGTGCTACTAAAGGCAGGCAGACAGGTTTCCCCCATTGTTTGTTGTGTGACCTTGGGTAAGGCACCTCTAAGTTGTTATTTCCCCCACACCTGTCAAATGATAGAATCTTCCAAACAGAGTTGTTACATGCATGAAATGACAATACCAGCAAAAACACTTTGCATTAAGTATGGAATAGTAAGAAGGCAGTAACGTTATTCTTAACAATCTTGCAACCATACTATTTCTAGAGTTGGGATGCATTACTGATGTCTAACAAGGAATTTTCACATGTCCTAATCTGCCTCAAACTCTATGCCTCTGTTAGAGCCAGAAGTGAATGAGAACTCAGTTGTTTCATGAATGCCTTGCCTGGCTACTATATCGGAGGTACCTAAGTAAGGTGCTGAGGAGGAGACCGAGTCCTAACCTGATTTTGGCCCCCACCAAAGGTATTAATGAGGTGACCAGGTTTTAACCTGTTCTTGGCTTCACATATATGTTTGTTTTCAAAGCAGGTGAGAACTTGTTTTTTAAAAGGCTATTAAAACATCAACTCATGAGCCTTGTTCTTTTAATTTTAAAGAAATATAAATGAGAAATGTAAAGGAACGAGACAATTAATTAGGAATCCCTAATATTAACCTTTCCCATTAGCTTATACCAATTTTCCTGAAGAACTGTAGTACATTGCAATTCACATTGTTTAAGCAAATATGTTGGCCTTTTCAGAGAATTATTTTCAATTTAGCACATTAATATTCTAAATCCATAGGTCCTAAATCGAACCAAATAAGTGTTTATTGAAAAACTCAAACTAACCACAACAAATTAAGTACTATGAGGATACTAAGACATTTGAAATGTAGTCCATTCGCATAAAATGCTCAGTCTGCTTGACAAAAGCTGTTTTAAAAGATAATGTATTCGCTGAAACTTTAAGGTATAGTAAGGTCAACAAACCAGGAGACTTCTGCAATTAAAAAAGATAGATTGTTACTTACAGTTCCCAAGCAGAGGGGACGTGCTACGCCATGAAAAAGCGCCCACGGGAAGAAGCATCAGTAAGGAGGCAGGCTGAGGCGGATTATGACCAGAGCCTTTATCGTGGTTTGCTCGGGGAGGAACAGGTGAGGCAGCTTAAGCCGATTTCAGATTGACTGATTTGAATAATTTTAGCATATTTAAGACAAAGAAGCTGTGCCTAGTTGTCTGGTACCTCACACAGGGGTGATTAGGGCAAGTGGGTAGTGGCTGGGGGGTAAACGCTGATAAAGGAGGTGGTTGGAGTGTGGGCTCCGGATTGGTTGGGTTGCGTTTGACAGGCACTCTTGCAGGTGAATTATTTACCATCTCAAGGAACTAGCTAAACCTGGAAGGGGTGGTTACTCCAGTCAGCAAGGCCCCAGATATCACAGTATCAGAAAACAGAAAATAAAAAATCATGGTTAATGTGTAAACAACCCCAAAACTCGGTCAATATTTACAACAGAGTTTACCACTGATAACTGCATTATATACCAAAAGAATTGAAGAATTTAGAGAAATGGTTCTCAACTTTGGCTAGATATTGAAATCACCTGAGGAATTATAAAAGTACTAACCTTGAGTCCCCATCCCAGATTCTGACTTGATTTGTCTAGGGTGCAGCAAAGCATCAGGACTTTTAAGACCTCCTCAGGTGATTTTAATGTGCAGTCAGGTTAAACAGCTCTGGTTTAGAGCAAGAGTAAATAGGACAGGTGGGAATAGACATATTGGGATATTGAATGCTCTAAAGCTGGACAGTTTATGTCACATCTTTTGCAGGTGAGAGGAGAGAAAAGAGGGGAGGAAAATAAAAATAGAGTAAAAAATAATGGATCTAACACATATTGAGTATCTGCTACATGTTGGGTCCATTTTAAGATACTTCAAATACATTATCTATTTTTTTTCCCTAGAACCATAAGAGAAAAAATATAGTAGAAATCCCTTAATTTTACTAAAATTAAAATTAACTGAAACTCAGAAAGGGTAAATGATATGCCTATGATCTAAAGCTATTATGTTGATAAATTACATATCTCATCTCTTCTAAATTAGAATCTCATTAGTTTTTAAAGGAGGAAATAATATTTTCTCCCAAGTAACCAATATTTTCCCTGTACAATAACCCAAACACAAATTTTTTACTTTGTTTCCAACTTCAAATACTTCTTTCCTTGACCAAATACCAATTTATTAGTACTGCAGAGAAATTTGTGAACCCTCACATAGTTATATTTATAATCTTTTTCTGTCCAGCATCTCAATTTCTGTTCAGTTTTTCCCCACCCCCATCCTGTCTGCTTATGGCTACCCTGGGAATGACAGTGTAGTCATAGGACTGGGGATTATCCAGCCTTGGTATTCTAATATTTTATCTATAATGATTGAGCTAAGAGATGGTCACGTGAACTAAGTTAGGCCAATCAGAGTGCTCCCACTGAGATTCCAAATGCAGATGCTGAAGAGAGAATGTGTCTATTCCTTATGGATTATAGGCTGTAAACACAGAGACTTGAGCTTCCTTGAGAATGAGACCAACAGGAAGAGAGACAAAAACACCAATAGATGTTTACATAGATCCAAGAGATGGATAAGCTATTATTGTTTGAGCTTCTGGATTTAATCAGGCTTAAATGCAAACATCTCCACCCATGGGCTTAATGATCGTATGAGCTAATAAATTTTCCTTTTACTTAAGATGTTTTGAATTGGTTTCTGTTACTTGCAACTGTCACTTACGCAATCAGATGTCTCCAAAAAGTACATATTCTTTTGGGGACAGCCTGTTCAATTTAATGAAGGCATACTCAAGAAGAATTGGAACTAGGGTGGACCTTTCTTCTTATATGAACAATGCCTTGCAGTGTGTAGGCTCTCCAGATCAAAGTATAAAATAAATCTGTACTGAAACTTTAAAATCAATAATGTATAATTTCGAAATGGTTCTTTAGAGAAGAAGATTGAGATCCCACTGGCAAATCGGTCAATCACTTGAAAACAATTACTAATTATCTGCTGTGTGTCAAAAAATGTGAAATGTTCAGGGAGGCTCCAACAAAGGATATAAGGTCAATGCTCTCAAGAAGCTCAGTGACTGTTAAGAAAATATAGACCCAAAATAATCAGTGCTATAAGGTAATGAATATTTGGTAAGTTGCCAAATGAGGAGAATGAAAATATTTTAGAGCTATGTATGTTCAAAGGAATGAGCAAGAGCTATTGGATGAAGGTGGTTTGGAACGATTTTTTATTTTATTTTATTTTTTTAGAGGAAGTGTAACTTGACCTGTTCCTTGGAATGAAAAGATTTAGAGGAGAGATAGTCTTTGTCTACACAGAGAAAATTCCACATAATATACTTGGGCCATACGAGGAATCTAATACAGATGGAAAGAAGTAGAATTTAATGCAGCAGAAAAACATCTTTTTACTTCCACCCTCATATCATTATTTCCTGATCTATATTCTTTAAAATGGAAAAAGAGATTTATTAAAAATGTTACATATTAATCTACACAGTCATGATTCCTGTCTGTCTCAATAGGGTTTTAATCGATTTAGAAATTTTAGGAAAGTAAATAAGCCATAATTGTGAGTAATATCTGTAGGACAGAGCACCTAACCAGATTAAGGAAAGTCAGAGTAGGGTTTTGGGAAAAACTAGCATCTAAACTAAAACTTTACTAAAGGATGAGTAGAAGTTAGCAAAGATTCTGAAATGAGGCAAAAGTGTGACATGTACGTTATGAATCGAAAGAAGGTCAGAAAGCGGAAGGGGCAACAGATGAGAATAAACTACGTAGAGAAAAAAAGGATAGAGTAGCTTTACTCTAAGAGCCTGGGCCTCTGGGACTCCTTGAGAGACTTTCAGAGAGTCCGTGAAGTGAACTAATTTTTGTGATAATGCTAGCATATTATGTGCCTTTAAAAGCTCATTTTCTCACATGTGTGCAGTGAAGTTTTCTACTGTACATTTAGAAGAGCTATATAAAAGGCGAGCTAATAATATATTCTGAAAAACAAATCATGATGTCATAAAAATCATGAATTGATAAAAATAAAAAAAAAAGCATTCAAGGCGCAAGATAGGCCAATGTAACAGACTACAAAAAAGTTCATGAATACGGTTTCAGATTACATATAGAAAGTAATCTTGAAGAAACTATCATATTTTGAATTTTGATGTAGTATAAAAGGATATTCATAATTATCTAAAATGGCTATTAAAATACTTCTCCCTTTTCTAACTCTGTATATGTGTGAGACCACATTTTCTTCATATACTTCAACCAAAATAACACATGACAACAGATTAAATCCAGGAGCAGACAGTGATAATTTGCTCACTATTGTTCAGATCTTTAAAAGATGTTCAAAAGTATAAAACAATTCCACTCCTACAACTAATTTTGGGGGAGAGGAATATAGTTATCCTGCATAAGAAAATGTTTATCTGTTATTTAAAAAATTAATATTTTAATATTTTTCAGTTTTAATTTCTAATATAGTAAATATAGGCAGATAAGACCCATAGAAGCTCTTTAGTGTCCTTAAAACTTTTAAGAGTACAAGGGGATTCTAAGACCCAAAGTTTGGGAATGATGGCCACAATAAGTGATATAGAAATTCTGTTTCATATATCTCTTTGAGATCTCTTCTTTTCTTGGCCCTGTGTGATCGATGAACACTCAGGAAGTTCTCTCAATAAATGCTGAGTCATCTCCACTTCCCTTCATTTACCGTCTCCAACTGCCCATTGTTGTAAGCCTGAAGGAGTAAATGGGTCTTGCTTTCACATCACTACCAGCTCTTTGGGTCTGAATCCTCATTCCCCATTGATAATGTGTCAGAGGTAATAGCTGCTATTATGACAATTTAAGAGAAAGAATCATGTAAGGATCAATAAGCAACAGGATTGAACTCACAAATATATCTACTTCTCTGCCGAGGGGTCCGTCTTGATAAAAAAAACTGAAATTGACTGGGGAGGCAGTGCTGTTTCCCTGTGGTTTGGAGTGTTTTACATTATAAAAGGTGAAACTTTAAGAAGATAAAAACAGAATATTTTAAGGCAACAAAAGTTATGACTTGTTCTCTCCATCTCTGAACCAAATACTTGTGGAAAAGATTATAATGAATAATTCCTTATCTTTAGGGGAAAAAATGTCTGATTTCTTTCTTTGCTTTGAAGCTTCTGACTATTTCTGGCTGTTTGCCCCCCACATTTTGATCTTTGGATAAGGATGCTGTTCCCTGGGCTCCTTTCCTTTTGAGGTCCACGAGGAATATCTGAAGGCTTTTACTGGAATTTTATATTTAACACTTGGCAGCTGAAAGATTTCAGAAAAAGTGAGCATCCATTCATATGTAAAGCTCTACAGTCCTCTGAAAGAAGACCCTCTTGACAGAAAGTAGAGTGGCGCTGGGGGCAGACAGTGATAGCTAAGGTCAGGACATGGAGCTCGCTCTGCCTCTCGACTCCCTCCTGGCTGTGGCATCACTGTTCTTCCAAGTGCCAGCGTCCTCTCAGTGGGCTGAGTCAAGGGAGGCATTAGACTGCTCTTTGGAATGGGTACAGTCCTCTCCTTGGAACTGAGTTGAGATGATGCCATTCTTTTCAGTTATAAATGCCGGCAATTTTGATTCCGTGTTATCAATCAGAGAACATTCTTTTCAAATCAAATCTAGCTTTTGCCAAATTTTGATTAGAAAAAGTCTTTCTCATTCTTTTCAAATAGTATTATTTTTAAATGCTTGCTTATTTCATATTGAATTAAAATCAAACTTAGCAGAAAATTTTTTTTTACGTTGTTCTTATTTGAATTTACTTGTCGTATCTCTTTAAAGGGATATAAAAGTATATATAATAATCTTCCAAAAATTCTTTTTCCCTGCTTGCTTCTTTGACAAAAAAGTGGCATGTTTATATCAATGTTATCTATTATTTTTGTAATTTTAAATGCATTTTTAAAACCTTTCAAAATGCAGTTTTAAAAATGCACTGAGGATTTTTAAAATCAATCCTTTAACAGCTGAAAAAAATTATGCACAATTATATATAAAATACATGAGTGCCCTCTCTTGTCCACTTCAAAGTAAAACAGTTTCAGTAATAAAAGAATTTACTCTCCGCAGTGGCAGGAAACAAAGTGAGCTGCCTCTAGTAACATAAATTATTTGTCTTCCTTCTTTGAAAATTTGATGTATAAATACATGAAATTTCATTAAGAAGGGAGGAATTTACTGAGAGAAAATGAATTTTAAAGGGAACACAACTTCTTTTATAAGATGTGAAAATGATAGCCTTCATAACATAACACTAAGCCTAGTTTTAATTATCTTTTTAATCTGGAGGATATGTTGAACTCCAGTAAACCTGGCTTTTAAAATGTGTTTTATTTTCATTTTGACTGAAACAATTACACTGTAAACAAGTTCTAACTTCCCAGAAAGCTAAATTTATAAACAATAATATTCCAATATTCACTTTTTTAAAAACAATTGAAAGAAAAGCAACAAATATACCTCTTGTTTGAAGCCAGTAATTTCTCATATGTCTTCTCAGTAATGGAAATGCACAAAAGGACATACTAAGGTACCATTTGTTTTGAAGAGCATTTACTTACCATTTCTTTAGCCCTATTATCTTCTTTAAGAGGTTACTGAACTGGACAAAATGTACATACGTCTTCGTGTTTGGTATAAAAGGCAAAATTGGAGTAGAGATTTCTGGTAGATCAGAGGAAGTTCAGTGAACACACTGTCATTCATGCTATACTCAGTAAGGATAATGAGGAATACTGCTGTGGTTTCAAGAATCTATGCCATTTCAGTTGCAGTTCCTCGAATGTTTTAAGTAGAAGAGCGCTGGACCCTGCATAGTTGCCTCCTAGAATCTCAAAGGAGATGGTTTTCACCATAAAGCCTTCACATCCTATGAAAAATGTTTCCTGAAGGCATGAAATGAAGTTATTATTTATTAGAGGGATTTTTCAAAAGAGCGGCACAGCTTTCTAAATCTAAGAATCTAGACCTCCCCTCCCCCAGCTTCCATCCCCCTCCTCACCAGGGTTTTACATTTTTGTCAAGTGTGCTGGTTGCCAAATGAAATATTTTAGTACAATTGTCACTGCAAGCTTTGTAATGACTTCCGCCAGTGATAGAAATACTGCTAAGAATCAGATGTTTCCACACTGTGTATAGAGAGTTCCTCAAAAGGTGGCTATAGCTGTTTGCAGAGTCTAGGATCATAGGTGAAAAAATAATCTGATGTTTATTTCCTTCTAAGATATGCTGTTAGTGATGTTATATGAATAATTTCAACATTCCATTTCACTAAAGAAGGTCTGCCAAGTATTATAAGAATGAGGTGACCAGTTAGTAGAAATGAACCTGATCATGTGCCTTTATTAGGAAAATCCACATAGGAAGTAGGGCTATCTTCACAACTACCCTGTAAAGCAGAACCTATTATCTCCATTTCTCCCAGTGGTTAAGTAACTTCATCAGTGGCAAATGGTTAAATGACTAGATAGTGCTACAATTTGAACTTAGGCATTCAGCTCCAGAATCTAGGCTATATCTTATTCTAGTCTTCTCACCACACTTATCTATATTTCAAGGCTCTGTTCATAAACTATGTCCTCTCTTTCTTGATTCTCTTAGCTGATCATAATCTCTCCCTTCCAGACTCTTGTAATACTATCTTTAGTCTTTCTCTAACACTGAGTTGCTACTTGTGTTTTTATTATTTATGTATTTATGTATTGTTTCTCAACCTAAACTATAAGTTCATCAGGGAAGTATTCATATACAACTCATTTTTGTAGGAAAGGACACTTATGAACTTGGTGGTAGTTCATGAAACAGCATTTTAAAGTTATTAGACTCACAACCTTTCATCAATGTATTTATCTGTTCTACTAATATTTATTAGTATCCAATGATATGGCAGACCTGTTTCTAGGGGGTTACTGTGAAAAACCAAACTCCAGACAAATTTTTATGATATAACTGAAAGATTAAATGTTATGAGATTTCTAATCACGAGTGTTCCATGAATGCACAATCTTATTACTAATGGTCAGTTATTAATAGAAAAGCAATTTGTTGATCTACTTTATACAATTATTGATGGAGTAACTCAGAGACTGTCTATTACACATGAGGAGCTTTCTGGGGAGCATTTTAGTATAAAATGTAGAGGCATTATAGACGGAAAAATGAAATAAATCATTTGTACAAGTGCAACGGACCAACAGTGCAAAGAATACAGCATTATCTGATGTTTGAATATGGGTAACCAGTTAGATTGAGTTTCAGATAATATTGGAGAAAACTGGCAGAAAGCACACCGAGACATGGAGTTCTTAAAAAAAAAAAAATGAACGAGGATCCAGTTCTGTTTCATTCATCCAGTAGATCAAATATCCTTCTCCATGGGTTCAACTTGACCGGGAAAGGTGACACTTATTTAACATCGTTACTTTCCAGGTTAATTTTTTTTTTTTTCCTGAAGGACTTTCTTTAAGGTGCTGTCCAGACAGGACCCTGTTTATCAGACAAAATTAAACTAAATAGCCTCAAGTTGTTTTGACTGCTGATAGATGAGGTTTGGAAATGACAGTCTGGAGTCACGAGAAACTGCAGTTACACTGAGTTGATTGTGATTGCCTGTGGTACACCACTTTGATTTCTTCTACTTGGTCCATCTCAATGGATAACTTCTAACAAATTTGCAAAAGAAATAAAATAATCTGACAGCTTGTAAGGATGGGAAAGGATATTGGTTCATTTCCCTAAAGACATATAGAAGGGCCATATATTATACAAAAAAGAAATACACTGCAATTCAACACAACTCTGCCAGAAAAGGCAGCCAAAATTTTTATATTGTTCCGGGAAGAAATGATCTTTCTGCAATTTCCATTTACTCCTTCCTTACCAAGCCCAGGACTTGACTTCATTCTTCTGGAGATGGAAATGGTGTTGCAACATTTTCAGGAAGTAAAGCTTTAAACTACAAAAAAATTTCATTGCAGGAATCTCAGCCTCCCTCCTTTTTCTCAGTGGAGATCCATCATTGTCTGCAGCTCCTCTGCTCTCAGTCTTGGCTTTCTGGTTACCTACATCATCTGTTTCTCTGTCTTATCTGACCCTTCACCACAAAACTGTGGTATTCTTTATAATAACATGTGGGCCAAAATGAGCTCACACTGATTAACATAGAGCATGTAATTCCATAGGAATTTTATTATAATTGAGCAATAATTCTTGTATACCTATTTTAAAAATTTATCCGGAATGCAAATTATAGTATTTTTCCAAGGCTCTTAATAACATTTTCTATATTTAGAAATTCTCTATTCTGGTGCTCTAAGCTAATTAGCTTAATAGTCTTAACAAGGATAAAAGAGGTAGAGCTTTTTTAACGTTATTTTTATTACAAATCTGGTTTTTGGGGTTTTTTATTTTGGCTACCAATGAATTCCTTCTGTGCCATCCAAGGGCGTACAAAATAATCAGAGTGAAATAAATAGAATAAATAGACAATTTGCTAAATACATATTTCTTCATCATTTTACCTTACCTCGAAGCTCTTTATATATTCATGTATAGGTACAATAAGCATTTAGTTCTCTTGTTCAATAGTTTACTGTGGATTATTGTCTTTTCCTGGATAGTTTGCTGAAGGGAAGGGCTAATCAGAGTAGGTCTCGGGGTAGAGAGATAACAAAGGAATTAATATTTATTTGTCCATAAATAAATAATAAAAAGTGCTTTACACATATCCTCTTGTCCGTGAACTGGTTAATATTGCCTCTTGTAAATGAACAAACTGAGTTTTCAAGAGGATAATGAACCCCAAAACACTGTTTTTAGTTTTTATCTGTTTAAATGCTACAATTCCAAACAATTATTTATGAAATAGAAACTTTCTTCTCTATTCTACCCTTTCAAGTCATCCTCCTCCCAAACACACACACATACATGCACAAAAAGACACACAGGTGAGCACACACACACTTACTAAATTGCATATCTATAACACAAAGCTCAGGAAAGCCTCCTTTCCTAAGATGGAAATACAATTAAGCATCCCAACTAGTAATCCTTAATAGCACAGTTTAGCTATCAATGTGATTAATCTGTTATTTGCACCTAAATGACAATTCTTCACCCACTAAGGCTGGGTGTTGTCCCTATTAATGCTCGCAGTTCCATCTAGCCATCCCTACCCATCTCACAGCACCAGTCTCTTGAATGAGTTGTCATAGCCATATTTGATGATGTCCCTAAAGATTTCAGTATGTAATAAGTCAATTAGAGCAGGCCTGGACTTGGGGAAATGACTCTGGTCACGCCCTGCTACACAGTATGAGTGCAGCTGCTGACAGAACAGGACGTTTGCTTTCTTTTCTTTGTTCATTGTTATTTTTCCTGCAATCCAATGAACTCTTTCTTTCCTAATTAGTTTTCTGCTCAGCAGTTTATCAACTTTGTCTTTTTCAAACTAAATAGATCAAACAACTCTAGATTGTTGTCAAGAGACAACAAAGTTAAATCATTTGGGGAGAGGGTAAAAATAGGTCTAACTGAATCTCCACTGTGCTTTGGGGAAAACTAAAATATGCTCCTTTTTCGTTCAATTGGCTGGCTGGCTTCATTCTTCCTTTCTAGCATGACAGTAAACTGCTTTTTTTTTTTTTTTTTTTTTTTTTTTTTTTTTTTTTTAATCAACAGTGTGGCAGTGTTTAGATAAAGCAGGGCAATCCTAGTCAGGCTTTTCTTCTCCTGGATGAAAACAAGAAAAACAGTATGTTTTGTCAGTATGAATTTTTCTCCACCAAGATAGTCCCCAGCTCAGTTCTACATAAATGTTATTAAATTCCACATTAAACAGACTGTGTGTGTGGGTACTGAGCCCAGAAGTGCCTGACAGCTAATGAATAAACATATACTTTATTTCTAACAAGGTTTTTAAAAAAGTATGGTGACTGAATACTTTTGGCAAAAAAAAAAGATATTTATTTTGTTTAAAAAATACATATGCTCACATGGAAACACAAGTAAACCAGGCAGAGTGTCACCACAATTGTTGAGTTTATAAATAAGTAAATCTCCCGTGATTTTGCCTAAAGTACGTCAAAGGGACTCAGCCCCATTCAGTTCAGAGAAAATATTGTTGCTACATTTCTAGCTCTAAGCCTACAGTCAGGATCCTGGTGTCATTTGTCTATCTCAGGCACTCTGCAGAGCACTTATCTCTTTTCCAAAATTCAAGAATTTGTCAACACAAAGTTCAAAGCACCTTTTCCAAAGTACAGCCAGCTTAACCCTAATTTGGAAAGAAAAATATGGTTTAAAAAATCTAATAAAGACAGTAGGTATACCAATATAGAGTTCAGAACATGTGTGTATGTATATGTGTAAGAATCTTAATTTTGCATTTGTGGGCTTACATTATTCTGCTATTTTATGAAACATATACATGTCTAGATGAAAGAGTTTGCCTTCTTTTGGCATCATGATGAAATGAAGAATTACTTATTACTTTTTTGTCTCATGATTATTAAATATATTATCCACATTTTTATACCTTATCTGAGACATCTGAGATCACTGACAGCTATAGAAGCTACTTAACTCTAAATACATAGCACAAAGTTTACACACTCAAATAGAGTATATGGAACTAATAAAACTAGAAAAGCAAATGTGATACAAAATGTATATACTATACATGGAATTTCAAAAACTAAGACCACTTTTAACTATACCACATTGCCTCCTGGTTTACCAAAGTAGCAGACACTACTTTGGCAACTACTACTTTTATAGATAGTTGAAAGTTGCATCACCCAGCAAAGACAATGAAGCATTTGAGAGCTGAATCCCTATAATGACGTGGACCTGCTCAGAATGAAGTCCAAGGCAGTCATGGTTGATGACTATTCTGTGGATAACTTCCTGGGCTCATCTTTGCATCATCACCTTGGCACTGGGACTGTGGTTAACAACTGGTCAGCTTGGGACTACAGCCTCTTGATGAACTCTGTGCCATAGAACAAAGCCATCATTCTAAGGAGTAGCTTAGTGTGTTATAATGAACTGAAAGTAGGCAGAAAGTAAAGGCAGAGAGATACAGGCACTCTGCTGGAAAGCAGGGTCATTAAAAATAATGAGCACTCTTTCACTTCCTTCTTTTTATTAACTTTCTGCAAAGGACAACCCGGCATTTTATTTTTTAGCACAGTCTCCACTTTTATAATATCTGTTAGCAGATGGCGAAAAGTTTTCCACAACATGTTCTATAATACTTAGAACCTCCCTGGAAAACACTCAGGGCCTTTTCCTTTCCTTTTTTTGCTCTGTACATCTTAGAAGAATTGGTTTTTGCAATAAGTGCCTCTAAGCTAAACAAAAATTCACCATCCCTCCCAACCTCTAAAATATACAAAGAAAGTATTTTAGAGGAGTTAGAAGCACAGAGCAAGGGCAAAGAAAAAGACTTTAAATGCTCATCCTAAAGTGTTATGTGTTCCAGAGTTCTCCCTCGAACTGCCCCTGCAGTACTAATTCATGTCTAGGAACCTGTAGGAATGATTTTGACGTTTAATCTTTGGCACCGTTTTGCTTTTCAGAATTCTGATAGGAGAAGAGTAGGCTTAATGAACCGGATGGTTGGTAAAAGGCCAGATTTTTAGTCTTGAAGAGATTTCTAGAATGAATTATGAAACTAACTGCTCTGAGTTAGTACTTTGTTCCCTTGGAGAACTGCTGCCTCTGTTCCAAATAGCAGAACTGAACTCTGATCTTTTTCCCTTGTAGTTAATAACCTAAGCCAAGTTTTTGATCAAAGGGAAGGAAGCATAACCGCGAAGAACTAGGAAAATTGTCAGCTTGATCAGAAGTCTCTGTAACCTGTGGATTAAAGGGGCCCAGGCTTCTACTAATCAGAGGGCAAGAGAGGAAGAAGATATCCAAGCACCTGTTATATGTCAGGCACATGTCAGCTCTTTATGCACATTATTGCACATAATCCTCACGCTAACTCCAAAATTTTGGCATTTTTATCCATGAGTGAGATATAGAAAGTTAGGATTAACTTATTTATTCCTTCATTCATTATTGCACAATATGTTCTAGGCTTGGTGCTAAACACTGAGGATACAATGATGAAGTAGACAAGTGCTTGCCTTCGCAGAGCCCACAGTTTCATGGGAATGAGAGTGCATAAGTATTTACAAGCCCAATGAGCACTACAGAAGGTCAGCTTCAGGTGCTTAAGCATGGATAGAAAATAGAGAGATTATTTACTCAACCATTTAGCACATGCTTACTGGAAGTCCATGGGGATTTGAGGTCTACTGCAAAATTTTAGCTTGAGAAACCAAGTGGTGTTCTTATGGAAATGTTCTAGATCTGTGTTAGTACATGGACATGTGGCTACTGAGCTTCATGTAACTGAGAGACTGAATTTTTCATTTTTACTTAAAATTTAATTTTAATAGTGACATAGGGTTAGTAGCTACTATATTTGCAGCAGAGTTTGGTCCTTTGGGGCCAAACTATTCTGAAACATACTCCTACTATTACTTTTGGAGACATTTGGGTATGAATCAGTCTAGGCAGCTTAAAGAAATTTGTTTCTCTAGAGTCATACTGAGACTCTACTAATCTATAGGAGTCTTATATTTCTCAATTGGCTCTAAGGAAGATATAGATAGATTTAAGAAGCCAAGTCTAATCTAGGACCCAATTAGATTCAACTCCAAACAGACCTGGATTAATTCTTAAACCAAACTATTCTACTGAGGTTAGTCAATCTAGTCATAATCTAGCACTGGACCATTTCAGACAAGAGCAGAATTCCAAGTTTTCCAGCAACCACTCACATACGGTGGGTCCCAAGACCTGTCATGGTCTGTTAGAGTAAGAAGTTTGAGGGCAGATTAACCTTTGGTTATCTCAGTTATCTATAGGAAAAGAGGATTCAAATTCTCGTCTCCCAGGGTTAGAGCGGTGACTATAGGAAACATCACACACACACACACACCAGGCACATACACACAGATGCCTTTAGATGTTGGTGTCTGTGTCAGACTTGGTGAAATGAAGCAAGAGAGGGTGACTTAAGCCTAAATAGACATGAAACTGAAATTACTTTAGGTCCTTTTGCCAAAGCACCTAACTTATTAACTGAGTTTATTTTAAACAAGAAAATTCTATCAAGTAATAAAAAAAGTTAGTCCTGTCAGATAGTTAATTATTCATGATAAAATTTACTACATTGTTGTTGGCTTAAGTTCCTATATTTTGTAGGGTTCTTGGCCTCAGAGATATACTCTTTCAGCTCCAGACTGCTTTTTTTTTTTTTTTTTTTATAAATTCTATATAGTGAGACGCACTTCATATTTCCTCTTAGATATGCTTTGGCTCTTTCTCCCTGCTTTGGATCTACTGGATGCTACCTCCTTAGCCAGCCACTTAACCTCACATCTCCTAACTATAAGATGATACACAATATTTCTGATGTAACTGCATTGTATTACTCACTCAAGCCATTACTGACAGACTCCTGCCTCCAGGCCTATCATGGGATCTGGCAGCCATATCAGGAAGCAACAGGAATTAGACTCACAATTATCTCTTGCTTTATTCTTGAGGAAAGGAATCAGACCATTAAAAATATGATACATATGGTATTTTAGTATGCTAGCTAGTTGCCAATTATCCTCTCAAAAATTGGTCTTATGCAAGCGCTCTTCAAAAGAAAATTGGCTTGGGGCATGACTGACCTCAGATCATTTCATGATATAATAGTAATAAAAGCTTTCATTTATTGAAAGCCAATAATGCGCTAAAATATTTATCACACACACACCATTATTATATTCAGTTTTAACAACAACCAGTAAAAGAGAAGAAACAATTCCTGCTTTTCAAGTGAAGAAACATAGCCTCTATGAGCCTAAACAGCTACTGGAAGATCATATGGTTTGGAAGTCACAAACTCACCTAACTGTGTTATTTCCAGTTCTCCATTTTCTCTTCCTGTAAGCAAGGTCCCTGGGGAAGAGAGCTAGGGGGGAAATACAGTGGAGCAAGGTAGGAAATAATGCCAAGTGTTCTAACTCTCACTTTATCATGTTAGTAGAAAGTGATAAAATGTTTGCCTTTTGATATATGTTTCTTACCTTTATCTAGCACAATACTAAGCCGAAGTAAGTGTTTATTTAATAAAATAAACTTTTAAAAATCTGTTCCTAAACTATTCACTTGAAATATATTTTTGAGTGTGTATCATACGCAAACATTGTCTTAAATACTGGAATACTGAGGAGAACAAGAAAGAAAAGGTCCCTGCCTATGAGGGCTCATGTTCTAGCCCAGCAAAGTAAAAAGTAAGCACAGCAATGAACAATATAATTCCAGGTGGTGCTGAGGGATATAAAAAAAATAGAGTACACTGATGTGATCTGATGCTCTGGAGTAGGGGTCCCCAATGCCTGGGCCATGGACTGGTAGTGGTGCGTAGCTTATTAGGAACCAGGCTACACAGTAAGAGGTGAGCGCCAGTGAGTGAGCGAAGCTTCGACTATATTTGCAGCTGCTCCCCAGAGCTAGCATCACCCCCTCAGCTCCACCTCAGATCGTCGGGTATCAGATTCTCACAGGAGCACCAGTCTCTGGTGCCAAAGACGCTCTAGAGTGGTCCCCAACACTAGAAGGGCAGGAACACAAATTTAGACTGGCTTTTTAATCTGAGATGAGTGCCGACAAGAAACCATCAAGATTTATGAGGAGAGTGTGTCAAGCAAAGGGAACACCATATTGCATGAGCAGTATAGAAAGGGAGGAATCAAAGATTTATCTTGAAGTTCGGTTTTTACTATTTACTGAGATTGGAAGACCGGGAAGAAGCAAATTTTGTGAAGGGAAATCAAGAGTTATATTTAACTTCCAAAAGGCATTTCTATAATGCTCACTATTACCAGGTAGACTCAAAATAAACTATCTTAATTCTGGTGAATTTGTATGAAGATTTTATACATTTAGTGAACCCACCAAATATTTCCATTTTGAAACAAAGAATACAAGAAATGTTTATAATTTTTCTTTTAAAATTAGCTTTATTTTACCAATTTTAATAAAGAAAAATAGTAATCTTTTGGAAATATCATTTCTACTTTTTCAGATTCTCTAGAATATTTTTTAAAAATTACTCAATTGTGTTCCTAAACTTATTTTTAAAAGAAAGTTTGTGTTCAATCAAAATTCAGTTTTCTGTTGGATGTACTCAAAAAAAGTAGATAAAAAGTTATAACAAAAAACCTTTTTTTTTTTTTTTCCCCCATGAGCTTACGTTCCTTGGGGAAGATTATGAATTAGTAAAATTTTTCATTCAAAAATACAATAATTTATAAAGTCAGTTCTGGAAGAAACAACATCATAGGTACATTATTACAATCCAATAATTGCTACAAAGGTGGCAAGAAAGAATTATCCTTCCTTTGTCAGAGTGGATTGGAGTAAATCTCTTAACCCACCCTTGGAAGAAAAAAGGTTCCTTTAGTAAGCAAATTTTAGGGTTGTGGGAAGGGAATTCTGGGCCAACACAGGCACAAAAACTTGGATTTTTTGAAAACATAATCTGCCACTTGACTGGACAACTTAATCTTCTCCAGGTAAATGAATCGTAAGAGAAAAAAAAAATTGAAAGCCTTGGCATCTGATCCCCCTTGATGTTTTGTGTCTATCAAAGCACCTTCACTCTCCTAGTTTTAGGACCACTTCAGAACATCCGAATATAGCAGAGTTTTAAAGGGGCATTGACTTTTTAGGTCATTATTTGTTACCTTAAAACTATTCCAAAAAAATTATTTGACATTTATGAACTTAATTATCTAAATATTTAGAGAGATATTCATTTGTTTGTCAGAGTTCTGATATTTGTATAGACAGGATAACTGGCAATTGATAGATTTTTATTCTTTAATTAGTTTAGTATTATTTAATACTATCCTCTCAAGGTATATCATTTTATATAAATTTGCTTTGCTATTGTAACTTTTTCTGTACTTGGAGATTATTTTAGCACATTTAGATACAAATTTAATTGAATATAAAGTCTATCTTAACTAGTTTCTTAACCTAGTTTTTTAATCTCTGTAAGTTACTAGGCATACTGATTTCACTTAAAGATAATTAAAAAATCTAAATAATTTAAAATGTGAAGTCTGTATAACTTGGTCAATTTCTGTTGACCAGTAATTATAATAATTAAAAATATGTATTAGTTAATGACAGTGGCCTAGGTAAATTCTAATTTCCCTCCTATATTTAGATTTAGATGCTAGCCATTGTTTATAGAGTTTAATGAGTTCTCCTTATTATCCTAATTGTGAAAGCAGTAGAGTATGAAAATTACTAGAAAAATTTCCTACTGATAAACTATGTAAATAAAACATCAAGTGGGTGGATATATTCTTCTATGTCATTGATCAATTCATTAAACTCCTAAAATGCAAGCTGACATGGCTGACTCCACCTTTCAAGCCTCCAAAGAATCATTTACGTTGTCAATAATGTAGCCAAGATAACGAATGCATATTCTTTATATTTCCTTTCAAAAGCCTGGAGGCTTTTAGTTATCCTTGCAAAGATCCCAGGTTATAGCCTATCTATAATACTATTTATAATAATATCATTAGAATTCCAAAGCAAAACCTGGGGTTGTTGAATGGCTCAGTATGCAATGCAATAATAGATGAGTTTTCCAGACTACAGTTCTAAGGAAGAAAACCTGTTGGAAAAGAAAAGAAGGGAAGGATTTCAAGTATTGTTTGTTTTCTTTTTTAACTTGGCTTTTCTGCACTCCTTTTTCTAAGATGCCGTTTGTACATACAAATCACTTGAGTTTATTTTTAAAACCCACACAGAGAGATATTGTTTTGTTGTGGTTACATCCTAGTCAGTAGAAGCTCAAAGCTTCCCATTGTGAGAGGAAATGAAGGCTGGCTGGGTCTTTAAGAGGCCTCTATATACACGTGGCTCCTTTCATCTCAGGCTTGTAATTGCTGTGATTCAGCCTCAAGCTTATTTCCAAAGGTAGCCTACTGAGAAAATCCTCTAGTATCTAAATCAAGATACATTAAAGAAGGTTGGTGCCACGAATGAAGCAAAGTTTGCATTTATATTAACAAGCAAAAGGACAAAGTCATTTTCTTTCCTCTTCTGAAGCTCTTTTAGTTATACCAATATGCTTTATTGCTGATGTCATTTTAAAAGTAGGAGATCCAAGACACTTTGATAAAATGCAACAAAACATCAATACAGATCAGATCCCAAGGATTCCAAATGCTTTTTTTTCTTTTAAAGTACATATACCTATAGAATGTTGTATTGTCTAATCATGTGGCAGATTATGTTCCTTCAACAGTTCTGTTTGGATGCCTGTGTTGGCGCAGAATGCTCTTCCCAAGGTTCTAATATTTGCCTGCTAAAGACATGCTTTTTCTTCTAATACAGGACTAAGTCTCCTCAAATTTGATTCCCTTCTCCCAAAGAACAGAGGATTGTCTTCCTTCTTACAACCTTTGAAACATTGTTCTAGTATAGTGTTACTGTTTAGCAACCTGGCCTTCAGCTTTGGTTAGACTGTGAATTCCATGAGGGCAGAGACATTCTTGTTATGTCTGCATCCTTTGTGCACAGTATATGGTAGACCTGAATCAGTATCTGATGGATTGAGGAGTCGTAGTCTAAGCATGTATTCAAATTTAAGTTCAGAAAATGAGTTACTGTATTACTGGCTCTAATATCTTCTAATGACACATTTTCTGCACTTAGCACTATCAGGTGAGTACAAACTTGTCTACTCTGAATAGGGAATTTAACCACTTCAGAAGTGTAGATGTTTCTCAGAAAGAAAAGAGGAAAATAATAACTAAAAAAAGTGGACTGGGAAAGGCGGGAGGAAATAATGTTATTAAACAAAATACAGTAATGTGAAAAATTTTAATAAACTCACTATAAACTATCATTTTTAGAATATTTTGTGAGGATAACAGATTTCTCCATTTACCTTTATCCCTCCATTCACTGAATCTGCAAATTGCCTAGAAAACAATTAAAATCTTTGGGTTATCTGAGAGAGATTATTTTGTCTTTCTTTATAGAAACATATTTTAAACACCTATATGGGAGATTGCTACCCTTGCATGATGGTCTCTCTGTTCCTATAACTTCATATAATTAAACATATTTAACAACTGAAAAAAATAATGTAGAAATGAACTGAAAATTAAAAAAAAAATTTTAATCTTTCTTACTTTATGGATAAACTAGGATGTAGATAACAGAATTGCTTATCAAGTGATATCAGTTATAGTGCCCATAGTTCATCAAAATATTCTAATAATTTCAAATCATTTGTTAAATTTTGGGAATTATTGGTATACTCTATTGTTTGATGCTATCGTTATTAGTTAAAAGATGCCCCATCAGAATTACAATTGGACATAGGAAACCTGATTTCTCCCCATTAAATTGATAGCATTAGGTTTACGCTGGTACTTTGTGGCTGCCAATGAGAGGATGGGCAGGCTGATCTAGATCCAGACAGACTGCACTTCTACTGCACCAGCATCACTATCATTGGCCTGTGTGAATGCTGAGCCACTCCAGGGCAGGTGATGGGCACTGCAGATTCTCAGTCACTGTTCATTTCAGTCTATTCTGTAGCTGTCCCCCCACTCCCAGGCCCCATGTTGCAACTCATAAAATAAGATATGAGTTTAGTAATTTAAATCATTTACCATCTAGGATGGAAGCCTTATATTTCAATGTTTTAATGGCCAATATTTGTAGTGGTGCTTGCCAGCTAAATATTAGCCCTGATTAGAATATTCTAGTCTTTATAAATCACCAGACTAGACAATGAAAGTCTAATCTCTTAAATTAGCCAGTCATTTAGAGCCTACATCATAATTTCTGGAAACTTGGCTTTGACACTCACGAACATGAAATGAGAAGACAAAATAGACAACTACTTATACTGTCTAATTTTCATGAATTGAATAAAAATCATCACTTAGTACAAATTGAGCACTAGGTATATTTTATCTCATTCAATCCTTGTATAGATTCTGTTTTAAGTATTATCATCATTATAAGTGGGAAAGCTCAATCAGAGAGAAGTTATCCAAATTGTCTAAGCACCAGTACTTTGAAAGTGGAAAAGACAATTCAAACCCTCTAATATGTCTTCAGAGTCTGTACTTTTAACCATCACGCTATATTATCTTTCTATTAAGTAAATAATTGATATATTTTCTCTAAATGACCAGTCTCATGGAGTGAAATGAATAGAACTTTGGTTTTAATTCTGGTTTCATCACTTGCTAGCTGAACCTTTAGCAAAATGATTTTACCATTGTACACTTCAATTTTCTCACCTTTAAATTGGAAAACGTAAACCCTTCATTGAAACAGTTGTTATAACAATTAAGTACTGGAACATGGCAAGTCTTTGAGAAACATCAACTGTGCACTTTATGCCTCTCATCAGCACTATGAGGGTAACGGCCATATCTGGTTGACTGCCATAATTAGAGTGATGATCATACCCACTAATGCCTACATATATAACCCTCATAATGTAGCAGGCATGTTATCGATATTTTACTTACATGAATTCATTCGATTTTCTCAAATACCTTCAATACATATGTGATTGGTACTATTATTATACCCATTATGTAGGTGAAGAAAGAGGAGACAGAAAATCAGGTTACTTGCTCCAGGTCACCCACAGAGAGCAAGTGGTCAAGCCTGGGTTTTCACAGAGGCAGCCTAGCTCCAGAATTTGTGCTCTTAGCCACTGTATTCATTCTTACCATTTAGGAGGGGTTCAATAAGTATCTGTAGAGGAATGTATAATTCCTGAAATTTCACAGTTATTATCTTTCGTTAGCTTTAAACTTTCTAATCGCTAGGAAATATGAAACCTAATGGTAGACTGCTATAATTTTTAACTTGAACTTTTATGAATTTGTTTATTGATCCTCTAAGGATAATATATTTGATAGGAGAAAGAAAATTACAAACAACAAAAATGACTAAGGAAAAGACCCAGTTAAGAAGCCACATGAAACATGAGACTCCAAATTTGGATTCCAATCCCATTAGCCTCCTGCGACTTTAACATTTATTACATATTAAGGCTCACATACAGTCTGTTTAATTAAAAAAAAATTATATACTCTTCTTTCTAAAATCGGAGGAAATGGCCAAAATAGTATTTTTTACTAGATATTTACAAAAGTTTTCAGCAAATGGATAAAATAAAGCACAAAGCAGAAAATAATTCAGTTGTGATTCATCTTTTGGTCTAGATTGTCTCAAGGATGCATCAGATATAATCAATAATTAAAAAATAACTTATGTGACTCAGAAAAAATCATCTTTGATTAAAAAAAACACTTTTGAATACTTCATCTCAGGTGTCTTCCAATTTACTGTCAGCTTAGAATTTGTTCATATATCATCGTACAAGTAGGCCATCTGAAAGCTGTTAGACACAAATACGAATAAACATTTCTTAAAAATAAAAATTAATGTTTAGTACTATTGTTTAATCTCCATTACTTCTTCTGAGGGCTTACACGAAAATATTCAAGGCAAACTTCTAAATATCTCCAATGATTTTTAAGAGATAAATCTTCCTTGGTGAGATTTATTTTCTCTCTTTTATTGATATTACCAGTGAAATAATTCCATGCAATGAATTCATTACTATATTTTCTCAAATTTACTGTATGGGGAAACTATACACTTGGCAAATAGAAATAGGTTTAACTATATTATCCTGTATGGTGATCAAAATTTCCTTGAGACTTAAGAGGTTGTCTAAAGACCAAAGTCATATCTATAGTAATTTCTGAAGGTAAGGGTCTTCTAAAGCCATCTCAATCCAATGCCTGAAGTATTAACTGCTACATTTACAGCCAAACATCAGTCTATCCAAAAAGTGTTCTGTGGAAAAGGGAGGATCTGAAGACTGCCAAGCCTTAATATCCTAATAACTTGAAAGTTAGCATACATCGATTTTTAAAGCAAAAGTTTTTAAGGAGAGATGTAGGAAGTGTTGCTTCTTTAGGTCTCATTTTGAACTCCTGGGTAAAGACTGTCATCTTAAACTTTGTTTTATAGTTCACAAATGAGAACCCAAGTACAACCTATTTCGAGCACCAGAAATGCTCTCAAGTGAGAAATTCAGAATTTTTCAAGGGAGACCATAAATCATACAATGGTATGATCATGGGTTCTGGAGTCAGACAGTTTTGGGATAAGTCCTGCCTCCATCTTTCCCAAATCTCTTCTTGTGTCCTTGTCTTCTTGTAAGATTAAATGAAGGAACACACATAAAGTGCTTAGCACAGTCCCTAGCCAAAAAATCTGCCCCCAAATCTTCCATTTGCCAGCTGCCCGATATTGGGTAATGATTTACTTTGCTATGCCTCAACTTTAATTCTTATGTAAAAATAAAAACATAATACAAATTTTGAGGATTTGTTATGGGCATTAGGAAACATGCAAAATTTCTGATATTTAGAAAGCACAATAAATGGTAATTGTAATTAGCATTAAGTCTCAGTTCTGCAACATATGTGTGCATATAATGTATTATCTTTAAATTTTACTCTATAACTTTTTAAAAGCTGTTGGCAAGGCTAAAATGCAGCAGGGATAAATAACTTAATTTGTACCTCTATAATGTTGACATGTATTTGAATGAGGGAAATAAAATAAATCCCATAATTTCAGTTTAAATTAGTTCAGATGCAATCAAACTACAGTCTCAGACTAGGAGCTGGTTTTGAAGGTCAGCCATCCAATGATTTCTTTAATAGTATCCTCAGAAATTATACATTATAGAAGAGGCATAAACTCCTTCGTTGGGGTTCTGAGTTAGTCGAGCAGAGCACTTTATGATTTGAAAAATAATTTTTATACTTGCATATTCTGAATGTTCCCTTTGACCCTTTTGATTTTTTTCCCCTTACTTTTGTCCCTTTGAGCTTTGGTCAAATTCACAATGATTCATGTTGTTATCCCAGTAAAGGAGGATTTCTTAAAGTCATGTCTTTCTTCTCTTGGTATTACTACTATTCAACACAATACTGTTTGGCAATGAGCAGCATCTGATCATGAGAAACGGTTTTTAAAAGCCTGCTATTTTGTTAAAGACTACAGAAAAAATATTAAAATTTTGATGGAAAAATAAAAAGCATAGCTATGTCCTCCCCAAACTTAAGCAAACAAAACATATATACAAACTGCAAGCTGGTATGGTTTCATTATCAATCCCTGTGTAGAAATAAGGTGGCCACAGCAGATTCAGATCCTTCATGGCCATCCCATAAGAGTGTACCCAATGCACAAAGTCCCTATATCCATTAGGATCAGGGCTTCATTGAGTCACATGCTCATTCCTGAACTTGTGCTAGAGGGAAGGACTTTGCTCATTGTTTTAGCCCTAGGTGACAACTCCATTCTTAACTGGGTGATTGGGTCCATCAAACCACATGGTTGGAGAGTAGGAAAGAATTAGATCCCTGTGCCAAAACCAGGGATGACTGCCAGGCAAGGAAAAAGGGCCCCAGAATGCCCAACAACCAATGTCTATCATTGGGCATTCATACTATTTACAAAGTCAATTCGAACTTCTTTCCTGTGACTAGATGGTCAATTTCTGAATGCAGGGTTCCCATCGTAGTCCTTGACATGCAAGAAGCATTCAAACAGTGCTTTTGCTGGTTTTGTTCCTCTTTGTTTTCTTCTCAACACAGCAGCCAAAGTGGTCTTTTAAGGGTTTACATTAGACTATATCAATCTCAGTGTCTTTCTAGTTCATGCCAAATAAAAGTCAAACATTGAAAATGACCCAAAGAGCCCTTCGCAATCTGGTATCCCCATTACCTCTACGTCCTCATACCCTACTATCTCTCTATCCTGTGCTCTGCTCCATCCAGGCTCACTTCCTCACTGTTCCTCCAAAATGCCAGGCCTGCTTCTGGTGCCCCTCTGCCTGGGGCACTCTTCTCTCAGACAGGCAAGAGGCTTACCCCTTTTTTCCCTCAGGTATTTATTCAAATTTTCTCCAGTAAATGCTTCCCTGGCCAGCCTATCTGTAAGCTCCTGTACCCTCTTCTCTCCTTAGCCTTTACCACTATCTAAAATATCTATGTTATTTATCCTTTTTTATTTTTCGTTCTGTTTCAATCACTAAACTATATACACTATTAGATCAGGGGTTTTGGATGTTTTACTCGATGAGTACACCTAGCACCAGAATAATGTCCAGCACAAATGGATGCTCAATAAATTTTACTAAATGAATGGATGATGTTCCACTTCTTTCAGTCATCCTTCAGGCCTTAGTGTAAAATGTTTTCCAGTGCTCCCTGCCATGGGGAAAGTAAGGTAGTCCTATTCTGTATTTCAATAGCACTTTGAGCCTCATTACATAGTTGCTGTTAACCTCACTCACTCTTATTTCCCCTCTGCCTAGCACAGATGATACGCTCAAAAAATAAGTAAATGAAGTTAAGTGAATGATCAATGTCCTGATGTGACACAGTGAATGATCAAGAAAGATTTCAGGAAATCTTACATTGTACCAAATTATCACTCAGTCAAAAGAGAAAAATAGGCCCATATGTAATCATATTTAGTTATGTAATTTTTTTCTGGCTATAACATCATGTCACTCTGATGAGCCTTTTCCAAATTAAACAAAAGATTAAAAATTTCTTTAGCCATTCATGTTTTCTATTTTTCTTTCAATGCTCTCCCCCAACACACACACACACACACAATCTGAGACAGTTTATCATCCAATACAGTGTATTACAGCAATATTTTCATTAACATGAACATATTAACAGAAATTACAAGACTTCTAAGTATCTATTTCTTTCATGGTGTAGAATAAGAGACAGAAGCCTGATATAACACAGGAGAGGGTGAGAGGGAAGAGGGAAAGAATCCCAGAGGCGATGTAGCTACACAGACCCCCGGGGCCCCACTTGGCCCACTATACCCTGCTGGCATCCGGCATGACTCAGTGTGAAGCCCCCTTAGAGGACTTGGCTAACGTTACTTCCTGACCCAGTCAGACTTGGCTCAACGAGCGGAATAGGCCAGAGCCTGCTGAAGAGCCCATTAGCAGATTCAACAGTCAGGAACCAGGGGAAAGGAAAGAGGAAATAAGGCAAGAACTGAAACCTGTTAAAAAAACATTAATTCCACTTAAGTGTCATTCTTTATCAACAAAGCTTATTTGAAGTCTTGGGAAAGATTTGAAATTCTCAAAAGGATTTTCTGTACTAAACACTCTCATACCCCATATAAAATCGAGTAATGTTAAATTCCTAACAATTATGAATCCAAAGATGTTAAAACATCAAAACCTCCCCCCAAAACCATTAAAACATGAAAGTCCGAAGTGATTGGACATTAACAGTCTAGTCTACCAAGACTATATGGGTGATTCAAAGATATTGTTTGTTTGTTTGGATATTTGACTTAATTTGTAGAGGAAAAATATATTTATAAATGTGAAAGAAATTGGGACAAAAGCCAGATACACATGGAATCACACTGAGAAACACAGGTAAGTAGTTCAGAATATCAGCTTCCAATACCATTTTTAAAAGTTTCTAAGTAATTATTGATTTTTTAAAAATTATAATACTACGTGCTTAGAGTATTATAAATTTTTTATAATTAATAATAATAATAATAATAATAATAATAATAATAATACAACTGATACTGAGTGCTTACTATATGCCAAACAAGAAATTTTAAAAGGTTTTAGATATTCAATTTAATCCTCATGACGGTTTTATAATGTGGGTATATTACTACTGGTCTTATTTATACAGGCGAACAAGTGGAAGTACGGAGAATTTAAGTAGCTCTCATACAGTTTGTCACTTGCAGAGCCATTATCTAAATCTACCCTGTTTGGCTGTTGAGACCACATTAGATATCTCGCTGTACTTCTCCTCAGGGAATAATAGCCATTTTTAGCAATCACTGGGTCCTTCGAGTCTGAAGACTAAGTAATTCCTGGGTTGGAAGGTGAGAATTCTGCTTAGACTTTTAAGGCATATTCCTCATTCTTTAAAAAGAGCTAAATCTTGGTAAGTTGCTGCATGCTGGAAGTACATTGGAACATCTGTTTCCCTCCTAAATTTCCATTCTCTGATGACTTGTTACTCTTAGTCATTCTTGGCCTTGGCTCTTAATCATACTTCAGACTGTGACCTGTGTTCTATTCTGCTTTTGGATCCTCTTATCCTATAAGAAAAATGATTTTGCTTTACATTTCTAACATGGCTTATCTCAGAACAAATTTAGGATTTGCTTTTATGGTACAAACTGAGGGTTGGCCCTGATATTTATTTCATACTGTTCTGTTCTGCAGCTGGGATAAAACAGTTTGGAGGCCTAGAATCAATTTGAATATTGACAATTCTATAAACAAGTACACCACCTGCTAGAGCGTATAATGTCTTGAAGACACATTTTTCCCCATGGGCCATGACCAAGATTGCTTATCTTTAGAAAAATTCCAAGTGAAGACTTCTCAAAATGATTAAATGCATCCTTAGGCTCTTCACAAATCTTTTTAAAAAGTTATAATTTTGCACCAGGTATTTGCAACACACAATTTGGCAAATGTTATCCTTTGTTTATTTAAACTTAGCTGAATTGTAGGCTGGAGATTTATTCAGGTGCTACTGCCGTATATCATCCTAAACCAGCCATGGAATTGTTGGAGGAGATTAAGTAACTACCATTGTCAGACTTTTTTGTGTCTCAGCCATGATTTCATGAGTAGCATCATGAGTTACTAAAGGGAGGACAGGATTCTCATTCATTGGTCTCTATCCAGATTTAGCTAAAAGCTTGAAAGATAATTATGATTTCGCTTTTGGAATTAATTCAACAAATGCTAGTTAAGTATAAATTATGCACTAGGTGTGGTAAGCTACAGTGATATAAGAACAAGTAATCATCATCATTATCGTTAATATTTTTTACCTCTTTCTATGCTTAGCTCTGTGCCAAGCACTAGAGATTTATTTATTTCATTTGATCCTCACAATAGGATAATTACATTATGAATATCCTATCATCTCATTTTATAATGAGGAAACTGAAGCACAGTAAATTGTTCAAAGTCACTCAGCTAATATCTGCAGTAGTTGGATTCAAATTCTGACTTCTGTATAAATTCAGGGTCCTCATTTTGACAGCTTTTTGCACACACACACATTTATAAAATAGGGATAAGATCAATGTGCAAATAATTTTAGTACTGTTTATACTTAGTCTTAACCCAAGAATTTAAAAAATCCCTCTTCTCATAGGTATTCTTCAGCTACATCAGTGCGGGTGGGCTGAGAGGGTTGTGCTCTATAATATTCAGAGTTCAGCCAAGCTAGAGTGGTATCTCCATATTGAGCAATATTAAAAACATTCCTCCTAGGTTGTTATAAAGCAGCAGAACTAATAGGAAACATCCATGACATGTGACCTTGAATTTTCTATGATAACTTCTGATGACTAGAGCCACAAAGTAAAAGAAACAATGGCTGTTGTTTGTTTGCTTGTTTGCCGTTGTAAATGCTGAAGTTAGAGTCACATATTACTTCTCCCATCACTGTTTTAGCATTAGTGGTTCACAGTAGAGTGCCATCTTAATTTTAAAAGTTTTATCTAAGACACAGGTGACTGTGAGCTACCAGGCACTAATGTCCTTCATTAATAATGTTTTTATTCCTTTTCAGTTATTGGAGCTGTTGGCTAGTATGAGTAAAAAAAGAATGTGGAGAGGGTTCTGTAATAAAATTGACAAGCCCAGTAACAGAAAGTAGCCTCACAGGGTGATCTGATCATAAATTCCTAACTGGACAGGTCATGGTGAGAAGTCACGACCCAGGAATATAACTTATCAGTAAAAAATTTATCTTTGCCCCAAGCAAGCCCTGTTGTCTGTTTCTGTACAGACCTTGGAAATGCCAGAGTAATCCTCTTCTTCAGACCCCCTGAAGGTGTAACCACCCTCAAGGAAGCTTCTGAGATCTTGCTTCCCAGCATTGTCATCAGTTTGGTTCAAATAAATTCAATTTAACTTATAAAAATTCTCAGCGGGTTTCGATATTTTTATGTCAACACTAGGTAGTTAAAAGCTAGAATCCTGTCTGGATAATAAAGCCTTGTTGGCTGTGCTAAAAAGTTTAGACTTTCTAATTTATAACCATCTCAAATGCTCGAAGCCCTTACGTGGCTTCTTCCCAACTCGTAGCCACACACTTATACTAACGTTTGAGAAAGACGCTCTCCTTGATTAAACTTGACCAAAGACTCAGGCTCCTGTGAGTCTTTTCTGACTAGGCCTCACCTTGGGCTCTGTCCTTGGCCTGCTGTTCAGTTTTAGCAAGAATTCTCTGAGTCAGTGTAATGAAAATCCTCCATTCTTCCTGTCTTATCACTCTGGCCTACTATTAGCAAAAACCATGTCAGGCCCGGTTAGCCAGAATTCCATTGGCCTTGACATTTCCTCATCGTGATTTTCCATCCACTCACCCCACCCTGCTCCTTGACCATAAATCTCCACTTGTCTTCTTTGTATTCAGAGCTGAATCCCATCTTGCTCCCCTACTGCAACCCCCACTGTGATGGTTCTTCTTGAAAAAATTTCTTACCATTTTTAACAAGCATCCTGAAAATTTTTCCTTTAACACTTTTTAATGACTTTTTTTCTGTTTCATTAAAAGCATCTTTTGGAATCAACAGATATTTGTGAGTTTTTGATTAATCATAACAGAATATACCGTGTGTTTCTGCAGAATTTTAACTTCAACTCATTACTCTTTCGAGTATTTACAAAAAACTAACAAATAAATTGACTTAAAAATACTGATTTGGTAGAATTACAGATGCTCCTTGATTTACAATGGGGTTATGTCCTGATAAACCCATCATAAGTCAAAGTTATCACAAGTAGAAAATGCCTTTAATACTACACTGTAGAATATTGGCTGTTTACCCTTGCGATCCTGCAGCTGATTGCTAGCGGCAGGTCACTGCCGTAGCCCACTGCCCAGCATCATGAGAATCTTACTACCTATCACTAGCCCAAGAAAAAATCAAAATTCAAAATTAGAAGTATAGTTTCTACTGAATGTGTATCACTTTTGCACCATTGTAAAGCTGAAAAATTGTATGTTGAATGACCATAAGTTAGGGACTATTTGTAAAGTGTGCAAAGCTGCTTAGACATTTTATAAATATGTGGCCTGAAACCTCTCAAGTCCTAGAATATGGCTTGCAAATGAACTCATAATGACTATCAGTTTTCTTCGATAGAGAAATAATATTCAGTAGTATAAAAAATATTTGTCTCTAAATAAATCAATTAAAATCAAGTAAAAGAGCTGAGCAGGCTTAGTTTTAAAAAAAAGAAACAAGAAACAAGTGATCAGTAATCATTTGGATTCAGAACAAATTGTAAGCGTAAACTATTTTTCTTAAGCATAATGTCACGGTTGGAGGAAAGTAGTTTAAAATCTTTTGAATATAAAAAATTTTTACATATTAAAAAAGTTTAGAAAGCTGTATGTCACTCTAGAAAGTGAGATTAACTATGCTTAAATGAAAAAGTACTATTTCTTGTTACTCGATTTTCATGTTTTCTGTTTTTCTCAGTTTGATAGGTTATAACCAGGTGGACCAGACCCAGAGAATGTAGACCGGTTGACCTGTTAACATTCTACCCTCCAGCCTTAATTTTATCATTCTGATCATTCATACAAGGGTCCTAAGCCACATTAAAATTATTACCTGGGAGGCATTTCTAACTGCTAATAAGATAAACAGGATGTGTTAGTTGTAATTCAAAAATGCTTTCATAACTTAACTAGGATTTCTGGCAGTTTACCAAACTTTTTTTAAACTTCCATCCTCCTCACTCTCCTCTTTTTTTCAACAACCTCAGATAGGAGCAAATTCACTCTATATAAACTCTCTCTAAACTCTACCTTTAATGCTGGCAAAAGTTGAACAGACATCTCTCACAAGGATAATTTTTTATGGGTGAGTCCAACTTTCACTATAGAGAGCTATGAGTAGATTTTTTCCAGGTAAGCAAAGGATACAGAAGAAACATTCCAAATGATGTATAACTTTCTGACACTCCGATTTCATTTTTATAACTAAGAAAAACATCTAACATCAAACATAAAGAATAATGATCATCTATGCACTCACGACCCAAATTTATCAAATGTTGGCATTTTTGCCATAATTTTTAAAAATCTTTTTTTAAATAAAGTGTTTCATATTACTGAATTTCATAGTGTATGCTTTCCTCGGCTGACTTTCTTTCCTTCCCAGATGTAACCACTATCTCAAATTCATAGTTTATTATATCCATAAATATATTAAGTTTTCATTACAAACATGTTTGTTAACAATATATTGTATCTTTTGTATGTTTTTAAAATCTCTTATGTATATGTAATTTTTGTCCATTTTAAAAATTATATACTATGCATAATTTCAGCTGGTATGTTTTTAAAGTTCTATAGTGTTTCATTTTCTCTTGCTGATGGATATTTAAGTTTTTTCCAACTTTATCCTTGGTGTTTTCAAGTTCGACAGAAATGATTTCACAGAACATCAACATCAAACAATGCCATTTTGTGACTGAAAGATCAGGATAAAAAACAGGGGTACCATGTAATCAAGTCTGAATATAGACAAAAACATGAACATTGTTCAAATAACAAGAATGACCAAACATCCATTTATCCTGGCTAATATGAATGACTGCTTCTTTACCAATTATAGATTTAAATTCATTTAATACTTTCCTCTTTCTACATAAGCTTTAACAAAATACTCATACGATTACCCCACTTCCGGACAACATCCAGTCCAGAACAAGGCAACACTTGACACACCCTCTCCCAAATCACCTACACAAGCCCAAATCCATAACAAGTTCTCTCTGACCCCTCTCACTGAGGTGCCTCACAGTTCGCTACAGTAAGTGTTCTCCCTCAGTGCAACAAAAAACCCAAACTGTTCAACCTAGGTATGTTCCTGGTGGCTTGTGGCTGGAGAGCACTAACACTAATGGGGTCGAACACCTTTTCACATGTACTGTTGAAGGTTTTCATTGATTCTATCTCCAGGGTACTCAGAGGGGCCAAAGCTTTCTATCTTCTTTTATTTTTTGAATTGTCTGTTTGTGCCTCTCAACCATGTTTCTACTGCACTGGTTTTTGTTTTGTTATACACTTATATGTCTTTATATTTTCTCTATATAAATTCTTTGAAGATTGTACTTTTATATTTTTATAAAAGTTATAAAATTTATTTTTATATAGTCATGTTTATTGATTTTTTATGGTTTGTGACCTTTATGACCTAAGTAATTTTTTTCTTATATAAAGCTCACATATACATATATATCTTTTTTTTCTACTTCTATTATTTCTAATATTAAAGTTTTACTTTTCTTTTTTTACACTTTGGCCACTAATAGCCTAGAATTTATTTTTGGTATGGTAAGAGTTATTCATATATTCCATTTTTTCCCAACTTGGATAATGAACTATTTTGATAAAATATGTTGAAGTCTTTCCTTTCCCTATCCATTTATAAAGCTATGCCTGACATTCATCAAGTTCCCAAAGATGTATAAATTTTGTCCATGATTCTGTCTCAGCCCAATGTTTTGTCTATCCCTGCACCAATATATATTGTTTTAATTACTATTGTGCCCTATTCTTTTAAGCCACAATACTTATTGTTGGTAATTAACTCTGTTATTCTGCAATGTCTAACTTCCTCATTGGATGGTATGGTCTACATGGTAGGCTCAGTGTTTTTTGCACAATGCCTAACATACAGTCGGGACTCAAAATACATTTGTTAAATAAATAGGTAAATGAGTGGAAGAATAAATTAGTACTAGAATATAACCACAATATCAAGTCAAATGATCTGACTTTTAACTGCCTGTGGCCTCCTGCATGTCCCATTTCAACTCTTTTAATTTGGGCAGATTATTGGGCTTCCATAAAGGTCTTCTCAATTAACCTCTTTCTTTTTTTTGCAATTCCATCGGGGGTAGGGGAGAAAGACAGGCAAGTCTGTTCTTATTGCTTTATTTGGATCTCACCCCACCTGTATGTTATCAAACAGACATATTTAAATTTTCATGCAAGTGAAGATTTTCTTGGTGTTTTTTTTTTTTATTTTATAACCTTCAAATTTTCCCCCAAAGTCGCATCAATATTTCTCTCCTTTTTTTTCATAATAATAATCTTAATAGTAAATGCTTATAGAGTGAGTACTACAGGCCAGGGTCTGATCTATAAGTACTTTGTCTGAGTTCATCCAATCCTTCAAATATCTGTGGAGTATGTGCTCTGATAGCTGTTTAAAGATGAGGAAACTAAGGCACCAAGAGTTTAAGCAGCTTTCTTAAGGTCACTCAGCTACTATGTAGTTAAAACAGGATTTGAACTTAGGCAGTCTTGGTTTAGGGTTCATGCTTTTGGGGAAGGAGAGAATCCAAATGTCTATGTTTACAGCTTATCTTATACAGATATTGTGAATTCTATATTTTGCATTGTACTTCTAATTTTATTTTTATAAGGACAATTTATTAATTACATAGGGAGATATTCAGGGATGGATTTTGCTTCATTTGTGGAAACTCTAGAGGCTGGCCCTTCCTACCCTGCATAGAAATCCTAAAGGAAGAAAGATCTTCTCTCATCTAGTTTCTGTGTATTAAAAAGTATCACACTCACAATGGCACAGATACACATATATTTTTTACTCTGAGTTATCTGTTTTCCTCAGAGTCAGATGTTCTCAAGTGTTCAACAAGAAAGCTTCTTTTTTGCATTCTATGGGCTGGAAGCTGTCCTATGAAAAATCAAGAGAGAAATCAACAAACACCACTCACTCCACTGACTGACTTGCCCTCCATTAGCACTGCTTTACATCTCTTTTAGGTGATTTTTTTTTTTTTTTTACCTGCTCTTACGGTCTTTGTATGCATGAGAGTTGAGATTGGAGTTAGTAGAATTGGTTTGCATTTAATAATTCTATGTTTTTAAGTATATATTCCCTTAATCAAATTATAGTCTTTTCTTTCTACCCATAACTGCCCCAAACAGAGCTAGTAAGAGGCTCTATTAGGAAGACTGGGTTCCCAATGGTTTGTCCTTCAGAAAAATTTAAATTTCACATTTACCATTCAGTTGGGATTCCTCATAGTCTCTGGAAAATATTATCCCTGTGCTATTATGGATTTATTTTCTTTTGTACACCTTTACTGTAATGTAATGGGGTTGAGGAAGAAGGTAAGTTAAATACGTACAGTCTACTTGCCATTTGAACTGGCAATCAGAATAGAAATAATTTATGAGTTCTTGAGAAATATTTCAAATTTTCCTTGATATGTTACATGACTTTTACAGGTATAGAAACATTAATTTATAAAAAAATACCCTAAACAAACAGAGTCATCTACTATAACATAACTGGAAGTAGACCAAAAATCATGAACTAGGTAGTATTGTGCAGGTTTTCTTGACTTCTCACTTGCTGGTGATATATTCTGCCACTTGATCTTATTTGCATATTTCATGGTGCAATCAGTTCTCTAAGGTAGTGGGATTTTTTTCCCCCAGGAAAGGTGAAACAAAGGACAAAAGTTTTCTAAAAATATACTAATATAGTAATACATATTTTTAAAAAACCTGTACATGGCTTTTAATATAGTTAGTTTGATCTATTAACTGCAAGCCAAAGTCTGGGAAATTATCTTGTAATAACTTCTTTTTATTGATTTTAAAGTGTTTAATGTTCATTAGAGAAAATAGAGGAACACATTCAAGTATAATAGATGAAATAAAAATAAATATATCTTTTAATTGTATCATAAGAATGAGGAACTTCTTGAATCTCTTCTTGGCTTGTGACATAAAATGTTTAATAATGGAACCAAGAAAGGTATCAAACATTTTGCTCATCAGGCCTTATTAATGATTAGTCAGTAAATTGCTTTCTCAGGGCACACAGAAAGCTAATAAAGAATTTAGAATTACTTGTTTTCTTACAAGGCATAATTTAGGCCCTAAAGGATCTGACAAAATCTTCTGCAACTTTTTTTTTGTATGTTTCCTTTACTTTTTTGGTGGAGAGAGGTCAAAAAAGGGATTCTTCAGCCATTCTGTACTCACTCTAAAAGTCAGCAATTCCAAACCTGGTTTGTCTGTATTTTTTTCTTTTTGTTTGTGCAAGTAAAACTTGAAAAATGCATGTGGGTTTCAAAACTCCTGCTGCGCCAGCCACGATTTCCCATAAAAGGGGGAACATTTATTTGTGTATATGAAGTCCTGGACAGCAGTACTTGGTCAGACGTGAGACAGATGTATGTATGCACAGCTGTTTGTGTTTAAGGACAGAATACAGACATAAATAAGGTTAGATATCCTTGGTTTGATGCTAGAATATTTTCATACACCATATTCAAAGGAATATCTGTCATAACTGAAAACAAGGGGAAATTTATCAGAAACAGAGCACAGACCCCTTCCCCAGAGCCAGGATAAACAAAACCAATATGGGCCTATCAAACTATGGTCTTGTAAAATAAACTTCACTGTGCAAAAAAATACCCCACCTTATTTATTCATAAAAACATTGTCAGTTATTTCCCCAAAGTCAGATAGTACTGTCTTCTATAAAATTCAAGAAGAGAGGTAGACTTTTCTGACTCATCTGTCACTATCGGGATTGCTATTATGTTTAACGCTAAAAACACTAGAAAAGAATGCTTCATTAAAAAAGTACCATTGCTGCCTTTTCCATTAAGCTTCGTGCCCTGGCAACTCTTTTCTTTCCTACGAAAAAAAGTTTATACTGAAACAATACCGCCACTTCTGCAGTACATTTCAATGACAAAATGATTCCCAGAAAGGTCTTTTTCTCTGCATGATTCCAAAAGCACAGAATAAAAAATGACAAATCTGAGACCTAAGGTCACAGAGATTTCTAGAGAGAGTCTTATAATTTGTTTTATTGCTATGATGACCCAGAAGTTTGAGGAGTGCCTCAGAAAAAAGGCTAACTGGGAATTTTGCTAATTCCTTTACTTAATTATTTTTATTCTAATTCTTTAGTCAAATTCGATTAAGAAAAATCATTTGCATTATGTGCTATCTAGATTAAATAATTTATTTGTAAATCAAAATTTATTCAAATACATTTTTCTAATAGATGGTATAAATATATACTCATTTTTGCATTATCTCTGCCAAAATTTTCACAACTCAAACCCTCCCTTCCTTCTCCCCAGGTCTTCCCTCCAAGAAAACCCCTATAAAAGTTCAGAGTGGGCCTTCAAAGTAACTACATACTTTGTTTAGAAGGTACTCTTGTTTTGATGAAAATCCTAAAACAACTCCTTTAAAGGGTTTGTTTAAAAGAATGTAAGACACAGAGATACCCATAAGACTGAAATGCTACACTTTATTTACATAAGTTTGGACTTTGAAGAAGTGTTTTGTTTTGTTTTCTTGTCAACCCCATAAATCATATTGAGAATCATGGGTGACTTACAGTGTTCAAGACCTGAAGAAGACAATTTAGAGTAGTCTGTCCTTTTAACCTCCACTTTGGTAACTTGGTCATTATTAATTGAAGTCACATAATAAAAATGGAGGACTAAAATATAGAATTTGCTGTTATAATCTCTGCCTATATAGTTAAGTATTCCACACTGTGTCCAAAAGTAAATATAATTACTAATATTTTATACACCTTCAAAAATTTTTAAATCTCTTTGATACATACACTGTATATAGCACTTATTTAACATAAGATTTAGAATCACATATTTTTTGTCATTATATATACAGAGAAATATAACAGGAAAACAATAGAAATAGAACAAAATTATGAAATTATGAAAAATCCTGTTTATTCTCATAATCTTGAAATTAATACAGAAAGCAGTGTTACTAAGAAGTTTATACTATAAAACAAAATGTGTTTTTTATTGCAACGGATCTATATGGTAGCATGATAATTTGGAGGGGAAAAGTACCCTAAAGAGTGATATACTTTCAAGAGGAAGCTTATCAAATTAAATTATATTTCGTATAAACTTCCTTAGAGTGTCTGTTCATTTTCTGATTTGATGATTTTATTCTCAATCTATTTTCATTCAGAGTATTATATCAAGAACAAAGACCGAAGGCTGCTTGCAGAGAAAGAGAATTTGCAAGTTTACGAGGAAAACACTATTGCAAGTCACAGGAAAAACCATGCTATATGTGGTGATGCGAAGGTTTTTCCCAGCACCTGCTTAGGGCCATGCCCATGCCCACCAGCATAACACGCACAACACCAGATGACAAGGGCTTATTTTCTTGTCTGCTCTGATCCCTCCCCTTTTGGACTGTGAGCTCCACGAGGGGAGACAGGACCACATCTTAAGTCATTCTGTCATGTCCAAGACTTGGACAATGTTAGTTTAGTAGAAGAAATAGCCTTTTCTCCCACATGGAAAATAAGAACATGTCATATTCCATTTGTTGGTGTCACCACACCCAAAAGGGTTCCATGTGAAGTCCTTAGGCTCAGGCGGTCTCAACTTTTTGGTATCACAAGAGCATTGTCACTCCATCCTGCTTCCATAAACACGTCACAAATAGATTCTCTTTTGGTACCCTCACCCATATTGTTTCACCCTAATATGTGGGCTCATGCTAGTGCATCCACACATGTCCACCCCTCACCCCACACACACACACACACACACACACACACACACACACACACACCATTCACTCTAAGGTTTATAAGTCATCGAGTAAAATAACTAGATTAGATACAGACTTCTCCCCTCTGGGCCTGAGTAACCTCTCTGAAGCCCACTCATTTTTACATTTGTCTCTAGGATCCTGTTAAAGGGATGCTTCCTTGTTATGACCCCTAAGTGGCTTAGTTATCCAGCTCCTGGCCAACCAGATGGAAGTGTGGTGGGAGACAGTGATTAAGAGCTGTGCCCACCTCATTTTAACTGAAATATTCCAAATATACAGAAAATTATAGATAATGATATAATGAATATCTATAATCACTACCTAACCCTATTAAATCTCAATATTTTGCCATATTTGCTTCAGATCTATTTTAAAACATAGAATAGATGTGGTTAAGCTCCTTATGTCATCCACTTTGAATCCGTTTTACCCCCTGCCTATAACATATATGAAGCTTAACACTAATCTGCACTTGTTGGATGTTGTTCCTTTGCATGGTTTTGTATCTTATGTATCTGAATACCTACATAAACATCGTGTAGTAGTGACTTGTTTGTTTTACACACATCTTGTTATCATATTTTATATTTAATTCTATAATTCTTTTTCTTTCAACATCACGTTTTTATAAATGTTGATTTTGAGTTATCTCAATGTTTATCCTCAGAAGTGTACAGAGTCTAAGATGTGTTTTTTATAATGTTTATGCATTCTAGAAGGAATATTTTCATTGTAAATAACTGAAATTTCCCTTAAAATATTGCACAGAATTACAAAAGCACTTCAAAAGTATGTCTTATTGCAAAACTGCCAAATTAAACTCCATATATGCCCATTATATGATAGGGAATTTTCTCAAAAAGGAACAAATAAATTGACATATTATACTATATGACACATTCTTTTCTTACTTAGATTCTGGATAACTGCAAATGTTCATCAGAATAATTTATAAAGAAGAGTTTTTTCAAGAAAAGTGATTTTGTTAAGCCAACAGGAAAGAGAGATGCTAAAAATATACAAACACATTTACGCTAATAATATTTGGAATGAAAAATATTAATATTAACTTTAATTATTAAAATGCTATCTGACACAGAAAAGTATAATGAACTTACTTCAGTTCATATGGAATACTAATATTATTTTTTTTAAATAAGGAGCAAATTCCTTAGATTTCTTAAATCAGTTTTAAGACTTAAAGCCACAAGAGGGAGTCTTGAGTGAAAAATCCATAGATTCACATATTTTGTGAATCTATCCTTAAATTAGTGATACGATGATAGTAAAAAACCAAACATGAGGCAAAAGTGGTAAACATAGAGGGTAGAGTGTTGAATCAAGTGTTTTATATGTTTCAGTAATGTACTTTCTAAAGACACTGTTAATTTTTAACCAACAGCAATATTCATTAACTATCTTTGATTTGTAATGTATAATTAACAATGGCAATAACAGTAAAAGCTACAGGTTATTCAACTTTTACTATATGCCATCCACTTTATATAGGGTACTATACATAGAAGATTACATTACATAACAAAGGTTTAATTTTTTTAATTATTCAGTAAGGTAAGTTTTTGTGAGTTTTTTTTGTTTGGTTGTTTTTTCAGTTTGTTAGCTTTTTGTTGTAGTCGATGCTTCATCTTAGAATTTAGGAAATTGAAATTTAGAAAGATGAAGAAAATTTTCCAAGGTCATTGAACAAATAAGTAACAGATTCATATGCAAATCTATCTGATTTTAAAGGGTTATCAAATTTAACAAATACAGATATAGAACAGTTATTTTGAATTTCAGATAAAAAACAAATAATTTTCAATATATATATGTCCCATGGAATATTTGGAATGAATATATATATGTATATGTATATGTATATGTATATGTATATGTATATATACATATATATACTAACATTGATTTTTGTTTGTCTGAAATTTATATTTATCTGGGCATCCCACGTTTTCACTGGCAGCCCTACTCTAAAGTTGATCTAGCATCTTAACTCCCCGTTATTCTGACTCTCAAGAACTAGGAAGTCTGCTCTAGGATGAAGGGGACCACTGTTTTTCTGGACAAGGAAAAGTCAGTAATAATCATCTAGTTGCTCCTTCAGCATTACGCAATAGCTCGATGGTTCTTAAGTTTTACTGGGTGTAAATATCATCTAAGGTGCTTATTGGAAATACACATTCTCCACCAGAATTTCTGGCTAGGCATACAAGTGTACATTTTTAACAAGCACTCCAGATGTTTCTGGTGTAGGTAGTCCTTGGCTTGTTCTCTGAGAAACAGTGAAATAGCTGCCCTACTCAAGAAAAATGTAATAACATTGGGAAAATGTGTTAGAAAAAGTAAAATTATTTTAGAGGCAATGTGAGCTCTCCTATGAAAGCTGACTAAAATTATTAGGAATACAGTCTGGAAAAATATAAGCTGAGGAAAGATCCAATTCAATTTCATGTTGTCCTGATACCCATAGGTCAACAATATATTTTTTAAATGGAATAACCAATTAAACTCAATGTGAATTTGATAGTCTACTACTGTTCTTCTGGACACTGGTCATTGGAATTAAGACTGAGTCTTTGAACATGTTTTACACATCAAATTTTAATATTCCCTTTTCTTCACTGCTAAATTACTCATTTCCATGCAAAGCCTACTATAACTATTCAGGCTGGCTGTTCATGGCAGAGATGATTCAATCATTCTGAACTTCTTCCAGATTTTGAAAGTATGTACTGATCTTTAGATACTTCATGAAGATTAAGAACTTAAAATGAGAATCAATTTAAGTAAACCCGTGCAACTAAATGTTTTCCTGCTAAATGCTGTAAAATAGCTCAAATCCCAGGAAATCTTAAAAAGATATAATTAAATTACTTTGAGATTTAACCTCTCCACATTCTTTGAATGTTGCCTGTAGACATTTTAATATCCACATTGTTAACCATTACAATATACTTCCTCACTTTGAATATACACAGTAATTTTTAAAATCCTGTTATTTCAGTAATTTGATAACAATGAGAGCCAGAATTGGAGGAAAGGTGTTAAACATGGAGAGGAGAGAACAAATACTGAAGACATTTCGATGGTAGAATCTGTTTCCTTCTTAATTTAGTCTTCACAAAAACACTATGTGATAGATATAATTACTCTGTTTTATAGATGGGGAAACTGAGGTTCAGAGAGCTAAAGTTATTTTTATAATATTATATAGCTAACAAGCAGGAGACTCATAACTTGAATTTTGTGTGTTTGGACTTAAAGACTGAGTTCTTTTCCCTAATGATACAATTTTCATTAATTTTTCAAACGTGAGTTGGAAGAATAATTTTGCATAAGTGGTGATACAGAACCAGCTTACAGAGAACTAAAGTTATTTGCTTATGAAGATATCATCAAGGAAAATGTATAGATTTTAGAAAAGAACCAAAAAACAAGCTCATAGGGTATTTGGTAGAATTTATCCATGTGTCTAGAATTGTTTGGTTTCAATGGATACGTGGTTTAAGAATGCTGAAATTAAGCATTGCAAGAGATTGAAGTAGAACAGGAATACTCTAGTGAAGACATACAGTTGGTAGTACATTGAAAATGTATAAAATTTCTTTTAGTATTTAGATACATTATTGAGGACCTTCTACATTCACATGTTTTCACGATCCTTACAATCATATATGATGGTCATAATTATCAACAGTGTTTACAGATGTAAAGGAAATCAAAAAGCTTGATTTTGAATATTCTACCTACTAAGTCACACCAGCTTCATAATTAGGGCAATAGAGCCTATTCCCTTGAAGCTCGCCTGAAAAACAAGGATTTTAAAAATTGGTTCGAATTTTCAGAATGATAGTTTGGTAATATGTGTCAAAACATAAAAAAATGAATATCCATTTATACAACAATTTCACTCTGAGAAATTTCCCTAAGAAGTTAAGCATTACAATAACCCCCCCAAAATGAATATTAGTGTGAAAATTTATTAACCCAAGAGACACAATCAAACCAATTTTAAAAGTAATCTCCCATCCTAATGGATTTTAAAAAGGGACTGTCTGATCGAAAATGCATAATAATTTGTCAAACTTGGAGTAGGGTGGCGCAAGGTCACAATGGAAAAGCCATATGCCATATATTGTGAATCAACAGCAATTTAGGGATGAGAGATAAAGCACAGAAGAATTGAAGGAGTAGCATGATGAAAAGCTGGAACCTGAGTTTAAGAATGATCTAGGCACTTTAGCAAAATTAATACATAATATAAAATGTGAACTCGTTTGCCTCGTTATATAGTTTCCTTTATCTCTGCAAATCTTCAGTGCCTTGCACAAATGACAGCCTTCTTAACAGCACCAATAGAAGCCAAAAGATCTCACTAAAGCAATTCTAAACAGAGCTTTCAAGCATAGTAAAGATGATCCCAGATAGAATATTAGAATGCAAAAAAAAAATAATAATAATAATAAAAGCAACTTGAGATATTGGTAAATCATTGAGATGTAGGTAAATCATAAAACAATAACAATATGCTTCATTTATGGATAATAAAACAGGATAGAAAAATACTTTGGAAGATGGTGATATAAGCTAATAATTGGGTTTTGCCTGTGAATTTCAAACATACATGGAAGTTATGAAAATTAATTATATTTTAAGCCATTAAGATAGCGTCACCAAATTTTTAAAGGATTAATATCACACATACTTCATTTGTTAACCTTAGTGCAGTTTAGAAATCACTGACCACAGACACCAAAAGAGTGGAACTGAGAATCAGGGACATGGAGAAGAAAACAAAATGAAATGATCCAGGAAGTGAAAGCAGACTACTAATGACGTTATGAGGAATATGCACAATTGAACCCTCAATTCTTGTGATTTATGAAAATATAAAGAAACATTAAATTCAAAAAAATTAGACAGTATACGAATTTAAGAAATTTTTTTTTAATGAGAACTTGCTTGACCGTCCTATTTAAATTGCAATTTAAATCCTCTGTCAACCACAGAGGATTGACAGAGGATTGTCCGCTATACATTTTGTTCTATTTTTCATCATTTTCTTTTTCTTCTTCTCTTTTCTTTTCTAGGGAAAGAGTTTCTGTTAGTTTTTCATACTGAGCGCCTTGAATACTATAGTAGTCACATAGTAGACAATAAATAGTACTTAGTACAAAGCAAGCACTCAATAATTTTTTTTTGAGTGAATTAAAAAATTTCTTAAAAACTTTTGATTGTGGAATGGGATTAGTAAGAGAACAATATTGGACCTGGACTTATATTTTTCAAAATATATATGGGAAATGCTAATTCTTATTTAAATGCTCATGGAGCAGATCTTCTAGAGAGGAAGAGATTGAAGAAGAGTAAGTTAGAGATAAGCAATGGAGAGAGGTACCTGAGAAGTCAGAGGTGGTGGACCTCTCTTTCATGGGAAAGAAGTGGCCTTTGAATGGAAGAGGGAAACTTGCCTTGATAAAAAAGAAGGAAAAAATCGTGTAGGTATATGTGGGTGTATATACTTAACTGGCATGAAAATGAAGGGCAGGGAGGTGAAGGAACAAATGGCCAATTGTGTCATGAAAATAGAAAATTTACATGGTGAGGCTTAGATATGATGCGTACTTGTGGTCTTCAAATAAACTTTGTAAAATGCTATAGAAAAAAATTTAAAAAACAAACTAACATTTTTCTTTAAGCAGCCTTTCCAATGGAAGATAAACAGAGAATTATTCTCTAGATCTAAGGGGAGAATAGTACATGAGCTAATTCATCTACCCAGCACTGAGAATTCATTCCTTGGGGCAACTCAAACATTATATTGGTGCCAACCTAGAGTTGGTCTGGAATTCATTCTTGTCATGGTAGCAATGATGTGTCACACAGAGAAGTAGCAATAATATGGTTACAAAATATATACTTCAAATAGCTCAGGCTCAAGAAACTGGATTTCTTCAGTTACCACCCAACAAGACAAAACTCATGATGAATGTTAGAAAATCTATTTTCATCTTTAATGATATATTTGAATGAGTTTTGGAATATGAAGATTTTATCATCATAATGATCATTTCATGTTAATCATTTCAATGTTTTTGGATGAAACTTAGATTTTAACTGGCTAAAATCCAAGTAATGTAGTTGTTAGAAATTTCAAACATAATCATTCAGTTCTTTAAAAAAAAATTGAAAAAAAGGTAAATGGCCCATTTTGTAAAAATGTGTGAATTTCTCTTAGAAAAGAGGTTACTGAAAGGAACCATTTATGAGACAGGTAATTCCTCATAGATGTGACTCCACAACTGAGAAATTAGAGACCCTCTACCCCTACCTGGAAAAGCCCCCCCACATGGAAGAGCCCTATGGAGAAAGAGTAGGAGGAAAGCTAAAAGAGAAATGTCTACAAAATCCTACCCACCCCCAGGGAAAGAGACATTTCAAAGTACAAATCCATCCCCCCAAAAAGAAGTCTAAAATTACTCTATGTTTTTTCCATTCCAGAGGTGTTAAAACAGAACTCGGCAAAAATTTGAAAACCTGTATACTGGAGGCTTTGAAGGATGAGAGTGGAACAAAGTTGGGTTTTTAAAAATATGCACAAAATATTTCTTAAATTATCACTGTGTTAGAAAAATACCTTATAAACTATAGAATTAAATTTGAAGCAGAATCAAGTAATTATATGTTGTTCCTAGGTCCTTATATACTCTGATATTTATAAAAAGTTTTCCTTCAATTTTTTATTAATAAACTAATTTTTGAGAAACAGAGTAGATAGAAGAAAAAAACTTTTTTTCTTTTTTTAACATTTTTGCTCTTCCTGAGTATAAGGTACATGTTCCTACAGTTTTGCTCTACCTCATCAGTATAGAACTAGTAGGGCTTAAAGGATCTCCTTACCTCCTGATGTTCTGAGTTTTTGAGATGTTTAATATCAATAAAATTGCATATTAAAGCAAAGGTTAATTTTATCATGCTCATTCACTTCAGTTCATTCCTAACATATCTGTTTTGATTTCTTTATAGTTTTGAAAAAGCATAGATATGAGAGACTAAAGATACAGACAATGGCTAAATCACATATGAAAATAGAACTCTGACCTATAACCTTTAGTAACCAGCCCAAGAAACCAACCCATTACCTACTGCGACCAGGCCAGCTAACTCTAAGTCAGACTTGTAAGAATGTCAGATTGTTATCCATAGCAAGTAGTCCAGGAAGTCAACAATAAGTTCCATAACACTTGGCCCTGAATGGACAGGACTTGATTAATAGCTGACTTAATTCTCTAATTTTTGTACTCATTTCCAACTTAGGACCAACCAGAGAAAGCCCATATGCAGGCCTAATCAATTACATAGGACACCCACTTCTAGTTCGCCTGCCTTCGGTTTCCCTGTGCCAACAGCCTCAAATCAGGGCATACCTGAAGCCTTCCCTTTTCCCACTAAAAGCTTTCTCACTCTTGTTGCCTGCCTTTGAGTTTCTGCCAAGACATAAACGACAGTAGCTGACTCTCTTGCCATATAGTAAGCTTGGAGTAAATAGCCTTTGCTTGTTCACATTTGGTCATTCTTTGTTCATTTCCACAATTTCTGTTATCATTTCCACTCCAACCTGTTGAACCTGCTCTTCCTTCAATAGGGCCTTTGTACCTCCTTCTATCTGTGTGGAAGTCTCTCTCTTCCCTCCCCTCCATGTCTAGTTAACTACTACTCACACTTTAGATTTCAGTTTCGCAGCCCCTTCTACAGGGTTTCAACTAGGTCAAATCAATGTACGTAGGTCAGATTCTTCTAGCACGAAACATTTCTCCTTTAAAGACATAAAAATTATTTGAATCGAATTAATATCCATCTCCCCTACTACATGTTAAGGTTCCCACAAACGGAAACTGTGCATTTTGCTCACCATGGTATTCTGAGATCCTAGTGTCCACATAGTTGGTGCTCAATAAATATCTCCTGACTTGACAAATAAAACAGTGATTCCTACACTACTACTTTGTAAAAGAAATATACCATTTAATAATATGGTCTAGGAATGATTGATCACAGGAGTCATTAATCTTTCTGAGCCATTCACCTTTTATGTAAGGCCCTGTACATTCAGTCCCATTGGAAATTTTCCCACTATCCCTGCTTGACCTTTATGAGAATCTTCATATTTTCTTAGGTATTAGACAAACTCTTTGTTTCTTTTAAGATTCTGGTATAAATGGTAGTGCCTCAAACAGCTTTGATAACTCAAGACAGATAGGGCCCTCTGTGGCCCCGTACCTTGTCTATACTTCTGCACATTTTGCTATGATTATTTACATCTTATCCTCTTCAGATACGGAACTCCTAAAAATAAAAGCCTATATACTATTTATATTTGCAAAAAGGAACCACCACATGGCTGAGTAAATTACTGAGCCACAACAATTGATTGGTTTTACTGTGTGCTAATCAGGTATCAATAGATCATACACTTATTCCAATTATCCTCACAATAACTCTGTGAATTAAATAGTATTATCTTTTTTTCATGGGTGAAAAAGATGAGTCTGAAATAGGTGTAGTATCTTTGAAGCTCAAACAGATCCTACTTGAAATTCTGTAATCTGAACTCCACTCTATTAAATATAGACTCTACATTCAATTCAGAGATCTAAAGTGCTAGTCTTGTATAATTTTTTCTTTCTCATTTGTTCCTGAAATTCACCTTTCATTGTCTCCAGACATCATATTTAGGGTGTAAACATAAGATCATGAACTAAAATATTTAATTCTATGTCATCCTCTATGTTTACATTAATATATTTCTTAAAAAATAGTTATTTTAAAAGTCGCATGCTTTTTCAAAAACATAAAATGTCATTCCTTAAAATTTTAATCCCTAAAAGAATATATTTATGTTTAAAATATATACACAAAATACTGTATTTTAATCCTTTTCATATTCTTCTGTTTTTATTTAGAAAGTTTTGCTAGGAAGTAAATTATTCTCATATTTATTTGTCTAATTTCTTTATATAACTAGGTTTCTAGATAGTTCTATGATAAGTTAAGTCCTTAGAGGTGATTTAACATCACAGAACATCAAAGCTCATTGCTGACATTAATGTGATGAAATAAAAAAGCAGTAACATTTGAACTGTTCTCAGTGTGCTATTTGCAAAATATAAAATACTCATTAAATGTAACCTAGAGTTTATAAATTGATTTATGTCAACACATGAACCAAACACTACCATTTACTGTTACATGCTTTTTATTAAACACATCATGGGATCAAAATGGCAGTTAGAATACTTTATTCTTTCATATTAAATGGCAACATGAAGCTGTTGCCTGTATTTAAGAAGGTAATAACAGGCATTTTGCATTTCTTTTCTAGGCATGCTACATCATCTAGAGCTCAACTAGTATTTCCTACTAAAAATAGACCTCAGTATGAAAAGGAGAGAGGCAAGGAAGAAACAACAGTTCTTTCCTCTTATAGAAAATTACATTTCTTGGGTTCCCTTGTCCTAAGTAAAATGAAAAACATATAGATTTTATATCCTTCCCTTTAAATCTTGGAATAGCAAAGGTACACTTTAACTCTTTCTCCCAATTACTCACTTTGTTAGCATAGAGGAATTTATTTTTATATATTTTCATTCATGTAGCTTTTTAACATCTGGTAAAGGCTATAAAGAGATAGTTTATATAATCCTAAAGGAAAATAGACTGAGAATAAACTAGGACTGTATTCACTAGCCAGAAATGTGAACGCCAGACAAAGCCACCTTGGTGATATTTTCCCTTTTTCTTCTTCTTTTTTTTCCCCTATTTTTCATTTTCTTCCTCATGATTAGAACTAAAGCCAAAGATCATGCATCTGCATATGTGCAATATATAGCATTGGCACACACTGTATGCTGTCCCAAGTCAAGAATAATGACATGTTATTTTGTTTTGTACTTAATACTACTATTAAGTAAACAAACTACCATGGTAATGACTGGGCCACTCTGCCCAATGTTCATATTTTAACATTTTCATTATTGAAAAGAATAAAATAGAAAAACATTGGAGGATGGAGGGATGCAAGGAAGGTGTTGTAAGAAAACTTCTGAAATTCTAACTGGGGATATATTTATCAAAACAGAGTGTTTTGCTTGACTCAAGCAGTCTTTGTGATTTTAAAATTAAAGCTCACATCCCCAATTTCATCAAATCTAAGATGTCAATCATTTATAAGATACATTCTGATTTCAGAGTTGTTAAAATGTGAAAACAAATATATTTTAGAAATAATGTAAACGTCTGGATTTCTGGATTCTTTCAGCAAGACAAAATATTTGACCACATCAGGGCTGGGAAACCCAACGGCAACGATCGTTTGTCAAGTAGTAGCTACTGCATTTGGTTTCCATTCCTCGCTTTCCCCGTTCCCTCCCTCCCTTTCTTTTTCTGTCATTAATTCCATACATATTCATTTAGTGTCTACTAAGAGCAAGGCACCATCCTAGGCTATTCTAAGAAGATGCATGTGCTCGTGTGTGTACTTATACATTTTTTAAAATTCTCCTAATCCTATTCCTATCTCATAGTCTCAGCTCTTGCATTTCTCTTAATTCTCTTTATTTCTCTATTTCCCCTCTCCCGTCATCTTGATGCTTCCTTTCCACTCAGCTTGGAGCCAAGAAGAGTGATCTGACTTCCACTTTCTCCAGCTCCCTCTCTTCCTGTGTGCTATTATTTGTCTGCCATGTATTCTCTACAAAACGTAACTTTAAATTAATGCTACACTTATTATTTTTCTGTATGCCCATAGAGAACATCACATAAATATTTAAACTAGAACTTCTACAAGCTCAGAGGACTAACATGACTGGGCCCTCATTGCTGCCTGGCAATCATGTAACTTGTGTCTAATCAGCAAACTTTTTCACTTTTCTCAGTAATAAGTAGCTCTCTATAGTTTAAGATTTCTCTAGATAAGTGATTACCCTAAACTGCATGATGAGATCCAGAAGATGACTTGGAGAGAATAGAAGTGAAACTCTCTAGAATAGCACCATTCATAAGAAATATAATGTGTGACATATCTAATTCTAAATTTTCTAGTAACCACATTAAAAAAGTAAGACAAAACAGATGAAATTTGATAATATATTTCATTTAACCTAATATATCCAAAATATTATTAATGTATAATCAAGATAAGATATGTATAATACATAATAATAATGAGGCATTTTATACTCATTTTTCATATTATTCTTTGCAATCAGGAGTGCATTTTACACTTAGTATATCACAGTTAGAACTAGCCACATTTCTAATGCTCAACAGCCACATGTGACTCGTGGTTCTACACTAGACAGAGCAGATCCTGAGCTAAGGAGGTCAGGGAACGGTGAAGTTTGGGGATGAGATGTGTTCACTACATAGCTGCTAAAATCTCCTTGGATCTTGATGGAACTCAGGTATCATACAAGAAGACTGTGAATCAGATACCAAAGATTCTGATGACCTCAAGAAAGGGAGCAGATTAGAACAGTCAGGTATGCTTTCTGGTCATTTAGAGAATTATTGAAAAGACATGGCCTTGAGGGACCCTAGGTTTAAAAGAGACTGGGAGTTGAGTTCCTACAGGCTAACAAGAACAAAAAAAAAAAAAAAAAACACCAAATACAGATTAAAGAACTGGATCCAAGTTCATGACAGAAAACTTGGGGCTGGGGTAGGACTTTTTTACTTTTAAAGAGATCGGAGAATTCTACAATTGCTGAATAGAGCTGTGGCTTTTGAAAGCTACTAGAGAAAGCAGAAGCAGCTAAACAAGCAATACCTGGGCCGAACTACCTGCTGACTTGGTGACTAAATTTGCAAAATGTGAATCTCCCAATTATACACAGAAAATGTAACTTTAAGAAGAAGAAGCAACAAAATCAGTTAAAAGGAGTTACATTCACTTTTGGCAAAATGCAAATGATACAGAATTTTTAAATGATTTAAATTTATGTTAATCCTCAAGTAGGTAAAGAAAGGAAGATATCCATAAAAATAACTTATAAAATACATGTAGATAGCTATAAATTAAGGTCAAATGAGTATCCGAATGACCAATTAGCAATCTTTGAAATGAAAAATACAGCCACTGGATTGAAGAACTCAATAGATAGGAATTCTAGACTGGATCTAATCACAGAAAAAATGTGATAGTTCTTAAAATTCAGCCAAAATAAAGTACAGAGATATAAAGAGGGCGGAGGGAAGTGAATTGGAGAAATAATGGTTAGATGGAAAGGCTCCAGGTTAGTTTTAATAAAAGTTCCAAAAGTGTAGAATAAAGGAAATTGTAAGGAAACTGTCAAAGAGATAATGGCTGAGAATGTCCAGGACTGAAAGAGGAAAAAAAAAAGAAAAAACTTCTGAGGCTGAAATAGCACATTAAGAGCATGGTAGGATGAATACAATTTATACCCAGATACATCATAATGAAATGGCAGAATATCAAGCATGAAGAGACAATTCCAAAGGCTACCAGAGAAAAGACAGGTGGTCAATAAAGGTTCAAATTAGACTGACAACAGATTTCTTATACACCGAAATACATTTCAAAAGTAGTCTAAAGTCAAGTTTTTTTTTTATTAGTGAGTTCATTTTTTTCGAGCAGTTTAGGTTTACAACAAAATTGAAAAGGAAGTATATAGATTTCTCATATACTCCCTGCCCAGTACATGTAAAACTCCACCATTAACAACATCATTCATCAGAATGGTACGTTTTTTACCAGGGATGATTCTACACTGAAACATCATAAGCACCCAATATCCATAGTTTATTTTAAAGTTCACCGTCGGTGGCTTTTTTCACTTAGAAATATGCATTTAAAGTTATTTTAAATTTTTTTATGGCTCAATAGTTGGTGTCTTTTTAGCGTGAAATAGTAATTCCATTGTCTAGAGCCACCACAGTTTATTTATCCATTCACCAACTGAAAGATACCTTGGTTGTGTCCAAGTTTCAGTAATTATTAATGAAGCTGCTATAAACATCTGTGCGTAGATTTTTGTGTGGACGTAAGTTTTTAATTCCTTTGGGCAAATATCAAGGAATGTGATTGCTGAATCATATGCTAAAAGTATGTTTAGTTTTGTAAGAAACTATCAAAGTGTCTTTCAAAATGACTATGCTATTTTTGCATTCCCATCAGCAATGTAGAAGAGTTCCTGTTGTTTCAAGTTGTTGTCAGCATTTGATTTTTGTCAGTGTTTAGAATTTAGCCTCTTTAATAGATACATAGTGGTATCTCATTGTTGTTTTGATTTGCATTTCCCTGCTTACATATGATGTGAAACATCTTTTCATATGCTTATTTGCTGGTTGTATTTCTTCTTTAGTGGAGTGTCTATTAAGATCTTTGGCCCCCTTTTTAAATTGAATTGTTTTCTCATCGTTCAGATTTAAGAGTTCTTTGCATATTTTGGATAACAGTCCTTAATCAAATGTGTCTTTTGCAAATATTTCCTCCTAGTTTGTTCATTCTGCTGACGTTTATCACAGGGCAGAATTTTTTGATTTTAGTGAAGTTCGGCTCAACAATCTTTTTTTTTTTTTTTTTTTTAATGGATCATGTCTTTGGTGTTGTATCCAAAAAGGCATCACCACACCCAAAGTTATCTAGATTTCCTCCTATGATATCTTCCAGAAATTTTACAGTTTTGCATTTTAAATTTACATCTATGATCCATTTTGAGTTAATTTTTGTAAAGGGTATACTATGTTTGGATCCCCTTGCTCCTTTTGTGTGTGTGTGGTCAATCAATATCTAGTTGTTCTAGAACCATTTGCTGAAGAGACTATCTTTGTTCCACTGTATTGCCTTTTTTCTTATGTCAAATATAAAATGATTATATTTATGGGGGTTTATTTCTGTGCTCTCTATTCTCCTCCACTGATCTATCCATCTATTCTTTTTCTAATACCATGCTATCTTGAATATCGTATATTTATTGTAAGTCTTGAAGCTGCGTAGCTTCAGTCCTATGACTTTATTCTTCACCTTCGATATTATATTAGCTCCTCTGGGTCTTTTGACTTTCCTTACAAATTGTAGAATCAATTTGTTGATATTCATAAAATAGCTTGCTTGGATTTTAACTGAGATTGCACCGAATCTATAGATCAAGTTAGAAAACACTGACATCTTGACAATATTGACTCTTCCCATCCATGAATATGTCTGTTTTTAATTTTTCTTTGATTTTGTTCATCAGAAATTTCTAGTTTTCCTCGCATAGATCTTATACATATTTTGTTAGATTTATGCCTGTGTTCAATTTCTTTGGGTGCTAATGTAAATGGTATTGTGGGGGTATTTTCCAGCTTCATTGAGATATAACACATACAACATTTGACATACAATATTGTATAAGTTTAAGGTATGCAATATATTGATTTGATACATTTATGTATTGCAAAATGAGTACCACCATAGCATGAGATAACACTTTCATCCTGTCACATAATTACTTCTATTTCGGTGGTGAGAACATTTAAGATCTGCTCTCCTAGCAACTTTCAGGTATACAATACAGTATTTTTAGCTATAATCACCATGTTGCACATTAGATCCTTGGAACGTGTTAATCTTATAATTAGAAGTTTATACACTTTGACCATTATCTTCCCATTTATCCCACTCCCTAGTCCCTGGTAACCACTACTCTACTGTTTCTCTGAGTTTGGCATTTATAGATTTCACATAAAAGTGATATCATACAGTATTTGTCTTTTTCTGTCTGATTTATTTCACACAACTTAATGCTCTCAAGGTTCATCCAAGTTGTTGCAATGACAGAATTTCCTTCTTTCATTCATATATATGTGTGTGTGTGTGTGTGTGTGTGTGTATATATACACACACACACACACATATATACATACACATAATCTATTTTCTATCAATATCTATCATCTATTAATCATCTATCATCTATCTACCTATCCATTCATAATCTGTCTACTTACCTACCTACCTAAATCAATAACATCTTCTTTATCCATTTATTTGTTGTTGTACACTTAGGTTATTCCCATATCTTGGCTATTGTGAATAATGCTGCAATGAATTTGAGGGTACAGATATCTCTTTGAGACTGTTTTCATTTCTTTTGAATATACACCCAGAAGTGGGATTCTGGATCATATGGTAGTTCTATTTCTGTGTTTTTAATTTCAAATTTCATTTGTTCATTTTTGGTATACAGAAGAGTGATTGACTTTTGTATATTAACCTTGTATCCCACAACATTATTACAATTATTTTTTAGTTCCAGGAGGATTTTTTTTTGTAGATTCTTTTTGACTTTTCTGCATAGCAGATAATCATGTCATCTGTGAATAAAGGCAATTTTATGTCTTCCTTCTCAATTTGTATACTTTCTATTTCTTTTTCTTGCTTTATAACATTAGAATGGACTTCCAGTACAATGTTGAAAAGAAGTGCTGAGAGGAGACATCTTTGCCTTGTATATAATCATAGTGGAGGAGCTTCAAATTTTCCACTATTACGTGTGATGTTAGCTAGAGATTTTTATAGATAACCTTTATCAAGATGAGACAGCTCTCCTCTATTCCTAGTTTACTGAGAGGTTTTTTATTTTTATTTTATTTTTTTATCTTGAATAGATGTTGGATTTTTCTGCATCTATTGATGTGATCACATGAATTTTTCTTTTTTGGTCTATCAATTTTTTAATTGACTTTTGATTGTCAAACTAGCCTTGTATACCTGGGATAAATCCCATTTGATTGTTGTGATTAGGTCTTTTTATACTTCTTTTGGATTCAGTGTGCTAATATTTTGTTGAGGCTATTTTGTATCCAAATTCTTGAGAGATATTCCTTCTTCCTGTTCTTTGTATTATTGCTGTCATTCATTTCCCTATAACATATATAAGTATATATAACATATATATCACATACATAAGCACACATAATCAAATGCATTATTGCCATTATTATTTTAGGCAAATTGTTGTTAGATCAATTATAAACAGAAAATTTAAAAAAATTATTTTACTTGTATCTATTCCTTCTCTGATGCTTTTCCTTTTTTTGTGTAGATTCGAAGTTCTGATCTGTATTGTTTCTTCTCCTTAAAAAACTTCTTTTAATATTTCATGGAAGGCAGTTCTACCGGCAACAAATTCCAATTTTTGTTTGTCTTAGAAAATATTTATTTCTCCTTCACTTTCGAAGAATAATTTCAGAGTACAGAATTCTAGGCTGATTTTTTTTTCCTCTTACTACTTTAAATATTTTACCTGCATGCATGGTTTCTGAGAAGTCAAATGCAATTCTTTGTTTCTCTATAGCTAAGGTGGTAAGGTATTTCCCGCCCACCGCCCCCTCGCCCCGGCTTCTTTCATGATTTTTCCTTTATCTTTAAATTTCTATATTTTGGAAATAGTAATGCCAAAGTATAGAGTTTTTTGGCATTTCTCCTGCCTAGTGTTCTCAGAGCAACCCTAATGTATGCTTTAGCATCTGACATTAACTGAAGGAAGTTCTCATTCATTATGTTTGGAACTTTTCTTCTGTTTCTTTCTTCATTTTTCTTCTGATATTCCCATTATGTATATGTTACACATTTTATAGCTGCACCACAGTCATTAAATATTCTGTTTTGTTCAGTTTTTGTTCTTTTTTGCTTTTTGGTTTTCAAGGATTCTATTCCTTTAGCTCAGATTCTTTCCTCAGCCATGCCTAGTCTACTAATAAGCCCATCAAAAGCATTCTTTATTTGTGTTATTGTGTTTTTAAGCTCCAGCACTTCTTTTTGATTCTTTCTTAGGAATTCTATCTCTCTTCTTACATTGTCCACCTGTTGTTGCATGCTGTCTACTATATTTATTGGAGCCCTTTGCATGTTAACCATAGTTATTTTAAATTCCCTATATGATAATTCCAAACTCTCAGCCATGTTTAATTCTGATGCTTGTTTTGTCTCTTCAAATTGTGCTTTTTTCCTTCTGCTATACCTTGTAATTTTTTCTTAATAGCTGAACATAATGTACTGGGTAAAAGGAACTTCTGTAAATAGTTCATTAGTAATGTGTAGTAAGGTTTGCAGGGAAAGGAAGAATTCTATAGTTTGATTAGGCCTCAATCTTTTACTGAGTCTATGCCTCTGGACTGTGAACTGCACAAGTGTCTCTCAGTGTTTTTTCTCCCTATTTAGGTGGGACAGGTTAGCTACAGTGGGCTGAAATTGGGTAGTACTCAGTTTAAGGAAACTAGTTAACCAAAGGCTAACTGAAGGCAATCCATGTTAAGAATAATGGAGTGCTCTGGCATATTTCAAAATTATTCCTTTCCTCTCCCCCTGCCAGAAACAGGCAGTGATTTTTCTCCAATGTCTACTGTGGGAATCTGGTAGAACTTCTAAAAGTAAATCTCACAATATTGTGGGGGTGCCCCTATGACTGGGTCCCCCTGGAATTTTTACTCTCAGACATGCCCGCACAGAGCTTCCAACAATTCGTCAGTTACAGTTCAGGCTTTTATACCACAGCACTGGTTCCCTTGAAGGATTCCGTTCCTGAGTCTCTGTTCCAATGAGCCAGGACTCTCCAAATTTGCCAGCCTGACTCTCCAATCTTAGTGGCAGCACTTTGCCCTGTGTCCTTACCTCTCTTATGCCTCCAGGAAAAGTTGATTTTTTTCAATCTGTTCAGCTGTTTACTTGTTGTTGGTCAGAGTGTTGATTTCCAAGCCCTTTACATATTGAACTAGAAATCAGAAGTCTGAAGTCAAGTTTTCAGTCTTAAGGGGGCTGAGCAAAAGTTGTAACATCTAGGTACAAAGCCAAGTGAGCCAGGCACAAAGGGCAGCAGTTGATGGGAGGGAAAGTTTGATGTGGCCCATGATTCTGAACTGAAGGGCAGGCAGTGAAGGCAGATTTAATGCAGCTCCTGCTGCTGTAAACATTGGTATTCCATAGGTGATTAAACAGGAATTCTGGAAGTTTACTTCCAGAATTGCATTTCCCAAACCAGGAATGAATAAAAGTCTCTGTCAAATTAACAGAAAGGTTCTATCGTCAAATATAATTGGAAACTACTGGGAGAAACAAAATTAGGCTTTTTCACAATAGAGTTTATCAAACCCTTTGCTATATCAATATGCCCTATAAATCTCTAAGATGGGTGTTTAGAATGCAGGGTGCTAATGAGATAATCCACAACAATGCTTTGGAGGAAAGGCTTCTTTAGATTTATCTAGTCTCAACCTTTTCATTATATTTTCTGACAACTCTCTGGAGACACAAGGTAAAGTAAGCAAAAAAAAAAAAAAAAAAATTGTTCTCTAGTCACTATAAAACTCACCACAAAGTGCCCACCCCTGATGATTAAACACCATGTTAAAGTGGAGTCTTACATATGCCAGATTGCCCTGAAGTTCAATTATACTTTTGTCCATTTTGCAATCCACTCCTCTTTGCCTTCAATGATTCAGGGTGGAGTCATTTTTGCAGCTATAAATGTCACTTGTTAAAGACTTGGCCATTCTTTACATGTTTTATTGCTTTAGAAACCTGCTTAGAGTTTGAGTTAAAGCAATCCCAGAATCACATGTTAATCACCCTTAATGTGCAGAGTCCACAAACAATGAATAATTCATCTGGTCTTCTATTTTGGGACATAGAGGTGTTTCTCTTGATTAACAACTGATGCCTCTTGGAAAGAGTATTATTGAAAGGAACGGAACTTCTGAATTGTTATCTTCTTAATGAAAAATCTGATCTTCTCATTCTTGTCCCTAGAATGACAACTGCAAAAGTCAGGTAGATATGCCAGTCCATATATATATTCTCATATACCTAGTCCTGGAGGGTCTTTTAATGTAAGACTTCATATAGAAAAAAAAAGGATTATACAACAATTAGTAAAACCACATGAAGCATAAAAACAAAGTTCAGCTTTCTATGTAAATAACAATAATAACATCTAGCACTTACATGGTGTTCACCGTGACCTAGAAGTCTAGGTAATTTTTACACCTGAACCTATTTAATCCTTATGAAAATCCTAGGAGGCATAGAAGGTGGCCTTAACATCTGGAAACGCAGACAACAGACATTATAAATGACTTATAGATCTTTTATTATAGTAGATGATCTGTTCAATGTGCTGTGTGAGTTGCAATGAATGTGGTGCATTAATTTATTCCCATCAGTCTCTGTGCATGCATCCATGATGTGTTACCTCAGACAATCTCTGAGTTTTCACTGAATAAACCTGTCTTTTAGCAAACCCCAGGAGAAGTAAATCAGAGGGGTTCAACCTGTAAAAAATAAAATTCAATAACATAATAACATAATAGCATATATGCTTCTGGATCTTATAGTTACTCTGTATTATTACCTCCATTTTAAAGATGGAGGAAATGGAGGCTCAGAAAAATTAAGTAATTTGCCCAAGGTCATAGAGCTGGGGGTGATGAAAAAATGATTTAAATCAAGGCCATCCGACTATCGGTTTCATCCTCTTATTGGAACCATAAATAAATAAGATAACCTATAAGTAACATACAGTAGGATTTTGATATGAATTTACATTCTCTAAGCTGGTCTGGTAAAAATTTTTAACTTTTATTTTCCAAATTATTTATCTATTTATGTCCTGCTCTGTTGTAGGGAGTTCATCTATCTTTATTACAGATTTTATTTCTTATAATTGGAAAATTTTTTAGACTTTCTTGGTGCCAGACCTAAGGATGTTTATGGTGCCAAATCACTGCTGAAAAGTACTCATAAGCAACAAGACTGACCTCTCTGCTACTTTGCGAGCAGATACAATAATATTCCATTAATTTTCTATGGAAAGAATAACTTTCAATTGGTTCCAAGCTGAACAAGAACTAACTAAATGCATGGATAACATTATACTTCCTGTTAGACTCTATTAGATGGCCACCAAGTTTCCAATATCTTAGGTTGACTGTTAATTTCATGACTCTTGTCATGCAGGTCACTTTACATGTGATTATATTCATGGCTATATACACATCCATCTATGACAGAGTGGAAAGAATTTCAAAGAGAACAGTTTTCTCATTTCCTTTTATATGTTAACATGACTTCCTAATTCTATTTTTTCCTTGAATGGCAAATCCCTGAATGATCTCCCTCTAAAGAATGATACCTCAGACCAAAAATAAATTTTGATGGTCCATAGCCTTCAGAGAGAAAAGTCAATTATTAAGAATCTGTTCTTTAATATAGGATTTCTTATAAGTTTATGTACAATCAGACTATTACAACCAGCTTTGAAATTATTAGTGGCGAACAGTTTACACAGGAAAAAAAATGTAAAGAATGTAAAATCTAAAGGGAGTATAAATTGATACAAGGGAGCGAGGGAAGAAGGCAGTAAGGACAGAAGGGAGGGAGGGAGGGAGGAAGAAGGGAAGGAGAGGGGGGAAAAGAAGAAAGACTGACGATGTAGAGAGGAGAAAAACAGATATTAAAGGTCTTGTTTTGAATACATTTTTTATTGGTTTTTGAAATTTAATATCTGTGACCAGAAAAAGTCCACCACTTTCAGTAAGAAGTAATGATGGGGCTGGATCATCTCTGCCAGTGATTTGATAGACATATTACTAATTATCAGGAATGAGTTACAAAAATAGCTAGCTCTGGAACAGAACAAAAGGGAGTGACTATTCTCCAAGGAAGGTTACTATTCGTGCTTGGCTAACCTGTTTAATAGTCTGTTCTTGGAAAACAACAATCTTAATAGGACTGAACCTATAATACTTAATCCTTTTAAACTCACATGTTTGAACTTTTGAGATTAGTAACTGAAAATTTGGAAGCTAATAAGTTTCTCGATTTTGTTATAGAGGGAATATCCACAACAGGCTACATTTTTCTGAATAAGAAAACCTTGAGTATAAAGCATTCATGAAATGTCAAAAATAAGTTTTTACCTGGCAAGTTTAACTTTGCAGTTTTAAAATAATAAACTATGTCTCAACCATTAAAGTAGCAGCTTAAAACCATTTGCCATTTTTCACTAAGGTGAAAGACTCATAGAGAAGATCCTATGGAAAACAAGAAGTATGTAATATTAGAACTGCAAAGACCAGTATAATATTTTAAGAAATGAGCATATTGTCTCTCAGCGTTTATTGTGGTATGTGATGTGGCTAATAAAAAAATAGAAAACAATTTAAATCAGAAATAATAGCAATAGTATAGCAACGGTTCCTCTGGGTTTTGTCATTGTTATTGTTGTTACTTTTAATTTACATCTGTGCCCATACATCTATAGTACATATAACTATAAATTTTCATGTATAGATATTCAGAACTGAACTCTGATTTATTTGATCAGCTTTGTCATTAAAATACGTTAGAGGATAATTTCTCCTTGGGCTACACAAAATTATTTAGTTTTACTTGTGCGATGTTAGAGAAGTCATTTAAGATCTTCTTACTAACTGATATCTTTTCCTTAATTTCTTCTGAAAATCAGACAGAGCACTAATTAACCATTCAAAATCTTTAGCTTTATACTGATGATACCTAATTAATATTAGGCCATTCACATTTTCCGAGATTACTAGAGCTACTTTGCCAGTAGAAAAAAAATTTCTTTGACTTTCTCAATCCCTGTATCCCACTAAAAGTAATGTGCTAAATTGTCATCACTCTTTTCCTTACTCCTATGACAAATGGGATAATTACATTAAAAGATACAAAACTATTCTTGTGCACTCTCTGTCATATCACAGTTTCTATTCTAGGAAGGAAGATCAGGGAGATGTGTCTGCTTTCTTCATGCAGTGCCTCAGACGGCACCATATGCTTGTGGATTCTTAATACATGCTATTTGATGATTGATTTATACACTCCATTTACAAGGTGTTAATGTAAAAAATGGCCAAATTCAGTCTCATGTCTCAAATTAAAATCGATTTTACATTTTTCCAGTGATGTCTTTTATAAACAATACTAAATATTACTTCAAATTCGTCAACAGCTCTTTATGATTAGTTGATAGCCTATGACAATGGTATGTACATGAAATATACAAATAAATATGTTCTGTGTTAGATGAACAATGCACAGATGGTTTTAAATTTTTACAATGGATTTATGGCCTGTATTTTTTTAAGGATTATTTATTGCAACTAGTCTGGAGAGCTATTTTGAGATATAGAATAATGCAAGCAAAATTGAATAGAACTTTAGAAAATAAAAAGGAGAGGTAGAAACAGTAATACAGCAAAACTCTATTACTTTTGTTTAGCACATATGTCCAATATTCATTGCATGTACTAGAAAATGCCATATATTTTGACAATTATTTGCTATCCAAACAATTATTTGAATGTGAAACAGTAATAAAGCAAATTCGAGTGATTTTCCAGGCTTAGAAACATGGGAGACTGAAACAATCATAAGCTTTGAATCCACCACACTAATAAACCCACCTCCATCTCTGATATTCAGATTTTTTTTTGTCCGTAAAATGGAGAAAATATCATCTACCACACGGAATTAAAAGATAGCAAAATGAGATTAATTACTACACATGAGATTTTAATAGGTTAAAAGACATATAAGTAGGTCCATAGTAATGGTAGTTCTAATTGTCATTTTTGTTAGGTTAGTTTCTCTCCTTTTAGGTATATGGAAACAGCAAGAAAAGGGATGGGAAATGGGAAATGCAAGAAGTTAAATGCAAGGGTAAGAAATTTGGAATTTTATTCAGTAGTCAGTGAGAGACCATTTAAAATGTTTTGAGAAGAAAAATTAACCTGATTTAGATTCTGCATTACGATAGTTCTAAAATTTTAGAATGCATGAACCTTGAGGGTGATGGTTAAAAATGCAGATTTAGGGACCTCACTCTGAGAAGTTACACCTGGTCAGGTCTGACTGTGGTATCCAACCGATTCTGTTACAGAAAGTCCTGGGGTCACATTTTGTGAAATGCCACTTTAGAGAAATGAATCTGAAAGCAATATTCAGGGTGTTTTTGAATGGGAGAAACTGGACAGAAGGGGTCACTTAGAAGCTTGCTACTCAAAGCGTGGTTGGCCAGACAAAGCAGTGAGATGACCTGGGCACTTGGGAAAAAGGCAGAACCTGAGCCAAACACAAAACCTACCAAATCAGGGTCTGTGTGTTTTCAGCTTCACTGAGGTATAATTGACTAGAAATTGTACATATCTAAGGTGTGCAACTTGATGTTTTGATATACATTGTGAAATAATCATCACAACACAATTAAGCTAATTAACAGATCCATATATTACGTCATATAGTTACTCTTCTTTCTCCTCCTCCTCATTTTTTTTAAGTATACAATACAGTATTAACAATAGTCACATGGCATTTTAATAAGATTCATAGGTAATTTCCTACATATTAAAATATGAGTTGATAACCAATAATAACTGAGAGTACAGATGAAAGCCAATAAAGGCCTAGAATTGGGCAGTGGCAGAGGGAGAAGAAAGGAAGTTAAAAGAGAGGGGCCATACTATTGAGTTTATAAACTGTCAACATAAGAATTCGGACAAGAAAGGCCTTCCCTCTCCCTAACTGCAGTGGGTCAGTTTTTGTTGAGAACAGAGGTCATTTTTCACAATACAATCTGGGACTCACCCATGCTTTGTAGGCGGAACTAAACGGATTTGTAAGAAGGAATAAATGCTCACCTTGCATCCGCCTCTGCTGTCCCTGCACAGAGCCGACATGGAGTTAAAAAGTTTCCCTAGCAGCCTTAGGAACAAATTTCAGACCAGCTGTAAAGCAGGCTGAGACACTTTCAAATAAGCATCTGGTCTCACTTCCCACCATGGTGTAGTATAAACATGGAGATGACAGAGGAGGGGGCGTTTATCGGATTGAATTTGGGAAAGCAGGACTGGACATTTTAGGGTAAAACAAGAATTTGGTAAAATTTGGGCAGGAGGGTTGGGCCCTTTTAAAAATGCCTTCTTGATGCAACAGCTTCACAGAGAATAACAAAGGCATTCATCTCTTCTTTTGAGTCGTTTGAGAAATTCTCATTTTCCAAACTGAAGAAGGTTGCTGAAGTGCTGGACGTGCCAGGATATTGTTTCTATGACGATAAAACATATTACTGCCCACTGAGTTGAGCCTAGAAGTTTGTAGCTGCACAGCTGCCTCACTAATTACTCTCCTAATGTGACAGAGGGAAAAGTACACTGTAATTTTGATGTACAGTAGTTTCATGAACATAACATTAGTGCAGAACTTCAGGGGTGCCTCTATTAGCCAGAATGTGAGGCTGAATTAAATATGGAGTAACTATGCGCTAGCAGAGGTGTTCTATTAGCTGAATGGCAGAGCATGCAATTTAGAAGCTGTAGGCTCTGAGTTTTCTCTCAGCAGCAATGTCTAAACATAATTAATCAGTTGCTTCTCACAGTAAGTGACACTAATTAGTTGCACTCTAATTGCTACGTATGGAGTAATGTTACTCCATTCTAAGTGCTCTGTAGAGTAGCGACATGAGATCTTTAATACATTATCATGAATTTCCATGTAATTACAATCCTTTCCAATGGGGCAAAAGGCAAATATTGTAGGCCATTTCATCAGGCATTAATAAATAACTTATATTACCGTTATTAAAAAAAATAGAGATCGAGCCCCTTCCTTGTTATTAGCATGTATGTGATTAGAACTGTGTATAGTTGTAAGTGTGAGATCCTGGAACTAAAAATATGCCTTTTGCTAACTAGGTTCTTGCTAGATAATTTCTTTCCCAAAGGAAATAATTCTAATTTGTCTCGAATTTTATTAATTTTCTGGAATCAGACACATAGAATTGACTTGATTTGATAAATGGAGGAAAGGGGTACATTAACTTCTATTTTGACTTCAGCTTTGTCTTTATCTGATTATATTCTTTATCCTTTATTCCATATTTTTCTCCTTTCTAGATTAACTCATTATTTTATATATTTCACATTGTTCTTCATGCTTAACCATTTGAACTGGCTAAGCAATGCTTGACCTTCTTTCTAGAAGCTCTTCCAAGCATTCGGAATTCTAGAAAATTGTTCTTTAAAAATTATCCTGAACTCTAGCTGAATGGGAGAAATATTCTTGGTTTCTCCTCAAGTTTAAATCTTATAAGGAAAGAATATCATGCGTGCTCTGAAGAAAGAAGTGTGAGAGACTAGAAAGGAAAATAGCAAAGGAAAATAGGCCTCTCTTTATAATTGCACTAAAGTATTAGAAATGAGAAGAGGACTTTAAAACTGTATAACCTATATTACTTATTATTTCTTATTTTCTAATTGCCTTACTCAGGTAGATTTTAATTATTCTGTTTTGTATGGATTTAATTTTCTCATCCTTATGAATAGTTATTTTTTCATTATATAATTTATGTTGAAGAATTCCTTAGTTGTTTTACCTGGGAGCATATCTGTCCTTCTATTGTGGTTGCTTTCATTCCAGTGTTTAGCAGAATTTTTCTTTAAGGAAACTGTCTCCTTTTGTATTTGCTGAATCATTCTGTAGGTTTGAGAAATTTTCTTCAGTTCTGAGATTTCTGCTATCTGAAAAACTTTAAATACCCTAAAAAAAAAATATGACTAGTGAAGAACTTAGTGTATGGCCTAATGTAAAGATATTCCCTGTAATGACTTCATGAGGTTTAGACAAGTTTGTCTACTAGGCATATTTATTTGTCTCTCTTCATTAGAAATATAAATGACTAAAGAAACTTAAGTTATATATTCAAAAATTAGTTTAGCTTTCGAAATAGAAAAAAAGATTGTTGAAATTATAGAGAGAAAAGACAGTTTCCAGCTTCCTGTATTCCTATTAATGAATATATTTAAACCAAAATTGATTTTAATTATTTCCTTTCTGATATCCAACGCTATTTTGAAATACGTTCATTTTTTTTTTTTTTATTTTAGGACTGTTTCCAGCTGTTTGTATTTCCATTATTAATTGGATTTATTTATACTAAAATTAATTTTGTGTCCTTTTCTAATCACTATCAGTATCATGTGTGCTCCTGCTCACCGCTTTACCTAGAATGCCCTCTTTTCTCACCATTCTTCTAACCTACCCCCATCCCCAATCATCTTTCCCATGCACCATTACAATGGAAACAGTATGGTGTATTTTTTTTTTGTATCTATCTATCTATCGTCTATCTATTTATCTATCTATTTATTTTTATGGTGACATTGGTTAACAAATTACAGTAAGTTTCAGCTGTACACTTTAACAGTAGATATATATATATATATGTGTATATATAGAGATATAGAGATACAGATATAGATAGATAGATATACATATACACATACATACATACATATATTTACACTGTGTGGTCATGTGGTATATTTTAAAACAGTATCAACAATATAACTGATGCCTAGGAAGAGGAGATATCTGGCCTGAAGTCCTTAATCTATCAGCATATGTCCCTGAACTTCAATTTCTTCATCTGAAATACAAAAATAAAACCTAACTAAAGTAGATAATTTTCCAGAACTGAGTCCAAGGAAGAGAAAAAATTAAAATAGTTTTATTTTAACAGGAAAAAAAGAAGATAAAGTTTCTATCGAGAAACCCTAAAGCACCAGGCTCAGATGACTTATAGATTTTATAGGGTAATTCAACCAAACCTTTAAAAGGAAGGTAATTCAATGCTATTTTAACTGTTTCAGAACATAGAAAAAGAAGGAAAATGCCCCCAAGTTTAATAAAGACAGAATAAAACAAAAATTTTCAAATTAATTTCATTTTTGAATATAGATACAAATATCCAAAATAAGTGCAAAATCTATAAGCACATTAAAAGACTATTACATTAGGACCATGAAGAATTTATTACAGGAAAGTAGAGATGGTTTAATATGAACAAATCTATTAAAATAACCCATCATATTATACTAACTTATGACACTAAAAAAAAGTCAACATTTTACTTAATTACAAAAATTTTTAAACACTTGATAAAATAAGACTAAACTAAATATAATAAACATGATAAAATCTACCTTTACTTAAATTTTTCACTAAAGTCAGAAACAAGGTAAGGGTGTGCAATATCGCTTCTATTATGTAACAAATTTCAGTGGAGATAAAACTCACAATTTGCAGATATGATATAATAGAAAGATAAAGAAAATCAATTTAAAACTATTAAAAATGATAAAAGAATTTAGAAAGCTAGTGAAACAGAAAATAAAACAAAATGCAAATATTAATTACTCATATATACAAACAATATAAAATTTATAATAGAAGATAATGGGTATAGCATTTTAGTTTTAGAACATGAAATTGTTCAGGAGATCTATTGACCACCAATATGATTATATATATAATATTCTGTTTATGAAAATAACAAAAATGTTAAAAAGGCAACCTTGGAGAAATATTGTATCTAAATGTGAAATTAACTTTAAAATGCTATTTCAGGACACAGAGGAGATGGGAAAATGGAAAAATCACTCGTGTATATCATATAGCTATCATTACTCTATTACTTTATACATTTAAATAATCACTTTAATTATTGTTTTCATTTTTCCAGCTTTATTGACGAAACCATATATATTAAAAATGTACAATGTGATGACACACATTATGAAATTATCATTACAGTTAAGTTATTAACATATCCATTACTTCACATAGTTACCACTTTTTTTATGTGATAAGAATACTAAAAGTCTACTCAGCAAATATTCAGTATACAATACAGTATTACCGTGTGTATATTAGAGTCCTCAAACATATTCCTCTTATAACTGAAGTTTTTTATCCTTTGACCAACATCTCTCCATTTCCCCCACCATCCAGACTCTGGCAACCACCATTCTACTCTGTGCTTCAAGGAATTCTACTTTCTTTTTAGAATCACGTATAAATGAGATCATACAGTTTTTGTCTTTCTCTAACTTATTTCACTAAGCATAATGTTCTTCAGATCAATCTGTGCTGTTGCAAATGGCAAGATGATCTTTTCTTATAGCTAAATAATATTTCATTACATATATATATATATATCCACATTTTCTTCATCCATTTATCTGTTGAAGATGCAGGTTATTTCTGTATCTTGGCTATTCTGCAAAAAACGTGGGAATACTGATAATGCTGCAAAAAACGTGGGGATACTGATATCTCTTTGAGATCCTAATTTAATTTCCTTTGAATTTATAGCCAGAGTGGGATTGCTGGATCATATGGTAGTTCTATTTTTAAATTTTGAGAACCTTCATATCATTTTGCATAAATGCATACCAATACATATTCCCACCAACAATGTAGAAGTGTTCCCTTTATTTCACAGCCTTGTGGACACTTGTTATCTCATCTCTTTGATAATAGCCATCTTAACAGGTATATATAAGGTGATATTTCATTGTGGTTTGATATGCATTTCTTCGATAACTATTAATGTGGAGTACCTGTTCATATATCTATTGGCTATTTGTATGTCAACTTAGGAAAATGTCTATTTAGGTCATTCGCCAATTTTTTAAATCAAATTATTTGGATTGGGAGATTGTTTATGTCTTACTTTTGAGTCATATGAGTTCCTTATATATTTTTAGATATTAACCTTTTATCAGATATCTGGTTTGGAAATATTTTCTCCTATTCCATAGGCTGTCTTTTCATTTTGTTGATCGTTTGCTTTGCTGTGCAGAAGCTTTTTAGTTTGATATAGTCCAATTTTTTCATTTTTGCTTTTGTTGTCTGTGTGTTTGATGTCATATTTTTAAAAGTATTGCTAAGAACAATGTCAAGGAGATTTTTTCTTATTTTATATATTTAAGTCTAATTTATTTTGAGTTAATTTGTGTGTGGTATAAATAGGGGTCCAGTTTTATTTTTTTCAACAGCACATTAAAAGAATCATACACCATGATCAAGTGGGATTTATTCCTGGGATACTTGATGGTTTTACATATGAAATCAATCAATATGATAGATCACATTAACAGAAAGAAGAATGCAAATCACTTGATATCTCAATTGATGCAGAAAAACATTTGACCAAAATCAACATCCTTCCATAATAAAAACTCTCAACAAATTGGATATAGAAGGAATATACCACATATTACAAACCCACAGCTAACATCAAACTCAATGATAAAAAACTAAAAACTTTCCTTTAAGATCAGGAACATGACAGATATGCCCATTCTTCACCACTTCTGTTCAATGTAGTACTAGAAGTTCTAGCCAGAAAGAAGGAAAGAAGGAAAGAAGGAAAGCAGGAAAGAAAAAAAGAAAGAAAGAGAGAGAAAGAGAGCGAGAGAGCGAGAGAGCGAGAGAGCGAGAGAGAGAGAGAGAGAGAGAGAGAGAGAGAGGAGGGAAGGAGGGAGGGAGGGAGGGAGGGAGGGAGGAAGGAAGGAAGGAAGGAAGGAAGGAAGGAAGGAAGGAAGGAAGGAAGGAAGGAAGGAAAAAAAGAAAAGAAAAGAAAAGAAAAGAAATGCATATGAATTGGAAAGGAAGAAATAAAATTGTCTCTGTTTGCAGATGACATCATCTTATATATAGAAAACCCTAAATACTCCACCAAAAAATGTTAGAATAAATAAATTCAGTAAAGTCGCAGGATACAAAATCAATATATCAATATGGTTCATTTTCAAGCACTAACAATAAACTATCAGAAAGAAAAATTGAGAAAACAATCTCATTTATGGTAATATAAAATACTAAGGAATAAATTTAACTAAGGAAGTGTAAGACTTGTATATTGAAAAGTATAAAATGTTGATGAAAGAAATTAAAGATGACACAAATAAACAAAAAGCTAAATACCCTGGATTCATGAATTAGAAGAATTAATATTGTCCAATGTTTATACTATCCAAAGAAATGTACAGATTCAATAAAATCCCTATGAAAACTCTAATGGTATTTTATTAAATCTAGTAAAAACAACCCTAAAATGTCTATGGAACCACGAAAAGCCCTGAATAGCCAAAGCAGCCTTGCTAAGAAAGGACAAAGCTAATGGCATCACACTCCCTGATTTCGGACTATATTACAAAGCTATAGTAATCAAAACAGTATGATACTGGCATAAAAACAGACACATAGACCAATGGAACAGAACCAAGAGCCCAGTAATAACTGTGCACATATATATGATCAAATAATCTTTGACAAAGGCACCAAAAACACATAATGGGGAAAGAATAGTCTTTAATAAATGGTACTAAGAAAACTGGATATACAAATGCAAGTGACTCATTCATTTTTTAAATCTTTTGTTTGTTTCCTTGGAATGATAAAATCTAACTTCAAAGATTATATAGACAGATAAACGACCATGAAAACTCATTTAAAAAAAGGAGCAATGAATATGGACTAGCCTACCAGATAATAAAATATATAATAGAACATATAATAGACAACGGGAACAATGAAATGTCCAAAAATAAACTGACATTTGTATGAAAATTTAGCATTCAAAATGAAGCAATAAATAAAACAAAATAAAGTTAGATACATATCTCACATTACACACTAGGAAAAAATCTAAATGAAATTATAATGAGGGTATTATAAAGAAACATCTGAGAATTCCTTTATAACCATATAATGAAGACAGCCTCCCTACCACTGAATCATAGAGAAAAGACTGACAAATTCAAAAATGTAAAATAAAAATAAAAATGCATGAGGAAGAAACAAACTAGAAGTAAATAATAAGCTGAGAAATAATACTTGCAACTTATACTACTGATTATAAAAATGAATTTACATAATATTTAAAGCACCCTATCCATAATGAAAAATACTAACTCCTTCTCCAAAACAACAAAAATTATGAACAGACATCCAAACAAATGACTTTTAAACTTTAAACTCAAGCTCATTCATAAGAGTCACAGAAATTACAATTATAATAAAAGATGTATTTTTAATTTTTCACATTAAAAAAAGTCCAAAAGTTGACCATACATTCTGATGGTGAGAGTGAGGGGAAATAGGCATTCTGCTACATATCTGAGAAGAATGTAAATTAGTTCAATTCCAATGAAGGACAATTTGATAATATTAATAGACATTAAAAATGCATATATTTTTTAGCCCAAGAATTCTATTTTGAATATTTAGGCTAGTGATATACCTAAATCACTACAAAATAATGTATATATGAGATTATTGCAATAACAATTAAGACTGGAATCCATCTAAATATCCCTATTTAGGTGACTAGTTAGATAGTACACCCATTGTAATAAAAGTACAATAGAGCTATAAAAAAGAATGAGGGAATTCTCTATAATTTGATATGAAAAATTTCTAATTTATGTAATTTATTTAAAAATAAAGATATAAATACTGTATAAAGTATACAATCTTTTAGATAAAAAAGTTTATATTTATTATGTAACAAAACTCTGTATGGACACTGAAGAAATTAAATAATAGTTACTTCAGTGAGGATGAATAGTTACTTCAGAGGGGTATGAACTGGGCAGAACTGTGAGCCTCAGATAGGAGAGAGAATTTTAACTATAGACTTTTTTGATATATTTTTACTTATGAACCATTACTATGTATTAACTATTCAAAAAATTAGATGAAAAATGAATATTATTAAATATTTAACATAAATGAAAGAATGTTTTAACTCGGTTGTACAAAATAATAATAACAAGACTCTCTGGATGAGTCCAAGTGGTTTCATCAAAGAGCTAGTCTTTGAGTTTGTTAGTTATCTCCTTGGTTGTTTTTTTTCTATTTTAGTCCAGCGGCTATTGGAGACCAGAATGAAGTGCAGTTTATGAACAGAGACAGAGCTTATGTTGAGAAAAAAAGTGTCACGGGATCAGAATACCTGCAAGAAAAGAACAAGATGGTCTCTGCTCCCAGAAAGAGCAAGGAGAGCTGTTTCATGAATTTGTTTTGTTTTACCAAGCTATGAGATACTTCCTGATAACTTCTTTTAAATTAGTTGGCTTAGAGTAGGACTGGACAAAACTGATTTGTTTACAATTACGGTGATGCCTGTTTTCATTCTCATGCTCATATGGTCTAGTTAAATCTGTATTACCAGCTACTAACATAATCTGTGGTAGCACAAAGGAGAGAACAAAAAGTCCAAAGATCAGAGTCTGAAGCTATTCAGAGGGATTTTTGTTTTCTTTACAAGGAAAAGATCTATTTACCAAGAAGACACAGATGATTCAATTGGGACAATCTGCTTATTTCTATTTGACTAAACAAGAGTGAGAAGGGGGTGGTGGCTCTTGTTACTCTCTCTTTTTCCTTCAAATGATCATTTGCTCTCTTCTGTGAAACTTGTATCCAGATCCTGGTGTTATATCTTTCCTTTAAAGTCTTCTCATCTCTTATTACTCATTTTCCAACTATTTGACTTGGCCCTGGTCTCATTGAAGATGTGTGGGAGTCACTTTAAGTTTTCTAGCTATACTCTCCCAAAAGAATAGCAATGTTATCATCACCAACCTCATAAATGAAGAATAATAATTTATACTTACATGCACATCTTCAGGGCATATTATTGGCTCTTGATAAAAGGCAAATAGTAATGATAAACCCTGAAATATGCCTTTCGAAGATACCAGGCAGCAAACTGCATGAGCCATTTTGACAACAGATTCAAAAGAAAATGTCCTGAACTTTCATTTCCCGTCTGCTGGGTTTCTTTGAAGTGGGAGTTAACCCTGACATGAAACAGCTCCAAAAACTAAACCATGCCCAGTTGTTTTTGGCCTGATAATTCAACCCCTAGTGATGACTCCCACACGCAACTGGGTGTCTTTGATGACTCACTCTTCTCTTAGAGATAGGCCACCAGACATTTGTGCATTTCCTACACTCTGCATTACAGCCTATGCAGAAGAAAAGAATAGCTTAATTTAACAAATAAAATCAAATGAATTATCTTCTCTCTAACTCAAGCCTTTCTTTTTTTTTTAATAGAACTTTTCCTCCCCTCTTTCTTCTTGTTTGTAGTGGAGCTCTTCTAATTTAGAATCTGCTATTTAACTGAAAAATAGAGAACTCATCTCTTGGGTGGCAAAAAGCTGAAGGAAGATGTATGAATAACCTAGAAAGAGTGATTCAAATCTGTTTTTCATTATTTTTTTTTAGGACAAAATAATAAAAAATTGTTTTGTAAAAAAAAATGATGGAATTTGGTAGATTGTCTTTAACATTAAGACTAAAAACTATTTTTAAGACTCCTTAATGAGGTCTGAGGTACTAGGGTGGGAATATAGTGCTGATTTGAGAAGAATCCCAATTGTATCTTTTTTTAAAGAACAAATACTGTTCTTTAAAAATTCTAATTACCTCCTGCTTAGAACAGACTAATCCTCAAAAAGGAAAACATGATCTTTAGAGGACCTGTGTTCTGTAAATTATTTTAAATCAAGGTCAAAATGATTTCCTCTACGAGAACTAAATTACTCCCTTTTGAAATCAATTTTTATTCTTTTCAATTATTAAAGAGTAGATTTTTAATACAAAAGTCAATTAATGTAAAGCTCATATATTAAAGTTATATTTCCACCATACATACCAGGGGCTTCATCTTCCTATTTAGTCTAAAATACATAAAATAGATATATTATTTTTAAAATATGCTTATTTTTCTCATTTTCTTTTACAACCATGTTGACTTTATGGAGCTTTTATATTATGCCTATACTTTATTTTATCTGACCATCATCATGAAAATATTATTTATATTTTTATAAGTAGAGAAATTTAATTTCTCAAGATACAGGTCCTATATTGTCAAATAAATAGAACCGAGAGGCCCTATAAAATCTCTACATGTATTCCAATTTTGTATTGTTCTGTGTCTTTGGCCACTGAGCATGAATAAATATTTAAAAGATTTTTTTCCCAAATAAAATAATGGATTTAATAAGGGAGGTTGTCACAGAACTTTCTACATTAACATATTATTATATCCTTACTAATACATGGTTGTTTGGTGTACACACTTAACACAGTCTCTAATCATTTGATGTATTTTACGTTTGTCTCCCCGATAAGATGGTCAAAAGACCATGTCTTATGCTTCTGATATAGCTTTGAATAGTAGAAACTGAATAAATGTAGAATCACAGAAACTCTATTAGACCTCCAGTTCTGTCCTGTACTACCATTTGGATTATTTGACTATGAAATGGAAATGCATATCTATCACACAGGATTGATGAGATAGTGTATGTAAAAGGGCTTCATGAACTATAAAGTTTTGTGTGAACATTTGCTTAATTCTTGAAGGGTGAGTAGCAGTCAGCTAATGAAAGCTTCAGAGGAGAAGAGGGGAGTCTGGACGACACAGTGTTATCTGGCCAGTTTTTTCACAACTAAGTCACTGTATTATGTTCATGTTGCTACTCTGGCCTCTGCTTGAAATAACATCCCCGTGTCTCATCTCCGAGGGCCAAAGCTATCCATAGGTTACTATATTGGTCAGTCTCCTCATCCCTGAAATTTGTCATTCTCTATGCTTTGCAACCAACCGTCTCTGCTTCTTGCCTCTTCTTCATCCTCATTCATAAGCAGTGCTGCTGCTCATCTGAGTATTGTTCATAGGCATTCCTTTACTTTCTTGCTCAAAGTTACCATCTTAGTTCAAGCTTTTGTTACTTCATCTAGAGAATGAGAGAGATTTCAGAAGACTAGATTCCCTCCAAAAGTAGAAAGATTCATAAATAGAGTTTGGTGATTTTAATGTCGACCCCACTCCCTAAGTTCTAGAGTTCATTATTAAAAAATTAGTAACCACTCAAAAGAAGATATCACCCTTTTTAGTATTACTGGGCTAGCACTGTGTGAAATGATGCAGGCACTCTGTGTGTGAACTCAGCATTTGACCGAACTTATTCTCTCAAATCACATGAATTAAGCACCTGCCATGTGTTTTGCAGATATAGAGGTCAACACATTCTTCATGCTCAATAGGGCTCATAGCCTAATGGAAGAGACAGATACATAATGGGGAATATGGTACAGATGAATATGATAAAACGGTTTCAGGAATGGAAATATGATATGACAGGAAGCTAGGAGAGAAGCAGTTTACACTGCTGGGCCTAGGGAAAATTTTCTGGTAGAGGGGATGCCTTAAGAGTGAAAGTTTGTCAGAAGAATGGATGTTGATGCAGCGACAGTATTCTAGCCAGAGAGCAGAGCAGGACCAAAAGCAAGGATGCAGGAGACATTCTGGTGTGTGCATATGAACTAAAAGCAATTTAGTTTCCTTGAGCCCAAGTTCCCAACAGGGTATGACACATCTTGGGGACAGAAAGGGGCTTACTTCTTTACTTCTTTTAGGATACTCTGAAATTAAAATGGAAAGACATGGGCTATAAGTGAGAAAAAGAAAATGGATTAGTAACCTGAAGAAAGTAAGATGTTGATTAATAGCAAGGAGAGGGAATTATGTGGGCATACACTACAGAACAGTTTTTAGCTCTGCTGATTCATACGCTGAATCAACAATTATTTATTAAGCACCTAACATGTACAAGACCCTGAGATTGAAATGTTGTTGAAGAAAGAATCCTTGCCCTCAAGATTTTTGCAGTCTAGTGAAAAGCCTGTTCGATACAATTTTATCAGTGATTTTAATTGAACTAATGAATGCAAGTAAAGTAAAACTGGAAGAAGTAATTTGTATGACAGAGCAGAACCAGTATCTACAAATGCCCTATTGGGATACATTACATTAAAAGGCTGCAGAGTTTGAGATCTATGCACCAGCAAGAGTCTGGAGACCACTCTGTATTTTACAGCCCAGTTATCATCTTTTTGACCTGTGAGCAAGCTCTCCTTCCTTTATAGTCTGGCAGAAAACTTAATGTCTAGGAAGTTTTTTTTTTTTTTTTTTGCACCTTTGCCCCTGTCCCTAACCCTTGACACTTTCTTTTTCACCTCAGGAGATCTGTGGTTTGCCATGTACCACTTGGTAAAGGCCCAGTGCACCTCAAGGATGAAGGTGGGAATCAATCACATTTCTCCCTAGCAAGTGGCAGACCCCTGTCATGTACCAAGAGAAGGCTCTGCTCTGGAGGGACCTCTCTTAGCTTTCCTGTCCTGCCTTTATATTTTGATGGTGGCTGCCAAGCAATCTGTAATAGCTGTGTGCATTTTGGGGAATTTTTCTAAGCTCTAATACCTTGCTCAAAGACTTTGTCAGAATACTGTCTGTCATTTGGTAAACATTCCATGCAATGTGCAGGTATTTTCTAAGCCTTCCTATCCCTCCCCTAGCTTTCAATATGCTGCCATCAAGCACTGGGTAATGGCAACAAGGGAAAGAATAGAGAGATGGGTACAAATTGATGCTGTGCCTCTTGCTTCTTTGGATTCAAATCTATTTTGCCAGTACATATGTGGCCAAGAAAAGTTTAAAATTTGCCCAGTTTTTCTTTCCCCACAATCTGTGTCAGATTTGCTCCTTCTCACACCATGCACATAGGGAAGGCTTCTCTCTTCTACAAAAAAACAAACAAAAAACAAACAAACAAACAAACAAAAAAACCCCTCATGCCTTTCTTAGCTCTCTAATGAGTTTTAAAAAACTATGGCAGTATAACTTACTAGGTTTCTTTTGTTAGGGTGGGAGCAACAGTCCCTTGTGAATTTCTATAACCTAACTGGAAATGAAATTTAGCAGCCTAAATTTAATGCTGGTCTATGAGAAATGGCTCAAAGTACAGTTGGAAATCTAAAACAATTGCCTGGAGATTTCTGAGTTGTTTATGTGAAAATTTATATTGTTTTAGCTATTTGAATTAGTAAACTACCCCCAAAAATCCACTATTCAGGTGACTTCATAATAAAGTCCTATGGTTTCCACAGAAGTTTGTAACTATGTGAGGAAACTGGGAAATTCCAGAAGTTCATTCCAGAACTGAGAGCTTACCTCTGAAGACAGTCAGCTGATGCATCCATGAAGGATGAGCCAACCCACAGGGATCAGAATTCTCCTCTTTACCACGTATTTTCTAGGTACAAGATGGAACATTACTGTCTACTTGTCAATGCTGATGCAGCAAGATGAGTTTGGGGAGCCAAACCAAGAATTTATGGGGTAAGCTTTAGTTTCTAACCTTTAAGGAGATAAGACAGGACAAAATAGATCTGAGTGGCAGACTAAAGATCTCTTGGCTTTAGTTTCTTCATCTATAAATTGGGAATAATGGTAATACCTATCTCATAGTGTTGTATAAGTCTTACAGTGTATAAAGATATCACTTGAAGAAGCCAATGTTATTTAAAATTTCACTGTTGACTTTACCTAAGCTAGGAAGTGCTGGAGTCAGGATTGGAAGCAAGCTCAATCTTATTACTATTCCTAAAATTTCCCATTAATTTTATTTATGAAGAGTTAACTAGCTTGCCCAACATGATTCAGGAGGTAAATGCCAAAGCCAGAATTCAACCCAGTGCTTTTAACATCTAAGATACATTGTTTCCTAGACCAAGTCCCATAAGCAAAGATAAAATGGCAAGTGGGAGATGTAGATAAAAATTAGAAGTAAAACAGGAACATGATTAGAATAAGTATATAAAAGAAGTATAGGAAGAAAGTTGCTGGGCATTTGCTATGATACCACATAAATCTATTATTAATAATTATTTTATTCATTGACCAAATACTTATGATGGACTTGTGCATGACATACTGTGTGGTGGAAACAGCAACATGATATTGAACAAAACACAGTCACGCCCTCAAGGACTTTACTCTCTGGCAAGAACATCAACTATTAAGGCAGTTATTAAAATAAAATATGTTGGGTTGCACCAAAAGAACTCAACACAATTTATTAAATTGATTTGATTTTTTAAAACTAAAACTTGACTTAAGTGTGTGATTTAAACTGGGAAATGGCTTATATTTAATTCCTGTATAAATTTAGCCCCACTACAGTCAAATCTTAATGAGGTATGCAATGCCTAAACATACATTTCTAAAGTACTTTACTTTACTTATTAAATTCCACCTTTTTCTCCTCCAAGCACTCTAACAAGCACTGATATAAAGTAACTTCTGATTTTTATTTTTCACTGTTTTCCCTTTTGTTATGCTTTACTTAGACCTGTTAATAAGCATTGAAAAGCTCAGAAAAGTGCAACAGCAGAAAGAAGAGTCACAAGGATAGTCCTCTTCTAGAGTTATCCCAAATTAATACTCTAGTAGTAGTAATAGCAAACACCTACTTAGAACACCTTATGTGAAGGACAGGTAAATATATTCATTAATTTGTTTTAATTAACTTAACCCTATGAGTAAGGTCCTACTATTATCTCCATTTAGAGATGAGAAAACTGAGGCATAGAGAAGTTGAATGATCCACACAAAGATAGTAAGTGGCAAGGCTGGAATTCAAAGCAAGAAAAGAATATTTGCTCTCAACCATAGGTCATTTTACTTTCAAAGAGCCAACAGGAATATGGTTCTCAGTTCAGTTAGAGTTACAGTGTGTGACACTCCTTTCACTTTAAACCATTCTAATCCAGATTCTGTTGTATTTGATGTGTCTCTTTTTCATTATCAATATTGTTCATTTTGGTGCCCCTCTCTCTGTTTCTTAATTACATCTGCTGGAGACTTTTACATTTCAGTAGTCTTCAGATAATCAATTTCAATATTTGTTAATCGATATTATATTTTGTCTTCTGATTAATATTCTCTTTTTAACTTTCCTTTGGGTTTATTTCATTTTTCTTTTTTTAATTTCTTATGTTGAACACTTAGCTCCTCAACATTCAGCCTTTTGGAAGAAATGAACGTGTGATTTGTCAATGATTTCTTGTCAATGACACCAAAAGCAAAAGCAACAAAAGCACAAATAAACAAATGGGACCACATCAAACTAAAAAAGCTTCTGTATAGCAAAAGAAACACTCAACAAAATAAAAAGACAACATATGGAATAGGAAAAAAATATTTGCTAACCGTATATCTTACAAGGGGTTAATAAAGAACTCATACCTCATCATCACCACCATCATCATCATCACCATCATCATCATTATCATCATCATATCAAAAAATGGGCAAAGGGCTAAATATATATTTTCTTTTTCCAAAGAAGATATACAGATGGACAAGAGGCACATGAAAAGAGGTTCAACATCAGTAATCATCAGAGAACTGCATGTTAAAACCACAATGAAATGTCCCACGCCTGTAAGGATAAACGAAAAACAGAAAATAACAAGTGGGGGGATGTGGAGAAACTGGATCCTTGTGTACCGTTGGTGAGATTGTAAAATGGTGCAGCCACTATGAAAAACAACACGGAGGTTTATCGAAAAATTAAAAATAAAACTACCACGTGATCTAGCAATTTCACTTCTAGATATAAATTCAAAAGAATTGAAAGCAGGGTCTTGAAGTGATGTCTGCATATCCATGTTCACAGCAGCATTATGCACATTAGCAAAGATGTAGAAGTAGCCCAGATGTCCCTCTATGGATGAATGAATAAACAAAATGTGGTATATACAGACAATGGAATACTGTTCTTCCTTAAAATGGATGAATCTTGAGGACATTACGCTACTGGAAATAAGCTGGTCACAAAAAAGACTAGTATTTTGTGATTCCTTTTATATAAAATATCTGATGCAGTCAAATTCATGAAACCGTAATATAGAATGGTAGTTAACAGAGGTTTGGGAGAGAGTTTGGAAAAGAGTTGTTGTTTAATGGGTATAGAGTTTTAGTTTTTCATGATGAAAAAGTTCTGGAGATCTGTTTCACAATAATGTGAATATACTTAACATTGCTGAACTGTACACTGAAAACAGGTTTAAAAATGGTAAATTTTATAGTATGTGTTTCTTATCACAGTTTTAGAAAACCATATACTTAAGGCTATTATGTTTCCTATAAGTACTTTAGCTGAATTTTTTTTTAAGTGATAATTTTTATCATTCAGATTATCAGTTGTAAAATGTAGATGAGGATAATAGCAAAACCTACCTCTTAGGACTGTAGAACTGTTAGGAGAAATAAATGAGTAAACTGCTGGGAAGTGTGTTGAACAATTATGTATTTACCATGAGAATATTTATTTAAATTTGTCCTTGTCTTCTTGTTTTCTCTCTTTTCCTTCATTTCAATAAATTGAGAATATTTTTATCTCTTTGTTTTTACTCATTTTATCAGCCCCCATTCATTTTAAAGTTTTGTCCTCTTTGTCTCTTTTTTAATTCTCACAATAGAAATGTTGACATGCACACCTGACAAAGACTAGTTTACTTACTCTTACTCTAAATAATATAAGCTCTCTAGAACACTTTAGTCATAATCACCCCCTTCCTGATTTAATATACTTAGTATCTGTTTGCTTAATTTTAATGACATTTAGTGTCATTTAAATTAAACACAATTATTATTGCTTTGTATATTCATCTTTGTTTAGATTTACTCACATGATTAACACTTTCTTCAGTTGGTGCTCAGAATTTCTTCTGAGACAGAAAAATCATTCAGATCTATATTTTGGTAATAGATACTTCTTGTTTCTTGTACATTTGAAATATCTTTATATTTCATTTACTATTTAAAAAGAGAGTTGCTAAGCATTAAATTCTGGGTTTTCTATTCTATTTCAAGACTTTTAAGATGCCATTCTAGTGCCCTCTGGCTTCTTTGCTTCTGAGAAATTAGCTACCAATCCAACTGGTGATTGTTTTTAAAAAACCTCTTTTCTCTCTGTCTTCTTTTGAGTAACATTATTTGTTTTTGATGTATTGTACTTTCAATGTGATATTTCCAGATGAGTTTTAATTTATATATATTGCTTGAAATTTTGAGCCCTTCTAAAATCTAAGGGTGCATGCCTTTTATCAATTCTGAATAAAATTTCCACAATTTTCCTTTCAAATATCTTTTTCCCTCATCTCTTTTATTTGTTTCTTATGTTCCTATCAGTCCTTCTTCCATGTTGATAAATCTTTTTCATATTTCCCTTATTTTATTCCTCTGTGTTGCATTCTTAGTAACTGCCTGTGATTGATGATGCAGTTAACTAATTTTCTCTTTAGTTATGCTTAACCCTTGGACTGTGTTTTTTATTTTAGTTAATTACATGTTTTTATTTCTAGAATTTTTATTGTTTCTTTATAAAATTTTCTGCTTATTTTTAAAATTTCTCATTGCTCATATTTTTATTTCCATCCTTTATGTTATTATATGTTTTCAGCATAATTATTTTATATAGTATAACCAATAATTTCGGCACTTGAAGATCTGTTTCTGAAGTTGGTTTTAGGTAACAAAAATTTTGAGGAATAAATTGAACAATGCTTTCTCCAGAGATAAATTGCATTTGCTTGTACAATGTACTGAAGGGAACTTCAGACCTGGATCACTTTAAATTATATGGTTTTGGATTAATGTATTTTAAATTATGCAAACTGTATTGATTCAGGTACCATACTCCTGTGGTTCTACAATAGATTAGGGGACATTTTAAAATCTCTTCCTAGAGTCGAGGATGAGAGGGACAATTTTCTATACAGTTTAGTGTTTTAGATCACTTCAATGAAAGTGCAGCAGCTCTTGGCAGGACAGTTTCCAGCATGGCTCCTGATACTTAGTCCATGGCTTTGCCCTTGGAATGCTTTGCTCTGGAAAACCAGGATGTCCAGAAGTGTTAGAGCCTCTTCATCTCTCTGCAGTTCTGATGGTATTTTGATCTCACAACTGGCACATTTTATTATTATCTCACAGTTTGTTTATTCATTTGTAAGTATTTTATCAAACATTTTTACATGTTTATATCAGGTGCTTTCAGGGTCTCTGGTTTGCCATATTGCCAGTAATAGAAGTTTATAATGAGAGAATACTTTCTATAATTTAGAAACAATATATTGGTCAGTTACAAGTATTTTGTTTAACTTATCCCCAAGATGATCATTTTGCTTTGATTATAATATCATTTTAATACAGAAAAGTTTAATTTTAAGGCATTCAAAGTTATTTTTTTATTATTTGGGCTTTTTCTCATAATTACAAATCTTGTATATTTATATATGTTTTCATAAAAATATTTAAATTTTTCTTGATTTAGATCTTTATTCCTATTGGAATTGTCTTCTGTTTATGAAATGAGGTAATATTCTTTTTCTATCTAAATAACAATTACCAAATACCACTTATCGACTAGTTCATCATTTCTTCATTTGGTCATGTAAGTTTTTATATATAAGTGACAATTTTAGAGAGAAACTTTTGATTGATGAGTAAGTGTATTTAATGGTTATCTTTCAAGTTTTTAAAAATTTCTTCTTACATTAATTTTATGCTTTTTAATTTTATTGGGAAATTGTCTCTCTCTTTGAAGGGTACATAGCAGAAAGTTTACAGTGGTTTGTTATGACTTTTAAACATTTTTTTTTCTAGAGATACACGGGTTTATCTTTTTTTAATACTGCTTTTCTCTTTTTAGATTTACTCTCACACTGCTCTATGTTTGTAGCAAAAACTCCAAATTTAAACTTAATGGGTAATTTTGACCCAAACTTTTTACTTTTAAAAAAATCATACATCTTTATTTTTGCTAGGGAAATTTTTTTTATATTATAATTTGCATTTTTTATTATTATTGAAATATTATTTTTCATGTATGTATTACTTCCTTGAACTGTTGAGTTCTTTGTTTCCTCTGCCCATATTTTTTACTAGCATACTGGTATTTTTCTCATTAATATAAACTATTTGTATATTAAATATATTAACACCTTGTTTATCATATTTGAGTCATCATTTTCCCCCAATATTTTTACATCATGATTTCAATTATACTTTCTCTCTCTGCCTATATTGTATCTTCTACATTCAAAAAACTTTATAATCTTTATTATATATATGTATATATATGTGTGTGTGGATATATACATAAGTGTGTGTGTGTGTGTGTGTATCTTACTACTGACTGCTGACTATGGAAAATGTCTAGAAATGGATGAACTTTCCTCAGGATATAGGCTGTTTTGAAAGAATTTTAATGTCCTAAAAACTGAACTATCTAAGATTTTCACTTAAAATTTCTCTGACAGGGTGTTAAGATAGAATGATGACATCAAATTTTATGACAATATGTAATATTTGTTATAAACATTGATTTGATATGTCAATTGATTTTGCAAAGCTTCTACTATAATAATTAAGAATATTTTTAACATAAAAATGACTATTTCCTAATGGAGAAACTGAATGAACAAGAGTGCTCACTTCCTAATTATTTTCTTTTGAAAAAAATTACAAATATAAGATAAACTGACTTTAATTGCAAAGAAATGTCAGAAGTGACAGTTTAACACCAGTGTAGTACTAATGATCTCAACTAAGAGAAATGTAAAATTAATGAAGGCTACTGTCATTAGTTTCTTCAGGGCCTTGCAACTAGAGGAATAAAAAATTAATATGTTAAAATTATTCACTGCTAACATATGATTATGATCTTTAAATATCAGCCTAACCATACTGATTGGACTCTGACAGAAATGGGCAAAAGTGCCATTTAGTTAGCAATACAACATTATCAACAAGCTAATAAAGATGACATTAAAGAATGTCAGATTAGGAGAATGGAAGGAGATGGGGGTGGGGTGTGTGTAAAACCAAAGTAGGTTTGGCGAGCAAACTATAGCACTGACAGAGACTAGGAATCTGTTTAGTAAAAAACAGTTGTTCAGCACTATTGATTAATTAATATATTCCGTGTTTTCACTACTGCCTAATCGTAAACCATTCACCTAAACCCTTGCAAAGCATTCTCTCAGCAAGACTGTCTCATAGAGACAGCTGTTTAGGGTAAATGAGACTTGACACTTCAGAGAATTCAAAGGAGGATGTTTTGCTCTTCCATTCCACAATTTAATTGAAACACAGTGGTACTTAACCTTGAAATACTGTGCCTTGTATTTGTCCAAATCACCATCTGTAATCAATCATATCAATAAAGTTAATTCAGAAGTTTCTAAAATATTTTGCTGAGTTAAAACCCTGTGATTTTTCCATGTAAAAGTTTGAAATTGTATATATATATGTATATATATACATTTATAAATATATATAATTTCTATCTATATTTCTATCCCTTATCTAGAATAGAAGAGCTTTAAAGTTTTTATTGGTTTATACTTTCCAATCCCCAAGTATCAGGTTAGAAATCTGATACAGAAGTTAAAAATAGGATAGCAACTGAAAGAAAGAGTGCTTTGTCTTGGAATGCTACCCAACATAGGCAGTGAAAATTCTGAGCTATTCTAAGACCACTTCCTTGTTTTTTGTTTGTTTGTTTTAATTTATTAACTGCTTGTCTTCTTTGGAAATTGTCCTCGGCATCATCTGCTCTTTGTTCATTTATTCATTCATTCATTCATGTATTAATTGTGTACAAGACGGGCACTGCACAGAATATTGGAGATAATGTGATAAAAGGACATCATTTCTGCTCTCATGAAGTTTACTGGCTTGTGGGAACGTAGTCATAAATTGAATAATCATGATCATGAGGATGCAATTACAAATTGAGGTAAATGCTGTAAAGGAAAGGAACAAGGTTGCAGGAGAGCATCAAACTAGGAGGTCAAGGCTGGGGAGGAAGAGGGAGTTTCCCTGGTAAAGTGACCCTTGAGCTGTATTTAACTGAGAGAAGAGAAGGAAGGCCAAGAGGAGAGCATTTCAGACAGGGGAATCAGCTAGTACATTAAAGGCTATTTGGCCAGAGGACACTCAAAGTCATTCCTCCATTTCCTCCCCTACAAGCCCCCAGGGCTGGTGGATTACAGCCAGAAGAGAGTCTCCTACCAGTGCTGCTGCTGCGGCTATTCAAGGGTTTTAGGATGAATTTAGGACAAGGAAATTTCTGGTTGGAGTGAGACAAATGGAGTTGCCCTGTGCCTGAGGACTCATTGCCTGGGCTTCAATCCTAAATTCAGGAAGAAAGACCTGAACTTTGTCCCATCTCTGATAAGAATAACTCTTATTTAAACTGCAACAACTAAACAACATGTGAGCCCTGAAACAGTTATTGAAAAAAATAAAGCAAAAATTTTAAATAAGCATAGTAAATAAGCACGTAAAGGACATTAGTAATCTGAGGGAGACCTTGAATTCTGTATGATTTTCATAGACTGTCTCACCTTTTAAAGTTTCCTTCCTTTTTCCAAGCCTTCCCCCACCATTCATACTATCCCCATCTACTTTAAGAACCTGGGACCAATCTCATTATGCTTTTTATCCTGATTATATTGGCCACTATAAAAAGCCTAGGACTTCCAGGTCATTCCACATCTCTTATAGTTTATATCTCTTTATATCCCATTTTCTAACCCATCTTCCAACCCTTCCTAAGTCTTATAACCTTTCCACTGGACCTTCCACATGTCACAGTCAGTTATCAGCAAATAGCTCATATCCTTGACCTTTTTTGCTCTGCTTTCCCTTCACACTCTGGCTCTAGCTAAAACCTGGGTCTCCCCTGAGAACACTGTGCACCTCTTCTATCTTATCAAGTGGTGACTCTTTTCTCTCTCATACTCCCTCTTACTTTTGAACCTGGAGATGCTGTAGCTGTCTTTTTAGCATTTCATTGTTGCTTCTGGTCTAATCCCTGTCCCATTCCCCAAAGACTTACAGTTTAGGACAATAAGGAGAAACTATTGTTGTGTAAAGTACATATACAGAGCAAAACAGTGATTCTAAAGTGAGAGAGAAATTAAGCTTTCATTTTTATCAACTGCATGTCTTCCAAAACAGAGATCAAGAAAGGGCAGGATCTCATTTTTTTTTCCTTAAAACTTCTTCTACCTTTATACATGTGACTATTTGTGGCTAGCTTTTCAGCTACCTGGCTCTCTTCAGATAACAAGCACTAATAATTCTAAATCCATACTTGCCAATAATTACCATCATGATCAATCACATCCATGTGAGTGATCTTTGAGGATTGAAAGGCTACTTTACACTTAGAGTTGGATTAAACCATCCATAAATGCCTCACACAACTGCTTTGTGGAAAGAAATATGTGCTATCTATTTTAAAGTTGAAGAAAAGATGAGAAGATAGGCCAGTCAGGAGAATACTGGGCCGTATTCTTCTATTTCATACCTTCCCCATTATTTGTTCACTTCTATCTCTGGCCCTTCAAGATGGGGTGGCCCCTAGAACAGAAGTACAGGGTTGGCGGAGGGGCAATGTGGACCCTTGAATCCTGGCCACATCACATCTGCTTTTCCCTGGGAATCGATTTGCATCCATCTTGACACAACAGATATTTTCTCCCGGAAAGGTTATATTACCAGTAGAAGTAATTCTATATGTACATTCTGTGTTCAGCCCAATGCTAGGTATTCTGCTTGTGTTAATTCTCCTCCAATAATCCTGTGATTTTTACAGGCTCAGAGAATTTATCCAAGGCTATGCAATTAAGAACCGAGGTCTGCTGATTCCAAAGAATCAGTACTTTTGGCAAGAGGGTCCTGCCTCAGGCCACATACATAAGTGGCAGAAACTGGATTTAAAGTGAGGACTAGACTCCCACATTTTGGTTTTCACCACTCAATGAATAATTGTTGAGCTAATGAAAGAATAAGTGATTAATCAATCAGTCAATAGGTGTTCAAAGTATGATATACTTGATTAATTTTGAGAGTGAATGCTAAGAAATATGGTAACATCATACATTTTTATTAGATTTGAGTAATAAGAATTACTTTTGCCAGGGGTTAAAGGCAGTATTGTGTCTTAAAAAAATTGATTCGAAAGAAGTTTTGAAATCACTAGGTTATAACCCAAGACAGGGACTGAAAGCAGGATACCAGAGGCAAGTTACAACCTAATCATACCATATAACTACTCTGTGCTAGAAAATATATTAGCTGACATTAGAAAGATGAATAGGAATACTCTAACATTAAATATATACATCTATGCATGTTTCCTTATCTGTACCTATCTTATAGTGGTTTTTGTGAGGATTAGAGATAATATAGATAAAATGCTTGGAACAATGCCAAGCACACAGTAAGTACTTCATAAATAATAGCTATAATTATTAATAATAGCAATATTACTGTCTAAGTTTCTGCTTTTAAAGAACCAAATAGTATGGGTCAGGGTAGTATAACAGCTGATAGTGTTTCCTAATTGGTACCGGGTAAGACACATCAAATTAAGAGAAGAAAAGCAGAATCGTACCAACTCAAAAGAATGCATGTTTTCCCAAAATTAAACATGTACACCAAAGATCTGTTTCTTAGAAACTAGCTTAAAAGATCTCTATTATTTAAATTCAATACCACTTCTTAATCAGTGAGGGGACTGGCTGTATCCCGTCTCTGTGGGGACGGTGGGTCTTAATGACAGTTCTTTCTAAGGTTCTGTTTCACATTACCTTTTTGTGACCTGAAAAATGTCACTTGATGCCATTTGCTCAAGTCAACTGCCAAACTGGATAAAACCATTTCTTACAGAAACCCAGATGCTGCCTCTAACCTAAACTGCTTTGAGTACATCTTAGCCTCCTGTTCCCCCTCTGCAATCAAGGAAATAGCAGTTGATATCTTAATTGCTGCTATCTGGCAGAAAAAGCATACACCTGTTGATAGATTGGCTCACAATAATTTTAAAGGGAAACTTCAAAAGTACGACAAGATTCTTCTCAGGCCAGCGCCACCTCAGACAAGCTACTGAAAGGAAGGCCCAGTGCCTGATTTGATAGAATGTTTTTCCAATGAGCACAGGTGCAAGTCACCATTTTTCCTGACTGATGTGTGGTCATCACCTACTCAGATGATACTAAAACAGGAAACCCCACAGAGACCAGCCAGGAATCATCTCACCAGGACAACAGTATTTAAAATAATGCCTGGATAATGTATTTATAAAAGATATTCAAGATTTTCAAACTTGGCAAATAAAATATGTTTATAAATCCATTCGTGAGTGAACACATATTGTAAACAGGCAGGTCAGCTTAACAGGGATATCCTGTAAAATGTCTTTGATAAATATACAATTAAAGAATAAGGCTTGATGGCTTTTCCTAGATGGACTTTTGTTGTAGCTACCTTCAAATCCTATAGCTCAGGTTTGTATGTTGAAGCTTCTTCTGACCTCAGGAGAATTACTGTATTCCCCAACTGCAAACTCAAGCATTTATCTCATTCTGTTTTTCTTGGTTTTTCCAAAGTCCAATTTGGCCAGCTCTGCTTACATGTGTTCAGCTCTGCAGTGATTTATTTCATATGTTCCTTCTGCGTATTTCAATTTGGCATTTGTTCCTATCATTCCCATATGTCAACAGGTTACTTTGAATTCAGCTGTCTTATGTAGGCCCCTAAGGTAACCATGAGTTTCATACCAGGAAAAAATAGGTATAGAAAAATAATCTCAGTATTTGAATAACCTAGTTAATTCCAAAATGCTCATTTCCTGTGGATTCTTAATTCCTGCTCAAATGAAACTTGAGAAACTTCTCTCCTCATATAGGTCCTAATGGTATCAACTCCTTCTGTTTCTCAGACAAAGCTGTTTTCTTTTCTGTTCAACTCCAAGTCTCTTCTGAAGAGTGATGATGCTGAGTGATTCATAAACACCATTAGCCCAAAGTGGAAGCATATGCTACTCAGAAGCCTTTATCACCAAATTTTACAGATTCTCGACACTATTCTCTTCCATTTATGGATCACAGAGCCAGCTGCACTTACTCATCTCTTTCTTCATATTAAGGACTACTGTTCAACTGTTTGAACAAATTAAGAAATGTTTTTAATATGCTCCTTCCTTTAAGAACCTAATATACCACTATTTTATTTTTGAAAAAAAAAATAGCATTATTTAAATATTAAAATGTATTAATTTTAGCAAAATTCCTTGGAGAAATGATGACTGATCTTCAAAAGACTTAGTTTTCATGAGCTCTAAAAGCTTGTTGACTTGTCGGCACTTAGTCAATGATGCATTTGTTTGGCTGATACAAGGTACCAAAGCTGAGTCAACACAGAATAAGAGCATCTGGGTAAAAGTGAAAAAGTCAAATACACTGCTCCAGTAGTGGACACTGAGTAGTCATGTTTCTGATGGAAAGGTTTCTCTTTTAACTAATTGTTTTGTTAGCCTAGCCTAGCATCCATATTGATAATTGCACACAACATTTGGTATAAAGCAGATTCTAAGTCTTTTGGTTCCCCTAGCAGCTCTCCTGACAAAGTGACATAATACTATTTCCATTTGACAGATGCGACCAACATGTATAGAGACAGCTAGGTTAGATGGCCTCATGTTCAAGACTAAAAAGAGTATAATGGCTTTAGCCTGATTTGTCATTGTGGCATTTCAACTCAATTGCAATATTACAAATAATGAGTATTTTTGTACAGGGTTGTTTTAGCTGCTTCTTTTTAAAGAGATTTTGGTATTACACCTCAGAACGAAGTTGTCATTTCTGTTCTATGGCCAGGGAAGCTTTGCAACCATTTTGATTTCATTATGTTAGCTTGTTAGTTCTTTGACAATAACAGACAAACACTGCATTTGGGTTTTCTGTTTTGCTTGTGAGTAGTTACTGAAACTGATCTGCTTTTTAATGCAAACATTATGCAGACTGCAGCCAGACAATGGAAAGTCTGTTTGCAACCTGAGCAGGGCTGGATGCAATCTTTCCCAGTGGGTAGCTATCATTTCAGGTGCTGCTGAAGAATTCATTGCAGAATTTTCATTTTTCAACTGTTTGTTAAAATCACATACCAAGTCAAATTTAATTAGTTATATTCATCCGGCAGATGGTACAATATTCTGTAATAAAGTATAAATTCCTTTACTTAATTGAGTAATGTATTTCATATGATCTCTTTTACAAATTTCAAAACTGATTCTCTTCAAACAGGACTGCACATTATTTGGATGCAGGCCCAAACAGGTTAAAATTGATTTACTACTTTCCCCCCAAAGAACACTATGTAAATGAAAGCGAGTCTGCCCTGAGTGACTTATTTTAATGTCTGTTTCTACATAAATTACTTCTGCATCTGGGAAAAAGAGGTGGGAGTATACTTAAACTATGTGGGAACAAGTTTCTGAAACTTTGAATGCAACATGCTACAAAAACGATCATATTTTTAAAAATTCAAATTGTTTCACATTGAGAGAACTTAATGTTCGTTATCAGTTTGTTGAAACCATGTCGTCAATAATATTAAATAGATTCCTCCTAGATATATCAGTTTCTTTCCTGGACAGTCAATTAACGTGAACATTAGAATGGAAGAGAGGTAGGAGGTGTCTAACTCTATATATTAATTATGTATTATTATAGGCGTCTAAAGCAGCAAAGTACAATTTTTGGACAACATGAAATAAAACACAATACTGCATTCCTGCTACATCTTGGATTGCTACTGCTCTTACCACCCAAGACTCAAAAAGAATTTCATTTCTCCCCTAAACATGTTCATTCCTTCAAACATCTGCCCACTTTTTCCTCCAGTGGAATTTGGAAAAAGCTGAATTTCCTCAGCATATATCAGCAACTCACTAAAGGCTACTAACTAATTTACTGAATGCTAGAAGTGGAAGAAATTTTATCCACTTTTTATTGTAGAGACAACATATTTCTGCACATATACTGGAATTACTCTATTCCAGTACCTGTTATAGACATTAGTAACTGATCATATTACTCATGAGTTCTCAATCTTCTTTGACAAAGCTCTCTTCATAAAGTGAATCCTATTTGCCATCCTCTTCCAGTTTAATCCCTTTATTACACTGATAAGTAAATTAAGGTACAAGAACTTATAGGAGAGTTCTTTAACTTAGTCACAGAAATAACTAATGCCCAGGACAAGACTAATTAAGTACCTCAACTCCTAGCCAGATATACTCCCCACCGTATTATCCTACCTCCTGAGTGAAAAAAAATCTAGGGTACAGAATGATGAGAAGGAAAAATAATTTTCTTCTACCTTCTTATGTTAAGTAGCTGGAGCTTGCAAATTAAACTGATGAAAGATTAACAGGACAAAAGGTGCAATTTTTATTGATGTTAAAATTTTTTATGTGCACAGGAGCTTCAGAGTAGAGAAGTAAAAACTCCAAGAAGTTGTTAGACTTATGGGCTTATACACCATTTTAAGAAAGGCCAATAAATTGTAAAGAAGTGACTAGAAAAGAGGAGTTTGGACTTTAAGTGGCAATAAATTGTGGGGAAATGACTAGGAAATATATGGGGGATAAATATAATGGAAGCTAAGGGTTATTTTAGCAAGGTTTGTTTGTGCAGGTTCATCTCAGTGTGGCTCATCTCCAGCGATAACAGTGGGTCTCCCCTTCCTGAGCACCTTCCTCACAGAAAAATTAGGGCAGAGAACTCTTTCTGTACCTGTTGATTCTTAGTTGCCTTTAGCTCAAATAATCCTTATGCCAAAGTAGCATATTTTGGGGTGGCATATTCTGCTCCCCTTCAAACTGCAGAGAGGGAAGATATAACTATGGTTTTACATTGCTTAGCTAATTTAAAGAAGGCAGTAAGCAATCCATCCAGGCACATTTACCAGCCACCTCCCCCACCCTTCCACTTCGTCTCTAGGTGTTTTCTCTAGTCCTGCTACTAGAAGTTTCTACAGTGCAGCTTTACCAGTTTTCTTTAAATTATCTAATATTTTTAGCAGCTCTTTTAGTTTCTTGATAGAAAAGGTTCAACTTGTCTGAGCTTTATCTCGTATGTACTTGTGTCCTCAAGTTATACAATTAAATAGTTGCCTTACTCTCAGTTCATTACTGCATTATAATGTTCTATTTACACTGATCTCTGAGAAACCCCAAAGAAGAAGAAAGAGCATGTCCTTAAGAGACAGATTTTGAATCCAATCCTTGCTCTGCTAGTAACTGGCAAAAAGATTTAAATAGAGTCTTAATGGACACTGGATTCCAGTGCATGTATGTCGCCCAGAACAGAATTGAGTCGCAATAAATAGTAGTTTTGATGGTGATAATGATAATGATGATGGTGGTGGTGGTAATGAGGATGATGACTAGTGATAATATACTCCTCTGTTTTATACAGCTTTTTTTTTCCCTGAAGAATCTAGTTAATTCTTTAGAAATTTCTTCCTTGCTCCTACTCCTTTTCTCCTTCAATCCATCCCCCTTACATAAAAATCAGGCACAATCATACTTAAAGATCTGCAATATTCATTTACCTGGAAAAGACAACTATGCCTTGGCTTAGAGAGACTCCATTGACTTCATTACATGCTAAAATAGAAGACTTTAAAATCTTACAGAAAAGTCAACTTAGACGTCTCTTTCTCTAGGCATCAGTCCCAACAAGGTAAATTGGCAGCATCTGGTGTTGAAAGGCTGTACTGGTCTTTGTTGCCTGTTGATTCATATCTCTTCCATTTAGATTATAAACTCCTTTGGGGGAGAGTTAGTGTCTAGTTTAGTGTGTCTTATATCATAGTAGGCAATTATTTCTGGAAAGATAAATGAATTAATGTTATCCAGAATGTAAAGTCAGGAAAATAAGGTCAATTCCCAATCATTATGATTTGGGAATAATGAGTATTTAGAAATTATTTGGATAAAGGAATGGAAATTACTTCATTTACAGAGATTAAATTGGAGCTATTTAATTCATCCTTTCCTCTTTGAAACACAAATAGCTGATGTAACGAGTTCCCACTCAGATGAATTGAAGCAGAAAGATTCATTTTTTCTTCCTTTTTCCTAATGAAAAGCCAAAATACTAGGTGATTCATAGTTCTAGGAAAATATTCTTATATGCATTTTCATGTCTCAATAAATATTAATCTTCAAAAGTATGTTTTTTAATAAAAAGGAAAACATATTTTATGATGTTTTCTTGGTGAATGATCTCCAGAGATTTTTAAATTATATCTATAGAGCTCATTCTGGGCAAACATGTATCATAGGGAAAGCTTGACTTTACTTTTCTGTAACAAGACCAATCAATGCCCCAACAGCAAAGGCGATGGTGCTATGACTTAAGGGATAGCAGGAAGGGAGCCAGGAACTTTCTGACATAGTAAACTGGTAATGGAAATTCTACCATTTGACCTTCATCCATTTGGCATTCTATTTATCTCTGTGTTACAATGCAGACAGCCCTGTTCTGAGAGGGAAATATTTATTATGTTCTTTCTCAGGAAACAGCATTTTGATTGAGGTTAAAAGCATGTCACAAAGTGGGAGAGGATATTTCCTATATATATTCAACAAATAACTCATATATAGAATGAATATATATCCTAAAAATCACTAAGGAAAAGATAGATAATCTAATGGAAAAGCAGACAAATGACTTAAATAGACATTAACAAAACAGGCTGCTTTGGTCATGCCTATCACTGCTTAATACAAAGCCCTCCGAAGGATGGAACTTATTTCTAAGTTAATAACTGAGTTCCAGAACAAACCCTCAAAATAATTATAGAAGTACAAAAATATCCAGCATTTGACAAGTTAAAATTCACACTACAGAACATTCAATCAAAAATTACCAACTGTGCAAAGGAGTACTGAAATTATCCAGAATGTGGAGAAAAATCCATCAACGGAAAGTCTCAGGAATTAATCAGAGGATAGAATAGTAAAAAATATATATATTAAAACAATTTTTATAACTATATTCCATATTTAAAAAAATAGAAGAAAAGATGAATATGTTAATGAGACAGAAAATAAAAATGAGCAAAATGGAAAGTCTAAAATTCTAGAGAAAAAAATAAAATTTCAGGGAAGAAAAATAAACTAGATGGGATTAATGGGATCATAAATGTTGCAGAAGGAACAGTAAACTTGAATAAACTATGTAAAATTAAACATAGAAAAAATATGGGGAAAAAAACAGTAAAGCATCAGTCAGTTGAGGAACAAGTTCAAACAGCTTAACATATGTGTAATTGTAGTCCCTGAAGAAGAGGAGAAAGAGGGAAGTCAGAAAAAAAATTAAAGCAGCAATGGCACCAAAATAGATAAAAATAATAAACCTACACTTCATAGAAATACAACAAAGCCCACCACAAGAAATGTGAAGGAGCTAGAGAAAAAAAAGAAACATTACATACCTGAGAAAAAAGATATCAGTGGTTGCCCTGGGGTGTGGGGGATAAAAGGAAGGACACGCTGGAGCACTTACAAAGGGGTGTGAAGAAACTTTTAGGGCGATGGATATGTTCGTTACTTTGATTGTAGTAATAGTTTCAGAGGTATATACATTTGTCAAACATCATCAAATTATATATTTTAGATACGTGATTTCATTGTATGTCAATTATACCTCAATAAAGCTGTAAATAACTTCATAATGAAATACTACTACACAGCCACTAAAACAGATAAAACTAAAAGATCATACTGGGTATTAGCAAAAGTGAAAATTTTACACACTTTTATGAGAGCATAATACAATAAACCATATTGGAAAATGCTTTGACAGTGTTTCTCCTAAAACTGAAATTTATAGCAAATACTCTGCATTAGCAATTACACTTTTAAGTATATAGCCAGGAGAAATATATGCATATGTTTACCAACTTTTAGGTGCAAGAAGGACTACTAGTAATAGCCCACCCTAGAAAAATCTCAAGGTCCAACAAAAATAGAATGGGTAAAGTATGGTATATTTATAATACAGAAAACTATGCAGAAAGGAGAAGGAAAAACTGCTAAATAAAACCACCTAGTTGAATCTCAGATATAACATTTAGCAGTCACAAAAACGTGTATAGCATATGATCCCAGCTATGTAAAGTTCATAATAGGCAAAACAAATTTAGGTGTTGAAAGTCATGGTGATGGTTCCTTTTATGAAAGAAAGTGACTGGGAAGGGGGCATTAGGGAGCGGTGGGGTGCAGATAATGTTATACTTCTTAAACTAGATGCTGGTAACATGTCTATTTATTTCGTAAACATTCTGCAAGTTATACATTTTGCTTGATTTTCTGTATATATATGTTATAGTTTCACAAATATTTTGGGAGTGAAAAAGAAACAATGATATATGAATGTGTATATACAAGTATAACAAATCCATGTGCAATATTATTCATGTAAATTAAAATACATGCATATGAAAAAGTAATATACATTTTATTTAAAAGCCCCTAAACAAAAGGACATATATTAAACATTAATTTTTTTTTTTTTATCTATGGTGGGGAGAGGAAGGAGAGTGGAGTGGATAATGGCGAGAAAAAGGGGTGGAGGGAGGTAAAGTATTTAACTAGTTTGTCTCCTTATGAAAAATAATTATTCATATTTATAAAATGTACTGCACTGTTGAGTATAAAGTAGTATGTGCCAGGTATTCTTAGTTTTTCAGGCCCAAATCTGTTGTTACATAAAATTCTGTGCCCGCTACATTCCTCTCGTCCAAGCGCTTTACTAACATCCTCCCCTTTAACAATAACAAAAAAGGAGTCAACATTAATTAATGATTTAGTGGTAAAATTAGATAACGGCTACAGCTTCAAACACATTTTAAAGAAATACTGTAAATGCTCCAACTAAGATAGCAATATCCCCAGAGTTCCCATATATTTAATAACATTATTTGTCCTCAAACCCATACTTTCATACCCATTTCTTATAAAATTCTGGAGCTACTACAAGAAATCTCTCAACTTAGTATTTCATTTACTAGGCAGCTCACTTATTATGTAGGAAATCCAACAGAAATTCCAAATGTCTAAAGAAAGTTTAACCGTGAGCCACTTAAGATCGATAAAATATACAATGAGAGACAGAGCTCATAAAACCTAAATCTAAATGAAAATTTTCTAATAAGGAGAATTAAAATAGTTAAACCTCCTAAATTTATAGTGTGCTCTTAAATGTCAGATATGAAAGATCTAGTTGTAATTCCTACTCTATCCTCTACTTTCTCGACCATTCAATGGAGCTCTGGGATGAAGGGGGATGGGAGACGTTGGTCAAAGAGTACAAACTTCCAATTATAAGATGAATAGGTTCTGGGGACCTAATTTATATCAAGATGACTATAATTAACAATTCTGTATTATGTATTTAAGAGTGTAGATCTTAAATGTTCTTACCACACACACACACAACGCACACACACACATACACACACAAAGATATGATAACATGAGACATGGAGTTGTTAGCTAATACTGTGGTGGTAATCATTTTATAATCTATAAGTGTGTCAAATCAATACTTTGTACACCTTTATCTTATATAATGTTATATGTCAATTATATCTCAGTGAAGCTGGAAAAAAATATGAAAACTAAATACAAATAGTTAGGTAAATAATATGTAATATATTCATATGATTATAGATTATGCAGTCATTAAAAAGAATAAACTATTAAAAATATGGATGATAAACTAGAACAGTAAATATGAAATTAGAAGTTAAATTATAATGAAAGTTTTTGCTGCATAGAAATTCAGCTGTGATTTTTTTTTTAATTATGAGCATCATATTACGGTAAAAAAAAAAAGCTTAAAAGAAGAAACTTATGTCAACATTTGAAACAAGTGAAAGCAGGCTCATATACTCTGAATCAGATTACAATATATTTAATCCTCTAAGAAAAAGGCAAGAAGTAAACGTTTAAAAGAGGCGTTTGTATAGAATTACACAGGAAATTCAACTCCCTAGTAATAGGTTTCTATAATGGAAAGATACTTTATTAATTTACTAGAGTATTCACAGCAAGGCATGTAAAACATATTCGACATTATAAAATCAGCTTAAATTTGGGTACTGTAACATTCCACTGCTGAAAATATAGACGTCTCTGCTTTTGAATCAATCGCCTTGTATAGATGCCTGCCGTCTAGTCTGGTTTTAGATGTTAAATGCAAATATTCCCAATTTGTTAAAATGAAAATCTACCTATTAGGGAATGAGGTAATTTTGTCACTGATTATTAAAAACTAAACTTCTTTCAAGATGATACTTTAAAAACAACTTCCTTATACCGACACACAACACTTATTAATTCAACTCAGGACATTTTGTGATTTTATATGAGCTTTAAATCCTAGCATTTACAGATGTATAAACAGTATAAAAACCTATGGTTAGCAAACCACAATTGTTCTCTCTTTGGCATTTGCTTCCTAGCTTATATATCTCCTAATCCTTGATGTGCATGTTGAAAATGTCACAAAGTTCTCTGAAATTAAATGTACTTTTACATTTGAACCAGACGAATCTTGTTTATTTTCCTGAATCACACATAATTCAGGAAGTTCCCAATTTTAGAAAGTTCCTTAAATTCACGTTGTATAGAAAAATATAACAAAATACACAAACTCACCTTGGTAGAAGCAAATTTCTCTTCTGTAAGAAAAATATTCTGATAGACTAGAAAAAATTCTTTAAAGCAAACATATTTCACTACATATTGCAGAATTATTAGACTTTGCTTAGGTTGTTCTTTTGTTGGAGTGTGATAACATATCAAAGAATAAAGTCCTCTCAATGCAGAGCAGTAAGAAAATACAGTAGTGAAGAAAGATCAGTACATATTGATACTGTCCCATGAAGACATTATGAGATAGGAAAATGTAAAAACAAATTTTGGATCTAACGACCATCAATCTTTTTCATCACTGAACACCCAGATCTGGCCAAGACAGCAAAGCAAAGCAATTTGTTCATCTTCTCTTACTTCTGATGTAATGAAGGTAGCTCATGTTTAAACTATTATGTAAAGTTGAGTGCTAATTTATTCCCTATCTAAAGAACTTAATTTACATCATGATTATTTGTTATGCTCTAAAGATAGATAATTGTTCTCACCTTTTCCCTCCCTTAACTCAGCTTTTTAACACCTTTTCTAGAGTTTGCATAAATGATTTTGTCATTTTAAAAATACTCTTTCAGGAAGCTGTCTATCCAATTTGCAAGTTAAAGTTTGTAAAATATGTGTTACTATTAGAATTTACAGAATTATTTAGTCTGTTTTTGACTACCATACATTTTGTCAACATTTATTGACATTGAATTTGGACCATGCTAAACAAAAGGTAGGTGCCATTTTCTGGTCCAGGGGATTACACGTGACAGACAAACAAATGCACACACTTATGCCCTGTCGAAAAAGTTAATCATAATGGTACAAAATTACTTTACAGAATTAATTTCAAGTCTCTGAAATTTTGGAGTACCTATTAAACACTCTTCCTTTGCAAACTAGTAATTGAGAAAACGAGGAGAGTATATACAATGTGTCATACTTTCTATTTTTAACATTCATTGAAAAAGATGGCCAAACGCATTCATTTAAATGAAAGGAAATTTTCCATGCCATTGTTTATTTTCAAAAGAATTCTAAATCACCATTTAAATTCAAAAAACAATAATATAAAATGAAGTTTCATCCATTATATTCCTTTCTTCCTTAATTTTATTGCTTTATTACCTACTTATCATCTATGTACTTTTTGTTTTCTTTTTATTTACATGAAGTCATTTTTCATAGACTATAATTCTCTATAGTATTAGCTATGAGAAAATGGATAACATATGATCCTGAGATTTAATAGGGGCAGTTTTCACATGTTTGGGGAGCATTATAGTGTAATATTAATAGCATAAATTCTGGAGTAAAGATGTCAGAATTTGAATTTTGGCTCCAATACTTAACCAGTTATATAGTTCTGGCAATGTATTTAATGTCTCTGATTTTCAATTATCTTATTTACAAATAGAATAAACTAATATCTAGATCAAGTTATTTTTAAGGAGGATTAAATGAGTTCATTCATGTAGAGGACATGGAAAAGTGCTTAGCATACATATAGTATGTTCTCAGTAAATGTATTGTATTATTTATATTATTATTGCCTTTTTTAAAAATATAATATTCTGACATAGGTAGACGATTGTAAACAGTTTAAAGAGTTAACTGTTTTTATGTGGTTAAATATCTTGATGAACAAAAAATGGAATGTAGGACATTGAATTTGGACCAATAACAGAATGTCAAAAGGAAAAAAAAAAAACCAGCTAAACAAAATCTGACAAATAAATGAAAGAAATCAAGAGAAGTAGAGTGGGGAAGACTAGAAAAACTAGAAAACTAGAAAAATATTCAGGATGGATGATTGAGTAGCATGGCAGGGGGCCACAGAAGAGGGGAGGAGGAAGGCAGACAACCCAAGAGCTGGAGTCAGTCACAGCAGCAGAGCCCCTGTGCAGTGCATGGGGGCAGTGCCCCCCGTTCTGTTCCACTCTGGGGTGAGGGATGGACCATGGCAAAGATCAGTGACCTGGACTGACAGATTCAGCAGCTGCTAAGCTGCAAGACCATTAGAGAAAGCAAACACACGGCCCTGTGTGGTAAGGCCAGAGAGATCTCGGTAGAGGAGAGCAACGCGCAGAGGGTAAACTCATCAGTCAGTCACAGTATGTGACGACATCCATGGACAATTCTATGACCTTGGGGAGCCGTTCAGGATGGATGGCGACAACCCTGAGATCAACTACCTTGTCATGGGAAACTCTGTGGACTATTTCTATGGCACTGAAACACTCCTTCTGCTGCTGGCACTTAAGGTTCACTCTCACCCGAATCCTGGACAACCAGGAAAGCTGCCAGATCACCCAGCTCTGCTGCTTCTCTGATGAGTACCTGATGGGCTAGGTGACAATGTGGCACTACTATCCTGAGATCTTTGATGACCTCAACCTGCTGGCCATCATCAATGGCAAGACCTTTTGCTCTGGGCCTCTCTGCCTCCATCCTGATCCCAGACCAGATTCTGACAACTGACCAAAAGCAAGAGCTATCAAATGGGCAAATGTGTGACCTGCTCTGGTCAGACCCTGAAGATACAACAGGTTAGGGTATGTGCATCAGTAGAGCTGGCTACTATTTGGCAATCACATGATGACCCACTTACATGCAAGCAACAAGACTGATATGATCTGCTATGCCCACCAACTGGCATTGGAAAGTTACAAGTGGCACTTTAATGAAACTGCTCATTGTGCATTTGTCACCCAAATACCGCTACTGCTGTGGGAATGTGGCAGCCATCTTGGAGCTAGATGAGTACCTCCAGAAAGATTTCATCATCTTTGAGGCCACTCCTCGCTTCTCGAGAGACAAAGGGCATCCTTCCTCCAAGAAGCCCATGGCTTCTTCCTGTGACTTCTTTGGCCCTGCCTACCTCTAGCCCCCCGACACTCGACACTCTATGACTCTTTCCTCTTCTCCAGACCAAAGCTGGACACTTGGGGTTGGGAGCGCCTCAGCTCTGCTCTCTCCCTCAAGGAGGGCATGTCAAGGATGAGAACGTTCTCTGGAGAGGCTCAAAGCCTCAGCTCCATGCTCCTCTACTTTTTCCCCACTTGAACCATTAAGTTTCCAATAAGTTTTTTTGTCTTTCTTCCCCTCCCCCTGCCTTTTTTTATTTTTAGATAAATTTTGAAAGAAAAAAATATGTTGATTGAATAAATTTAAAAAAAAAACAGTGAAAAGACTTAGAATAGTAATAATAGAGTAATAGTAGTAATAATACTTCAAGAGTTATATAGATATGGGAAATTATAAAAATGTGACTCTAATTACTATAATTTAGAGAACACCATTCTATTCCATACTTCTTCCTGATCAGGGGCCCTACTTTAAGTTTCCCTAGCTTGTAAATTCCTCTAGAGTTAATTTCTGTATAGTGTGCTATCACATCTCAATCAGATGGATTTATTTAACAATTATGTGATATTTTGAGATAAATATTTCAGTTAGCAACTTCACGATAAATCCTGGTGGAAAGGGTACCCGTTACCTGAGAAAAAGGTAAGAGGATCATACATCTTACAGTGCCTACCTGGCCTAGAGTCGATCTCAGCGCCTATCTCAAATGAACTTTATCCACATAACTACAACTCTGATGACTGTATTGACATTCACCACACATTCTCATCTTTGAAGTTCATGAAAACTTGCACAATAAAAGAATGAATAATCTCCTTACTTAATACATGTTTGATGCTTGACTGTATAGTTTTACAGATGACTCTGCTTATGTGGTGCAGTGATGGTCAAACAAGTATTTCAGAATTCCACAAGAAACAAGTTGGTCTCCAACTGTTCATTTTTAAAAACACAGGTATGTAACATCATGATTGTTCTTAAGGTAACTTCAATACCCGAATCCAATATTTATATCCATTGGCATTTTTTTCTAAAAATGCACCTTTCTTCAGGCTGGGAGGCTTTGTGATTGCAATGATGCCTTTTAGCTCAAATGCATTTTGGGGTTGGGTAGGGGTGAGAGGAAGTTAATGACATTCTGCTCTGGATCATACAGCATGGGGTAATGGGATTCAGTTTCTCACTTAAGCTCTGAGGCAGGGGGCAGAAGTTTTACTCCTTTAGTATGATATTCACTAGTTTGCAGAATTTTGAGAAAAAAAAAGGAGAAATAGCATATCCTTACCAAAAAGAGTTTTAAAAGGATAGTAGGGTGACATGCATACAACTGTTATAGGAATAGTTTGTGCATAGAGAATCCTAAACTTTGGTTCTGGATTTAGGAGAAAAACTCTCTATTACTTTACATAAATATATAAACAATTCAGAGAAAAGAGAGCCAGTATAACCAAAAAAAAAAAAAAAAAAGAACAAGAGTTGGGGACTCAGACAACCCTGGGCTCATATCTTCACTGGAATTTTGATTTCGATTAGGAGTCTTATTTTTCCTCTTTTTACATAAAGTTTTTGATGAAGATAAGCATATTGCTGTTTACCCAGATTTCTGTGTAGCATTTTTTGTGCTCTCCTGTTAGGGCCAGGACAGCTGTATAAGGCTCTAGATTTCATGGAAGGAACTCAGTTTCAGTTTCTGCTTCCACTTTTAGAAGAGTCATTTCTATGGCCTTGCCAATATTAGCACTCTATCCAAGACTTACAGTAGGTCCCAAGGCCCCTGGAAACAGTTAAAATGTAAATGTACTTACCCTTTGGGCTTAGATTTTTTATTTGATACCTTTCTTTTGAGTTAATCATGTAATTAAGATATTTTTAATTTAAACATTTTTTTTTTCTTTTTCTCTATTCATTTTTTTATGTTTATGCTAAAAGTATCTGCTTAACTTAGTTTGCCACACTTTCAGGCATCTTCTATGAGAAACATTTTGAGGCCTCTGTATTCATGGTTGTACATGTCTACTTTTAAAATATTACTGCTTGCTGTCTGTTTTGTGGTAAGCCTAAAATATGCAGTTTTGTGGTGAATATGTGTAAAAAATCGGAATCTGTCTGGTTTTAAGTGAATGAGCTCATTGCTAGGAAAAGAAATCAGGCAGTATTCAGACCCAATTGTTATTAACAAATCACTAAATCATATTGCCTATAACTTATTAAACAATAAGCCTGAGAAACTTAGTATAGAATATTAACAAGGAAATATGCATTCCTTAAACTTAATATTATCTTGTACAATGAATGATAATTTTGAAATGATTATTGAAAAAGTCCTTGAAAATGAGGATTTAAAAAAAAATCTTAATAAGTAATCCTATTTTGGGAAAAAATATTTTAAGATAGGAACATGGATTGGAAAATACAAAATTAATAATATATATTTCTCATGACATTATTGAAATTCATTTTATCACTGCATCATATATAATCTATTAAATTAAAACAGAAAGTTTCTGGAAAATTCCTTTCAACACTATAGAAATATCAAATTAGTCCTTCTCTAAATAGAACATTAACCTCATGGCATTTTTTTCTAGTCATATTTTCCTTGGGTTTTCTGTGAATTGATTCATCCTTATTTTGAGGCCTGTGAATTGATTCATCCTTATTTGTTTTTAATCCATATCAGTGACATCTGGTTGAAAATGGAAAATCACTTCTGTTTATAATATCTGAAACAATAGCGAGCCTAATTTATTAACACATCGACTAATCACGTTGGCGCTCATAGAACTAGCTACTTCTGCTGGATCGATATATTGTATTTACTTGTGAGAGTTGGCTCTAATTTTGTTAGTAATAAGAGAGCTTAGTGAAATCCTTACATCCTACTTTTTTATTCAAACTTCACAAATTATAGAAGCTGTTCTTTGCATAATAATTGAGATCCTAACGATATGATTGCCTAAACAGTATCACAGGATTAAGGAAGTGATTTTGCATTTTCTCCACAACCTTATGGCACCATTTAACATGTCAGTATGCAACTATCCTCTGAATTTAGAATGTGTAGAAAATTACTTAAGCTCTCAGATCTATACTTATATCTCTCTTCTCCAGGTTAGTTGTATGCATTGATCAGATAATTAAAACTATTTTCAAATATCCATATTTGGCATCATAAAAACTTGATGTGAGAGTTACACACATCATTTAAAAATAATACACTAACTGGCACTCTCATGATAACCATTAGCAATGGAAAAGTTTAATTCAACTTGCAAGAGATACAATCTCCCATCAAAACTTTGTCTTGTGGTAAAACGTGTTGCTAATTGGCAGTGTCTTGGTTATGGTTATGTTTTCCTAGCAATGGCATTTGGTTGTGCTAATTCAACCACACTTACTTTATTTGTGATTAACAATGTGCACTTGTGAAGCAGATTTGTTGTCCTAGTTAGTAGCCATGGAAGAGTGTTTCCTTCTTCAGATGCTAACTGGCTCTTAAGGCAATTTTAACCTGCTATGTAGACCTTATAAACACCACATTCACCAACTGAATTAACCAACACATGAATTATCCCCACACCCATTCAACATTGGAAGATGGAGGTAAAAATTTGTTTTCAGTATTTGCATGTACCCTATGCAGGAGTCGAGATGAAATGGAAACATAACATAGACATTTATAGCATTCTCAGCTTCATCACTGATAGTTACCTCATTCTGTTTTATTTGAATTCATGCTTATATAAAATAGGAATCTGGTTTAGAATATGGAGTAAGAAAATTTAAGTGTTAAAATTTTGGCTGCCTTATCTCTGTTTTTACTTGGGGACCAAATTGGATGGTTCCGGCGCATTACAGGTGTGTATAGGCTGGTTCTCCCAAGGCAAGAAGACAGTCAGGTCCAAACATAAACCAAGTTCAAAAGCCAAGAAGCTCAGCCCTGAAGCTAGATTTCCAAAATGAAGGCCAACCCAAAGGTCCCAAATTCAAATGGAAACAATGGGAGAAAGAGCTCAGTGTTAGAAAATGGACCAAGAGTAGATAGATTATGGATAATTCAAAAGCTGGCAAGGGGTCGATCTTAAATTTTAATTCAGAATCTATAGGCATTGGGGGAGATGGTGGCCTGTGGAAAAGTGGGGACATATTTGGGGCCAAAAATATCAATGGGGGAAAGACATTAACTTTAAAATGTTAAGTATCCAATAAATAAAATGACTCTAGACTTTAAAATAAAAAGCCTAAGATGTGACGTCCTATTCTGCCTTTTATCAGTTTTTATTATAGATAATTTTCATAAGCTATTTGTTCCTCAGTGTCTATAAATCTAAAACTGAAATAATTTACTGCTTTGACATTATGAGGATAAACTCAGATAATGTAATGTCTATAACAGTCCTCAACAAATTATTTTTATTTATTTGTAATATTTTAATTTTGCAAATTGATTGAGCTTTTACATACGACAATAAAGGTATTAACCACATATATTGCTTTCATCAATTATTGAAGTAAAACTTTTCTATAACACAATGAGAATAGAATCTAACCTCAATTATTCTGGCTCTTCCATCACCATATCCTTTACTTCAGGCCAGTGGTTCTCAACTTTAATAAAGAGTAGAGTTAGTATGTGAGCTTTTAAAAACTATCCATGCCCAGGTGCTACTCAACGTAATGAATTCAGATCTTAGGAGGAGGCCCAGACATCAGTGTATTTTAAAAGCTCCCCAGGTGTTTCATGGTACAATAAAAGTTGACTATATTATGGAAACTAACCCATTAACCAAGTCGATAATCTGCTTGTTTGTCTATCAGAGTTTTCTCAACAACATCTTATTCTGAGAAATCAGGGGGGAAAAAAGCTCTCATCCCTTGAAATTCACTCTGGAAAATGTAATGCCATTCTGATGTTGCCAAACCTCATGAGTTATCCAAGATTGGCAAATGCTTCTGATATTAAACTGAAACTGCATTCCTTTCTCTTTCTTGGAAAGTACTCATATAGTGTATTGTCTACCACAAAACTAGCAAATATTCAATCTATGGAAAGAAAAATTCTTAATCTACACATATTTTTCTATAAATATGATATTTTTAGAGTATCCTTCAGGCAAACCACAAATACGACATCAATATACAGCTACCTTCTACTTCCCATTCCATATAAGAGCGGAATTCAAATTAGATCCATTCTCACTTTACCTTTCAATACAGGTAGGAATCTTGTGGGATAAAAAACATGGCTGCATATAAATTATGAGCATAACATGTATATGCAATTATTTAATCACCAGAGGACTGCTCTCATATTTGAACATCAGCTAAGGCTGAACAAAGAGCAAGACAAACAATTCCACAGACAACTTGAAGTAAGTCAACCCATCTGTGTAAATCACTGATAAAAAGTCATATGCAACTCTTGAGAAAAAACATGCTGCACAGTGTGACTGAGGTGGCCACCTAGGATAGGCTAGCAACTGTATTTTGGGTGAGAGATCAAAACATGAAAAAGGATATTCTCCCCATACAAATCTAATTCTCTAGGTCAATCAATGTTACTCACAGTGGTCCGCAGATGGGTGGTGGTTCACGAAATATTTGTTGTCAATCTGAGATAAGTACAGAAATTGAAATTAAGCATTCAGAAACTTTGTGGCAGTTTGACAAAGTAATGTTATGCCTGTTAAATCTAATAACGAAAATTAAGCTTGTTTTTGTATATCCTTTTTTCATTTCATTTTTCTTATAATTCCTTTTTATGGTATTTTACCAAAAAAATGGCAGCGAGTGGCATATTAATAATAAAAAGTAAAATGAGTCTTTTACCGCAGATAATTCTAGAAACACTGCCCTAGTTTACCTCAGTAGGAAATATTGTAAATGTTAATCTTTAAATTACGATTAAATGAAAGATACACAAAAATTATATCATTGTAATTCCATCATACTGCTCTTGAACTTTAAAGTCAAAAAATAATTTATCCTGATTATTTTCTTTATAAAATTTAAATGCTGGCACCTACACAATAGGATAGATATAAAGATTAAATTAAATATTGTAAAGTGCTTCAGCCCTCAGTAGGACACATGTGGGCTTTCTGACCTGGTCCCTATCACCTGCTCTTACTCCATATGCACAGGAACTCAAACTATAGTAAAGTACAAACATATTTTAGTTGTTTGCTTTGTGCCTTCTTTAAAAAACACTTTAAAGAACAACATAAAAATATTCAAAGTTTGCCAAACTTAAGAGAGAAATAGTCAGTTATCTGATTCAAGTAACCATAAAGTAAAAATATACCAATTGCTTAGAAGATCATCAAACATTTTGCAATGTGTTCAATGTGGAGATTTAAATAAATGGCTACAAATTCTTTACATCTCTACATCCCTCATGGAGAGACAAGCTTATAGGTGTCTTCCTTCAGTTGGGACTGCATCAACCAATAGAATATAACAAAAGTGACATTCTGTGACTTTTGAGGCCAGTTTCCACCTAGTTTTTTGGAACACTGGTTCTTGGTATGTTTCCTCCCAGGACACTTTCTCATGGAATCCAGCATGTATACTGGGAGAAACCTAGACAACCTAAATAATTAATATATAGGTGCTCTGGCTGAACCCAGCTTTCAGATCATCTCAACACTTGGTGCCACATGTGTGCATGAAGATGCCCCCAGATGATGTCACCCCTGTTTAAGTCACTTCTAGACATTCGAATACCCCCAAGTTGTTCCAGTCTTCCTAGACGAGTAACCAGATATCGAGCTCTCCCTATTTTTCTTTGTTCGATCTCCTGGCCCACATAATTTATAAGGATAATAAACTAGTTGTTTTATGCCTTCAAGTTTGGGGTGAATTTTTTGCAGCAATAGACAATTTAAAGAGTTAAGCATATTTTCACAACATCCTTATGCATAGAAATGGTTATCATTTTTTGCCCTTATTGTATCTTTCAGGAGATTTTGTTGCCCTGATGTGAAACAAAGCACAGTCAATACTGATGAAAGCTTATAAATAGAGAGGTGCTGCTTGTTGAAGGAAGGTTCTTGTTAATGACTCTATGCCACTGCAAATACTACCTTCTCACCTGACTGCCCACCACCCTGCCTCCACCTCCATCTTTAGGAACCTGATCTTTCAAGGTTTATCTTAGATGTGTCTTCCTCTCTGTTGCCCCTTAAAATCCCACCATACCCCAGACAAAATTAGTGGTTCCCTCTTATCTGCTCCCAGAGACCTCTGCATTATGAAGCTCAGAATATTATAATAGAATTTATACACCTTTCCTGCCCTCTCCCCAAAGAGTCTGAGGACTCATTGAGGTTTAAGTAACCCTTTTCTTCTTTGATCTACCTGTTTTATCAGAGTAACTGGTATATAACTGGCACTAAAAAAATATATGCTGTGTTGATTAATCATGAGATATGTTAGGTGGACAATCTTTTCCACATTCTGATTCCTGGGTATACATAAACCAGCAATGTTCTACATTGCCACACAAAGATTAGGAACTAGTACACACACACACACACACACACACACACACACACACACTCACACCACAGAAATTATATTCACGCATAGTATATTTTGGAAAAAGCATATTATTTTATGTGAGGCAATAGTTATTGGTTATCAAATATCACATGAAACAAATTTGAAATACGTGCCATATTTGGATAAACTAAAAGTGTTTTATTTTGCCTAAGTATGCATGGTCAGAAGAATAAAGAACTAACTTTTTTGTGTGATTTTTCATTCTCTATGTACTAAATAAACTTCTCATCTTCCCAAGTGCTCTCATGCACTCATCTTTAGCTATTTTTTGACTAAAGATATCTTTCTCTGCTACAACTTAAAATCTTAACTGCAGTTTGAGTACAAGATAACCATGATCCTTCAAATAGTTAAAAACATTAATAAAAAATTGTTCATAAGGAAGAATGTACCTTACAAAGGACAACTGCCTTCAATACTCTCCCATTGAACAGCACCTGCCATCGAGTCTTCTCTTCCTCCTTTGGGGAGGAAAATAAACTTTCATGTCACTATATTTTATTCACAAACTATTTCATTTATTTTTAATTTGATGTTAATTATTTACATAATGTAATGACAAGTGAGTGTTATTTTTATTATTCAATTAAAATATTTTCCTATCTGTAAAAATTGTTTAGGTATCTTGGGTTAGGATGAAATACATTAAAATTTTTCCATTAAAACCAGTAAAAGTGCTTTCTCATATAATGGCTTTTCGCTCGCAAAGTTTTTAGGAACAACTTAAGGTTGTCAAACAAGGGATAGGTTCATTATAGAAGTTTAGCTAACAAACTCTGAGATTACTCTTACTGATGTGGGGATAGAAGCGGGGAAACCTGTTAGGAGACTTCATCGGTTTCCCAGAGAAGAGATCATGGTGGCTTGGATGAAGGCGATAGCACTGAAAGTGGTAAGTAGTAGTCATATTCTGGACATATTTTGACGACAGCATTATCAAGTTTTGCTGTTGTACTAGATATGAAGTGTGTAAAAAAAGAAAGAGTTAAAAATAACTTCAAATTCAGAGATACGAGCTTACCTCATGGCACATAAAAGGTAAATTTGAGTTAGGACTGGGATCAAGGTGTTTTTTGATGTCCTTTCTGGAGTTCTGTCCATTCTCTCCTGCTGCTTCAAAGGAGATCATCTTGTATTTGAGGTCTCAACAGCCACTTTGTTATAAGGGAGCTGGAAGTCTTTTTAGTTACTGTGAAAAGAAGGTCTTTATCATAAATTTTTGCTTGAAGAACTTAAAATATCTATTCTGGAACATTGAGGACCTGCAGCCGCTTTGAAGATTTGCTCCAAAGCATTCTAAATTCTTAACTAGTTATTACTGAGGTCAGAGGGAGAAAGAACATTATTCTGATGGTCTTGCAGATTTTCTGGTTGACCCAAAATAACTTCATGTGGAAAGAGCATTCAACCGGGGAGCAAACCAGTTTTTAGTTCTCAGCAGTACAACCAATTAGCTAAGTTATAAACTCTCTGAGATCCAGACTCCTTGTCTGAAAACTAAGGAGACTAGATGAGTAGGATTTTGCAACTAGTTGATATAAATCTTATAGAGCCCTCAAAGTTCTCTAGTTTCTGGACTTACAGAAATATTTCAAGCATGTTGTTTTTCTCATAATATCAAGGTTCTAAGGACATAGAAAGTAATTTCTATGGCTTTTAAAACTGGGGAAACTTGTAATCAATGGTTCTCAAAGTTCCCCTAGCTATTAAACTTTAATTCAGTATTACTAAACACTTTTTTGGAGTAGATGAGATTGGTTATAATTTTTAATAAAAGATTTGAAAACAAGAAAACTAGAATTTTTGAGATTACATTATGTGTCAGATAATAGAATATACTTTAAGTTCGTAATTATATCCTCACAATCAGTAGGTTTTATCATTTCCTGTTTTATAGATAATTTAGAGTACAAGTCATTTGTTGGAGTTGGAGTTCAAACCCACATCTGTCTGGCTTCAAAACCTTTAATATTATACCAACCTGTTATCAGTAATGAAAGCAATTATCAATAGTATCATTATAAAACATTATTTAAAAAGAAAAGGGAAAGAATTCACATATTTCTATTATTCACAAAGTACCTTCTTACTATGGGTAAGTAAAAGGACATCTGGACGTTAAGTTAGCTCAAGCTAACTTGACAGGCATTTTAGTCTGTCCTTTTCATCCCTCCAAGGTTTGACAGTTGTCCTTATACCATGCTCACTAATGGCCACAGCAATTGAGCAATGGCACCTTCCAAAAGCTGGATGCCTGATGTGTGACCTTTTCCAGTATAAAGCAACTGATTGGGTAGGAGCAGGTTAATTTCACTGCAACTTATAAAACTAAAAGAAATAATTACATTGTAAAGAAATGTTTTTCTTTTAGACGACAAAATTTCCTGTTTCTTTCTTTCTCTTTCTTTCTTTCTTTCTTTTTCTTTTTCTTTCTTTCTTTCTTTCTTTCTTTCTTTCTTTCTTTCTTTCTTTCTTTCTTTCTTTCTTTCTTTTCTTTCGCCAATAATTGATAATTATTGTTAATAAAAGGAAAAGTAAATTGTCCAAAACTTGAATGAAAAACTAATTTAAAAGTGAAAAGTGATTTTTGTTTTTAGAATTCAGGGAGTATTCACTGTATAGTAGCATGAAAGAGACTATAGACAGCTAAGACCCCAATAAGACACAAAAATCTAAAAGCCAGAAAATTCAAGCTTAAAAAAAAGTTTTAGGGAAAAAAATCTAATGGAAATCAACCAAATGATTTTTTTAAAAATGAAGCAAATGAAGACTAAAGAAAAGGGCTACTTATAATAAAAATAATCATAGAGTATTTATTTGAACAAGTACATTTGGGCCACTTGGAAAAAATTTTCTCATTATTTAAGAAAAAAGGGAAAAAAAATATTGCTAATGGGGAAAATGGCACAAACTCTGGAGGACTTTTGTCTATATTTGACTAAGATTGGAAGTCACATTAATTTTACATTATAATTCACTACATAGTAATTGTTATGTTGCCTATATAGAAATCCAGCCTATAAAACCTAGGAATATTGTATTTGAAAATTAATATGCTATGATTGGAAGATATTTGAAAAGTAACTTAGTCACTGTCTTGAAAGAACTATTATATCATAATTAGTGGTTAGTTATTTTTTATTTCACCTGAAGAAAGAACAGAATAAATAACTTTCGATGGTAGCAGCAGGCTCTTAGGTTAGAATAGTATAGGGGAGATAAGTGAGGGCCAGAAGCATTCATTATGGCAGGTTTGAAAATCAGCCTCCTTCAAGAACGAGCTAGACATCCTTGCAGAACAGTCTAGGGGAGGGAATTAGAGACTCTGGCAGGATTTTCAGTCATGGTGCTATGGCAGAGGACTTAGTTGCAAGACTAAGACTGAATTTAAAAGTAATAGATAAGCAACAGAGAATTGTTTTGGAGCATACTTCAACATAAAAAGATGAGGGTCTTCATCACTTGGAGGCTTGAAAAAAACTGAACATTGTTGACATTTTGCAATAAAAAAAGGATAAACTGAATCTATTTTGGAAAGAGATGTTAAACATAAAGCAGATTTCTAGCTTTCTAAAGGCTATAAAAGCCCATTTAGATGGAATGCAAACCAGACCCCGCCCCTTCAATTATGTAATTCTGCAAGAAGAATGCAATAGTGTGGTCACCAAAATAAAACCAACACTTCTGGCTTTTAGTTTGTAGTTAGGCAAGATGATTTAGTATGTTAACCATCTCTTTTATTACTTGGAAGCTTTAGGGTATCCGATTTAAGCCATGAATAATCCCCTTTGAAAACAAAACATCTCCTCCAGAGGGGTAATTAGACTATTACTGAGGACAAACTATCCAACATCAAAAGCATAGACCCTGAGAAGTCACACAACAGGCAGTCTTCTCCCAAAATTAAAAGCATGCTCAGCATTAGAGGTCACTGTAATAAATAAAGGGATGTGAAATAATTACAAGTTTCGGTCGAAGAACTACAGCACAAACAATAATAAAAAGTGACTGGCTTCTAAAAAGTGAATATGCTAATTATATTCAGTGTTTGAATGGGTGCTTGGAAGCCTCTTCTCCTCTCTCTGATTAAGAGTCATTAATCATTTTTGTGAGGTCACTATTATTCCAGGGGATTCTCAATAACAGAACCAAGGATATTGCTGCTAACAGTATTAGAAATGGGAAAAGAGGTCAGTAGAAGGGCCAGATGGTAATAATTACATTAAAACTACCACTCTCTCCCAATTACAAGACTACTTTCTCTCAAGGTCAAGATGTGCAATTTTCTTTGTGCACAAAATGCATAACCAAATGACCTATTATTAATCATAACACCGAGCCCACATCTACTTTATTCATCAATTGAATGACAATAAAATAATCAGCTCTGCTCATGGCATTGTTTTTCAGTTGGCTGCTAACTTATTCATAGTGGCTCATACTTTTAAAAGTTACTAATGAATGATCAGAGTGTAGTAATTTTCAATCAAGTAATTCCAGGATCACCCTCCTCACAGATTCTTTTATACCATCGACACTAAATTATCTGTGACACTGGAAGATGGTCACCGAATAAAGATTTTAGATTTCCTAAGAATTTTATTTAAATGACTTTTTATATCCGGCCATTCCGGGAATCTGATGATATACAAATGCTTACTGAATTTCTTCTTTTTTTTCTTTTTCCTTCTGAAAGAGATGCTACTTTCAGTGAAATTATCAAAAGGAAAACATTTGGAGACGAGTAAGTACAAAATGCTCTTGTCAAGGGGACACTGCAATAATTTCTTAAAAATGAAACTATACAACTGGAAGTTGTCCTTATAAATTAATGCTTATCCATAAAGTTGTCATGAGATCTGAAATTATTTGAGTTAACTATTTGAAAAGTAATAAAATTCAAATATAGACCTCATACAATGGATTTAATTTGCCCTATGCAACTTTGGCAAGGTAAGGCTTAGAAGTTTTGTGATCAAGATTTATTAGGCAACTCTACCCAGCTCCACTTGAACCTTCTATGCCTCAGTTCACATATCTATAAAACAGAAATAACGATAGTGCCTTTCTTACATGTCTTTAAGCATCAGAAGATATAATCTAAATCAAATGCTTAGAATGAAACCTGGAATCTAGTAAGCAGCAAATAAATATATGTTAGATATTATTGTTGGTGGCTAAGCAAAATTTAAGAGAAGAGATCATATCTGAAGTTTGTACTGACCTCAATTTATGTGCCATCCCAGATTGGCTCAAGCCTGCCTAATTCCTGAGAGATGGCCCATATCATCCCCCAGTCACAAAGTCCCTGCCATCTTCACTGCTACCCACTGAGAAGCTCGTCACAAGCAGCTGTTACCTGGAGCTGCCTAGTGCCATCCAATAACACAAGGCAAAGGTTCAGAGGTGATGTTTCATGGGGTGAAACAATGAGAGACATGAGACTGGGAAGAACCAACAGATAAATGGTTTACCTTCTACTCCTATAATGGACTGCTCTGAAGTACAGGATATGGCCTCACAGATGCCCCATCAGACAAAGCAGTCAGCTGTGCCTTTTGTCACTCACACTGGTCGGCCTGGTAACGAATGACCTTGCTTTGGTTCCTCCTCCTTCTCTCTCTCCCTTTGCTTTTTTTCTTGCTCTCTGGATTTCTTGGAATAAATGTTTAGTTTTTTTTTTTTTTTTTCCTCTCTCTCTCCAGGGCCTTACCCTTTTAGGGGACTATTCTAGACCTTTTTGAACATCCACTCTGAACACATGGAAGTTTTCACAGTGTATATAGGGTTATCATATGAAGAAGAGAAATTAAGTTGATTTTATGCTCTCTTTAAAATGGACATAGCTAAGAGCCATTTCTCTAGAAAGTTTCATTATTCTCGTGAATTTTATTTTTTAAGTCATTCTTAGTTTCTTTTTTTTTTTGACTTCTTTAAATGTAGTCCCAAATATAATTTTATGCAGTATTGATTTCACTACTAAGCAGTTTCTAGTTGACATTTGTTAAATAGATAATAGTTTAAATATTTTCAATTCCTCTGATTTAGTTATTATATATTTATTTGGTATACTGTACAAAGAAAATTACACATAAAATTTAGATTTTAGAGTTTTATAAAGAAATACACATCCCAAATACCAATTAGGAAAATTCCTTTGCTGAGTAAGTAATTGCAAATAGCATCCTTTTAATGTTAATTATCCTTCTTTCGTTGTGTTAAATAAAGATGTGGCCTATGTTTATTTTCTTATCCCACAAATATGTATTCAATATAAGCACAAATATAGGCAAAGAAAATCCTCAGATTACACATAAATTTTGCTCAGAAAATTGACTAAGTCTATGCAGTACTAGGATTACATTTTTTTCAGAGAAACAGTGTTGTAAAACTATGATTAAATAATCAGGTAAGCTAAAAAATTATATGTACTTTATGTATCTACCACATATGTGTGTGTGAGTGTGTATATTGTACATATATGGTAGTACTATTTTTAGCACACATAACTACAAGTTAGAATGGGAATTAAAGTCCCCATGCCAGGCTGAGCTGCCATAAATCTTTTGCTGCAGGCCCAGGCAGCAGAACCAGACACTCCTGCAAGCCCAGCAGTAGCACAGTATGGCTTGGGGTTTGAGAATAGGAAGAGTGTTGCCCCTACATCCCAAACTTACTAACTCTCTGAGGCTGCATAATCGCATGATAGAAGGTATCTCTCTCCATGAGTTTCCCATAGGCATGGCGATTTCTTGCTATTTACAAAAGAAGAAAGTTATTCTACCAAAGGTTTTTAATTCAAATCTAGAAGTAGCTACTTTATCCCAGGGTAGGTGAAAAATAGGCCAATAGGCCCTCAGCACCTGTTTATTTTAATTTTTATTAATTTATACCCCATTACTGTTCTCAAATGGCTTAAAGCAAGTCATTGGTTCACTTAAAGAATAGTAAGATAATCCATATTTTTAAAATGAAGAGAAAATGGGCGAAGTGAAAAATAAGTTTAGAAGAGTTTCATGGAATCAGAAATTACATCAACGCATATTATCTAATGCTATGAAGTTTCTTGCACTTGCTAGAGTTAAACTACTGTCTATAAACTCGCTATTATCCAGCAGAAGAAAGAAATTTGATTAATTATATAATTCATGGTATCTATGATACAAAAACAAAACAGACACTTAAGGGCATACAACTAATACTGAAACAAAAAAGGAATTTTTGTTTGATTTGTGTAGTGAGAACTTTGTGTAACAATCTCAGCATTTTTATTATGTTGCAAGGAATTCTGTTAAAATTGTCTTTGCAATAGGCAGATCTAACAAGTTTCAATATGATGCACTCTAAAGTATAATTCTAGGATTTTCTGGCTTAACCAAGGGGGAGAGCTGTGTGTTTCCTTATTTATATTCTAAATTTTACAAATATACAGCTGTAGATGCAGCTATAGATGATTTGGAGCAATGGGTGGGAGAGGTGACAACCCTAGCAGAAGTTGCAAAACATATAAACATTCCTAATATCAATTTATCAATTTGCTTCAATTTTTTCTTTGAAAAGTAAAGGTTGGATGCAAATATCTGTGATAGATTAAAGACAGCAAAGTTTCTTTGTTCTTTGTCCCACTAAGAGGTCAAATCTAATGCTATTCCCTTTGAATCTCAGCCAGCTTCAGCTATTGGCTTGACCAACAAAATGTAATGAAGTCAACCTTGCAGCCTCTGCCTTGGTTTTTTGATAGCACTGGCTATTAAAGCCCTGAGCTGCTGTATAAGAAGTTTGACCACCCTGAGACTGCGCTGCTGTGAGGAAGCCCAAGCTAGCCATATGTACAGTGAAAAAGCAATTCTGGTCAACCCTCAGCTGATCCAGCCACCTCCGTGCAGGAGCCAGGCATGTGAATGAAGTTATCGCAGACCCTCCAGACCAAACCAGATACCTGTGGCCCCAGTTGAAGCCGTATGGAACCAAGGAACCACCCAACTGAACCCTGCCTGAATTCTTAGTTCATAAAAATCACATGATATAACAAAATGGTTCTTATTTTAAGCAACGAAGTTTTGAGCTAATGACAATAGATAATTGGAACAACATCTTAATCACATATTACGCTTCACAACATGGCTGCTTTCCAGAGAACTATTCCATGAATCTAGTGCATTTGCTCATTTACTTGCGCCACAAACACTTATTTATCACTACTAATACACCAGAAAGTTTTCTAGAGACAGGGATGAAAAGTTGAGCATGTTGTAATTGTCCTTAAGTAGCTTTCTGTAGAGTGGGCAAATGGGAAACTAAGTTAATAGTTTTAGTTTAATAATATAAACAGGACTACCATGTTACACAACTCCAGGGCACATTCTGATTTCAGCCTATGTGAATGATGCCCACTGGAGCTGAACTCACACAGCTATTCAAAAAGCCATGGTATGAATGTCTCCCTAAAACTCGGCAGCCTAGAGACCCTGGTGATAAGCATCAGGCTAGACGTATACACAGAGTGTTAGAGAAGCACAGAAGAGAGACAGAAAATGATGGATTTCACTTGGAGTGTTTTTTTCCTTCACTACTAAGACATAGGGAATTTCTTGTCCGTGTTTTCAATTTTTAAAATTTTTCAGTTACATTTGACATATTATTTTAGTTTCAGGTGTACAACATAGTGATTAGAAATTTATAACTTACAAAGTGCTCACCTTGATAAGTCTAGTACCCACCTGACACCATACATAGTTATTACAATATTATTGACTATATTCCCCAGGCTGTACTTTAAATCCCCACGACTGTTTTTATAACTGGCAATTTGTACATCGTAATCCCTTCCCCTTTTTTACCCATTGCCCCAATCCCCCTCTAGTCTGGCATCTGTCAAAACGTTCTCTGTACCTATGAGTTTGCTTCTGTTTTGTTTGTTCATTTATTTTGTTTTTTAGATTCCATGAGAAAAAAGTAAAATCATTTGGTATTTGTGTTTCTCTATTCAACTTATTTTACTTAGCATAATACCCTCTAGGTCCAACCATGTTGTCGCAGGTGGAAAAATTTCATTCTTTTTTATGGCTTAGTAATATCCCATACATACCATATCTTCTATTCAAGACATGGCTAATTAATGAGACTAGTGGGATATACTGATATTGACAATGTAGTTTAGGAATGACGACATTTATCCTAATGCGTATAATACAGATGGACTTAAGTAATTAATTTAAATTATTACTGAACGCACATCTTCATATTTCCTTTAACACACATGGAAAACTCTATCAAGTAACTAAAAAGAGCTTAAATTTTTTATTCAAAGAAAACCCTTGAAAAAATTCAAATTAGGCTTCATAGAAGCTGTATTTCAGGTGATCATTCTTAGTGAAAATTGTATTGACAAAATATTGGCAAAATACTACATCACACTAAATTGTGAAGAAAACTCACTAATAATCTGAGGAGATCAATATCAGTTTGAATTCCAACAGGTAAAAATAAAAGAACTCAGCTGACTCAATAAGGGAGCAGGATTAGTTAGGGCCCAGTTCTTTCTACCCAGTTCATATATTGTTCCTCATTTATTTATTCTTCCTCTCAATAAATATTAGAAGAGGGCTACATAAATTGGAGAACTCACCCTAATTAGATGAACCACAGATTTGATTTATGATTCTTTGGTAAAGCAGGACTTCTTATTTTAGGGTTTTTTACTGGCTTAGCAATAAATGTGAAACAGAATTGGATTCTTCAATCCAGCATTTAGTTTTTTTGGTATAAACCAAAAAAATGCAGAATTCTAGGTCTAGGTTATAAGCTTATTCAAATAGCTCAACACAAATTTAAAACAAAAACATTTGGAAGTTGAATTGCATTATTTTTTCTTGTGATTATATTGTGATTATAAGGTGTTACTTTAATTCTAAATGGTTAAACAAAACATATTTTCAAATTTGAAAGAAGTCTCTGGGTCACATGCCACAGAGACCAAGAAATTCCTGTCTTTTTTATTTTGAGTAAAACAACCTTCCTTTAAACATTTTTCCTTAATGTATGTTGTTAATATTCATCCATAACATGAGGAGGAGCAGTAGTTATACCAGTTGTTTCCTATTCTTTTACTCGATTATATAGGGTCAACCAGGTTAAAATGTACCTGGATGTACAACACTGCTGTGACATTTACATTTTTCTCCAATTACCTCTCTCTTTATCTCAAAACACTAGTAGTTAGCAGAGGAAAGGGGGAAGAGGGTAGATAGATGGGGTAAAAGGAGTCAAATATGTGGTGACAAAAAGAAATCTAACCATGGGCAGTGAACACACAATGCTCATATATGCCTTACTGTTGAATTATATATTTGAAACTTACTAGATTTCATTAACCAATTTCACCATTAAAAAAATCAAGTAAATAAAGTAAATGTATTAATTTTATAGTAGGAAGAAATAAATTCAGATTATCCATGGCTACTAATCACATTCAAAGATGTCATAAAAATCTATATTTGCTAAACTTGTCTACGTCAACTAAAGGTCCATTTGGTAGAGAGAAGTAGACAGTTCAAAATAATTAAAACATAGTCACTTCTCTGTCATTTAAACCCAATGAAATTGAGAAATGGTTCAAATAAATAAATAATCTTTTTCAGTACAGCTCGATCAACTATCACATACACTAAAAATTTTCCACATTTTATAGAATTAATTATGTAAAAAATACTTCTTGCATATAAAAAAATTCCCAAATTTTTATCACAGTTTATTTTTAATTCAAAACTAATAATTTCAATAGTGTATCATATATTTGCTTTTGATACTCCTGAGTCACTAAATGCAACAAATTTCTTGTTTGTATTCTCCCAGCTGTCCAAGATAGAAATTTCATGGTCTCTGTTGATTTGCGTCTTCCTCATTTTCTGTAGTTATTTGTTCCAGTGACCTGTGAGTTCTGTCTCTGAAGTCAGTGGTTCCTAAATTTGCTTCCACATGAGAAAATATATGAGGAGAGCTTTGAAAATGCTTATTCCTGGTTCTCAATCCTGGAGATTCAGTGGGTATTGGATCAATATTCTGTTTAAAGCTCCCAGGTAATTGTGATACCAGTCAGGTTTGAGAAACACTGACCTTAAATTTCTAATTTCCTTTATTCTCTTCATCCCTACTAGAATTTATTTGAGATTCCTATCCCCTATCTATTCTATTTCAACAGCTTGCTAAATGTTTTCCTACTCCATTAATCCCTGTCTATTTGGATTGATTTTCTATACCGATTGCCTCATTCTCTTTTTAAACCTTTTAATAGGGTTGTGGTTACTTTTGCAAGGAGGCAGTATCTGAGGGGGCAGAGGGAGATTTCTGGGTGGCTGATAATGTTCAGTGTCTTAGTCTGTCTGTTGGCTACATAGGCCTGCTCTCTTTGTGAAAATTCACCAGGGGCTACCTTTAGATATGTGCCTTTTTCTATTTGCATGTTATGCTTTAATTAAAAAAGATAAAACGGATAGCTGCTCCTCAAGTACTTTCCCACCTTCCTCTCTGTACTGTACTTCTGAGTTCTTTTCTAACAAGATTCTGTTAAGTACATTTTGTTCCCTCTCCTTAGAACATTCTTTTCTGCTTTTCCACCTGGTAACTCTATTAGGAATAGTTTTACCTTTAAACAGTTGTTTCCTATTCTATGTTCGCATATCACTTTACTCATTACTGTTTTTCCCTCCTTATTGTACATACATAGTTTCTACCTAAGTATCCTAGGTTGTATGTAGAGTATCCATTTTATTTATATTTGTGACTCTATACAGGGACAGAAATTTCTGAGCCAGAAATTGGTAGATACTATGGGTTCAACAGTGCTTTTCAAATAAAATGAGTAACTGCACGGATGAATGCTGTGGTTTCATTGGCAAACAGTAAATCTTGAATCTAAAAAGAAGTGGAAATCAAATCCTGTTGTTAGGAGTAAAGTTATGGTTCCTAGACACAGATATTTTGAAATTGGATGACTCCAAGTACAAATAAATAATGAGGAGTTCAGTATGATGTATCGCAACTACAATAATCTAAACTAATGAAGTCCCAGTCTAGGAAGCAAAAGACCTGGGTTCAGTACAGGCTTCAACACCACAGGGCTTTGCGTAAGTCACTTTATCTTGCAAGGCCTCAGACTTTCCATATCTACTTTAAAAAGGGGAGTTGTGGCTAAAACAGATGATCTCTAAGATCCTCTGAATCTTAAGCATTCCATTGTGTCTGAATAATCTGCAGCGGAAAGAAGCTATCAGCTTTTCACAATTCATCATGTAAACTACCAGCTAAGAAGCATAATGTGGTGTGGTTTTTTTTTATCCTTGTTTTTTTTTCTCATTTCTTGTCTATACCAGTATATCAGTCATGAGATGAAGAAATCCTATCAATATATGCTAACAGATAAAAAGTTACATGATTTTAAAAAATGTAATGTATACACTAGCAGCTGGTTTTCTTAAGGATTTTTAACAGTTTTATTGAGTTATAATTCATGCAACATATGATTCACCCATTTAAAATATACAATTCACCAGTTTTTAATATATTCACAGAGTTGTGTAAGTATCATTACAATTAATTTCAAAAACTTTCATCACTCCCCACCAAAAATATCCTGTACCATTAGCATTCAATCTCTCAATTCTACCTCCTCCCACCTCTCCCAGGTTTAGGCAACCAGTAATCTGTTTTCTGTTTCTATAGATTTGTCAATTCTGTATAGTTCATATAGGTGAAATTATATAATATGTGGCCCTTTTTGACTGATTTCTTTCACTGAGCATAATATTTTCAAGGTTCATTCATGTTGTCACCTCAATACTTTTTATTGAAAAATAATATTCCATTCTGTGGATAAACCACATTATCCATTCATCGACTGAGTGAATTTATTAATTGGCTATTATGAATAATGCTGCCATGAACATTCATGTACAAGATTTTGTGTGGACATATGTTTTCCTTTCTCTTCAGTATATACCTAGGAGTGAAGATGCTGGATCATATGTTAACTTTATATTTAACTTTGAAAAAGCGCTAGATCATTTTCCAAAGGAGCTGCATCATCTTATGTTTCTACCAGCAATGTATATGAGTTCCATTTTCTCAGCACCATTGCCATCACCTTTTTTTTAACCGTCTTTTTTATTTTAGCCATTTTAGTGAGTGTAAAATGGCCTCTTACTGTAATTTTGATTTGCCTAAAGACTAATAATGTTGAACACCTGTTCATGCATTTATTGACCATTTATATATATTTAGAAAAATGCCTATTTTTATCCTCTGCCCATTTTTAATTGTTATTTATATATTTATTATTAAGTTATAAGAGTCCTGTACATACTCTGAACTAAAATCCCATATTAGATATATGGTGAAGTGTTGGCCACATAGAACGAACTGGAAAGTATTCTGTCTTCTGTTTTTTGGAAAAGTTTATGAAGAATTGGTATTACTTCTTCAAATGTTTAGTAGAATTCACCAGTAAAGTCATCCAGACTTGGGCTTTCCTTTGTGCGAAGTTTTAAAATTACTAATCCAATTTCATTATGTATTATAAGTCTATTCGGACTTTCTGTTTTTTTCCTGAGTTGTATTAATAGTTTTGTGTCTTTCTAGGAATTTTCTCAGTTCATCTTAGTTTTCGAATTTAGAAGCATGCAGTTCTTTATAGCACTTCCTTATAATCCATTTTATTTCTATAAGGTTAATAGTGATGCCCTTTTTATCATTCGTGATTTTAGCAGTCTTCTCTCTTCATTCTTGGTAAGTCTACCTACAGGTTTGTCAATTTTGCTGGTCTTTTCAAAGAACAAGTTTTTAGTTTCATTCACTTCATTTTTTTCTCTTATGTTTTAATTCTATAATGAATTTGGTGTATTTTTCCCCAAACTTTTACTTTATCTTTAAATCTAAAATGTGTCTTATATAGACAACATATAATTGGATCTTTTTTTAAAAAAAAAATAAGACCAGTCTCACAATCTTTAGCTATTGATTAGATTGTTCAATCTGTTCACAATTAATGTTTATATTGATATGTTTTCATTTACATTTGAGATTTTAATATGTTTTATATATGTTTCATATTTTTTCTGTTCCTCCTTTATTTTATTTTTCATTAATTTTATTATTTCAGCAATAACTTTAATGTAACATTATAATTCCTTTATTTATTATTTCACTGTATTTTGAGTTACTTTCCTAGCGGTTGTTCTCGGATTACAACGTGCATCTTAACTTATCCAAATATACCTTAGATTTATACAACTTAGTCCCAGTGAGATATAGAAATGTGACCCCAATAAATGTTATTTTTTCTCTTCTTTTTTGTTCTACCATTGTTTCACATTGTTATATATATTATGTCTTTTTAAGAAGCTAAGAAAAGAAAGAAGAAAATTACTTATTTATAGGGTTTACTATACTAATCTTCTCATTTACCATTTCTAGTTCTCTTTGTCTTCCTGAAAAGTTCGATCATTTGTTATTTCATCATTCCAGTGCAGCTTTGCTCTCACCCACTACCTTCGTGAATATATTTTATTTCTATCTTATGAACACAAGAAAATAATTAGATACATATTGTTTTATACAACTGCTTTTTAAATAAGTTAAGAGAAGGGAGGAAATATCCAACTATAGTGTCTTTTGTAATTACCTACACAATCACCTTTATCAGCATTCTGGGTTTTTTTTACGGATTTGAATTGCTGTTTGAGATCCCATGCCTTCAGCATGAAGAACTTCCCTTACTATACCTTATAAGACATGTTAGCCTGAAAAAATTTATCTTAGTTTTGTGTATAAGGGGATATCTTCACTTTGCCATCATTTTTGAAAGATGTTTTTGCTTGACATAGAATTTCGGTTAATAATATTTTCTTTCAGCACTTTGAATAAGTCATCCCACTCTCTTACAGTCTTTTTTGTTTTGGGTAAGTCAGCTGTTGGTCTCATTGGGGAACCCCAAGTTCTTAGACAATCATTTTTCTATTACTGTTTTCATGATTTTCCTTTTGCCTTCGTCTTGCAATTTTTCTTTTGACTATGATATATCTAGATGAGGATCTCTTTGTGTTCATTTTACGTATAATTTGTTAAGCTCCTTGAGTATATATAAATATTTTCCATCAATTTTAGGAGATTCCAGCTATTGGTTTTTGAATTTTTTTCTGCTCCTTTTTAAAATATTTCTATTTCTATTATACCTTGTGAAATCCCATCTTTTTCTTTGGCTCTGTTGATTTTTCTTCATTTTTTTCTCCCTCTCTGTTCTTCAGATTATATAATCTCTATTGATCTATCTTAATGTTCACCGATTCTTCTGCCAATTCAAAGCTACCATTGAGCCCTCTGAGTTAGTTTTATTTTTCATATTGGTTACTATACTTTTCAAACCCCAAATTCCATACCGTTCTTTTTATAACTTCTATCTTAATTGACATCCTTTATTTGATAAGACACTGTCATTATATCTTTTTTTTTAATTCTTTAAGGATGGCTTCCTTTAGTTCTTTGAACATATTTATAATAGCTGCTTTGAAATCTTTGCTAAATCCAACATTGGGTTCCTATCTACTGTAGTTTTTGTTGCTTGCTTGTTTGTTTTTTCTATGTATGGTTCACACTTTCCTGTTTCTTTGAATGTATTGCAATTTTTTTTGTTGAAAACTTGACATAACAACTGTAGATAGTGAATTCCTGCCAACCTGGGCTTATTGTACTTGTTGAATGTTTGGTTGCTTAGTGACTTTATGGGCTATTTCAGTGAATTCTATTTCTACTTTAGCGTGGAGCCTCAAATGTCACTCCTCGATATTCTTACTGGTCTGTCTCTAGTGTTATCATTTCCCAGTTTAACTTTAATAAATGATAGCTGATTGTTTTTTTAGTGCCTGAGGGCATAAATCACTTCATTATCTGAATCAATTAAAGTCAGCTTTTTTTGCATGGGTAGTCTTCAAGGCCGGTCTTTCTGGCTTGGTCATACACCAGGTGAGCTTCTTAGGTTTTCTTTCCCAGGTCTATTTACTGAGCTTTTAGCTAACCTACCGTCTCACATGTTTCTGTCATGGAGCTACCAGTCTTCCTTAACTATTCACCACCAAAATATCCCTTTTATTACTCCCTACAGAATCCTTATACTTAAACTTCTCCATACTCTGTTTAAATAAACTCAGTACCCTTGAGGTGAGCTACAGAGTTCTCTGTCCTTACAATCTGCCTGTGCAGAACTTATAGAATGATCTACTTGTCTCAGAGGGATATTTTTACACTATGAGTAGGGTACTGAGTCGGAGAGGTAGCCCTTGGTCTTGGATTTCCTCTCCCAGTGTTGAATCTCTGCCCTTTGAGCAAACTGAGGTAAAGGCAATAAGCTGGAAATTTAGTGGAATAAGAGAGACCTATACTTCAGTGCTTGTCTGAATAGAGTTTCTGCAATACAGAACTGAAGAGCATAAGAAATGCTAGGGACCTGCCCTTCACTGAGAGAAAATGTAAACATAACCAGGAGTTGAGGGAATAGGAAAACCTTATCTTCTTGGTTGCATAAGCCCAGAGTATCTATCTATGACACTGAGCTGGGGTGTGGTGGAGTGGGGGTCATGACTCAACTGACAGATTCACGGTCTTCTCAGATTTAATAGATTTTCCTAAATAAATATTTCTCTGTGGTAAGGTTCTTTTTTTTTTTTTAAAGATTTTCACTGGGAGAGGGTCAGCAGAGCTCCTTATGCCGTCCCTCCAGAAGTGCTTCTCCTCCTGGCTATTTTTATTACTGAAATCACAGAAAATTTTAGTATTGTATTACTGCAAAATGGACCAGAAAGCAGATCAGTCTATATGAAATGAGGGAAAGAATTAAAAAGTTATTATTGAAATTACTACAGAGTGTAGTTAGTTTTTTAAAAGAATTTAGTGTTGGTTTAATTAAAAGTTCAAAGTTTAAAAACTTTAAAAGGCTCCTTTTCCAAAAAAATGGTGTTTTGATACTATGACATCTAAAAATTCTGGGTGAAATGTAAAAATCTTCTATTTAAATATATTAATAACTCACTAAGAATGTAATGGAAATAGGCAGAGTAATATATTTTTCTTTATAAATGTTTCTGAACAATGATATTACTAAGTAAGGCTTTACTCTGCTTATTAACCAGAAGTACTGAGATTGGCAGACCATAGCCAATAAAGCAGCTCTGTCAGTATCCCTGAAACCTTTTGCTTTTCTGGCATGTCATCCTTATTTTAGGTCTTTCATCTTCACACTGACACCCTCATGGATTCCTAATCACCGTTCCACCTACAGCCTCATGTTTGCACTCCACACAGTTGAAAAATAATGTTGCAGCAGAAAAAAAACTGAGGCTTGTATAACAGATGAAAAACTTCTTAGAAACATTCAATAGATTCTGATCATGTCTCAGCCAGAACTATATCACATAGACATCTCTAGTTATCAAAGGAGGCTGGGGAATATACTTTTGGAAGTTATACATGTTGCCACTGAAAAGAGTCAGGCAATTGGGTATTAGATATTAGATAGAAGCATGGCAATTGGGTATGAGATATTAGATAGAAAACTAGTAGTGTCTGCCACAGCATGGCTGTGGAAAAGTAGGAATACTCACACACTATTGCTGAGAGTATATGGCACAATAACTTTAAAGAATAATTTACTTATAGCTGCAAATGTTGAGGGGGGGGGAATGGATAAACGAAAGCTACTGATATCAACAAGGACGAATTACAAAAACGATTTTTAAACAAAAAAAAAAAAACTGCAAAACAGTATGTATAGTATAAAGACTTCTGTATAAACCTTTATGTACTATATTGAGAACTATTTTCACTGAGAAAAGACTTTAAAATGTTTCACTGGGATTCGAGAACATTATCCTAGATACTATTATTTTAACATTTATTCCAGAAATTATATTATATAAACATTGAAGCAGATCTCATTTTTTGAAAAACCAAACACTGTTTCAGTAACATCTTTTTTTATCGGAGGCAGGATGGCTTAATGGCAAGAACATGGTTTTGGGGGGCAACAGACTAAGCTAGAAATCACTGCTCTGGAACCTAGGAATTCTGTACCCTTAACCCAGTTGCTTTAACTCTCTACCATTTTCTCCTTCTGTAAAAGTACAGCAAGAATTCCTAACCTCCAGTATCGTTGTAAGGATTAGAGACAACAGTATGTCGAACTTAGGTCTGGTCCTTATTAGGTGGATGATAAGTTGTTGCTCTGGTACATAAGTTAGTTTCTCAATTTCTGTGCCCTGAATGAGTTCATACACAAACTGTGGTATCACTTGAAATTGCTATCAGAAGCCCTAAAATTGTTTGGCCAAGTTTCCTGCATTATCACTACTATTAAGTGCTAAACTATCCTTTTCAGTGACACACCCAGGACAAAATAAAGGACAGTGGAAACCGAGCAATTTCTTGAGTAAGTTTAAATCCAAGGGGCCATGATTTTTAAGGCATTCTAACATTTTAAAAGTGTATTTTTTTAAATAGAGAAAATACTACTACAAGTGTTTAAATGTTTCGTATAGCTCTTATCTTATATATTTAGTTTCTGTTCTTGAAATTATAAGATGTTTTGTTAATGTAAGACTCTTACTAAATTACAGAAAAAAAAATGTCCTTTATGTACATTATAAACAATGTAATTATAGTTCATAGCTCTTTTAGAAGATGTTAAAAGGAAAGTTATGTTAAGAGGGAAATTGTTTATGTAAAAAATTCAAACAGAGATGCCAATATAAACACACGAAAATTCAAACAGAGATGCCAAGGGCCACTTGGACCAACTGTTAATCTGGGATCTTATGTGTTGGGTGATAAAACACCATATTTCAATCTGAATCCCTCACTCTTTCCTTAATGTAAGAGCAACATATTGCTCTATGGTTACTTTAGGGGTTATGTTTTTGATCAAAATGTTTTATTGTGCAGAAAAAAATTATGGGGCATTATCAGACACTCTCTGATAATAGAATCTTTAAATTTGATTTCATCTTTCCTAGCTCTAAAAGAAAAAGGACAAAAATTCAATATAGAAACATGTTGATGAATATTTTTCATTCACATGAAAAAAGTTAATAAGTATTTTTCAGTCTTAAAGGAGTGGCGGGGAGAAGTCATTTGAGGGCTGTGGTATATGAGCGGCAGGACTAAATTCATGATAGTCTAAGGAAGGCTGTCTCCTGAAGCAAAGACATGATTGTCTATGGAGTGAAATGGCTGCTTCTTTCAAGGTCCTTCTTTATCACCTCCGAAAGGGTGTCAAAATCCCAGGTCACCTATTCCTTTAGGAAGATTAAGTAATATTTTAATATACTATTCAGTCATCAATAATGTATTTTAAATTATTTTCAAATGAACTTCTCTTGAACTTGAGACAATGCATCTGATGATAATGGTGGAAAAAGAACAATTCAGAGTCCCAAGGGGTTTTCAGAGTGGGGACATTTCAAAGGAAGGAAAGGGGAAGGAAGAAAAAAAGGACAAGAGAGCTGGCGATAGAATTGGCTTACTTTCTAGTAAGGTTTGAATTTTCAAAGGAGAAAGAAGACAGATTGGAAAAAGAATGTTAAAGGTTTCAAGAATGTAGGGGCCTGTCAGACTGTGTGCCATTTTGGGCCCACACACTAAAGACTCAAAACCAAATATTAGGGGAAAGAAAAAAGGTTACATTCTTTGGGAAGGCTATATAGATGCACGAGTATTCTGTATTAGTCACAATTCTTCAGAGAAACATAATCAATAAAATATATCCTATAGTATATATACATATATATTTATAAATTTATACACACACACACACACACACACACACACACACACACATATAAATGAGGTTTACTAAAAGTCATTAGCTCATCTGATTATGGAGGCCGAGAAGTCCCATCATCTGCCATCTGTAAGCTGGAGTCCCAGGAAAGCCAATGATGTAAATTCTAGTCCAAGACTAAAGGGTGGAGAATGAACCAGGAATGACAACGGTATAAGTCCCAATTCAAGGACAAGTGAAGATCAATGACAGCTCATGCGGTCAGGTAGAAAACCTAAATTCTCCCTTCCTCCAACTTTTGTTCTATTCATACCCTCAGTGGATCAGATGATATCTACCCACATTGGGGAGAGCAAACCGCTTTAACTCAGTACACCAATTCAAGTAACGTTTAATCTGGGCATCCCATATCCTGGTCAAGTTGACACAAAAAATTAACCATCGCATTCTCCATCTTCTAATTAGTCTTGTGTAGCATGGGCCTCTTACTGCAGCTCTGAAACTTTCTCAACAGAGGAATATTAAGAATGCCTGGTGCAAAAAATTTTTAAAAAAGGAAAAGGAAAAGAATGACTCTTGGAAAGGTATAAAAGCTTAGGGGTAGGCAAAAGGGAATAAATCATTGTTTAGTTAACATATTAGGAAGATAATTAAAGAAAAAGAAAATTTTAAACTGGCAGTTTAAAAAACTAATTGTTCTCTTTCTTCATAGGCCTTTATTCAAATATTTTAGTGGAAGAATTACTCAAAATTGGAAAGATATTGAGCCCCATACATAGAAGTTAGAATTGTTTTTCTCTTTTTTAGTAAAAATAAAACATAGACATTATAAACAACTAAGATGTGAATACAATTGCCCTATATACATTTATTCCAAATGTAAACCTCATCTGGTTACCATTTTTTTCCTGTCTTGATGGGATATGCTCCATTTATTCTTCTTTCCATTTCTGTTCATAATGGACATTCGGTGTTCATTCTAAATATCAAACCGTGCATCATTAGTCCTCTCTTTATATTATTAATTATTATTATTATTATTATTATTATTATTATTATTAATGAACTGTATATTATAAGCCCTGACTTTACAGTTCCAGGATGGGAGGAAGTTCTGACAACCTGAATGCTGCTATTTGGTTTCCTTGGAGAGAAAATATGCCAAGGGTATTTAACCGCAAAAAGAGCAGAAGTCTTCCAAGAACTACAGGAGGAAGTCTTCCAAGAACTTTAAGGTTCCTCTCTCAACTCTTTTTAAAGCAGCTGCAGTCAAGAGGTATTTTCAAAAGGTTTTGGAGTGACGTATTGAGTTTTTTTCAGCAATCCCTAATCAGAAGGTCCTGATTTATTAAAGCAATATAAAACATAATGTTAGTTAAACTTTTTGGTCAAACATTTCCTGAAACTATTTAGTAATTCAAATATTACCAAAAGAAGGAAAAAAAAGTCTATGTTTTTGTGGCATGTAAACTTTTTTGCATTAATCTAAATAGAGGTTCTTTCTTAGAATCCAGGCTTGTGTATCCAGAGCTGGAAGTGCTACTGTATATTAGAAGTTTGACACCTCAGACGGAGGTTCATATCCTCTCTGTATATATCGACTGAACATGGGCAAGTTATTTCAAGTTTCTGACACTCACTTTCCCATATGTAAAGTGAGGGTGATAGAACCTACTTGATGAGGCTCTCACGCACATAAAATAATCCACATATCAAGTTGTAGCACAGGGCTTAGCATCTAGATACCGCTCATCAAGTGGCTTTGTTGTTGTTTTTGTTGTTGTTAATCAGTTTGTATTGCCTTAAATATTTTGTACTCTGTAACATATGAAACAATGGACGAAGTTATGTTTCCCATTATTTATGTACTCAAATTTTTCAGCCAGTTTTACATGATTAACTAAAATCTGTGATATGATCAAAAAAGTGAAAATGCCTATTTTTTAAATAACAACAAAATAAAAAAAACTAAAGTTTGAAAATCACACCAGGCAATATATATGAAGCAATTACTCAGTGATAGGTCTGATTTATGTTTAGGAGCTAGAAAGATGATTAAGAAATTATTAATCTACACATAATCTGATAAAAGATAATTGGATTATGGATTTTATGGGATTCAATGGTACCTGTGGTCCTCCATTATCAGGCCCATATCTGTCTTTCTAGTTTTACCAGTTCCTCAGTACTCTTGCCTCACCCTTAACTCCAGAACACAAAAAGCTTGCTCTTTGCTATTTCCTTCATGGGTTCCTTTGCTCAAGCTATTTTCTAAGTCTGGTTTTCACCTAGATATCCTGGAAGATTCAACCCATGCATCATGACCTCCTCAATTCACCTTCCCTTCTCCTCCTCTCCCATTTCAAGATTGCCCACTAAAATGGGTTATTTGCAATTTCTTGGGGTTCATGTATTACCTTGGCATATGCCTGTCACTGTAATTCCACACTGTTTGACAATTGTAAATTCTTTAGGTTGTAACTTATTTATCTCTAAATTTCTTCTTTCCTAATAGAAACTCAAAAAAAAAAAAAAAGAATAGTGGGATAAATAAATGGATGAATGACCTCATATTAGAAAATGATTTAATAATAGCTACTATATACTGAATGTGTTCCCTCCCAAATTTTATGTTAAAATTTAATACCCAGTGTGAGGGTATTTGGGGTTAGAACCTCTGAAAGTTATTAGGTCATGAGGACAGATGGCTTCTGAGTGGGATTAGTCCCATTATAATAGAGGTCCTGGAGAGGTCCTTCACCCTTAATGCCATATGTGAATGTGGTGAAAAGACAGCCATTTAGGAACCAAAAAGCAGACCCTCACCTGACAATGCATCTACTGGTGCCTTGATCTTGGACTTCCCAACCTCCAAAACTCTGAGCAATAAATTTCCGTCATTCATAAGCCACTTGGTGTATGGCATTTTGTTATAGTAGCCTGAACTAACACAGTAGCATTAGGGACAAAAACAAGGTCCCTAACTGTGGGATAAGATCAGCACTCATCAGGTCACCAAGGATTGCAATTCCTGGGACAGTTCTGGACACTGCTAATGTATTATCCTGTTTTTCAAATGAAAAGACTTAGGAATAAAATGTGTAATTCTATCTTGAGTCAAGAATCTGGCTTGAAATAAAGTCCACATCTCTAATTACCTCCCTTAGGTTTCTGTGACACTACTATGCACCCCTTTCCAAAATAAAGATCGAGTAAAACTTCTTTGGCATTCTTATTCAGTGGCAGGAAACTGTGACACGATACCTTAAAATAAACCAATCTAAACACATCAGGTTTAGGCTGAGTCCGGATGAGTTGTTAAGAAAACCAAATTCCCTCAGACATTGTTCTTTGACCTTGCAGGTTATCTCAAGTTTGACGATACATATGTTTAGAGATTTGACAGGACTATTTACGAATTCATATTATTTTATCGATTACATGATGGAAAAAAATTGGAGTTGATTTTATATTGTCATTGTCATTAATGAGGTTGAAAGTTTTTGTTGATTTCTATTCATGCTTTTTGAAAGCTTAAAAATTGCAGACTGAAGCAATTCAAATTTATGCAGTTTGACAATGAGTTAATTACCAGAACTAAGCAAAATTGAATTTTGAGAAAACAATTCTGGCATTTTTGAATACTTATATGTTATGAATGTACTTATCCATAAGCATATGCAAGCTATCTGTCAACTAGCTGGCTCATTTTGAAGACATGTACACTTAACAGAAAATATTATATTTCAAAGAGCTCTACGAAGCATAGAGAAAAGACTACAAGTACTTTGCCCTTTACCCCTGAAATGTATGCAGAACCCCAAACTAGAGTTGAACTCATAATAACTGAACTCTCAGGCACTATACTTGTTAAAATAGATACAGACACTAATCCAAACAGGCAGGGTGGTCTCTTCTCAAATATTCACATTCCACATGCTGTCACAGACATACTCAAATCAGAGCAAGGCTTAACACAGAAACAGAGGTGACGATCACCTCCACAGTGTGATTTCAAACATGTTCGTGTTGCCCACAAAATGCAAGTCTATTTACCAGCTAAAATTTCTCAGTTTGAGATTTACTTTGTATCTTAACATTGTGAATACTATTAAAAAGGAAATTCTCTGATATATATAAATGAATAATGAGAGAGGGAGAGAGAGCTTTAAAATTATATTTCTCTTTGTATAAACAAATGCATCATATGTTTTTCTGGAACTGGTTATGAGAGAGAAAGATGAGAATATCAAAAAGAGAAGGTAGCATCTCTATAGTTAGAGAATGGATAAAAGGAAAGAATGAGAGCATCAAAAGCAAACTTCCAACTTTGATATCTGCCTAGTATTGGACATGAACCCTACAATTTATAAGGAAAAAGATATCAAAAGCAGGAGTAAGGGTGGAGGGGGCGATGTTCTTGTTCCTCACTCTGTCTCTTTAATGAGTCACATTTTGCATCTGAAAGTTTACTTATTTGTTTTCAAATTCTCAATATGTTACAAAAAGTGAGCCAGGAATCATTTGGTTGCAAGAAACATACATTTGCTTAAACTATGCAAATTAGCAAGTTTATTAAAAAGATACTAGAGAATCTCAAGGAAATCAAGGAAATAAAGTGCTTGCAATATACCTGGGTTTCAGTTAGTCCAAAAGTCATTAGGCAGCCGCTTAGCCTCTTTGTTTTCATAGCCACATTCCCTGTCTGCTTCCCTCCGCATGTCCACTTTGCTTTCAATGTTTTCTCAGAAAGATTCTTTAGTTTTGACTCTTTAAAAAATGCATCTTTTGTTTGTTTGTTTGTTTGTTTGTTTTTTTTTTGTCATGGCATAAACTTAAAGAGTTGGATCCTAGGTAATTGTCCGGTTTAATGCCCATAACAAACTGGCTCAATATGTTAACTCCCAGTTCCTGGGAGAGAGAGATGGAGATACAGATAGAGATGACAGAGATGAAGAACAGAGAGAAAGAGAAAGGAGAGAGAGGTAAAGAAAGAAGAGGGAGGAGGGAGGGGAGGAGAGGAGAAAGGAGAGAGGAGAGGGAGGAGAGGAAGAGAGGAAGAGAGGAGAGGGAGAGAGAGAGAGAGAGAGAAGATTGGTTTCCACTTGAATGAGGTTTCCACTTCAGGTCTTACAACTGGCCAGCACAGTTCCCCAGGGGAAATCAGCATATCAGGGTTAAGCAGACATTCAATGGGAGATAAACTATCTTAGAGTAATATGTAAAAATGGAGACACTGACTAGGCACTTCTAATAAATTAATATTGCAGAGGTAGATAGATAAACAAAAAGACATTAATAAAATTGTAAATTAGCACCATTCAGTTTTCTCATCCCTTTGGCAAATGACTTTTGACTTCTAGATAAAATGTACATGACCGTCGTAGCAGTAACAGAGTAAATGATTTGAAAGATAAGTCCCAAAATGTGCAGGACAAATAGTTTTCAAAACAGAAGTTTCATACTTATACCCAGTTTAGGTATAAAACTTTGTTTCTTTGACATATATCAGTAGAATGGTTACATGGTACTTTGCCAATAAGTGAAGAACAAAAAGCATGAAAAATAAATCAATTCTAAAAATTAGGCCCTTCCAAATAATTTTAGAAAATGGAACATTTTGGAATACCCAAGGCAGAGACTGAATAGGAGACAAGAGAAATGTGCAGAAGCATCTGGGCTTACAAATAAAATATTTTTTATATATTGTGGAAATTTTCCCAGAGCTTTTCTAGTACCAAGAGCATGGGAAGTTCTCTTTACGGTTTCTTCTCCTCTCTTCTGTATTATGTAGTCACCAGCTGCTCAAACCTAAAAATCAGGCTCCACTAATGTACTATCAGTCCAATTTCATTGTTAATGAGGACTTTCTGCCCAACCTTGTGAGCCTTATAAACTTATCTTGCATAACAAAATATGTTTTAGGGTGCAACTCTTCAAACTTACAAACTTCAACAACTATTTCTAAGCTGTGAGCTGTTCCTATCTCATAGAAATTCTAAGAGACTTCCACTTAAGCAATTCACGAATAAATAAATGTTGCTGATCTCTGTGCTCATGGCTAGTAAACAATGTCTTCTCACATGAGTTTAGCTTCGTGTCTAGCAAGAATTGAGGTTTTATTCCTAGCAAGAGCCAAGCTTCTTTTATGCCAGTTGCACTTGTTTTTGTAATTATATAATTAAATTAAATATTATATGGACTGATGCTATGTGAGTGGGAAAAGAAAACAATATGTTATTTCTATGGTAACTAAGTTGAAAAATTTGGAAAGGCTAAATAAATGTGGGTTGCTAAAAATTTCAATGTAATTAGAAGTTATTCACACCTGTCATTCATTCAACATTCAATGAATATATTTTAAGTACTTTCTATGTGCCAGACTTTACTCCAGATATCGAAAATACAAAGATAAATAAGCAATGTTTCTCCTCTCAATTTGCTTGTAGTACTCTGTGTGAGACAGAGACAGGTGGCTAAATATTCTCTTATTGTCCTTCTGTAGGTACAGGTCCCCCCTTATGAGGGACAAACAATATAACCCAAAGAGTCGGGGAAGACTTCCTGGACAAGCTTACATCTGAGTAGAAACCCGAAGGACATGAAGATTTATCCAGAGTTTTCAAAGGAGAAAGAGAAGTGAATTTTAGCTAGAGGAAATAACATAGGCAGATGGCCAGGGTCGTGGGGCGGGGGGAGGGGGAGAGTGAACCTAGCATATTGTGGGAATTGAAATAAAAGGACAGAAAAATAATTGATGTAGTTTTAGAAATAATGAAGAGACTCATGACTCATATCTTATGTAAGGAGTTTGCACTTAATCTTGAGAAAAGTGATGAGTTATTGAAAGGATTTCAGAGAAGTAAATTAATTAGAATAACAATTTGGAGAGATTACACCAACTATACCGACTTTGAAGAGAATAAACTGGAAGTAAACTTGAGTAAGATCAGTTAGAAATTGGTTGTAAATAGTTCAATGGAGAACTAATGGTAATCTAAACTAGAATAACATGAATTATCAAAACTGACTCAAAAATAAGACATAAAACCTCAATAGACATATAACCAGAAGTAACTGATAAAATTGGCAAAGAAATGTGTGCTCCCAAATAGCCCAAAGGACAAATGGTTTCATGGGAATGTTATTTGAAAAATTCCTATGCTGGTGAAACTATTTTATAAACATTTAAAAAAGAAAAAAAGAAAAAAGAAAAATTCCAGCTGATTTTATGAAGTTAGCATAACACTTATAATACTATATGTGACAATTACACCAAATGAACCCAAATAAATAATAATAATAAAATCTTTTATTAATCTTTATTACTATATTTACAAAAACTATGTTACAAGGCAACTAAATAAAAATTTAACTTAAAAAAAAGTCATGGCCTAGAGAGACTTCCTCTTGGAATGAATGGATAGTTCACATAATTTATCACATTAATAGGTAAAAAAATAAAAACCACATGACCATCTCAAGATACAATTATAGAGCTTGTTAATATCATTCTAATTGTGTTCTTATTTTTTAAAAACTATTCTAAGTAAACTAAGCACAAAAGTTTACTTCTAAAAATGAGAAAGGTTTCAATTATCATAAAAAATCATTGTAGACTCATTTATTAAGCCCTTAGTATATTCTCTATACGTTTTCCTTCATACAAAAGTAATCTCAATTTGTAATATCACTTCATGTTCTTACAGTAATTAACATCCTTCTCCCCTTACGTCTTCCTACCTTGACACTTTGATCTTATTTTCCTATTATTCTAGCTTCATTTTTATGTTTATCAACTTAAATGTAACTTTTTCAGAAATTAGCCCCAATCTAAATTAGGGCTCACATATTTTTCTCTCATAACCCTTATCACATTGTAATTATGACACCATGTATTTATCACCTTTTAAAATTTTTGTCTCTCCTCTAGACATTATATGACATCAAAAACAGTGTCAAATTATTCCACCACAATAATAACCCGTACCTAACAAAATAACTACACATGAGAGATACTCAATAAATATGTATAGAATAAATGAATCCTAGTAAATGATGAAACACCAGAGACATTCTTATTGATAATATTGTTATTCATTATTATTATGAAGTTGTAGTCACTAAATAAAGAGGGGAAATAATGAGAAATATGTTTTAGAAAAGAGGGGTTATTTATAGAGGTATTTTTTTTAATCTGAACAGTTTCAGATAATTTTATCATGGCATGTAAATTAATACATAAAATTGAAATGGATTTATTTTTTGTTGGCAATAACAATAATAAAATTTTAAAAATTTAAATGAAATATTTAAAAATTTTCTAATAGAAATAAAAATATGAAAAACCTAAGAAAAAATAACAAGAAATATAGAAATGTGCATATGTTAAGAAGAAGGAGGAGGAGAGGAAAAAGATCACAGCCTTTCTGAGATCTTCAACCTTAATTACTCATGCCCTTGACTGTTACCAGCATCCCGTATGTTTTGTTGGTCAATAATCTCACACATTCTCCAGAGTCATTTTCAACTGCTCCAGAATTCTTAACCTCTCCCCTTTCTCTCAGAAGCTGTGCTGAGCTTGACTGCTATTTCACAAAGCAAATAAAGCCATCAGATAGAAACTCCTTTAAATTCCTATTATCTACAAATAAATGGAGCAGCTTCTAAATCTCCCTTCCTTCCTTCCTATTACAATGAATCAGATGTCTTTTCTTCTGACAAAATACAATTGGTCTATCTGTGCTACAGTTTTGGAGAACCTCACTGCATCGATTTTCTTCTTCCTTCATTCCATATCTTCCTCCAGCTATTATCCTTTTTCTCATCTTCACAACAAACTTTTTTAAAAGATGGTCTGTCTAAATATAATGTCTCTACTTCCTTGACTTTTATACACTTCTTATCTCACCGTTTCCTTGTTTCTTTACTAAGAAGCCACAAAACTGCTTTTTTTTCAAGACCATTGAGAACTTTGTTGAAACTAAAATTTTAAAATATCTTTTTAGTCCTTATTTTACTTGGTTCCTCAGTAGATTTAACACCATTATCCATTTCCTTCTACTTGAAACTCTTAGTTTGGCTTGAATGATCCCAAGTTCTCCTGGTTTTCCTCTTACGTGTGTACTTCTTTCTTTCCTCACCTTTAAACGTAGTTGTTTCTCAACAGCAGTCTTTATCTTTATTATCCACACTCTTATTATCCTTCTTATTATCCACACTCTTTCCGGGTGAACTTACCAATTCCAATTTCAGTTACTATCTATAATGCCAGCTGCTCACATATCTACATATTTCTAACCCAGATCAATTTACCAAACTTCAATTCTGAATATCCAGCTTCCTCCTGGTATTTCCTTTTTGATTATTCTACATATACCCAAACTTAAACAAAAGTAAAATTTATAGCATCATCTCCATGTAATCAGTTTCTTACGTTCTTTGTCTGAGAATGGTATCTCCACCCACTTTGTCACTTCGGTTTAGTCATTGACTTTGACTCTTTCATATTCTTTATCCTCCACATCCAAACATCACCAAGTTCTATTAACTCTACCTTAAACACCTTCAAAATGTGGCTTCTCCATCATGTCATGGTATTATTCTTTCACAGAGTTCTATAACTATCTTATAAATGGCTACCAAGACTCACTTTTGCCACTCAATGTCCATTCTTCCCTTCTTCATTCATAATAAAATGATGATTTTATTTTGAACTGCAAAGCACTCGGCTAAGTGATAACATGTCCCAGCCTACTTTGGCATTAAAATTGGCCATACATTCTGACCATAAATATATAAGTGGAAGTGTTAAATGGCCAGAAATAGGTAAGTGGAAGTGTTCAATTGATAGGTCTTCAATGAAAACTTTAAAGATCGCTGACATACAAGGGAGAAAGACTTTTGGTGCTTGCTCCCTTCTCTTTCATGCTGTATGGATGCAGCCACCTAGGACTATAAGCTGATCTCAAAGATGAAAGGCATGAGTTGAGATGATAGAGTAGGGATACAGAAGGAATCTGGATGATAAAATTACTTCAGCTTCTGAAACATTTACCTCCTGACTCCTTTTACATGGGAGAAATAAATTTAGTTTTGTGCAAGCCATTAATGTTTTGGGTTTTCTCTACAGGCAGCAAATTCTGATACAACATATTAGATTAAATTGCATGATCATAGGTGTGTATATATTTATTTATATGTTCAGACATCAGCTGTCAATTGCATACTCTCTAATTATGATATAAGAGAAGACAGATACGAACATCATCAGCATTTGATGTACAAGCAATGTTATTTGGTGCCCTCTATCTTCAGTCAAAAAGCACTATTAATGAGAATATAAATTAGTGTAGCCACTTTTGAAAATGGTATGGAGGTTTCTCAAAAATTATATAGATAGAATTAAATATAGAATTACCATATAATTCAGCAATTTAACTTCTGGGTATTTTTCTGAAGGAAATAAAAACACTAAAAAGGTGTATGTACTCCCATGTTCAATGCAGCATTATTTACAATAGCCAAAATATGGAAACAACCTCAGTGCCCGTAGATAACTGAATAGATAAAATGTGATCTATATATACATTTACGTATATATGAGAATATTATATATATACATAAATATGCATATATATGAGAATGTTATTCAGTCACACAAAAGAATGAAATCTTGCCATTTTCAACAACCTGGATGGAATTTAAGGGTATTACATTAAGTGAAATAAGTTTAGACAGGGAAAGACAAATACCATTTGATCTTGTTTATGTGTGAAATCTAAAAAACAAAACAAAAAAACAAGCTCATTGATAGAGAGAACAGATTGGGGATTGCCAGAGCCTGGGGGTGGGGGTGAATGTAATGGGTGAAGGGGGTCAAAAGCTACAAACTTCCAATTAATAAGTCAGGGGAATGTAATGTATAGCATGATGTGTACAGTTAATAATATGTATTGCATGTTTGATAGTTGCTAAGAGAGTAAATTTTAAAACTCCTATCATAAGAAAAATATTAACTGTATACAGTGACAGATGTCAACTAGACTTATTGTGGTGATTGTTTCACAATGTATACAAATATCAAATTAAAAAATTATATACATGAAACCAATATAATATGTTGATTATACTTTAATATAAAAATAATTTAAAGGCTAAAAGTGTTTTAAAAGCACTTGTAGATCTAGCCTTGAGTGTAACTTGGTTGATTCAATTGAGTTCCTCCTTAGAAGTATACAGTTTTTTAATGGAAAATGATGTGTGCTAATGTCTAAACTCTCCTATTTGACAGAAGAAATCGAAGCCATGAGAACCCCACAGGGTGAATTGCTGGCACCACAGCACATCAATTAAACACATAGACTTTGGAGTCAGACCACTTGGGCTAGAATCCTGGTTTCCCATTTGCCAGCTCTGGGACTTTAGACAAGTGATTTAATCTTACTGTACTAGCTAGCTTTCATAGTTTGTGAGAACTGAATGAGTTATCACATGGCAGGCACTTAAAATAGTGCCGAGCACAAGTGAGCACGCCACAAATATTAATTAGAACTTTTACTCAAATCTCTTATCTCCAATCTAGTGCTCTTTCTACTCCTATCATGCTGCCTCCCAGAGCACTGGTTAGGACTAGAAAGCTGAGAGAACAAGAATCAAGATGGTTAAGCTTCAGTGGATACAAAGAAAGAAAGAAAGATAACCTTGGAAGCAAGAGCACTACCTTAAAAGGAAGGTCCAGGTTTAGTGCACACAACAGGAGTTCAAGATGGCCAAGGAGCAATACAGCTACCAGAAGGTGGGCACTGAAAGCAATATGGAAGGAAATGGCTGACGAATTCCTTCTATTTCAAAAACTGCCAAGGGATTGTCATATTTGGATCATAACAAAAAGTAATAGCTTTGAATTTTGTTTTGTTTTGTTTTGTTTCTAATAAAAATCAGGAGATAATAGAAGATTACATCATACCTTTAATTCAACTTCAAATGGATATAGAATTTTCCTCTCAGGATTCTTAAAACAGTTTGCAGAACTCCATTAAGAAGCCAAAATATCAATGTGGAGAAAGGACAGAAAAGGCTAATATTTTGAGAAGAAAAATATATACAGGATTTAGGCATGCAAATTGCCTGTGAGATCTAGATTCTTAATTTCATCCTGTTCATAAACGTCCCTTGAGAAGTATATAAATAGGACTTTTATATCATTAAAGGTTTGTTTAAAGATTTAGAGCTATACCTAATCCATTTCCACATAATAGCTTTGAGGTGTATTTCTCTAGTTTTTGTTAGGAATTTGAAACACTGAATGAGATTAGTATGAGCCAGGATCAGACCAAGGATGACAATGCTGTGTTATTGTAGAATGTTAATGCTTAGGAGATTCTATTATGCTTCTGTCACTCAAAAGAAGCTGAAGCACCAAGTGCTTTCACATGTGGATTATCTATCCATCATCACAGATAAAAGAATGTTGGTGCTGTCGCTTTCACTAAACCTTTCACATCAAGGATTTTCTATCATTTTCTATGGATAAGCAAGGCACACATGAGAAAAAACAGAATGCTGACATAGGAAAATTAATAGCCCTTTTCTAAACTGAGTTTAAAATATGAATAGGTATACAAGTAACAGTAAAATAAAATAGAACATAATGAGGTGTTTTTTTTTTAATTAGAGGGAATAATATTTTAGTTTATGAGATGCCATGAACTTGTTCAAAGTAACAATCAATAAAATAAAATAGAATATATTGAGATTTTTTTAATTAGAGGGGATAACATTTCTTTTAGTTTATGAGATGCCATGAACTTGTTCAAAGGAAGCCTTGAAATCTTAAGAAAAGTATTGATTATTTTTCTACCTAGAGATCCAACATTAAGACTATGTATGACGTTGTCTACATATCCAAATGGACAATAGTTCCATCCAGGGATTGTTCTTATAGTTACTTTTCCTTTAAAAAAGAAAGTATTTTCTGGAAAATAATTTTTATTCAAGATGGACTGCTCAAATTACCCTGCAATTCTATGACTCCATTTGCCATTCTACCATAAAGTCAGGAAATGCATGATTAAAAAGGCCAAATGGCAACATAAATGACAAACAGTAAAGTGTGCAAGGAATCCTTATTAATAATACTAATAACAACAATAATAACTGTCATATAATGTGCTCGATTCCTTACAAGGATCACTACATTTAATTCAACAATTTTATGTTATCAATATCATTATCCAGTTTAACAGATGAGGTAACTGAATCTCACAGAGGGCCAGTAACTAATGCACAATCAATCAGCTAATAATTATGTGGGTCCAGGATTTGAACACAGATCTGTCCAAAGTTCCTTGGGACAATTCTGCTATGTTTTCATTTGTCATGCCACCTTCTCCCTTTTTTTTTTTTTTAAATTGCAAAGATACAGATGACTGACTTCAAAGTCAAATATCAACTACCTTCTCTTTATATTCTGGCCTAGAAGATTTTAATATAGTACTCCTTACTTCAGAAGGTCATCCAGGCTCACATATTGGGAATCAATGGGAACATGTGTGGGCATAATTTTTCAGGCTCTGTATTATACTATCATACTCAGTCTTCCCCCAGCCCTATTATAATGGCATTATTTTCCCTATTTTGCAGATTCAAAAGCTGAAGCTCTCATTGAAGAACTTGCTCAAAGTTGCACACATAGTAATCATAGATTTATCATTTAATATAGTGCCTAGAATATGTGTTCAATAAATATTTGCTAATGGATAAATGAATAAAAGTCATATTACATCTAACTTAAAAACTCTGATTCTTTCCTTATGTCTAACTAATTCAGGCCAGGGATAAATTGAATACGTATTGTATATTAATAAAAATTTAAACGTTTATTTCTCTGATTACCCTTTTTTATATTCCTCATTATAACCATTTTGTCAGATATAGCAGATCTCTCCAGAAAAGAATGGATAGGCATAACACACTTTATTACACCTCGCAGATATTGCGTTTTTCACAAATTGGTTTATGGTAACCCTGTGTTGAGCAAATATATCAGTACCATTTTTCCAGTAGCATTTGCTCACTTCATGTCTCTGTGTCACTTTTTGGTAATTCTCACATTTAAAACTTTTTCATTATTATCACCTTTTCTAATTGATCTGTGATTAGCATCTTTGATGTTACTATTATAATTACTTTAGAATGTCACGAATCATACCCATAAAAGATGGAAAATTTAACCAATAAATGTGTATGTTTTGACTACTCTACTGTTCCCTCATCTCTCTCCTTATCATTGGGCATCCCTATTCCCTGAGTTACTACAATATTGAAATTAGGCCAATTAATAACACCACAATGGCCCCTATATGTTTAAGTGAAAGGAAGAATCACACATCTCTCATTTTAAATCAAGCAATACAAGTGATTAAACTTAGTGAGGAAGGCATATTGAAAGCCAAAGTAGGCTAAAATCTAGGCTTCTTGTGTCAAACAGTTAGCCAAGTTGTGAATGCAAAGGAAAAATTCTTGAAGGATATTAAAAGTGCTCCTCCAGTAAATGGTAAGAAAGTGAAACAGATATATTGCCGATAGGGAGAAAGTTTCAGTAGTTTGGATAGATCAAACCAGATGCATCATTTTCTTAAGCCAAAACCTAATCCAGAGTGGGCCTTAACTCTCTTCAGTTCTAAGAAGGCTGAGAGGAGTGAGGAAACTACAGAAGAAAAGTTTGAAGTTAGCAAGGGTTGGTTCATGAGATTCATAGAAAGAAGCCATCTCCATAATATAAAAGTGTGAGGTGAAGCAGCAAGTGCTGATTCAGAAGCTGCAGGAGGTTATCCAGAAGATCTAGCTAAAATAATTAATGAAGGTAGCTACACTAAACAGCAAATTTTCAGTGGGAACTAAACAGCCTTCTATTGGCAGAAGATGTCATTTAGAAATTTCATAGAGAGAAGTCAATGCCTGACTTCAAAGCTTTAAAGGACAGGTTGACTCTCTTGTTACAGGCTAATGTGGCTGGTGACTTTTAGTTGAAACCGATGCTCATTTACCATTCTAAAACTCCTAGGGCCCTTAAGAATTATGGTCAATCTACTTTGCCTGTGCTCTGTAAAAGGAACAACAAAACTTGGATGACAGCACATCTGTTTATAACATGGTTTACTGAAATTTCTGCAACCTACTGCTCAGAAAAAAAGATTGCTTTCAAAATATTACTGCTCATTGACCATGCATCTGGTCACCCAAGAGCTCTGATGGAGATGTACAATGAGATTCATGTTGTTTTCATGCCTGCTAACACAGCATTCATTCTGTAGCCCATGGATCAAGATGTAAATTTGACTTTCAAGTCTTATTAAGAAATACATTTTTAAGGCTATAGTTGACAGAAATAGCAATTCCTCTGATGAATCTGATCAAAGCAAACAGAAAATCTTCTGGAAAAGATTCACCATTCTAAATGTCATTTGTGATTCATGGGAACTAGTCAAAATAACATTAGCAGGAGTTTGAAAGAAAATGTTTCTAACCCTCATGGATGACTTTGAGCAGTTTAAGACTTCAGTGGAGGAAGTTACTGCAGATGTGGCAGAAACATCAAGAGAACGAGAATTAGAAGTGGAGCCTGAAAATGTGACTGAATGGCTACATTCTCATGGTAAAACTTTAACAGATGAGAAATTGCTTTTTATAGATGAGCAAAGAAAGTGGTTTCTTGAAATGGAATCTATCCCTAGTAAATATACTGTAAAGACTGCTGAAATAAAAACAACGGATTTAGCATATTACATAAATTTAGATAAAGCAGCATTTGGGTTTGAGAAAACTGATTCCAATTTTAAAGGAGATTTACTATGCATAAAATGCTATCAAACAGAATCACACGCTACAGAGAAACCATTTGTAAAAGGAAGAGTCAATCGATGCAACAAACTTTATTGTTTTTTTTTTTTTAAGAAATTGCCACAGCCACCCAAACGTTCAGCAACCACTACCCTGATCAGTCAGCAGGCTAGATCCTCCACCAGCAAAAATAATACAGTTCACTGAAGGCTCAGATGATGCTTAGCATTTTTAGCAATAAAGTATTTTTTAATTAAGATATGTAAAGTAATTGTTTTTAGACATAATGCTATTTCACACTAATAGAATACAGTATAATGTAAACATAGCTTTTATATGCTCTGGGAATCCAAAAGTTCATATGACTTGTTTTATTGAGATTCTCACTTTATTGCAGTGGTCTGGAACAAAATCCACAATATCTTCAAGGTATGCCTGTATATATTATGTATACACATGTATACATGAAAAGGCTTGAGTTAGTCTATTATGTATCCCCACAGAAACACTGGACAATTATCAAAAAACTTTCTAGATTTGTGAAACAGACGTGAATTAATCCATGGAAGCTTCATGACCTAAACAGATTACTAAAATTCTTGGACAAAAAGTAAAAAAATTACGAACATAAAATTTAAATGACTACTTGGCATCTCTCTTCTCCATAAAGATTATACTTAGAGTTAATGACTAAATAATTATGCAAAGGTTGTTTTTGGACATTGAAGAAGACCTGCAATGAGGAATATATATGTGTAATTACTGAAAAGACAGAATGTGTCAATTTGTTTAAAACCTTAAAATGTTTCTAACTCTATTAGGAATACCTAAATTGTCATAAAAGTTTGATTTTTGTAATGAGGAGTCTAGTAAAAGAAATGACAGGATCTAACCTATGACAGAAAAAAACATTTTCTGTTTTCCAATTTCTATTGGTTTCATTCTATATGTATTTCTAAAAATACCATGCGAAAAGGATCCTTTCATAAAAACTGTCTAAACTGATTTGCTTTAGAAAAATAATAATGGCAGAAAAGCATGAACTAAAAGGCAGTTGTGAGAGAAGGCTGGATCCTCGGCATGCCTGATTACAGGGATGCACCACTGGTCAATGAACAAGTGTGTACACCACATGGTCTGACTGAGGAGGTGGCCCATGATCCTTCGTCTCATGAATTAGCTTTTTGCAAATGATCCAAGGTACACAGAACTCTCATCTTTGTGCAAAACCATTTTCTTCCCTAAGTTTGTGCACTGGCACCCATATACACATTCTCATGGATTTGAATATACGCATTCTCGTTTGAATATACACATTTGAATGTACATATTCCTGCTGGGAATGGGGCTAAGAGAACAAATCACTGGGCTAATAGGAAATGAACACCCAGAGAAATAATGTTTGTTTTTTTTTTTAATGTAGGGAATTATTTCCAAATAATAAGTCTTATTCAAGAAGTAAACAACTCACAAACTACTTACTACCTATGGAAAGGATTATCCTTATAGAGATTGGATTTTATTTTAACTAGGAAAAGGTACAAACAAATGTCCACACCTTGCTGTGAATGTTTAGAGTATGGGGGCAAAAGACATCAGGAATAAACAGTTTAGAACAATAAAAACATCCCTTCTTCAGAGTCTTGCCTATTAAGACCAGTCTTTAGTTTTTATATTTTTAATGATAATTTTTAGACACATCCTTAAAATTTTATCTTTTAACTGCAGTGAATTTTTTTCCCTTGTTCTATACCCAAGGGCTAGAAAAAAAAGAAAAATAGAAATGAGACAGGAATAAGGGGGTCTTTTATTCTATGAAAAGACTTCGATCACGGTTAAACTATTTTTTAATTGCAGAAAGTCTTAGAAAGCAGATTATTTAAATTAGAGAAATGCAAGAAAATTTATAAAAATTTAAAATTAATGCTCTAAACATTTTGTATTGACAATTCAGAAGTGATGTGTGTCATTTGAAAGAATCCTATGCCTGATCATAACTGATTAACAGAAGCCAACAGCTTATAATGGCTGTGAATTTCTTTGACTGCTCAGTCATATGACTGCTGAACAAAGGATTTGAGGTGGGGTGGGGCGATGTTGACAGAGCAATCCAACATTCACAAATTAGGTATGATTACTGGGGCTCAGAGGACAGAGGCGGTGGGTTTGCACTGTATCTGGATTTCAGAAACACTAGAACTGATTGAGTGATAGTATGCTCTAAATGGTGCCAAATGGATCTCTAATCAATGTTTTTCTTTACAGTGACATCATGAGTAGTTATCATTTCCTCCTATTTTAGTTAATGCTCCCTGCTCATGTAATGGAGCCCAGTATTCCTTCATATTCGTGACATTTATGCTTCAAGAAATTGAGTGCACTTGATGGAGTCCTATATTTCTGAGCCAGGTCTCTTTTTGGAAATGATTTTGAACACAGAGGTGTGTCTTTAGTAAACAGGCTAGTCTCTTGGAAACAGAATTAAATGTTATATGAATTAATGACAGATGAAAAAAATATGATTAAATTGTACCAAAGAGAAAATTGTAAGGTAATTTACATTTGAAAGAATGACATTTTTGTAAGTATAGTATAGATTAGGAATGGCCATTAGATAGTGACCATAAAGATTCCCAAACAGCGTGAGAGTTTGTCCACTCCCAAATGTCAACTGCTATCTCTATATTAATAATCCACAGGTCCACATTCCTGTGACAAATCTTTCTTTCAAGCTACAGATTCTGATTGTCAGCTCTGTAGGACAAGTCTTACACTATTTGACTAAAACTAAAGTCACAATTTATTTTATTCACTTCTCACCTTCCTCTATTTGTTATAATTGTATTCAGTCTTCTAAGCTAGAAAAGAAGAAGTTAACATAAACTCCTTTACTAACATCATCGATTACCCTAAACAAATGTTCACCAAATTTAATTTTATACCAGAAAATCTCTCTCAAATCCGAGCTTCCTATTCTATTCCCACTGTCCCTGTTAACTCAGACCTTCTTAATCTCATCCCTGGATCACCTCAGTATACTTCATATCATAACTGATCTCTCTGCCACCAGTTTCTTTTCATCCAATTATATTCTTTACACCATTGCCAATTATACTAGTAATATTTTGTTTCCCAAATTCTCTTGGAACCTCATTCTTCTCCTTAAGTCTAGCCGTCTCTCCATTATCTAAAGAATAAATTCTAAGAATGCACTTGTGACCATTTATCTCTGACCTTAGCCTACTTGTCCAGCTTCATCACTGGCAACAATCTTCTATCCAGCCTTTCTGTTCAGAATTCATCAGGCCTCCCACAATTTTTTCACCTGCCACATTTACTTTTATTTCTATGCCTTTACACATGTTCTTCCTTCTGTCTGGAATGTCTTTACCCACATTTTCCACATAGCAAACTTCTACTTGTTCTTAATTATGCCACTTAAATATTATTTTCTGCATGTTTCTGAGAGTCTCCACAAATAGGCTTAGTCTTTTGCTCTTTTGCTTTCCCATGAGATTTTGTTCATAATTTTATTATAGTGTTTATTACATTGTATTGTAATAGTTTTCATATTTTTATTTATTCATTCTTTTATTTATTAATTCAATCAATAAAATTATCTGTTATATGAAAGGCCTTGGAATATAATAATAACAAGCTGCTCTATCACACTATTCACATGTATTTCTTATTTAAAATTTACTACTCCTCAGGAGGCAAAAATTGTCATTGTGTTTATTTTTAAGATGAGGAAATTAGGGTTTGGAGAAATTACATGCTAATGATTTTCAGTTAGTAAAGGGCGGGGCCACAGTTTTCACACAGATCTACCTCTCTGGGCTACACACTTCTCACAGTAAAGATCCAATAAGCAAAATAAGGTGCTTATTTTTATATCTCCCATGGCTATCAGAATATACTGGACATTTGATGCATGTTCTTGAATAAATGAAAGAAAGAATGAGTGAATGAATAGATGGATTTATTACTTCCTCTCACACGATAGATGTACTCTGAAAAGTAAGTAGTACATGCATAGATTTTGGAAAATAAATCATTTTTCTTTTTTTTAATATACATTTAAAATATATTAGGGTATTTTTCTAGAGGTTCTCCCATCGTGAACTCCTTATGAAGTTTATTTTTAAGCTATATTTGGATTTTCACATAGGTGAATAGCACAAAATAAGGTGTAGCCATATGGATAGAATGACATTAGGTTCATGCTATGTGCTGCCAATGAAATAACTTCCCATTTAGTCAGCACTGCTTAGGAGTCTATACCACAACGCTGTGACCACTGGGGGCCCACCCGAGGAAAGAAAATTTGGAGCAGATCCAAAGAAGAGCAATGAAAATGACTGAATGGTTGGAAAATTGTCTCCCTGAAGAGAGGTCACTGAAACAGGGCTTATTTAGTGTAGAAACATGAAGGGGCAAACCTATCAGCATAATTCAAGGATGTGAAAAGGAATAGGGAGACATAAGCAGCTGTTTTTGATTTTTATTTTGAAGGTAAAAGTACAAGACAATGAATTTCAAATGCAACATAAAGATTTGGGTTAGTCCTTGTAAAGTCTTTATGAAACAATACACTTAATTAACCCAAAAACTTATGGTATTTCTTCCTTTGAACGCTTTAGTGAAAAGAGTCAATTTCCATAAAAAAAAAAAAATGTATTGAGCCTAGACCTGACTAGAAAGGTAGAGATATTTAGGAATGTGGTTAGAAAGGAAGGGTCTAGCTAAGATTCATGCATCTGTGCTGTATACTTTGGAAATAAAAATTATACCCAGCAAACTTGGCTTTTAGAAAAAGTCAATTTTTTTCTCTATGTTTTTTCCTACCGTGTAAAAAATTTGAAACTCAAGCATTTTATGAGTAAACTCGTTTAGAAAATCTATCAAATATTCAGAGAAATACTTTTTGGCAAGAAAAATTATGGAGTCATAAGCAATTTAAGCAATGATTTATGAACAATTATCCAGAGAATGACAAACCAACAATGTTAAAAAAGAGAGTGCCTAGGGTTATAAAAAATGCAGAGTTCACAGAGTAACTAGTCTGAGTGTCTGCTTTCCTTATCTCTGGACAGCAGTGTTAGTGTTGATAACGAGACAGTTTATACTACTCAAAGGCACCCAGGACACTGTCTATTTTGCTTTTTCACAGACATAAGGTCTGTTAGCTGGAATTGACAGTAATGGTTTTAGTCCAGCAGAGCCTTGTGAAAGTCTTAGGGGGTTAGCAATGTTTCTATTGTATCGTGTTACTGTTACATTGCTCTAATGTGGTATTAATATGATACAGATGTATTAATTTATTATGGCGTCATAGATATTGAAACATACTGGCAAAAGAAGTGCGTGGGAAGAGTTATCCATGTCTGCTGAGACTTCCTCAATGATCCAAAAGAAATCAATTCCCAGAAAGGAGCCTACTTACCAGAGAGCAACCACACTGTCTAGACTGCCTAAATTGGTGGTATGGGAAAAATGCTGAAAGTAGATAATTGAATCAAAATGGCATATACCTGCCATTTGAGTCTCCAGGAAAAATAAAAAATCATATTAATTGTAAATGCCAGTGATCTAAAGTGTGGTTTAACTCTGTTTTTTCCCCCAGAGACTATTGTCTTCAATTCAGTTCTTCAATGGAAAAATAAATTCAAAAGGCGTCTTCACCATACAAGGAATTCTTTGTTCAGACTGGCTACTGGCATTCCAAACAAACTTACACTACAGATAAGGTTATCCTCTCAAAGAACTAAGACACTTTTTTCTTCCCCATCATCAACTTGCCAACATTAAAGACAGTCCCCACTTTCAGACACAAAGTGTCTGATGCAAATGCAACTTAAAGAAGATTACTGCAAGACCAAGCCTGGCTGGTCTTGTATTACATCTTGATTATGCGTGTGCTGTCTGATCTGAGTGGAGGCTGCCAAATGAGTCACGATGGTTGGTGAAAAGTGAAACATGAGTCTTTATGATTAAGTGTCCAGTAAGAGGTGTGGTGAAAAGCAGAACCCCCAAAGTGAACTGGTGAAAGGTGTAAACTATCTGTACCTTGTAACGAAATGAGCAGAAATCTTTCTTTTGAACATTGCAATCAGTCACTTTTTATAATTGCTACCTAAACAGTGAAACGGAGGGCATCTTTATAGCATCTTCAATTTCTAAGCAAGTTAACTTCTCCACTCTCTTTCCAAGTTCCCCATTCTCATTAATAGTATATATTGCAGCTAGATTCATGCCTTGAGGGACCATTTGTAAAGCTATTGAATTATTAAAGGCATGTCATTTTTCAGCAGAACTTAGTTTAAGACTTGAATTTGGAGCTGTTTTTAGTGAATTGGCAGGAGGAAAAAGGGAAGAGAACTTTCATGGAAACTGCATCCCAGAGAGTTGTTTTTCAATAATGCTTTTGGTTAAATAAAATAGGGAGCACCAAATTTCCAGAAACAAAGATTCTTTTGAATGAATTTTCTTCTAAATTTTGTGGAATCAGCTGTTTGTATTTTTCCTAAAAGTTTTGTTATCTTCAACACTTTCCATAAATTCAGACCACTATGTGGGCAAAGTGAGTATAAGCGACGTTGAGATTATTTAGACGATGAACATTTTACCATGCATGTCCCTTTATTTTATAATACATTCTTCATGGTTCTTTGTTAGATGGAGGAAAAAATTTCATCCTTAGGTTATGCTAACCCCTTTTGCTACCAAAAAAAATTGTGAAATGAGTGTCACCCTATATCCATGAAGCAATGGCTGAGTGATTCTGACCATATATCTGTCTATATGATTTATGCTAAATATATATTAATTGAATACTTACTTTGTATCTAGTGGTGGCATATATATGATACATGTGTAATATGTCCTGTGCCTCCAGAAATGTTCAATAATTTTAGGAACATTTTCAGAAACATCCAAAGGCAGCACAGCACAGAATGGGGATATCCAATGCTAAGAAAGCTAAGCTCTGTGGGATCATGATGCATTTGTAGTTCAGAGAAGAAATATTAAAAGAGGAATACAAAGGAGGGTCTAGATTTGAGAGATATTTTCTGGCATAAAATCAATCAAATTTGGTGAGAAATTGAGGCTATTAATGAGAAAGTCAAGAGAGTATATGTTGACTTCTTTTTTAGTTTAGAAGATTGGATAAAATGATACTTAATATAGGCGGAGTTTTATATTTGGAGGGTAAAAAGTATAAATAAAAGGGTAAATAAATCATGGGTTGAGTTTTAGACAAGTAGTTTAAAGTAGGATAGAATAGGAGATGGTGTGAAGAGCCCACATCAGGGCCAGAACATGAAGGGTCTTTACATTGTACTAAGACACTTAGGTTGATTCAATAAACAGTGAAGAACCTTGGCAAAGTTAGAAACAGGAAGGTGGCCTGGCCAGATCTGAATTTCAGATACAGTACTCAGACTGTTTGAGGAGCAATGTAATATAGAAAAACCAGTTGGCAATCAGGGTGCATGAGGATCCAGTCAGTGAAGTGTTCCATATTCCAGGTTCACAATTATGATGAACTGAACCAGGAGAGTGGAAGAGATTGAGAAATAATCATGAGGTAAAATTGGCAGGACTGGCTGGTCGATTGTATGTGGGGGATGAGAGAAAGGAAGTGGCTTAGGATGACTCCAAATTCTGGCTCGAATGACTAGGTGGATAATGTTGCAATTAATTAACATAGGAAACATCAGTTTGGGAGAAAGAGAAAAAAAATTCAGATCCACTTTGAACATGTTGTATTTGAACATTATGAGTAAGATATTTAAATGGATTTAACTAGAAGGTAGTTAAATATATAAATATGAAACTCAAGCTAGATACCAGAACTATAGACCTGAATTATAAATCAACAGGATACAGTGGTAGTTAAAATCAAGAAATTGAATGAGTTTGCCCAAGGAAAGTGAAGATAGAAAGAATGGAAGAGGGCCAAAGACAGAATCCAATGGTACAACCAGTATTTGAGAGTGCAAAAACAAACAAACAAAAAACAGAGAGAGAGAGGGAGAGAGAGAGAAAAGCACATAAAAAAGATTAGGAAATGTTCATGGAAATTAGAAGAGCCAGAAAAAGGGTAGTCTCATAGATGTTAGCACAGAACAGATTTTAGAGCTAATGACTAATAGTGTCATTGTTGAAGAGACGTCCAGTAGGATAGGAACTGCAATAGCATAGGAAATTAATCAGCCATTTGGTCCTTACCATATTGGTGTCATAAGCTGGTAGCCTACGTTGTCATTCAGTTAAAAGACTTATTCCCTTTTTTTCTTTTCAGTACCATAGAGTCTGATTGTCACCATTCATGTAATTATGCTTTTGCCTTGACCATTAGTCTGTGTATAGTCTGTTCTGTGACCTTGCTTTTCGTTCTAGGACCTCCCATGAATTTCACTTAATAATTGCACCCAAAATGCCTCTCGTGTATCTTACTTGTCCCTTTCTCCATGTTTGTTCTCTATTTTTCATATACTGAAACATAAACTGAGAGCAGGCTAAGAATAAACAACTTTCTACATTTCTACCCTCTCCCAGAAATCCATGACAACATGTCCCTAATAATGTTTTAGACTTACTGGTTTGGCTTTGCCTGAACCATGCATAAAATGGCCATATCCATTGGCCTTGTCCCTTAAGACGTTTCCAGCTAATCTTGCTGGGGCTGACTCTACAGAAAAGTTGACTCTCTGTATGCCCTTATCCCAGTTAGAGTTCCTGCTATTCTATAATTCAACATGCCCCACCAGACTATACAACATATAGCTATACTCATGTTGAATTTGAGGTGTGGCAGAGTGTTCAAACAAAATTACTGAATAGGCCATTTTAAATGTGGGCTGCAGAGGAAGTACAAGGCCAGAGATGAGATATAATTGTGAAAGAGGTACATAGAGATTATGATAAGAGATACTTAAAATAAAACTGTTTCTTGATAAAGTGACTAAAGAGAAAATATTATAGAGTTTATAATACTTTAAAGAACAACCAGACTTAAGGTGTGAGAAGCGATAAAGGAGAAGTCTGAGACATGAGAGGAGAACCTGAAAAACAGATAATAAGACAAAGTGAAGTGAACAGAAGAATAAGGACAAATAAAAAATCTTCTAATAAGACCAAAAAAAAAAAAAGTCATCATTATTTTTTTCTTAATCCTGGAGAGAGTGGTATCAATCAAGACAAAACCAGACTAGCAGACTCCTGAAAGAAAGGTTACAATAAAAGTAGAGGAAGTGAATTTAGAGAAAGTTTGAAGAAAGTATTCAGTTGGTATATAGAAAAGGTACCAAATACACAAAATTTGTATTTATTGAGTTTTACTTTTTGCATCCCATACACTTACAAAAGTGCCTGATTTGAGCAGGTGTCCAATAAATATTTATTGAATGAACGAGCCTTGTTCTTGCTTTCGTTTTTACTCAAAATACATGTGTCTGCAGATTGGGACAGAATGAAGATGTTAGAGAAAAAGTAGATATTTGTCATAGTAATAACCTGAAAACACTGGTAATGTTTGGCATCCAGGATATTGAGAGAGGCGTGAATATAAACTAAAAAAGAGTAGAAAAGAGAGGGACATAAGGAAATAAAGATTAGGGTATTCAAAAGCGGACAAACCTGATATTCTTTTCTCTCTAAAATAGTGGAGTATCATGGTGGTGTTGGGGGGTGAAGGGAAATAATGCTGCTAAATTGGATGTGAAAGCTGAATTAGGAAACGAATTTTCAATATTAGGGGGCATTATATTTTGTTTCCTCCTTCTCCAAAAACATTCTGTTATCTCAGAAAAGAAGTAGGGAAAGCAACCGGTGGAGGTTATCCAGGGTTGAGAGTTAATGAGTTGGGCAGAGAAGGATCCCAGAGGCCAACTGGAAAGAGCTGGCCATGCATATAAAGCTGGGTCAAAGAGGAGAGTAAACAGCGAGGGAAGTACTGAATTAAAGATCTCAGGAAGAAAAATATTGATCTATGATGATGAATTTTAGGATGTGTGACTCAGGAAGCAATGAGTTATAACTCCTTAGGGTCAGAAATGAAAAGCAATCAGATCAAGGATTGTTCGGGGTCAAAAGTGTTGAAGTTATTGAGGAAGATTGCAGGGAACACATGAAGAGGAAGGTTTTGTGCCAAATCATTTATATAACCTGAAAAAAATTCCAGGGTGTGGTAAACAATAGCAGTGATGTTTTAAGGAAGGTCACAGAGAAAAATAATGACCTTTAAAGTGATGAAAATGGGAAGTGCTTCAGAAGGCAAGGTTCCTTCACTCCAACTGTTAACATGTGAAAATAAAGTAAAATAAAATAACGTCTTTTTGGTTTACACCCTACTAGCTCATCCAGCTGGTTCATTGATCAAGAAACGATGTACAAAAAAAAAAAGCCAATTCTCACTTCAGCCCATTTAATCAGGGCCTGTGGGAAGTGAGCACTCCATGGAAAAAAAATAATAATAGGAATTTAGATTCTTAGTGAGAGAGCAGTGTTTCCATTAGGCTAGAAATAAGTTTGAAAAAAGAATAATTTTGTCAAGTAGAGAGGAGGTAGTATTCTACTAGGCACACTGGAGCAGAAAAGTTAAAGGAAGAGCAATTCAAGTTTACAGATGCAAAGAAGTAGGCACAGATGCAGACATGAAAGCACACTGCACAGTGCCAAGCCCAAACTCCACCACGCGAATGGAATGTCTTTGTGGTGGAATTTCCATAAACTATCTCATTTAGCCAAGTATTTGGAGTATACTGGTGTTGGGGTTCATCCAGCTATGGCCTGCCTGGGAAGCATCGGGTAACAGGACCTGGTGGAAGAAGAAATCTCTCCCTTAACAATACTTTTTTCAGCTTTAGAGAAGTCTGTACTACACGGCTTGCACAGAGTTACGACTATAATAGTGCTTGGAAACATTCTGCTATCAAATATTTGGAAAAAGTTTTAGTTTTTGCGAAAGAGAAGCTATAATTTAAAAAGAATCTGGCTGGATATGTTGTCCTCTTAACAGATACTGTGTGGAGTTTATGTCCGTAACCCATACAATTTAAACATGACGAAAGAAAAAAATCAATTGCTCTTTATTGTATACTTAATTTCAAGCTGGTTTGACAAACTGTGAGAGCAAATAAAAACTTTTTTAAGAAAAAGCCCTGTTGCATATTTAATTACATTTAAATGAATTGTCTTCTTGTTTGCTTGAATTAATCAAGAGTTAAAATGGCTGTTTCACTGCTCTGACAGGACTGAGCAGGGTATTCACATGCGTCTTCCATTTGAAGGCTTTGTGGTAGAGGTGGTTTTCTGTATCGGCTTTGAAGGAGGGGAGAGAAATTATTCTGCAGATGGGGACTGGAAGATTTTTCTTTCATGTCTCAAATACAATATGAAGTGAACTATGAAGTTAACCAGCCACAATTCTTTGCAAAGGTCAGCTGGTCTCAACTGATTTCATGTTCTTGCCACAAAGTATTCCTGATCTAAAATGGATTATGTGGAAAAAATCAGATGCTGCTCCATCCAGTATTAAATTCATTTCAAATACTTGCTTCAATTCCAGGATAATAAACATAACCTTGACTGAGTAATTCTTTCCCAGTTGTAATCTGTACTCTAACTATCTATGTTGACCTTATAAATGTATTATTTTTATTCATTTCATAAGCATTTGGATTTGTTTGTTGTTGTGTTTTTTGGCTTTGTATTTTTTATTGTTTTGTTTTTTTTCTTTGGGGGACTTTCCTTTGTTCATTTGTTTTTGTTTCTTTTGGCCAGAGTGGTGAGTTAGGATAGATTTTAACCTGGCAGGACAGAAATATGAGTAAGCCAAGTAAGTTGCGAACATTAATAAATCCTTTTCTTCCTTTTCCTCATAGTACATAACATATGCATGCTTTTCTGAGCATGAAGAGGGCAGACAGTCAATCAAATAGTATTTACTGAAAACCTATCATTTATTTGATAAACAGTTATTTAGGACATTCTATATGCTCAACATTGTTCTAATTACTGTGATGAGTACAGAGAAATAAATAGGGATATAATTTCAACCTTTAAAATATTTCTCACCTTGTTCGGCCAACAAGATTAAATAATACTTGAAATAACAAAGAATAATTTAAGACAGATTGCAACTAAGTACTAACTCTAAATGGGAGGTCAATGTGGGTTAGGGTTTAGTCACAGAAAGCTTAGTGGAGATAGAACTTAAATCCTAGAGAAATAACCTTAATGACTGGCTAAGACCTATATAGTCAAGAATGGAAGTAAAGCCAGGAGGAGGTAATAAGTAACAAAAATAGCAATGAAAACAGTAAGAAAAAGGAGGACGGGACAAAAAAAGAAGAAGACAAAGAAGCAGGAGAAGAAGATGACGAGGCATATGGTGACAAAGAAGGAAGAGGACATAGGAGAAGGGGGCTTACGTTGACTGAATGTTCATTATGCACCAGGAAAAAAAAGCTGAGCACATTATATGATCTATGATATGTGTGGTGCGTTCTGAACACTTTCACCTTAAGTTTCTTGACCTACAGCCAGACATCTTTCAGTGTTTTTTCACTAGTGGTGATATTCCTCCTTGAGCCATCCATAATCTCTTCTCAAGGCTCCTTTACACTCACCACGATGAACTCACAAGAATAATAAATAAAGGAAGGGTGAGCAAACTGGGAAATAGGCATTTTTCTCCTTTGCACTCTACTGTGCTCTTTTTTTCCCTTTATTTGTACTTTCCTGTCATCAAAACCAAGATCCCACTTGCTTCCCTGGGCCCCATAAGATAATCACTGTTTTTCTCTTTAGAGATGGTACTATATTCGTTCCTGGCCTTCTCCCCTTTTACAACGACTTGCCTTTCCAAAATCACATTCTCCCACATTTTTACCTGATGGAAAAAAAAATCCTGTGGAAAAATAATTTGGATGTCTTCCAAGTTATGTTTACATTTTAAGAGAAACTCTATTTCTTAAACCCAAAAGGAAAAAATAAAGTAAGACTGTCAGGAACAAGGATAGACAATGTTGCCTACACATTTCTTGGAATGGAATTGAGAAAATACTCCTATGCCCCTCAAATCAACTAGACAGAGCCACACAATGACCTCATCATAAAGTCAATTAAGCCATGGGAAAGGTTATCTCCACATCGTTTAGATAACTGGACATCAGTGGCAATTGAATTTAAGACCCAGAACTCTTTAGCACTCAAGTTTAATGTTAAAAAAAAAAAAAAACACTACAGCAAGGTGTCAGTTAAATCCTGTGTCTATATACTGACTTCACAATTCTCTCTAGAGAAGCAGACATGATAATCACTTGGATTATATCTCTTTCTCTTTATAAACAGGATATAAAGGTAAAACCTGGGGGTAAAACAGTGAGTTAAGATGTGGGACCATGCTATGGTTCTGTTTTACTCATAGCACTATGTGATTCATGATGCAGATCGTATAACTATGTGAGTCTAGGTGAGGGGTCTTACCCAAGTATTGGGATGTAGAAGATAAACCGAAAACATACTGTGTAGAATAAAACTCAGTGGGTGTTCCACTAAAATTATCGAGCTCCAAATACCCTACGAATATTTTAGAGTTAAAGAAAATAATATTCTTTGTGCAAATGAGTGATCTATAATTAAAAAGAATTTTTAGGGAAGTAAAAGTCACTGTTTTTTGTTTAGACTTTAGGAAAATAAAATATTTAGGGAGTCAAAAATATATACCAAGGGTTATATACTGAAGACCACATTTCAGAAACCCTGATATTAACTAATATGGATGTTCAACAATTGGTTAGAGATTTTTTATGGCTTTTTTATAATATCCCTGATTCTTTTCATCCTTTGTTTTTGTGTCTTCTTGCCTTGCCAAGTTCAGCTGTTCTAATTCTAGAACAGGTGTGGGATGGCTTGGTCCTTTCACCACAGCACCCCTTGACAATCCTCACTGCCTTTAACTCAGCAGCAACACTGTTAAAAAAGACTGAGAAGAAATGGAAGGAAGGAGATTTTTTTCCCCTCTGTAACTATTGTTGCTCTTGGCAGGGTGCTACCGGGAAGCCTAGATATGTACCACTTAAAGCTTAAATACTACAGCTCCCTCTACCAAAGAGCAGCTTAAACACAAAAGCTCAAGTAGATTATGCTCCTTTAAGAGGCGACTCATCTTGGATGATAAATATAGTGTGCCTCCCACACACAAAAACAGATGCAGCAGATATATCGCCTATAGACACAGTGCTTTGCAAAAGCTTCGCAGCAACAGAGATTCTGTTCCCAAAATCATGCTTCACATTTCCACAGCTTTTTCTTCCAAAGTGTTCACAGTATTTGGGATGAGAGTGAGGGGCGGGCATATCATTCCAAGTATATGATGTGAGACTCAGCCGAAAGAAAAGTGTCTACCTAGCGTGCAGCCAAAAACAACTGCAGTGGGTTGTTGACAGGATCTGGAAACTCCTCTCCGGGAGAGCCGGAAGGCTCATCCACCCAGGGTGGCTTCTCTCAGGACTGCCAATGACAAGCAGGATGTAGTAGGTGATCCTTGAGGCTATTTTCATTCATTACAGGAAAGGAGACATTAGTAATGAATGCCCATAAACAAAACTGCCCAGTTAGTGTCACCAAATCTTACCAAATCTCTAGAATATGAGGAAAATAAAAATTTATATCCATTATCATTTTTTCTTTCCAGTACTTATATTTAGACTCTTTAGTATAAAATAAATACATACTGACGGTCTTAGCTTACTTAACTTAAGGCTTTAAGGTAGCTTTCAAGAGGCTGTTCCCACAGCATTCCACCTGCCACCGTGTGGCAACTACCTCTACTCCGTGGTTAATGCATGGTTAGATATTGCCAGGCATCCAGGCTTGGGCTCGGAATGCCACATTCCAAAGTGAAATCTTCCTTCCTCGGCAGGCATATACCATTCTCAGGAACCAACCCTTACCTGAGAACATGAGGAGGTTCAGGACAGCTTTCATTGAACAATGGCGTGTTCAGAGCAAAGACTTCTATTCTTTACAAACCTATCAGAACTCTGTTCCAGGCACCTCCACTGCCCCATGTGTGCTGTGCAACTCTCTAACATAGTGTTCAAATAGCCAGATCTAAAGTAAGATGGAAAAGGTACTTTGGAAATTTCTATCTCAAAAGTTGCCTTGAAGTCTGTATGGTAATGCTTCTACTTAGCGGTATCGCAATAGTTCTACATTTTCTAGACCAGTGCCAACAACTATTTTGATTATGACCCCAGTAGAGGTATATTAATTTGTTTATAAATTATATGTGTAATATACCAGACTTTTTCTAGTCCCAGTATTGAGTAATTAGAAACTTTGTCATTTTAATTAAATCTTTGTTCTAAAACCAACCCTTCTATTTTCTTTCTAGGGTACAAAATACGCATTGCATATAAATCAAGATTTCTCTCTCTGCAAGCCTCCCACCATAACTGAAATTCCTCGCATGCCTCAAATACAAAAATGACCTTTGCATTTCTTTCTGCTGACTTAATCACTAAACAAAAAATGTTATGTTATCCTATAACATTTTTTTGATGAATTCATTGATTAATCTATATTCAAACTTTATTGTCTTTGTTTTCTCTCAGGCATTGTGCTGGAACCTAATAATACAACCATGAATAAGAATCATGGCTCCTTTTACCCCTATCTACCTCTCACCTCCTCTTATTCATGCAATATATATATATATATATATATATATATATATTCCTATGTCCCTCAAATCAACTAGACACACACACACACACACACACACACACACACACATATTACTTACTATTCAGTAGTACATTTGAAACTGGATTTTGTTGCTCAATGTCACTCCTAATTAAAATAAAATAAAATAAATTGTGGCCTGTGTCTTTAATGATCTCTAAGTGTTCATTCTGTGATTTTTCTTGTTGTTTAATTTTACATAAGTTTGTTTATAAAAAAACAACGTAACCTAGAAGACTTAATTTAATAAAGGTAATGAATAATTTTTTTTTAAATTTCTTTAGCCAAAATTAGTATTGGAGGTGATTGTGCAACTCTCAGATCACCTAATTGGTTGTTTGTCTGATGTAAGGGGAAAAAATGTTTTAGGGGGGTTTAAAATAATGAGTAAAGCCAAGAATGAGGCCCCTCTTATCCATTACCAAATATATTTTGATGACTCAAGTATAAATGAATGAAATAGAATAATTAAATTTCTCTTAAATACACATAAATTTACATAATAACAAAAAAATCTGGGTGGAATATATTTTCATTTTTGATGAAACCAAAACATTCGTTCAAAAGATGAACTTAATATCCAACAGGCTTTTTAGCTACCATCCTACTTACTCACTAACTACCAAGTCATTGTAAATTATCCTGGGTTGACCTTAGTCTTTATGGGAGTGTACTATTTATCAAGAAGCAGAACTGATCACCTCAATGACTGCTTAATAAAATCACTCTTTATTTTCCTAAGAATAAATTCTAACTTAAACTATTCATAAATATAAATGAATTTTCAAAGTCTAACACTTAGTTAACAAGTTTCATATACCTAACCAAATATCATTTTTTAAAAATGAGTGAATTTGTAGATTCCAGGATAGTAATTCAGGATGATTTACAATGACTTGGTAGTGCTTATGCTTTAATTACAGTACTGTTATCACTATTGTAGAATTGTGCAATATGAGTTGAGAGGACTGTTAAGCACTCTGCAGTTTTCTAGAAAAGACTACATGACATTGAAGGAGTAATAAGATGGGAGTTTCTTATTTTCTTGCAGCATTTATTATGTGCCTATTATGTGTCAGGCACTGACAGACTGTGGGTATACCTAATGAATTAAATAAAATGCTGTCTCAGTCCTTGAAGAGCTCAAGGTCTGGTGAGGGAGACAGATATGTAAACAAATGATTACAATGCAATTTGAGAAGTGCTATAAGAGAAGAGGAATGCACTGTTAGCAGAGATGTTAGCAGAGATGAAGGAAATGGTAATCCTGCTTGAGGGGACAGTAGGTGTGACTGAGAAGGAAAGTTAGAAAAAGCTACAATGAAGAGATAATGTTTGAGTCTGGAACTTGAGAGAAATTGAATCTAACCATTAAAATATCTGAACAACAGACTAAATAATATAGTCTATATAATAATTATAAGAATCAATTTTCTTTTCTTCTATTACAAGACCATGTTCCCTTATAAAATTGTCCAAAGCGATATGGTATTTCCTTGTCTCTCATTGAATAGCATACATCAGCTAAACCTCCTAAAATAGGGTACATAGTAAATATCATAGATGATTCTTTCATCCAATTTTCTGTTTAGAAAACCCTGTCTATTGGAATATTATTGTTGGGCTGAATCGACTGTCCCCAATTTCTATTCTGAGACCTATAAATATCTCTAATCCCAAGTGCTACAAATAGAAATGTAATTACCTTATTGATGACAAGAAAGCTATAAACATAAGCCCAAAAGGGTCAACCTCATTTATTTCATGCTAACATCTAATTTATTCATGTAGCCTTGTGCCTTTTCAGGCTGCCCAGGATATAAAAATCTTTTAGCACAAAAAGCGACAGGGATTATTACTTCTAACCAACATTTTCACATTGTATTATTACTATTATCACAAACCAGAGATTCTATCACTTTTTCTCTTCATGTTTAAAAGGTAATTTCAAATCTCTCTCTAAACCATCCCCCAACTCATCGTCTTAAAGAAGTTAACAATCACTTATTCATGCACTAAAAACACACCAATAGCAGCTGTTAATCATCATTTAGCAGTCATGCTAAAAGAAAACACAAAGGTTTATAATATGATGTTTAAAAATGTGATCATTAATCTCTTTTGCATATTCATATAGACTTCCAATAAATCAAGCTATTGTTGGTATTTCACAAGTGTCAGCTATGTGCTGGTAACTATATCAGCTACATTAGGAAGCACTTCGAAGTACTTACAATCAAATGTGAACATTACATTATATAATATGCTTAAGAGAATCATAAAGCAAAATAAAGGTAAACTCTCAGGATAAATGTACTAATGATATGAGCACATGGTTCTCTCATCAACTCATTGAAAGATGACCTAGCTAGATCTATCACTTAAATTAAGTTTATAGATAACATCATTATCTCCAAGTTACCTCATCCTATTCCTGATCATACCTACTCAAAAGTAGCTAGATTTAATTTATGCTTTATGCCACTGTAACTAAATCAAGAGCATCACTAAAAAGCTTTCTGATCAAATAAGATCTGGTTAGAAATATTGAAAGCAGGTTTCAAAACAACCAGCAATGTGTTTAAAACAACAACAACAACAAATATGTATGGGGGAGTGGTAACCAGTTCTGTGATGCAGGTGAAGTCTTGTTATAATTAAGCTTGTTAAAGCCCCAATTCCACTTCAATAAAACAGTATGAGGCTCCAGCTGGCAGCCAGCTGCTCCCTAGACCTTTTGCAAAAAGGTGGGGGTGGGGCATGGTATAAGACCCAAAGGTTTGTTTTAACCACATTTCACTTGTCTAGGTAAATCAAACAATACCAGATATTGAGTTATCTAAATACTCAGAAACTAATGACTTTCATCAATCAGTGACTATATACTCTAGATCATTTTATAAATATCAATTCAGATGTACCAATACAAAGGGGAACACATGGCAAGATTTTATGTAGCTCATTTGTGAAAAAACTTGGACATAGTTCAAGATAGATAATCTCTGAGGAGATTTTATTCCTTTGCATTAAAAAGTTCCTACCAGAGTATGCCTAAGCTTTCAAAGTTGCAACACAGGACTGAGAAATCTAACAAAGGATTGTGAGAAGACAATTACTAAATTTATGGATGGAAAATCTCAAGGGAACTGATTTCAGCAAGGTCTAAGATTACAATACTTCTGGACCAAGAATTAAATAACCTTTTCTGCATAATGAGAAACTCCTATAAATTTGAATTTTTATTGTTATTTTGACCTATGATTTAGCTCTGTATAGATAGCAAATGGTTCACAGAAAATTTGATGGAAGGGCTAAAAATAGAAGTGACTGAAATCCAGGGCTAGAAAGTAGGTGGTGAGAAAAAGTAGAACCAGAAAAGTAGCAAAGTTGGATTTTTGATTTATTCTTTCTATTCTTTCTTCTCAAAATGATATCTGGTCTTCCATTACTCTTAGAAAGCCCCAGAATGACATTTACATATTTGTAAATGTAAGACACATCTTTAAGTCAAATCAACTGTTATTCTTAGTATGCTAAAGCATTTGAGAAAATAATAAAGGAGACTTGGAAACTGACTGGAAGAAAGGATAATTTTGAATAAGGAATATTTACTCATTCATTCATTCATTCATTCATCCTTCCGATTGGTCAGTCCAAAAATAAATATCAAGTACCTACTATGAGCCAGATACTGAATCAGACAAATGTGGTCTGCTCTTCTCACATAGTTCACAGACCAGTGGGCGGTACAGTTACAATACATTAAATGTGAAAAATATGAAGATGGAGGGCAAGCAAGGCACTGTGAGGGACACCACAGAGAAGATTGGTTAGTAAAGATTCCCTGGAAGCGATGGCATATATGATGAAATGTGAAGCTTAACTAAGTTAATCAAACAAAACAGTGGCCAGAATATTAAAGGTAGAAGCAGAGGACAAAAGTAAATTCTAAGAAGTGAGGGGGGCTGTGGCAAAAGTGAAGAAATGAAAGATGTTCAACATGACTGAACTATGGATTGCAAAATCAAAGTGATAAGATGCAAAGCTTGAGAAACAATCAGATCAGGAAAAGACCTGTAGGCTATTGAAGAACATGTTATGAATCAGTCATAAGATTTTGAAACAAATGACCCAAACTCAAGACATTTTAGTTGTAAGACAGCCAAAATATACCTATCAGCCTTCTGAGCCATACTTTCTTGACATATAAACTGATGATACCTCCTACTTCACATGACTATTTTCAGCATAAAATGAGTTAATGCATGAGAAATTACACATATAAAAATATATTATGAATATAGAAGAAGGCCCTAGAATATGTCAGAGTCTGGTTTAAAGAGGAACAAAGCAAGAGAAGGAGTCTGATTTTATGATATGTTTCAGGGATAAAAGAGAAAATTTATTTTAAATGAGCTAATTCTTTGCCCTTGCTGTAGAATTTCTCTCTTCTAAATCTCTCCTTCCTGAAAACAATCCTACATTTCTATACTCTGCTTCTCAGGATTGCTGGACCACCGCCACCCTCTTCCTTTCACTCCCACCTAAGAATCTGTTTACCTAAGCACAGCCACCAGTGGTGGCAGGTAAATGGGAGGAGCATAAGAATAGTGGTTTCCTGGCAACACCCACAGGAGGGGCTTTCAGGGGGGAAGATCTGCTAGAAAACTTCCCCTTGTCTATTTTCACTTACTGTCTAAGACTTGACCACCTAATTAGGGATTTATTCCTGAGGGTTAAAATTTTCTAAAGCATTTGAAAAGACGTCAGTATATTACTTTAAGCCTTATTCTAACATAACCAACACATGTTCTCTCAAGAGACTGTAACAGTAACATCCATATGAGAAAAATGTGTTAAAGGATTTAAAATAAATTTTATGTATATGGATGCCCTGAAAAATAACTACCGAATCTAAAATATGTTATAAGCAGCCCATAGTGCTTACTACAAGAGACAGTAGATAAGTTCTTTGAGGCAACCCACCTGGCTTTGACAGGAACTACTGAAATCAAGACCTTTGCACAAAGTGGGTGGTTTTGACCTTGGGAAATATAAGTACATTTTAACAAAATGCTCGTAATAGGATAAAAATTTATTAGGTTTTATTCGGTGACTCGATTTAAGTATTTTTTTATCAGTATTTTGGATGCAGATCTAGTGCTTTTCTTAATTTCATTAAGCCCGTCAAATTACATCCTGTTTTTTTTAACTTTTAATTAACAAAATTTAAAGCTATAATGATATATAATCTCTGTCCTCAAGTAGCTTAAAATTGAATCTTCCAAATATTCCTCAAGCCCTTTAATGAAGATTATATAATTTTGCACATAGGTAAAAGGTAACAAATGGTTATAGTAGTGATAATATGGAATCCAAATTTATTATGTAAGAAAGACTGGGGTGTCTTATGGTAACTTCCAGCTGCCTCCTTCAGCTTCCACTGAATTCTTATTTTCTACTCTGACTTTCAGTCATTCCCTAAACTCAGCTCCTTTTCCCGCTCCCCTCTCCATGCCTCCTCTCCTGAACATCATGTAAGTCAAATGGAAGGCATATACTAAGCCTTCTAAAGATATTTTGACCAGATGGAAAATAAAGAGGGAGTTTGAGGTAACATGTTGGAAGAGGGAGATAAAAGTGCAGATAGCTAGCACCAGCTGTTACATCAAGTCAGAGTAGCAACAGCTACTATAAAAACAAAAAGATTACCAGTGGCTTAACAAAAAAGCTTATCATTCACATAAGTCAAAGGCAGATGTCCCCAGTCAGGAGCTCTCATGGGACTTAAACCCCTGACATTCTTTTCTAGCCATGAAGAAGAAAGAAATAGAAGATAGTTTATGGTCAACCCAAGAAGTAATTTACAATATTCTGCCCACATTTCATCTGCCCAAATACCCTGATCTGACCTAGATGCAAGGACACTGGGAATTGTCATGTAGCAGTAAGCCCAGGAAGAAGAAGAGCAGACACCTGTAAGTAATAACAGGCACCACCATGCTTAGGATAAGGGAAGGTTTGGCAGGGCCAAAGAGACACAGAAAGGAAATGGAACATAGAAACAACGAAGGCACAAAGTCTAAGAGCATCCTGGAGAAACAAGCATATGGAAATAACTTTTGACTCTTTTTCTCTCCTCTCTTCCTCCTAGTGATCCTCTATCTAGACTTGCTTTTACTCTTTTCTTGTTCCCTCTCTTAGCACTTTAAGATTGATCCCAAATTATCCCTACTCAACAGTGTGCCTAAAATTTCAAGCAAGAAATGTTATCTATTAATATTTTGATGTGTTAAAATACAAATGTTTTATGTAATTAAGGCATCAAATAGAATCACTCACTTCCTTAAACTCCAGATAAGATTAGCTCAAGCTCCAAACTTTCCCATGTTTTGCATATCCTTCCCTAGATCTCTGTAAATTTTACAGGAACTGGGGAGTCTCGTAGTAATGCCCAGCTGCCTCTTCCAGTTTCCACTGAATTCTTGTTTTCCATTCTGTTACTTGAAGTCATTTCCTAAAGTCAGCATCTTTACTTGATTTTTTTATCAAAAACAGACATGCATACATACAAACAAGTAAATCAACAAGAAATGCTCCCATGAGAACTCCTTGTGAGCACAGATTAAGTTACTAATGATCTGGGTGACAGAGGACCTTTGCATTGCAGAAACACAATCAAGTTAAAAGTGACTATGAGACATCCCTGTGACCATTTCAAATTTTCTTGAGCCAACTACAAGATCTTCTCTCACTCTATTCCTTCCCTGTCTATTCTGCCCCCTCCCTCTCTGGAGAAACAACCACATAACTGTTGACTTTACCACTACTAAAGATCAAAAGCATCATGAGGTGCCATCTTCCATCTGTACAAAAAAATAATTTTTATAGATTGATTTCATAACCTGAAACAAATTTCAGGGATAAATCCACTTTATGATCCTTTTAATATGCCGTTGAATTTGGTTTGCCAGTATTTTGTTGAGGATTTTACATTGATGTTCATCCAGGATATTGGCTTGTAATTTTCTTGTGTGTCCTTATCTGTCTTTGGTGTAAAGATAATAGTGGCCTTATAAAATGATTTTAGAAGTATGTCCTTCTCTTTAATTGTTTGGAATCATCTGAGAAGGATCGACATTAATTCTTTAACCCATTTCCTGTTTCCTCCAAGAGTACTTGCCAGTGGCACTTGTGGCTGTAGTGTTTACCCTGAGATAACTCTTGGATTACAGTCCTAACCTTACCCCCAAAGTTTGCTATGCATCTTCCATGCTTTTCAGAGAATTACATCAAAATAGAACTGATGCAGATGGGACTGTTCGTTTGAACAAAAAACAGATGCCAAATGATGTGAAGTAAAGGATTGCAAAGGGGACGACTGTAGCCAAATTCTGTGGCAAACTTATGGCACTGAAATGGTGTGACAAGAAGGAGGTGACAATATTGCCAACATTCTATAATGATGCTGTGATTAAAGTAGACAACAGAAATGAAAAGAAAACTAAGAAGCCACATGTCATTGTGAGTTATAACGAGAATATGGGAGCAGTAGACTCAGCTGGTCAGATGCTCATTTCTTATCCTACTGAGCACAAAAGGCATGAGTTTTGGTGTAAGAAATTCTTTCATCATCTTCTAAACATTACAGTGCTGAACTGTATCCTGTTCAAGGAGGACAATCCTGAGCACACGATCCACCATGTAAACTTCAGACTGATGTTGATTTAAAGATCACTGGAAAAGCATCCCAAGCCAAGATAGCAGCGTCTTCAAGGTCATCTGTACTCTGATGAGGTCACACCTCTTCGCCTCTCTGGAAGACACTTCCCCAAGAGAATACCACCAACACCAGGGAAACAATCCAGTTGATCACTGCAGTTTGCTGCTCACGCAACAAAGATGGCAAAAAGACCCGGAATCTTGATATTTTTGTGCAGAATGTGATGTTCCGTTTTGTGCTGTTCCATACTTTGAAATTTGCCACATAAAAAAATTATTCAATACTGATCATCATATGCTTTTCTGTTACATTAGGATTAGAGATAAGTTCTGTTTAGAAATAACTCCAAGAACAGTTTTTATGTTTTATTTTCACATTGAAAACCAGTCAGATTTGCTTCAGCCTCAAAGAGAGTGTTTATGTAAGATAAACACTAGCAGCGAGCTGCACTTTATTTTCTAAATAGATAATGGGTTAAACATTTGGCAGAATCCACACATGAAGCAACCTAGCCTTGGTCATTTCTTTACTGGGAGATTTTTGATTACAGTTTCAATCTCCTTACTTGTCATTAGTCTGTTGATATTTTCTATTTCTTCATAATTCAGTCTTGTTTGTTTCCAGGAATCTATTAATTTTTTCTAGAGCATCTAATTTGTTCATGTATAATTGGTAACATTCTCTCATGATCCTTTGTATTTCTGTAGTATCAGTTTTAAAGTCTCCACTTTCACCTCAATATCTTTTCATATCTAGATAGCTCATTCCTTTTTAGCACTGAATAATATTCCACTGCCTGTACTACAGTTTATTTATCCATTCACCTACTGAAATATATTTTTGTTGCTTTTAAATTTTGGCTATTATAAATAAAGCTGCTATAAACAACCATATGCAAGAAGTTTTCGATTCATTTGGGTAATTACCTAGGAGCAATATGATTATATTGTACGGTAAGAGTATGTTTAGTTTTGTAAGAGACAGTCAGTCTTCCAAAGTGGCCGTACCAATTTTTTAAATAAATTTATTTATTTAAATTAGTTTCAAGTATATGGTACATTGGTTAGATATCTATAACATTCATAAAATGATCCCCCCAGTTACTCTCCACTTAGCCATCATGTTAATGCTAACTGCTCTCCATCCATGTGCTCAACTATCAGGTACTAATTTGTATTTCTTTAACCCTTCATCCCAAACTCAGCCTCCCAACACCCACTCCCCATCTGTCACCAAATTGTCCACTATATTTGTGAGTCTATTTTTGATTAGTTTGTTCCTTTTGTTCCTTAGATACTGCATATAAGTGAAATCATATGGTCTTTATATTTCTCTGTCTGACTTATTTCACTCAGCATAATAACCTCTAGGTCCATCCATATCACTGCAAATGGCAGGATTTCATTTTTTTTTAATGGCTGAGTAATATTCCATTGTATATACGAACCATAATTTCTTTATCCAATCGTCTGTTGATGGGCATTTAGGTTGCTTCTATATCTTGACTATTGTGCTGCCATGAATATTGAAGTGCATAGATCTTTATGAATTATTATTTATGTTTCTTTTGGATAAATACCCAGAAGTGCAATTGCTGGGTAAAAAGGTATGTCCATTTTTAATTTTTTGAGAAACCTCCATATTGTTTTCCATAGTGGCTGTACCGATTTTCAATCCCACCAACAATATATAAGAATTCCCTTTTCTCCACACCCTCACCAACACTTGTTTTTTGATTTATTGGTGATAGCCATTCTGACAGGTGTGAGGTGATATCTCATTGTGGTTTTAATGTGCATTTCTCTGATAATTAGCGACCTTGAGCATCTTTTCATATGTTTATTAGCCATCTGTATTTCCTCTTTGGAGAAGTATCTGTTCAGGACTTCTGCCCATTTTTTAATTGGATTGTTTGTTTTTTTGTTGTTGAGTTGTATAAGTTCTTTATAAATTTTGGATATTAACCCCCTTATCAGATGTATCATTAGTGAATATCTTCTCCCAAATGGTCGGTTGTCTTTTTGTTTTGTTGATGGTTTCCTTTGCTGTACAAAACCTTTTTAGTTTGATATAGTCCCATTTATTTATTGTTTCTTTTGTTTGCCTTGCCCCAGGAGATCTATCTGAAAAGAAATTCCTGTTAGTAATAGAGAGTTTACTGCCTATGTTTTCTTCTAAACGTTTTATAGTTTTAAAACTTACATTTAAGTCTTTAATCCATTTTGATTCTATTCTTGTATACAGTGTAAGAAGATGATCCAGTTTCTTTTTTTGCATGTATTTGTCCAATTTTCCCAACATCATTTATTGAAGATACTGTCTTTACCCCATTATATATTTTTACCTCCTTTGTCATATATTAAGTGAGTGCATAGGCATGGATTTAATTCTGGGCTCTTTATTCTGTTCTATTGATCAATGTATCTTTTTTTATGCCAGTATCATGCTGTTTTGATTACTGCAGCCTTGTAGTATTGTTTGATATCAGGTAGTGTGATACTTCCAATTTTGTTCTTCTTTCTCAAGATTGCCATAGCTATTTGAGGTTTTTTATGGCTCCATTAAATTTTATGATTATTTGTTCTAGCTCTCTAAAAATATAATTGGTATTTTGATAGGGATTGCATTGAATCTATAGATTGCTTTGGGTAGTATGGCTATTTTTAACAATGTTGATTCTTCCTACCCATGAACAGGGTATATGCTTCCATTTTTTTGTATATTCTTCAATTTCTTTTTTCAATGACTTATGCTTTTCTGAAAACAGGTCTTCTACCTTCTTGGTTAATTTGATTCTCTATTTTATAGTTTTCAATGCAATCGTAAATGAGATTGTTTTCTTAATTTCTCTTTCTGAAAGTTCATCATTGGTGTATAAAAATGCCACTGACTTCTGAATATTTATTTTGTAACCTGCTACTTTACTGAATTCATTGATGAGTTCTAACAGTTTTTGGGTGGAATCTTTAGTGTTCTCTCCATGTCATCGGCAAATAATGAGAGTTTTACTTCTTCCTTTCCAATATATTTCTCTTTCTTGTCTTATTGCTGTGGCTAAGACTTCCAAACAATGTTGAAGAGGAATAGTGAAAGTGGACATCCTTGTCTTGTTCCTGATCTTAAAAATACTTTTAGCCTTTCCACATTGAGTATGATGTCAGTTGTAGGTTTGTCGTACATGGTCTTTATTATGTTGAGATATGTTCCCTTTATTCACACTTTACTGAGAGTTTTTATCATAAATGATGCTGGATTTTGTTGAATGCTTTTTCTGCATCTATTGATATGATCGTATTGTTTTTATCTTTTGATTTGTTAATGTAGTATATCATATTGATTTGCGGATATTGAACCAATCTTGCATCTTAGGAATAAATCCAACTTGATCATGGTGTATGATATTTTTAACATATTGCTGAATTCGGTTTGCTAATATTTTGTTGAGGATTTTTACATCAATGTTCATAAGAGATATCGACCTATAGTTTTCTTTTTCTGTAACATCTTTGTCTGGTTTTGGAATCAAGGTAATGGTGGCCTCATAAAAGGAGTTAGGGAGCCTTCCCTCTTCTTGAATTTTTTGGAATAGTTTAAAAAGAATAAGTGATAATTCTTTGAATGTTTGATAAAATTTGTCTATGAAGCCATCTGATCCAGGTTTTTGGTTTTGGGAAGGTTTTTGATTGTTGATTCTATTTCATTGGTGGTAACTGGTCAGTTCAGATTTTCTGTTTCTTCTTAACTCAGAGTTGGGAGAATGTATGTTTCTAGGAATGCGTCCATTTCTTCCAGATTGTCCAATTTGTTGGTGTATAACTGCTTGTTGGATCATATTTGTTTATCCTTTCAAAGAACCAGTTCTTGGTTTCATTAATCTTTTGTATTGTTTTTTGAGACTCTAATTCATTTATTTCCACTCTGATCTTTATTATTTCCTTCCTTCTATTCACTTTGGGCTTTGTTTGCTGTTCTTGTTCTAGTACTTTTAATTGTAAGGTTAGATTGTTTATTTGAGCTTTATCTTGTTTCTTGAGGTAATGATTTCCTTCTTAGGACTGCTTTCGCTGTGTCCCATAAATTTTGAGTCGTTGTGTTTTCATTTTTATTTATCTCTCAGTATCTATTAATTTCTTCCTTGATCTCATTAATAACCCATTCATTATTTAGCAGCGTGTTATTTAGCCTCCATGTATTTGTGTATTTTCCAGTTTTTTTCTTGTAGTTGATTTCTATTTTCATATCGTTGTGATCAGAAAAGGCAGTTGATATGATTTTAATCTTTTTAAATTTATTGCAACTTGATTTGTGTCCTAACATGTGGTCTGTCCTTGAAAATGTTCCATGTGCACTTGAGAAGAATGTATATTTTGCTGCTTTGGGGTAAAATGCTCTGAAAATATCTATTAAGTCCATCTGTTCTAGTGTATCTTTTAGGCCCATTATTTCCTTGTTGATTCTTTGCCTGGAAGATCTGTCCATTGCTGTCAATGGGGTGTTAAAGTCTCTTACTACAAGTGTATTACTTTTGATCTCTCCTTTTATGTCAGTCAATAATTGCTTTATGTATGTAGGTGCTCCTATGTTGGGTATATATGTTTACTAGAGATATGTCCTCTTGATTCATCGATCTCTTTATTATTTTTATTATGTAATGCCCTTTTTATCTCTTATTATAGCCTTTGTTTTAAATTCTATTTTATCTGATATCAATATTGTTACCTTGGCTTTTTTTTTTCATTTCCATTTAAGTGAAATATCTTTTTCTATCCCTTTACTTTCAGTCTATAAGTGTGTCATTTGATCTGAAGTGGGTCTCTTGTAGACAGCATATGCATGGGTCTTGTTTTCTTATCCATTCGGTTACCCTATGTCTTTTGATTGGAGCATTTAATCCATTTACATTTAAAGTGATTACTAATAGGTACATTGTTACTGTCATTTTATTAATATTTGTTATTTCTATTTTCTTTTTTAACCCTTCATTTTTTTACAGAAGACCCTTGAATATTTTTGTAATGCTGGCTAGTTGATGATGAATTCCTTAAGCTTTTTCCTGTCTGGGAAGCTCTATATTTCACCTTCTATTTTAATTGAAAGCCTTGCGGGGTAGAGTATTCATGGTTGTAGGTTCTTGTTTTTCATAACTTTGAATATTTCTTGCCATTCCCTTCTGGCCTGCAAAGTTTCCACTGAAAAGTCAGCAGACATTCTTATGGGGGTACCCCTATAAGTAACCAGCGTCCTTTCTCCTGCTGCTTTTAAGATTCTCTCTTTGTCTTTGACCTTTGGCATTTTAATTATGATGTACCTTCATGTAGGTATGTTTGAATTCCTCTTGTTTGGAACTCCTTGTGCTTCCTGAACTTGTCTATCTAATTTCTTCGCCAGATTAGGGAAGTTTTCTGTCATTATTTCTTCAAATAGTCTCAATCCCTTGCTCTCTCTCCTCCCCTTCACGTACTCCTATGATTTGGATATTTTTACACTCATGTTGTCTCAAAGGTCTCTTAAACTATCCTCATTTTTTCTTTTTGCTGTTCTGATTTGGTGTATTCAGCTACCTTGTCTTCCAACTTGCTGATTCGATCTTCTGCTTCATCCAACGTACTGTTGAATCCTTCTGGTGTATTCTTCATTTCAATTATTGTATTCCTCATTTCTGTCTGTTTCTTTTTTTATTGTTTCTATGTCCTTTTTAATGCTAACTCTCTCTCTCTGTTGAGGGCCTCATTGTGCTCATCCATTCTTCCCATAAGTTCATTGAGCATCTTTATAATCATTATTCTGAATTCTGTCTCTAGTAGGTTGCTTGCCTCCATTTCATTTAGTTTATTTTCTGGAGTTTTCTCTTGTTGTTTCATTTGTGGCATGTTTGTTTTCTCATTTTATTAGCCTGTGTTTGTTTCTATATGTCAGGAAAATTTGTTTCATCTCTCAGCCTTGGCCAGAAGGCCTAATGTGGAAGGTGTCCTGTGTGGCCCAGTGGTGCACTCTCCCTAATTCCTTGTTCCGGGAGCTCTGGACATGACCTTTGCATGAGTTATGTGTGATTTTCTGTTGTTGCCAAGCTTTTGTTGTTGTTAGTAGATCAGTGGGTGGGATTAACGTTCAGGCTGACTAACTGTGAGAATTGGCTGCCCTCTCAGGATAAGAGTTGTTGTGTGGGGGCTGATCCCACTGAGTGGGATTTGCACTAGCAGGCTAATATTCTTGTTGCAACCACCCTTTGTGTGTATCACTACTGGGACTAGTCAGGAGTTGCTCCATTGTGGTCTGGTACCAGCCTCCGATGCGTTGGTTTTGTGGCCCCTTGGGAGGGGCTCCCCCATAGGTCAAGGTCAGCTGCTGCTTTTGATTGCTCAGGGCTACCCAGTGAGAACTACAGCAATCCACTGATGATTGTTGCCTATGCTGTATCTATAGGTAAGTGGAAGAGACAACATTGTAAGCAGCTCTCAGTTATCCACTGTCCCTGATCTATATCAGTTTAGCAGAGGGACCAGTGCTCCTTAAGGCCTGATACTGCCTATTAGCTGCCTGGAAGTCTCTGAAACTGGATGAGCCTCTGGGTGATATGCATGTTGGCTGGTGCAGGGACCCTGGGAGTCTCTTGGGTCTATTGAGTAAATTTTCCCCTGTCACATCAGTGTCAGGGGCTTGCTGTACAAGTTTCCACTTGCTGCCCAACCTGGGCCTAAATGTGCTACCCCAGAGCAGGGGCAGCTGCCTGGCAATGTACAAGGGGCACCTTGTGTACTGGATGGCGCAGGAGCTCAGGGAGTCAAGAGCTGTCAGGTCAATACAGATCCCTGCAATTCCCTTAAGAAATATTGCAGCTCGTATGGGCAGAAGTGGTCTGTCCACAACTGTTTTCTTCGAAATGAGCTCACTGCACTAGCCAAGGTCTATTGCCTGCACTAATTTGCTCAACTCCAGAGCCAAGCAGGGCACAACAGGCTGCTTGTCGATGCACTCTGTGGTTTGGGAGAAGAGGGATCTCAAGGAGACAAGTTCTATTTGGCCAATACAGCCTCAGTTTTGCTGCAACTTCTGTGCCTGGGTGTTCCCGCTGTAGACCCAGCTGCTGTCAGGGGTGTTCTCATAGACCACTGTGCTCAATATTGCAACTCTTGCAGGCAGCCAAGGTCTGCCTGCTGTTGTTTCTGTGCAGTGCCCACCCTGCGCCATCCAAAGTTTGTTGCCAGTGTGGATTAGGAGATCAGGAGAGAGGATGGGCAGGGCTATGTCAGTTCACTGTTGATGGGCCACCTGGGGCAATTTGTGGGCAGAGTGGGGCAGGGTCTCAGAGAGAGAATGGCAGTCAGATCAATACAGCTTCAGTCTTGCTGCAAACTTGGTAACCATTGTGAGTTCTCGCAGATGACCCAGACCACAGTAAGACAAGCTGCTGTCTGGGACTAACCCACAGGTCCCCAATATCTGCCCAAGTTCATGTTGGCAGCAGCGATCTGCCTGACCCTATCTCTGAAATGGGGCTCACAGAGCTGGCTGCTGTTGCTGGGATTAGAAACACTGCTCACAGTGATGGCTACCCTGTGAATACTTGGCTCTGAATCACTTAGAGTAGGGCTTGGCAGCCATCCAGGGACAACTACCCTGGGCAGACTGAAGGTTAGGTAGGGTGGGCTGATCGCCTCAAACCAGTGCTTTCTATCGGCTCTGTGGGAGGGGTCTGCACAATCGAGGTGGTGTAGTCTGTAGGTTACCCTGTAGTGGGGCCGGACTAAGGCACTACAGTAGCTGCCTTTCCAGCCTTCTGTTCTGACGCAGGTGATGGAGACTTTTTCAGAATGAATCCCGCGCAAGCCTCTGACCCGCCGCTGGTGTCCGGGGTGAGAGTCTGCAGGTCAGAAAGCCTTTGTGTGGGTCCTTCAGAGACATCTAGGGGCTCTGACGCCTTCCATCTCGTCCAGATGGCCGGAATCCTCTCTAGTTTCCACAGTCTTATTGGAATCTCTTCTTCCCCAGCACAGGGCTGGGACCTTGTGCTGGAGAGCCCTAGATGAGACCAGGACACCCCCCTCTCCTTCAGGAGAGCCTCTGCAGCCTTGCTCTCCCTTCCGGTGACCCTCCACGACCCACGGGTGCGGATCCAACCTGATTCGCGACTTTGCCCCTCCTACCAGCTTCGATGGGGCTCCTTTATATTATCAGATGTAGGTGTTATGATGAGCTGGACTTCAGGTGATTCTCCACATTATTTTATCATTTGGTTGTAATTTCAATGTGGTCCTGGGAGGAGACGAACCCTACTTTTACCTAGTCTGCCATCTTCCTACCTCTCACTGTACCAATTTTTGTTCCAGCCAGTAATTATGACAGTTCCCATTGCTCCACATCTCCACTATCATTTGGTATTGTCAGTATTTTCAATTTTACACACCATTTTAATAAGATGTGTAGTGGTATTTCATCATTTTTTTTTATATATGATGTTGAATATCTTTTTATATGATTATTTTCCATCTGCATATCTTCTTTGGTGAGGTGTCTATTCATATCTTTTGCCCATTTTTAATTGGGTTGTTCATTTTCTTATTGTTGTGTTTTTAAGAGTTCTTTGTATATTTTGGATAACAGTTCTTTATTAGATATCTCTTTTGCAAATATATTCTCCCAATTTGTCACTTGTCTTCTTATTCACTTGATTGTGTCTTTCAAAAAGCATAAGTTTTTAATCTTAACGAAGTCCAGCTTATCAATTATTTCTTTCATGGATTGTGCTTTTGGTGTTCCATCTCCTCAAAGCCTTTTAAGTTTCATTTCTATTTGATTTGGCTCTAAAAGTTGTAAAGTTTTATCACCTTGAGAGGTTTCATATTTCAGAATTCTCTCTACTTCCTTTATTCACTGCTTGTATAATGGTTCTTTCTTGCCCTACTTCATCTTTTTCTTCTCATTCCTTATTAAACTCAACCAGTAACAATCAACACGCAGGACTGAAATTTTGTTTTTCAATCTTTGCTCCTCCAACTACAGACAGGAGTCTTGGATGCCGTCCAAATTATTACAGGCAATAGTTTACCAAGTATTTTACCACTGTGTACCTTTGTCATCATCTTTCCACACTCTGATATTGATTTTCTTATTGCCTACTATCCAAATACTAATCCAATTCCACATATTTCAAGGTTTTTTTTTTTTTAATTACAGCACTACCTTTCAAGTTACCAATTTGTATATTCATGTTAGCTACTATAAATAAATCCCCAAATTCAGTGGCTTAAAATTATAGAAATTTATTTTTGACTCACATAAATGTCACTTATAGATGTTGCTGACTAGTGGTTAGTCACATCCTGATTATGGGTCCCAGGTTATTATCACTGTGTCATTCCACTTTCTCCCAAGGAAAAGAGATGAGATAATTAAGAAGAGTATTATTGGTCTTTTTGAAGGCTCCTTGGCCTGGAAATGACTTGTCATTTTTCCTTATATTCTAGTGTTATAAATTGGTCTTGTGTCATCTCCTGAAAAATATAGTCCTTGGCTGAAAAGTTTCTCTACATTATGGAAGAGAGAACATGAATATTTTGTAGGTGACATAAGTTATTTGTGAGGGGAAGGGGGGGAATAAGCCATAAGAATGAACAATTTCAGCCAGGAGAAATGCGATGAGAGAAATAATTTTAAAAACCGAGGATGAATCTCTAGAGATACCAACATTTAAAGGACTGGCTGAGGAGGAGACCCTTGGGAGGTAGACTTAGAAGGAATCATCATCCAGAATGCAAAATCTAAGATGGTAGTGGAGGAAACAGTTTCAAGGAAAAGAAATCAAGAGCTAAATGCATAAGATACATAAGGTAATAAAGGGGCCAACATAGTTTGTTGTATTTGGCATTGATAGCAGATGAAGTGAAGTGGTGAGATGTGGAAGTCAGTTTGTAATTGATTGTTTAGATAAGGATATAGAACAATCTAGAAAAATACACAAGGTTAAAGGAAGGGGTGTATTACTGGTTTTATTGCAAAAAAGTTTTGTAACAGAGACTAAGTTATTATTGCAAAATATTGTACTTTGAGATGGAAGAGACTTATTCATCTTTATACTTTAAAAAGGTCACTTATTTCCTGCCAGTATAAAACTATTAGGAAAACTTCCTTCCTCTGAACCATAGTATTTAACTGAATCCTGACCATAAGCACCCATGTTCTTGAGAGAGTTCCTCTACTAGACTGTATGGTTCCTGAGGCAGTCTAGGTCTGATTTATTTGTGTATCTGTAGTGTCTTAGGAGTACTGACATGCTTACCTTCTGTATGTAAAATAGGTGCTGAGAAATATTTTTTGCATAAATGTTGTAATAAATTTTATAATCCCAATATTATTTACTGAAATAATTACTATTCTCTAGAAAGATAGATGATGGGTTCTAAGCCTATCAACCTTCTTTGTGCTCCAAACTTTTCTCCTTCTCTTTTTTAAATTCTCATTCAGTTTTTTCCCTTGTACTACTAGACAATAGACATGGCATCATAATTATAATAAAATACAACATGAGCTACTTAATAAAGAAACATTTGTAAGAAATTTGATAATATCAAAGAATCAGAAACAGCCCTATGGAACCATCTGACTTCCTTTGCTGTGATAGTTGTATAATTATATCAATCATATATGTAATACTTATTCTCTTTGGTGGGTGAAATCCCTATTGCCTTTTGTTAAATTGTTAATATCTTCATCAATGGCTTGCTACTTGTTTTTGCCTTGATGATTTTTGCAGTCTGCTTAGAGCTTTTTATTTACTTTCCTAAATTGATAACTTTATATGCATTTTACTTATGAATAGGAATCCTTTTGAAAAGCCATTCAATTTACATCTGTTTCTAAATTCAATGTACTTTCTAAATCTAATCTGTCCTACTTACTCAATTATAAAAAATATATAACACAGCTTTGATTTCTCTACTGAATCTGAGACCTGTGATTTCATTTGCCATGATGGTTCTCTAGTTGTAAAACAGTAACTAGATCTATAGCTTCCCTGATAACACATGGCCCACCCATAAGTGCTTAACTCAATCTTTACCTTCTCCAAGCAAGTTACGAAGACTCATTTTTCCTATTAATTCATAGCTTTTTCCTGAGCTATATCTTGTATTATGATGTTTTATGATCATTTAAATTTCATTTAAATTTTTATGATCATTTAAATTTTCCAGTGAGCAGTGACCATATATATTTTGCTTTGGATGTTTGAACGTAACAGATTTGCAATGAAAGAATGAAATGTATTGACGATAAATCAGCTCAACTAGTGGTGGAAATGTCCTAATAGTAAGTAATTAAGATAACAAAGAAATGAAAGGGTTTACTGTGTCATACCCTGGGGAGAGGCAGGGAATATATGCTTGTTAATAACAGATTCTCAGAAGAGGGAAAACTAGGCAAGGATACTGAGCCATTGCTGTGAGGTAGAAATAAGGCCTTTTAACAAATGCCTAGAGAGGAGAGTGCATCAGGAGGAGAAACTGGAAACTGTGGCAAGTGCTAGTGAGTAGTCAGGTGATAATTGTGTTTGACAAGACAGGAATCATTACAAAATGTGATGAGAGCTATTTCAATGGAGCGCTGGGTCCAGGGATCCACACTGTTAACAAGAACCTCAGATGGTTTGTATGAAGCAATAACACTCACATAGCAATTCACATAACACTGAGCAACATTGTCTTAAACTATTTTTGCAAACCTAAGAGGAGGGTTATTATAGTTTATTTTGCCTAAATAAGTGGTCTCATTTTAATTGTAAGATATCTGGGTGTTTTCTGTTTAAGTGACAGGAACTTCAATTAAAACATTAGTAATAAATATTCTAAGTTTCAGAATGTTGCTTTCTATACTTACTTTATGAACACTGGATATAGGGGAGTTTTTATTGTTGTTGAACAAAAGAATTATAACAATGTGAATTTTTTTCATAATGTTTTCCAAATAAGACAAAGAATAAAATATTTTAAACATGAGAAAAGGAAAAGTGTCAGGTGTAAGCCTGAGAATGAATTTCCAATGGATAAAAATTATATAGGATAAACATTATAGGAAGAAAATTTATATAGATCTCGGTGTTGAAATTATATATTTCCCACTAGAAGTTATGCTGAAAAGACTGTTTTATAAAGATTTAACCCAAATATATGGGAATTAAAATAATGTAATCTGAAGAAATATTTATATTATTTGATCTTTTCTACAGGAAATAAAGACAGTAATAAATAAATACAAACAGTTTAAATTGAAAGAGGCTTATAAATGATTTTATGTAATAACAGATTCAGAATTGAAAGTTTCCTTCTCTCAGCTCTATATTTGAGAATAATCAAAATATAACGTGAAAAGATTACTTTGAGCTAAAGGCAACTTCAGTCACAGGCTCAAGAGAAACTTCTGCCCTTCCCTTTAACTACCTGAAGAATTTGAATTAGAGGCTTTGCCCAGAAGTGATTATCAGGTAACTTCTGACCCATCTATAGGGCAGGACAAACTTCTATTTACTAAATGTCTGTTCATATTATCTTGCAATGACATTTCGAAGTCCCCAAGGGGCATTACTTCATCCCTCACTCAGAATGTCTTATATATCTCAATCTCCCTTTCTATCTGAACTTCTCCTGCATGTGGGGTCTCTGACTCTCTCATGTATGTGGGGTACCCATACATTTGTATGTATTAAATTGGCTGTTTTCTCTTGCTAGTCTGTCTCATGTCTATTTGATTATTAGACCATCCATGAGAACCTTAAGTTTAGAGGAGTTTATTCCTACCCCACAAGACCATTATTAAAAAAGAGAATTGTGTCTGTGTGTGTGCATTTACACAGATTACAGAGGCATGCTGTGTAGGAATCATTTTTTGTTATGTAAGGTAATGGGTTCAAGAAAGTCATATGGTAATTAATAACCCTCGGGGGTTTTAAATGTTATTTTCCATTTTTATGAACTTCTTTCTGAAACTCAATAAATAGTTGATGAATCATTCAGTAGCTTAAAAAAAAACCCTATATTATTCAGTGCCTTTTGTACAGAATTGGGTTTTTATTATGACACTGATGTTTCCTGGTGTCCAAGAAACAGTTCCCAAAGCAATTTTAATATATCCTACAAATGGAAATTTATGTGTGTGTGTGTGTGTGTGTGTGTATTCAACAGATTAAAGTATGATTTTGAAACCCTCAAAGAGCAGATAATTGAGAAAGATATCCTAAAATATTTGAAAATTGTTCATTGTTAAATGTTTAAAGAGTTCTTAAAAACACAAGGAATGGAATTATTTAGCAATATGTATAGTACCTGGATCTCTGAACCCACTTAAAGAGCTGCACATCACAATTCCCCAAGCAAGAGCTATACAGTTTCCATGAGGTTGCACGTATCTTATTCATCTTCTTCTCTTTTTTCCCTTAATATTTCAAATATCAAATTTTGACTGAAATGTGTTCTAGCCATTTGCTATATCCTTATCCATAAACCTCAGCCAATTTAAAGGGGTAAAAAATTGTACATCCTGATTTGCAACTTCAACATCTCATGAATATCATTTCAAACTCTACCCAACGGACGAAGTTTCTCTATGGTAAGAAGCAATCTGGAACAAAGAACTTATAGAAAAAGAGAAGTACTGTTTATAAGACATATAGTTGGAAACAAGCATTACAATCAATTGAAAAGGAGACAATGAATTTCCTCATCTTACCAAACTCATTCCTATTTCAGAGAACCCTTGGGCAAAGCAAGAACCTCACAAGTTAATACAGCAAACATAGCCCTAATCTCTAAGTTCCATGGAACCAAGTCAACCAGGCCTTGAAAGTCTCCTTTGGGTTATGGAAGCAGAATCATAATTGGTGAGAGTACCCTCCTAATTATGAGAACCAAGGAACTGAATTTCCCAAGGCTTACATCAGAGTTCTCCATCTATGGTGGCCCAGCTTGCTTAGTTTTGGATTCACGGTGATCTTTAGACCTTTGGATCTTCAGAGGAATATATATTTTTTGGTCTGGGAGAAAGACTTTCAGAACTCTCAAGTATAATCCTGCCAAATGTTTCTCAAAAGTATATTTTCATATATAATAGCACCATGATATTTCAGTATAGGAGTATAGCTCAGAAAAGAAATGATGATGTCACTGCCTTGAGGGGGGAGCTCACAAGAAAGAAGATATAACTGAATATTCAAGCTTCCCCACTGTGTGTATAGTCATTAATATAGATGAGGTAATTTATATGAATACTTAAATCCTGCAAACTGAATGATTTTTTAATCTAAAACATTTATATTTTTAAAGACTTTATTTTTAGAGCAGTTTTAAGTTAGCAGCAAAATTAAACAAAAATTATATGCATATCCCTGCCTCCACACACATGCAGAGCCTCCTCTACTATCAAAGACCCCCACCACAGTGGTACAGTCATTACAAGGAACAACAAACATTGACGTCATTTCCTTCTTTTTCTATCTCTCTTCCTCCCTTGAGGACTACTTTTATTTCAATGTTTCAGAAGTTTCCAATTATTTAAATAATAGGTTTTGACAGCAAGATAAAATATGATGTCTTTTAGCCTTATCCACCTTTCTTCAAACTAACAAGTACAGGGAACTATAGGTAAGTTAATTCAGGATATAGAAATTTCCTGCTAATCTGCAGCTTTCAAACAAAAGGGGCTAGCCAAGAAACAGTATAACCGACGTACAACTCTAGTCTTTATGTTATTGATGAAAAAAAATCTGTTAATGTACTTTGAGTGTCAGAATTGCATCCTAAGGCCAACTGGTTCTTACAGTTGATTATACAAACAAGCAAAAAAACAGAGTCACTCTATTTAGCATTTGAAACCTATTTGCTGTTACTTCTCATCACAAGTAATTTACCTCTGAATTTTCACCTGTCCTTAAATATGGTAGTGTCAGGCAGAAAGTGGAGGGAGGTGGTAAAGCTCTTTCTGACAACACCCTTTGCAGTGGCTTCTGGCTGTAAGTTGCATACATTTTACCCTCTTGGATGGCCTCTCCGAACACTAATTCTCATCACATTGACTGATATTGTACACCACACAGGGCTGCCAGCTGATTGACAAAGTTGCAGTTGGCACGGCCCACCTGGTAGACATTCATGGATATCATTGACCTGCCTCTTCCCTCTGCCAATCACACTGTGAGAATCAGAGTCATTGTCCAATACCGCTGATATACAGGATGGCACCAGGTTAGCACTGAAGAAAGACATTCACCACAGAACCACTGAGTTTATGCCTTTTATTCTCTTAGGGGCTGAAATCAAAATAGTAAAAAGATAAAGAAGACTACTTCTTCAGTCAAAGGAACACAAACAATAAGTCTAAATCTGCTAAATGGTAATAGTATAACTTATGCCTAATTACTTGTGTAATAATTTATATCTCTGTTCCTCTCCTTATTCCTCTCTGCCTTCTCCCCTACTCAGACACCACCTCCTTAGTGAGGCCTGGCATGACCTTTCAAGTGCTACAGAGAGGACTGAAAAAATAATGGAAAAAAAAAATCAAACAGGTAGCACAGAGTTTGGCATATACTACAAGTTTAGTAGTAAATGGAAATGGCTATAGTAGCAACAGCAAGTCTAACTGTTGGATTTTTATTGTTGTTATTTATTATACTTCACTCGGCCTGAAGCCACTGATGGGTACAGAATTAAATAGGCTAGAATCCCATCAGAAGTGACCCAGCTGAAATACACTACTAATCATATTATTCTACCACTTCTTCCTCAGTCACTAAATCAGGTATACATCTACTCACTCACGCATTCCTTCTATCTCCAGATATTTCTTAAGCACCCACTATGAACCTGATAACTAAGGAAACAATGATACATAAGACAGACGTGATCTCTAACCTAATAGAGTTCCCCGCCCCCCTTGGAGAGTAAAATACAAGCCAAAATAAAATAATTGCCAGAGCAGGGAGGTGAGATGGTCAAGAAAAGACTTTCAGGAGGAGAGTCCTAATCCCACGTGCCTTCACAAGAACTGAAACTACAAAGGGCCTTTCAACTTAAATTCACCCATAAAAGAGGAAACTACACACTTGCATGAAAGAAAAACACATTAGGAACATGGAGATCACAGTTTCCCATCATCGATTTATTTTTAAATGCATTTGAATATACACTAATAATGGAAATTGTTATAGGTATGATATAGTTTAGCAAACTTTATTCCCCAAAACTATACATTATAAATGACAAAAAGGGACAAAGTTTTAGACACCGGATAGTCAAAAATTTAGAAAACTCCCTTTACCTTCCTAGACCTCAAATCTGTCTAAAAATAATGACAACAAAAACACCTACCATGTCAAATTCTGTAGTTATCAGTATAAATATAACAATGGCACACTTTTACAAAGTACCTAATAATAAGCTTTTAAAAATTTTTGTGAGAAATATCTAGCCCAGTGTCATTAGCCTGATGATGATAAATCTAAAATATAAAAGTATCAAAGAGTTTCAGGTTTCAGTTTATTGTTACCTATGATTCAATAAAAATGGAAATGTGAGGCTCTAATTCTTTATCAGTGCAATCTTATCTATGAAGAAAGAAAATGTATCGGTGCCCATTTGTTGGCCACCAAAGCTTTTCTTCAAAAATACATTTTAAGAGCTTTGGACTTACTGCAAAATTAAGACATACATGTAGAAAAAAAACATTGTAGTTATCAATAATACATGTGGTTTCACTGATACTAATATTATTTATAATCACTGATACTAGGAAAGAGCAAAACAGAGAATAAACACATTTCCTAGATCAGTTCCTGGGTGTTTTTTGGTCACTGTCATTCCCCCTAAGGAATTTTCTGACTTGCCTATCATTTATCATGCTCATATGTTACTGGGTCAAGAGGTTAACCTCTGGTGCAAGGTTTAATCAAGATTTAGTAATTAGGTTTTTCTTTCCTTTGATAAGAAATATTTTTAATGTAATTACCTAATGAGAACAGGCAAAATGCTACTGAATCCTAATTGATAAATACCCAGGAGTACATAAAACACTACAGACCATCTGCCCTGAATTTTGAATGACTACCAATTTCAGGCCTACATGACAACAAAATCAATTTAGAGCCTTGTGGGTTCTCACTTAAAGGACCGCTCATCTCCACTATCAGCATATCTAGCTATTTCAGCTTCGTGTGCTCAGGCTATGACAAGAATTCAAATGCTTTGGTGATCTGTTTTTGAAAGCTTGTAAAATGTTAAATGTCTCCTAGCACTAATATTAATCCATACGATTTGTTGTATTTTTTAATGAAACAAGTCACTAACAAGTTGGATAAGTAAGCTCAAAATGTATAAGACTGGGTTCAGTATTGAAAATGATAATGAAAGTACAACAAAAATAAAGCAGGATTTGCAAACAGAGAGGTATCCTAATCCTAGGTCTGAACTTCTGAAGTCTTAGACAAGTAAATCAAACTAGTTGCCTTATTTGTAAACTAGAAGTGATAAGCCTACCTAGTAATTTTGTTTAGCGGTCCCCTGAAAGCATCCGATGGTCTAGCATGTGATAAAACATGCAGTCAATATTCTTATATCCCCAAGTTGGCCAGTGACACCCCAGTGTGCAATCTGCCTTGGCTTCTGAATTCTACATTGGCTGATTCACTCACTGTGCCTCAGCAATGGTTCTAAGATTAGAGTAATCACAGAAAGGCAATAGATTGGTGCAATTTTTCTCTAGAGGTCTCAATTTAAAATTGTGACAGGAAAGAAAGGCCATGTTTTTACAACCACGGCAAAGAAGAGAATTGAAGACTAAATGAGCCAAACACTAACAGCACATTTTACGCATGATTTACTAAAGTAATTGCCTGTATCTACCCTTACTTTTGGCCGTGATTCTTAAATTCACCTCTAACATCTAGGAATCACACAGTTTGTTCAAGAGACAAAAATCCTAGGAATAGGGGACTTCATGAATCAGCACTTACTTCTGAGAGAAGGTTTTCCATGGAAATCATTTCCTGATTTATAGATGTTCACCACTAGAATTCTCTGTAGTTTTACACACATGAAATTTTTCCATGTTTGAAACATGATAGTACTAAGCATCTGTAGGAGAGTAAACTGATACCAACATCAACATGTAAACACAAAGTAACAGGATTTTATAAGATCTGCTTTTCACATTTTCTTTTTAATATTCTACAAAAAGAGTATAAGATAGCAAAATGGTTGTCTAAATCTAACTACAGACATAGTTTTAGCTCTTTTAACTGCATTAATCCTTCAAGATCCTCTCTCATAGTTTATAACATCATTCAAATTTTACTCCAGACATTTACTGTTTCCATATGTTCCTAGCAAGAAACGTGCCTGAAAACAGAAATTTAGAGAGACATGTGATATTCAATAATATAAAACATTTTCAAAGGGAACAAAAGGAATACTCTGATAAAAATACTTGTTGGATTTGGTTTCTGTACGAAGCAATTCTGCCTTAAGACTGTAATATCAAATATTATCCAAGTTTCATTCCTTTGGTAATCACTGTTTTACTTCTAAGCATCTATTTTTATTTTTTGATATTTTTCTTAATTCTCTTATGTTAAAAAGTTTTTATAACAAAAGTTATTATTTTAAGTCTTATTTTATATCTCCTCTAACTAAAACATATAGCTGAAGCCACTCCTCAAATGATATTTTCCTACATAATTTTCTGAAACTATAAGAATTATTTGATACAATAGTACAATTGTTTGGGCTACAGTACATCACATTAGATGAGACACTGATGAAGTCTCCAGAAGTTTACAATGTGTCACACCACTTAAAGGATTGAAACTAAGATAACAGACTGAATGAGATTCATCAAGTGATTGTTAAATATTTTTTGACAGTTTGCATTTTCATCTTGGGACTATAAGTGGTGGTTACTGAAAAATCCATGTGACAATATAAAAGTGTAGCCACTAAAGACCTCTCTATAATATAGAGGGATGAGTGATACATAATGAATGTGAGCTGAAACTCTGGATTATATAATGAGATGGAATGGGATGGGAAAGACTTAAAACACCTTCTTCAGAAAATTTTAGAAATTTTACTTTATTGTAAAATGTACATTTATTGGAAACACTCTCATGAGATAAAGTCTTTATCTTACTGCCTTTCGAATTAAAAATCTTTAGGACTTAAGTTATTTCATTTATAAGATTCTTGAAGTTTTGCTAATAAAAGAGATTTTCTTACACTAAAAGAATATTTAAGAATATTTAAACACAACCAGGATCATGATAACAAACACATATTAAGAATGATGCCATTTGTCACTCCTCTCATACTGCAGGTGTTCATTGCATTCTTCCCCAGTGTGATGGTTAATTTTGTGTTGACTTGGCTAAGCTATGGTGTTTGGTTGTTTGGTCAAAAAAAAAAAAAAACAGTCTAGCTGTTGCTGTGAAGATATTGTTTAGATGTGATTAACATTTACAATCAGTAGACATTGAGTAAAACAGATTATTTTCCATAGTATGGGTAGACCTCATCCAAAGAGTTGAAGAGCTTAAGAGCAAAGACTGAGGTTTCTGTAAGAAGAAGCAATTCTGCCTCAAGACTGTAAATATTAATTCTTATCTAAATTTCTGGCCTGCAGGCCTACCCTACAAATCCCACACTTTTCAGCCCCCGACAATCACATGAGCCAATACCTTAAAATAAATACATATAAACATGTATTTTTATATTTATATTATATATACTGTCTTAGTTCTGGAGAACTCTGCTTAATATACCCAGTAAGTCCAGGCGTGGTCTTTTAGACACTTGGTCCAGGCAGCCACTACTGACTGGTCAATTAAAGATGACACATTCAATTAAAGTTATTTGCTATTTGTATATTAAGAGGTCTTGACATCTAGGGAAATAGCATAAGGAATACTAGTACAAAGTAAAAATTCATTTTGTTATGTATTTAAGCATCTTTGTCCTTTAGGTATGTTTCATTTGCTATTCAATCGGCTTGATTAAATCAAAACATAGCTCTTTATTATTCATATTGTAGAAAAGTTTCTAACAGCCTACTAATCATAACAAAAAATACGGAGAGGGTTTGAAATCAAAGCTGTTAAGATGATCTATTTGAAGTTTTCCAAAACTGCACATAAACTAAACATATAGTCTAAAAAATGTACTTCTAATAGAGAATAAAGCTATCCCTGGACACATGTCACCTAAATATGACTTTACATGGAACCATGTGAACAGTCTTGGGCAAGAATTTGGAAGACCTGTGTGGGACCGTGAGCAAGCCCTTCAGCATCTCTTAGAGTCGTTTTCTTCATTTGAAAATGATATGATTGATTAGATGGCTTTACAACGCCTTCTTGCTTTGGGACCAATGGTTCATAGCAGACAGAGAATATGATTCGAAGGCAGTTTCATTTCAGACACCTTTTCAGTTCACTTTAAATCTTTTCTAATAGGTGAACCTACAGATTGCTTTAATATCTATACCATTTAACATTACAAGAACCTCAATGTTCAAGTTAATTATAATACGTATAGTGGTAGTTTACTAATAAAGAAATGAGTGAGTTTGTGAGGTTATCACGTTATGAATAACTTTTGGAGGCATTCCATAATTTAATTTTAAATGTTTTAAATTAAGTAGTATTTTAAACATATTTTTCAAACTACAGAACATAATAAAACAGAAATCTATGTACCTGTCATCCAGATTTATCGATACATTTTATAATTTTTTTTCTCAAGACTTTTTAGAGATAAAACATTACAGATACAGCTACAGTTTCACCTGTCAAAACTTCTTTGCCAACTTCTCCAACTTCACCCAACCTTTAAATATTGGTGTTTCAAAGTTTGGTTTTGAGATGACTTTTCTTCCTTCTCTACTCTTTCTCTCTAAATGATTTCATTCATTTCCTTTAAAGCATAGTTAAGATGAAGACTCACGCATTATCAGAGGGCCTTAGTCATAGGGTTTACTTCCACCACCAAAGGAATCTAACTGCCTCTCCAGTCAGGCCCCAACTCTGAGCCCCAGATCCACAGTATCCAATTGACTAATTAACATCGCTACCGCTACCTACCCAGCCAATCTGTACGTCTCTCACATCTCCGTTAATATTACTACGATCAACTAGGTTGCTTAACTCAGATATTTCAGTCATTCTGATTTCTCTTTTCTTTTATTCCCCATATCCAAACATCACCTTATAACATTGTTCCCCCGGAAAGACACACCTTGTCTTGTCCGCTACTCTCCATTTCCTCTGCTGTCACCCTACTGCATGATGACAATATGTCTGACCTGGACAATTACAACTGCCTTCTACATGGTCTCCTTTGTCATTCTTGCCCCCTCCATACATTCTCAACATTGTATGAAAAAAAAAAAATCTTAATATGGAAACTGGACAATGTTATTGTCTATATTAATCATTCAAAGGATTCGTATTACACTCTGAACAAAGTCCACTGAGTTACTAATCTCAGACTCCATCTGGTCCCTCAGTCTGATCCTGTCTATCCTTTCAATCTCACCATTTACTCTCTGCTCACTGTCTGAGGCTCACTCTTCCCCACCCCCACTCCCAGTTTTCCAAATGAGCCCTTTCCACCTCACCGCTTTATCTCATGCTGTTTCCCCTGCGTGAAAGCTTTCCCCGTTTGTCCTGCCTCTTTTAACTGTCACTTAATCAGAAGGCCAATAAGGAGCTCACTGACCTTTCGCCCTAAACAGACATTTTCTAAGATGCTTTTAAAAAAATTGTTCCTTGTGTATTACAAATTGTAAATATTTTTATTTACTTCTCTACTCATCTATTTTTAGTTTTTTACCTCGCTGGAATGTAAATTCTAGTAGTTGGATGTGTCAATCATGTTCGTTTTTGTGATACTAGCAAAATCCCAAGTCCTAAAACACAGTAAGCATTCAGAAATTTGTTTGAAGGAAACAAAATATACAATTTATCTGAAAAAAAAAAAATTCCTTAGCTTCAAGCACTTATCCTACTATTCCTATGTCACTAGACCAATAGTCCATTTCTCTAACACAAACATTTTGAATTTTGACATAGATCTTCAGGAAAATTAAACAAAATCAGTAGGAGAAAATAGAGAGAATTTTATGTTTCATCTAGGTAGCCTGAAAGATTTATTTTAGATTTTGGATAGATATCTAACTAGCTAGCTAGGTGATAGATAAATAGGTAAGTAAATATTTATATTTATTTAAATGTGTATTACATAAATACATTCAATTTATATTTATATTATAAATTATGTACACATGTATTAATTATATATAGTATATAGTATGTACATATTATATGAGATGATGACATAATAAAAATATTTTTCCTAATTAAAACTGTAATAAAGACCATGCTGAAACATAAGGAAATATTATGATATGGTGTTCAGTTAAAAAAACATAATGCAAATAGTGGTTTCAATACAGTTACAGGTATATAAAATATGTATGTGCATAAGAAAAGTCACTGGCAAAAATGAAAAGAGTTACATTAGGATATATTATTATACTTAATGATTTTCAAATTTTTATTCATGCTTTATACCTTTTACATAAAAAGTAAAAATAAAGACAAACTGTACAACAAAACTTTTCATGAAACTTTACAAAGCTGATGTTAAAAGCTGAATTATATCCTACTATAGGTAACAGGTATTTTATTGTTGATTGTTATAATTGCTGCGGGTTGTAGTATATCTGGAGCCACATAATAAGGGATGATTCTTAAGCAAAATTGGAGACGATAGAGTCATTTTAAGCAAATTAAGTAGGCAATTTTTTCATAAATATTGCTGACATTTAGTCACTTGATCTTTTATCTATTTCCCAAACCAGTATAGATAAAGAAACAAAATGAAATATAAGCCTTGAACCCTGGATCCCATCACTCAGGACATAAAGATAATAAATGTTTATTTCTTTGATGTAAAATTTTATTTCTTTGAGTTAGTAGGAAATCAATGGTATTTTAATTTGAAACTTATCTAAAGGCCATCAACTCATTTTATGCTTCGGTATTTAAGTCAAACATATTCTGTGACAAGTATTGTGTCACCCAGTGGGTCACAAATATGGTGAAGTACCATCCTCACCTTCACTAAAAACCACAGCAGATTGTGTGTCTTTGTCATAGGTACTATCCCTGTCCCTAGGGCCCAGGGCAAAGGGAATTCACAGGAACACAAGTTAATTCCTTCCCTAAAGAGTCCTTGTGGAGAAGATAATGTTTGTAGTGTCCTTATAAGAACTATTTTTTATTAAAAATGTTGTGGCAAAAAATATTAGAAGAGGTCATAATATACTTACACTAAAAGAAAAAAATCAGTTATATAATAAATTTTTTTAAATGTATATTAAGTTCATGGTAATTCCATCTGCAAAGTGACTGAAAATTGTTTTTAGGTTTATTTTTTAATTCTAATTTTAGCAGATTAATTTTTCTATGTGTAACTGATTTGTTTTCCTTTTTAAATGCTGATGCTAGCATTATATGAGACAGTAAATGTTATTTAACAATATAAGTAATTTTAATACAGAATAGCATCTTCTGCAAAGCAGTCAGAGTCACCTACAACAAATTTTCCATATTTAGATTGTAAATACATGCCTATTGTTATACAAGCTCTCCTTCATACAACATGGAAGGGTCATAGAAACCAATGGCCTATTTATTTGATGTTTTGAAAGGAACAAAGTAAAAGACACATAAACTTCAGAGAACATTTCAAACACATATATGTGTTTGAAAAATATTTATATTTATATTATATAAGAAATTTCACTGCCTGATCATTACCTTTTTTATTGTACTATTATATGCGGACAATCTAACATCAGGCATTCCTCTGAGTGATCAGGCTAAAATGAGCAAGGGCAAACAGCACCACATTCCTAGTCAGTGGTCCACGTTTCAATTCCACAGAAAGCTCCTATTTCATGTGTTTTTCATTTTCAGTTCTTCCCTTCTTTTGGCTTTCACTGAGGTCAAAGGAATCCTTGGCAAGTAAAAAATGCAAGCATCCAGTTGCATACTGGAAATCTGCCTATCCAGTGTCTAAACAACCTTAACTTTAAAGTCAACAAGTTCATTTAGAATAGCATCGAAATTCTAATGGTCAAGAGAAATATATGATTTATTAAAGATGTTAACTGTGATGACTTTAGCTAATGTTTCTCCTTTTTGTTTGGTCTCCAGAGATATCCACAGGAGTGATCATCACAGAAGTGATCCATTTCTACACATCAATTTCTACATAGCATCCAGGCTAAAGAGTTACTAATCACCTTCAATATACTCCAACCTTCCCTGGCTATAGAGCTTCTCAACATAATGCTGTTCATCCAAGCAGCAGAAAAAACCTCCAAGATTCTCACCCCAACGAGGTAAGACCTAGACAGACCTACAGTGTGAGCACAACCTCAAGAAGCAATTGTACTCTTCCACATATGGCCCCTCATAAGTAGTCTTTTCCTTTTCTCATTCCTTAAAGTAGTGTTCGACGGCCAGAAAGGCTGAATATTAGATGTGAATACTGCTTTGCAGAAGCTTTCCGCAAAATCTTTAAAAGTAGTGTCCTGTAAAAGTGAAGCACCCAGTTACTAATTACCAGATAAATTACCAGGATTCAATTTTCAAAAGAGCTACCCAATTACCCACACTCTTTGCTTCCTCATTATGAATACATATATGTTGAACAATTAGAATTTTATTACCAAACTGAAACTGAACTTTTGTAAATTAAAATACATTTAAAAAGCCTTTCTCACCATGAATTTTACAAGTACTTTTCAAAGTTACTTAGAAATTTCATTGTAGCAACCTTCATTTTACATGCTGCTTCTTCATTTTGGTGTTTTCTTATGTTAAATGTTTATATGTTAAATCTTGGCCAAAGGCTCATATGACTAAATTACTGATAGTACAGTATTTTTCTACTTAAAATATGGAGAGCCTTCTGTAAGTTATTAAAAATACATTTCTAAGTATATATTTTTGATATAGATGTTCCAAAAAGCAACTCAATATAAAAAATATTGGCTTATTAAAACAAATTGTGCGCTAATAACATGTAGGATATTTTTTAAGTCCATATTCTACTTCTGTTATTGCTTAATGTTTCTTGATTTTCTGAAATTAATTTAATTATTTATTCAAAAAATATTTTGAGAACTTATTATGTCCCTGGCACCATGCAAAGCACAGGAGACATTAAGGTGAGCAAGAGAACAGAGCCCCTCTGGTGGGATCAGGCTGCAATGGTGATGATTTGAGAGAAGTGTACGTAGCATATCACCAGGATTTGATGATAATTTGAGTGGCAGCAAGGACATAGAGAAGTCAAAGAGGACACTTAGGCTTTTGGAGTTGACAAAAAGGCTCTGGTTCCATTCTTGATGCTAAGAAAAACAATAAAAAGAATATGTGCATGAGAGGACTAAGATGAAAAGTTGCTGAGTATGGCATGCCTGCACGATATCTACACATCTGTATCTAATAGGCAACTGAGAACAGGAATGTTATCAGGCTAGAGATATAAGTTAGGAAATTAATGAACTACTCAGGATATGTGGGTAGAATGAAAAGAGGAGAAACACTAACTTTTAAAGGAAAGATGGAGTTAGAGGAGCCTGGAAAAGGGCCTAAGAAAGGAAAGGCCAGAAAGAGAGATGAAAAACTGTAAGAAGCATATGGCATCAGGGATTCCATGGGAACAGTTATTCTGAGAAAAAAGAATTGAGAGCTCAGTCTAAGACTGTGATGCATCTCTTGCATTGAACACTGATTGAGGAAAGTGGGTTGACTTTCAAGAGGACAGCTTCAGAGAAGTGAAATAAAAATAATAGACATTGATTACAGGCACTTCTTTAACATGGAGAGAAAGAGAAAGCAGAGAATGGTGGTAAACGGATATTTTAGTTTTAAAACCTTAAGGAAGGATTTTAGTTTTGTAAGAAAGTTAAGATTTGAAAAGATATCTGCACATCTATGTTTACTGCGGCATCATTTACAATAGCCAATATACGGAAATAACCTAAATATCTATCGCACAATGAATGAATAAAGAAGTGAGATAGATGGTAGGTAGATAAGTAGGTAGGTAGGTAGGTAGGTAGGTAGGTAGATAGATAGATAGATAGATAGATAGATAGATAGATAGATAGATAGATAGCAGGTACATATATGATAAATATCCATCCACAATAGAATACTATTGGGCCATATAAAAGTTGAAATTTTGCCATTTGCAATAACATGGATGGATCTTGAGGGTATTATGATAAGTGAAATAAGTCAGACAGAAAAGGACCAAAATCATATGATTTCACTCAAGTGGTAATATTTTTTAAAAAAGAGATAAACAAATGAACTAATAAAACAAAAACAAACTGATAGTCACAGACAACAGATTGGTGGTTACTAGAAGAGAAGGGTAGAGGGAAAAGGGCAAAAAGGGTCAAATGTGTGGTGATGGATTAAAACTAGACTTTGGTGGTAAGCACTCTATGGTGTATACAGATACTGAATTATTATGTATACCTGAAACTTATATAATGTTATAAACTAACATCACTTCAATTAAAAAAAAAAAAAAGTCAGACCTGAAACTACCTGGTGACTCTTGGAAAGGAATCTGTGGAAAAGAAGAACATAGAGGTAAGAGAATGGAAGAGATGGTATCACTGACCTCACATAAAAAAAGACAATAGTTCCAGCAATTACCTAGATAGGACTTACTTTTAAATTTAAAAAAAAAAAAAGTTTTTCCTAAATCAATATTACTATCTCTCTATATAACTAAAATTTTCTAGTCAATTATTTACTTCCTAATACAATTGACCCTTGAATAACATGGGTTTGAAATGCATAGGTCCAATTATAATGGATTTTTTCCAATCAATATAGTTGGCCCTTTCTGTCCACGGGTTTTGCATCCACAGATTCAACCAACTGTGAATTGAAACAGTATTTTCACCTTCCCAACTGCAGTTTCCAAAATCCAGATTCCCAACCATGAGTGGAAAAAACTGTTTCCTTTGGGAAAAAAAGGACGGCAGTTTGCGCCCCTAACCTGTTACTGTTTAAGGGTCAACTGTATATTTAAGCATCACCTCCTTCCACAAAGGGTTTGAGGTAGCAAACAACAAAACAATAATGCAATTAAAACTATACAACAAAATTACAAACCAGTTGTGGGGATTTGAGGTAAGAGTTAGTATAAGGGTAGAAAAATAATAAAGCCAAGTATTAGAAATTTATACAAAGCCTTATATATTTGCTTAAATGTAGCAAAATTTGGCCCTAAATTTACTAGCAACCAGTGACAAGAGAAACACAAAATGTTACAAGGCTCAATATCTGAAAAATAAAGACAAACAATGGCCCAGAATAGACATAGCTGCTTCTCCTTAAATTAAGACAGAGAAGAATTCGTTCTTGTTCTTACAAAGATAACACAGTGAGGAAAAAAAAACACCTTCCTTACAACATGTCAAGAGCTGGTAAAGCAACAAATTTCAAACACCTGATTCTTAATATGTGCCCCAATATATTCTAAAGGGAAATGATACCAGATGGCAATTAATTTGGGTTCCTAGAAATATAGAACTCTAACATCTGGTTTTATAAATGGCCTAATTTAGAATATCTTAGAGGAATGGAAAAGATGCATGCCTTGCAATAATTCATTCATAAATATTATTAAATAGCATTTCTCTCAACTAACATTAAAATAAGGCTTATACAGCAGAGAATTTAATATCATGAACCTTGAGTGCAACCACAAGTGTAGGCAATCAGTCATGGAGATGTGGCACAAAATATCCCAACTGGTAGGCATAAGTGGAAATAAGGAATCCAGGAGTAAGGAGACATCCTGGGTTGCCTGGGACAATCCCAGTTTATACCTATTGTATTGGCATGATTATTAATAGTGCTCCCGCTACACTTTCAAATGCATTGCTATTTGGACAAATTATTTGATCATCTTAGTGGACAATGTTAAGTCTGTCTACTTCTGAGAACTTATCAGTAATAGGCCCTTAGCCATTAGTCTGAAATTCAAGAACTAGACTCCAATCTCTTGGCAAGTGGGCTTATAGTGATCTAGGGTCCATCAAATTTAGTCAAAACAATAGCCTGAAAAAAGAATCTGAGGCGATTTCCAAAACAAGAAGTGCAAACTGAGGAAGAAGCAGAAACAGATATTCAGAGTCAGAAGAGCCTCACGGACAAATAGAAGCTTACCCCAGAGGGTCAGGCTAGGGTGCTTTAAGAATGTCCCCCAACAGGTTCAAGGCTGAGCTAGCGGAAATGATCAAGAAATATTAAGAGGTTGAGAACCAGCCACCCATGACACAATCTTATCATACTAGAAGTTGAAGAAGCTAATCTCTGAGAATCTGAGTAAAGACAATTAGGAAATATAAATCTGAAATCTTAAAAATAGTCATATCATTTGACTTGACAATGCCTCATTTGAAGAATTAATCTAAGAAAATAATCTATCGTACTCTCAAAAATACAGAGATTTCAATTATTTGTAGTAATAAAAATATTAATAATCTAATTTCCAGCTATATGAAATTGGTTAAATTAATTATGATACATCCAAATACTTTAATATTGAGGAATTAAAAATTATATTCTTTAAAAATATTTAAGAATGGAAAAATGCCTAAATGTAATACACAAAATTGAATGTATCCTTTAAATTTAATTTATATAACTTTGTATACATAAATAATATTTTAAAAATAAAAAGTGATAACCTATGGACTGTAAGATTAAAAATTTTTATTTTCCTTCATACTTTAGGCTGTTCATGTTTTCCAAATTCTATGCATTAATGAGCATATATTTCTTTTATAATCAGTAAAGTAGTACTGTTATTATTATTAAGGTCAGATAATATCTTTTTCAAAACATTTTCCTAAAGTTTAATAGGCATTACTACTGCTCTAGATGTGGTACATCTTAAAATTAAAAAGGATGATTTTCTTGGTCTAAGATTTGGCATAGAGTAATTTAATATACTTACTCAGTTTGTCTTTAGGTTTACTAACTATTCAATGAGATTTTCTAACACCATACTTATTAGGGCATCATTAGGACTAAATTATTAAGTCAGAAAATATCTTTGGTAATTTAGCATTTGGCAGGTTACCGCTGCCAACAAAGGTCTAGGGTTATGATTTCCCTGAAACATTATAAAAGTAATGATAATTTAGATTTATAGATGGAATTAGTTCATACTACTTACACAGTGTATTAACTGAAACGTTTGCATTTTTAGAGTATGGTAACTGTCAATCACTACAAGACCTTAGAGCAATATCCTTATGTACTCATTGCCAACAACATAAATTAAATAGTGCCTGATATAGTTTATGTCAAGTATAGCTTATTAAACTTTGATTCTCTGAAAAATAAAATACATATATTTCATTCAATAGATGAATGTTAAGAGCCATTCCAATCCTGAGATTCTATGATTGCAAGAATTTATCATATTTGACATATGGTAATTCTTTAACTAGAATATTCAGAATAACAGCAACAGAGGTTTTTCTGTAAAAATCTATTTTTATAGAATATATGTGAACACAGTTCCAGAAATCACAGTAATTTAGAGAATAATGTGAATTGCTTTTAAAAAGTTCAAAGATCCCTCAAACAGATCATTGTCAAATTATTCTTCCAATGTAGTTTAAAATGTTTGTCACTGAGGCTTCGCCCATATATTTTTTAAACAAATCTAAAAATTAGCGTAATATGATTTATGGGAATTTCAGAATCTATATTTTGTGAAATACTAAATTATTTTCATTAAGCAGGTTTAATTAGATATGTAGTCACTTGAAGCTGAAATAGATATACTTAAGCAAAATCAATATTTACTTGGTTGATTTGGGAGAGGTTTGTGTTTGAAAACATGTTTGTTTGTGATTTATTACTAACTCATATCTAAATATGCTTTAGCTTACAAAACTGCAATGGAAAAAATTCGCATTTAATTACATTTTAACTAGTCATTCTCTTACTATGAAATTCATGAAACTGGCATTAAATCAAAGTGATTTAATGTAAGTCCAGGAAAAGCAAGAACATCTGATGAAATTGTCTGAATTACAGAAGTAGTACTTAATTCAGTGGCTCAGCATTTAGACTATATAATTAGATTTCTTTTGCATTGATGTGGGAATTAAAACAAATAACAGTTAAGTTTTTCCTATTCTACTCTAAGAGCTCTCTCTCTGACAAACTTCTGGATAAAATGTTAAAAACTAAATAAATTATTTTTGTATTTTATCTACGAAATGTCAAAACCGTAAATAAAATATGAAAAGCATCAAAATGTTTAACCCTATGTACACAAGCATCAGATAATGATCGATTTCTTCATTATTCATGTAGATGTTTTGGTGTTGACATCAATAGAACTACTGCCTACTGAATATTATTTTATCTGGAAGCGAACAATGAGTATAAAATATGGTATGTGTCCCATTATTGGTTTTTTATAACTCATTCAGATGCATACAGAGTTCAGTATTAATCAGCCTGTTTCAAATATTTCCAAGTCAATGTTCTATTAATGAAAAATTATATTTGTCTACTTTTTTACAATATGATATCAATAAGTTATAAGCATGATGATTATAATAAAATAATAGGTCCCAAGATTCATGGCAATTAAAGTTGAAGGAATCAAAATAGGGAAATAATAATGGGTGATACAGCCCAGTGATCACTGATAACATACTATTTTTGTCTGGGTTCATTTAGGGAAACAGAGCTTTTACACGTGTTGAAAATAAAGTGATATGAGTAATATAAGAATGAGAGGTTTCATGAATGTGGAAAGAACTGGGCAGTAAACACCTGAAAGGCTGCAGCTAGAACCATCAGAGAAGCAATTACTCATGACTTCAGCCCACGACACCAGAGCAGGTAGCCAAGTCAGAGTCACTGAGAAGGTCAAGAAGCCACCACATCTGGCTGCCATAAGCATGGAGGAGGGGCTCCCGAGTGATCTGGGATGCTACCATATCTGGCAGTCACAGCTGTAAAGTCAGGCTCCCCGACAGGTCTATAGAGCTACCACATCTGCCCAATATTCTCTCATCACATCCTCCCAAAAATAGTGCTTCTGCATTAGTTCCAACTTCCACAGCCCCTAGTAGTATTTATTTTTGTCAAACTCTATGTATAACCATACGGGGAAGCAAATTCTTAAATATACTGTTATCAGACTAAGAAATGTTGGTGGATTGGTCAACTCAACATAAACATTCCTTTACCCATATTTAATTTCTAAATAAAGACAAAAACATCTTTCCCCCTAATATATTGCAATTATCCTTTATTCAATTGAAGACATGCTGACCTCCACAAAAGATGAAACACAAAGTCCCATATCACTTTATGCATCTCTGGGTGATACTTCCTTTCTAGTTGATTCATACTCCCCTCTGATATCCTGTGGTTTAATACTGAGATACGGGGTTAATCATTACTAACAATCTAAATGTGTACCTTGGATTATATGAGAATTGAGCAGAGGAAAAAACTGGTTAATATTCATGAATATGTTCATATCAAAGCAAATTAAAAATACACAAGACTTGTACGACCCACGTTTGTGAAACCACTCACATGGCTGTAGTTGGTATTTATAACATCCTTCTTCCATTACTTTTCTAAATTCTCTCTGACCTCATCAAGTACTTTAACTAGTCCTGGTTCTTTGCCTGATGTGGTAACCCACAGCTTTATTTTTGAAGGGTCTATGTCGTTAGCAGTTGTGGCTATATTGTTTTACCACAGAGCATGGGAAACTGAGTGGCACATTCAGAGAATCTTCCAGGTTCTAAGCATGTTCATCCTTGGTGCCATTGTTTTATACCAACTCAATTTCCCCTTGATAATCGGGATCAATCTCCTAGCCAAAACATATCCATTTCTTCACACTGTTTTAGTGGCATGAGGTGCCCTAAAGTGGTCAGCTGACGTTCTCGACTTCCAGTTTAATGGAAACGTTGCCGTGTCCCTTGGTGGGAACATTCCTCCCTTGTGCATTAAAAGCTCTAAACATGTAAAGATTAAAGAATAGGAAAAGTGTTTTGATAAGTAGATCAATAAGATAAATATTGAAGAGTCACTCTCATTTTTCTCTATATTTTGTTCTTTTTGATTATTAACACATTCACCTTGGCAATGCCTCCAACACCTGTACTGAGAGGAAATCTGTGTGGGTGAAGCTCTCACAGCCGAAGGGACCTGATGCAACATTGTGCTTCAGTTTAGCTCCACCACACCCAGACACTGCAGGGACTCCATGTCAAGTTCCGATGAACAAATAGCAGCACGTTTTCTGCTGATCCTCCTGCTCCACTATCCCTTATCTAACTTTTAGTCTCAATTATTAAAATAGGAAACTATCAAAGTCAACAGCAGCAAGCAACAAACCATTAATTATTATCCCTGAAATTCTCTGATCACTCTCCTAGGATCTAGCCTAAACAAGAAAACAAATACTGACTTTAGGGGAAATTTTTCCAAAATAATGACAGCAATGCATCACTCTATCTATAATCATGACTCCCACACTGAACAGCATAGCATTAGATCTCAGTCTTCTGGGCAGAACTGAACATATAAAACAGAAGCCTCTGGGAGGAAGCTAACTCACTATTCTTGTAGGTAATGACAGTTCACTAAGACAGAGCTCAGGTCTTCACTGAGCTCCTAGGCCAGAAATCAAATGCCTTTTGGTAGTCTTTGACTTCCTTATGAGAGAGAGAGAGAGAGAGAGACGAAGTTTTGGTTATTGACCTATGAAACAAACAAAAATTAGTCTTGGAACCAATAAGACATACTCTCCAATGCCTAAAGTTCCGGTGGGAACAAAGGAATTCAGAGAATATCCTCAGAGCTGCAGAAGTATTTTATGGTCCACATTTGTGGCCTTATAGCCTTGAGTGGGCGGGGAACACCCGAATCGGTCTTAGAGACTGGGATTGGGGAAAAAAGGATATTTGAGGCAATTTATTGTTTTTCATTTGTTTGCAAAAAATCATTAAGGAAAAGAAGAGATTGGCCTTTCCACCAGTTATTTTATCTTTGTTGCTGTTTGAACAGGTGCGAAGGCTAGAATTATCTGGTGTATTTATAGGATCACATGGACTGGAACAACCATTATAAATTTGGTCATCAAACTTCTTAAACCTAGCCAGGCAACAGGGAAAACTTTCAATTTTTGTGCAATTAAAAATCACGCATTCACATTTTATCTCTCACCTGTAGAAGGTTTTAAAAATGCTCGAAACCTGACGTTCCCAATGATGGTATCCCAAGTCAAGCCCTCACTGCACCTCGCTTGGATCCATGCTATAGACTCCAACTTACTGTTTGAACTTCAATTTTCTTCCCTCCTACAGGTATTACACTCCTCTCTGCCCCATCCCTGCTTGTTGTCAGTCGATACCATAATAGTCTTCCCATGAACCTCTGATCACGTCATATCTATGACTAATGATTGTTTTCAGTTGCTGTGTTCCGGGTATATGCACTTCACTCATTTAAATCCTCACAATCGCCCTTCGAAGTAGTGACTCTTGCACTCATTTTGCTATTGAGGAAACTAAAGTTTAGATAAAGCCCAAGATCAAACAGTTTATAAGTGATAGAACTGAGATTTGAACTCCAGCAGACTGAGTCTCACTGCATGAACGAGAAGCTATCTCAAAAATACTTTGTGGCTCCTCATCCTCTAACAAATCTGCAGCAAGACCCTCCACTATCCAGCATCCTAATTTTCACAAATCCATGCTTTTATTTCACACCGTTTCCCCTGTCTAAAGTACCAAATCTTTGTCATTTAAACCATGTCAAGGTCCATTTTATTTCCCCAAGCTGGCACTCGCATCTTTATTTTCTCCAGCAGAAATGGGCCTTTCTTTCATCAGTGTTCCCTTAGAAACCCTTTACAACACGCATTTATTAATTCACTTAAGATACTGCCCTGTCAAACTAGCTGTTTGACCTTTGGCAAGGTAACTACTATCTCTGGTATTATTTCTTCCTCTGTGTCTAAAAAGGATTATAACGATACCTGTCAGGGGGACTAACCAGAGTGGTTAAAAGGTCAAAATGAATTATAAATATTAAAGTGTGTGGTGACCTGTAAATGCAATAGAATGTAACAATTCTTGGTGTTCATCTTTGTATTCCCCCTAGGGTGCTTAGCACCATGCCTAACAGTGAAATGGACCTATGCCTTGAACTGGCACATTTACCCTTAAATTGTAAAACATAAACAAACAGAAAAGAATGCAAGAAAACATTCTCTAATGATCCTTCAGATCTAATCCAATGTGAGAGATTATCTACTTACATCTTCTCACTTAATCAGATTTAAAAAGTTAATTTATAATTATGGTTAGGTACTGCTGAATACTCCAGTCTGAACCAAGTAACCAGGGACTTTCTTAAACAGAATATTTAACTTTAACGGTGAGGGATTTGTGGGCCAGTAAGAGGGTTCCAGAATACATACTCTTCGCTTCACACAGAACATACATGTCCCTCATCATTTTCCTATTTTTTCCAAAGGACATGAAATTAAAACATAGAATATAATTATCTATTGTTTGTATTATTATTATCTTTTGCTCATAGGACTTTATAAGGTTGGGAAGAGGGCAGGATACAAAGGAAAAGTAGACCTGCTAAAGATGCTCGAGGATCCCCTGCCATCAGACATTCCAGAAAGAATCAAATGGAACTTTGGGCCTAATATAAGCATAAAAATTTTACTTCTGGTTCCCTGGGATAATTTTACTGGCAAATGGGATGATTGGGGAATAGTTCTACATTGGATTTATATAACTCACTTTTCCTAAAGTACTTAATTTTTAGGGTACAGATTCCAAATGTATCCCTATAAACTAAATTTTAAAATAATGCTAATAAAGTTTACATTTAAATGGCCTTAGTATTTTCTAGAGGTCTGCAGATGTGAGCTGACACCAACATTTGAGGTAGGAAATTGACAGCATAATGTATAAATGGTTCCTTTTAAGAAATAGTTAATGTAATTTTGCAACTGAAGCCTAAATTTCATGTATCGTGTTCTTCGAATTCTTGCAACTTAACATTGGGCTTTACTACAATTCAATGACACTAAAAGATGCTATAGTCACTAAGACTGCCTTTATGAAAAAAACTCAAAGATAAAAAGAGCCCAAGTCACACTCTACACAATTTGTGCTCATTACACAATCCTGAAAAAAGAATGGGTGATAGGGAGGACAGTATGTTTAATATTATCTTGATTTAATCTGTTCATTTTATAGGATTATTTTTTTGGTTATCTTTCTAACAATGGATGAATGCCACCAGGGAGAGATAACTTTCAAAGATAAGTAGAAACAAAATATAAAACTAAAACGAAATTTTTATAATTATTCACTGAACATGATTTTCTAAACCTTGCAATTCCAAAGAATGAAGTTGTTGTTAAGAATTCCATAGCCTAAATTTTCATTTCCAAGCTTAATATTCTCTTTAAATAAGTTATAATGCTATATAGAAGCAAGCTTTATTATTAAACTCTAATGATTCCATTTGCATACATTCTAGCCTTTTAGAAAAACATTACAGTGATAGCATTACCAGAATAAAATGTAAATCTCATTGTCCCAAATGAGCTTTCTGTCCTTGAAACAAATATCTTGTTGACAGTAGATAGCTAAATGAGAAATAGCAAATTTAACAAGGATACTAAAAATAATTCAGCAACTTATATAATGATGACAATTTTTTGAAAAGTTCATTTTTCTTTTAATATACAAAGAGCTCTAGATAACCAATAAATAATAAGTATAGAAATAAAAAACTGAACTGTATTAAAGAATTAATGCAAAAATTTTAAATGACTAATAAATGTGTTGGAAGACTTAATATCACTAGCAATCTAGTGGATGGTAAGGAAATACGAGAAAGGCTGCACAACCTAACTCTTAAGAGAAAGGGCCCGAGAGTGAGCCCTTAGGAACTCTGTTTGCTTCAAGGTTCTGGAGCCAGGAGGAGCTGGCAAAGGAGTGACCAGAAAGATAGGAGGAACCTTGAAGGGACTGGTGTTGCGGAATTTGAGACCTGTGAATTTGGGTTAGAAAACTGCCTAATGTGGAGCACTCACCTAATTCTGCAAGTAGTTTTATCTTATTTGTAAATGATCATGCAATTAATATCAAAGTTTTTCTGAATGAATTGTTGAAGTTTTTCTATCTTCATAATTCAATTTCCATAGTTTTAAGAATCATAATTACACTAAAATAGTTTAAAACTAATGTTGCCTTCTCTGCACATTTTTAGAGTCAACAAAACAGACTTTGCCTATCAAAGGATAAGTACAAGGTCAAGGAAATATAAAAACAGAAAGGTCAAAAGTTAAAGGATTAGCCGACTATAAGACGATACATAAAATACATATAAAAAGCAAGAGTGGCTAGAGAAATACAAGGCAAGAAAGAATTTACAGGAGAAAAATGTTAAATAGAATAAATACGATCATTTTATAGAGATAAAGTGTACAAGAAAAGCATAACAATGGGGAACTTTAAAGCACCAGTAACAGGTGAAATGAGTTTGAAATAAGAAATTGACAAAACAACTGTAGGAAGCCCAGCTCCATCTTACTAGTCAGTTTATGTTAGAAAGAGCGATAATATAAACGACTTAAAGATGGAAATGTTTAAAACATATTTAATCTAAAATTTAATGTAAAATATGAATCAAACATTATGAATTAAAAGAAACTAGGTCATCTTTACTTATAATCAGGCTTATATTTATGAACAACTAACTATAAAATAATTTCAAATAGGAGGAAAATTTGAAGTCTACATTTTCTGACCACGACACAAGAAAAAGTAGAAATTATAAATTAAAACTCAAAGCAATAATGAAAATTAATAGTCAAAACTATGGAGAAGATTCAATTAATTATTGATTCAAGTAAGAAATAAAAAAAATAGAACAGCATACTTAGACACAATTACAATACAGTCTTCTTTCCCAAAGGAGATAATGAAGAAATAAATGAAATAGACATTTAACTCAAGCTGTTAGAATTAACAATCCTAAACAGAAAAAAATGACAGTGTGTAAAAAATAGAAATCACTATATTGAAATAAGTAAATGTGGAAGAAGTCAACAAAATAAATTTTTTCATGTAGATAAACTACTAGCAAATCCAAAGGAAAAAGTAAAAACACAGCAAATAAATATATATATATAAATTAAAGCACATAGCAATTAAAATATTAAACATGAATAATTTCTATAATTTAAAAACTAAAACAATCAGAATGAATATTCTCTTCAAATGATAAATAACATATAATTTAAATCAGTAATCAATAAAACAGTAGTAATAAAAAATGTATAGTCATTTTACCAAAATTAGAAATGAAACAATGCTAAATACTATTGTCATTTTTTCAATATGAAAGGTCTGGAAAATGCTATCAGAATGCAAAGAAAAGAAAGATAAAAATACCAGTAGGGAGAGAAAATTATTATTTTTTCAGGTGAAATTAATATACATCTAGACAGAGAATCAATGGGAAAAACTTTTAAAATTAATTTTGTGAAGTGGAGCCAATTCAAAATAAATACATAAAATTTTATGGTCTTTGTAAAGAACTGATATAACCATTTAAAATATAATGGCAAAAAGGCTACATTTAAAATATCCACAAAAATATATAGTAAAAATCCAGGTATAACATTAATAAAAGTGAACCCATAAGATTTTTTAAGCTCTGAAAGGAAAGACAAAATATTTTAAACATGACAAATCCCCCATTCCCAATACACAGATTTAATTCTATTGTAAACCAAACAGGAGTTTTCATGAACTTTGTAAAATACTACAAACTTTACCAAAAATTTTAACATATTACAAAGTTTAAATGGATTAAAGACTGACTACTAGCATAAAAATAGCCACAGGTCAATGAATCATAGTACCTTTTCCAACAATAAACCCAAATATATTTAAGAATTGAAGACATGGTAAACAAAGAATCACAAAACAATGAATAAGAAAAAGAATGTTCTAGATGTGGTCTTGGGACAATTTGGTTAAAAATTTAGAAAAAATATTTAGGAAAAAAATACAGATTCTCACTTTACTCCATACACTAAAATAAAATCACATATGAATGAATAAGAGTTACATGTAAAAAATATTAGAACATAAAACTTTAGAAGATAATATGGAAGTAAATATTACTAAATGTTTGGGTGAAATGAGGGAGCAAAAGAGGGTTAGAAGTACTTTTGAACTTCAACAAAGTTATAAATTAAGAAGACAAAAGGATTTGAGTACATAAAAAATTTTAAATCTAGAGGTAAACCTTCAAAACAACAAACCAAAGGGGAAACATATATGCAATGCAGCAAATATGAGTTAATTTTGTTATTAAGAGCTATACGAAAGATAAATAGAGCCTAAAATACATTAATGATCAAAGAAAATAAAAAGAAATTTACAAAATACAATTAATATAAACTAATGTTTGTGGAAATGTTCAGTTCCGTAGGAATTGAAACAGTAGTTCCATAATTGATCTATGAAATTAGTGAGAAAAAAATGTATAACCACAGTCTGGCAAGGATGAATGAAATGGCCACTCTCATATATGCTCAGTTGCAATATAAATTGATACATGTTTGAAAAGTAATTTGAGCAAATGTAATATGATCTTTGGAAATATGCCTTCCCTTTTACCCAGTAATTTCACATCTGGATATAAATCTTAAGGAAACTATTTTAAACAGAGACAAGGTGTTAGGCATAAAGAGGTTCTTCTCAGGTTATTGTTTTTTCCCCCTTCCGTATGCTTAAATCAGATTCATTCCATTATTTTTCATAGCGACGATAGAAACAACTTAAAAGTGTAACCCAAGGAGAATAATCATTTTCTGGTATATGCACTTAATGAGACATTATGCAAGATAGACTATAGCCATGTCAAGTGAAAATAAAAAAATATAAAATTATATGCACAATAGAAGAAAAACTATATCAACATTAAAGATTTATTCATAGATAAAAAGACTAAAAGGAAATATATCAGACTCTGAATGACACTGGTGATTGGTAAAATTACATGGACTGTGGAATTTTTTCCTAATTCTCTATTGCCTTATTTTTCTTTAATGGACAGAAAAATTATTTTTGATGAAGTGAAACAAAATGAAACAAAAGACCAAAGAATTAATTTGCATCACCTACTAGATCAGCAATTTTCTAAGAAGAAGGCTCGTGGGCAGAGTGGAGCTCGTATGCCCCCCACTTCTCCCCAGACAGCTTATGCTTTGAGAAACCAGAACAGCTCTGAAGAAGCATGCTTTAGGAATGAAAGAATTAGGAACAGCTGGGCAGATTCGGAACCATGACACGCATGCCCCTTCAAAGGCAGCTCAGAGGCAGGCAAGGTGAGCAAGAGTTCAGAGCAAGTCAGAGTTTTACAAATGGGTGGATTAAGCTAAAAAAGTGCAGGAGGCATCTTGAGGGCATCTACTAGTGCTCAGAGTGAGCAAAGAGAAGAATGTGGCATTTGACACCTGTGGACTAACTGGCAGCTGAATACAAGCTAAAGGAGAAAAGTTCAAAGCTACGAAAGTGGCTATATTAACCCATGAAAAGTCAAAGGAAATGAGGCAGTGGTTAGAAGAGCTTATATTAAATTGGTAACTTGGTATAGCATTTATAACTAAGCCTTTCCTAGTTTTTATCATTGGCTCACAATTTTATGTGTTCTCATTTAAAAATGATATTTTTTAACAATTATGATTTAATTTTACACAATGTAAGCTGTTTCTCTCTTTTTTTTAAAGGCAATAAATTAGAATGGAAATGGCACTAGAAAAAATCTGAACCTGGCTTACATTTGCTTGGCCAAATAGGTAAATAATTATGAACCTCGGTTTCCTTTTCATGGGTAATTTTACTAGGTAATTCATTCAGCCAATATTTATTACTCTTCTCTACTCTGAACACACTGATTTTGGGAAAACCCATAATGCACTTAACTTGCAATGTTCCACTTACATTATGGAGCTATAACAATCTGAAGCTCAGAAGATCTGGTCTGATGACAGATTAGTAAACATTAGCAAATAGATGCATGTGAATGAAACCGCCCAGAGTACTTAGAGGGAAAAGAGGATTCATGGCAGAACCCTGACCAGTACCAACATTTCAGGAACAACTATAAGAAGAGCTTAAACAATCACTGAGACCGAGTGGCCGTTAAGGTAGGAAGAAAATTTTGTGAATGCCGTTACAGAGTTCAGGGAAGAGAACTCGATGCTGACGAGGAAGAAATAATGCAAAGGCTGAGAAGTATCCAGTTAAATACAGCAACCAGGGGCTACTAGTAAACTTGGTGAAAGTAATTTCTGTGGAATGATGAGGGTAGACCCCAGATGGCAGTGGCTGAGGAGTGAATGTCATACCATGAAGAGGAAACAGCAATTGTAAGGAATTCTTTCAATAGATTTAACTGTGAAGTGGAGAAGATAGGAAAAGAGTTTTAGAAATTTTATTAGTTTCCCAAGGCTGGCAATAACAAATTACTACAAACTACGTGGCTTAAAACAATAGACATTAGCTTTCTCACAGTTCTGGAGACTTGAATTCTGAAATCAAGGTGTTGACAAGGCCAAGGGCCCTCTGAAGGGAAGAATCCTTCTTTGCCTCTCTAGCTTCTGGGGGTTCCTAGCAATGATTGGCATTCCTTAGCTCGTAGGTGAAGCGCTCCAATCTCTACTTTTGTCTTCACAGGGCCTTCTCCCCTGTGTGTCTACATGTCTGACTCTTCCTCTCCTTTCTCTTATAAAAATACCAGTCACTGGATTTAGGGTCCACCCTAATCCAGCATCTTAGTTCAGGATATCATAACAAAATGCCCAAAACTGGGGGGCTTAAACAACAGAAATTTATTTCTCAGTTCTGGAGACTGGAAGCCTAAGATCAGGTGCCAGCAGAGTTGGGTTCTGGTGAGACCCAGACTGGATTGCAGATTGCCAACTTCTCTTTGCATCCTTTTGAGGTGAAATGAGAATGAGCTAGCTCTCTGGCTTCTTAATAAGGGCACTGATCCCATTCACAAGGGCTTTGCCTTCATGACCTAATTGCCTGCCAAGGGTCCCACCTCCAAATACCATCACATCGGAGATCAGATTTCAACATTTGGATTTTTGGGGGTGGAGGACATCAACACTCGGTGCATAACATCCGGTATGACCTCATCGCAACCTAACTAATTACATCTGCGAAGACCCTTTTTCCAAAAGAGTTCACATTCTTAGGTTCCAATAGACATGAATTTAGGAAGAACCCTATTTAACCCAATAGAAAATATGCCGGTGAAGGGATTTTTGCTTTGCTTGCTTGCTTATTTGATTTATTAATTTTACACCTGGAAAAGTAAATGTGAGTTCTTTGTGATACATACATAATGCTAATTTGAAAGCCCGTGTTCCCCAGAAAAGAAGTTCTCAAAAAATTGTATGAGATTTTACACCAGATCTTAGGCTCATGAAGAAAATTCTCCCTGAGGGGTAAAAATAGAATGCCATAACAACTTAGCATAGTTTCTTGTGGGTCTCAACAACTGTTTTAAATCTTTTGAAATTGCAGTAATGTAGACAAGATTTCTGGGATAGAATGAGATTTTTGTATCTTATTCAATTTCAGATTTTCTCTCGGATAGCATTTTAGAGTAATCCATTTCCATGAGGAACATTTAAGCCCTTTGTTTATAAATCACACACACACAAAAAAACCTAGTTTACATACTGTTTAAATAAATTGACCAGTTGGGGAGGGTATTATGTATAGTTTATTATTGTTTTATTGGGATTAAAATAATTAACTTATATACCTCATTTCCTCATGGCATGACTAAAACAAAATAAACAGAACACAAACAGATCCCTTACCATGAAAAAGAAAACAGACAAAATTTCAAGACTGCTACATCAAGGATATTTTAAATAGTAGTGTCTATTCTCTCTTTACTGAATTTCTGTTACAGGAATTAGAATTCTGAATATTAAATCCACACTGGTGATAGCTATTGAAATAATCAGGAAATACAGAAAGGATAGTTCTCTTCACTCCTAACTTCATCCTTTGTAGCTTTACCTAAAATGCAGCAATCTAAAAATGTATGTTTCAATGTGTCTTTCTGGTGCCAGTAGAAGGACCATAATTTTTTGCTTACTTTTGGTTTCTTCCTGAAGGCAAAAAACTAAGAGGAAACACCTGCAGATTCTGACACTTAGTCTTTGACTTTTTCAGCAATACGATCCACAGCCTGGAGTTGGGACACGTTAAATGTTTCACTTCAGATTGGATGAAGGAATATTTGTGAAGTGCTTTTTAAATTGCCACCTGCTCTTTTCCCCTAGTGGCAACAATTCAACTCCTCACTGACTGCATGCACCAACCAGCACATTCCTTTTCAAAGCCTACTGTTGACAGTTCTGCATGGGAGTATCTCACGGCCAAAGTGTGGGGTCCGCCATTTCCTTTCTGTGATGGTCAGTGGAGCTATGAACTGAATACTGCCATTTTGCCCAAGCTCACCATTATGCACACTGTAATCACTGCCCTTCTCCATTACTCATTGATCTTATGGGATACAGCAAAGCAACAAGAATAGTTGAATTTAACAGTTCCTCCAAAGACCCCAGGAAAATATACTTTTATCTCTGATGAAATTTTAGGCTGAATGCTATCTAGGTTTAATCTCTTTGCTTTATTGGGTAAAGTTATTTTGGTGCATTCTCTAACAAACTTATGTTTTACAAATTTGTATGTATATTAACACTCATGGTATAAAATTAACTTTTTTTCATTTTGCATGAGTCAGAAAACAAAATAGAAAATAGCTGCTCCATCGATTCAACAAGTAACTATTGAGTGTCAATTATGTGCCAGGTGCTGCAATTAGCACAATGACCAGAAGAAGAGAAACGGTCTCTGCCCCCACATAGAGCTTGCAATCTAGTGATGAAGATATATAATAGCAAATAATTCCACAGAGAGTTGCAAGCTCCAGTAAATTCTACAAAGATAAAGAACAGGGATTTATGAGAGCATATAACATTGCACGCAACAGGAAGTTTCTGTGAGACCATGACAACAGAGGTGAAATCTGACAGATGAGTAGAAATTAGTTCAATGAATGTCAAAGGAGTGAAAGGGGGAAGCACTCCAGGCAGGGTGATAGATATACACAACCATGTTAGATAAGAAGAAAACAAGAAACATTCAAAAAAATGAAAAAGGTCAATATGTGAGTCATAAGAAAATTAGGAAGGTGGCCAGAGAGTGTTGGGAGGAGAGGATTTGTATTTTTAGCCTAATGACAAAGGGAAGTCATTCAAAGGTTTTGAGCAGGATATTGATGTGATAAAATTTACAGTTTTAAGAGATTACATGGGTGGCAGTGAAAAGATCAGATTACAGAGGGCTGCTGAAAGTGAATGTCTGGGAGATCATTTAGGAGGCAACTTCAGTAGTCCAAGCAAGAGTTGATAGCTTTGACCAAAGTGACAACATTAAGAAAGATTCGATTTAGTCAAGAACAATGTCTAGATTTCTAGCTTTTGAATGTCCAGGAATGGTGGTGATACTGTATTTGGTAGGGAACTCTGAAGGAGGTTGCAGATAAAATGGTAAGTTGAGGTTTGGACATGTTATATTTGGGGTACTTGTGAGACCTCCATGTGAAGATACCATGTAGGCCAGATATACATGTCTGAGACTCTGAAGAGACTCATTCGAACTGGATATACAAATTTGAGTCTCACTGACACATGGAAGATAACTGCAATAATGAGAAAGAGTATAGGATGAGAAGGGACAGGAATCTAGAAACAAGACTTCAAGAAACTTCAATAACGAAAGACAGAAGAGTAAAATGAGCCAGCAAAAGGAGCCTGAACAAAGGAGGAGGGCATAAAACCCCAAGAGGATGGCTTTGTCCCAGAAGACAAGAGAGAAGATTGTTTTAAGGACATTGATTCACTGTTGTCAAATTGGCTGAGAAGTCATAAATGAAGGCTGAACAATATCCTTCAAATCTAGGGCCCTAGGATGACTGATGACCTTAGCTGAGGCTATTTCAAGAATGATGGGGGGGTGGAAGCTGGATTGAAGGGGGTTGAAAAGCATGTAGGAAGTGTATTGTTCAACAAAAATTTGCTATCTTCTTAGTCTTTCACATGTTATGTTCTTTATCCAACAGAATGTGACAATTAATAATGTTCATCTGCCTGGTTATATTGTAGGTTTGTTGTTAGTGAGAGGAAGGAAAAGAGAAAAGAAGAGAGACAGAATGAGAAATAGAGATATAGAAAAGGAAGGAAAGAAGGAATGGAGGGAGGAAGAAAGGGCATTACCTTCTGTTTAAGACCTGGAGACAAGTTTTCACCTGGAGCACTGGTAACATGATTATGTCACTGCATTTGAAGAGCAAATATTTACCTGACAGAAGTTCTGTTTAGTAAACCATTTTATAACTTGTTAACTATTCTGTTTTAGGGTTTTCACCTCAGCCTGGCCAATTTAAAAATGGGGGCGTGGGGGAAAGGCCTCTTGGAATTAAGGGATATGCTTGACTTCCTGAATTAGTGTACTTTTATCATACTAACAAACATTATACTAAACTTACAGTTACCTAATAAAAGATTTTTAATTATTTACTTATTTATACTTTTTGTACTCTACTACAGCAAATAATTTTTTAAATTCACATTTCATATATTTTATGGGAGAAAGTAGTAGAATGCTGATGCCTGGAAGTTTAGTAACAAGGACCTGTCTTGAGTCTACCTGCCCCCTCCACACACACACACACACACACTTCTACTTCCAGGAAAACTACTTGGTCTGCCAATAATAGGTAACATTTGTTCATTCCCTCCCACCTCCTGTTAGAAGTTCTCTTTTATACTTTAATAGTCTTATAAAGACCCACTTGAGCAGATGCCCATCAAACAGAGGAATTGAGTTCCAGTGACCCAGACCCTTACAAATTTAAACTTTTTGAAACTCACACTTCCAGAAGGCTATTTTCTTTCACTAGAAGTGTTAAGAAATAATAATGGTGGGAGATTACGTGATGGAGAAAAGAAACAAAACAGAGTGAGAAGAAATCATGTTATCCCTTCCAATTCTCCTGCCTCTGCCCAAATCTGCTCCTCCTTTAAACAGAAGAATCAAAAGAGGGTGAGTAAACTAGTTTGTTTCTGTAATTAAAAATACTAACCTTCTAAGTTTTATTCGAGCATTTACTATTTCATCAGTTTCAAACTATAGCTATATGAGATTTGTAGCATTTGCTCACTTAAAAAAATTTCAACATCAATTCATGTACAGGACACGTTTTGGAGCCAAGAATTATAATAAAAAATAGAATCTGTAACTCGCTATGAAGACTTTCCTTAGTCTTCCTTCAACCAAAATGATCCAGTTCCTATAAATAATCTGTTCCCGGCTCCTCAGGACCTCCTGCTGGTTAACATTATAAATATGGAGCACTTTATATTTATGTAGTCTTTACTCTTAACTATTCCATGCTCTAGAACTCATCAACCCTCTTGTTTTTGTAGAATCATATATATTCCTTAAATGAACTCACTTTGCTGATGTCCATATTTTTGATAAATGTGTCCATCCTCATTCTCCCATATTATTCACATCAAAATCTTGGCATATTCTATGATTCTTCCTTTTTTCAGTCTCCCAAATCTAATCAGTTGCCATACCTTATAATAATAGTGACCAATTTTAGAATGCTTATTCTGTATCAAGCTGTAAAACTGGGTCACATTTATTCACACTGCATTCTGATGTTGCAAAGAAAATGTACTTTTTTTGTTGTTCTCTAATACGGCTCTGACTTTCCTCATGATCCCTATTAGAAAGGTAGCAGAAGTAAAAATTAAATACTATTGCAACCTAGCCAGTGCAATTTAAAATATCCCTTTAGGTATGTGCAGCCTTTTGGGGGTAAAAATGTTCACTCTGTCATAAATCCATCTGTCTCCCTCTGCTCCTCTCCCATATGGCATCATGATGATGCTCCTCATGGTGAGAGAGCTAGATGGGATCCTTGGACAGACTTGTCTTCTGAACCTGTGACAATGGGCCAGCACTGGTCTTATCTCAGGGAATTCAGTTATATCTGCTTCTGAACTCTGTGACTTATAACTCTGCCCCAGTCACCTGTACTGCTGCTCTTCTCTCACTGGTGGTGAAGACCCTCTAATGCTTCCAGTTCACCCCACCGGACACTGGCTTGAGCCATTCACCTGCAGCCCCTGTTGTGGGTTGCCACGCCACAGCTGTGACTGCACCAGTGGCAGGACCACACTGGCTCTCTAGACAACTATTTTCTGTGTCCCCCTGTGGGCCTCTGGGGCATTCTAGTTCCAGTTCACAGCATATAGAAATCAAAAACAGTATATGGTAGCTGAAGGAAACTGGACTCTGGGTGGTAATCACACAATAGAATGTATAGATGTCAAATTATAATGTAGACCAGAAAATTAAATAATAGTATTAACCAATGTTACCCCAATAAACTTAAAAAAAAATGAAATCAAAAACAGCTCAGAAAATGTAAACTATGGTTCTCCTTTTGCCTAAACAGAGTTGCTTTGGTTGAGTACCACCTACCCTCTCGGATCCCTTCAAGGAGAGCCCTGAGTCAGTCATGCCCCCAGCATAGAGAGAGGTACCCTGGGCCCTCCTCTCTCCCCCTATCTTCTCCCTCTTCCTACACCCACTGGAACTGAAGAAGTCACATCCCCTCCCCTTTTCTCTTCCTGGGCAGATAGGACCTTCTATACATAAAACTCTAATTCGGTCATGCCTGACTTTTGATTGGCTAAAATGGAAGTGAAAAAATTTTCAACTCCTCCCAACCACAAAGCCTGTCTCCTATAAATGTTACTAGAACATTTTATTTTGGAAGCCAGATGCTGAAGAATAATACTTTATTTTGCTTTCTATCCCTGCTATAGGTACACCCCACCCTACACACACACACACACACACACACACACACACACACACACACACACACACACGAGATGCATGGTAAGAGCTAACGAGAGAGACCCTTAGGTGCTAGAAAATGCAAAAGGACAGGCACATTTTTTTTTTCCAAAATAGTGCACAGGTTGTACTCATTATCCCTAAACCTCACCATTTTAAAAACCTATTTTAACAAATAGAGATTAAATCATTTTCCTATGTTCATACAGTTAAGTGACCAAGTTAGTATTGAAAGCCAGGCTTGACCAACTTCCAAACTCATAAAATCTTTCTACTACACCATAAAGCCTCTCCAGTGACCCTCCCATTCATCCTCTCCTTCCAATTCTTCTGCTACTCTTCTTGAAACCCTCTCCCTTGAATTGTAGTAGCTCCCAAGTTGGTCTTTTTCCCTTTAGTCTCCCTCATCACCATTTTCCTGCAGCTCAGTTCTAGATATGGCAGTCCTCTGCTTAAAAAGCCTTCACCGGCCACCTGCTTGCAAAATAAATTTAAAACTCTTAGCAATGCGTGGAAGATAATTTGCAAAAATGGTCACAACCCCTTCCATCCCATACGGTACATCCCTTTGCCGTATGACTCTGCCACTCCTCCCATCAAGACATGGAGTCTATTGCTCTATCCTTGGAATCTGTACTTGACCACAGGACTCGCTTTGACCAATAGAACATTAGAATATGCGACGCATCTGAGACTTTGCAAAGTGCTCGCATATTGGGGGTTGTCTTCTCTTGCTATCTTTGGAATCTTGAGTCAACTCTTATGAAGAAGAAGCCCATGTTTGCATACTGGAGAATGAAACCTTTTAGAGAATAGAACAGACTCAAGGCTCACTAGAACAGAGGTCAGTAAACTTCAGCTCACAGATCAAATCCAGCCTACCATCTATTTTGATATAGCTGGTGCAAAAAATGATTTTTACAGCAAAACATTAGTATAGATTTGATGCTAAGAAAACCTAACTTTGAATCCCAATTAAGTATGTTTTTCTTCTCCTCAAAAGAAGTTCCATTCTCCTCATCAGAAGAACAGTATCACTCATTTATTATTACATTTTGAATTTCATCAATAAAAAAATTTATGGAAACTCTTTTCTCTCTTGATACACAGACACACACACACACACACACACACACACACACACATACACACATACATACATACATACATAGTAGTCTCAAGTTGGCCTTTTGGCCTGCAAAGTCTCAAATATTTACTACCTCATCCTTTATAGAAGTAGTTTGCTGACCCTTCCTCTAGAATAGCCAGGCAGCCAACCACTAGACATTTGAATAAAGCCATTCTAGAACCGCTACCTAGTCACATTACAAGTATACTGCAGAAATTAGCTGGTCCAGCCCAAACCAGATGTACTACCCAGTCAACCTGGAAAATCATGAGAAATAACAGATGTTTGCTATTTTGAGATATAAATTGAGGGGCGGTTTATTCTACAGCAAAACCTGGCTTGTCCACAGCACATGCAAGAAGTCCTGTGATCTGGCGTAGGGCCTCGTGTCCGCGTCACCTCAGATATACCATGCTCTGAAACCTCAGATTCCATTCTATTTTAAAAACCCACAATGTCCTCTTAGACTTCAGCCTTCCTTCAGCCTAGAATATACTTTTTCTCCACCACTTCTTTTGGAGTCTTACTCATTTATGGCAACCGTCTCTGTGAAGACTTCACAGGTCTCCTGGTCACACTTAATTTCAGGCTTCTCTGATGTCTACAGCAATTTTTCTTAAATGACAGGTTCCATGTCTTTTTCATTTTTATGTTCCACATACTTGACTATAATATTTGTTAAATCATATGTCTTCTCCTTTCACAGCTTAGTCTCCCATGAGCCCTGACATATACAGACTCACATCATATTGTGTTTGTTCAGTTAACTATTTTATATCATAAAGGCTCTTGAAGATATCTATAATTCTTGCTTCTCAGTTTAATATTTTAACCTTCAAAAAAAATGCACTGTAAGAAGTGTCACCCTGATGTTACTCTCGGGGAAAGTGACTCTTCCAATTTACTTGATGCACCAATTTCTGGTTTGGGACTATTGTAAGGAACAAATTTGAATTATGCACCATATTTGAATGAACTCAGAACGTGTTTTGTGAGTGAGATAAAGAGGCGGCAACTTTTGCTCTTCTTCATTCTCTTGTTCTCATTGTGCTGTTTCCACGTGTCCCAAAACACTCTCATTTTTAACCTTCGTTTCGCCCTGAAGATGTTTTCCTGTGCTATTACTTTATTTTCAAATGCGTAAAAGTACTAGACGACCATGACTCACAGAGGTTGCCTGCTAACAGGGGATCATTTGACTCTACACCGCCTTCCACCAAATGACTCCCTCACAGCCCACCACCACCCACACACCAACTATCACATCCATTCTCCCACCTTTGTCAATACAGTACACTTTCCTTAGATTGAATTTTATGTCCCAAAGTAAAAAAATAAATAGAGTTAAACAGATATGTTTTTCTATTTGTAAAAATTACTGGGATATTGCAATTTCAGATGGAATGCATCACAATTTTCCAATCAAAATTATATTTAAAGAAAAAATTTGAATGGCTATTACCTTAAGGACAGTTTTCAGGGGGGAAATATATACATTTGTGTATTATATATATACATATATGTGTGTGTGTGTATATATATTTATACTATTCTCTCGTCTTCTTTCCTCTCCTCCTTCTTATCACCCTTTCTTTCCTTTTTTTTTTAATTTTTAGCAAGCATTTAGGACTAATATGTACACAGTGACCAAACCTATCTTCCAAGGCTCTCTGTTGCTTTAATGCAGTGGTTCTCAAGAGTTTAGAGCAACAATTTTGACGCTCCCACTCTCAGCAAAGGGCATTTGGCAAAATCTTGAAATAGTTTCAGTTATCACTGCTCAAGAGTGTGTGTGTTGTGTGTGTGTGCATGTGTGTGTGTGTGGCAGGGGGTGGTAAATTGCTGGCATATTGTCAGTAGAGCTCAGGGATTCTGCTAAACATTCTACAATGCACAGGGTAGCCCCTGACAACAAGGAATAATCCGCTGCCAAATGCCAATACAGCTGTGGCTGAGAAATCTTGCTCTAAGGTATCTCATATTTTCTGCCACAATGTCATTGTTGGCAATAGAATATTGTCCTTTTGTCGTTCCTCTTGATTTCCATGTCAACCACTGAAAATTCTAAATCCCTGTTTTTAAAAGCCGTATGAATATCACTCTCTTCATAATGTTTTTTTCATTCCTACTACTGAATGTGATGTCTCTTCCTGAACCCCACAGTACTTTGTCCGTGCCTCTCTTAGAGATTATTCCAAATTACTGATCGCTGATCAAATTGTTTTCTCTGTGAATTTAGTGCTTCATATTGGCCCTTTGGGAAAGTTTCTTAATCTCATTGGGATCCAATTATATCATTCCCATAATAAGGGGAGCCATGTGATATCTCTAAAACTTTCCAGCTCTACTCTTTTGATTTCCTTCTTATCAATAACGTGTGATCCTTTTTACCACATGCCAGTATTCAAATGAATCCTACCTCTGAAGGATTCTTGTTCTAACCAGTCACGCCAGCGCCGACCATTATCAACTAAAATTCTTTTCATAATAATTATAAAGCTCTAGATTAGATTTGAGGGGAATTGAAAAAATCAAAGAGGCAACTAAGAAGTTATTGACGGACACAGAGAGATTACAGTGATTTAAATATGAGTACGCAAAGTGGTTACAAATATCATTCTACATTTTTAAAGTCCTTTAATCCAAGTGGAATTTAAAGCACTGTCCTGCCACTTATCCCTATAATCTGTCAGCTCAGCATGGTTTTGTGAACCTTGGAAACAACCTACATATTATGTAAATAATGAGGTATAATATCATAAAAAGTGAGATAATTATACACCATTTTAAAGACATAACTAAATTGTTTACATTTTTTAATCAAAGTAGCACCATATTTCAGCTTTATGTTTAGTCAAAATAGAGATTTGGGAAATAGAGGTTTTTTTTTTAGCTCATCAGTCTATTTTTAATTTTTTTAAATAAATCATTCCATGATTAACCATATAGTCTCTTTCAATTAACTACACCTCATAGTTTTCCTCAGAAACTCTAATTACACCTTAGATTATCATTCAGAACACCTGCTCTCATGGGTTTCAGTAATTTCAGCCCTGAATATTTTGACATAAAGAGCTATAATCATTGAGAATTTTCTGGTTTTTAAAAAGCATTTCATGCCCCACCTTTAGAACTAACTATAGCCTACTTTATATACCATGAGTTTTTCCTTACTATAACTATTATCCATCATCATTCACCTTGGGTTACTAATTTAGGAAAATACAAACAGTCTGAAAGCCAAGAGCCTGAAGAAGTCTAACGTTCCCACTCTCAGTTTTTATGACTTATACAAGATCACTACCATACTGGAAAACAAAAAGGGCGGATCTGAGTATTGAGTCCCTAGAAAGCCCTTTCTTCTAGCTAATAACATCATTACACAAGATATTTCAAGTTCCGAAAGACATAAAGAATACTATATGCATGATCATATTTTAATTTCAGTTAACTAATTTAAATATAAATGTCCATACATACTCTGTGTATGTACCCTGTGTATTACCCTACCTCATAGCTAGTAGTAACCATAGGAAGTCAGTTGCACATACTATTCCCTATAAAGACTAAACTTCTGTCAATCTCATTCATAACTGATATATGCTAAGTTCCAAATTTTACCCCTTTTGGCACGTTAAAAAGAGATTAGAAATGTGGTATCTGGCCACATTTCCTTTGGTGGCTTTGAACAAGTTTGATGGCCATATATTTTAAGCCACCTCATTTTATCTGGGAAGCTGTACTCACCATTTAGTGCTCTAAGCAAATATGTCTGACTCCAAAGGAACCATGCACTTAGCAGTATTGATAATTTATTGCTCCTTAGTAATTAATGAGAATATATTTGATTATATCACTTGCACCTATCCCACCACTAGTCCAGCTTTCTTGTCCCAATATTTTTATTATAAAGCTCAGTAAATATCTATTACAAATTCCAGTTGGCAAACTAGGATATTTTACTGTGTTAGACTTAGAACTGAAGTTATGCAAGTACTACAATTTCAAATTATAGTACCAGGTGCAATATGAAAAACAACTGACACTAGCTAGAAGTGCTATCAGGTGAGGAATTATGCATGCGCCACAGGCCATGAATCCCAAATTTGGAATTTCTGTTACAGTGACTCCTATATAAGTAGACTACATCTCGTAAAACTACTTAGTATGATCTAACAGCATGTTAGATGTACAGAGCTGTTTTTACCACTTGACCTAGTTTTTATTACTCAAGGTGGCAAATGCTAAATGAAACTCCTCTCTCTTTCTGCACTCACTCTCCTCTCATACCATACACAGCACCAAAATAGATCTAGTTGTTATTTTAGTTCTCTATAACTAGCTCTGTACCCCTTTGGCCCAATCGGTAAAAATTTACTCTATTTTTTCAGCTATCAAGCTGTATCTCATCCCCAGAGTATAAAACCCAGAGGCCATCCATTTCAGTGCCAAAAGCATTTTTGCCACAAGCAGCATTAGTAGCATTTGCCACAATCAAATCCTAATAGTGCTCAAGCTTTGAATTAAGCTGCTGCTCTTGACCTTTGGGAGAAGTGATTTGCCATTAGGCTTATTAGAATAGTTCTGGAACATGTTAGAAAAGCATTTTCCTTAAACACAAGATGGATGGGAGTCCACACATAATCAAGGATAGGTTTATTTAGCCCAGCTGCACAACTGAGTTTTGACAGAAGACTGATATTAGAGTCATGAAATTGTCAAATTTAGGAGCCAGAAGGAACATTGAGAGGAACTGCTCATCTCTGAAAAACAAATATGTAAATAAAAATCCATAAAGAAGCAGAAGCAAGAGTTTATTACTGAAAGGAAACTTGATCTGTACCAAAAAGTCAACCATGTCAGGTTGGGCAGTCACAATAGATCAGAGAGAAAAAGATACAACCACTGCTTTCTGTGTAACATCCATTTCTATCAAAGGGAGTAATCTAACAAAGGAAATAATGTGCGCATAGGAGATATTTTCTAGGAAAAACAAATTTCTCTGGTGTTTCAGTATCGATACTCCCTCACACACCTCCTCCACAAGAGTCATGTCTTAAGAGAGTGCTGAGTAGCCAAAGAGAAGCAGCCATTGGACACTGGCTACTGTCAGACTGGAATGGGGTTTGTGCCACCTGGCAGAAACAAATGGAGTAATGGTTAGGCTTTGAACCATTTGGGGAGCTTTCCCAGGAGACACGTAAGGATGGCTATCACCGCTGATGATCGCATCTCCCGATTCAACACTAGTGAAAATTATCTGCCTCGAAGACATACAACCTAGGTCCTATTCCTCTTTTTCCTTCCTGTCCTTCCCATGGACACGTCAAAGTAGAGGGACTTTTACCTCTTCCTCTGATGACTAGACTGGGGTTAATCTCTATATTGGTAGGAAAGAAAAAGAAAATGAGTGGCTCTGATATATCATCAAAATCAGCTCCAAACAGGCTGGACACCGGAAGATAAGGTTTTTTTGTTTGGTTGGTTTTTTTTAAAGAACCATAGAAAGTTGATCTCTATGGTCTTATTTCAATTTTTCCTATTACAGATCAAAAATTACCAGCATTTGAGGGACCAAATCTACTTTTTATTCACATGCCTATTTTAAGTTTCAAAAGGAAAAGACTGCTAAAAAAAAAAAAATCTCTATGGAATCGTGGAATTCTTTCAAAATTTGAGTTAACTCAGTATGTTTCGACACACATCTGTCCAGAACCAATAGCGGGAAGGAAGCAAGATATTGTGGTTGAAAGGGCATAAGAAAGGGCATGAGACATGAACTTGAATTCCAGGTGAACCAATGACTGGGTATTTATACTTGGGTTGTAACATAAACCTTTGGTCCTCTCTTACATTGTCTGTAAAATAAAAACAATAACCAGAATTATGGAATTGTTCTGGTCATTGAATAAGGTGAATATGTGCAGAAAAGGTCATAGGAATGTCAGTTACCATCATTTTAGTTATGGTAACATAATTTCACCACTCCAAGAGCAATATTAAATATAAATGGAAAGGTACAGTTTGGCTGAAGAAGCAGCTTAAATGAGCATAGTTTATTTCCTACTGCTTTCAGGGAAGAGGCTATGTGGAAGCTTTTTAAAATCAGCCACCCTGGTCTCTAGTAATCCTTTATTTTACATAGAGTATTTTTTTTTAAATCTTTAATCCACTTTTATAAGCAGCTGGTATTCCAATCATAGATATTGACTCCTGAATTATTTTGGACCTGGGACAAAAATGTGCACAAAAGAGAAAAAAAATCTAACCAGTATGATTTAGTCTGCCATGGAAAACATGTAATAGTTTTTACTTTCTCAGTGAATACCACTTCTCCTTGTTACTCATTATTAATTTTTTTTTTGTGTGAGGAGAAAGCTGGCATTTAGATATATTCTGCCTCATATTGGCTGAACATTATTCAAGGGTTTTCAACAGACTGAAAAATAGATTTCCTTCTTTGTTTAATTACATGATCTTCTTAACCTAAAATGCATGCTTCTGGTCTTAGATTGTCCTGAGACCACTGGGGAGGGGAAGGTCATTGAGACAATAGAACTACACTGTGGTTACTGGTCCTGGGCACTTGGATCAGCATGTTTTTTTTTTTTTTTTTTTTTTTTTTGTAAGTAACATCCTTCTGAGCTTAAAGACTGAACTGGAAATCTTCATCCTTAAAGACGAATATTGCAGTTTCTGCAACTTCTCATTGGGTCACTGGCTTAGTTTGATTTGTCTTTGTTTCCGCATATTTTACTGCAGTGAAATACAAGTTTAAATTTTTTGAAACTTAATCATTAATTCCAAAAGCAAACATTTCTTTTAAAAGTAATCGTAGAAAGACTTTTAGATTGAAATCTGCTATGCATGTTCTGCAGGTGTTTTCACGGCTTCATTTCTCTTTTGTTGCTAGAGGTTCTAAATAAGAAATGTACCTACTCATATTCCGCATTGACTATAACTTCAGTGTATGACCATGATGGAAAACAGAGAGTGTATTTTACCCATATATTTTATTTTCTGCATTTTATGATGCTTTGACATCTTGGTGCCTTGTGGACCTCTCAAGGTTGACTAATTCCCACCCATAGCAAACAACTTGCCTGGAGCAAGCCTTTGATATGCAAACCAACCAACCCTGCATGCTTACCACCACCTGCCTCCTTTTATTAGGCTTCTGCAGTGCAGAACACTATTCCCTTACCCTACATCATCCCCTGGCCTAGACCCAAACAACTAGAGACCAGCCATATGGCCCAGAGCCCTGAAGTTATTCAAACTAGCTAACCCTAAACCTGCTCAATTTTCCTGTCCTGTTCCTTCCTATAGAAACCACAGTAAAGGCTTTTGCCCATGCTCCCTGCTTGCTCCTTTTGCCTCCTGACTGATCCTGGTGCTTCTCCATCTGGTCCTGTGTCATATGGCATGTCCCCTCCTCTTGGGAACTATGTGTAATAAACTGTCTTTTCAATGGCAGTTGTCTCCTGATTTGTTGGCCTCCTATACCTGAATAATAAAACTTATCTTTTAAAAGAGAGAGAGAGAGCGATAAGAGAAGGCGTGAAGGGAGGGGGAGGGGGAAGGAGAAAGAACAACAACAACAAAGGAGGGAAGAAAAATAGAGATGATCTCTGCCTTTGCAGAGCTTTGAATCCAAATGGGAAGGATAGGACCTAGCGTAGTGCATGAAAATAATAAGAATAAACTGAATATTTAGTAAATATAGAACAACGATGTGGCAGCATTAAAAAACTTAATCTAAATATCTTCATCCTAGTATCTTAAAGCAAAAGTAAAAACTATATTTATTCACAGTTCTATTAAATGGAAGTTGAAATAAATGGAATAATAGTAATGAACACAACTTGAAATATGAAGGTTGAATTTTCCCATCTTTAAATGAAGAAAATTAGCACAACAGCACCTACTTTGCATTGTCATTGTGAAGACTAAACAGGATAACCTGTATAAGCAACTGCAATAGAGCCTGGCCTACAGTCAATGTGACTTCCCCCTCCTTTTCTATCAACATCTCTCATTTTATGTTAAATATACAGTGTAAAGGGATTTCTCTCTATGTCATTCAGTTGTGTGGTCACAGCAGGATACTGAAAGGTTTCCAAAGGAAATAGACTATATTCTCCATCAGTAGTGAATACTGGAATGGATTATGGAGCCCTATTGAAAGGTGACTTAGAGATAATAAGTTACAATGTCTCCGTTGGGGTAGACAAGATATTTTTTTAAAGCTCTACAATTGATTTTGATCTGAGCCTTCTGTTGAGAGCCCCGGGAATATTCTTTCCTAGGAAATAGTTTCAATGTACAAAATGGTGATACTGCCATATTTCTAATTATTTCTTTTTTTTTGTACATTCAATAATAAAATTTTATTTTATACCTACAATGTATTAACAACTTAAGTATGTACCAAAAATACAAAAAGTAAGATGCAATTCATAATCTTAGGGATGCTTTTAATAAAAGATGCAAATGTCAAAGAATAACTTGTTATAAGAAAGAGGTGCTATTACGTTAACATATTTAATGTGTAATGGAAGGTCAGAGGAGGGAATTCTGCCACGAACCAGCTATGGATTCAACTGCAACTAGCTTCTTTATTGCCATACATCAAGAGCATTTCAGTACAAGCTCTGAATCTTTTACTTTCAAGCCCCTCATCTTTACTAGTAGTTAAGAATTCCTAATAGTTCCCAGTGCATAATACCATTGCCAAAAAGCTTGGTCCAAATCTCTGAGCACAGTCTGTCAGACTGGAGGATGCTGAGTTCTAATTATGAATTCTTCTATATCCTTAGTTATATTGTCCCCAGTGGGCAATTACTTAATACTTAATACCCATGACCTAGTTCCTCAGTCTATAAAACTGGAACAATAATATTTACCTGGTTTTTATGATTGGTATTCAACATTTAGACAGCATTTTTATTTTAAACGGGGCTTATAATTATTAGTTTTTTGTAACTCGCCATGCCTGCTTCACAGGGATGGCATGAAACTTAATGAGTTAGTGTTGGCAAATGCTTCTGAAGATGAGAAGACCTTTACACCATCAGACAGTAGCTTACTTTGGCATCATGAGGCTTCCCAAGCTTGCTTGCTGCCAGGAGCAGCACAGGGGGTGCAATGTTCTTTTTCCCTGTCTCTTTTTAGCAGTTTATCAGTAGAATGCAGATTGATTCAGAGAAAACCTTTTAAATATACTTAGGTCATGTAAGAGAAATTCTTCTGGTGATAAGTACAAACCAGGAGGGCAAAGCATAACCATATCGAGTATCCAAATGTGTACCTCTAGTTCTTCCTAAAAACAATTAAATTGTTATTTGGAGCTAAGGAGGTTGGACATAAATCAAGTCAAGAGGAAATATAGAATTGAGAGTGCCTGTATTATAAAATAGGAAACGTCCATTTTTCTAATTATATAGCTGGTAAAAATGTCCCTCTCTATTTTTTATTCATCCACATACTAAGAAAATTAGTCCTTTTTTTGAAGATACATGCTCTATAGCAGTACATACTTAAACATAATCAAACCTTTGATAAATATTGTAATTTGGTGGGATCCATCCTAGGAAAATAATAAGAAAGTAGATGGTATTAAACAACTTTGAAAAAGCAAATGGTGTAAAACCCAATGATGGAAAAATAACTTTTAAAATCACACAAGACACATAAAATGAAACATTTTGTAGGCATTTACAATTATGCTTATTGACGAAGGAAAATGTTTTAGATAAAATAAGTAAAAAAAAAAAAATACAGGACAGAATATGCTATATGATCTCATTAATATACATCAAAGTTGGTGAATTCTAGGTATGTAGAATTATCAGTAAATTTCAGTTTCTTCCTTTGCTATTTTGATCTTGAACAATTTACCAACTTTATATAATAAGCAGTGCTGCTTAACTAATCAGAAAAGTTATGGTAGTTTAATGCCAATTCTGAGACAGGCATTCTTTTATTCGGCTCCTCTCCTATCTCTAATGGCATCATTACAATAACATGCTATTATTTATAATGGTTGCCACTTCCTCAGCATTGGTCTGTGTGATTACAGGTACCATCTCATTTTACAAAGCTTTAAAAGTCAGCCCTCCACCACAATATGCCCACGTGAACCCTGAAACTAACTATTTGCTTACAGCACATTCTGGGAAGGACCTAACCAGCCAATACCCATCTTATGTCAGTTACAGTTATTTGTGGAGATATTTTCCTTCTTAATTCGACTCCTAGATTTTTAGCAGCAATGACTATGTTTTATGTATCTTATACCCCACATTCCATAGTACTGAAAAATTCTTACTGTAAATAAATGCTTTCATACAATGTCATCTTATATAATAGGACTTAAATACTCCTATTTTATGACTATATCTACTTGAAAGGCCTGAAATTCATTTTTTCTTGGTTGGTAGGCTTAAACCAATTTATCTTTTCTTCTGTTGATTCGATCATTCAATAAATACTCAGTAATCACCTCTCATATGTCAGGCATGTTTCTAGGCACTGTGTATAGAGCAATAAACAAAAGAGACACAATCGCTCCTTCAAGGAGCTTATACTCACTCTAGTGAGAAAAAACATAATATACAAGACAAAATATATAGTATGGTTGATGGTAATAAGAACAAGAAAAAAACCTAAAGCAGAGAAGGGGGTTTGGAAAGTCCAGGAGAGGGGACTGAATTTTAGATAGGACGACTAGCAAAGTCCTCAGTGAGAAAATGGGACACCTGAGTAAAACCTATCAATATTATGGGAGCAAACTACATGAATATGTGGAGAATAAACATTCCAGAGACTAGACAATGCAAAAGTCCCGAGGTCCGTCCATACTTGGCATGTTTGAGAGAGTAAGTTCAGTCTGGCTGTAGCTAAATACACAGAGGATCAAAGTAGTAGAAGATAAAGCCAAACATTGACAAAGGCCCAAGTTGTGTAGGTCCCTGCAGGCCATTGTAAGGAATTTGGCTTGTATTATGCAGGGACAGTCACTGGTATATTTTGAGCAGAGGAGCAACAACAAAAATGTGTTTTATCAGCAAAACTTCAGCTTCTGCATTACAAACAATCAGGCTAAGCAGAGAAGCACTGGAAGACATACAATCCAGGTGAGAGATGATGATGATTTAGACCAGAGTGACAATAGTGAATGTGCTAAGAACTGGATTTTGAAGAGAATTTGCTGATGCATTGGATATTAGTTACAAAAGGAGGAGTCTGAATTCCTCTAAGATTTGAACGTGAACTAAAATGTTGGTGTTGCCACTAACTGAGATGAGAAAGACTTATGAGTGGGATATATTTGGGAACAATATCATGTGATAAGTTCGGGTTGTGTTAAATCTAAAATGAGGCTTGTGAGTGGAAATGTTTAACAGTTGCATATCTACGTCTAGAGTTCAGGGATGAGTTCTGAGCTTGACATAGAAATGCAAGAGTCAACAATGAATAGCTGGTTGAAGCCATCATGAGATCATCTAGCATTGCCAATTGTAGTTAGATTTTGAAATATAGAGCAAAATTTTGTAAGAAATCCCTCTGCCCTCAAAGTAGAAAGCATAGTCTTGTCCTATTTGCAGCAGGAGCTTTATCCCACTAAAATCTCAGGAATGCAAGGGCTCCCCAGACCTGCAACTCCTACCACCAGTCCTAGACTTTACCAATTGGAGTTCTTATTTATCTCCCACCACTCAGGACTGATGGCACAAAAGTAGCAAAATTGAAATCAGGTTTGGCCTGTATCAATTAGACCAAAAGCTTTGCCATTACCTGGGAGCTTGTGAGAAATACAGAGTCCCAGACTCCATTCTAGACTTATTTCATATGTACATTGGAGTTAGAGAAGTGCTGCACTAAGGGGCATTAGGCAGCTCATAGAACCTTCAGGAAGTCTAGGGAACTGCATCCTGGAATTACGCACAAGCTCGCTATCAAAATGGTTGTTGGTGTGCCTTCAACATCTCTGCACCTGCAGGAACAGGCACCATATCTGTCCCTGGGATGCCCAGCATAGAACACACCCACTAAGACTCCTGCTATTATTGCCTCCAAAACCTTAATACCAGCCTGGCACCATGGGATTTTGATTTGTAGACTCTAGATCACTAGAGGCTTGGAAGATGAGTTGTAGCTTATATTTTCAGATAGAAGGACTCATAATGGAGAAAATATGTTCAAAAAATACTGGTGGCCGCAAAGGTAGCTATTATCTCTAGGGGTTAAGTTAGATACTGAGGAAAAAATATATAGAATAAGAAAGTCTGGTATTTTGGACAAAGTGAGAGATAGGAACATACCTAACTCAGATATGTAAACAGTAGATCTAACTCAGATATAAGGCAAAAAAAAAAAAAAAAAAAGAGAGAAAAGAAAAAGAAAAAGAACAGAAGAAAAAAGACAAGTTCGAGCAAGAATAATGAAAAAATCTGAGTCTAAAGATTGATTCTGAGTCAGTAAGTAAAGCCAGGTCCTGAAGATAAGAAAGCATGGTGGTTTTGTTTTGTATCAACTTGATTAAGCTAGAACTATGTTTCTCAGAATCCCATTTCCTATGTGGTTCTAGGTTAGAATTAGCCAAAAGAGAAATTGGCACAAGATTTGGAGGGCAGAAATGACACAGCAGCCATTACTCTCTGAGAAGCATTGTAGTTAGATGCAGTAAGAGACAGATGCAAAGGTGCTGGTGGATTCCAGCTTCTCATCCCTTTCCCCCACTTCATATCCAGCTCTTCTTCCTGACAGCTGGCCTGTTGACCGCTGGTGACTGCAGGCTCATCCACAGATGCAGAGATGATGGCCTTCTCTATTCCTCTTCACCAACCTGCCTTTAGGAGGGAGGGCTCCTTAAGTGAATATTCTCTGATACTAACTCTTCTTTACAGACCCTTACGTTCCCAGCTTCTCCTACAATTGTAGAGACCAAATCCCTCTGCAAATCCCTTATTCCATATATTCATAGTGCTCTGCTTCCCCAGTTGAATCCTTACTAATAGTTATTGCTATCGAAATTGGCTTCAGGGTATAGACCTATAAGAATGGGAATCTGGAAATATTGCTATAATAAAATGGCATTTAAAGGCATTAGTGACCCATACCCATGGCTAAAAACAACACTGGTTGTCCATGCTCTAGCAAAAACAGTTATTGATATCATCATCTATCATCATGTATAATCAAATACTTACAGAAGATAAGGTTTTGAATGAACAAGTAGTTGCTACTATATGATATTTTAGTGGAAATAAAGAATAGATTAGGTTGGTTTGTTGCTTTTCAGTGTACTGCAGAATATGGACAAAGAAAATTATGAACATAAGCCTTTAAATTCCCAGCTCTAGGTCTGGGAAAGGGACTAGAACGTTTTTAGGTCTATGTCAACTTGGCTAAGTTAGAGCTGTTTCCCAGGAGTTGATGCATTATAGGAAAGCTGCTAATCGGCTTTCCTGAAGCACTGAGCATGTGGACAAGTTGGAACATGTAAGTGAATCCAGGGCTCTAGGCTGTCCAACTACCGGAGTGGGTCCACAGTGGGAAGCTGGCCAATAAGTTAAAGGCAAGTTCTTGCCTCTGCACAGCCACTGTTTCTGAAGACTCAGACCTAAAACCTAAACTTAAAGTCTCATCCTGCAGGTGGCTGAATTATAGCATAAATTGAATTCATAGCCTCACTGGTCTCTAATGTTCAATGTGCTTTGCTATTTGCTTTCAGTATAAGAGCTGTATCTTGTAAGTATGCATCAACAGAAAGATAGATGAGAAGGAATCAAGAATTCATAACCTTAGGAACATAAATTTTTTTCATTTAAAACTTCCAAGAATAATTATTCGATCGAAGTAAAATATAGTGAACTAAATAAATACAAATTAGTTAAAACAAAGGAATGAGAAAGATTGGGTTGGGTTTCAAACTTGCCATTTGCCTTTATATTAAAAAATTAGATGATTCACTGCATTTTTCTCATTTTAAAGTATCATGGAATTTTAAAGTGGGAAGATGCTCTAAAGCTCTCTTGTTTTTAGAGATTCTATTGTTTCATATCTTTTACTTAGGTTGGTAAATTTGTTGGAGGTTTAGTGTGAAAGAGTAAAGTCACAGTAGGTATGATCAATCGGTACTGCATTTTGGACAACAGTTACCTCTAGGTTGGGTACAAAGTGGAGAGAAATGTAACTAGGGAAAGTATACAGGAGATTTCCACTGCATTTATAAAGTTTTATTTAACTGAGTGCTGGAAACACAGTTATTTGTTATATGATTTTATACCATTATTTCGTATGACTGAAACAGTTTATAAAAATAAGATGGTAAAAAGATTTGGCATGAGCTATAAATAGGTTTTCCTCTATTTTATCTTCGACATACAGTCAGTGAATTATAGAAAGCAACTATTGTCAGCAATCTGGTTTCTGCAGAAATGACTTTTCAAGATTTACATAAAGTTTTATAAAGAATTTCAAAAAAAGGATCTTATTTGAACAAATTCAAAAACAGCCTTATTTTGGCTGCAAGCAATGCATGAAATTGTCTTCCCTCCCCTCTCCGTTCCAGGGAAGGAACAACAGTGACTTTGAATGATAAGAACTGGATTCTTGCCAGAACTCTGGCCTTTGCTAGCTGTAAGGCCCCAGCTCAGGGAGGGCTAACTATGAAAAGCTTTTGCTGACTCTAGAAGTGCCAATGGGAAGAGGAGGGGACTGGCACTAACAAACAAACAAACAAAAATCAAAGTCACCACTGTTCCTTCTTACCATGAAGTATCCATAAGGAAGAGAGAACAAGAAAAAAAAATGGCTCTCAGGAATAGTTAGAGCATCAATTTTTCATGATAAATCAAAACAGCTCTAGTTTTTAGAAATAATGGTATTTGGGTCACCTTTTAGCTCTGCCTGTAGGACTTCTAAAGACAGCATCTCCTATGCATGCCTCAAACAGCTAGCTCAGATACACATGGCTTTTGTTTATCCTCACTCGCCTTGGTTTTCACATTTTTATATATGGCCTCAAGGAATGACTTTGATGCTGAATTTTTCTGTGAAAAAAAAAATGAATAAGTAAATATAGAAGTCATACATACATAAAATGTAAAAGTATAAATCATAGAGACTCTCCAGTACTGTGTCCCTAATAGTTTTTCCGAGCAAGATTCCATTTCAACAGCAGTTTTGTGTCTCTCAACTACTGAAGTATGCTAATTTCTGGACTCATGAATTATGTGTACAATGTTATAACTATAGAGATAAAACATCTAAAAGGTGCAAAACAATGTTAATAGCAGCATTTTATTTTTTCCCATGAGAATATAAAATGAAACCTGGATCTACGGCAAATCTTTCTCAATGTGGTTAATTCATTACCTGCTGCCCTGGAAAATTCAATTGTCTATGAGATTTGTGTTTTGTTTTATTATTTGTCTAGGGAGTTTTCTTTGAGTTCCCAATTTAATCTATTTATTCATAAAATTTTGACTTTTTTTCTTCTGCTTGAGTCACTTGTACATTAAGGTAGGTGGGCAGTGGTTTTCAAAATATTCTTTTCAAAAAATACCAAAAAAAAAAAAAGCAGGATTACTTTTTAGCTGCCAAGCTTAAAGAAAGTTATAAGCAATGATTAAATAAAAATTCTTCATATAATTTATAGACATCAGAAGCAAATCAAATGAATATGCTGTCTATTCTAAAAATCTAGAGAATTCTAACAGAAAGAACTATAGTAAATGTCGAATAAGCTCCACCCTGACTCATCTTTCCACCTGTCTCTCGTGCTCAGTAACTTTTCCATTAAACTCCCTATAAGGCTTTCACAAAACAAAACACTGATTAAGGTTTACCAAACTTTCAGTGTTTGGGAATAAAATACATGTCTCATAAAATAGTGCTGGGAAAATAAAAACTCTAGATTTTGAATTCTTTTTCAGCTTGATATTTATGGACAAGAATATTAATGACTATAATATATGAAGAAAGAGATGAGGACAGAAACTTCTCTGGCTAAGAATGTGAAACACCTGCTTTTACTCCTGCCTTTTCACCTTTATACTGGTGTACTTTTTTGATTTATAATTTGTATGTAATTCCTTGGCCACTGACACATAATTTGGTAGGAAAGCTAGTATACTATAATTTTAATCTCTTTGAAGGAATTCCTTTCAGTGAAAATATGAAGAGAAATGGAGCAGTATGTGGAGGGGAAAACAGTGTTCTGCTTTGTTTTGTTTAGCTGATAGACATTTATAGTACCTTTTTATCTTTGTACAATTTTGTTCTCATAGAAGGCAAAGTAAATAGATTTCAGGGGAAGGAAAATTGCTGAAGTGGTGTACTTGAGAAAAGGAGAGGTGACGGCATCTAGCACGTAATCAGAAGAATTAGGCCGATAGGAGTGCGGACATTTCTTCCAGAGTACAAGTAGACACTAAAGCATAAAATAGGTTGGTAGATAAGGTGATGGGAATATAGGATATAATTTTCAATGATAAGGCAAGGCCATCAACTGAGAACGAAAATGGGAAAAGAGGTTTTAGAAACCTAAGGAATGGAGAAGGAATTAAATAGCCATCTAGAAGTATGATGGAGTGAATCGACTAGGAGCATGAGATAGGATTACCTTACAGTACTGACCACACACTTGAGGATGGTGATCATGAATTTAAAGTGAGCCTAGGCAGCATGGCAGGTTTTTTTTTTCCTCCAGCCATATTCACCTGCGTGGATTCAGGATTGGTGTGCACAATTATGATTCTCTAAGTTTGCACAATGAAGACAAATAGAAGGAAGGCAGTGGAGGTAATGACGACAAGAAAGATGATGATGATGATGATGATGATGATGATGCTAATGATGCTGATGACGATGATAGTGAAAGACCATGGAACAAAAATTGGGTAAAGAGATAAGTAAGGACAAGAAGGGAATGTAAAACAATGAAAAAGTAGTAGAATCAATGGATTATTTATCCCAGTGAGATCAGAAAGTTGTTTGGGCCAAGTTCTAGAGGGAGTAAGTTAGAAAGACAGGAAGAGGGATTCAGAGAGCGTGATACTTAAAACTATTATTGTAAATGAGGTGCTGTTATTGGTAATTAAAAGGCCTGTGGTATGTATGACCACAGGAGTTGATAGCTGCAGTGTAATTGGGGACAAGAAAATTGAAAAAGAGGAACTTTGAGGGCAGGTTATTAGAAAGACTTTCCATGTGGATATTGAAATACCCATGAATTCTGAATGGAGATGGAGAGCTAGTAAACAGAAGCTAAGATTCACAAGCAATGAGGGAGAGTGGCCAGGGCTCTTTGGCTAACTTCAACAAGAAGGTGGTGTACGGATGGTAGTCTGAGGATAAGAGCAGAAAGTCTCAGGGGTATGGGGAAAAGAGAAAAAGAATGAGCAGAAAGTAGTAATGAGAAGCAAGGACATGGATCTCACCCTCAAGCACAGTGGAATAGGTGAGTGGGAGAAAATACCACATTTAGAATTTTTCTTGAATTTCTGAAAAAATTTCTATAATCACCTTGCTAATATGGCCTTATACATGCATATTCATATTATTTCTCAAGTTTAATATTTTCTCCCTCTCTTCATAATTATGTTATGCTTGTAATCGCATCATCTCCAGATACATTCAGGCTATGGGAGGTAGGGATAAAGAATCAGAGACTTGAATTAACCAACTACTTCGCGTGGTCAAAATTTTACTTTTGTGTTTGGTTCTTGTTTTTTTAAATTGTTTTAACTGTTACTTGGCTCCAAGGAGTGGCTTGAATGTGAAGCGGGGCTTGAATCTCACACACAAATATTATCCATCAATCCCCCAACCAACCCAAGTAAAATGATTTAATATAGATGCTTGATATTTCTCAATTTATTAAAGTGTGAACAAAAACTTCTGGAAATAGAAGTCTGCTATTTTAGTTGATTTGTAACATACATTCTACATTAAAAATATGCTTGCATATGCAGCTCCCTACCACAAAACCCAAAACCCCACTGTAAAAAATATTCTATAGTCACTACCATCTACATGCTTTCGCTAGGAGGTGGCATGGGTGTAGACAATAGCTAATATTTGGGACATAACAATTCAAGTTGTGACTATAAGCTCAATCTATCTTTAATTTCAGCCAAGTAAATTTAGGTAGAAAACGTCCTGGAAGACTTTGTGTTAATGCAGTTGTGATTAGAACCCTAAAATGATGTTATAATGAGGTTTCAGAACATTTTGTTTTAATAAATACTGCAAATAGAGTCATTTTGAAACTTCTTTCTCTTCTAAAAGAATGTGTAATAAGCTTACACTAAATGAAACTTAGTATAGACAGGATTCTCTCTAATATTCAATAGAGTTAACAGAATCAGCTAAAAAAAAAAGCCTCTTTCTGACACTCACTCTGAAATTCATGATAATCCTTAGGAAGACCCAGGGTAGTCCAAAGCAAGGGAAAATACACTGTCCCAACCTATCTGACTTGGCTTTTGAAATAGGAAATTAGGAAAACTGTTGGCTGCCCTGCTCCAGCTGCTTGATGGGCTGGGGCAGGTGGGTGGGGGGGGGCGGAAGAATGGGATGGAGGGGGAGTGGGGCTGGCAGGCCTGGGAGGTATGTGGAGATGTGGAAGGAGATGTGACACAGAGACAAAATAGAAGGGTGGGACATAAAACTTAATTCCACAGGGTCCCTCCTTAGAGTGCACTGCAGTTGACAACCTTCCTGAACTCCAAGTGTGGGATTCATTCAAGTGTATGTTTAGAAAATGACAGCTCGACACAGATAACATGTGGGCTTCTCTGGCAAGTGCATATGATAGACCGCTCTGGGAGTTTCATTTATGAATTTAGAGAAGGAAGTCATTTGACTTCTTTGTAGATCATTAGATGGGCCATTAAGTCACTTATGGCTGAATTTCCATGTCAAACCCTCAATTTCACACACACAGACACACACATACCAAGCACACATGTGCACAAAGCACATAGATTATAAAACAGATTTAATTTTTCACAGGTGCTTAAGCCCAAAACCTCCTAAGTGGTTAAAACACTGAGAATATATATAAACTCTGCTTTAGAATATATTGTGAAGGTAAAGAATTGATTTTTAATTCATTTTGTGGGTCTCAGAAGATGAATATGTAATGCAAAGGGAATATGAATAACATACCACCACCAAGTTAATGACTAAATGCTGAACTAATTTAACAAAATATAATATTGAAATATATATATTGCATGTAAATTCAAAATTTATGATTGCAATAAACTTATAATAAAATCCCAGGGCATGCTTGCAGTATTATTATTAAATTTCATTTCCATCTTCAACTGCCTACTTTTAGAAATATGTAATATTACCTTGAGCCATTTGGATTTTATGTGGCAACTGCATTTACCTTAACTCTTCCCTGGAGGAAGATTGAATATTTATTTCGTTCTGAAGGAAATGGATTTCTGCATCAGAATGGAATAAAAATGATTAAATGTGAATTGAATCACTTAATCCTTTTTCGTGTGTCAAAGGGCATAATTATTAACCCTGCTAAGTGCTATATGTGCAATCATGTACTAGGATTTACACTTATAAATAGCTTTTAAATGATTAGCTGTGAATAAAGGGTGGCAAGACACCAAGTATAAACTGGTGGCAAAGGCTTCAGGTGGCACATTGGAGGTATAAGCTCACCAAACCTGTATAAGTTAACCAAACATGTGTGCACAATCCATCTAGTTTTTTAAAAGAACTCTCTATGACACTATGTAAATCAACTTAATAAAAATATATTGTGACTGCACATTTCTGTAGTGAGGATTGATTTGGGTATGTGTAGTTGCAGAACCAACACAAGAACAACAGCCCTTTCACAGTGCATACTTATTAGGGAAGTCCTTTGTTTGTGGCAGATGCAAATCAGACTCAGGAAAAAGTCTCCCCACATTAGTTTGCTGCATTCCAGGGTGGTCTGTGTGTAGTGTTCCTGAGAGGAAAATGAAATGGTGAGAGAGAGACAGAGAGGGAGAGAGTAAAAGAGAGGGAGATGGAGGGATTGAGGGCGGGAGATGGAGAGAGAGAAACAGAGAGATAAACAGGCTTGGGAATTAAATCGTCTACTCGGTCTCTTCTTTTTAGCACTTGCGTGACTTTCATTGAATCAATAACATCTCTCTGGGTCTCATGTTCCTCATCTGTAAAATGGAAAACACATTTGCCTTGAAGAATATTACAGAGATTATGAGCTAACATATAAAAAGGGATAAGCACATCCCTGCTGCACAGAGAAGGTAGCTGTCATTACACCATGCACTGCACAATGATTGTCAGGCATTTGGAGGCGGCAGCGCCGTTTGTGGGAATGTCTCCATTCTCAACTGGGGATTCTTACAACGGCATGAGTCTGTTTAGAGTAGAGTGACAGTCCTGGGATGTATCACAGCCCACCATATCATCTAGTTGGTGGCCCTTTTTGCTTTCAAGTATCCCTGTTTGCATTATAAATCACAGCATCACTCTTGCACTAGGAACTTCAGTGTCCTTTCTCTGGGAGATCTTGAGCAGCAGATTCTCAAATAACTAGAGGTCTTTATGCTCCTTTCCAGATCAAAACTCAGGATGGAGTCAGTCATGGGTGGAATTGTGCACCCCCACCCCCACCCCCGCAACATTCGTATGTTGAGGTACTAACCTCCAGGACCTCAAAAATGTGACCCTATTTGGAGAGAGGGTCTTTACAGAGGTTATAAAATTAAGATGAGGTCATTACAGTGGGCTGTAATCCAATATGACCGGCTTTCATATTAAAATCAGAAACAGACGAAGAGGAGGGAAGATGATGTGAAGACACAGGACGAAGACAGCCATCTACAGCCAAGGAGAGAGGCCTGAACAGATCCTTCTCTAACAGCCTCTGAAGGAACCAACATGCCAACACCTTGATTTCAGATTCCTAGCCGCCAGAGGAGTAAGGCAATACATTTTCTGTTGTTGAAGCCGTCCAGTTTGTTGCAGTTTGTTACAACAACACTAGCAAACCAGTACAGAATCCAGGGGAAGAAGTGCAGCTCCTGCTTTTTCCTGGTTTTGACCTTTCTTTCCTAGAAAAACACCCGCCCATCCTAGATTCTGAAACCATAATGTTTTCTGCCAACGATCCCATTGGCCAGTGACTTGCAGCAATGTTCTATGGGAATCTAGAGAGGAAACTTTTGAAATCAAACTGTGAATAACGACACAAATGCTCAATTAGCAATAACGACATACATCAGAGTCAAGGTTCCATTCCCTGAAAATATTTCAGGATCTCCACTCCAACTGCCTGGGGGTTATAAATTATTAGCACATCTATCTAGAAAGCATAACAGCATGCTATTATGAGGAATCTGTGTCCATGGAATTTACCGGTCATTCAGAGGCCTGATAATTTACTCTTTGTTCTCTAAAGTAAATACATGCAAGTTACATAAATCAAACCTAGTTTTAAAGCAATATTTTTCCTCATAGAAAAAGCAGTACGTTTCTTCCAGCAGCTATACTCTTTCACCACCCCATTTTCCCTCCCACGTACACATATGCACAAGCACAAAGGTGCCAGACCCAGAATTTAGTATTTGTATACATTTTGTAAAATTTTATCTTCTATCTTTTCGGCTACCATTAGGTCACAGCAATGAGCATATGCTTAAAGATATATACAGGGCACTTGTCATTTGAACTTCTGCTTTGAAAATAAATATCTTAAAACTCTAATAGATCACAAATGCTTTAACGAGTTGTTTTAAATTAATGTCAGAGAGTCCGCAGAGAGGTGCGTTGAAAAATTTTGAAACAAGAAATATGATTAAAAACCATCAGATTTTTCCCTCTGCCATATATTGTTAACATTTTTAGATAATCTGTTGTTCAAAGACTAAAAATTTGGAAGTATTGTTCTTTTCCTCTAAAAACAGTTGACTACCCTATTATTGCCTAAACAGTACATAACCTAAATGTAGAAAGTGTATATTCATGTTTACATTGTATTTTCAACTTGTTCCAGTGTAGAACAACAACAACAACAAAAATAGTAAGAAGGGAAAATGACTTCTATTGTGTATACCTTTCTCATTTTTCCAATGTGAACATATATTTATTTCAGTTTAAATAATCCCTTGTAATTTGCTAATTACCATAGCAAGTTAAAACCAGTTCTATTAAACATAGTTTTCCCCTTTCCCCATATAATCTAATATAAAAATGTTATATAATGGAGGGAGTGTGGGCTTTGGAGTAAAACAGACCCAGGGTACAATCCTGGCTTTATCACTCTATGGCCTGAGGCAAGTCTCTAAGCTTCTTTGGGCCTCAGTTTCTTTAGCTCAGAAATGAGGGTAATGTTTACCCAGCATGATGACTGAGAGGATTGGAGACTGTATGTTAAGCATGTGCTATACCAATAAGGGGGGACATTGTTAAGTGTTGTAGCTAACTTTATTTTCTGACATGACCCACCACCATTAACTCCTATTCCACATGCTCTTTCCCAGTGTGACTTTGACTTTTCTCCATCAAGAAACAGAGTCAAAAGGAAAGAAGGAGGAAGGAGGAAGGAGGAAGGAGGAAGGAGGAAGGAGGAAGGAGGGAGGGAAGGAGAGAGGAAAGAAGGGAGGAAGGGAGGAAGGAAGGGAAGGAGGGAGGGAGGGAGGGAGGGAGAGAAGGAGGGAGGGAGGGAGAGAAGGAGGGAGGGAGGGAGGGAGGGAGGGAGGAAGGAAGGAAGGAAGGAAGGAAGGAAGGAAGGAAGGAAGGGTGGGTCTACTTCCTCTCTTTTTCAGTCTGGCTGGCCTCGTGTCTCCCTTGTAACCAATAGGGTGCAGCACAGTGATGTTCCTGAATTCACAGGTTAGGTGAGCAAAGCCCTGCAGTGGCCACCTCACCTCTCCCCCACCCCCCAATTCTCTTGGAACATTCAGTCTTCTGGGAATATTTCTCTCTGAACCTAGCTACTATGTAACGAGGAGCCCAAGCTATATGGAAAGGTGATATGTAAGTGTTCTGTTAAACAATTCCAGCTGAGCCTAACCTTAGAGAAATTCCAGTTCAGATGCCAGGAGTATGACTGAAGAAGTCTTCAGGTGATTCCAGCCCCAGTCCTGAGTCACCCCCCAGTCATTTGAGTCTTTCCAGCTGAGGCCACAGATATTGTGGGGCTATACTCTATGTTACTCTTTACCCACAGGCTTGTGAGCATAATAAAATGCTTGTTGTTTTATGCCCTTACGTTTGGGTGGTTTTAATGCAGCAGTAGGTAATGGGAACAGTACTGATAAGATGCTTAGAATGGAGCTGCAAGAGAACTGAAAGAGGCCTCCACGTTTGGGAGCCTATTTTCAAACGTGTGATATGTTCTGGCAACATGCATTCTCTCACTAAGCAACAACTCTTTCTTCTTTTGAGTCCCTGGGATTCAGTGTCTACAAAAGTAGGAAAAGTAGCAGTTAATGATCTATTTCTGTTAAGCTGATTCCATACATTTTAGTCCTTGGAAAAGGTAAAGCGAGCAGACGTGAAAAAAGAAAAACAGGCAAGAAACACCCGATTCAGAATAGTGTTCTCTGCACTCTCACCTCACGCTAGCTCTATGTTCACCTGGTCAACGTGCTTGTCTTTAAAGTGCAAACACCTCCAAATCTGGGACTCGTTCAGGTCAGGGATAATCGAAACAACCTCCTTAGAGAATGGTAGTTTTGACTTGGAGTAGGAGAGGGGAGGGCATTTTGGAGACCCCTGGGAGCCTGATAATAAAGGTTATGCCAAAGAAGGGAGGGGGAGAGAGGCTTTAGGAAAGTAGGTGGCAGAGCAACACTGAAATCTGTCCCACCCACTCGCAGGAGGTGGGTACCAGCCTCAGATAGATGAATTTGCCCCATTCCCTGACCTAAAAGAATTTTGCAGGTTTCCCTATGTCCCGATTCACTTATAAACCACTGAAGCCACCATTATCAGAACTCGTTTGCCAAGCTAAGCAGCTCCCTAACCACCCTCGGCTTCCTATGTGGATTTACTTATTCAGTTTGTCAGTAGGAAAAAGGAAGGAAAGGAATGTGAGTGAGAAAGTAGAATAAAAATGAAAATACCTCAATTTTCTACCTACTTTCTATCCCTCTGGATGAAAAACCTTTGATTATAGGGCTGGGTCTTACACTAGCATAATTACTACACATAACTGGTATCCAGTAAATTGTTTATTTAGTGGAATTGAACTAAATCTGTGCAGTATTTGCAGAATCTGCTAGTCACAATAATTTATAGTCTATTGCATATTATGCCAAGGGCTAGCTGAAGAAGACATGCTCTCAACCCACAGAAGTTTATACTCTAATCAACCATTTTTAACTTAGGAAATGGTAAAACCATTAAAAGTATTTAGTTTGGAGAAAGATACTCACATGTATAGTGCTACAAGTAAAAGACTTCAAAATGGAACAGAAAATCCCTAATGCTAAAGAAAAAGAAAATAAAATGTTAAGTTGTCGCCGAAGTCGTTTTCAAGGTCATACAAATGTAATTCCCCTTCCTCAAACCTATCCACACATGTCACATACCAGTATTAAAAACCTGCACTGTTTCTATTAGACCCACTGTGGAATTATCCTCAAATTTAAAGTTCTCAGAGACTGATGGATTCTTAGTAACACACATAATAACAAGTCCATCCAGGCACTGGCAATTTTCCCCAATCTCTCACCTAAGAGGGCTGCCACCTCCCCAGGGGACCATCAACCCACTTATGGGGACACCTCCACCACTCACATCTTTGAAGGGCTCTTGGATTTTAAAACATTCTTCCTTTAAGCTGAGACCTAGCTTCCTTCTGTCCCAAACACCTTATAAAACTTTCATTAATGGAATTATTTCACATTTGACTTATTTCAAAAGAAATTTATGATAAAAGTAGGGACATATTGGGTAAAACTAGATCTTGATTTATATCGTTTACATAGTTTTTAGGTGCTAGACACTCTATGACTTTTTAAAGAGGAAGGGGGTAGAGAGGACTTAGCCTTTAGTAAATAGTCTCAGATTGGTGGTTATAAGCTCTGTAAATTACAGTAATGAAATGGGATAATGAAAAAGGAAAATTTCCAAAAGACACAATCATGTTAATACAATAAAATAAAAAACATACCTAATGAAAGCAAACATTAGTATGAATCTTAAAAGAAACATAATGCTAAGCATGGAACTTTGATTTACATAAAGTGCAAAACTAAAAATCTCCATGACAGCTGTGTGTAAATTTTTATAATGCAAGATGTTTTAAAAATAAATTTGCAAAGAAAAAAGTCAGAACAAAGCAACATCATTCATATTTTGTTAGAATAAAGAGGCCATTTCATGTTCTGAACATTTCATGTTTAGCAGTTGTGTAAGTTTAATTTATAAATAATTTTGAAACATTACAAGAGAAGAGCGGGAAGTTTATTCTCTAAGTTAAACAGCAATTTGATCCCAACATCATTAAAAATAAACTTTCACCTGTTACTAATTTTCTTCTTAGTTACAAAGCCATTGTTTGTTTCAATGAAAGAGAAAAAAAAGTATCTTGTGCTGTTTATACAATCCAAGTAAGAGAACAAACTGTAAAGGCCCATGTATGCGAAAAAGCAAATAAAAGAATTTTTCTAAGAATATGTTGAAAACATGACCAGACTATATACAAGTATAAGTATTATGCTGTGAACCTCAAACAGTGCCCCAGATAGTGCATATTTGAGTTGCAAACAGTACTGCAATCCTACATCTGAGAATAATTATTTTGTGTGTGCTATCTTTAATTGTGGACTTGTAATAAACTCTGAAAATTGAGCCCAGTATTACAAAAAGCCTTCCACAATCTCTGCCAGCAAAGCGAAAAAGTATTTTGTGTGGTGCCTTTGGTTTCAGTTTTATTATTATAGGGGGTGTGTCAGATTGTGTGTGTATAATTGTGCATGTTGATATGAATGAGTTTATGAATATGCGTGTAATTTTGGCATTGGCTTCCATTTTCAAAATCAGCCCAAACCCATTCCCAGAAACAAGCAGAAATAGTTCTTAAAAGGCACAAAATGACTTGATGAGGCCATTCTAACCTGGACCACTCACATGAATGAATAAGTCATGGCAACAGCTTCAACAGCGAGTTTTTATACCTGACGACCAAAAGTCTAGGTCTGTGTTTTCATACTAGCAGACCAGGTACACTCAGGGGACACTTCAGACAACAAATCATAAGAAAATAATTGGAAAAAGGTCTTCTGCAAAAACATAATTTGGGCCTTGGCAAAAGCAGAGTTCAGGTGAACATTCCATACTCAACAGATAATCTGATGTCTCTTTATTTACTAAGCCCCTTTTTTTTCTGACCCTACTGGAAATAATCAGAGAGGAAAAAAAATGTCTAATGATTCCAGGATCTTCACAAATGCTCCATCCGTTTTTCCATTCCTTTTCCTCTCCCTGTCCCCCTGTCCCTCTCGCCTGACTTCCTCCTCTCCCCCTCCCCCTCCTTCTGTCTCTGTCTCTCTGTCTCCTTTCTCTCCCTCATCCCCAACTTGCTCAATCTCTCTTTCTCTCCCTACTTCCATCTTCCATTTATCTAACAAGCAATGGAAGCATGTTCTATCCATAAGTTTTTCCCAATTTCTTTAGCACTTCATCAGGGCACTACTAAATCTCTTTGCTCTTAATCTCTAAACTTCAAGAATTTGTGAATTATATCACTGACTCAATTTTATCACTGCACATCTCTTACACGTCTCTAATAAACGGAGCTTTTTCTCACTTTGCATCCTTCACCTTCTTACCACATTAGAAGCCATTGGACTCTCACTTTTTGATATCCTCCCACTATGGTTTCCATAAATCATGCTCCTCATTCTCTTAGGTCTCTGACAATCTTTCCTCTGCATTTTTCTCCAGTTCTTCTTTAATTGTCTTCATAAATCCAGGTGTTTTTAAAGGGACTTTGGCAAAATTCCCTGTTCATTCTACTTTCACTCACTTGGTGCCTGGTTCAACTGCATAGCTTCGACTAACAGTTTTATACAAATGGCTTCCAAATCTTTTTCTGATTTCTCTTCCAAATGTCATCCCCACATTTCCAACTCTACATCAGATAACTATACCTGGATATTCCATCAGCACCTATGGCCCCATCCTCTTAGATATCTCCCCCATTCACCTTCATGCTTCACACTCATTACTACAAACCCGGTGCAAATGCTCATGGCCTTTTGCCTAGGCCCAGGAAAGGCTCCCGAATTGCTTCTATCCTCACTCTCTTTGAATTCATCACCTATCCTACCACCAAGGCCATTTTCCAAAAATACAATCCTGACTATATTTCTCCTCTTCAAAAACTCCTGATACTTCTCCATCCTATAGAATGAAGCCCAAACTCATTTCTATGGTATTTGAACTCCTTTCTTTGATAAAGTCAATCAATTTAAACTGGCTTCCTATGTTCCCCTATTGTGTAGCTTTCACTTTAACTGAAATAAACTACTCAGGATCCCCTACACTTTCTGAAATACCCTCATTCATGTATTTTTCTTTGCATAAAATACTTTTTTTTCTTCATCCCTACTATTTCTAAACCCAATCCCAACCTACAAAGCCTAAATGGAATGTAACTATCAACTCCTCCTTTACCCATCCTCACTCCTCATCCATCAGGAAGACTTCATTTTCACTATAAACTCATTGAGTACAATCTCCTCTGATACCGTTTTCTGCCTTGTGCATAGTTATTTATGAATATGTCCTAAATCTCTTAATTAACCCCATTAAAAGCTGGGGTTATGTGTGTCTCCATAGAATCTAGCGTAATGCCCGGTACATGAGAGTTTCCTTTCTATTTCATTCACTTAATAAACATTTTACTGGGCACTGTCTTGTGCATGGGGAATTCGATGAATGAAACTCAGTCCTTGCTTTTATGAGGTTTACATTTTAGATTCGCAAGAAATGCTTATGGCATCAAAAACTCAAGAATAAAATACTTTAAGAAAATATTTACTTCTCTAGTCAATATGTTATAGAACCGAAATTCTTCAGTATAAAAATTCTATGTAAATCCAAAGCATTATTATTCTGTTGTAGACGTCACAGTTGGCTTCTCCTCAAGAATAAGAGAAGAAAAGCATCAGTGTTGTTTTCCTGGCCTCATGCCCTGTGATCCTCTCTCCTTCCTTTCCCCAGTTACAACTCTGACCCTGATTTTTCATTTTTGATCTTATTCACACTCCGTCTCTTGCCATACCTAACCCAGCATTATACTGAGAGCTGACTTTGTCCTCACGGCCTTGACCTTGTTTTCTAATAACTAGGCTGCTTGTCTGGACTAGATGAGTCCTAACTAGTTTGCAAACTTGATTATGTTTTATTTCTAAACAGATAAATGGGTGACCCCAGTGAACCAAAACCACACAGAAGACAATTCTACGACCATCTGGTCAGAGATCTCAGAAACCCATGCTGACTCAATCAACAATGTCAAGAAATAAATAAACAAACTGCATTACTGAGTGCAACATGATGACATTCTCTGAAAATCCAACTGCACAAGACACTACCATGGGCTGGAATCCAGCTGCTGCCTTTCGCCTTAGAGCCAAGGAAACCATGTCTCCAGTTTGAGGTTCATTCTCTTTGCTTCTTTCCTCTGATAAATGTCACCTCTTGGAAACAAGAACCTTATTCATCAACTGAGAATTAGGACCATTTCAGAGTTCTATTTTCTCCGGTTCTTCCACTCCTCCTCCTTCAAAATATTTCTTTTCTTCTCAAAGTTCATTTAGGGACTTACTACCAAATGTATAGACATAGGTTATCAGCAATATCTCTACATGCTAATTAAGAGCATCTGCTTTCCACCATGAATTTTTACAACATGTCTCAATAAGAAAAGCAGAAGCATCTTCTAGGGATTCTGAAATACAAAAGATGTATGGCATGGTCTTGATTTCATTTATTCTCTAAAATCAACAGAAAGCTCCTTTATCTATTTTGAGTAAACTGTCTTTGGAGCCTCAGATGCAATTTAGTCAATGATACTGCACACAGCAGGAATCTGCTTCAAATAACTAACCCTGTTACCTTCTTGTTTCCCGCACAAATTCCTCTATGAGAGACAAAAACAGGGCTTCTTGTTCCTTTTGAGGAAATGAGGTTTTTAAAAAGGGTCGCAAGCCCAAAATGAAATTCAAAGTCAGCAGTCTTAAAAGCATTATACCAGACTATAGATGGTAAATTCAATGGGCACTAAAATCAGGGCCAAATTAAATAATTTTATAATACCTGCAAACCCTTTACCACATAGATCATTTTATTTTGTTTGTAAACTAAATTTGGAAATCACTCTCCTGGGACTAGAGCAGTCCCTACAATTATATAAAAGATTTTTGGAAGTTACTTCAACTATTTATGGCCATTGAAGGTTTAGAAAAACAATAATAATTTACTAAACGATCCCTGAAAATGACAAAAGTTTCCAATAGTACTCATCTTATTATCCTGGGATCTATCTCTCACAGCGTAAATCTCAGCATAAATACATGAGCATGTTACTGAAATTTCCTCGAGCTGTATCTACCTAGGGGAATAATGGGATTGGAAGAAAAGAAACACTAATCTCCAGTTTAACTCCTACTGTGGAAATCACTGTCCCCTGGCCCTCAATTCCCTCCTAACTTAGAATAATTCTGAGAAAGCCTCACAAGCGTTCACAAATAACCAGTCTCTTGGTCTCATGTAACATGTTATATAACGTAATTTGTATTTTGGCAAAAGTACAGCTTCTAGTAGTCATTCATTCAACAATATTTTTGAGGACTATGAATCAAGCAAACTGCTGGGAAGTGGGGATTAAAAGAATGAGCAAAGACTTGGTGTCTACCTTTGAGAGGTTCGTAGTCTCAACTCTGTTGCTACTGTCTCTCCCTGCTTGTGAAAGCCACATGGCTCCTCGACTTTACTCCGGGGGTGTCTTTAGCTAGTGTCCAAAGAGCCCACCCCTAGCTATTTCCTCCCTTGTGCTTTCCTCAGTCACTTGGCCAGCAAAGTGCTTTGTGGCACATCTAGTATTGTGGCTTTTTATTTTGACCTGGATCAGATTCCCCTGAAGTGGATCTTAATTCTAGAGACATTACCGTTAAACTGCACTTAAAACTATTCCTTCCCCAGAAACAGTGACTCCGGACTAAGGGCGTGTACTTTCCCTGCCCTCAGGATGACCTGGAGTTCAATATCCACTTAATCTGTTATGAGGAAATCAAGAAAATCAGACGACTGTGTCTCTTATTTGCCACTACCTAGATTAGAGATATTTCACCAAGATTAACGAAGATTAGACACAAATGGTATATAAAAGGCTGCCCAACACATAAGAATTTTCTCTTTACTAAGTGATTACAAATCCAATAGGACTAGGATATATATAGAAATACAGCACTAGAAAGCAATGAGAGGTAAATGTTATCCTGCATTATAACCAACCCATGTGGAGTTCAAAAGGAGCCAAGGTGATCAGAGAAAACTTCAGGAAATGACATCTGATCCAAGCCAAATGGAATGTCTAAGGTTTGGCTGAGTAGAGCTGAGGGGGAGCATTTGAGATGGAGAAAATGCAAGAGCCACGCCTCAGAGGTAGGAAACTGCAAGGCAGAGCACTAGAGAACTCATCCAGTATGGGACAGGAGTCAGTGTCATGGTAACAGTGCCACTTTGCAACCCACAGGTAAAGAAAGCTTCACATTCCTATTTCTTGCAACCAACCTGTAACATATAAAACTTTTGCTAATGGCAAGAAGATAGAATCAGTGTCACTTTCAGACTGACCGTGCTGCTACAAGCAATTAAGCTTTAACTTTCTCACCCGTTTTCTGGTGGCCTTATTCTAGAATGTTCAATACCATTAACAGGAAAATAATGACCCTATGACATGGTTCCTTTGCTGAAAACTTTCCAAGGCCCTGGATGAAGAGGAGACGTTTTGTTCTTATCTATTTCCTTCTAGATCACTTATTGCTCCTCCTTTGCTATTAATTTCCTAATTTTTTCAGGTAAGGTTCTCAGACGAAGGCCCTAAGCTGTGTTCACACTGTGAATTCAAGCATTTCAAGGGTGCTACTGGTGCAAACTGTCTACTTTCAGGGAGATTCCAGGACCCTCATGGGAAGGAGCCAGGAGTTGTACTCAGACGATGTGCTTTCAATCACTAAAGAGAATGGGGAGAGAGGGTCAAGAAACAGTGGGTCTAAGAGAACAGGATCAGTCATTTAATTGGCTACAGAGAAAAAGAGACTTTCGCAGCAATGATGGGTCAGCAAATGATGGCAGAAGGGGCAGAAGCAGGCAAAAGACTAGTGCTCTGGAAAGAGCAAAACAAGGCCAGATAGCTATGAAAGACATACTTGCAGTTCATTCTACATTCTAGGCCCACCACTTTGGTCATGATGAATGTAAAATAAATTTAGATAAATCATTAAAAGTGTTATAGTTCTAAATACCATGTAAAATGTTTTACTCCAAGTCCCCATTGAAATTGCTTTGTACAGAATAAAAGCCTTTTCTTGGCACACTTGAACAGTGAAAAGTTATTGTTATTATCTTTTTAATAAAAAGGACCATTTTATATAGAAAAATGTTCTTGTAGAAGAAACGGACTTAAATGGCAGAAAGACAAGTTTATTAAAATTCATTGCAATTCTCACACCATTATATTTTTTAATAATATCTTGCTTTCCACTGTGGCCCCCTGCCAGCGTGAAGACGCATTTAGCCTCTCCCAGGTCAAAAGTGATGCCTCAGTGAGTCCTTGGGGATTAGGTCTGTGTTCCAACACAATTCATTTTTAGTGTTAAATTTGATTGAGCCATGTGAGTAAAAAAGCATTTGAATTTTTACATGTAAGATTCAACCTCTGAGATCTTTCCCGAACTGTGAATATATTAGATAAGGTCAAAAGAGAAGAGAAACACAAACGCATGTGAAAAAATGGATGATTTGATGGTTCAGCTGGAGGTGCCCTGAAATGTAATGTCTTTCTCTGCCTCAGGAGCAGAACCTTTACCTTATAGATGCCAGTCAGTGTGTATGAAAGGATATTTCTGATGACTATAATAGTCAATTTTTTAAAATAACTGAGTGATAAAAAATTTTAATAAAGATAAAATTATTTCCATAGTTTGATAACATTTTTTCTTGTAAGAGTTTAAAGAGTATTAAAAATACCCTTACAGGGGTATAAATTAATATTGAACATATATACTTTTATATTTATATATTTATTTTAAGGATGTTTTAAGTCAAATACTGCTTAATGGTAAAATAGATTAGATAAATTATTGTATTGTACATATCACATTTTTTTCATCAAACCTATCATTTATTTCCAGTTTTCAGAAAATATTCCCTCTCTCTCCATTGATTCTAAAGATTCTGGAAGGAAAAAACTGTGAACAGCTATAAAATGTCCATAGTGTTTGTTTTCATTTACAAGGTTTTGGTCTTTTTATAGCAATTTTTAAAAACAGATATTAAATTATTAAAGCCTCTAAATCTTCCTATATGTGGGAATTTAAAGGGTATAAGAATTTATATTGATTATTCTCAGGATAAGCTTTTGAGAAATGAAATGTGAGATTATTTTTAAGATTTCATAATCATTTTCTTTAGCCTAGAAAAACAGGTTGCTAAAAAAAAAAAAAAAAAAAAAGCTGCTTCAACTTTCTAGGTATTGACATTCAAGCAAGAACACACTATATTTTCACTCTGCATCTGAATTAAATCATTAAATACTAAAGTGCAGATATCAAAAATCTTTGAAAATGGCATTAAAAATCCAGTCGTTTAAATAAAAGAAAGTTATATACTTTACCTTAAAGTATCATGCAGAAGGGGGAAAAAACTGCCTTTGAAAAAATTATCAGTACCTCAGACAACTTTACCCAGATGGAGAAAACAAACTTCCAGCACTCAGCTGACTTTTCATGGGGTTTCCCTGAACTCCATTTTATATGCACACCTTATTAAATCTCCCTAATGTGGCAGTTGTCTGGAGACTGGGCCATAACCAAGTCAAAGCTAGGGTGATGTAGGTAACAGCAACTCCTGGCACCAGCCTTCTGAAGAGTTATCGTGTTTGAGAAAGAAAACATTGTCAGGGTGGTAGCATAACCCCAAGAGTAATAAAGTGGCCAGACACCTGGAAGCAATTATGTGCATAGTCGAGATTATCCATCATGCTTTGCTCACTGTCTCTCTTGCAAAGACCTTTGTTTTTACACTCTCAGTAGCTAACTTTTGGGCTGAAAAGCCTGTTTCACAAACGATGTTTTCCACCAAGGCCCTCCCACTTAACTGCCATTCCCACATGATGTCAATCATTTGTTTGCACAGCCCAGCGACAAACCTCAGAGCTGCTGTAATAATAAGTTCGTTACTAAACTTGCAGGAGCAGCTGCATCAATCACACTACTGCCACAGCAAAAACAAACGCCCTTTGCCCACCAACACCAACTAGCAGAATGCAATTTGGATGCCTCAAATGGAACTGCTTTAAGCACCACTTTCCATTTAGGCTCTAATTTAATATTTTTCTAAATCAGATTATTGCTTCTAAGTCATGATTGTTAAGTTCCTTCTGACATTTATTTATTGCTCAGATCCCATTATTCATTAGGCTATTGTGCTGCAGGCTATCAATTTAGCCAAGGTCCTGGAATCCAATGCATTTTTCCTCACGTCAGAGAAATCAGAACTGTAGAAAACTGTTGGATCTTCCACTACTGTTCTAGTGCCTTGAAAAACTTAGCTTTTCAAATATTTCCGAAAATACTTGTTTAAGTGAGTTGAATAGCATTCTTGTAATGACTAAAAATCCATGTAATTTAGATTTATACCCTTTACCATAAGCCCATACACATTTCCTGTGAGAGAATTTAAATGCTGGTTAAACTGGATTTACTAATGTGATATTAATAATTAAACATTGTGCATATTAACTCTGAATAAATGCCACTACAAGAAAGCCTGGATTCATTTAGCAAAAGTTGTTTTCCAGTTTGGTATTAAAGTGTCTAAAGTTTCTCTGAAACCCACTGGATTCTCTTCTAAGGTATCTTATAAAATAGAATGTTTTTGAAGCACAAGTTTAGGGAGCCGAATATAGTTTAAAGTTTTGAGTTATTTAGAATTTATTAGAATTGTCCACTGTATTGGGAAACATACATTAAAACATTCTAATGAAACGGTCTTTGTTCCTTTGGGATCTTACATTTGAAAGTTGACAGCATTAAAAAATAAACAAGCAAACATCCATAATTTGGAGGACAGGGGAAGTGGTAGGGGGTAGCAGAGTTCAAATTAGCGCTGTTCACAGAAAGAAAACAGCCCAGCCCTGCTGCTGTCTGTCACTTATCACCACTTATCTCCACAGTCAGTGGCATAACTTTAAAGGGACTTGGAGTCACGCTCACAGGGCCAGGCTCCAGTCTTTGGCGAACTGCAGTCTAAGGCTTCCAAATAGTTTGATTCTTGCCATTTAGAAACCCAGTTTTAGTTCCTTTTTATCCAATTTCTGCTAAAGATATAATGGTTCCCATAATTCCAGTTTTGAGATTAGTGGACCACTTCTGATACATGACTTGACTTAATGAAAGTCAGGCTTTTTTCTTCCACTTCTAAGTTTCAGAGATTTCTGTAACCAAGAAATCTATATTTGTACACCTACACTTCTAAAGCAAAAATTTTACATTCTAATGTTAACTTGGTTAATAGGTTGTCATTTTAGAAAGTATTAAATGAGAAAGAGCTTGAATTATTGTGCCAAGAGGCTGAAAAAGCCTCGGTGCAATAGAACTACTTTGTCCTTAAAAATTTATTCTTCTCAATCCTTATTAGACTAAGCAGTAATTTCTAAATTCCTCCCAAAATTCTCAGCTTCTTCCTACTCCTCCCTGACCGCCCCTAAAAGAGCACTCTGCCAATCTTAGGTAACAGCTTATATATTTATTAGCTAGCACACTGCTGCAATCTCTCTCAATGCAAAGCCATCGCAGAGAGCATAATGTAAGAATCCTACAAATAGTTGGGTCAGGATTTTCCCTTGTTTATCCACACATAAACCCACAGTTTGGGTAGACTGTTTTCACCAATTCCATTTTTTTTTTCCCCTAGGAGCCTTATTTATACTTTAGACTAATTGCTGAATTAAAGCTCATATTTGAACTTTCCTACTGGAGGATAAAGAAATCTCTATGTGCTTCCACTGCCACTATTAACACTATAAATATTTCTGATTGACAAAAAATTTTCTTCAATTTAAGTAAACTAATTTTGTCAATAGAATACTGACCTAATGAAAACATCTTTATCAAATCTCAGCTTTGAATCCTCCATGAATCCCCCTTGGTGCCCGGTGGCCTTTTCATCATTAAAAATGTTATTTTCATTTCATCGATTTTTTCCATCATCTAGGGTAGTTATCCCAAACTTGCCAGGGCATCAAAATCACTTGGGCAGATTTTTCAAAATACAGATATATGGGTGCTGCCCTACCACCACCCCTCAAGATTTTCATTGCTTAGGGCTGGAGCGGGGCCTGGATATTTCTGTTTTGATAAAACTCCACAGGTGATCCTGATAAGCTGAGATTTTAGGAAACACTGACCTACCCAAAGGAGTGACTCTTGACCAGCAAGACATGGCCAGGCCTCACCAGCCCTGCTCCCACTCACCCCAGTCCCAAGAACCTGGCTCAGCACCACTGAAGGTGAAAGGGCCAGGCTTGCAATTTGCAAATAGTATCCAGATGATTCTGACAGTGTGCATTAGTTGGGAATTGTAGATATAGAGATTTAATCAGAAATAAATAACTTCTAAATATAGCATTATATTTTAATACAATCTAGCCTGCCTACCCACACATTTCAGTTGTCTGGAAATTGTACAACAAAGGATGAAAATCATAAAACAACCACCGAGAGACCATTTTTTTTCTTCACCTGTCTTCAAACAAGAAGTAAACTAGTCTTCAGACAGTACACTTTGCAATTTATATTTAAAACCCTTTAGCGTAAGAAGTTTATAAACTCTCTCAGGTGTCCAGTTCAGGATTTAACACCTTTTATTTCTCTGATAGCCTTTCCTATATGTATAACCTGCATCCTTTTGTCGCAGGTTAGGCCTTCTTTGCCTACCCCGGGTGGAGATGGAGAACAACAGATGGTGGCAAGCACAGAAACCTGGTAATGGATGTAGGATCAGTTTGTGCTTTGTATTGCCATCATCAACACCACTGCTAAATCCCCTTTTTGCCCTTTATGGTAAGACCAAAATGACAGCCCAATTTATCAACTGTGAATATTGGCGTAAACAACTTCAAGGCCAGGATATTTTTCATACCCCCTTGAAAACTGTCATCAGTTCTGCAGAGTAGTAAGGAAACCACTGATCCATGTAAGAAACTGTCAGCAGGTGTACAAAGAAGTGAAAGATGGATACTTTCAAAAGGTCTTAGAAAGGGAGACTCCAGCTGTCAGAATACATGACTTCTCCTACACAGTCAGACTAGCCATCGAGCAAGGGAAATTACGGGGCAGAGTGCAACTCTCAACACCACGGTTATCGGCAGAAAGAACATTTCACTCCAGAAAGAAATTTTGAGACATGCATTCCTTAGCTGTGAAGTATTTGTTACAGCAATGTCATCCGTGCCACAGTTACCCAAAGTGCCAACTTCTGGATTACAAACTTGTATCTCAGAAATTCCAAATTGTCAACTTCTGGATTACAAACTTGTATCTCAGAAACACCAGCTCCCCCACTTTCTAAAAATGATTAAATACCACTGTATAGAATCATGCATTAAGTCTAAATCTTGAAAATTTCTTCTTCGAAAAATCATAGACCATTATGCTGTTCGTCTTGAAAATCAGCAGATCATCTGGAGCTTCAAATTTCACATATGTCATTTATAGCCATTTACCAAAAAAACAAAATATATTTTTTTAAGTGTAGATTTTCCTTTTGTACAGGAAACATTCTGGTAATCTAATGGTTTTGCTTTAACATGGCAGTCACCAAAAAATTGATTCTAGCCAAATGTTTAAAATATTTAAGCGATCTGCTTAAAAAGTAATTTCAACCATTAGCCATCAGGGACACCAATAGAAAGAGCCAATTATATATTCCCCAAAAAACATTAATAAAGTTATTTGGTCTTTTTTATACTGGTTTTGAAAGTCTTTTTTAAGAAATAGATATAAAATGATTTCAAACGTTTTTAAAGTACTATACAAATGTAACATTCAATTAGTATTGTATTGTGGGGTTTTTCTGAAGTAAAATGTTACAAATGAAGCAGATAAATTTGTAACTTATTTCAATAGCATTTCAGTAATGTATTATTAAAATTAGGATTGACCTTTTTTTGCTATGATGCTCTTTCGTGTTGTATGTATTTTTAATGGTGGCTGTAACCGAATTTGATATAAAATGATGTTATGGAAGCAAAAAAAATAATAAGTCCTTCCATGAAATAAAATGGAAAATGGCTGAAAAACAGGATTTTAAGTTCTTAAAGATGTTAAACCCATTCATCAAACCACGAGCAATTCAATATTATCCTAAAAATTTGCATGTGATTAAATCGACTTCATAAAAATTATTATTTCTTTTATGTCACTTGACTAATACAGTACATACTTAAGCTAATAGCAAGCAAATTCAGGATTTCCTCATAAATGGTACTTTCCATGAGAAGAAAACAAAAGGAACAAAGCAGAAAGGGAAAGAATATACTGCATTTCTATTAGATCCCAAACCTAAATCTCTGGTTAGGATTCCTTTGTGTGTGCAGAATATTACTTGTTTCTCTAATTGTATTAAATGATGCCCCAAATCCTTAAGAGAGAATTGATTTGGGTTCTGAAAACAGACAGTTTACTCAAAACCATTTGGCCTAGCTTGTTCACCATAGACTTGAGCTCACTGTATTCAAAAGGACGCATGGCTTGGGCTCAGTGTTAATGTCAAATGGGTTCGCTAATGTACTTACAAACAGTAGGCTTCATAAAACACCACATAAATGTTCTGGTTTTGTTACTGTTTATGATTTGGCAGTTTTGTTATTTAGTTTAAGCTAGTCACAGCCATTGCACAATGAAACTCATGTTAAACAGTGCTCTACTTATCCCTATCAAAAAGGGGGGAAAAAGAAAAAGAAAAACCTTTCAGTTCAAATCACAGTGTTATCACCCAAAATAAACATCTCTTTGCCCTTTGGGGTAAGAAGATAAAGTAGAGTTAAACTCAGCATGTCTTCTTTGCCATTCCTTCTCTTAACTCAGAGAGCTATACATACATAGAAAGCCTGTGAAGAACACCACATGGGAAACTATCTAAATGGGAAGTGTTGCTACATGTTATTTGCTGAACCTAAGAACATTATGCCTCTTCTTATAATCTGTGGGCTTATTTTAAATGATGGATTACAGTTCTTACTTTAAAAATAGCCATTTTGAAAAGTTCCTGCATAAGTCCTCACACTGAAGACTTTATGTCAGGAAAAGGAAGTATTATAGTGTGGTATATATGGTCAAGACTGCAATATACATTAGCTAGAGACGAGGAAGGAAATTACTCCTCCACCAAAGCCCCATTGTGATAATCATGATGACCTAGCACTCTTGCCAAAGCTCTTAAAATTGTCTGTGATGGTTTCTTTAAATAGACCGAAGACAGTGTAAAAGGTCAATTTCCTTTTCTTAGTTAGGAATGAGTCTTCAACCTATTATGTTCACATAGCACTTTCTTAAAGCAATTATCGACATCACTTTGTTGGTTTCTAAGACATTTATAGATGAGAAACCAGAAAATCAAATCAAATCTTCCCAAATCTCCCATCTCTACGTGTATTAGTGATCTAATCTGGAAGGAGAGTCTTTCGAGTGTGGTTGATTCCCCCCTGCCAGCTCATGAGCCAAACACTGCATAAAATGTGTGTCCTCCCCAAAATCTAGGCCAACTGACATTTCAGAGAAAAGGTAATAATAGAGATCTGAGCTGACTTCTGTCTTTCAGATTATAAAATAAGGTCTCTTAAGTAAAAACGAGCTCTCTAACTACAAATATGCTTTTACATAACTAAATACGAGTTTGAATAGAATAAGAATCTGCTTAGATTCACACAACTGGCTCCCTTCCCCACCATGGTGAATAACAGGTCTTCAATCCCAGGTTAAGATAACTTCTGTTCATAGATGAGTGCTTTAGCTTCCCTCTTGAGAAAAAAATAATCTATACTGAAGCAACTAATATCATTAAGTCAAAGATATAAAACAAAAGGGGAAATCTAAGATACATGTCATTTTAAAAGACGGTGTAACAAGGGCAGGAACAACTATTAGAAAATTTTTACTTTCATGTTCTTGCCCAAAGCCAACTCCGAGTGGGGCAAATGTTTTGAACATAACTGCCCTACATTCTCCCATGTCCCAGGGATGCCTATGCAGAACCTGAGTCAGCCTGGTAAAGTGGCTGTTTCAGAGTGGTTTTCCCTCAAAACCATGCTCTGCTTACCTTCAGGTGTGCACTTTCTTGTTTGAAGGGATGATCCAAGGACCCCTCGGGCTCTGTCACCAGTGTGAGTAATCCCCGGTCCTGGGAGGAAATCAGCAGTTAGGACAAAAGTCAAAGTGATTGCTGAAGTTGAGTTTAGAGGCATTTTTTAAAGATACTCAACATACTTACACTGAGGATAAGGGCAGAGGTAGGGACTGGATAGGGACTCAGAGTAGATTGTCTTCCAGTTTAATTATGAAATGATAAAAGCCTCTCTTTATGAGTATTTTTTCAGGTGCCTCACTTTCTTCTGGTTTTTCCACAGATATGACTTGGAAAGGACTGTTCATACTTTTGGCTTAAGCAGACCCAAGTTAGCCTTCCCATCTTATGTGGTTTATGCTGTGTTTTACATCATAGCTAACTGCTGAAATTGTTGCTAAACAACCTTAATTTTTAATACTTTTCCATTTTCCAAGAAGAATAAAAATTAGATGGCAATGCTTCTAAAATCTTCTCAGCTCTAATGGCATGATCTAGTATATTCTCCTGTTTCTTCTGCTATAAACATATTAAGTTTATTTTCAGGCAAAGGTATTTTATGTTCACATTCTATAGGGATTGTTTTTCCACACTTTCTCTTTTTCTTTTTTATGTTTTCCTTTAGAGTAAAATACTATATGGCAGACACACACGTATCCTGCTTGATAGATTAATGAATTCCCACTGAGATCACATATTCTCCTCCTCTGAGAGTTTTTCTACCTGTAATCCACATTTCATATTTTATACAGTTCTTTCTTGGTAAGATGACTTACAAGTCACATGTTTACATCTCTTTCCAGGGTGTGTGCGACAAGAATCCTTGAAGTCTATGCTGACAGCACCTACTTCGGAAATCATTCAATACCATTATTGGCACAGTCTCCATTCTGTCAACCTAGCAAATGAGAAAGGCCCATGTACAGATCTATGTCCAACCTGTTATAAAAGTTGGGAGAACACCAAATCTGGTTGAGTCATTGCCCACATTTTTATTTCTCAACATAAATATTTTTATATGAATGCACCAACCTCTTTTTTTCTGGGTACAAAGGACCATTTTTGATCCCCCTTTTAAAGGGGTAAGAGAGAGGGTTTAATGCACATAGACAGCAGTAATAAGAACTCAGGCTTTGCGCATTGCAGACTCACTGACCTTTTAGCCTTCTTGAGTTTAACCATTTCCTGATGTCTTTCAACAGTAATTTTCTTTTTGGAAAAGCCCTCTCTAAACTGATAGCATCTAAACAAGCTTCTACCTTAATTGGAAAAATTCTCCCATAAATGTTTATGCTGCAGTGATTAGGCCATTTACTAAATTCAACTGCCCATTATGAGTTAAAACAGGGAGCATTGTTTTGGGTTGCCCAAAGCCTGACATGGTTTATTGGAGGGGACCCAAAGCTGTAATTTATTTAATCAAGCCTCTGACCCCAGCCCTCTGGAATAGCCAGTAATTGTGAGAGAACTAACCCACTACCACATTGACCAGAGTCAGTATTCTGGGTTATAAATACTGAAAGTCTAATTTGGAAGAAAAAAAGAAAAAGAGCAAGACTGTAGAAATGAAAGTTCCATGTCTTTGTACATTGTACAAAGATAAATGATAGTTAGATGATGAAGACGATAGATAGATAGATAGATAGATAGATAGATAGATAGATAGATAGAATTTTTTAAAGAAAAACTTCAGAGCAGTGAAGAAGAATCATTTACCACTGGGTTAACCTCCTGCTGGTTTGAGGTCCCTCTGCGGCTGCTAGCCCTCTTTGTAGTTCTGAAGCTTTGTCACGTAAGAACTCAAGTGACATTTCATTTAATTTTACTTTTGAAACTATATCAGATGTGGGGTACAAATAGGGGTAAAGAAACCTTACGTATTAAAATCTGTTAAGAAGATTCCTGCTTAAGCAAAGTTCTATATTAATTCAACCCAATGTAAAAATATGAATGCTGATTTTTTTTTCAATTGTTGAATCAGTATTACTTCTATATCTGAGGTCATGATTTTCAGAAACTCACTGGTGAATATGATTCCATATTTAACCATGTGTATATACATGCATGTGTATTTATATAAATAATTAAAATCTTTTTTTCTTCTTTTATTTCCTTTTCCAGCTCTAGAGTTTCTCCTGATGCCATTTTTTCATCATAATTAATTCATATGTTTACAGTAAAAAAAAATCTCTTCTCCATTGGCCTTCTGAACTTCCAGCTGCAAACCCAAATATCCATTCCTTATTTCAAGGCATCATTTTAAAAGAAATACTGGAACCAAAAACATATTTTCTTTTTTAAACTCTTTGCTACCACTACCTGGCTACTTCTCTACTGATTTCTAGTTCAAAGAGAAATTCTAAAGTTAAAAATTATAATGGTTTATTAAACTGATTCATCTTTCTTTTGTGTTTAAACTCATTTCAGTGAGGTCCCCACGTTTTCCTTAACCCCTCTGGAGCTTGGCAATACCAATATCTTTTAATGGCTTCTCCTGTCCTATTTTCCATTAGCAAACACTTGCAAATACTGTCATTGTGTCAGAAAAAGGCATCACAAAACTGGCTTCTACTCCACCTTAACATTAAGAGCGTACAGTGCTGGCATTTCATCAGAGTCAGTTTCAGAATCTTGTGCAAAAGAATCAAAGCAGGTTGATTTTCCAATCAACAAGAATCACAGATAATATGGCTTCAGAGAACCCTATAGCATCTGGTCCTGTACTGTGAAAGATATTTTTAAAGCCTAGGTGGGGATGTGGGTTAGACATTTAGGCTAGACAAGTTGATGCAATAACTGTTCAAAAGATTTTTTAGAAAATAAGAGTATCTTGCACTTTAGATACATAGATAATACCTAATTGTTTCAACTCCATTCATATAAGACATGAACAATCCTCCAAGGAGCTCTGAACACACACACACAAAAGGTTAATTTATTGTACACTAAACAGATTACCTCACCTTTAATTCAGAGAATCTCTTTGAAGAAGCTTATACTGGGATTCTAATTTTTCCTCTTAAATTATTCATTCCTTGTTCTGCTTGGGTGTTATTATCTCTGTCAGAGTGATGGATGTTACAGAAACAGTCATTACGTTGCAAACTACACAGATTTTTTAAAAGTTAAAATCATGGCACAAAAACGAACAATGTAGGTGATTGTACAGGTCTCTCTGTAGAGGTAATCCAGGAGAGGGGGATACATAGGTTTTCAGTAAAAGTATGAAAAAGTCTCTAGGAAAACAAAATGGGTAAAGAGATCTGTCTCTGTGATGGCTAAGAAAGAGCTCCTGCAGGTACCAATATTTCTCAGTCATGCCAGTCACAGTGCTTCTGAAGTTACTGTCACAGACGAAACCCTTCGTCTTTCCCATCCCTGCCTGTCCCCTGCCACGTTCCCTTGGCAGAGCACAGTCTGCTCCACAGCCACAGATGGCCCTTTTAACCCTAGACAACAAACTCAAAGGTACGCAGCATTAATTAAAAGCAAACTAGACAAAGTAGAAACTGCCCAGAAAAATCTTAGTGCCCATCATTAAATGAATTTTTTTTTCTGTTTTAATAACAATAGGGACTCACTTTTCAAGCCCTTCCTAAGGACTCATCACAGTTCCAAGTATGTTACTTATCTAAGTCTCTGCATAACCATTTTTACTCTCTTGCTATGGATGGAAAAACCAAGGAACGAAGAAGTTGGTTTCATTGACCAAAAGCACACAGCTCATCAATGAAAGAACCAATATTTGAACTTAGCATGGTTCTAGACCCATAATCTTAACACCGCACAGTGCTGTCATCCTTAAAAATAACAAGGCTCTCATGGCTCCTCAAAGACATGTGCTATGACACACTATTCAAATCTGAGTTTAGAGAGGAAGTATTCTGTTGAAAGCTATCGCTGTGGAAGGAAGAGCTCCAAATCAGTAAGGATGAGTTCCAGGTGCTGTCTCTGAATTCCACTGAAGAGGATCACACAATACCACCCCAAAATATGCCACTTTAGCACATTAATTATTTTGTGCTGAAGGCAATTGAGAAATAGTAGATGCAACATGGGTTCTCTGGCTTCCCCCAGCCTAACTAAAAGCAGGGCATAAATTTTCAGTGAAAAAGGTGCTCTTCCTGTATCAGAAGGAGAGAATATTCTTATCACTCGAGATAAGGAGTCAATGCCAAAATGAGTCCGCGCAAACAAACCTGAGTAAAATAACCCTTAACCACCATTAGTTTCCTCTATATATTTCCTAGTCACTTTCCCACCATTTACAGGCCCTCGCTTTGTCATTTCTCCAAAACTTATTGCTCTTTGTTAAATAGTATGTAAGCCCTGGGTCTAACTGCTTCTTTAGGGTTTTCACTTTTTCCTTTGAAGCCTCCCTATGCTCATAAAAATATGAATATCGAATAAAATTTGTGTGCTTCTTTTTTTCTTGTTGATCAGTCTTTTATCAGCCTAATACGTAGGCTCCAGTCACAGAACCTGAGAGTGGAAAAAAATCTTTCCTCCCCTACATCATTACCTCCCATACTTTACTGCCTTTCTTCCCTTATCCCAACAGATTTTGCTCTTAAAAACCAGCATGACTTTTACTCGTTGATTCTTCCTTAATTTCAGTGCATTAATTCTTCCCATTCCTCTGTGATCACCCAGTGCAGTCTCCTAAGGCAACTATTTTCAACACTTTCTCCTATCAGGCCCCTATGTGCCGTTACCCTGACCTTATGCTACCTCTATACATTATTAACATTGAGTGAATCAACCACGTGCTTTCTTACCTTAGGTTCCATACTGTGAACACCCCTAACAAAGGCCTAATGGAGAATTGCTTTAAGCTCCCCATTCTCATCTGGGTCCTTGGTTCATCCTCCTCATTTACTTGTCCATATCAGTTGATTTTACTAGTTTTATTTTCTTATTTTCTACTCGTAATTGAGCATCTAATCTATGACCCATATTAGTCGTTTTTTTAGAAAAAGAAATTGAGACTGAAAAATTTGGTAAAGTTGCCCACCTTCACACAGTATTCACAGCTTAGTGTGTCTACATAGGCTGTATTTGCAATACCATCCTGCACAGTGGAGTCTCGATATATATAGGTTTTTCATACAAAGAGCCCATTGCAAGCCAACTCATTCTTCTAATGCTCAACCAAAAAAAAAAAAAAAAATCGCCATCTGTTTCATTGCTAGAGGAAAAGCTGGCTCTGTCAGACTGAGAGACAAGACAGCACATACACACACAACCATACGTACTGTACTTTATAGGAGACTTAAGGGATTTTTCAAAAGTAACTTTGATTACATGTGATTTTTACTTTACGTGCTGACATTAGACTCTAACCCCGAGTAATGTGCTACTCCACTGCACTGCCACTGTTTCAGGCTCTATGGTCCCCAGCTGTTTCCCATAAGAGCTACTGCTCAGTGCCACAAAGCTACTCTGGTCTCCCTTCATTCACCTCAACAGATGGTCTCCACGACAGAACTACACTACCGAGTCACCCAAACGAACCCCTGAGATTTGCTGCCACCCACACCTCAAAGTAGTTCCATCACCCCTCCTTTTTCTCTAGTCCCGAAGGAGAACATTTTCTCCTTCCCCACCTCCTCTCCTTTCGGTTAATCGCAGCACCTTCTATTTTCCACTAGACCTGGCCCTCTTTCTTCTCAACCCCTCTCCTCATTCCACTCCCTTCATGCTACAAGCATGCTGAAATCTCACCTACTGCTGAGAATACTGATGTGTTTTAGTATCATGTTTAAAGAAGTATATTCCAGTCAGACTGCCTACCTATAAATCCTGACTTTACCACTTAGCTGTGTGATCTTAATCTCTGTTTGCCTCAATATCTCCCATCTATGAAATGTAAATAACAAAAGTACCCATCTCTGAGTTATGAGGGTTAATTTAAATAATCTATGTAAAGCTCTTAATAAATATTCAATAAATGTCAGCAGTTATTACCAATTTGATGCCATTTTCCTCTAGTTTATTATTTTCTCCTTCACCTTCTCTTTGCTACCTAACTTCTTAAAAGATTAGCGGACACTGAATGTCTTTACTTCTCTGTCTCCTCCCTCCTCTAACCTTTTGCATCTGGAATTCGGGCATGCTATGCTGAAGAAATTTCTCTCAGAAGCTGCCCATGACGCATTACCACCTTGTATGATGATGCCCAAGTCTACGTCTCTAGCCCTTCCTTTTTCGCTGCTTTTGCTTCTGAGTGCAGCCCACATTTCCAGCATTAGCAATACACCTCCAAGTATTTCTATCTCATCATACCTTAAAGTCAACATGTTCAACTAAGGCCTCGCCCTTTTGCACATAATTATTCTTTCATTTTCATTCCTTATCTTGGTTCATAGCATCATAAACCTCCCAGATGCAGAGGTTTGGAGATTTGGAATCATTCTCAACATCTAATTGTATATCAAAAATCAATTTTTCTACAGAAATGTTCCTTCTTCTTATACTTTTATCCAAACTTCCCTGGCACAGGTCCTTTTCAATTTCTGCTAAAAGATCTTGCTAACTCGCCCTCCAAATGTTTCTCCTCCATAACAACACACAGATCTTCCTAAAAGTACAGATTTCATTATGTCATTTCTCTGCTGAATAACCTTTAGTGTTTCTCTAGTACATGTAGAGTTAATCCAATTTATCATTCAAATTTTTCTCTTTCCACTACCAGATACTTTTTCATCTTTATCACCAACATGCCTCACAGTCCATCTGTACCTGTAAACATGTTTCCCAAACAGCCTTGCATCTCCCTGTTTCTCCAACTTTGCAATTCCTGGCCAACATTGCAAAGTGGTCAAGAACAATCTCTGGAGTCACACGGCCTGATTTGGGATCCCATCTCCATCCCTTTACCAACTGTGTGACTTCAAGCAAGTTATTTGGTTTCCTTAATGGTGAAACAATGCTAATAAAAGGACTTAATTCATAAGATGATACAGATAAAGCACTTGGAACTGTGTCTGGCAGTGAGTAAGCCCTCCGTAATGTCAACTATCATTACTACCACATATTTCTGTTGACTTTCTTATTTATCTTCTCAAATACAAATCCCACCTCTTTAAAAATTGTCAACTATATGGGAGCTTTAAAAACATATTCATATTATTGATTCCTAGTTAAGTGAAGTATGGTTAGGAAACAGGGGCTATGTGAAACTGATTATTTGTTGAGATTTGCTCTATAGTCAGTTAACTGTTCATCATATGATTTATTTCACACCTTTTTTGTACTTTATATAAATGACGCCATTTTATACGTATTCTTTTGTATATTCTTCCCTTAGTTCAATATTATAACATTTGCGACTTTGTATGGTTGTTTCCTTCATTGTTATTGCTGCATAGTATTCCATTATACGAATATAGCACATTTATCCATTGTTTTAATGGTGGACATTTGGATTTTTTTCCCGTGTTTATTCACACATCAACCCACAACTAATTTGGAATTATAAATTTTTATATTAACCTAAAAATATTTTAACATCTGTATTTAATCAAAGAAAGCCTAATTACCATAATATGTTGATTATACCACTATTATACCCACAAAATTAGACAGTATTGCTATTGTTTATATAATTGTTCTTGTTCATTTGCCTTTCTTGCATAATTAGGGTGTACTATGGATCAAAAAAATTCTCAGAGTTTGTCTGAAAAGCTTTCATGTTATTCTCAAGCTTGAAAGATCATTTTGCTGAGTATACAACAGTGGGTTGACAGTATTTTCTCAGCACTTTAAAGATTTTTCTTTTCCCTCACACTGTTGTTTTTGAGATGTTGAATCTCAATCTGTTATTTTTTTCATAGATGAACTTTTTTTTTCTCTGTGGCTATTTTTAAGAGTTTTTGTTTGTTTTTGGTATTCATAAGTTTCACTACAAAATGTCCTAATGTGGGTTTCTTTCTATTTAACTTGCTTGGAACTTCTCGGACTTTCTCCCTCTTGGGATCCATAGTTCTTTTATTTATTGATAATTCTCAGAACTTATCACTTCGAATAGTGTCTGTCTACATTATCTCTACTTTTCTTCTGGAAGTCCAATTAGATATTCATTACACTGTCTCACTGCATCTTTTCGTGTTTCTTAATTTTTCTTTTGTAATATTTTGTCTCTTCATTTCTCTTGTTACATTCTGAATTTCTTTGTATATCTTCCTGTTTACTAATTCTCTCTTTGGCTTTGTTTAATATGCTGTTTAACAAATTCATTGTGTTTTTCATTTCAATTATTTTATTTTTATTTATTCAATTTCCATTTTAGTCTTTTCAAATCTACCAATTTATTTTTTAAAATCTCTTGTTCTAAACTCATACTTCAAATATTCTTTTTTACTGTTTTAAACACATTAAATATACTAATTCAATAATTACAGTGTCTAATGTCTATTGGTCTGGCTGTATTATGTCTCTCTAGTGTTTCATTTTTTATTTTATTTTTTTTAACTGCCTCATGTTTTTTGTTGCTTCTTTCCCTGAATTTCACGATTTTGTTATCATAAGCATATGTTCCATAAACTTCATCTGTGGGAATTTTGAGGCATAGATTTTAAAGGTGCATTCTTCCAGAGAGGATTTATGTTTACTTCTCCCAAGCATTTTGGGACAGTGCCAACATGAGGTCACTTTATAATAAATTCTCAGCTTAAGGTATCTCAAACACAAAAGTAGCATGAATTTGGCACCAAATACCTGCAGTGGCTATCTCAGAGGAAGACTTTCCCTTTCACCCAAAGTCAAGATCAAGGAAGAAATTTTTCTACTTCACCATTTCACGAACTGTAATTTGGGATATCTAGGCTTTTTTGTCTCAGATCTGGTATCCTTTCTGCTACAATCTCAGTCTTTCTTCATGACCCATGTTTAGTGACAAAACCAATACTCTAAGTCATGGGGAAACAGTGGATGATTTTAGAAAACAGCTGATTTTCACCACTGGCTTACCTTTATGAATTTGTAATTTTGCTTTACTTTTCAGCCTTGGGATTATCTTTACTTTGTTTCCTGCTCAGCAATGCATTTTAACATAAAAATATTTCACTAAGGATTTTTAGGTGTGGGAGGGTTTCAGGATTTCTAGTTTGCCATAATGCTTGAAATAGATGCCCTCCTAAAAACAAAGTACTTTTTCGGTTACTTTAAAGACTCTATAATGGATTTCATTAAATATATATATATATTTTTTTAAATTTTTTTTCTTAGCACTTGTAGCACCTGGTCTTCCTAAGTGGTCTCCCATCCAAGTAGTCTCCCAACCAGGCCTGACCCTGCTTAGCTTCTGAGATCAGAAGAGATCAGGCATGTTCAGAGTGGCATGGACATGGATTTCATTATATATTATTTGGGTTATTTATGTATAGGTTTGCTTCTCATAGGAGCACGCAGAGTTCCTGGAGGAAAAGAAACTTTTGTTTTTCAGAGTTTATCTTCCTCAGCCACAGGGCAAAGCTTTTTAAGTAGGTGTTCCATAAATGGGTGAATTAATGGCCTTTCTCTCTCCTGGGCTTCCATGAAAAATGTGACTGCAGTGGAGTACTAATCACATTACAAAGCACTGTTGACATTTCTCGCTACTCAGTAGATCAGAGTTCCTCATAGGAGATGATCTTGCTTTGTTGTCTTTGCATTTTCAGAGCTTAGTTTAGATTTTCCTCTATATTATAAACACTAAATAAATGTTGACTCAAAGGAGCCATAGCCTCAATCTGCAAGACTGGCATGTCAGGCAGGAGAAAACAACAGTATTCATTTACAGAATGACACAAAATCCAGTGATTCCGATGGGCTGCGACACGCCAGCCAAAGCTGAGACAAGAAAACTGAGTGGTCAGGATTCATAGTGTCGGTTGACATCTTTTCTGAGAATTGTTGGTGTAGGGGCCTGAGACCAAGGAAGAATAGAAAAAAAAAAATTTTTTTTGAACAAAAATCAGAAATCTTTTTTCTTGTTATAAACTTTGATGAATTTCCCAAAAAGATTAATACTTCTGCCTTGTACTCATTTTAAGTAAAACAGATGTTAAATACTTCATCATCTTGGTTATTTTTAGTTCTTTAAATGAGCTTAGATTAGAAAAGTTGAAGTATTGGAGTATGTGGTAGAATGATGGTCAACTCCATAAAGAGCCATTCAAATCTGAACTCTTTTGTATTTTCTGAAAAAACATTGTTCTTAAGTTAAGATGTGAGCATCTTGCAACACTTGTGACTTTATCAGAGTCATGTTTTGACCTCCGGGAGGTCATTTCAGTCCACAAGATCAAGGCCAAGGCCCAGCAAGGTGGAGACATCCTGATTCCTAATGAGGCTCTAGTGAGTTTCACTTGGGGGGTCCAGATTGCTAACATAGGGACCACTCCCTTTTCTGCATACCCTCTTTGGGCGGATCAACTCCAGCATGTAGTCTATGGCTGCCAAACATGCAAGTTGCTAGGAATACAAAATAGTCTTCTTGACCTGTAGGCTTTAAGTTTGCTTTGTTGCCCTCTGCCTCTTAGTCCTTCATCTCTCTCAGAAGTTTTATCACATTGCCTGACTTAACTGTTGATTTTTGTTACATAATTTGCTACCTCTGAAACAGAAATAATCATCTTTCCTGCTACCTACCTCAAAAAGGTAATGTGAGGCAATGCCCTGAGCACTTCAGAATAAACAATACCAAATAATTTCAAAAGTGAAGTGACTCATCGTTTTTCTCTATAATTTTTCTGAATTGCCATAAAATGTACTGATATAGCCCTACAACCTCAGTTCTGCAAAGCCAGAAATATGGGGGATATAAGAAGTTGACTTCAAAATTCATCACTGATGTCAATGAAGAAAATTTTTCTGACCTCCTCATGATCTAAATCTGATACCTGCTTTTTCAGATGGTAAAACTGGTATTTAAAAGACACTAAGAGCCAAACACAGTGTTAATGCTTTGTATGCAAAGTCACGTTTCCATTCATTTATTCTTTAAATGCTAAATATTTACAGTGTATCCTGTATGCCAAGCTTTGTGCTGAACTAAATTTATGGTGATGAACCAAAAAGATATGAGCTTTACCTTCCTTGAGCTACTGTCTCTTCAGTAATATAAATATATAAATACAGCAGGATATGGAATTAGAGATTATGACAAGTTCTGTGTATGAAAACAACAGGCAGCTAGAAAAGAAGACAGCAAAGTGAATGGATCTGATTTACACTTTGGAATCAGAAAAAAAAGGCATTTGGGTTGAAATGCAGAAATGAGTCATTAGTAGGGTGACTTGAGGTGTTAGAGCATTTCAGACAAGGATCTAGCGTGTACTGAGGTCCTGAGGCAGAGAAGGTGTGGTACACTGCAGGAGGGAATGTGGCTGATATGAACCACTGAGGGAGAGAGAGGGGAAGATAAAATTGGTAAGAGACAATGCTAAAACTTAGCATTGTGCTAAGAAGTTCTGATTTTCTTCTAAGTGATTTCATTGTAAACACATCTCATGAAGTCCTCAAGACATCTTTTGAGATGAATAATACTATTATCTTCATTTTGCAGATAAGGGACTTGAGGCTCTGAGAGATGAAATAATTTGCCCCTCTTTACACAACTAGTGAGGGGTATAAGCAGATTAGAAAACTTAAATACAGACACCAAAATTCAAGTTTAAGCTTTTTAAAATGACATCAATATGATTCTGATATTGCCAGAAGACCCTATGTGAATCATCATTATAGCATTTATATCACTGTAATTTTGCACTTACATCACCTAACAGTACTATATTTATTTTAACTGATGTTTTGTATATTCCTATCTTTTTGAAAGCAAGAATCAGATCTTATTTGACTTACTGTTTTGAACATAGTAGGATCATGCTCACTGAATGAATAAACACTGGCCTCAGATAGACAAAGTTGGAAAGACTTTAAGATAATCAAACTTGTATCGCTAACACTTACCCTTTAAAAATAATGTTTGGGGAAACAAAGAAGAAAGCCTAACTTAGGAAAGGATTTTTAGCCAATCTGTTATGAATATAAGTAAAATATTAGATATAATTTCATCTGTTTTAGAGGATTTTTTTGGTGGGGCGAGGAATGATGTTCTCATCCTCACAAATTGTAGATTTGAGAAAAGTGGTATGATTTCAAGGCATTTTATTAGGAAATCAGCTTTTAGGCAATTGTTGCTGTTATTCTTCTAAAGTACTTTTTTCACTGCATAAGAATAGTCCATTCATGATGATTTCAACAAAATACTAGAAAATAAACACTCAAATTACATTTTATGCAAGCTAGTTTTTGCAACACTGTCAATAGCTGAATAATTATAACCATATTGCCATTTATTGGAGCCATACTAAATACTCTCTAGATGGTTATTCATTGATTTATTTTAATTAATCAATTTAAATACATTTGTATTGCATGCTTACTACGTGCTAGGCACTCTTATCCTCAAACATATCTAATGAGTTGACATAGTCATAAGATTTCAGAATTTTTTTTACCCTGCTAGAATGAGTTAATGTCATTCATTTGCCAAATCATGTAGGTCTGTGACAAAATAGGCTCAGAGTATTGTAGAGTGGAAAAATTTCAGAAAGTTTCTGCCATAGTAACTTTCTTTGGTTCTCAGCCAATGTCTCAGGAGATTCTCTTCTAAGACTTCAAACTTGGCTGTGTGGCTCTTTGCTGTCTGTCTTCCTCAATGGCCCTGTTCAGTAAGGGATGTGAAAGAGAGTCCAAGCTCAGGGAGGCAATGAGGGTGGAAAATTTATTTTATTATATGTCAGGAAAAGTAATTATACAGATTCATTACTCAATTCCACTTGGAGCAGCTTATTATAAGCTATTATATTTCCCTTCTCATCTTAACTTTCCTTCTATCCCACGTATGAACTGGAGATCTCCATTTCCCCCCTTCTCTTTCTCTTTCTGTGTGTGTGTGTGTGTGTGTGTGTGTGTGTGTGTGTGTGTGTGTGTATTCCTGATCCCTGATATATGTATAGACACATACACACATTTACTATTATATGGTCGAAACACTTAGCATACTTTATAAATATTACATGAAAAAAAAATCAATATACAACACTTAGCACAGAATATGAGCAGAGAAAGTAACTGTCTACAAACATTTCCTTTAATCCTCTCAAAAAGCCCAGGAGGCATGAAGTATCATTTACTTGTTACAGATGAGAAAACTGGGTAACACGCCTTGAATCACACAGTTCTTAAGTGACAGAGCCGAGATTTGTTCTCAGGTCTACCCAATTCCAGAACTCAGTCTTAAAGGCAATATACTCTGCCTCATCCAGCACAGCACGCTATCTCCTGTTTGGAAAGAAGCCAAACAATCACTCTGTGTACTGTGAAGGAAATCTATGTCACATGAATTCAGAAGACAGCATATAAGCTAAGCACGAAGGTTCCCATGGCAAAGTCCCAGATCTGCCACTTGATGGTTTTATGGCCTCTGATGTAACCCTTGCTTCCTAGGGCACAGTTCTTTCATCTTTACAGTAAAAATGTTGACTAGATTACAACTATGGCATTTTCCACTACTAAAATGACATCAGTCAATGATTCTTTGTGGCCAGTTTGTTGGAAGAATACAGAAAAGCAAAACTCGACTTTGAGGTTGGAATGATATATTTTGATCTCTACGTACTCTCTTTTATCTATTTAGTTCACCTTTGTCTTATGATATGTACACAGTTTTGCAGCCCCTGATGAGCACTTAAGAAGAACTGCCCATATTAGTACACAATAGGAATAAACAATATGGGGACCAAAGGAAATAAGAGGTATAGAGGCAAGAGAAAGAAAAAGAGAAGTTAAAAAGGACTTCACTTTTAGGGGATGGAGTGAAAAGAGAGAATTGGCATTTCGTCACGGAATTACCCAGTGTTTCTGTGTCTTGAATTCTGCCCCTAATATCTCCTTTATTACTTTTTCACTCTCCCAAGGCAGATACCTAAAAGATAAGTCCTCAATTGTATTAAGGGAGACGGAATTTTGCATTAGAAAGGCCTGCATTTCAGTCCCAGCCCTGCCATTTGCTCACTTAGTGACCTTAGTCTTTGCACATGTTTGCTACATGACTTTAAATGGGTTATTCAAATTTCATTCCTCATTTACAACATAGGGTTAGCAACAACCTTCACCTCTCAGGGCTGTGGTCTGGAGTTATAGACTCTGAGTAAAGAAGCTTAGCATAATAAACTCTAAACAAATATTTAGCTATATGAGCCTAAATTCTATTTGGTTGTTGAGCAATTTTACAGATTCAAGGTTTAAAGAGTATATTGTCGCTGTAGTATTTTTAGGAGACTTTGCAAATATTTCATCTATGTTCCTTGCAGAATTAGCTAAAACTTCTGAGTCAGGCGTCAGAGGCCCCAAGATTTGTAGAGTCCAGTCTGGTAATAGTTTTGTGGGTTTCTTTTGAATGCTTGTTTTAGCAGTAGCTTGTTGTTTGCTCAGTTCTGAAAAGTAAGCTTCACTCAAAGGCTCAGATTGTTATACCATTCAAATTTATTTTAATGTGATCTTTAGGCAGACATTAGTGGGAATTTGTCAAAGAAATCTGTAGAGTCTGAGCAGTGGCACTTCACTTGGAAAGTGTTAGCCACGTCACAACTGGCTTCAAGTTCAAATTGTAACTTTTTTTTCTCTTTTGTAGCCTTTAAATATCTAAATATTTGGATTAAATACATTAGGATATCATAAACACAAAACACTGACGAATCATGCTAAACAGGGAGAATTGTTGCCATTCCCATATTCCTCATATCACATAATTTAAATGTAATTAAAGGTAATTTAAAAAAAAAAAAAACAGCCCTTTTAGAAAGGAATCTAGAGGGAAAATTCACCTAGGCTGTTTCTCTTAAGGTGCTAGTTTCAAATAAACTCAGCACTAGCTTTGCAACAGATGTTCCTAAAACAGAGCAAAGAAGAGAATTGCTGAATTCTTTGCAAAGAAAAATAAAACCTGAAAAAATAACTGAGATCTAGCAGGGCAACCATTACCATGAGGAATGAAATTAAGCAAATTACAAAGAATGGTTCTAATGTTTCTCAACTAAGGGGCAAGATGGACGAGCTCTGCAATCAGTTTTGCTTTTCTTCAATTCATCCATTCAACAAACATTTCTGAGTTTCGTGTGGTTCTATTCCAATTTGCTGCCATCTTCTTGAATTATAACCTGGAGATGTTAAAATTATAGCTTCTCCTCCATTAATGCTTTTTATTAGATAAAATTTCACTGTGCCAGAGAATCATCATTACAAAATTTCACAGATCAGCAGTCATAATTTCTTTAAGTTACATTCATGTTTCTATCAGTGGTCTCCCTTTGTTTAAAATTTTGATTTTAATAGCAAAATCTCAAGATAGCTAGGTATCTATGAGTAGAAAAGTCTTGATATCACTTATTTTTTATCTAACTATATTTATATGCATTTACTTATCTGTAACCTCCACCAGATTTTAAAACCCCATGGCCCAGGGACCTTGCTTGTCCTGTCCGACTTTGTTATCCTAGATCCTATATACAACAATTGGTACATAGAAGTAACTTAAAAGACTTTTTAAAACATGTTTGTTTATTGTTATAGTCGAAAATGTGAAATACGTTCATTTACTACCTGCCTCTGAAAGAAAAAAATTACTATTAATTTTACTAAGCAAATATATAAAAAGGGCTAGATGTAACTAATCACCTATTACTAATGTAACATAAAACTGAAATTTATCTCATGTCAAATACATATCTAAATAGATGATTGTGTGAACTTAAGGACACAGGCCATAGAATAACCCATCTGGAATGATTCAGTAAGAAGCAGCATGGAGATTTAGAACTGGACTTGAGGCCTGGATCTTCCATCTACTACCTAGATGATATTAGGCAAGATGTATAAACAATGTAAAATGGAGAAAATCATGGTACCTCCTCATAGGGTTATGGAGAATATTAAACGGTCTAAATTTATAAAATGCTAAAAACAATGTCTGATTATAAGCACTAATATGTTTGTGTGTTTATTTGTTTGCTTTGGCATTACCAACATTACCATTATCCTATATCTTCAATGACATTTCTGGCTGTTCTGATCACACCCTAATTCTATTTATGGCCCTTGTAAGGGTCATCAGATTAAGCCTATCAGATCAACCTGGCTAAAAAACTGGCAAAAGAGGCCTGACTTTTTCTCTTTCCTGGAGGACCCGATCACATTTCCTATTTCCACAAGAACTACTAAAATTTCCTAGCAATTTGAAGTTGCTGTGGGGATGGGGAAAGGGAGATTATGCTGCAGAAAATATAGAAGAAAACTTAACAGAATTCTGTGTGCTCTCTAGTAATATCAGAGACTTGATTCCAGTGCCTCATTCTTTCATTGCAGAGTGTCTTACAAGTAGAGCAGGAGATAAAGCTGAAAAGAATGAGATAAAATCATATGCATGCATTCCATTTCCTTTCTCTAGAGTTTCTACAGAGAACTTTCACTTGAAGAGTATAGTGAATTAGATATTTTGAAAAGCTCTTCAACAATAAAACCTAAATGTTGAACAAAATACAATGATTTTAAATGCATTGCTGAGAATATATGAAAATAAGAAAAATTCCCAAGCCCTCATCTTCTCTCTCTCACCAAAAATAATAAGGAAAAAATAAAGAAAAAAGCTGTGGATAACTCGAGAAATTATGCCATCTCTGGAAACCAAAGATGGGGGCCCCTATTGCTTGGCAGAGCATTCCAGAATCGAACCTGCTTAGAGCCACATGAAAGACATATCACAATTAACAAATGCTAAAAATCATTACAATGCTTTCACATTTTTTTCCTCTGTAAGCCTCCTAAAATTTATTACATCATTTAATACTCTGAAAGTCAAGAATATGTGTTGGGTAGATAACTATTCATATTCAGCTTAGTGGAATGCTAAAGGAATGACAATGGTGACTACAAGTGTGGTTGATGACATACCTCCAAGAAAACTCAGAGGTTAGGAACTCAGAATTCTTGGGAGCCTTTTTCTGTCAAGAATGTAGCTGTAGTAATGAAAACTGTCAAGTTATGCAGCTGAAAGGTCTAAGGTTGTCTTCTATTTGGTGAGATAATATCCCAACAAAATCACAAGGGCAACTGTGAAGTTTAATTTATGAGACTCAGAAATGCTTATGGGTAACCAGGCATGCCTTTATCTCTTAATAAAGTAAAATGTTCATCCAATTTACAAACTTCTATCTATTTTATTAAAGTAAACAGCTTCACAAAATCCATTGTTATATTTTCATTATTTTTTATTATATTAAATATTCTGAATTTTATTATTAACTATAAATTTTATTTTTGTCTAATGATATACTATTTAAAGGTAGAGCCTTTCTTATTTATCTTTATACCTTTTAGTGATTTGCATATAATAGGCATTCAAACAGAGTTCTTGAACTAGAGAAAGACACTTTAAAATTGTTCTTTTAGAAATCATAGTTTGAGACAACATTCATGGTCAAAATAACTTTAATCCAGAAATGCTCTTTACTTTTTATCTGTTGTTACCTCTTACTTTCTGGGTCACAAACACTTCCTGATTGCACTGTGACTATGGATGGCATTAAATTATATCCCAAGACAGAAGGTAAAATGTGAATAGTAAATTTCAAGAGTTTAGTGAGGCACAATGGGTTCAATTCAAGAGTGAAGCTGGGCAAGTTAAAGACCTTGTTGAGAGCAAAATGTTCATTCATCGCCGAACACTGGCCAAGGCAACTACCTCTCTGGACGAGCACTCCATCTTGCAGAGGATACTTTACTCACTCTAATCTGACTCAACTTTGGATAAGTTCCAATATAAATACTCCTACAAAATATAAGCCCAAGCGAAATACCTCAATCTTTTTAGAATGAAGTTGTCTGACTCTGTTTTATGTTTCTTCATTTTTGCCCATCAGCACACAGCACACTGCCCTCTGCCTTACTCACAAGTGCATTACTCAGGTGTAACTGAAGAGACCACACTACTGCTTCCATACTACTTTCTGGGTTACCTGCCAAAACTAATTTTTTTGGAGGTCTCAAATGTCCTTATTTAATGTGTTGATGACATCACACTTGAGGGTGGTATGGCTGGCAGGACATTAAATAAATTATATTTTATAAGGTGCCTAATGCACTAATGCCAAAAGGGCTAACTTGGGCTCTATGCCATTAAAGTTTCTTTCTGGATCTCAGAAATGAACCAGGAACTTTAGAGAAAAATCTCTCCTTATTAATTTATCCAGCATATTTCACTATAGTTCCTCAGACAAAAAGAAAATGAGTAAGCTATAAAGATAGTGTTTGTTACGTATAAGACCACACACAAAGACATACATACAAGCTTACTTTCCAAAACATTAGTGGAAAGGGAGAAGTTTTCATTCTTGAATTTAGGGGAATGAGATTGAGATCTTTTATGTCAAATCAGAAGGTACAAGTTTTATTGCTGCAAATACTACAGAAATACTAAGTAATCATAATAATTTGTTACAAACAACTTCAGTTTAACATCACTCATGATCCCATGTAGAGATCATGTGCCTTCTCATATTATGTGATGAGAAGGGCATTTCGCCTCTGTGGTATTCTTTCCAAAAACCTATAACCCGAGTCTAACTATAAGAAAAACATTAGACCAATCTACATTGGAGGACAGTATATAGGATAGCTGGCCAGGACTTCTCACCATCATGAAAAACAATAAAAAAACTGGAAAACAATAATAGACCAAAGGAGGCTGGGGAGACATGCCAATTAAAGGCAATGTAGTATGCTAAACTGAATCTTGGAAAAGAAGAAAGAACATCAATGGGAATTCTAGTGAAATCCAAATAAAATCTGAAGTTAAAAAAAAAAATCTCCAGATGGCCTTTAGTTGGGATTACTCCAAAACAATCAGAAACAAATAGGTGTACATACCAAATTTTTAAGGGAGGAAATGCAATACTCCCTCTTAGAATCTATTTCAGTAATCAATTGAGTTATCATGAGAAGTTTAGGTGATTTACATACTTATTCATTCATTCCCCTATTTATTCATTAACAAAATAAACACTGAGTACCAGCCAAGAGCCAGGACCTTCTTCAGGTGTTAGGGACACAGTCATTAAACAAGAGAAGATGCCTGCCCTCCTCCATAACCAGTCTCCTTTTTGTCTCTTCTTTTAATATCACCACAAATAGTAATACTGTATTAGTCTGCTCATATTTTGTTGTATTTCTACAAAATACTATAAATTGGGTAGTCCAAGATCAAGTTTCCAACCAGTTTGGTTTCTAGTGAGTATTCTCTTCCTGGCTTGCAGATAGCTACCTTCTAACTATGTCCTTGCATGGTTTTTTCTCAGTGCATAGGCAGTAGGGAGGGATGGTGTGGTTGGGGTGAGCTCTCTGGTATCCCTTCTTATAAGGACAATAATCCTATTGAATCAAGTCCTCATCCTTATGACCTCATTTAAACCTAATCACTTTCTTACTCCAAATACAGCCACACTGAAGAGGCAGACTGTTAAGGCTTCAACACACAAATTTTGGGGATCGCACATACATTCGGTCCATAATAAGTTTTTATAAATGATGAACTATTGCAAAATCTGAACCTCCGATTGAGTAAATCTAGGGTAGCTCAAAAAGCAGAAGGCAGGAAATTCTAGATAGATCTCATCTTTTTCTGGTTTTCTTTTACATCCTAGAGAGTTTTGAGAAGTACAGCAAAGTCTGCATTTCACAATTTATGGGAACGTCTGCTCCTGCTGTAGGCTGGAGCCAGATAGCAGAACTGCATGAAAATAGAGGACACAAGTCATTTTTTATGCTCAAAAATAATAAGTTGGATCTATCTTCTAATTTGAGACTTGCTTCAATTACCTCACTTTAAGCTACACACACACTGCATTTCTCAAAATTCAATTCTATTTCTAATGCTGCATTCATTCACTGAAAGGAGACGGAAGGGACCTAAATATGGATATGGAAAATTCAACATAGGTTTGGCTTATAAAAGGCTTTGGGCATTTACAAACACATGTAAAAATTAAAAAGGAAAACAAAAACCAACATGAGAAAATGGAAATGTAAAGCTAAGTTCTGAATCTTGAATACTCCCAAGAAGAAATTTATAATACTGCTAGAAAGTTTAATTATTAAAATATAAAAAGTTTTTAGGAAGACTAAGTGTGACAAATGACCAGCATTCACACTGCATTTGTTCTGAGGTGCCCTTATACTTCTTGATTAATAATAGAATTTTAATGTGAATTAGCGCTACAATAAGTCTTAACTAGTACTTTTTTATATAAAAGCACTGATTATTAGAGTAGGATTGCCATTTACCTCAATCTTTTACTTTGCTCTCCTCATCCCTGCAAAAGAGTTGGGCACAGTTCCCAGAGAGCAAATTATGGCAGATATTTTTTTTCCAGGAGCATCTGGTGTTTTGGCAGAAAACTCATTGGGATAATCTCAAATATGGTTAGTTTTCTTTCCCAAATCTTTTTTTCCTCTTCAAACACCGAGAGAAGCTGAATTTTTATTATTTTTAGAACTGAGTAGAGAAATACACAAAAAAATCATTTTTAAAGATAATATGTCCTTAAACTCAGGAAAGAAACTCATTCTGGGGAGCAGCGAAGAAGAGAGCTCAAACATTAATTCTGGTAAAACGAAAATCTAATTTTCCCAGAAGCACATGAATTCTAGAGCTTTTCCTTCTCTCTTTCTCTCTTTCTTCCTCTTTCTAATTCCTCTAAAAACCAAACGCTGAAACAAAATATTAATTTACTTTGACTTTCTCAAAATGGAATTAGGAATTCTTTTTCTTCTAAAATAATTCCAAATCTCATGATCAAACTCTGAACTTCAAAACACCTTAACCTCTGGATATCTTTGGGGTTAACATAAGTAATGCAGTAGATAAGGTTGAATTCAAGTACAAACATAGATCTCTAGTGTATTTGAAAAAGTGCATTAAAGCCAGCGTTTAGTCTTTAAAATGATAAGCACAGAAGGTTTTTGTACAATATAATTCCACGACCAAAATAGTGTTTTTAGAAGATTAGTCTGGTTGCAGTGTGGGAAGAGATTGGAAAGGAAAAGACTTGGGGCAACAGCCAATTCGAAGATTAGAGAGGAGGTGCTGAAGGCCAAGGCTGCTGGAGTGGCAGTGGGACTGGAACATGAAGAGCAAGGGAGAGGGACTTTTAAAAAGATGAAGGGAGGAGGTGCTTCCCTATGATGTCTCCAGAGGCCAGGCCAGCTCCTGCTTCTGCAATCCTTGCCCCAGCTGCGGGGTTGGGGTGCGAGGCAGCCTCTGCCTCTGCTCCTGGACTCCTCCTGCAAATGATGCTATCAATGCAGTCTTCACCCAGGGAAGGACAGGCTGCCATGAGAACTTTGCCACACACTCCCTCCACTTCCTCTAAGCAGTTTTCCTTCGTTTTTGTTTGTTTGTTGTTGTTGTTAATTATTTTTTTAAAAAATAATAGTTTCCCTAATCCAATTTATTCTAATTTTAATTTACTTTTCATTTAAAAATTTTCCTTCTTTCGTCCTTTTAGTTCTGATTTCCTGTTTCAAAACCTTAATCCCAAGGAATGATCTGTTTGTAGCTTTTCATCTCATAGGCTTTAGCCTTTTAGCCTGAGCCATTATAGCTTTTACTTATGTTTTAACCTTTTATCTCATTGGCTTATAGCATTTTATCTTCTATTTTTAAATCTTATGTGTGTTGTGTTTTTAAACTCTTAACCTTTCACCTTTGTGGGGATTTTAAATCTCCCATTTTAGCTTCTACTTCATTCTCTTTAGCTTAGTTTATCTTACCTTATTCTCACTTTTTAAATTTTAACCTCCACTTAACCAACAAACAGTTGCCTTTCATCTTTCTAATTTTCCTTCATTATTTTCTTCTTTTATATTTTTTCCCGATTTTAACATTTTCTTTTTTGTAATGAACACCAATGGATGGTGGCATGTAAGGGACCAAAATCCTCATACTTGGGGAAGTTTGAGCACTTCTTCCCCACCCTGCCTCCATTCTCTAACCTCCCATACCTCCAGCTATCCAAAGGCTGCCTTTCTGGCATGCTCAATGAATCTTCTAGCATCTGTGAGACTAGATTGATTGGTTAATTGACAGACTGACAGATAGATAGATAGATAGATAGATAGATAGATAGATAGATAGAACTTAATTAATGAAAAGAGAAACTGTGTTTTCAAACCCATAAGTTCTGACATAGATAGTCTGTGTGCTTTTGGCAAAGAAGGAAGATCAACAGTATTCTACAAGCCAAGGAGAAATGATAAGTAGGCGATCAGCAAAAATTACCCCTTTCTGTAATACAGTGGGCCAAGCCTAGGTGAGGAGACAGATGACACTGAAACTCCTCAGAGCGGAGGGAAAAGTAAATGTCCCTTGGCTGGATTGTTTGCACCACTTACAAACTCATCCACTCCTTTCATACTCAGTTATTTCCAGAGTGGTCTTTCCCCTTCTCAGCAGATTCGGAGATCTTCTTGGAACGGCTTTTTTCCCGATGTTATAACAGAAGATAAGCTAGCCAATGTAGACATTATCACAAATAGGTCTTTTAAAAACACGAATCTGAATCTGATGTCTTTTGGCTGGAGGTTGCCTTTTCTGTCATGACTCTGGTTAGAGAACTTAATAACAGAGCAAGGATCATTTCATCTCCAAATACTGGACATAAGTTTAACTGGCTTCCTTAGGTCTATGCAAGTTCCAACAATGGCCAACATCACAAATTCTTATCCAATTTAAAGACCTCTGCTTTTATTTGCAGGAATTAGTTTTCTTTCTATAAAGCCTTATCGGGGGGGGGGGGGCTATAATGCTAGAAACCAAATTTCTGGAAGGAATGGGGAAAGACCTACCTCTTCTAGCTGTTCTCCTATTCTAAAAGAAATTTTGAGTGCGACATGCTCCAATAGAATTTGAAATCTTCGTGGCTGGGCCTTCTTTTATTAGGTGAATACATGAGTTTATCTTTATCTGGAGAAACTTAATTTTTTTTTAAATTCCTAATATTAGATGTAATTTCTGTGATATAAACACCTAAGACACATGAAGCCAGTTTTGTAAGGTCAAACCTTGAAAGGCGAATGCTCTAGAATGCTCTAGAAAGTTAGAAGTTTGCATCTGAATTTTCTAGATAGTTGGCCAGCTATTTAAGTAGCCATGTATTTTAAATAGCTTTTCATATTGTTAATATGTAAAAAAAGATGGACTTATCCATTTGACATTACTTCATTCTCCTGCCTGAGTTATCACTGAGTGTTAGTCTTCATATAATCTTTATATTACTTCTCACTGAGGTATTTAAAATTTAAGAGAGGGAAGTCTAGGAATTTTAACCACAAAATATTTGAAGTTGCATAATGAACAAGAAAAGGAAATGAAAAAGGAAATATTCAATATAACTTGCCAGAATTGAACGTGTGAGTCTCCAAATTGAAAGATTCATTGACAACCCAAAACAGGGTGAAAAAAAAACTATACTAAGAAAACTAAGCTATACTATACTAAGACACGTTATGATAAAATTTTAAAACACTAAGGACAAAGAGATCTTATAAGCTTGGAGGAGAGAAAACAAAAATAGGTTTCTTGCAAAACAATGGGAATCTAAATGATGTTAATAGAAAAAGGATTAACATCTTCAAAATTCCATTTCAGCCAAAATCAATCAAGGTAGAATAAATATATTTTTAGATATTCAATATCAATGAAAGTTTTATATACGCAATTTCTTTGGAAGCTACTAGAACAGATGTTCTACCAAAATAAGCGAGTAAACCAAGAAAGGACTATGTGGAATCCAAGAAGTAGGGAACTTAATCCAGGAAAGAAGTGAGAAGAATCCCCAGAATGATGGCCCAAGGGGGATTTTACAGCAGCAACTGGGCAGCAGTCCTAGGGAGCCAGAGGCTTAGACTCCAGCAGAAGAGCAAAGGGTGCCAGAAGGGACCTCTTCCACAAAGGAGAAATTGATAAAAATCCCTAATGTATTGGATACTAACACTCCGACAAAGATTCTTGAGAATTAATGATGAGTACATAGAAAAGGAAGCAAGTAAGAAGACAATTGCAAAGTTCGGAAAAAGACAAAAACTTTCACAAAAAAATTAAACTTACTATATAGAATTCTATATGACTCATCTGTGAGTTACAATTGCATGAGCATAATAATGTCAATAGTGAATATTGATCTAACCAAAAATAACAACATAACTACATAATAGCAGGTATTCAATGGATATACATCAATAAATAGCAGTCTAAGCCTGTTATTTAGAAATACAAAGAAAAACACCCAAAGAAACAACTAGAATAGCTTAAAATAGCTATCCCTGTGGAATAAGAACCTAGTACATGACAAAAAGAAGACTTCTGTGTTTTGTTGAAAATGAAGCAATATTGGTAAAATATTTAGTAGAGCATCTGGCATATATGAAGAGCAATCTTAGTGTTTGACATATAAATGAATAAATGAATAAAATTTTGTAGTAACTGATAGAAGTATTTGTCTTTTTAATTTAAGAACATGTGCATATATTTATGTATCAAATTTTGATTGAATTTAAAAGTTAATTTTAAAAGGTGTCTGAGATATGAATAAAATCTGCTGATAATGTCTTAAACTTATTACACCATGTTTTTCAAAAACTGAAAACAGCCCACTTTTGTAGCTTCATCTTTAGTCATTCCTTTTCCAAACTTCTTATTCCACTGCCCTTACAAAACACCCATCCTTTCCCTAACATTCCATGTACATTTGTATTTCTCTGCTTTGTTGGTATTATCCCTGATGGCTAGAATGTTCTCCTCAAAACTATCCAACTCCTCACTCTGTGCCCACTACTTTTAACCAAAGCCTGAAAAGCTCCTTTATGGAATTTATGCAAGTCAAAGGTCACTTTAGCCCTGAAGCCTTCCCATCTCTCCCCCAAGCAGAATTAGTCACTCTACCCATCATGCTGAATTATAATGAAGTCTATAAGTGTTTCTGTCCTATGAGTCCAGGCTCTCCTCAAAGGCAGCAACTCCATCTCAGGCGACTTGATACACCCAGGGGTTACATGGCACTTATTATGTTCTCAGTGTGTACTGAATGAATGAACTAGGAGTGCTGATTAAGTCACAGTATAAGTGACAAGAAATATATACGGAAAATGAATTTTTTAAAAAATCACCAAGCTGGCTGACTACAATCGTCCTCAAACAGAAGAGTGATATTTTCCAAAAGATTTACCACTATTCAGGTGTCTTTTACTTATTGTCAACACATCAACAAATTCTAGGATTACAAATATTTTCCTATATTTTTTAGAAATTGACATTTCTCTGAAACTACTATGGATACAATTTTTTTTTTAAGTAGTTTACTTACTTCTTTATAACTTAAAATAATTATCCATAAAACAGGCTAATCATTGCTGGTAACTCAATGTACTGCCTGTGTGTGTGTGTTTTCCTTTTTTAACTAGTCTCACTGGTGCTTCTAGAAAACTTTCATAAATTGTACCTTGACTCGAAACTAGGCAAAGGGAGTCAGTGTAGATAATGATACCTGAGTTTCAACACCTTTTAAATGAAGTCTTACATATTCGAAATGGAAATCATTTGTAAACACTGCCCTCAGCAGTAACCTAGGGCAAGAAGGTTAGTATTATTTCTCTGTCTACACAAAATTTTCTCAAACTTTTTATTATCAAGGTCGAAATATTTTCTACTTAATCTTCTTTGTCTTAAACTCATAATTTGCTCCTGCCATAAGAAGATATATGAACTCTCTCCTAGTTTCACTTTCCTTTTACCTTTATTTTAATTGGCAGAAAGCAAGACAATGCACGTCCTTCATATGCATTGCAGGGCCAGGCTGCACACCCCCAGACCCTTCTCACTCCTAATTAGACTGGACTGACTCTTTTACCCTTTGTAAGAAAACAGATAAAGATTTGAAGTAGGTGAGTATTTTTTAAAATGCTTTAAGTATCCAGTTTAAAACAAATGTCTAGGTTGTATTAGTTATGAAGAGTTTTGTCTGAGCAGATCTCCTAAGTACTTGCAAATCACCCAATACATTTATGTGGCTATGTAGTAACAATTATTTGCTTAGTGAATAGTACTCCTTGAGCAACTTCTATGTCCAGACTCTGTTAAAAGCTAGGATTACAATAATGCATAAGACCTAGCCTTGTACAATGGAATTCATAGTCTAGTGAGAGAGACAAACACAAATCAGATCACCACAACACTTGTGGTAAGAATCATAACAGACGTATTCATGGGACACTTAAAAGAAGCAGTTAACCCAATTTGAGAGTATAAAGAAATTCTTCCCAAAGTGATAATGTTTAAGTTAAGGACTAAAAGATGAGTAGGAAGTTGAAGGTGGGAGCGGGAAGGTAGGTGGGTTTAGAAGTTCTAAAATAAGAGAACATTCTGTTCAAAAACCTGAAGACAAAAATATGTTACTTTTGGGGTGAAAAGCAAGTAATTCAGTATGGCTAAAGAACAGGGAGTGGGGCAGAGAGGGGCAGTGAGTGGAACTCGACTAGAGATAAAAGCGGACACAACACCAGGGCCTCCGATGCCAGGTTGAGGAATTCAGACTTTATTCTTAGGGAAATGGAGAGTCACAGGAAGCTTTACGTAGGACCAAATACATGATCAAATTTGCTTTTCAGGGAAAAAAAAATCACTCAACTGCACAGCATAAAACAGATGATGGAGGAGATAATACGATTGAGAGCCATTTTTAGTTATCCAGAGAGAAAAATGGGGACCCCTGAAGGGAGAAATGGCTATAAAACTGGAGCAAAGAGGGTAGATTTACAATGTCATTCAGGAGGGGGATTAGCTGAATTTGGTGATTGTTGAATGTGGGAGAATGAGGGAGAACAGGTGCTCTCCCAGGTTGTTGCTTGGGTATTTAAGTACCATTCATTCTTCTTTGCAGTGGTTGGGAGGAGAATTAGGGGGTCTTGGGAGGTATGCAAGCAGGCATGTTTAATAGGTACTCTGGGGTCGTGGTATGGCCCTCCAAAAAGCTCTCTGGGCTGCAAAGACTAGAATAATCTGCATGTATATGGCAATTTAAGTCTCTGATCCCCTAACATCAGAGTTGAGAAACTCTGTCAATTCCAAAGACATTTAGTTATGTTTACAAAGTAGTTTGTCAAGTTCCTTTCAGCAGCTTCCAGTTGTGTTCAAACATCTCTCTTGAAGACACACCACAGATAAAATACTTCCCCCAAGCACCAATAATACTTCCTGAAGGTTTCAGAAGGCATTCAGGAACAACACACTCAAAAAATTCTCGCTAAACACCTCTTATTTTCCAAGCACTGTGCTGATTCTGGGGCTGCAGAGATGAATATAACTCAGGCTCTGCCTTCAAAGTGCTCACAGTACATTGGGGTTGACAGGCAATTAACAAATAATTAAAGCAATGTAATTGGATAAACAAGATAGATAAAGAACAAGGAAGAAAGCTTGAAAACAGTGAAGACTTCATGGAAGTGGAGGCTTAAGCACTGAGTTTTAGGAGTAAATTCATCAAGTAGATTAAGATGAGAGGCTTAGAGCAGGGAAGAGAGAAGTATCCAGGAGTACAAAACAGTCTTGAACATTTTAAACTTAGAAAACAGCAGGTAGGTTAGGATGCTGGGGAGAACTCAAGGTTTAAGAGGTCAGGTTATAAGCTATGTTGTGTGCCTTAAGGAGGAAAAGGAAAGCCTACAGGGAGGTTGTAAAGTTCTATGTAAAAAATGTAAGAGCTTAAGTTAAGACAAGAAAAAATGGACACAGATTTGCGAGATATGAGAGAGTAGAAATGAAAAAAAAAATAGAGGTAAGCAGCCAGAGACACGCTTGAGATGGAAGCTGAATTTTTGAAATAGATGCCAATAAGATCAAGTACATGCTACTACAGAATATCCCTTGGCCAATGATGGGACAAGTTGAAACTGATGTATCAAGATCTTACAATGCAGTATGGCAAAGTAAATACACATGAAACTTGGGGCTGGGAGGATCCGGCCTTGAAAGCTGGCTCCACTACTGACTATATGACCTCCAACTCTAACAAGTTTAGAATCCCTTCAAGCATGATACTGATGATGGTCTTTACTCTTTGTATACCACTAGAGAAAAGGAAAAAAATGTGTGTGTGCATGTGAGTATGCATGTGTACAATTACGCTGGATAAAGGCACACAGAAGACAGTTATTTTTATTTTTACAGGGAATTGTCACTGTAGCAAACCAACTTCAAGAGCCCATAACTGGAAAATGGCTCGTAATTCCTCTGCCATCATGGCCAGGTGTTTTGTGTTACTCACAACCAACATCTTTAGGCACTTCTCAGTGGATTTCAACTACTGGATGTTTTAATCACCTTAAGAACTGGAGAGATATTAAATAAATCTTAAAAGAAAAAAATAAATGTGTTGGATGTCATGTGCCATGAGGAAAATTAAAAGAGCTTTTCTGAGCCTGTGGTTACAGATTTATTCCCAAAGGATGCAGTTGGGAAAACCTTACTCCAAGTCACCCATAGAAAACATAAATATAGCATGTTTTTCAGTTCTTTCTACAGACAGGATCAACTGCCTTTACCAGAACTTGTATGTGTAATGTTACCTGATGGTCTTTTACCTTTCCCAATAATTTAATCTCATCCTGTCATTCAGATTCTGAAAAGTCACTGATGCTAAAAATACATACACACATACATACATACATACATATCTACATACATACATGCATACATACATTCTTCCGAGTTCAGAAACAGGTGTGCCTCTTGCTGCTCCCAGCAGCTTCTTGTACTCCCGGGCTTTTTGCTGTCTTGGCCTTTCATCACTGGAGCTTGTGTTTGCCCTCAAGCTGACATTTCAACAGTCAACCCACCAGGTGTCCACAGTCTCTCTCCTGTGACACTGCTGCAGCAGATGGTGCAAATGGCCTGGCACATAATTCTGATTCATTGCAAAAACCAAACTGCCAGACTGCTGACTAGTTTGGCAAGAAAATTAGAAAGTTGTTGCTAAAAAAACTATTATGAATTATTCTTCATGTAGCAGCTTTGGACTTGCCCCTGCTTAAAGATGGCTAGTAATTTATTTAGCCAGATTAAATAAAAGCTTTTAAAGGCGCTTCCTGTTTGTGAAGATAGCTATAGACAGCAGGAACTTGTCTATACATAACAAGAGGCAAATAATAGAAAGTCAAAAAAATATTATATCAAATGTAAACATTAAAAGAATTTTTTTTAATTGACCAAATGAGAAGAGTAGAGGTTTTGTTTGTTTGTTTTGTTTGGGTATTTTTTATTTCCTGATACTATTTCAAAGTCTCTCAGTTCTATAATGATACCGTTAGTCTGTGATATTAAAAATATTTTCCAAAAACATTTTATAAGTTAGTTATCTTGTACACAGTGTTTTTTTTTTTTTTTTGCACATTTGGAAAGAACAGCTTTAAAAATGTAATGGAATTCTACTAGACAGATCTACACATACATGCACATATATACACACAGGTCTAAATGTTTTCTTTGTAGAGTTAAAGTCTAAAAATTATATGTTCAACTCCCCTTTATCACTTCCATTATTTTACTATATTCCCACTTACTTTGGGTTATTTTGATGTCTGCCATCTCCTAGCCCTTCCAGCAGTATCTCTGATGTCTTCCAGTAATGTTCAGCCACACCCATTTCCTACTCCATGCTTCGGTCATCAACTACAGAGTTCTAGTATGAGTCATGATGCCAGAAACATGGTAATGTCTAGAATTAATGTGCCCATACCTTTGGTCATATGGCCCACCCTGTACCACTAGACTTCTGACTTGAGGTTCCTGTCCTTTCAGTGGGATGCTGGCCAGCCACTTTCCAGGGTGGTCTGCATTCTATAGCTCATATCCTAATACATAGGCCTAGTCCCAGTTTCCTTTACCCAAAGTGGCCAGTACACAACTGAGCACCAAGGATAAAGAGAAAAATCTTAAAAGCAGCCAAAAAAAAATAAAAAGATAAGTTACATAAAAGGTAAGGATGACAGCCAATTTCTTATCAGAATTTGTGCAAGAAGAGTGCAGCAACATCTTAAATGTACTAAAAGAAAAAAAATGTCTATTTTGTTTTCTATAAAACTACCTTTCAAAAACAAAGGTGACATACATACTTTTCCAGACATAAAAGTTCAAAGAATATATCATTTGCAACCTACACTACAAGAAATGTTAAAGGACGTCCTTCTGGCATAAAGAAAATGATAATGGAAACATGTATCTATGTAAAGGAGTGAAGAGCTGAGAACAGTAGCAACATGGTAAATACATAACATATTTTTATTATTGTTTAAATCTTTTCATTATTGATGGATAACAAAAATAATAACAATGTAACACGTAAAAGTAAAAGGGATACCAACAATAGCACATAAGTTGGAAGCAAGAAATGGAAGTATACTATTAAAAGCTTCATCGATTATTATTAAAGTGGTTGAATATCGCTTGAAAATTGGCTTTGCTAAGTTAAAGATGTATATTGTAAATCGAAAAAGACCACTGAAGTAATAAAACAGAGTTACAGCTAATAAGCCAGAAAATAAGATAAAATAGAACCTTAAAAAATATTTAGTTAATCCAAAAGGCAGAAAAGGAGGACAAAGGGAAAAAAAACAGATGAGACAAATAAGGTAGATTTAAACCTAAATCATATTAATAATCTCATTAAATGCAAATGGCCTACATACCCCAATTAAAGGGCAGAGACTGTCAGATTGAATTTAAAAATCAAGACCGGATTTTATGCTCCTACGAGAAATGTACTTTAAGTATAAAGACACATATAGTTTAAAAAATAAAAGATTGGAAATGCTAACATAAATCAAAGCAAAGCAGATTTCAAACTAAACATTACTAGGAATAAAGAAGTTGCTTCATAATAATAAAGGGGTCAATTCATTAAGAGGAACATAATCATTTAAACACCTAATAACAGAGCCTTGGCATGAAACAGAAACTGGTAGAAGTGCAGGGAGAAACAGACAGGTTCATGATTAGAGAGATTCCAATACACATCCCTCAATAATTGATAAAAAAAAAAAAGGTAGACAGAAAATCATTAAGGCTACAGACAACTTAATAACACTATCAATAACTTGACCTAATTGACACCTTTATAGAGCACACTACCCAACAACAGCAGAATACACATTCAAGTTCACAAGAAAATTTTCCAAGATAGAATATATTCTGTCCATAAAACAAGTCTCAATAACTTAAGAGATTTTAATTCATACAAAGTATATTCTGACCAGAGTGGAATAAAATTAGAAATCAATAACATGAAATTATATGGAAAACTCTCAACTATCAGGAAATTAAATAATACACTTCTAAATAACATATGGGGTCATAGAAAAAATCAAAAGGGAAATTAGAAAGTATTGCCAACTAAATGAAGAGGAGGATATAACAATATTATGGGATGCCACTGAAGCAGGATTTATAGAGAAATTTGTAACACTAAATGTATACATTAGATACATTAAAAGCATCTCTATAGAAGGAAATATCAACAAGTTCAACGTTATCAAAGTTAAAAATGCTATTTAAAGATGCTATTTAGAGAATGAAAAGACAAGCCACAGGCTGAGAAAAAAATATTTGCAAATCATATATCTGACGAAAGGCTTATACCAAGAATGTACAAATAACTCTCTAAAACTCAATAATAATGCCAATTTTTAAAAATAGGCATAATTTGAACAAACACTTTACCAGAGAAGTTTTATATGTGACAAATAAGCTCATGAAACGATGTTCTACATCATTAGTCATTGGGGAAACACAAAACCACAAAGAAATAGTAGTACACATCTGGCAGAATGATTGAAATTAACAAGTCTGCCCATAGGAAGTGCTTAAAGGACATAGAGGAACTGGAACTCTCATACATTGCCAGTAGGAATGTAAAATTATACAATCACTTTGGAAAATGGTTGGCAGCTTCATAGAAAGTTAAACATACACCGACCATGTGACCCAGCCATTCCATTCCTAGATATTTACCCAAGAGAAAAGAAAGCATATGCCACATGCCCATATAAAGACTTGTGCATGAATGTTTATAGCAGATTTATTTTAATAGTCAAAAGCTGGAAACATCCAAAGTGTCCACCAACAGATGAATGGACAAACTGGTATATCTATACAACAGAATACTGCTCAGATATAAAAAGAAAGGAACTACTGATAGACATTCTGTGAATGAATCTTGAAATTATGCTGAGTAAAAGAAACCAGATATAAAAAGAGTATGTACTCTATTAATCCATTTATAGAAAATTTTAGAAAATGCAAACTATCCTGCATTGGCAAAAATAGGTCAGTGTTTATCTGGCAATGTGGTATAGGATGGGGAGGGTCACAAGGAAAGTGGTTGAGGGTGATGGATTTGTTTATTATCTTGATAAGTGATACTTTCATGCATGCATACATATGTCAAAACTGATCAAATTGTACACTTTAAGATATGCATTTTATTATATGTCAATAATAGATAATGCTGTTAAAAAAACAAAATACTACCACGGCTTTGATCAAGGGCCTATCAGATAATATTAAAGTCGCTATTAGAGATCACACAATTCAGTGGTTTTCAAGCTGTACTCTGAGATACTTTCCCAGAACCTGAAAAGGGACAATTGGGGCTCTATAGATCCTTATTCCTTTCAAATCAAGCATCTTGTCCTTTATCTGTCTTTTATATTGAGCTTATTTTTAAGCTGTCATCAGAAGAAAGTCTGTTGCTACAAAAAGTTTGGAAATTACTGATCCCAACATAAAGCTCTCATCTCATGGAATAGGAACTGTGGCCCAGAAAGCTGAAGCAACTTGGTTAAAGGTACACAAAGCAAGAGCCAGACTAGACTCAGGGCTCCCAGACCACACATCTCGTGTTCTCAAATGCAATCCACTACCTCTCTTTGGAACACACACAGAAGGTTGGAAAATGGAGATGTTTCCAGCTAAAGAACCTCAAAACGAGGCTCTTATCTTTCTTATGTAAGTAGAAACATCATCTTGGGCCAGTCCAAAAGATATGTTATAGACCTTTGTATTGCAAATGAGGTATTAAAAATAAAAGTGCTAGAGTTGTGTTGAATTCCCTTGTTCATTTTTTTCATCTCCATGGAATGTTAAATAAATGTAATTAAATATATCAAAAAATTACTTTGACTTATTTAAATAAATCATGAGAAATATGCATCAATATGTTAGTTGTTAAGAATATAAGCATTGAAATTAGATTCAAATTCTAGCTCTGCAAATTCCAGCTCTGTCAATGGATAATTCACTTACCTCATCTCAGGCTGTTTGCTCATCTTTAAAATGGAGCTAAAAGGCATTTACTGCAGTGAGTTGCTGTGGGGTTTAGATAACACAGGACAGGTGTTGCATTTATTGTGATGACTAGAGCATGGTGAAAGAGAAAGCAACATAAGACGAAGCTGGAATATTAGACGGGGGGGGGGCACGTTTCTGCTTGATTCAAAATAGGCGCTATCAACATTCTCTACCACAAAAGATAAAGAAGACGACTAGGAACAGATATTTGTCTTACCCTTAAGTACTTAAAATAAAAACTGGAATGATTATTTCTGGTGTCATTTGGAATGAGAGATATCTTAGGAACAAGCAAACAAGCTGAACTCCAAACAAGTAGCATCAAATAATAAAGTTTTAGTGTCTTTTTTCTTCAAAAAACAGAACACCTCGAGCAGAAAATACCTATTAAGTATGCCAATGTGACCAACCAGCCCAGATGCTTACCTCTCACTATCTACTGGACTCCCCCATCTGCTCTCCCACAGATATTCCAAATGCAGAGTACCAAGCCCTGAATTCTTTATCTCAATGACACCACAATTACCACCCCACCACGTAACTCACAAATCTAGCTTTTCCTCATGAAATCTCCACCCCACTTGTGACGTCTGCGTAATCATGACTACTTCTCCATGACAGAAGGCTGAGAGTCACCCAGATTTCTCTCTGGCCCCTACATTCAACCACACCTTTAAGTTCTGCCCATTTTCCATCTAATTCTGTCCTGTTTCATGTTTTCAATATTTTTTATTATTGAAGCTACCATCTCTTAGCTGAAATATGAACGATAGCTTCCTAACTGGTTTCTTTCTGTCCAACCTTGTCCTCTTCTAAATCACTTTCTATGATGTTCACAAATACCATTCCAAAGATAAAGGTAACTAAGTCACTCTGCTGATTAACACTTTTAATGCCTTCCCATTGTCCACATGGTGGCCCCAACCTTTTCAGCACAAGGGACCGGATGCTAATGCCTGATGATCTGAGGTGGAGCTGAGGCGGTGACGCTAACTCGGGGAAGTGGCTGAAAATACAGATGAAGCTTAGCTCCCTCACTTGCCACTCAACTCCTGCTGTGCAGCCCAGTTCCTAACAGGCAACAGACCAGTACCAGTCCATGATCCGGGGGTTGGGGACCTCTGGTCTACAAGACAAACACAAATTCCTAAATGATATGAAAACCGTTTCCTGATGTGATTTTACTTGTATCTCCAGCCACTCAGCTGTCCTACCGTCACCCTCCTGTCTATGTTCCAGCAATAATAAATATCTAGTTACTATACAGATTTATTTCTGTGCCTAGGACATGCAACCCTTTCAGCCTAGAATACGCATTCCCACCTCTTTTTGTCCATCTAGTAAACTAAATGGAGTCTTCCATGACATACGCCCCATGGTGGTCCCACCACAAATTTATTCTGGTGTTGATAATTTATCCAGTTGCCCATATCAGGCTATACTATAAGCAGTTGCTTACGAGGCTTCCCAGCATTCTCACTACCAATTCCTCAAGCTTAGGAGCTGTGTCTTATTCATCTATATATCCTAAGTACCTCACTCAGAGCTTGACATATGCAAACGCTTAATCTGTTTTAATTCAATGTGACTGTTTACTTGATTCTCTTCATGTTTAGACAGAAGATTTTTCAGGGACTATTCTGGGAATTTCTACATGCCCTGTTCATAATGCTTAACAGAAATCAACTTTGTAATAAAATTTATTTTTCTGTTCAAAATAGAAGAATTGAAGGGCTGAGAATTTGGAACAAGGACATGGAGTGAAATGCCAGAGTAAAAGCATTCCAGCACTGAACATCACGAGATGAAACATTCTGGAATTAAAAAGGCAGCAGGCAGTGTGAGAGAATCTGAAATTGATTGGTGCTGATGCTTTAGGAATCAATCTTTGGCAATACCTCTGGCAGGTGGTACCCTTCATCATGAAAAAGCGGCTCTGTCAGGATGAGTCAAATGTTTATTGCACTGAGTCAGCAGCACCAGCTCTTCCACGTCAGTACTCAGCTAAATGCTAACAACACATCATTAACAAACTGTGAAACCCATGTGTCTCCTTGTGATATTCAGCATCAAACTGGAAAACGTTCAAAGCCAACTGTCCTAAATCCAAGAGGATTAGAAAAGTAGTAATTATCTCCCTAATCTGCTTTAATATATACCATGGTTATATAATTAATTGTTTTTAATGGCCGCAAAACTTAACATCCTTATACTAACTTTAAATACCTTTTCTGTGCCTATTTTGCCTTTTACATGAAACTTCTTTTCTTCTCTCACCATCAAACTTAAAGACTCCCATTAAGTTTACTAACAAAAGCTAAAACTTACCAGTACCGAATGTCCTTTATAGCAAAATAGCACCCAGCACTCTAGAGTATAATGGCATATTAATGACATTCAAATTCTTCATGTGACAGGGCTTGACTTCTGGAAATTTTCTTTCAATGGGAAGCTCTCTCTCCACCAAAAAATCCAATCCAGCGGTACAGAGAATAGAACATGCCCTGGCTGAACAGAAGCTCTGTCTTCACCAACAAATACAGTGGAAACATCTAGTATATTCAGAAGAATGAGATCTCCCAGAACGAAGGGCATACTCTGTCACGGAAAATGCAATTCTGTTCTAAGATGAAAAATAGTGTGGCCTCATTCATTCGACTTTTACTGGTGCAAATAGCTGTTTGTTTAAGTCCATTTTCTGCCCCATATTGTACAAACCACATTTTTCTTTCTTCCATTTCAGCATAATCCTTAACTTGAAATTAAACACCTGCATTCAGACAATGGACTATTGTTCAGTGCTAAAAAGAAAAAAAAAAAAAAAAAGGGAAGGGGCTATCGAATTATGAAATGACATGGAGAAACCTTAAATGCATATTGCTAAGTGGAAGAAGCCACTCTGAGAAGACTACATAGAATATGATTCTAACCACATAACATTATGGAAAAGGCAAAACTATGGAGACAGTGAAAAGATCAGTGGTCATCAGGAGAAGACAGAGGGATAAAAAGGCAGAACACTGAGGAATTTATGGAAGTGAAACCATTTTACATAGTTCCATGTTACACTGGTAGATACACGTCATTATACATTTGTCCAAACCCACAGAATATACAACAGCAAGAATAAACCCTAAGGTAAACTATGGACTTTGGGTGATAATGACATGTCAATGCAGGTTCAACCATTGTAACAAACATATCTCCGTGGTGGAGCATGCTGATAGTGGCAGAGGCTGTACATGTGCGGGGGCAGGAAGTACATGGGAAATCTCTGTACTTCCTGCTCAGTTTTACTGCGACCCTAAAATTGCTCTAAGAAATTAAAGGTTATTAATTTTTAAAAATTAAAGATCTGATGAACAGAATTGTCCAGCACTTACACGGAATGATATTTTTTCTTTTACTGGGCTATTCCAAAGCCATTCTTATGCAGGAAAGGAGTCTTAGAATATCTCCTTAGATTTCCATTTTTTATTGCAATAATCTATCTTCTACCTGGTCCCAGGCAGTCTAAATATACGAGCTGGGTCTGAACTAAGAATGATATAGTGATACCTTGCTTGATTTGCCTTCCTTTATCAGAGGATGCTGAATTTCCAAAGAGAATAAATACAATGGGATTCATTTTTAATCAGTGTAATTATTGCTGCCTAAGTACTGAGCCTTTACATTTTATTCAGAGATATCAATTTCACAAAAAAATAAATTCCGGGGGGTGAAAAATGCCTTAGAACGACATAATAAAAACACCTCTAGACCACTACACGCTATGCTATTAGTCATCATAGACAACCTTACTCAGAGTATATGTAGTCCCTCAAATCTAGGCATCCTTCAAATCAAGATGAAATTCATAAAGGCAGAAATTTTTCTTGCCTCCCTTCCTTCTGCCTCTAGCTTCCTGCAGTACGGTCAGCCAGCTTGCTCCTTTCTCCAACACTTAATTCTGGCCCACACTCAGTTGTACATAAAATCTTAGGCTTTTAATATACTATAAAATTAACCAGAGCTTCAAGATAAATTGCTATTAAAAGCATACAGTGATTTAAAAAAAATGTTCCCAACTAGATTTGGGTGGAAGCAAATGCAAGCCAAATTTTCAAGATTTTACAAGAGATTGCAAAATGTCTTTTCCAGTGCCGGAGACATTTTGTTGCCAGTCTCTCAGAACTACAAGGGTGAGAGACCATCCCATGAAAGATAGCAGGGAGTTCTGATGATAGTTCTGTGTTTTAGACAAGGATTTCCTAATGACTCCTTCATTTGTCTTTTGCTTTTCAGCTTTCATTTGAGCAGGTAGGGTGGAGCCCATTTCCCCTTTGGCAGTGGGTTATACAGTTCTCACGCAATAAAACAGTGGACCTCCCCGACTGAGGAGCTCCCTCCATGTTTGATGGCCCTCTCAGTTTTCCACTCTTAATCAGTTCTCCCCCCACCAAAGCACACACACACATGCAGTTTATATTACATGTTCTTTCTCGTAAAAACAGATGCAAAGTGCTGTCCTACAATGGATTAAACTAACCATATCTATCCCCTACCTCCATCAATGGGGATTTTCATAGCTTGGTAAACCATAAACAGAAAAACATGAATGTTCAGGAACAGGCCCTGGTATATTAGCTGCAGGCTGAATGCTTTAGTTTGAGCAGTTATTTTATAATTAATTTGTTTCTCTGGCACTAACCCAAATGTTTGCAAAAAGTAAATTGTATTAACTTTTTATCTCCATGTTGTTGCCCTATCTACTGCATTATTTGGCACTTTGGGAAAAGCACAGGCTGGTTTCATACTGACAGGATGCTTTCTGAGCTGGTACTGTAGGTGGTCTCACACCTGCTTCTTGAGCCAGAGCACTAGCAGCTGTTATTCTAAGACTTGATTTGAGTAGGTTGAATTTTGTTGACACATTTCCATGGTGCCATTTATGAGGTAATGTTTGTGGCTTAATACCATGTGAATTGCCAGGTACCTGATTGAAGAAATAAAAATTTCATAGCATTATCAAACAACTTTTTTTCTCGTGTAGAATACACACACCCACAAGATCCTCCCACATTTACATTTAGTCACAAAAACGAAAGCCAAAAAATCAGTGCAGTAAAAAATGAAGCACGTTAATGTCCTTGTCTCTGTCTCATGTATTTTTAGCTTCAATATTCCCAGCAATCAACGACCTGTGCCTGGACCAGGTCTTCTACCTTCCAAAAGTGCATATATACCAGATATGCATGCAGTGAGGATGGAATAAATGACCTCTCCAAAACTGAAACTGTCCATCCGAAATCAATCATTCAAAGCTATAACCATTTTGACTAATGTCTGAAGTAGAAGCCTACTGTTATTTGAATGTATGTGGGCTAACCAAGTATGCACAGACCAAAACCTTTCTAAATTCTATGTATATGACATGAAAAATATATTGGTCAAAATGTGTTTCCTCCATGTTCCTTTCAACACAGCATCAAATAAGTCATGACAAAATATGAAGACCCATGTATTTATGCCATAACTGCGGGCCAACATGCCGACTAATAACCACTTTTGAAGTTTTTCAGTCCATAATATCAAATCCCTAGTCCAAACCCTGGTCATTTGATTACTTTGTAGTACTATGCTTTTCTATAAAAAATCAGTGTTTGCTTTCTTCTCTAGTCATCCTCTTCACTAGCACTGTAGCACAGACACATATGGCTTATATATTATATTGTATCATACATAAGAAAAAAAAAGGTATTTCATGAACACAGAAACTGTTGGGGAGACTAACAAAGATTCCTACATAAATGCAATTACCCAAGCATAAACCATGTTGTCTTGGCTTCCTAAAGAAGCCTATCTACTGACTTGCATTCTTATTAAATATTTTTCCAGCAAACTAGGGTCAGTAAGAATTTAGTCCACTATTTCTTTCAGCATTCTCTATATACTGACCCGCAATGGAAAACATAGAACTAAGTACTTAGAAAAGTTTTCTTTTTCTCAGGAACAGATACAGTTTCCTTTAGAAATAACCTAGTATAGAAAAGGTGCAGATCTTGGAGTCAGATTGCTTTTGAAACCCAACTCTACCAGTTACTGTCTATATGCTCATGGGCAAACTACTTCACCTCTCAGGACCGTTTTTCCTCATCTGAAAAATGAGGGCTGCTGTTGGGGGTCAAATGAAATGGATATGTAAAGAACTTAGAATGGTATTTATCTCACAGTAAGTGCTCATTTTTATTTTCTGTGAACAAGAATTATGTAACTGCCCATGCTTAACTTTTTGTTTTAACCACCAGGAAATTCAGGGCAAATTTTAGTCTAAATTATATAACAACTGATAACACTTTACAGCTTAAGCATCTATAGTCTACTTGTTTTTTTCTGCAATCTTTGTTTTCAAATCTACACTTTTGCCGTTCTTGACTTTTTATTAAATTATATACATTTTAATAATATAATTTAAATTCTTTATGTAAGAATGAAGTGAAAAATATGTAAAAGTACCCCTAGAAATTATCAATAAAGTCGTAGCTACAAATATATAGACACCTTAGTCAAGTCTGAATAACTAGGATGATTGCATGATTTAAGAAAAAATTTAGGCATTCTTTTGTGACTTGTAATAAGAAAACATTCATTGATGAAATTACTTCACTGAGCCTAAATTCCTTCATATGTAAATTCTGAGATTAATGATCTTTACCTCTCAAAGTGGTTTTGAGGATTAAAGGAGATAACTTACATAAAGCACCAAGTATAATATATAGCACACAATTGATGCTTCTGGTGGTTATTTACTGTTTGTTCCTCTAAATCAGTGGTCCCCAACCCTCAGGCCACAGACTGATACCAATCCGTGTCCTGTTAGGCATCAGGCTGCACAGCAAGAGGTGAGTGGCAGCTGGTAGCCACTCCCCAGCGCTTGCATCACTGCCTCAGCTCCATCTCAGATCATCAGGCATTAGATTTCTATAGGAGCACTGGTCCCTGGTGCAAGAAAGGTTGAGGACCACTGCTCTTTCTCTGGCCTGCCCTGGAGAATGACTCTGATAGGCTGCAAAACTAGTTCCTTAGCCTTCTAGTTAAATCAGAAGACTGGAGATTGGGAGAAGAGAGAAGATGGAGTAGTTATGCCCCAAATCTGTATCCAACTTCTCATCATCTCCCCCACCCCCAAATCCCTCTCTGTTAAGGCCTTGGTTTATCAGTAGCTACATTTTGTTTCTGTCCTGCTACCTCTGTCCCTGGGCCACAGCTCATGTTGGATCCTAGTAATAACTCTCTTCTCTAATTACAGTAACCAGCTTGTCCCAGTTTGCCCAGTATTTTCTTGAATTTAGCACTAAAGGTCTGTGTCCCAAGAACCCTATTCCCCTTGCCCCTTCGGTCCCAAGGTAGAATGCTAACTTCTCAAGGCCTCTGTCAGGTTATTTCCTAAAGCTATGAGATTATTAATGGCTTTATTCTTATATAATTTTAAGTATTTTTCAAAATAAATCTGAGCAGATATTTGGAAGATAGAGATCTCGTGTTCTAGACAGAACTCCAATTATATGATGTTGGGAGAATTTTTCCTTTCTTGTCCTCTGCCAGACTATTTGTAAACTGGATGATCTTAGCTCCTGTGCTCTTGATGTTGCCTTCTTCTAGAAGAAACCCTAGACCATAACAATACTTACAGGTCTCTCAAGTCACAAACTGAACAAATACCTTGAATGAGAATTAATTTCCTTTTTCTTAGTTGACCCTTTAAGTTTGGGTTCCAGATCACTACACTGCTGAAATTGTTCTGGTTCAAATCATCAATAACCCTCTTATTGTCAAATCCAATTGTAAATCCAGTTCTCATTTCTCTGACATTTGCTATGACTTAGCGTAGTGGGTTGAACTGTGTTTCACAAAAACATATGGCAGATGAACACACAATGCAATATATATATATATATATATATATGTATGCCTGCCTGCCTTACTGTTAAATTGTACACCTGAAACTTACTGGATTTCATTAACCAGTGTCGCCATAAAAAAATTTATATTATGAACGTAACTTTATTAGGAAATAAGGTCTTTGCAGATATAAATAAATTGAGGATCTCAACAGATCACACTAGATTTAGTGTGGGCTCTGAATCCAATGGATGGTATCCTTACAAGGAGCAGAAGAGGGAGATTTAAGACATAGGGACCAAGGAAAGAGGCCCTGTGAAGATGAAGACAGAGATGGGAGTTTTGCTGCCCAAGCTAAGGAAGACCAGGCACCATCAGAACCTGGAACAGGCATGGAAGGATTCTCCCAGAGACTTTGGAGGAAGTGTGGTTCAACCAGCCCCTTTACCTCCAGACTTCTGCCTCTGGAACTGTGAGTGAATACATTTCTGCTGTTTTAAGCCAAGTTTGTGGTAATTTATTACAGCAGCCCTAGGAAGCTAATATACCTGCTCTTCAGTGGTTTCCAAGAGAGCCTTTGTTTGTGTCCCACTCTTACCCATATACTGTGTATGTGACTAGTCTTTCTCAGGCTCCTTCACTGGCTCATATTCTCTTATTTCCAACAATGAAATGTTCTACAAAGCTTTGTAGTTGGCCCTCTTCTAACACCTTAGATGATTTTCCTCAACTGAGTAGTTCCCCATCATGGTATCGGACTCCAAAATGGGTGATGATACTCAGTACTCCATCTTCTGCAAGAACCCAGGCACCTATTTCTGGATGTCCTATTGTCAATTCAACATTTATCTTCTCCCACAAACTTATTCCATCCCCCCTAATCTCTAACTCAGCCTATGGCATCACATTTTATCTATTCCTCCAGACTTTAAAGAAATCATCCTTATCATATGGACTAGTCATTTCTACTTCAGAAATATTTCTCGAACTTCTCCTCCTCACTTTTCCATCCCGAAAGCCACTAAGATTACTACTGCCCCTGATTCTGATCACAACTACTATTTGGTAATAAGATAAACATCTGTCCAATTCCTTGAAGGATAATCTTCAAAGTTATCCTGAAAAGTCTAAATCATCTTCTTCTCACTGTTCAACTTCAAAGTCTCTGTTGGATCCCAAGGCTCAAAGAAGTGATTCTCGACCTCTTTTCTGTAACACATAGAACATATGCACCAATAGGTCACAGTTCTATACAACTCTCTGAATATATGTCATAACTCTACTCATTTCTCTCCCAATGAAGAAACACATCAACATACAAATGTGACTAGATGGCATAATTACTTGAATTTCAAATTTTCTCTAGTTAAAAGCATTTTCTTGTTCATAATGAATTATTTGCAATATATTTCACAAGCGTACTTCGTTGTGGCATAGAAATTAAGAATAAATAGCTTAGAGAAAAATTCCATTCACCTTAGCATGCTGTGCAAAGCCTTCACAAGTTTGCTCCATTTTTTCTTATTGTCTTCCATTCCCCACATCATTCCCCATACTCCAGTGATATTGAATTATACAGCATTTTCTGAAGACATCATGTTTATTGACATTGAATTTGCTGTTCCATTTGCCTGTGATGTATTTCCCCACCTTGTGCAACTGGTGAACTACTCTCCTTTCAAGCCTGCTTAAATGGCACCTTCTTTGAGAAGCCCTCCCTGGTTCTTTTAGACATAATTACTACTTGGTCCTTCCTGTACAGCATTGTATACAGACCTGTAATAGTTTCTTAAGGTTGACATAACAAATTGCCACAGATGGCTTAAAACAGAAATGTATGCTCTCATAGTTCTGGAGGCCAGAAGTCCAAAATCAAGGTGTCAGCAGTATTCGTTCCCTCTGGAAGTTCTAAAAAAGAATCCTTCCTTACTTCTTCCCAGCTTCTGATGGTTCCTGGAAACCTTAGCATTCCTTGGCTTGGGGCTGCATTAAATCTAGTTTCTGCTTCTGTAGTCACATGGTCTTCTTTCTCTATCTGTCTGCATCTGAAATTTCTCTCTCCTTTCTCTTATACAGACACTAGTCAATGATTTAGGGGCCACCCTGAATTCAAGATGATCTTGCTCTAAGACCTTTACTTAACTACAGCTGCAAAGATTCTATTTCCAAATAAGCTAACATTCATAGGCACCAGGTGTTAGGGCTTAGACATATCTTTTCATGGGCCATAATTCAATCCACTACAATACTTCTGTCAATAATCTGTTCTCATGTATGTCTCCTTCATCAGACTGTGAGCTTCTTGAAGGCAAGGATCATCTCCTACTTCTTTTTTCTGAAATAATCCTCGCAGTTTATTAGAGCTCCTAGTATCCACTAAGCACTTAATAAATACGTTGTGAAGAAGAAAAAATGCAGATAGGTTATAAGTGAACTTGTCTCTATTTTCCTCACATAAAGCTTCCCTCTACTCTTAAGCTTCTAAGATTCTTCTATGCCTACAACTTTGCGTAAACATTACCGAGGACCAATTTCAAAGGGACGGATGACACTGAAGGTCTTCCTGTCTCTTTACAGAGTTGCAGACCTGAAAGCGTTCAAAAGTCATTTAGTAATCTACCTTTAGAGTGTACTAATGTCTGATAAACTAGACTGAGGAGAATCAATCCTGCTTTTAAAAGCCAACAACAAAAATGCTTTTGAAAACCTCCTTTTGTGATGCCATTCACATTAGTACTTGGTTTGAAAAAAAAAAAAAAAACTGTCTCTTTACACATCATGTTGTATTTCCCACATTCTCCTCCTCCTGCCAACCACAGAGGCTCACTTTTTGAGACCCCTAGAAATCCTTTCCAATTGCTTCCCTACCCGTGGAAACTGAACACTGCTCAAGAGTCAGAAAACCTAGAGCTCTTGACCTCAAGCAGACCACTGAGATTCCAAAGACTCGTCTGTGCAGCTATAAAGTTCAGATAAGCATCTCTCCATCTCTTAGAAGCAGAGTAGTGGATCACCCAAGTAATTACTCCAAAAATTTCCATCTACAACTGTACATCCAGTAATTATCCATTTCTTTCCCTCTTAACCCTGAGCTTTCAAGCTGCCTATAAAGCCAAAAATATTATTATATCATGCTATTGTAAGATTAAGTTTCATATGTGTCCCAGAAAGAAGTCAAAACAAAAAGGAGAGGGGGATAGGGAAACACCTCTAAGCCATGCATAGTTAAGGATTTGGTTTCAGATCAATGTTAAAAAGCAGAGATAATTAGAAACATCACATGATTTGTGTACAACACAAGAGCTGCATTGCTAACTAAAACCATAACTGACCTAATTTCACCGAATGTTCCAACAAAAATGACAGACATGCAAAGAAAGAAATATAATATAAGCAGTGGATGATCCATATTTTCCCCTTGAGTTTCAAACACATTCCTCAGACAGCAGTGCTACTGACATGTTACTGACAAGAGTACAGACCCTCACGTGGCCAGCAAAAGTGTACCTGCACATCAGAAAATCCACAAGATTACGGCTGTTTGGCCCCAATAAAATGACGATTGAGTTCTTTTTTTTTATTAAACCTCGGTGTACTCAGAGAATGGAAAAGAAAGCTAATTAAAAATAAATTCATCACAAAATCTTTCTCTTTTATCAAATCCATTAACAAAATGTAAAGGTACTATAATGGGAATTCATTTCTCTCTTTCAATATAGAACAAAATTAACAAAATCTCTACCCTCTCCAAAATGATTCACGTGTCTCTAACTGCACACTGAGGGGTACCCACACAACACAGCAAGCAACATCTCGAGGTCTAATCTTTCTTGCAGACAGTTTCTCCCTCCTTATTGTAACCATTCCTGCATGCAAACATGCTTGTGAAAAGGACACATTTTGTACGCTATCTCAGATCATCTGGCAGGATTTAAACTCTAATCTGCCATTTTATTTGCCTTGCATTACTTGTAAATCCCTTACATCAGCTCTGCTTTCACAAAAGGAGGCCACACTGCTTTCTCTTAAATATTCTTTGCTAAATCCTTTGCGAATGTTTATGGAGTCCACTCAATAAAGTGTCAAAGGGAGTACAATATCAGCAACAATAAGATTGAGGAGACCCAAGGAAAATTCTTGTCCATAATAAATAAGGGTGAGAGCACCAGCCAATTGGAAAGTCTAACCTCTGGAACATCTTATCTCTATCTAGCCTGTGCTGCATTACCCAATGCTTCTTATCAGTCTTTCTCCTTTTAAGTAAGCACAAGCCCTGCATTCTCAATTCCCATAGCTTTAGTGGTAAAAGATAGAAGGATATCCTTGCCATAGAGGTGACTGAGTTCACTATTGTTTAGAGCAAGCTCACTTATTAGACAGGTGTTTTTCACAGCAAATGCAGATAACAGTATTAGCTCCCTGTGAACCTGCTGAGGTATTGTCTGTTCAAGATTCTGGTAAAGATAGGCCAGGCCAGTGGCTAAACACCCAATTGTTACCACTGGTAAGAGTCTCAGGACAGAGCAGTAAAGGGATTGCAGAATCTGAATTTCAGAGGACTGCTAAAAGTTATTACCTTTCCATTGGGAAGCAATTGTTTCTACATGAATAGAGCATTGTATTTGATTTTCTAGAAATTGTTCTGCAGGCACAATTCAGTCATTTAAGGAACATTGATTGAACATTAGATGCTATGCTAGATTTGGGGAAGCATGGTGATAATAGAGACCCTCCCTTGCACAGTGTGGTGTGGGGAGAGAAAGATTCATAAAGAAAGAATCATAATCTAGAATGACAATTGCTGAATGAATACAGTGCCCTGCTAAGGAAAGAATCAGACTGAAACAGGCTCAGATTCCAGCTCCATGAAGTACTGCTATGTGACCTTCAATAATCTTAGATAGTTGTGAGTTCCAACTTCCCGATCAATATAATGAGACTGTCTTCTTTATAGATTAAGAGATTAGTGAGAAAATGTATATAAAACATCATGTGCTATGCCTAACACACAGAAGATATTGAACAAAAGGTAACTGCTGCTGCTTTGGGCATAGGGACACAGGAAAAGTGGAGGGAAAGACTAATTATACACCCAAAATAGACAAATACTGCCCAGGAGAAATAATATATGAATCAGGTCTTGAAGGCTATTGCTTCAGGTATTTATTCCTGATAACAAACTACACTAAAACCTACTGGCTGAAAATACTCATCTTATTTTGCTCCTGATTTTGTTGGTCCAGAATTCAGGAAGGGCTCATCTCTAACCAGTGCGGTGCCAATTGAGGCAGCTGGGGCAGAAGCATTCACTCCCAAGAGGTTTTCTCGCTTGTCTGGTACCTCAGTGTCCTTTGGCCTCTCCCTCTCTTCACATGACATCTGATCTTCTGAAAAGCCCAAGCCCATGGAGAAGCCTGGAAGGGTGCTTCATGACCATGGGGCTTGGGCTTCTTACAGGCATGGCAGTCTTAGGATAGGCAGATATATTACGTGACAGCTAGCTTCCTCCAGAGCTAGCATTCCAAGGGATAGGAAGTGGAAACCGCCAGTCTCTGAGGTGTGGACTTGTCATAGTCTACTGATCAAGAAATGACAGAGCCTAACTAGATTCAAAGCGAAGGGTTACACACCCCATCTCTCAATAAGAAGAGTAGCAAAGATTTTCAGCCATCTTTAGTCTATCACAGACGTGTGGGAAATCATCAGATAAAAAAATGGAGGGGAATGTCCAGACCTAGAGAACAGACTGTGTGGACAGAGGCTGGAGGTGGACCCGGCATTCATCTTCTCCCATTTTGGAGTATAGGCCACATGGTTGGAGTCAGAGGAAAGGTAGGGGCACCACTGCCTACTGATCAATTTTGCAAATCCTCACTTCATGTTTCATCTGAGTAGGACTATAGGGAATCACTATCTCATTGGAATTAAGGAAACTGACCCTCTAATTCAGTTTTTCTCATCCTGGTGGTTTTTCTCATCTAGTGGCGATGGGAGAAGTCTAATGTTCGGTGATTGTAAAGTGAGCTACTCTATGAACATTCTGCCCCTACGACCAAATATTTTATGATTTATTGTCCCGTGGCTCATATATCAGTAAGAGTATTTATTGCAGTATGTTGACACAAACATTATTTACTCCTGATTTCCCTCACTGAATTATAAGCAACAAGTTTGAACCTATGTCTGTCCATCGCCTGCCCTAGCACCATGCCTGATTCACTCTGAGCAGGGGGCAGTTTGGGTTCTGGGAAAATAAAATAAGGTGTAATTTGTGTCCTTAAGGGACTTTTCTCACTGAGGGGTGGTGAAATGAAGACAAACCATTACAGTACACTGTGGCAAACACAGAGCCAGAGGAAACAGGTCACAGAGGAGAGGTACCTAAGCCAGCAGGCAGACTGATTTGGGATATCACAGGTTTCCAAATGATGCTATAAAAAAATAAACACACATATACAGAGTGAAAGAGCAGCCAGTATACAAATTTAGGAGAGAAAAAACAGTTTTTGAGCAGCATTTTAGGGAGAAGCATATGTTTGAAGAGTTTGATATCTGTTGACCATGTAAATGATATAAGTAAACCTTCTATAAAATTAGTAAATTTTGCCTTGAATGACTTTACAGGGGAATTTTGGATTAGTAGGCATTTTTGCCTGCCTTAACTACTATACTTTTGACCTGACATTCCATCATTTTAATAAGTTTCAGAATAAGCTTGGCATTCTCAACCAGTAAAATTCACCCCCTTCCTTTTCAGCCCACATCCAGACTTTCTTCTTGGTGTGAGATCATTCAGAGTGTATCACGGAGAAAATTATCGGAAACAGAGAGAACAGGAGTCAGGCTGCTAGCCATGATGAGCCACCCCCAGGTCTTCCCACGCATTCTTGATTTTTCAGTGTTTCTTCCTCCACTGTTATGCTGCTTTCTCCTCCATCATCTGTTTCGAAGAACCCTCATTAATAAGCATTAAAAGTCAGCTTATCAGCTTTTTACAATTTCTGTATAATTTAAATGGAACTCAAAAAAACATCTCATTCAACTTCTCACTTCGCAGAGGAACTGAAGCCCAAATACATTAAATGTCTTTACCAGCATCAGAAAGCCAGAGCTGGTAACACTATTAAAACAAGTTACCCTTCTAGCCATGTCCAAGAAGAGAAGGAAATCTGTAGTCTTTACTACAAAGCACTGTGAATAAGAATTATAGAGATGCTATGGTTTTAAAAATATTGTCTATTCTGCTTGTTTGATTACATATGTCCTAAAAACATCTCAAATTTCCCCAAATTCAAAGCCATAGATTTTCTAAAGCAGGCAATGACTTCTTATGCAAGTCAAGGAATGAAACTAGAAATGCATAATCCCTAAAGAACACACTGTATATTCCAGTATCTTTTCAAACTGGAAAGAACGTTCATTAATTATTTTGTAAGTTCTTTATAAAATTTCACCCTAAGAATAAGGCAAGCCTATGTTTTTCTTCAGGAGTAAGATTTTTACCTTCTGTAGAGAGGTAATGATAATGTTGATTAAAGTTTTGTGAGTATAAAATGATGGATGAATCCTGAATGATATAAATAGTGCTTTATTAACACATGCATGACATTGTTGAACTACTGTAAAATAAACTGTCTCTTCCTTAACCAGCAGAAAGGAAATTGGTTTATATAATAGCAATTATATAATTAGGAGGGACTACAATAATGTCTGACTAGTCTGCCTTAATAACTGTGTTATGATAGAAACAAAATACTATTTATTTTATCCTCTCATTGTAGCCAATAAAGATTATAAAGCAGATGATTTTATTTATGGATGTCTAGTTATTACAGATTTCTTTTATATTTAGCTACCACAAAAATGACTTTTTGGCTATGAATATGGATGATTGGATAATTTAATACCATACCCTTGGCCGAATCAAATCAAAACATATTGGACTTCTATCTTCCACCCATATAATTTTTCTTTAACTGTTTTTCTCCAAGCATTCTTGATATGTTCTGCCTCACTGGTTATCTAACTTTTTATTACTGACCACAGTCATCCAGAATGACACTGTGCAGAACATTTAGGATTCAGTCTTGCAGATATGTCTAAGGTCCCCAAGGGAGAAGTGGAACCTGCAGGATAATGAGTTAGAATGAAGCTGGTAAGGAGCACCAGATGACAATGCTCAGGGCTAGGGGGCGGAGTAGAAAGTAAAGAAGTTACTTATATTCCAGGGTCCATAACCAGACTAGGCTGGCAGAAGTAATCTCCCCAGTCCTGAGCATGTAGGGGAATAATATCATTTGACAAGCAGGCCCCGCTCTACTCATACACAGGTAAGCTCAGGCATTAGGGTAACTCCTAGCACTTCGGTTGTGGTCAAGATTGACTGAGACTGTTGGTGGGATAGATTGCTGAGATGTGACAAGCAGTAAGATGAGCAAAACTCCACAGTATGTCCCACCTCAAAGTCAATTTGGAGGGTAGACCAATCATGGATATAAATAAGTGAAATTTGGAAAATAAATGAGTGGTGCCAGAAAACAAAAAGTAATTATAACATTACTAAAAAAGAAATAGCAAATTCATGGGCCATTCGGATGAAATTTTCAAGTTCCTGCCTAGAATACCTGGCTACTTTTATTTTTCTTACGAGGCCACTAAAATACCTAGCTCAAAAAATATATATTTTGGTCATTTTGCCATTTGTTTAGAACACAGTGTTTTTCTAGGTTTTACTTTCTTTTTATGTCTTCACAATGCTAAGATAAGTACTGAGCACTTGTCTACTTGGTATTGCTTAAAATAAGAATATAAATTGACTGAAGACCTGGAACCAATGTACTACTTTTATAGAATCCAAGATGGTTAACATGGTGCTGGTGTTTAATTGGCCATTTCCCATACCCAGTGTCTTATTCCCAAAAGTGAGGCGCCTTATCTTAGAAAACATTACTGTGTAAGTTATCACTCCAAGATAGTATTTATACATTAGTGCTTTTATTCAAAGAAGTGAGTAATGGAAAATGCTTAGTACAACAGCTGGTTGAGAGTGGAGGTGGAACATGTAGGTATTTGGGAGCACAGAACATTTGGATTAACCTTGAATACCAGGAGAGAGGTTTTTGCCACCTCAATGGCACCTATTTCTGGTATGGGACAGCAAGAGAGGGTATTCAATTTAAATAATATGCTTGCCAGCAAACAGATTGCCTTTCTATTGCATAATGTCATTTCATACCAAAAGATAAAACAGTTTGAAAGCCATAGTCCTAGATAATGTTTAGTCAATATTAGTCAGGATACATTAAGAATATAAGCAGTTTCTCAATAACAAAGAACTCACAAAATGAATTCTGTTTTCTCTCTAATTAAAAGCATTTTTAAGTTAATCCAAGTTTTTATATTATCCCATCCTAGTATAACATTGGATTTATGATATATCAAGGTTCTTTCACCTCTGGAGCAATCTTTTGAGGAGGAAAAATAACTACTTTCATTGACAGGACACTGTTTTATACTAGTCTATATTTAAGTTTACATTGTTATTATTTTTTAAATGATTAGATGGTTTTGAAAATAAAAAGGTGTTGAAATTTTAAACAGTTGGCAAGTATATATTGCTTTCTCAATAATATTAGCTTCTTTACTTTTGCTTGATGGATTATGTATTTGCTTGAATTACTTTAAAATACTATATGACTGATCAGAAAAGTATATGGAGGTAGATACTTTGTAGGCAAGCTTAAGTAACACTAACTTCGGATATTCAGTGAAAAAAAACAGAAAACAGGCTTTTAAAAGTCACTGCAGTTCCCAATAATTTCCTCCTACACTATCGTGTATTTATCGGCACCAGGAAGCATCCAGAAAAATTAGGGCTTTTGATGTAACTTTCTCTCCCTGTTCCTGCCTGGTCCTTGATGGAAGTGCTAAGAAGCAGAAAAATGACAAAAATAAAAGAGCAGAAGAAATCAGGAGGAGAATGGCTAACACGAATAACCTATAACCAGCTTCTGAATAGTCCTCGCAGTCCCAGTTTTTCACTGTTGTTTGTCACAAAAGAATGTTTCACTAATTATTTAATTAATTAGTGAATTAACTAACGACTCTGTGGTCTGTCAATCTATAATTTGTCTCTTTTATTAAAATAGTGTCTTTCCTAGCAGTGAATTATATTCAGTTCTAATATTTATTTGCCTAGATATTTTTCCAGCTTGTCTCCAATTTATTAATCTATTATTTATTTTTTCCTTTACAAATTAACTGTTATCTAGCCATTAGATCCTCTTATCTTTTTACTCTGCTCATTCTAGCAGCTTTGAATAAACCCATAGTGTTACTTAGATGTATATGGAAGACTCACAGATACATATCTACAACCTAGACCTTTCCCTGAGTTCTAGCAGTATATCCAATAGTGTACCCTTGATACCCCTTTGGATATCTAAAGAATTCATAGCCATGATTGCCTCACCCTGCCCCAACCCAATATGGTTTTTCAGTGTCCCTATCTCACTAAGTGACACTACCACCCAACCATCATCTTTAACACCTCCTACATCTTTACTTCACATTTAATACCTTGAAATCACTGATTTTTTTCCCCTCAATCTCCTTTGCTGCCACCTAGTCCAAAGTGCCATCATCTTTTACATCCAGTACTACTTTGTCTTTATTATATCTACTGCCGTTCTAAGAAAACCAACGATTAAGTGGGGCTATTTCCTACAAGATTAAGCCCATAGGAATCACTCAATATCCCAGGATATCAGGAGTATCATGAAACACCCTCAGCTTTCATGGTGCCCAGTCATTTACACAAATACATTAAACCATTGAGATTCACGAAACAGCATATTTGCCACCTATTAGAGGTTCCATATTCTTTACTATTTACTTATCTTTCTGTTCTTCTCATCCAGTAGGCTTGCAGATTTCCTAATATAAATTTTAATCACAAGGCCCAGATCTACAGCTCCTTTATCTGTACTGAGTACTTGCTCAAGATGAATGCCAATGAGTACCAAAGCCGAGATCTGAACTGATTTAGTTGGAGACAGTTAAGTTTTACAAATTTTACATCTTTATTTTCACCTCTTCGGAGCAGACCTAAAACAATGACATTCATAGGTTAATTTCTATGTTGCAAAATTTTGGAAGGCAAGCTGGTACAGACTTCAAGCTGCAGAAAATATAGGATTTAAACCCAGCTTCACTACTTACTAGCTGGCTAATCTTAAACAAGCTTCTTAATCCCAGGGGATTGTCAGGAGTTTTGAGCATGACAATAAAGAATGGCGATAAGGATGGTACTATGCCTTTAGACTTTTGAGCATAAGCTTTGGAGTCGGAAAAAACCTGGCTTCAAGGCCAGGTCTATCACTTATAGTGACTTGGGCAAGTTTCTTAACCTTCCCTGGACCCTCATTTCCTCATGTATAAAATGGGGATAATTCTACTGACCTCACAGTGTTGCTTTTAAGGATCAGATTAATTCAGGGACAGGTGTTTGAAACAGCGACTGGCACTCGGTGAGACCAAGTGGCATCAACAATGGAGAAAAGAAACCAGAGGAAAGTGAGACATATGCAGGTCCATGGCCAGGAAAAAGTGTGAGGGATGTGGAACAGGTTACTGGCGGCGAAGTCAAAAAGCAGAGGCAGAGGAGGAAAGGGAAATCAGGAAACAGAATTACTTAGAGCCAGAAATCTATCATGAGCTAATAAAAAATAAAAAGTGATAATGAAGAAAACATGCAAACTAAAGGAAATGAGAGACCACATAGTTCCAAAAAGAATGTTGGAGACAGTGGCTTCCTAATGATTTTCAATTTCTGTAGAACCTGCTGTAATTCATTTCTGTGATATTTCTCTTCATTATTTCAACAACAACAACAACAACAGAAAAATAAGAAACTTAAAGTAATTTTAAAGTAGAGAAACCTGACAAAACTGCCTTAACCAAGTTATTAGATCTAGCCATTAGATCCTCTTATCTTTTTACTCTGCTCATTCTAGGAGCTTTGAATAAACCCATAGTGTTACTTAGCTGTATACAGAAGACTCACAAATATATATCTCCAACCTGGACCTTTCCCTGAGTTCTAGCAGTATATCCAATAGTGTACCCTTGATACCCCCATTTGGATATCTAAAGAATTCATAGCCATGATTGCCTCACCCTGCCCCAAGGTCAGCATTAACAGTGATAAGTCATGTTGGTAGTGTGTAACTGATTATTTGATGACAATGACACTTTATGTCTAGGGTCTTTCTCCTCAAAACATATAACCCCAGTCCAAGCATAAGGAAAACACCATACAAACTGCAATTGAGGGACATTCTACAAAACACCTGACCAGTACTCCTTAAAACTGTCAATGTCATCAAAAACAAGGAAAGTCTGTACAACTATCACACCTATGAGTTCAAAGAGACATGATAACTAAATTTAAAATGATTGCCTGAAGAGGATCCTAAGACAGAAAAAGGATATTAGGTAAAAACTAAGGAAATCCGAATAAACTAGAAAATTTAGTAAATAACAAGGTGTCAATATTGATTTATTATTTTAAACAAATAAACTATATTAATTTAATATGTTAACAATAAATAAAATAGTGTTGAGTATAGAGGAACTCTGCATTATCTTCACAGTATTTCTGTCTAAACTGTTCTAAAATTTAAAATTTATTTAAAAAAAGAAACTCTCTCCTTGAGCTAGACTGAGACGAGTTCTGACCCTGACACCAAACCATCCCTGATTAGTCAAGGTTGCATCCTGGCTCCGGCACTAACTGGCTATGTGACCTTGAGCAGTTTACTGTTTGCCAAGCTTCTTTGCTATAAAAGGAACAGAATACATTGTAAGTTTGCTGAAAGTATTAAGTGGCTCAATGTGTGCACAAAGTACTCATTAAAAATAATTTATTATTTTACTATAATCCTTATTTAAAGGTGCATTACCTAGTACATGGCAGGTACTCAATAAATATTATTTCCTTTATCCATTCCTCCTGTGTATGGGTAGCACATACATATACTACCCAGAGCATCAATAGATTTCAAATGTTGTCTACATAAATTCTCTTCATTAACACAATCGAAGTATACTCACTTAATGGCACAAAATCTCACCCTAGACTGGAATAATGCATCTACTTAAGAAATCTACTTTGGAGGGGTCTGTGATACAGTCTGCCAAGCATTTAACCAGGGCCCATAGGCAGACAGTGTGTCATGGGCTAGCCTATGTCCTTTTAATCTTTTTTTCACCCCAGCTTTATCTGGCCTCAGCCTTGTCCACTCATAAAATATGTCAGTATTTCCACATCATCTAGACTTCTATTCCACCATTGAATGGAGGGGGGGAGGGGAGGGGAGAACAATCAAATGTGCTAGAATCAAACATAACATTTTATAAGAATCAGAAAAAAAAAAACTTTCTAATGCAGGTCACTAATATGGCCTGTGTATTATTCAGGATGGTGTAACCATAGAAAAGAAGGAAAGTAATATTTCATAGTCTTTTCATTATTTTCATAAGGAAACACATTTTCATAAGCACAAAACATAATATAGTTAACTCATTTTTGATATATTAGTCATATCACACAAAATACACAATGAACAAAGAAGAAAAATGTTTTCAAATTTGAAAAGTGCATGTTCCTCCATCTTAACTCTAATGTTTAAAATAATCATTTCTTTGGTTTATATCAATAGATGATGTTTTTCAGGCTTTATCCCAGCTCTGGTCCTATGAATTCAAATGTAATTCAGTTTAATTTAATTGCACAAACATTTGGAGAATTCGGACTATGCACTTGGCACCATGCTAGACCTTGTGAGGTCAAAAAGGATAAAAGAAGTTATCCCTGTCTTCAGGTACTTCTTATACAGCAGAGGAAATGAAATAAAGATAATCAATGGCTAGGATATGTTGAAGACTATAAATGATACTTATTAAAACTGCCATTAGAAGATCAAGAAACTCATGAATAATAGTCCTAAAATAAATAATAATAATAATAGTATTTTGATGCCTAGAGTAGGCATAGGAGGGTCCAAAAGGGACCCAGGAAGTATGGAGATCTTCACAGAGCCAGTTAAGTGGAGCTCATAATCCAGCTTAGTTTTAGCCGTTAAGCAGTTAAATTTCCCATCAACAGCACCTTGTTGCTTATTAAAGACAATATCTCAGTTTTGTCGAATTCACCAGATAAGATTCTTCTTTATCTATTCTCATAACTGAGTGATATTTAATATTCAGCTTTGCCATAATACTTGAAGAAACTTCCTTTCTGGATCTCTCTGGCCTTTCATAGAGGACACATGTGATGTCACTGTGTTTGTCTCTGTTATTGCATAGGCCAGGTTCAGGTTTTGTTTATGTGAATAGCTCAGCATGACTCAGAAATCTGACTTTTAAAGAACAAGTACTATTGTGAAACAGGCAGCACATGCTCACCAGAGTTACCTTATTTAACATGACACTTATAAACTGAAAAGTCTAAAAAGAAATGTCTTCAGAAACACAGACTTCAGGAAAACTTGCCCTGTTGTTCTCGCCATCAACTTTCCTAATGGTTTTCTGTTCATAAATAAGGTCAACATTTTAGAGTTGGAGAATGTTTGGATCAATCAAGTGTGTGACCTTGGGAAAATTGCTTACACCTTTCTGGACTTCAGTTTTTCATGGGTAAAATAGAAGTCTCAGATATCCACATGAAATCAGAAAATTAATGGATCAGAGAGAATCCTCTGAGAAGTATGCCTGGAAGTGTAATTGAACCTTGATCATCTAAAGAGATGTGTCCCAGGACCTTAGATAATTCTCAAATTTTCCAAAACTATTTAGTGAGCAGTGGGTGGAGTAAATGGCTCACCTAGGAGCTAAGTGACTCTCTATGAGTAGTGCTACAATCTTTAGGATGGATTTGGAAAAGGGACTATCATGGCTGAGAATGGCTGTGGTCCGCCGACGGTGGATTCTAAGGACTCCCTGCTAGTGCCTATCTTGTCTGATCAGCATCTCTGGATAGAAATGGTCTTTCCTTGATGTGACCAGATTTCCTTCTGCATTTTAATGTGGGATCACCAAGAAAAATCCAATTGTATCTGTATAACTATATTTCATGGGATTGGATAACAAGGACCATGATATACCCAAATATTAGACTGATAATTCAATCAACTATCTTCATAATTATATGCAAAACACACAGCAAAGGAAGGGGAATTAAGGGATCAGATGAGTCTGGTAGGAATGCAAGCCTCTTCTGCCTGAGTGAAGAAAAGATTCCTGGAGAAGGCAGGATTCACTATAATAACCACTAGCACTCCATCTGCAGCTGGCATGTCTGGTTAAACCTAATCTGACCAAGACTTGAGATCAGAGAGACTCAAGTAGGCTGTAATACAGAAATTCCAAGCAACCAGGGCTTGACCTGTTTCATCTTACCTGGAATTAGTTTTACATGTCTTCCTCCTCAACTGAGGTACAAGGTGTCAGAAGGCAAGGACCTTGATATTATTGGAACCTTCATGGGTCCCAGTACAGTGCCTTGTACCTGGCACTAGGTAGGTGTCAACTAATTGGAAAAATTCATATCATGGCTCCAGAACTAGAGTGATTTGGAATCAGAGAGCTACTGTTCAGTTCCTGCTAGCATAGCTAGACTCTCTTCTCATTCATAACCCTGAGGGGAAAAGAAGGATAATCCTTACAGACGGGGAAGGAAAAGACTAGAACTGAAGCTTTTCTCATCTCTCCCAGGTACGAATACGCCAGAACAGAAAGAAGAAAGGTGAGTATATACTCTGGGTTCCCCCAAATATTATGACAAGAGTGAGATCTTTTCCCCACCCCATCACCATCTCATCCCACCTTCATGCCAGGAAAGTCTGGGATACAGAGTTAAATAATAATGCTAGGTTTAATTCCATTCACGTTTCCATCCAAAATCTGCTGTGGCAGATTTTGTACTCTTGTTCAAAACATTTGCTATTCTTCCCTGTGAGAGAATTATATTTCCCTTCTTTATTGGGGTTGACTTGACTTGCTCTGGCAATGAAATGCAAGCAGAAGTAACTCTCTTCTCTGAGCAGAAGCTTTAAGAACCAGTCTGTGATTCAACATTGTCTGTTTTCCCTCTGCCAGGAGACCTTCAACCTTCCAGATAAAAACTGCTCGTCAGCCTGGGTTCCAGATTAAATATGACATGGAGCAGAACCCAGGCTGACCAACAGTGTACAGATGGCATAAACAAGAAAATAACTCCTAATTCTTACAAATCGCCAAAATGTTAGAGTAGTTCGTTACTACAGCATAACAGCATTTGCTATTGATACAAGTATACTTTCCAAGTGTAGGGAACTATGCCAGGTGCTAGAATTCAAAGATAAATGCCATGAACCATCATCTTTAAGAGATTCCAGTTGAGTGATAGAGATAGAAATATACTCAGAAAAATATTGTATGAATCAGATTTGTGAGGAAAATCTCATAGAACCTCTCTTGATAAACTACCTTGAGGAAAATCAGTACAGGAATGCACGGCAGCTGGGTAATATGGTCACTGTGTCCGAAGAGTGGCATTTTGGAAATTATAGTGTCCAGGGGATTCTAGAGGGTATTTCTTATTCACAAAAATTAAGATGTCTGTATGACCCAGTTTGCCCAGAACAGTTCAGGTTTATATCATGTGTTCTAGCGGCATTATGAAGATATTTTCTTTATGCTTCCAAGTATCCCAGTTTAGATAACAAATTATATAATCACCCTAACATTAATGTGACTAGAGCTTATTGGTTATTAATAGTCTCAGGATGCCATACTACACAGGCCATGGTTATCAGACAGGCTGTGTGTATTGCACAAGTGTGCCAGACAGGCAAGGTCAACCAGATAGAATAAAATATTCTAGATTCCCTGCCATACCCACTGATTCCTACCAAGAAAGAGGCCCAAGGGTTTCTTTCAGGGAAAAAAAAAAAACAAAACTCCTATGCTTTTGCACTAAGACCCTAATTGACCCTAGTCGCATTTATACTGATGCCCTAGCCACAACTGATTAAACCTGAGAATATGCAGCCAAAGTTGACTAGGACATAAGGGAGATCAACCACTTGTGAGGTGACACATTTTGAAACTTAGTCATTCATTCATTCAAGAAATATGTACTGAGCACCTATTCTGTGCCAGGTCCTCCATACTGGATAGCCATATGTTCTCTTGAAAAGTATGACGCAAGATGCACAAGGCGGAAGGAAGCAGCACCAGGAACAATGGGCTCCCCTTCTGAGGAGGTAACAAGAAGGCGCTCTAGCTGCTGTTAAATTAGAACCCAGTGGGCTGTAGTTCTAGCATTCCTTTCTCCCCACTGAACGTCTCAGTCAGGGAAGTGCTGGCACCCTGTGGAACTAGCTCTGTGGCTGCTGAGAAGGCTGAACCTACCTTCTGACTCCCACATGCTTTCGTCAAACCGACACCCATCTAGAGTTGCCAGTTTTAGCAAACAAAAATACAGGATGCCAGTTATATTTGAATTTCAGATAAATAATAAATACTCTTCAAGTATAAGTATTTTCATGTAATATCTGGGACATACTTACACTAAAAAAAATTATTTGTTGTTTATCTGAAATTCAAATGTAACTGAGTGTCCTAGATTTTGTCTGGTACCCTTACCCCTATCATATAAGCAGGGCAGGCCACAGGGAGAGTGTTTAGCATAATATCAGTAGCTCAGGAGTTTTATAGCAAGTCAGCCCTGGTGCTGGTTCCATCTTATCATCCACAAAACTTCCAATTTAAAAAATTCTCCACATTGAGCTTTCTTTCCAGAACCTGGGACCTCTCATGCCTCTTCATTCTTAAATTCTAATTTGGTCCCTTGACTAGTGTGGCTTAATGTAAAAGAGCTTTCGAAACTTGCCTTTGCAATTGTGTATGTGACCTTGGGCAAGTCTCCTAATCTCTCTGACCCTTGATCAACAGCAGCATGGACTTCGCAGGTCATTGAAAGATGTAAGGTCACTCACTCACTCAATCAACGGATAGTTACCAAATGGTTCTATATGGCAGGTTCCCTGTTAAGTGATCATGACATAGGCCCTCCCTTCAATGAACTTATCATCCAGTGAGAGAACTAAGAGTGAGTAAGCAAATGAAATGCATTGTGATAAGAGCCATGATTGGTGTACGAAATATTACTAGACCAGTACCAGGCTCAGGTGCTCAATAAATGCGATCTGATGTTTTAGCCTCTAGGACAGAGCTCTGATCTCTAACGTTTTTCCTAGAGTTTACAGGCTACTCTGTTTTTCAGAGTAAGACTCCCCTGGCACGTATCCCTGACACCTTAGGCTTCTTTTCCAGACCTCCACCTTTGATACTCTGTACCACTCACCTACCAGGACCTCCTGTTGCCTCCCCCTGGGCCTCCCTGATGCTACCTCCCAAACTGATTTTGTTTGCCCTGACCCGGTGGTCCCATCAATCTGACTTCCAGGATTCAGCCATCTGCAATGGAATTGTCGAAGTGAGGACAATTCCCACTGTACCCTTTGACTTAAGCAAAAAGTATGCCTGTGTCATAAAGAAACTCCATTTAGCAGGACCTTGGGTGATCACTATGTGACAAGCATAGTTAAAGAGCGTCAGAGAGGGAAAGAAATTATGATCCAGGTTTTCCAACCAGGAAGTGGGTCTATTCGCATAGCTACCACTTTAATTCTACTTCAACTTTCTAGTTTCTGGGTTGGCTCAAGCAATGTCAAAACCTGCAACTGCAGCACCAGCAGATTGAGAGTGGGAGTGCCAGTGCAGATCTATTTCTGTGGCAAGTTCAGTACAGGCTAGATTTAAAATGTAAAAAAAAGAAAAAAGAAAAAAGAAAAAAAAAATGAAGCTCATGACTATGCCACTGAAGGGGGAAGAAGGGTACACAGGACTTCTACAGAAGTTCCATCCCTCTCATCCCAGCTGCAATATAGTACAAATGTTTCTCAATTCCAGCTTCTAACATGATGTGCCAAGCTGAAAAAGAGGCAAATCATTGTGGGGTTTTACTGTGCCTGCTTTTAGTAGCCAGCTCCAGCCCTGCCAACCGTCCTATCCTCTCGCCAAATATAGAGTTGCAACACAGAGGAAATTGTCTTTTGCTGAGTAGAGAAATGGCAAAGTCCCCACAAGCAAACAGCTGACGAACTAGGTCTGTTTGGTTGGGGTCTATATGGGAAATGGAGGCGGACTGCTGTTGCGTTACAGGGTCACACACATTCTCCAACACATCAGACATGGCATGGAGAGGAGAATGACCTGGAGCAGTATGCGTGAGTGCGTGCTTGCACATGTGTACAGGTGTGAGTGCATGTGTGTGTATAACCTAACTGCCCAGAATTATCTTCACCAAAGGCTGGAGTCTAATGTCAGTGTATAAGATTGAAATGACCCAATTTAAAAATTAGCATTTCTAATGTTTAGTAGTCTCATTTTGCAGCAGTTTGAGTTCTTTATGCTTTGTGATGGGATGCTAATATAGTCTCTCACATGCCCCTGAAAGGAATAAAGCCAGTGAAGATGCTGTTACATGAGAGTGCTGTTGAACTGGGCTGCTCTCTTTAGGCATCCTCACCTACTGATTTTGGCTGATAGTGACTTGTAGCATTAAGAGCATCTCATTTATACCACAACTGGTTTTGAGGTGCATGAAGAAAACTGAGCATTCTTTATAATAAGCAAGCAGCTTACAATAAAACAGCCTTGTGAACTGAGGATGAGGGAGACACGGGAACTAGCTGCCTATTGTTCCCTGAGGTCTACCCTTGGCCTTGCAGCATCTTTTGTCTGGAACAACCTTCTGATCTCATGAGTTTTCATTGTTCAAGTGGTGATTTGTGGTGCATGGTTGCTGACTATTTTTCCTTTTCTTTAAATTCCTGTGTCTGCTTTTTTGGCATTTTTATCTTTCCATTCCTTCTTTATGGAATAAACTTCAAATAGAAATGGAAAAAGGGATCGCCTACAGATGAACCCTCTCACATTTCTAGCTTTTGCAGCACAATTCATATTTTTCAACATAAATTTCCTCATCACTAAATTGGAATAGACTATGTTTAAACTCCTCTAACCATTATGTTATTTTTTTTTGTTGCCTTCCATCTTGTAGTATAACTTCTCAGTTATATAGTGACTAGAAATTTCTAGAACTAAAAATGTATTTTTCAAATTTACATGTAAAGATATATTCTGCAGGCCATGCAATTTTAATTCACCCATTAATCAAATCAATAAAATATTTATCGAGTACAATGTGCCAGACTCAAAACTAGGGTAAATTTAACAACAAAAAAGATAAGCACAGTCCCTGCCTTCGAGGAGTTAGCATTCATTCTTCCATTTATCCTACATTTCACAAATACTTACAGAGTCTCACAATCTACCAGACATATTGTCAGTCCTGAGGATACAATGATGAACAAAATAATTCCCTGGTCCTCATAGTACCTAGGTAGTCTTAATTTTTTTCCTCAATTCTAATGGCTTATTTTATACAAACTTCTGGTTGTACAACTGAAAAACAACTATGACTGTAATTACTAGTAGTCCAAGACAATTATCTTTCAAAAATTCCCAACTCTTTATTAATTTTCAGCAATTTTTTTAACCAATTAAATCCAAATCATGTTTGAGACAGTTCATTAAAACTGAAGTATGTGCTGTTCGAATGCTGTTTTGTAAAGCGGAGCACAACCAGAAGGAATGAGCAGCGGCTGGTCTCCCTTTACCCAAAGGTTTTGCTTACCGACTCTGCTCATTCTGGGTCTGAGAATTGGGGCTATCAAATATTCATTGTATATGCATCCTACTGGGTTTCTCAAATTAAATTGTTATTATGACAATAAAAAGAATTAGTTTAAAAAGCATAAAATCAACTTCTAATTCTTACCCCCCAAAAAGTAGCAGGCGCGTCAGAATCCTTCTCCACTTGAAACGTTCTGCTGCCCACTGCCTCCGCTGAGAGGCCGCTTCCTGCACGTGGGTTTATCATGTAGCACCTGGGAGGCTGGGCCTGCAGGTCGGACTGCGTCCAAACGTTCTAAAGCGCAGGCTGCAGCAGGTCAGCCAGACTGGGCCTCCACTGCTATCAGGGTGGGCGACTGCATAGGATCAGTACATTGGCGAGGGAAGACGAAAATGGAAACAAATTCTCTGAAGGCAATAAACAGTCACATAAGATTACAACGGTGCTGAAAAATGCCTCTCACTGAGTGACGCAGCTGACGTAACGAGGCAGCGCAAGGCATTACTCGCCCGTTTGGAGCAATGATGACGTAAAAAACGTACTGTGCTGCCAGTCATACAGGAGTAGCACGTACCATTATGTACAACACATAATACTTGATAATGATAATAAATGACTATGTTGCCGGTTTATGAATTTATTATCCTACACTTTTTATCATTAATTAAGAGTACTCTTCTGCTTATTATGGAAAACAGTATGCTGTGTTACACCAGCAGCAGCTCACACATCTTGCGCTTACCATGTCTCTTAATGGCATCACTTTCTCTAGTGCTTGAAAGAAGATTCTGCACCTTACAAGAAAAGACAGTGAAAAGCAATTTAAACATGTAAACTGTGGGAGTTTTTATGTAACTTTTACTGCTTACTATTAACTTGATTAAAATTGTTTAAGAAAACAAGTATCGGACCAAAGGGTCAAATCAAAACATGGAACTAAAGTATATTAAAATCATTCAAATGTAAATTACATAGATTCCTTATAAATTACTGGTTTTGAGGTAGGAAAGAAAAAGATATGATGTCGATGGGAAAGTCACTAAAATAATGGGCCTAATATATGAAAGAAAATGGATTCTTAAAGCATTGGGCATCGGGCAACATACGACAATGATCCCTGAGCAGTGGGCCGTACGGTTGTCCCAGCTTGCTGCCTGGAGAGTTTTTCCAGGCTGCCACTCAGGGACAGGGAAGGAAACCAGGCTGAGTCTGGGAGCCTCTTTGATTGGAAGGGACAGAGTTGAATATCTATGAGGCCCTCACAGCTGAAGTTTACAGAAAATAGTAGAGGAAAGAGCTCTGATGTAGCCAGAGAAGAAAGCAAGTTTTAGTTTACATAAGACCTGCAAATGTTCAGAGGCTTGGCTCTAGGATCATTCCTGTATAATAAGTAACTCTCTCATCCCTCTGACTGAACAGAATAGTATTACAGCTTGAACTTTACAACCCCAAATAGGTTGTATTTAGAAGAATACTCCTTCCTGGGTTAGTTACTAACACATAATAATTTCTATTTAGGTCTGGACAGCTAAATGATATAGATGGTGAAATGAAGAATGATCCTAATAAAATGAAGACTGCATTGCCAATCACCTAGTATTGGATTAATAGGAACAGCAGCCTACATCATCTGAAATGATATCTAACTCCTTCCACAAACTTTGGTGGTTAGAGATAGATTGTTAAAAGCCAACTCCAGTCCCTTCTCATCCATAAATGCCTACTCTTAATCATCTAAATACAAGCAGCTCACTACCTCTTGTGATAATTATCATGCCCTGACTTCTTATCTTGATATATCAGCAACATTGATCATCTTACACTTTAAAATCTTAGCGTACTTGGTCTTCATCATTCATCATTTGTTCTTGAATCACTAACTTGAATCCTTTTACATATGAAAGGAATATCAATGTTCACCAAAAGTGTCTTTTTTCATTTGCCTCATATCATTCTCTTTTTCCTCATTATATTCATTGTACTATTCTCTAATCTTTATGTTAATAGTGTTCATTGTACCGGGCTCCACTCATTGCATACATCCTCCCTGTATAATTTAATTTACTGCCATATCTCCAACTTCCAATTTGCAAGTTTGCAAATCTCCAGCTTGCAAGTTTAAGTTTCCCATCTATCTCCAGAGCTACAGAGCTCTTAACTATTATTTCCAACTGCCTTCTGCATTTTTCTACCCATATATCCTACAAATACCAAAATATGTAAATTTTTCCTGCTTCTAATTCCAACCAACAGCATCAGGATTCACTAAGAGATTTAAACCCCCATAAACTGCCACCAAATAAAACCTCACCAAGTACTTAGGCCTGAATCTCTTAAAGATACTTAACGTCTCTTAAAAATTACTCAAATCTGCATTCACAACCCTATCTTTGTTCAGCCTTTCATGAATTCTTTAAACACGGGTCCCTTATGGAATACAAAATGGACCATTTTAAACCAATTGTTTGAAAAGTTTCCTGTTTTTAAAAGATGATCTCTTTAAGCATCACAGAGGACAGAGGAGAAAAACATCCTTCCCTTAACAAACATATAGAAATACAAATTAATAAATAAGATATAACAAAATACAGAGTTGCATTTAAAAGACAAATAGGAATATCTACCAGAAACAAAGTAAGATCCAAAGCCAGTACATTAAACTCATGAGCTGAAATGATAGTACAGCCTAGTGTGGTATATTGGATCTATTTGGCCATAAGAAAAACATCTGAGTAGTAATAGGAATAATAGCCTTGAGGCCATGCAAAGTGATGATCTAGAACTGAATCTTTAAATGAGACTCGAGAAAGACTATCACCAGCTTCAAGGAAGTGGAAAGAAAGTTTATACCCACTCAGGTTTTATGGAGATTTAAAAAAAAAAAAAAAAGTCTCCCATGAGAAATTGAAGTCATAGGCCTTTCACACACAAGTGTGAAATACAGTAATACTATATTGCCCGGAGACTGGGCAACTCTGCAAGACAATGACCTTTTAATATGAAGATTGTTTCTGGATCAATGAAACCCTTGAAGTATCTAACAGAAGCAAAGGCAAGACTGCTCTGTGGCAATGCTTCCACCACTCAGTATGCATGTGACACTCTAAATAAATGATAAATAAATGATATGGGATGAAAATTATTTCACAGTACAGGATGTGCTGAGAGAATCAGCAAATATAACGAAGAGATTAGCACTATCAAGAATATGGTATAAAATAACAATCTGAAAGTGATTATAAAATAAAACTATCAAGGAGGTAAAAAATTAAAGAAAGAAAGAAAAATTAAGGAAAGAAGGAAAGGACAATATGAAAATAATGGCAATTTGAAAAGGAGTAATTATAACAACATAAGATGAGAGATTCAGTAATTAAAATTAAAAACTCAATGAACCAGGGAACAGAATATTAAACATAGCTTAAGAATATTAAACATATTCTAGTGAATTAGAATATGGCTCTAAGAAAATTACACATACAGGAGCACAGAGAAATAGATAGAAAATAGAAAAAGAAAGATTAAAATAAGTTCTATCAAGAGACTAGAATGAGAAGGTCTAGCTTACATCTAATAGGAATTACAAGAGGAAAGAATACACGGAGTGAGAGAGGGGTAATATTTGAAGAGATAATAACTAAGAAATTTTTTGGAATGGATGAAAGATATAAATTCTCAAATGTAAAGAGCATATCGAAGAGCATGAATAAAAACAAATCTCTCCTATATGTCTGATATTGAGACTGCTGAATACCAATGGCACAATAAAAAATTTAATAGTAACCAGAGAGAAAGATAGATACCTTAAAAAGGAACAATAGTTAGACTAGAATCATTTTCCTCACTACCAATAATAGAACCAGGAGATAATGGAAAAAGATGTCTAAAATGTTAAAAGATAAATAATTTTTATAATCAGGGGAAAAAAAGATGACATCTTCAACTCGATAACTAAGGAAAATTTAGTAAAGGGACTGACTAGCTCCGAAAGTAAGAGTAAGGTTTAGAAAAAGCAACAGGAATGCTATCTATAGTACTTCCGGTATAATAGCAGCTAAAAACACTGCAACTCAAACCTGAGGAAATAAGTGGGAGGAGCAATTAGTGAAACCCGTAGAAAGTGCATGAGGAAAACCACCAAAGGGTAGCTTCGGTCTTTGGTCAAGAGAAGAAGCCAACCTACAGTAATCCATCAGACAGGAGTGGAGTAAATAAATACCCCATCCTCCTTTTCCTCCTCCCAACCTCTATCCTGCCAGAGTCTCTCATTGCTTTACCCAATTCATAGCCAAAGAGACGTTGATTTGGTATATATAGATCAGCTTCTTGCACAGTAAACAGGATATAGAAGGGTGGAGAATGAATCTAGATAAGGCAAAAATATAATATCCAGTACAACCATCGCCCTTTAATCCTGCACAAACAGAACTGTCCTTCAAATCTGAAGTCAAAATACATTTTCCAGACAAAGACTGAGAAATTTTACTATACCAGACAGCTGAAATAACTAGTAAAGAACATATATATATATATATATTTCAAAGGAAGGAAGTCCAAAAGAAAATAATAAAAGGCAAATTAGCAAGCAATGAAATTTGTAAATATGTAGTAAACCTACATAAGTATAGACAGCAAATACAATAATAATAATAATAATAATAATAATAATAATAATTAATGGGGGAGTATAAAATGATGTCAAAGAATTATTTTTTTTTTAATGTGGAAGGAATGGTGATTATAGCATTAAAGTACCTGTACTGGTCAGAGAAGGATAAAATATCGATTAATTTTTTACTTAATCTTCAATGTTCAAAGATGTTATGATAACTTCAAAAAGAATAAAAATGAAATGTTTGACTTCCAAATCAATAAAGGGAAAACGATAATAAAAATATAATCAATCTAGTAAAAAGCAGAAAAACACAAAAAAGTGTGATAAAAGAAAATCTAAAATAAGACGGTAGAAATAAATTCAAACATAAAATAAGATAATTGTAAATGTGCAAGATAATTTGAATATAAATGAAGTAATTTTTCTGGTTAAAAGACAAAACAAGTTTTCTGCTATCACTCCTTAGCATTTCTCCAAACACTTTTGCAACAATATATACAAGTCTCTGTCTGGCTCTGAATTTTACAGAGTTCTTTTGACTGTAAATGACAGTCAAACCCAACTCAAATTGGCTTTGGCAAAAAAGGAAGGGGGATTATTTATTTGCTCTCACAATCAAGCACAGGAAATTGAGAAGTAACTAGAACTAGGGACTCAGACTATACTGAGAGGGTTTCTCTTTTCTTCCAGGAAGCCAGGACTGACTCCTCCTTGCAGAGTTCAGTACTTCTTTCTCAGGATTCCGAGAACTACTTGTAAAAACTGTATAATAACAGTTATCCCATTGCTATAATTGTTTATTTACACGTCTGTGCCCCGTCCCAGTTACCAAACTCTTTGGGAACACATACTGTGTACTCTTCATCTTCATATCCCTCAGTGTATTTCCTGACAGAGAGTAGGGGAGTGGGGGGTAAGAATAGATGTCTTGGATACTTCTTATTTTTATACATATTCTCTCTCCCTTATCAGAACGTCAGCTTGTTGAGGTGATCTCATTCTATCCATTTATAATTCAATTTTTATGCTTAACATACAGAGGGTACCCAATTTATATTGAGTGACTGGGTGAATACGTAAAAAAGGCTTTCTTCATTCTTTTTAAGTACAATTGAACTGTACAATTTAAATGCTATAATGTGCATGTTCAACTTTAAATTTTCAAATATAATTCTGAAATTACTACAAACGTACTTTGTCCCAAACACTGTGGTCAGTCAGTGCTGACCCAGCTTGTGCAAGAGCGAATGGAGCCATCTGTTTCTTCAACATCCCAGATCCAAGTCTATCTACATAAACATGAGCTCATCCTCCACTGAAGCCTTTTTTCACCACATTTTAGTAGTTCCTCAGTATTCCCTACAATTATACTTTCAAGTTGCATCAGTAATTTTTAATATTACCACATCTCAATCAACAAAAGATTACTACCCATTTACCCTAATACGACTCAAAAGAGGATATTGATTGAACTTGACAACATTAAGTAGGAGTTTAATTGTAGAATTAGCAAAAGATGAGAATAAAAAGCCATCAATTAGTAGAAATGTAGGTAATCATATAAAAGATTAGCAAAGGCACTGGTTGGGTAGGGTATAAAATGAGCAAAGGCAAGGCAAAACTTGTCTGGTAAGCAAATCTTCTCCCTCCTTATTCCTCCACCTTCCTAATAGACATTAAAAGCACTTAATTAAAACCAGTAGAGAAATTATAGCAAGAAAAAAGTGGAGTGCATCAGATATAATTAGCATGGTAAGTGCCTTGGAAAGCCTGCCTAGAATAGGTTTTTCCAAGCTTGTCAAGTTTCAGAGCTCACAAATCTCGTCATGCAGCTCAGCTCAGTTCTTGGTCTCCCATCCCCCCTACTGTTCTTCTTAACCTCCTGAGAATGCATGTATTTCCATATGTTTATTGTGTGTCTCATAAAACGCACAGCCTCTATATGAAAAATGTATGAGACACATCATACTGTGCGAAACAATGTCTCCAAATTGGCCAATTATATTTTGAGCAAGTTCAGAATTGTTCTTGATGTTTCTAATACACTGTGTACTCCCGGCTGTGGGAACTGTGTTGTTCATAGTTAAAACAGAGGACTTGATAGCTTAATTGTACTTAATGAATGAAAAGGTGTTTAAAAATAACATGGAGAATGATGCCAGTGTTTTTAAAGGTCTGCTTTAGCATTTACAAATTACATAACCCTTTTCAGAAAAGGGGAAGTATGTAATTTTTAAACTGTTTAAAGTGGCAAGCTGTTCTTTCTCCCTTGTTTTTCCAAGATAGGAAGTAACCACCCCACCCCCCATCCAATATTTCCATTCCTTCTTATGTGCTGCTATATTTATCCCCAGGTGGCTGTTCCTTTCTTTTGACCCATCCTTGCTGTCTGGTTTCCATATGTTAATCTCAGCCATTCACTTATCCTGTAGACCTGCTTCCTGTGTGTGTCTTTTTTTCTCTGTCTTCTTCTATTACTTAAATACACATTCCCTATTAACTCTTTTCCTTCTGACGCTTGCATCAAATTGTCTTTGTTAGATTTTATCCTATTTTGTATTTATTTCTTATCCTAACTCCTAGTTTTGCCAACTGCTCTCTGGTCATATCACGTTTCAAATACTATCAGTGATTTGCGGACCCATCTTTTGTTGACCTACATGTTTTGTACAACCCTCTGGTTACACAAGAGAATCGTAATGATCTTTTCATGAAGATATTCTTCTAACATCAATATATGTCTTTTCTCCATTCCCACTGAAGCCTAAGAGAAATTTGTATGAATTACAGTATCTTTGTTAAACATAAAGAATGTTGATAGTTATTCTCTTGCAACAATGTTTACTAAGATAAATTAAAACTCTTTTTTTCTTGAGGCGTTCTTAAAAATAGAAAACTTTCTTTAATTCCATTCACAGGAATAACTTCCATTACACCAGGGTATTTATAACCTGAGCCATTCAACAACTAATTATATACTGCCTTGTATCAGTATCTGATTATTTGTGGAAATATAGCTTTTCTCTGTGGTTAAATTATAAGCTTTTTAGCAACAAGTTTTATTTCCATTTATATCACCTTGTAGTTAGTGATATGTAAATATTCAGACTTAATCAGAATACATTCATGATGAATGATTATTTGAGAAATACTATTTTAATTAAAGAAAAGAAGTCAGGGGATAGTGACAAAAATCTCTCAGGGTTCCTTCCAATTTTAAGCTATTTCTACCTCTAGCTCCTTCATGAATTTCCCTCAAAATCATATGCCAATATATTTTGGTGGTTTTCTTTATTTCTCAGGCCTCATTCAGCTCCTCTCTCACAGGGTTTTGTGATAAATCTTCAGTAGAGACTTGGAGTCAGGTTCAGATGCCACTCTGTCGTCCCATGAGAATCATTTTTCATGAAAATGGTTATACTCACAGTGAAATATTTGGAATAAAAAGTTCAGTCAATTCTGTGGTTTAATATTTTAAGACTGTTTTCTAAAATACGTTCTGCAAGAAGTCAATGAATCTTACACACAGACTTTTCCATAGCAAAACAAAGTTTGAAGAACCTGACAAAAACAATACCAAAGGAGTTTCTTTACTCTAGGGTTGATCAGAATCCTTATGTGACAAATATTGCAGAGAATCTCAAAGGAACAACACTGTATGCAGAATTTACTTAACCACAGAAAACTTACTCAGCAGAGTGGTACTCAGAATACATTTTGAGAAATGTTAAAATGCTGAATGGATGAATAAAATGACTTTTGAATGTATTCATTAATCGGCATCCTTTTCTAATGGGATGTATATGTCTAGACAGTATATGCTATAACCAGAATTTCACTGCCGCTCAGAAATCACCAGGCCTCTTAAATTGATTTTATTTGTTAGAATTTCTCTTTTGTAGCTGTTAACCTGTTATACTATTGGACATAAAGACACATAACAGGCATTGTGGGGGGGGGGTGGGCTCAGGGGAATCAGCATTTCATAAGTGCTTTTAATGGTAGGGAGAACATTTTTATATTTTTTTATCTTTATTCTCAAGATAGACTTTAGCAATTGATTCTAAATCTAAAAAAATAATCAGAATCATGAGGGGAAAGGGCATATCATCTGATGAAAACCTGAAGGAGAACTGGGATTGCGTAGCTATCTTCAAATACCTAAAATGGATAAGCTTATTCTGTTTCATTTCAAAGAACTAAACTACGATGGTTGGAAGTAACAAAGAGATAATTGACTTCAGTATAAAAGGAATCAGTAGCCCTACAGATGTCCAAAAATCAAATAAATTTTGTGCATTTTCAACGATTACCTTTTGACGATGCTATTGAGTAGATTCCTATTTGGGGAAAATGCTGATATTCTATATCTAAAAAGAAATAGAAAACTATTCATGTCAATAATGACTAATATTACCAATCATATATGATCTGCTTTACCAAAAAAAAACAAGGAGATCTACTTAAAGGAATGCTATATGTTAATTAAAATTTATAAATAGAGTAAAGCATAGCATGGGCTCAAAAAGTAGAGCTGTTCCTGAATTGCTAGTTTTTGTAATGAATTTCCCATTACAATTTTTAGCAAACTCTACTCTTACCCATTTAAATTGCTTTTATCCAACAGATTGCAAGGTCTAATCCAGCTTTAAAATTCTATTGGTTCTCTGTCCCCTAAATGCATTCCAAGGAAAGTAGTGCCACTGAGAAATCTCTGGCAAAGCTAATCTTCAAGAAATGATTCTTGATTCTGTACCGCTTCCTGGTCTCCTCTGTAGAAATTTTCTTCCTGCCTTACATGTCTATTCTCCAGTCTTTCCCGCTACTCCAGGCCTTTTCACATCCTCCACTTAGCTCACAGCTCCCTATCTTTTCATTTTTCCTCACCTAACATCAGTTTGAGTGAAATCTCTATCACAGGATTAGGAATTAAAATTTAAAACTGTCAACAAAGAGTGAGAGAGATTTAAAAACCTCCATGTTGGCATGTGGTTCACTTTGATTTCATCTTAAGTTAAAAACTGACTGATGGTAAATGAGTGCGAGGTGTCTGCAGTGCAAGGATCCAGTTACTTATGGGATCAGTATCATTACTTCAGTTATACTGCAATCATACACATCTCGAAAAAAATTTAAATAAGAAGAAATCATTTAACTTTTAACCTATATTGAACTCATTATATTCCAGACCTGGGGTTTGCTGTATATATGCATAACAAGTGATGGGGCATGTCTCAAATTATCATTTTCAATTTTATGTATACTAAAAATCTCCTGAAATATCCTGAAGTAACATCAAATTAATAAATGTATCTGCTATCTGGTATCATCAGCAGATATCATCAATCAAAGGCAATGTGTTAACAGGAATTATAAAAGAAATATTTTTAAAAGAGCTTAATGTTTTAAAATAAAATTCCTGGAAAATAGCCAGGCTTCTTTTTTCAGTCCTTAAGTAAGTCGTGATAAGTAAGTTGATCCTTAAGTAAGTTATGATAAGAATTTTTACACTTACGTACTCAAATAACAAACTCATAGATTGCTCAAAAATTCTACTTAAGAGCTATAATGATTGAAAATCATTTTTAGAAAAACTTGAAAATTGCATGAAGTCTGTGTCTTCACAAAAGTAAACATCCAGCAGTAAGTGCAATCTGGAATGATTTTTAACATCTGTTTGCAAGAACGCATATCTCTTTTGTTATTTCAATATTTAAGGATATTCCTTAACATACTTTCTAAAATTAACACAAAATGAACTTATTATCTTCCACTTTTCACCAAGATGGAGTAAAAAGGACCACACTTATCCTCCTGCCTAAAACTACTAAAAGAAAAAAATCATGATTGTCAAGACACTGAACATTGGGGCAGAGATGGAAAACAAATGAGATGAGCCCTAGGATTTCCCCCAACTCATTTCCTTGAGCAAGTTTCCAGGAAGTGGTAGAAAAAAATAAGAAACACTAGGCAGAGACTGACAGACTGCCTGAATTGGGGAAACAAAATAGGTAGTCCAGGGAGGACCAATATGGATAGCGTCCTTGAGAGAAGAGGGTCACCCAGAAAGGAACTCCAGAGATCCCCAGAGGTCACCCTGAGTAAGCAGCATGCTAATGTGAGTAAGTGCCTGAAAAAACTACTTGAGGGCAGGAAAAGACTATCCAAAGGATTAGAGAGAACATCATCCAGCATCCACAGAGGAAAAAAGTAGCACCTGTCCCCACTAGCCAAACTGAAAAGTCTTATGTTTACAAGACATTGAGTAGAGTACTCAGGAAGGGACTTGTATCGGTACTGAGGAATAACTAGCCCTAGGTTAAACACTGTTCTGGTCCCACCTAATGAATCATAAAACAAGCCCAAAAGGCAAGGTCAAAAGCAAGGTAAGTAAAAGCAAAAATAAATGAATGGGACTATATCGAACTAAAAAGCTTCTACACAGCAAAATCTTTATACACATGATATATTACTGAATTGTATACTTAAAACCTATGTGATTTTATTAACTAATGTCACCCTGATAATTTTAATTTTAAAAAGATCCAAAAGAACTAACCAATTACAAATAATTTAATTATACCCTAGAACAAATTGCAAGATTATTTATAAGAAAACAAAAGTATCTAATCTCCAAAAAGGTAAAATTTACAATGTTTGGCTTCCAATCAAAGATAACCAGGCATTCAAAGAAGCAGGGAAATATGACCCATGATGAGAGTGAAAAAAAATCAAAAAAACTGATTGAAAAATGTTGCCGATATTAATTAGTATGAGGACATGAAAACATTTTAAAAGTTATTATGCTCAAAAAGTTGTTGAGAATTAGAAGGATTTTTTTAAATTAATTAATTAATTGTTTTATGGTGACATTGGTTAATGAAATCCAATAAGTTTCAACTGTATGCTTTAATAGTAAGGCATATATATATTTACACTGCGTGTTAACCTCCCATAGTTAGATTTCTTTCTGTCACCACATATTTGACCCCCTTTACTCCATCTACCTCCCCACTCCCCTTATCCCTTACCCTCTGGTAAACACTAATCTGTAGTACATGTCCATGAGTCTCTGCTTGTTTGTCCTGTTCATTTGTTGGTTTTAGGTTTATATCCCGCATATAAGTGTTATCACGTGGTTTTCAACTTTTCCTGTTTGACTTATTTCACTTAGCACGAGGTCCATCCATGTTGTCACAAATGGCAGTATTTCATCTCTTTAATGGCTAAGTAATATTCCATTGTATACATGTACCACAGCTTCTTTATCCAGTCAACACTTTTGTTGCTTCCATGTCCTGGCCACTGTGAATAATGCTGCTATGAACATCAGTGTGCAAATATCTTTTTGGATATGAGTTTTCAAGTCTTTGGGGTAAATACCCAGTAGAGGGATTGCTGGATCATATGGTAGATCAATTAAAAGAGATTTTTTAAAGATTTAAATAGGAATACAAGAATATCCATCATCCAACATGTATATTTTATAATATCGCGTTCAATCACAAATTACTGGGATAGAAAAAAGCGAAAAATGTGACCCATAATTAAGAGAAAAATGAATTAATTGATATTAACAATAACTGACACATATGTGGAGTTAGCAAACAACAAAAACAACTATTATAACTCCATATGTTTAAAGTTAAGTCAAGACATAAAAGGTATCAAAAAGGCACAAATCAAACTTCAAAAGATAAAAACTACTATGTCTGATATAAATAATACAGTGGGTGGGATGAAAAGCAGACTAGATTTTGCAGAAGCAAAGATTAGTGAACATAAACAGTTAGTAATAGAAAGTATCCAAAAGGAAACAAAGAAAAAAAGAAAATCAAAAAAAAAGAAGAAAGAAAGAAAGAAAGAAAGAAAGAAAGAAAGAAAGAAAGAAAGAAAGAAAGAAAGAAAGAAAGAAAGAAAGAAAGAAAGAAAGAAAAGGAAGAGAAACAGAACAGGGATGCTGAGAAATTTTAAAGCAGGTAAATATACTACTAATGAGATTCTCCAAGGATAGGTACTATGAAGGGAACAGAAAAAAAATCTTTGAAAAATATGATAGCCAAGAATTTTTCAAATTTGGGGAAAACTATGAACACATAGATCCAAGAAGCACAGATCCCAAGCACTATTTCTTGAACAAAGTTCAAGTATATTTATAGGAACACAAAAGTACTTATAAAGAAAACTACACCAAATTACATTATAATCAAATTATTCAGAGAGAGAGATAGAATACCTGAAAAGTTGTCAGAGGAAAAAAACCACACACACACACATCGTGTACAGAGGAACCTAGATAAGGAGTCCTGAAGATTTTCTTTGGAAACAATGTAAATGAGGAGGTAAAGGAAAAACATCTTTAAAGTACGAAAAACAAATAACTGTCAACCTAGTAATGTATGTACCTCATGAAAATATCTTTCAAAAATGAAGGTTAAATAGAGACTTTCAGACACATGAAAGCTGGAAAAATGGGGCTGATGACTTCCAGATTCCTACCCTGAGAAATGTTAATGACAGTTCTTTAGGCAGAATGAAAATCACACAACACAGGAACATGGATCTTCAAAAAAGAACGAACAGAATCGTGAATAATACTTACATGATTAAATAAATAAGATCTAACAGCTCGAAACTGAAAACAATCAAATTCCCATTAATAAGTGAATATTTATACCATAATATAACCAATAACCACACAGTGTGGCTTTTCTATGCAATAATATAGTTCTCATTTCTGAAGAGCACTATAAAGTTTGTTTTTATTTTCCTCTTTAATCAAAGAAATTGTGAATGTATTTATTTTCATGTCTTTAGTTTTTGAGACTAGTAAAATATTGATTTATATTATTAATATTACTCTATCTTATGTGCATTTGTTTAATATGTTTGCTTATTTTTATAACTATTTTTATTAGAAAAGAGAAATTTTACATGGTAAATTAAAAAATCAGAATACAGAATGGTATCAAGTTAAAATGAAAATTCTCCTTCCCCTAAGCACTCCTATTCCCATTTCTCTTAGATAACCACTCAGTGGTTTCTGATTTTAGTTCCTCTAGTGAGTACCCTTTATTATATGACATAAAGTGCTTTATCCCTGTTCCTTGATTTATAAAACTAGATCTGTTTTCTCCCTTTTATGAAAAATAATTCACTACATTAGGACCCGCCTCTCATACTCACTCTAAATCATTATTTTTGTTTTTTATATCACTGCTGACATTTCTTTTATTCATCATTGGAGATGGCCTTTACAACTATGAATAATTAATCTGAACCTTTCTTATAATCCTTAACATAAAACTCAATAAAAACTTGCCTTTACATATATAAACTCAATCTAGGCTAACATATCATGCTTACTGCAGTTATTAAATGCTCTGCTTTAAAAAAATATAGGTAAGATTTATTTGGAAATGTCTTCCTACTTTATGAGACACTATACATCAAGCTACAGTGCTTGGCATGAAACAAATGTTAATTCCCATTCTTTTGCCTTTGAAAGTTTCTAATGTACTGAAAACTTTGAGCTCGCAGAAGAGTTAGGGCTAGTAGGAAATAGTGAAGAAAGGAAGAAAAAGATAAGTTGTGGAATACTAACAGTGAAATCCCTGAGCAAGACTGGAGAGGAGATGACAAGGTGGGTGTGTTAGAGTCTGGCACCATTCCTCACTAAGGATCTTGACAAAACCTGAAAGAACTATATTATTAGAACTCATCTTGAACATCTATCAGAATGGCATTCCACATTCATCAGTAGACCCTATGGATTTAAAAACAACAATAATAACAGTAATATAATAATGAAAATGACATAATTTTCAATATTAAGCAGAAAGTACACTGTGTTGATATTTTCTAACTAAACTCTGACTGATAAGCCATTTCAATACTGGCATATCGTCCGTCTGTCCATTTTCACACATCCTTCTTTGTGTACTCACATCTTTCCTACAGTACATCACTAACATCCAGAGAGTTAAAGAACAGTCGACATGAGTTCATATGCATAGTAATATTCAATGCATTTTTGATAAAGTAGAATATTGCTGGCATAAATCCCAATCTCTAACTTGGGTATAAGAAAATAGTAGAAAAGAAATAGTTCCAGTAGATAATTTAAGGAGAGGTAAAATTAAAAACCCACAAAAATTATCAGGTTGTAAATTATAGCCCATAGAGCTTCTTTTAGTTTCATAGCCATGCCCCATTTGATAAACCCTAGTACCTTTCAATGCTCATCATCTATGCTCGCCTACCTAATTCGCTCCTGTCCTTGATTCACTAACTTCTGACCTTATTAAACATGCTCATTCTCCTCACTGCTGGGATTTGATATCTAAGACTAAAGTTCCTCTTAAGCAACTTCTGCATTGAATAACACATTCACTAGATTGACCCAAACCCTTTAAGAGGATCATATTCTATATTTGCATAATATCTTATGTTTCCATAGATCTTTTCAGTTTGCTCAGTGCTTTCCCATATATGATCTAATTTGATTCTCACAATAATTTTCAATAATATTATACTCAATATTATTATTTTACAGATTTATATGATGTATAAGGATTACATAGATTAATAGCATCTTTCTGCAACAAGTGTGGTACAGACCACTCTTTCCATGATGAAAAACAAACAAATAAAATGCTGTACTATGTGTATATGTATACATACATATGTTATTTCTTTGAAGGCATTAGAGTATCCAAAGCCATGAGGACAGGGGCCAAGATCTCAGAAAGAAGGGAAACTTAGAGGGTTGATGCCAACATTTGGTCCTGCTTTTCTCCCTAAATTATTTTTGGGTTCCCAAATGTCTGCTGAGATATTAGGAAACTGAATGAAAAGTAGCAGCTTAAGAGGCTAAAAAGCTGAGCAAAACTTCTTGGTTATGATAAGACTAAGGGACAAAAGTTGGAATTTAAAAAGAAAAGTCCCTATTAAACTACCCGGGCCTTCATTTCAGACCACAAAAGGCCTCCACATTAGAAATAGAGAGAAATCGAAATTAAATCAGTGCTCATAACAACTGAATCCCAGATTTGAGTTAACTCAATCTCTGATTGGGTTAAAGCAATTAGCCCATGCCCTAGCTGCCTAATAAATACAAAACTAAATTCTCCAGGGATGTAGAAAGCACCATCCAAAGGTTCAATTTATCTCTACAATTGTTCATATCTGATGTCCTGCAGTTAATCAAACATTACTAGGCATATCAGAGAACAAGACTACATGGCCAAAAATCAAGATAAATAAAGCAGAAACAGAGCCATAGAAGAAACGTATTATTAGACATGCACTTTAAAACATATCTTATTAATATATTAAAGAAATCAGTTGAAGAGACAGAGAATTTTATCTTAAAAGAATCAAATGAAAATTCTAGAACCGAGAAATGCATTAGCTAAAATTAAAACCGTAATAAAAGGGTTAACAGCAGAAATAGACACAAAGAGATGATTAGTGAAACTAAAGGTCAGAAGAAAATATTCAGACCAAAGCAGAAGAGACAAAAAGATGGAAAATACAGGAGGGGGGAATGTAAAAGACATATGGTATTCCAGAATAATGTTTGCAGTCCCAGAGGAAATGAAAGAGAATAGTTTAGAAGTAATTTTGAGAAAATAATGGTCTTAAATTTTGCAATACTGAGAGAAGACATCAAAACACAAAATTGAAAAGTGCTTCAAATCCTAATTGGGGTAAATCAAAAAAAAAAAAAAACTACCTAAGAATGATAGTAAAACTGGTGGAAAAACAATGAGCAATTGGGGGTAGGGGGAGAATATATATATATTTTTAAAGAGAATCAATATGACTGAGGGCTAACTACTCAGCAGAAACAATGAAATCCAGATGACAACAGTAAAAACTGCAAGTGCTGAAAGAAAATAACTAATTATTAAATCCCAACCTAGAATCTATTTCCAACAAAAATATTTATCACAATCAAAGGCAAAAAAGACATTTTCAGACAAGGCAGATACTTCAGGAAGAAGGAACAACATGTTAGTAAGAAAATGCAGGAAAGAACAAAGAGTAACATAATGGGTATAAGTGTAGGTACATCTAAATTAATATTGACTGCATAAAATAATATCTGTGGTTAACAGCAGAAATAAACACACATAAATTTTTTATTTCAAAACACATATATGTATGTATATAAAATACTAATGGAAAGTAAGCTGGTGTAGCTTACTTTGGTATATTAATATCAAATCAAGTAGATTTTAAAGTAGAAAGCATTATAAGAGATAAAAATAGATGAATGATAAATAGTTCAATGTACCAGGAAGATATAATAATTTCTAATTTATTTGCATCCAATAATATACCTTTAAAATATATAAAACAAATAACAAAATTAAAGGATAAATCAACAAATCCACAATCAAAATGGTCGACTTTAACACACTATTCACTATGACTGATAGAGCAAGGATATAAAATCTCATTGAGAATATAGTTGAGTGATACAAATAACAACTTAAGTAACATGTATAGAACATTACACCTGCAAATGATAGAATTTATTCTTTTCAAGTGTATGAGGAACATGTACCAAAATTAACCATGTACTGAGCCAAAAAAACAAAGTTTAATAAATCTCAAAAGTTTAAAAACATGCAGAGCATTCTCTAATGCAAGGAGATGCAATGCAGGATGCAATTATAGAAAATTAGCAATTTATTTCCAAATAACTTATTGATCAAAGAAGAAATTATAATAGAAATTAAAAAATATTTTTATCTAACCATTATGTTTCAATATTTGTGAGATTCAGCTAAAGTAGTGCTTAGACAGAAATTTATAGTCTTGAATGCACATATTAGGAAAAAGTAAAGACTGAAAATAACTTTTCAAGTATTCATTTCTATAAGTCAGAAAAAAGAACAATAAATGTAAAATAGTAAAAATAATGACAATAGAATCAGAAATTAACAATATAATATAAAAAATATACAGTTGAATCAATAAAGCCAAAAGCTCGTTTATTCAAAAGACTAACAAAAGTAATAACTCCCTAGTAATACAATTTAAAAAAAGTAGAGAGGATTCATAACTTACCAAAAAATTAAGAATATAAATGTAGGCATCATTGTACATCCTACCAACATTAATAAAAGGACTATAAACAGCTTTTTATTAATAAATGTGAATATCATAAGAAATAGAGAAAGTACTTTCGATTAAATCCTTAATGAAAAATCTTCAAAGAGAGACTGTAATATCTCCAGGTTCAGATGACTTCAGTGGCAAATTTCATCAAAAAAATGACAGAAGCAATAATACACATCTTACTCAAATCTTTCAGGTCGCAAAGAGAAAAATATTATTCCCAACCCACTTTATGAAGCTAGTACTGCCTTTATACCAAAACCAGACAAAGATATTCAAGAAAAGAAAAATAACATCATTCGCCAATGGCGGGAATTCAAAATGGTACTGCCACTTTGGAAAACATTTGGCAGATTTAATAAAGTATAAACATAGACTACCATAACTACTGAGCAATCACACTCCTAGGAATTTACCAAAATGACTTGAAACAAATAGAACAAACAAAAGCCTGTATGTTTATCTTCCTAGCAGCTTCATTCCTAATTGCTAAAAACTGGAAGCAACCAAGATGTCCTTTAACAGAGGACTAGATAAACAAAGTGGCATATCTATACAATGAAATACTATTCAGCTGTAAAAATAAATAAATAAATAAATAAAATGAGCCATCTATTCATATACTGACATGGATGAATCTTAAATGCATTGTACGAAGTGAAAGAAGCCATATCTAAAAGACTGCATAGTGTCTGATTTCATTCACATGACATTCTAGGAAAGGCAAAATTAAAAAATAAAAACAGATTAGTGATTGCCAGGGATTGGTGGTTGGGGGAATGGCTGACTACAAAGGGACTTACAGAAGAACTTTTCAGGTGAAGGAAGTATTTTGGGGTAATAGACACATGACTCTATGCATTATCAAAACTCATAGAATGGTACATTAGAAAGAGAGAACTTTCACGTGTGCAAACTAAAAAAAAAGAAGGAACTTACCATTTGAGAAATACGTTTTGACTAAAGATTACAAGATATAAACAAAAGGAACAATACATAAATACTGTACTCTAATTGGTAAATATCTTTATCATAGAGATACAGATTAACAATTTTGAAACTGTTTTACTTGTATACTAAGATTGAACAAATAAGTAAATAGATGACGGGCAATGAATACCAAGCTTCTCACTGTCAGAGGGAAGAGTTACAATTACAAATAAATAAGAAAAGAAGGCTAGAATAAGCCTGGTAGTACTGAGATATCAGTATAAACTCATGTTCTGTATCTATTTATCTATATGTATAAGAATAGATACAGAATAATTATAAACGTGTATATGCATGGGTTAGTGTTCATAGAGATACATATATATACATACACACATATACATATATTTGTGTTTATGTATGTATGTATGTAAATATATGTACATATGTTATATATATACATGCATGTGTGTGTATATACATAACATATACATATACACAAGTCGTGTGTGTGTATATATATATATATACGCCATATATATGCTAACACTGTACACTGAGAAGACCTAACAGCAATAAAACCTAAAAGCATTGGTAACAACTAGCACATGCAGTGCCCAGACTTTGTTTTCTAAATATTATTCTCCAATACAGAGAGCAAAGGACTCTTTGGAGTAATGATTGGTTCTAGGGCTGAGGCAGGGAATACACAAAATGGGCCTGAAGCATCTTGCAGTGTCAAAATGTAAGAGTTCCAAAAACAAATTATAGGTATACATCACAGGTACACAAGAACCAAGCTGAAAAATTTTCCCATAGCTAAATCTTGGACAACTTATGCAATAAAATAAATAAAGTGGTATTGGATGAACACCCAAAGTATAAATAGACATGAATCCTTGCTGATATAAATGAATGAACAAAAAGGAGAAAAATCTTTCTTACAGAAGAATTCCAAATAATATGTGTAGATAGTACCTTCTGAAGGAGGTGGAGCTTAATACTCCCACCGCCACCACCAACACCACCAGCGTGGACAAGGCCAAATGACTCACTTCCAAATAATAGAGTAGGAAAAGAAGAAGCATAACTTTAAAATGGAGAAACCTGGCAAGCACCACTTTAACCAAGCGATGAAGGTTTACATCACCAGGGATTTCATGCGGATAGCATGTATTACTGTTACAATGTGATGAGAAGCACACTTTAACTCTGTTGCATTCTTTCCAAAAACCCAGAACTCCAGAATAATAAGAAAAACAATGGAAAACTTCAGATTAGGGACATTCCACAGAGTAACTGGCCAAAACTCTTTAAAACTGTCAAAATCATGATGCAAAAGAAAGAAAGGCTGAGACTGTCATGGGCCAGAGGGGACTAGAGAGACCTGACAACGAAATGCAGTGTGGTATGCTGGATTGAATCTTGGAAATAAAGGGGACATTAATGGAAAAACTGGTGAAATTCAAATAGAGTCTGAAGTTTAATTAATAGTAATATATCAATGTCAGTTTCTTAGTTTTGATGAATGTACCAAACTAATATAAAATGTTAACAATGTGAAAAACTGGATGAGAAATACACAAGAGCTCACTGTATCATCTCTGCAACTTTTCTGTAAGTGTAAAATTAGGCCCAAATATAGTTTTTTTTAATATTTCAATAGATTATTTTGCAAAAATTGATGAGATAATTCCAAATTTTACATAGAAATACTGTTAGGTAAGATAAGGCAAGACAATCTTGAAAATAACTAGAAGACTTATGTCACAAGATATCTAGACATTGCAAATCTATAGCTATTTAAAATGTGATATTAATCAAGAATGGACAAACAGAACAATGGAATATATTAGGAAGTCCAGAAATAAACCCTTACACATAAACAAGACTTTGTCTTAGTTTATGACAAAGGAGTAGTTAATGAACAATGGAAAATTTTTAAAGATTTTTTTTAATAAAGAGTCCTAATCAATTGGATATTCAGATTAAAAATAATGAACTTGGACCCTATCTCATAGTATACACACACCAAAAAAAATATCAATTTTAGGTAGACTGTTGATGTTTGCATAAAAGGGGGAGGAGAAGCTTCCAGAAAATAACAAATGACATGAGGTAGGGAACACTTTATTAAACTAAGACACAAAAAGCATTGATCATAAAGAAAATGGGTTCTAAATTAGACCACAAGTCAGTAACAAAACACAGATAACTTCATAAAAATAGACGAAAAGCATGAACAAGAACTTCATATGATAAAATTACAAATGAAAAAAAAAAAAACCTGTGATGAATATTAGCTTAACTATATTAGTCATCAGGTAAATGAAAACTTAAATCACAATGAGCTATCACTACACAGTCAACAGAGTAGTTAGTATTCAGAAGACTGAGATTACAGTGTCGATGATGATGTGGAGCAACTGAATTGTCATATGCTAGTGGGAATGGTACAACCATTTTGAAATACTGTTTCTGTATCATCTACTAAAGATAAAAATATATGTTACTCTGTGTCCCACCAATCTCATCCCTAGATATGTCCCCAAGATAAATGTAGAAAAAATGTACAAGAATACTCATTGCAACTTTAATCATAATAGCAAAATACTGGGGCGGGGGGTGGGGGGGAAAGCCCAAATGTCCATTAACAAACAGTAGAATGGATAAATAAGTGGTGATACATTAATACAATGGAAAATGATGCAGCAAATTAAAACAAACACATCAGTTCTATACAAAATAACATAGATGCATCTTACATACATAACCTGACCAGAATAAGACCACATGCATGCACACTCCAAAAAACAGATAAAATTAATATAAGGATTAGAAACTCAAGAGACCAGTCTAAGATGCTATTAATGTTTTATTACTTCACCTGGGTGATGGATACACAGGTGCGTTCAATTTGTTGTAATTCATCAAGCTGTGTATTTATGATTTTTATATTTTTCTGTATTCAAATTAAAACTTATTTAAAGAAAGCAAATCATGTCAACATACGATGTCTAAATATCATAAGGGAAAGGAAGTATAATAATTCTGGAGAGACAGTCGATATCTAAATTAATGAAACAAGTGATATTTGTTTCTAACTTAATTCAACAAACATCAAATGAGAACCTACTACACAAGCACTATAATTAACGCTATAGAGAGCAAGACAGAGGCTAGTCCTTCCTACCTCTTTCCTGTACTACCCATGCTCATCATGTTATTTCTAGGTCTTTGGATAGATAAGCTTAAAAGTATGTAATCTTATGAGGCAATATTTATTCCTTATTTCTACCCCAAATGAAAGAAAAGCATATGACTCACATCAGCAGCTTCTCTTCAATTTCTGTGGAAGAAGGAAAGATTTAACTGATTGATAAATTAGGAAAGAATGACTACATTTTAGGCCCATCAGTCTCCTGTATCTATCTCTCAAGGTTTAGGACTTAGAAAGCAGAAACCCTCCAACCCCAACATATATCATTACAAGTAATTTACAGATAAGAAGAGTGAGATTCAGAAACCTTTAGTAATTACCAATGCCAAGATAGGTCCTATCTTCAAAATCCATCCTCTTTCCAATGGGTCAGGCAGCTTCCAAAATAAATATGAGAGTAAATAAATGGTAGATAATATTTAATTCCAACTGGAAAGATCTGGGACAGTTTCTTAGAAGAGCTAGAATTTGTTACCTGGGTTCTAAAAAATAAACATATCTTTAAGAATGATGATAACCAGCCACCTTTTTCCTAACTGGAAAAATAGTCTCCCTTTTCTTTATAACCACATAGTTTTCTAAATTTGTCTGTGGATAAGGACATCTGTTTATGTGGAAAGATGCAAGATGAAACATTCATTTACCCAGTTCTGGCTTAATCAGGGCAGAACTAAATGGTAGACATGGTGGTGGTTTGGCGATTTGTGCAACCCAGGCTCCAGGTGGTTTCTCTCTCCCTCCGCACCCCAGAAATAGAAAATAACTAAAAGGTTATTATTTTTTCACTAAACAAAGCTCTGTCTGCTACAAACAGAGATTATCTGGCTGCCTCTAAGTAGGTCATGCAATTCCACGCTGTAGTTATATGTGCAACTCCCATGAATTCCAGAGTGCAAGTCATAAGACAGAATTTAGAAATAAACATCTATTCATTCATCTACTCAACAAATATTTCTGGAACATCTGCATTTCAGGCTCTATGTTGTGAACTTTGAAGAACACATACTTAGGTAGGATTTTTGTTCCTACTCTCCAAGAACAACAATTTCTTTCATTTCCATTTGTTTCATTTATAGGCTGATCATTCCTAAACCCAGCCTTATCATCGTCACACATGAAGTCAAGACTCATAAACACAAATGTCCACTAAATATCCCCTCTTAAATGCTTCACTGGCACCTCAAACCCACTATGTTCAAAATTACAATCTTTGCATTCCTAATTCAAACCTACAGAAACATCCATCCAAACAGCCTGTCTTGGAAACATGGGAGTTAGGCTCTCTATCTCTCTATTTTTACTATCTACAATGACTCAATCATCAAATTCTTTTCCTTTATAAGTATTTCTCAAATTGATCCTTACTTCTCTACCCTTAACTCCTGTGTTGTCCTTGCCTGTGACAGAACAAAAACCACTTAAAACTGGTCTCTTGGACTCCATGTGCCTCATTGAATCCAGTCTAAAATGCAAATCAAACTGTGTATACCATCTTAAAACACAAACACATCAAAGGTTCACTAACAAATAATAAAAAATAATCTCTTTCCCTGATATTTAAAGTCCCCCATTTTCTAGATACTACCTATTATTTTAGCCTTCTTTGCCATTCCAGACTTTAAACTTAGTGCTCTCGTAAAGTTCTTATAATTTTCTATGCTATTATCTGCCTTTATGCCTTTTTCCTACTCTTTTCTCTCCTTGTTCTGCCTTTTTCCACCTTTCTTTTCTATGCTAATTCTTATTCATTTTGAAGACTCACCTTATTCTAAAAATCCTTCCTCTATACTTCCAGAACATACCCTCATCTTGGTTCAGCCATATTATATTAACATCATCTGTTTATATAAAAATGCCAGAAGTATTGGAATTATGTCTTAATTATGCTTAACATACACTAGTAACTGTTCAACATATGTTTGCAGGTAATGAGGTTATTTTTAATAAAAATAACACTAAATAAATAGTGGTATATCCATAAAATGGAATACTACACAACAATAAAAAGGATTGAACTATGGACACATGCAATGACATGGATGACTTTTAAAAACATCATGCTAAGGAAAAGAAGCCAGACAAAAAGGACTAAAAGACTGTATATGGATGTCTCTATTTGTAAGATGGTCTATAAAAGGCAGAATATAGGGACGGATCCATTCTCTTAACTTCATGATACGGCATCTATGCAAATCACAATCAATCCGTGCTTTGTTTAATAATAAAAACACTTCTTTTCCATGATACTTTAAAAAAATAAATCAGAGTTTTTTGTCCTTTCATTTGACTTTCCACACAATAGGTAAATAAGTAACATATTGTGGGAAGTCAAATGAAAGGACAAAAAACTCTGATTTTAGGAATCAGAGAAAGCCTCACAAAGAAGAAAGAACAACATTTAGATAGTTGGATAATGGGAGGTAGGATACTTCATGCTAATATTCCAAATATTAGTATTTGGTTGGATAGCAGCTGTGGTTTAGAAACATTTTGCGTGTAGTCTCCGAGGTTTCCTGCTACTAATTGTTACAGACACTAACCATAAATTTTCAGAAACCAAATGCAGTGGCCAGATACCCTTCTTCACTTTCTTTCCCTAAGATCAATTAAGAATATATCCCTACCCCATACCTACACAAACACACACACACACACACACACACACACACACACACACACACGCTATGTTTAACTGATATCTCCTGATTTTTCCTTTTGCTTTGAATCTTGATGAGGCAACTGTTGGTTCATTTCCAAAATGGTGATCTTAGATCATTTTTTAATCTTTTCAGTAAACAGAGGACTGGTCAGGCAAGTTATAGTTTCACTATAGATCTTATTAGCTGATAAAAAAAAATACATATAAAATTAGAAAAACTGGGATGGAAATTTTCTATAGTTTGACAGAAAACAGGTTATACAAGGCACACCTAAATATATCACAGATAGGCCAAGTCATGACTCTTTCATTAATAGGTAGAACACTTCATAAGGACTGCATCTATATGGAATTAAAATCCTGGCACTTAAATTTTAAACAAAATGCTTGTGGAAATAATATATCCTGTACATATCAAAAGTCCTATATTTGAGGACATTTTCCAAAGTGAACACAAGGGTGAGAAATGTATAATTGCTCTTAGAATCTTCTCAGGATCTAATGGAGGCAGAGTACTGTAATAAGTGTTAGTTGATTCAGAGATAATTTTTTCTTAGAGACCAGCAATCCATTCTTAGCCAATAAGATTAAATCTAAATTTTTAACCCTAGAATTTGTGCAGTAGGAACACTTGGTCCCCACAGTATACCCAAATCTTTTGTATTCGAGTAGGCCATTCTGAGTTGCTCATTAGGCATCATGAATTAAATAGATCTCCATTTCTACTCATCTTCAGTCAAGTTTCACTGAGACCTACTTGCATCTAACACCTCAGCTGCAAATGGACACAGGCCGCCACACTGGAAGCCTGAGAAGCCTCTCACTGGTGCCCTCTATTTTAAATCAGACCATCCCAAACAAAGCCAGATTTAGTGAATAAATGTACAGTAAGGTCAATATAAAATAAATAATTATTTAGTTGTATTTGTATAGATTATTCTTCAAGTTAGCCCCTGTGTACAGCTACCTAATATAACTTTTTCATTTCTACTTCTATCATTATTTATAAACAACTTCAAACTTCCTCTTATATCCTCTTATGCTTTTCTTCATTATTCCCTGATATAAATTGTTTTAAGTCTAATAACCCAAAAAAATTTTAAGAAAAACTGATGAAATACTGTTTTTTTAAAAAAATTAAATTTTCTTATTATGCTGGTAAAGAATAAGTAGATACCATTTCATTCTTGATGTTGATAGATACATATAGGTTGAAATATATTATTTAAATGTTTAAGATAACCATTAGTTATATAAATACGAAGCTCATAACTTCTAAAGCAATGAAGAAAAAAAAGAACGAAGAAAATCTAATCAATACAGCAAAGATGAGAAAAGAACAAAAGAGAAGATAGTATGGAGACATAAAGTAAGATGGCAGAAGTAAAGGCAAATTTTTCAGTTATCATGAGAAAAGTAAATGCATTAAACTCCTCACAATAGCTAAAGCCTCTCTGATTAAGCTAAAACATGCACGTGGATACACACACACACATGCATACACACAATCACAACTGTTTACTATTTCCAAGATAGGTCTATATTAAAATGGCATAAAAATATTCATAAAGAAGTAAAAAGAGGAAGAGAAAGAAAGAAGGAAAGAAGAAAGGAAAGATGAAAGAAAGAAGAAAGTAGCCCTATTAACATATGTTAAAGAGAAAAATCACAGGCCCAAAATGGCATCACTTATGCTAGAAGCCCATGATACCAAACCTAGTTTAATATCTGATTTAACTGCAGTTTCAACCTCCCCCAGAAATGTAATTTTAATTAACTAGTCTAGAACATTATGGTCAAGCAACAGTAAAGCAATCTGTCAAGGGGACCCTCTCTCCATCCCTCACCCCCCATAAAAAGAAAAAGCAATCTGTATGATAAAGACTCTTGCCTTTCCCTTTCTCCTAACAGAAGATGTCCTGGTCTCAAATATTCTTCTCTTTTTTCTTGTTAATAGCTTCCTCGCCTCACCCTGCTTCATATAAAAACCTTCCATTTTGTACAACCTCTCAGAGCGCCTTTCTAGTTGTTAGACAGAATGCTGCCCAATTCATAATTGGCTTAATAAAGCCAACTAGATTTTCAAATTTACTAAGTTGAATTTTGATTTTTATCACATCTGACAGAGTTGAATTTAAGTCAAGAGTATTAAATGAAGAAAAGAGAGTTATTTTATGTCAATGAAAGGCATACTCTACAGTAAGATTTTACGGAACTAAATATAGACATGCCAAATATTAAGTATGACAAAATGTAAAGCAAAACTATTAGAAATACAACAAATAATTTTTAATAATGCAATTATAATCTTTGGCAGATTAAATAAATAATGAATAAGAATATAAACATGGATAACATAAAAAGCCCTAGTAATTGATGCCTGCTAAACTTTACAAACTGAGAATATTCTTTCCAAATGTTCTCAGAGTATCTACCAAAACAAAATAAAATACTGTTAAAAAAAAAAAATTCTTCAAACAGCAACAAAATATGGTCTTGCATGACTTTGTAAAAATGTTAAAATTTTAAATTGCAACTAATAATAACCATTTAACAATTTTACAATACTCATAAGCAACTTAAGCTAAAAGTTTTTTAATTATATGTATAAGCTATTTAGAGCAGTGATCCCTAACATTTTTGGAACCGGAGAATGGTGCTCCTATGAGAATCTAATGCCTGATGATCTGAGGTGGAGCTGAGGTAGTGATGCTAGCGCTGGAGAGCAACTGCAAATATAGATGAAGCATCCCTCACTTGCCTGCTACTCACTTCCTGCTGTGTGGCCTGGTTCCTAACAGGCCACAGACAGGTATGGGTCAGAGCCAGGAAGTTGGAGAAGACCCCTGACTTAGAGAATAACAATAAGATCTACCTATCAAAAAGTATGGCAAAAGCTGTGCTTAATTCATAGATAAAAATAAACAAAGTATTCGATTCAAAGAGCTAAGAATATTAAATTAAGGTATCTAATCTTCACTTCTTACACTGACAAATATTGAAAAGAATTAGAATACTTATTATTAAGAAGTATTTGAGGGGGGAAAAACACTATTGGTGATTTTATAAATCAGTACAACCCTGCTTGATTGCAAATAGCCAATAAGCATCAAAATCCCTGGCAATTCCACTTCAACAAATTTATTCTAATGATGGATTTGCTCAAAGATCTAGTTTGGTATTTAAACCATAAGGCCTATGCCTATGAACAGTTAAATGTTTGACAGGGGATTAAGAAAACTAATATCAAGAACAAAAAACTAAGGCAATACCATTAAATGACTCAGAGATCTATTATTAACATTGTTATATGCCATAGTTACACTGACATTTTCCTTCTAGAACTGCAAAAGGGAAATTTTGGGGTTTTTTTACCCATAAGATTTATAAGATTGGTTCCTGCCCCCTGCATACCCTCCACATTCTACCTCGCTCTCTCTAAAGGCAACAGAAACAAGAGACAGAATATTGCTCTTTAATATAACTTCCTTCTCATTTTAAAACCAAGACTCCTCTTAGCAAAACATCTCCATAAACCCCATCAATCTATGGTAATACATGTTCCATGGAATGTACTTCCTTACACATCAATAGATAAAAGGAGGCACATAAGGTTATCATTTAACTTCTTTCTTTATATCCTATAAGTATGGCAATAGCCATTGACCAAAAAAAAAAAAAAAAAAATTGACCAAAAAAAGTGAAACATTGCAAGACTCCCATTTTCATTTTACGTAATCCTTTCCCCATGAAACCTAGCATTCTCTGCAGTTAACTTTCTAGCTCTCTCATTTTGAATCCTGTTCTCTGGAAGTTTCTTGCTAAATTCATTCATATTACAGCAATAATAATAAAGTTTATCCATTAAAACAGTGATCAGGGTGCATGCCAGCATTCTAAGGGAGAAGGGGAGGGAAAACATTCTAGGGTGCTTGAAAACCCAAAACATAAAATATGGCCTAATATAGTCCAATCTGGAGAAACAGCATGCCAGTTACATGAGATTACAGGACAAATTTTAAATCTTCAAGTATTTTAACCCTACAGCCAAAATTGAATTGACAGCTAATAGATGATAGATAGATGATGACAGATGATAGATAGATGATGGATGGATGGATAGATAGATGATAGATAGATAGATAGATAGATAGATAGATAGATAGATGATAGATAGATGACAATCTTGTATAAGACAACAAATTTAATCTCACTAGTTAGGTTCACTTCTCAAATGTTCTGGCAGGTTCTATTATCTTCATAAAACAAAAATGTGATTAAATTAACATGACAAATTCAGATGAGCTTTCAAAATGGTCTAAGAGGTATTATGGTTTATTTATAGATTTCTGCCTGAGGATATAGGCAGGTGCCTGAAAGACTCCATTACATTAAGACATACTCACATCTTGTAAAATTCTCTTTTTACTTTGACAGCTCCTAATTCCGCATCTCTTTTGGCTCCACTGGTGGGCTTCTGAGCTCTTGTAAACCATCCTGCTTCTGTCTGCTGTCATCCTGAGGTAACTGAGGCTACTGCACTACTGGGGGGAAGCCTAGGCAAAGTGTTTTTGACCAATAATACAACACGCATTTATTTTGAAGGGAATAACTTTCCTGCTCAGTGATGCTGCCCAAAATTTTAACCTTGAGGTTTTCTGCTTTTAACATGGAGCTCTCCCTCCCCGCGAGAAAAATGGAGTAGAAAAAGAAACCGATTGCTTTCTCATTTCTCCCTGGCTTACTAGCTTCTCTCACAAAAAAACCCCTGATAAATCTGAATTATTTGGAAGGTGTTAAGACAACCCAACACAACTAACCATGTGAAGGAAGCTCATGTGTTAGAGGCAGAAAAAAAAAAAAGTCATTACCTTAGATTTTTCCTCTTCCCCCCTAAATCACCTAATCTTATCAAAAGATTTCAAGTCAATGAATTAATAAAAGGATCACTATCATAAATCCATTCTGGAGGAGGTGGTCAAATAGAAAAAGAAAGAGAAGAAGAAGAGGAAAGAAAGAGGTCAAAGGGAGAAATGAAAGATCTGATCCCCTCTGAGTTCCCTTTGGCCAAGACTTAGCACCATGTGGCCTTTTGGAAGTAACCAAAGGAGTAATTCCAGTGGAAGAATTTTACCTTCATGAAAGAACAATTGCTAAAGTGGAGAAAGAGGAAGCTACTTGGCGAGAGAACTGACAAAGTGTGGGACGTCAACCCAGATTTCATGGTGCTTCCCAGGCCATCGCCTCTGGGGCACTACCCGCCTGCCCACTGACTGGCCAGCTGTGCCATCACACTCCTCTGTTGCTCTACAAAGATCTCGATCTACCTCCTCTAAGCAAACAAAACGATTATATAAGGTTTACAAGAAAGACATAAGAGAGATTTCATATTATCAAAAAGCTTAGAGTCTAATTTTCCATGGTAGAAATCTCATACTTTGAAACCTACCTGATGTATCAAAAAAAAAAAAAAAAAAAAAAAGTTTTTCAACAAAGGGCAGATTGAAAATCAATTTGTAACTCTATTTGCTCTAGTATTTCATTTTCCCCCACATTCCAAGGAATTAAACGCCACCTAATCCAAAGGTAATGGTAAAAAAATAAAAAATAAAAAATAAAAAGCCCTAAATCTTCAGACCAATGTTTGGGAATTTGGCTCGTCCATTCTTTTCTAAAAAGTAATGGAAGCAGAACCTCAAATCACACAAGAGGCTTTTGAGGTCCCCGCCCCTGTCTTTAAGTCAGTTGTAGCTAGTGCTTAAGTAAGTATCTGAATAGCAGACGTTTCAAAACAATGGGTCATTTAATTTCCAGTGTGTATGTTCTGTGATATGAAACCCTAACATTTAAAGTTATCATGTATTATAACATACAGCTCAGCTTTTTTATGTTTAAAACATTCCCCACATTCCAGAGTGCTAATTTGAGGCTAAATGCTTGGAAAATTTTCTCCTTTAACTCCTTCATGGACATAAACCCATTTGATGTTTTTGTTGTTCTTAACTGCAATGTTTTGATCTATACTTCAGAAGCTCTAGGATCCAAAAAAGGTCTTTAAAAATTAAAGTAGAATGAGGAAAGACAGTGAGTCAGGTAGTTTTGTAATTCCTTTCCCAAATACATATGGCCCAGTCAACTGCTGCTTAGTGAGGCTGACTGGAGAAGGGGGGAGGCAGGAGGCGTTTAGGGCTCAGACCCAATTCAGTGGAATCCCTGTGGAACCGGGAGTAAGGATCCCTGATAGCTACAGGTACGGCAGTGCCAGCAGCATCAAAGCCAAGCTGTCAGTTTCCAGGAGGAAAATATTCATAAGTAATTGATTTGAAATTACATAATTAGATTTCCTAATTTTTCTTTCTAAAACTTAATGATATTACCCTTCACTTTTTAACCAGCATTTTAAAATTATAATATAGAGGTCATTGGGAAAAAAAAAAAAAAGCATGCGGCCTATTCTATTTAATGATGTTTAAGAGGAGAGGAAAAGGCAGTAAAAAGCTCAGGGAAATTTGTTTTTAAAAATCAATGCATTCTTCCATAAGACTGTTCCCTAAGTTAATTTAAGCAACCTGTTATTTGAAAACTATGTTATATTTTTGGAGGGGTAGTATTGCCTTTTTTAGTCCTCTATTGAGAGAAATGTAAGTGTGCAAGCATAATTGCCCCTTTTCTTTTCTCATCCCAAAGTAGATGTTTCTTTATACTATAGGGGAAATCACAAAACACTCAAAACAGTTTAAATAGCTTCTTGCAGTCCCCCATATAAACTCCACGGTGCTGGCTTATACATTGCCAACCTAGGGTAAATAATACTTAAATGAGTATCCACTTTCTCAGCCAGGAGGACTATTTTCCTACCAGAATCTCCATCCAATTTGACTTAATTGTACTCTAAGAAGCTATCAGCGACGTTAAGTGTGCTGTAAAATTGGAATTGTATTATAGTCTGTGTTCATTAGTATCCCCCTTTTGCTTTCTGAGAAGCTTTAGAAAGATTTCACACTCTTGTGATTTAAAGAAATACTTCACTACAGCTTCTGGAGTAGTCTCGAAGTCAGGAGTGCTTTGGGAGATCCCCTCCCCCAGCAGAGTCAGTGTTCTAACTTGTTTCAAAAGCGGCTCATTAAATCACGCTTTCTCTTTACATTAATGTCTCCGATTGTTAGTCATTCTCACATATTTTACCCAACAGACTGTTTTAACCACCCAAGAACATGATGTCCCCGGAGATAGGCTTTTTAAAAAATAGAAATTAGAAAATCATTAGTGTGTAAATCATATCACTCACTAGAAGAAAATATCGTGAATTGATGGAGCCGAGGTGAGTTTTCTAAGGCAAAGACAGGTTTGAAAGCCTGAAAGAGAATGGATGTTTATTCATAAATTCAAATGGAATTAATCGAAGCCATTTAGTGCCAGTTTAAAAACAATGTCATCCAGCCATCGAAAGTACTACAATTGTCTTTCACAGTGGATTCATTAGCCAGCAATATATTTTGATTACTCTTCTTCGGGGACCAGCTTTAGTCAATTAAAAGTGATTTATGATTCTGGGTCTAAATTGTAGTTTTGGAGGGTAAAGTTCATCCATCCACATAACAACATATCCATCTAACTTTAGACTGAAAATTTTTCAAAACTTCCATAATCTGATTGGTTGACATAAAGAAGTGAAAGAGATTTAAGAGCTTGATGTAATCAACATGAACGTTCTATTGATCCTTAAAACCAGGAGTACATTCCTTGCAGTCAAGTCTGTGGAACCACAACCCTGCTGCTCTCTAAACACATTTGGGTTTCCCTCTGTGGGTCCTGTGCCGCTCTATCAATCTCTTACTTGTTTGATACCAGAGAGTAGTGACAGACCATTCCGAGATTTACATTAATCATGTCCTTTTAGTTCATGCTTGAGTGCTTATGGATTACAACATGTTCTATACATCCTGCATCTTAAATCTGCCTTGTAAAATGAAATAAGGCAGGAAAACATAAATTTTTTAAACTAAAAAGTTTTTTGAACTAAAAAATGTTTGTTTGAAAAGAAAAGGAACTAAATGAATATACTAATAAAGATTTCACCAAAATAATCCTTTGACTTTCAACATCTTGTATTTTTAATGAAAAGTATTCTTGTCTGAAATATTTGTTCTCCCCTTTGATAACTCCTCATTACAAACCATTTATCTTTTGCTTAATTCTTCCTTCACATCTACCTCTTGCTCTGTTTCTATCACTTCGAGCGGGTCTTCATCAAGTCAGACTTGGGCCTCTGCAGTGACCTTGTGACTGGGTGTCATCTGCATACTCTCTCTCATTCTGTCACCTTGCATATCAGTACTAGAAACACTTCTGGAATACCCTATTCTTTGATACACTGCTCTATTCAAAAACTCCAATACTGCCCTTGCACACAGCAATTATTGCCAACCTGGGCCCTGGGTGAATCACAGGTGAGTCTCCCAGGCCATGGCAGAGAAATTGGCTGAGTAGGAAGGATCCACATCCTTGCCCACTTCAACCAGAACACATTCACTTTGAGCTATTAATATACTGAGTCCCTGTTTAGTAGATTGGCACTTTCACTATTATCTGTTTAACATATTGACAAAATGCCACTTGAAAGAGCATTCTACAACTTTAAAAATGTTTCCAAACCACTGACATACATACAGAATAAAGAGCAGATAATTATATATTATGTTCAAGGCCCTGTGGTCTGATCTTATCCTACCAATAGAGGTGGCTACACGGTGACAGTTAAGTTCAGCTCCAGGTCGAATTGCTTGTACTCGAATCCAGCGGCCACTCTTTACCAGCACTGTGACCTTCATTTAACTTCTAACTCGTCCTTTCTGAGACTTTAAAATACTGATAGGCACCTAACTAATAGGCTCGTTGTAAGGATTAAATAAAATGATATAAGTGAAGTACGTAGAACAGTGCAGACACAAAGTCAAGGATCAGTGGTATTCCTCAGGATTTTCTTTCAAGCCTTGGATCCTATTAATCTCTCATGTGAACTCTGTTGGAAATGAACAACCCTATTACCATTCCACAGATACTCCCCAGGCTTTACGTACACCTTGCCTTTCCCAGGCCCATATCGCCAAGTTAGAAATGCAACCATTTGTGGAGGCTGCTGCTTTACAAGCAAAAATGAGAAGGAAGGAGAAAGGATATCAAGGAAATACCCACTAAAGCACCTTATAAGTACAATCTTATCTTTGAATGTCCTGCTCTCCTCTAGTCACTGTTAACTGAACTGCAATACAGAGAAATTAGTGCTTTGCTGTAACAATGGGGTGGGGAGAAAATAAAACTGGAAGATGCTCATTTACTGACAGAATCTCAATTGCTTAAGAGGCCCTGAGCATATATTAACAGACACCACTCCAGAGCGAAGTACTTATGGAGTCATTCTGGTCTAGAAAAAAATAATTTAGATTTTAAAGTGAATGCTCCTTTTGGCCTGCTTAAATACTGAATATGCCCTGGCCCCTTTCAAAGAACAGGAGTCAAGTTTCATCTTCTGAGCCAACTTTCTTCCTCTTGCTTCATTCTACTCGGTGTTGGTTTTCTTAACAAGGTAATGTGTTTTTAGTATTTTTATATACTTCCCAGAACACTTTGAGAAAAAAAGGTACCTTGTGAGCATAAAATAACATATTCTAACAAAGACATTCTGCTTGTAATTACCCATGCCACTTTCTTTATCTTTTTGCAAGAGTATCCTGAATTTTGATCACCAGGAGAAGCATAATGAAGCACATGACACTTGGGAATTTACTCATCTCTTGAATTACATTAAGTATATTTGGGACTGGGCAAATTTAATTTTGTCAAGTCATAATTACCACATTTAACACATTTCTGTTTCAATATGCTGATCGATTTTATGAAAGTCTCATTCCTACTTGCCACACCAGCTTTCTTATTAGATTTACAATTTTTGCACCATTTGTGGTTAATCAGATCGTTAAAACCCTAGCTTTAATATATTTTTCTAGTTTTCCATTCTTCAGTAACCATAGACATGCCCCATTATGTGTCTGCCAACTCCAAAATTCAATGCTTAGAGGAAAACGAAAGATCTTTTGCTTTGGCTCCTAGAACTGTAACAAGAGCATATGAATTTTCTACAACTACACATCTGGCTTTTTGTCTTTGTTGTCCAGGACAAATCAATTCCAGGAGACTACCCATTGCCTTGAAATCTTTGGCTAAAAACAGAACACCAACTGGGTGGAAGTCTGCCTAGCCCATTCAGTATTCTGGCAAAGGATCAGTGTGGGACTTATCACTGCATTTGTCTTTAAATCTTTCTTAGTGACTTCACAGAACTGAAGGAGAAAAAAAAGGTTATAGAGTTTATTGATCAATGTGCCAGATTGTGCTACTTGCTGGGAATTCAAAAATGCAAATGTCTTTTTCTGCAAGGAATTCACCGTCTACTGAGGGAGACACATCGTAAACAGATCAACTTGCTATCCTTGGTTACTAACTGAGGCAAAACAAAGGAGGAAATATTTACTAAATGGTCAGACATCTTATCAGAAGGAGTTAGAGCACCTCCAAGAGCCATAGGAAAAGCCTCCGGACACACTATATTTGATTCCATGCACCAGGTAGAGAAAAATCAACATTCATAACTTACCGGCTTATCTGAGCCATGCCTAGAGATAATTCCAAGCCTATTTATGAGTACAGAGTCTGATATGCCCCACCCTAGCAAAACAAAGTGAACCATTCATAAGAAATGCTCCTTGTCACCAAGAGGTTATATTCTAAAAGAAAGCATTGAGTTCCATTTTGTGAAATACAGCATGCATGCTACTAACGCAGGAGACATGTCACAGCTGGTATAACAGGCCACAGCTCAGGAGGCCTTGAAACATGTCTTAAACTTTCCTAGAGGCATTTCATATGCTTTTTAAAAAGTTTTTTAATGAATAAATAAAATTTTCCCTTCATTTTCATGAACACTTTCCATTTAATTGTGGTCTCTTCATACATGGAGTTAGAGGTAAAGTCAGTCAAGGGTATTTAAATTTCAACTGAGAACTTGTCTTCTCTGAATTCTTTAAACTGCCTGATGATGATAGTAAGAGCATATTTATGGATGAGCATCAATACTGGATAATCCCAAGAGAAGAAAGAACTCCTCAGGGAGGGTCCCAAACCCACTCACAGCTCTTATTGCTCACTTTGCATTGGCCTCTGTAGCTTTGCTTAAATATGTGTAAAATTTTATGTAGTTTGACAGTCCCCTGAGGGCTCTCATGTGTGTTGTTTATTCCTCTCTGTATGTGATAGAACATTCACTCACAATTTTCTTCCTGGACAGCTTTAGAGGGTTGGAGAGACTGTAAATATTTAGTTCTTAAAGTCAAAACTATCCACATTTACTCAAAAAAGCTTTGTTTGGAAAAGTGCAAAACATCTGTTCAAAAGATCTAGCCAGTTTCTAACCTAACACAAACTGTAAAGGAAAACACAATATGATATCACCTATAAGGGAATAAGATGTGGCCTGTATGGAGTGGTACGTGGTCTGGAACCCAGATGTATGAGTTAGAATGTTTGGGACTATAAAAATTAGAAAACTCAATTCAAAATGGCTTAATCAGATGGGTACACTTATTTTCTCCAATGTAAGAAGTTTAGAGGTAGGGATATTCCAGGATTAGTTAATTCAGCAGCTTAATGACATCCACAATGACTCAAGTTCTTTCTGCCATCCTCAATGGGCTTTTTCCCTCAATCGTATGTCTTCATGATTGCAAGCTGGCTGCAGCTGCTCCAAGCTTCGTATCCCACCAATCAATCTCAAGGAGGGAGAACAGGGTGCATTTCTTTCTTAGCCTTTTTTTCAGAGCAAAGTACACATTTCCAGATGTCATCGTGGAGAATTATCTTTTTGTCTTATTGATGAGAATTCTGTCACATGACCATTCTTAAAGCAATTAATAGCAAAATAATGGAGTTACCAGTCTTCACTTAGACTAATGACTAACTTCCTGAGGTTGGGGCAGTGCTTGAAGTTCTTGTCTGCCCAATGCATGAACAAAATTGGAGGGAAGTGGAAATGATGGTTGAGTAAATGCACAAGTGTCTAGCTCACCAGAGAAAAGGAGTACTTTGACTTTGCTTCTGATCCAGTCTTTCTAATGACTTTCCCTGGTCAGGAAAGAAGGCAATCTAAGGAACTGGTTAAGAAATGGCTCTGCGCCCATTATGCATACAGGCAGATCCTAAATCTGACCTTTACTGGCTGCATCACTTTAAGAAGTTATTTAACATTTCTGTGACTAGTCTATGGCCATGCTACCCTGAATAAGTCCGATCCCATCTGATCTCGGAAGCTAAGGAGAGTTAGGCCTGGTTAGTACTTGGATGGAAGACCACCTAGGAAGACCAGGTGCTCTAGGCATAGAAAATAAAAAAATAAAGGATTGTAAGCTGACGAGATCCTTGCAATTTGTGAGGTCAACCAAGAGTTGCTTTTCCTAAAAAATAAAAAATAAATAAATAATAAAACACATTTCTGTAACTAAATTTCTTCACAGGTACAACGTCAGAAAAAAAAACAGTACCTATTCCATAAGGTAGCCATGTAGATTAAATACTATTTATAAAATGCTTACTCAATCATCTAGCACCTGGCATCAATAAAGATTAGTAATTGTTATTAATATATACTCCAAAAACTAGATCTAAATTCCTAAAAGAATTTAAGAATCATCTTTTTTATGCTGCATTAAAAAACAATTAACTCAAAAATAAAAGGCCACCAAAAATCTCTCAAGGTTAGGAAGAAGAGATAGCAGAGTTTAATTGTATCAATAAAAACCTAACGCCACTGCCTAAGCACCCACTTGATTTTAAGTTCATGTTTAACCCTTGAGCACATAATAATTTCAATTATTTCAGGAGCTGGAAAATAAAAGCATATTTAGCATGTATAAATTCCAGAATAAATTAGCTATCTCTTCAGAAAATACCAAAGGGCAAGATCATGTTTAAAACCATATGTGTTGGGTTCACAGTCCCTCTCACCATACCCTTTCTCTGTCTGTAATTCCTCCTCATTATGCATTTGGCAACTGCGTCATATAAAAATATTTAAAGCCAAAATTCTTGTGTCTTTTTCCCCCTCTTTTCTTGTGATGAATACATTTGCCAAGAGACTTAAACAAGTGAGCAGGAATTTATAAATTCAGCTTTAAAATCAGATACACCTAAGTAAGATATCCAGAAACTCAAACATTGCCTTCAAATTCCAGCTTTAATTCTCAAAATGAATGGTCTCCTGAGATACATTTAGGTGGTTTTAGACCATCATCTTCTCAATCTTTGCCATACACTATATGTAATTATTTATTATAAAGAATGTCTAATTTATTGGGCTAGGCGTTTTTGTTTGGATCTAAAATGGATTTGGCATCTTAGAAAAGAAAGCTAACATGGTTAGCCAATCAACACAAAAAGATGAATAGGTTCAATAAGAACTGCTTACTAGTTCTCTTTGCTCTAAGACTAGCATTCTGTTACATCTCTGATGTATGACCAACACAAATTAGAATTTTAAATGACACTTGTAAGTTTTATTTGTAGCCCCATTCGAAATCTGCTCTGAGAAACTTTCAGTCCAAACTAGGCTATTGAAAGATCAGTGTGTTTCTGTTTTGAATATGACAAACTAAACAGCAAATCTCCCCTCACATTTTTATAAATCCCTGATGCAATTTTTGAAGCTCAAAAAAATGATTTTGAAGTTTTTCATAAGCTCCTTATAAAACTTATTCTATGACTTTTCTCAGTACCAACAAGGGCTCTTAAGCCAGATGGACAGAAAGACAATCTAGAAAGAAAGCATACAAAATCTAAAACAAAAGTACAGTCTCTGAATCATATAATACAACATCCAATTTTTTGTTGAGTTGTAAGTTTGCCATATGGAGATAATAAGGGAAAAATTCCAAATACAATCACCATGTATTATTTTTCTCTTGGAGCCTTAGATGTTAGTCCATCTTTACAAAAAGAAAAACTTAAAGGATAGCTAATAATATACATAAAGTTAGTAGTTAATCAAACTCAAAAGAAGACAAAATAGTATTTTTTATATAAATAGACAGTTAAAAAACTTAGGTGCTCCATACAGAATTAGTGTTCACCCAACACACAACCAAAATTGGGCAAAAATTCAGGGCAATCTGAAAAAAAAATCAATACCAGTTAGGGCAAGAATTAAAAATGACACCATCTATGCCTGTTCTTGTTTAGGAATGTCAAAAGAAAAAAATCTATAATATTTTTTTGGCCTTTCTTTAAAAGAATTTTTTTACTTCTTTGTTCTACAAGAAAAAAAAACAATAATTAGCAAACCACAGATGAGAGTTCTCTCATTTAACACAACAAACTATGCCACCCAAGACTACAGTTGCTGCCATCTTCCCTTAGCATGCCCAATTTTTCCCTCGCTTTTTGAAAATTCCAAACTACAAGGAAGGAAGGTGCAGGGAATTGTCACTTAAAGTACCAACTAAATGAGATGAAATAAGTATTGGAGGGATGTTATCAAGTTATTCCATCCGAGGAGACAACAAATACTGAGCAATAACTCTGTGCAAGAGTCCTAGCTCTAGAGAATAAAAAGTATATGAGCTAAGAATTTGCTCCTATAGAAATTTACAAACAAGTAGGGTAATGACTATACATAAAAATTGATCATGTGCATATATACTATAACAGAGTTGTACAGAATTGCAAACTTTTAGCAGGGTTTATTATTTCTTTTTAATGAAAAGAGTTTGTTTCAATTTGGTTTTACTCTCCACTCTCCCAAATGTTGACAATAGGGATGAAGACAAATCTTGCCTGGGAGATGGTAGAAGGGCCTGAAGACCCAGAGAATCTCAGCACTAACAAGGAGACTTGGAAAAGTATAGAAGATGTCTCCTTCTTGTTGGATTCCTCATAGAATACAAGTTCCATGGGGACGGATATCACGTCTGCTATATTCACAACTCTTTCCCTAGAACCTAGGAAAATGTCTAGAACCTAGGCAAGTGTTCAATTAAAATTAAGTTCATTATTTTTAAACCATTCTATGGAGCTTTCTCTTGGAAAATAAAATAGGATGAGATAGGGCTATTTAGTTTCACTGCTGCACTTTTGATTGTCTAGTCCAGTTGTAGGGGAGGGGGACGAGGTTCTGAAGATCAATGGTTACTTGGATCTGAAGGCACACTGAAGAGGGTGGAGGGAAGTGCAGTTGGGATATAGGATCTTAACATGTTACCTAAACGAAGTAGAGAGCAGGAGCCAGAATATGGATAAAGCAGAGAAGCATGAAAAGAAACTAGCGCAGGCAAATAGGAAGGAGGTCTGGGGAAAATGCCTGATATGAGCTCCTCCTGTCTGGGTGATGGGTACACCATCTATTAGTAGAGTTAGGGACCAAGTGGGTATTGAGAATCACTTTGTAATTCATCTCACATCAGACCTAAATGCATTCTCCAAGAACCAAATGGCTTTAAAAGCATCATCTGAAAATTAAGGTGTCTATTAAGGTGACAAAATAAATATACAAAAATCAATAGCATCCATTGGAATAAACAATTAGAAAATATTTTTTTAAAGATCCAATTCACTATAACAACAAAAATTTTAAAACTTACAAAAATATTCAATATCTATTTGAAGAAAACTTTATTAAAAGACCAGAATAAATGGAGAAAGATAACATACTACTGATTAAGAAAATTCAATATTTTAAAACTATCAATTTCCTCATGGTAATCTGTAATCTAAACATAATTTTTATCTATATCCAACTGAATATTTTTCATATCTGACAAAATTCTAAAATTCATCTAGAAGACAAAGTTTAGAAAATAGCCAAGACATAATTTAAAAAAAAAAAAATAGTGAGTAGGAAATGTAACATACTTTAAATAAATTAAAATATGTTCTTATTGGTACAATAATAAATGGATGAATAAACGAAATACAGAGTTTGGAAGCTGACCACGTTTATACATATAAATTTAATAAATGAGAAATGTGGTGTGTGAATTCAATAGGAAATTATAAATTTTCAAAAAATATTTTAAAAATTAGGGCAAGTACTTAGGAAAAATAGAGTCAGAATCTTACCATATGCAAAAGTAATATCTAAACACAAAATTTCATTTAAAATACTGTTTAAAAAGGATATTTTCAAAATATTATAGTGAGGAAGGTCTTCTTAAGCAAAACGTATCTTTCTAAAGTAAGAAAAAGAATGAGAGATTTGAGTTCATAAGTATTTACTTTTGCATAGTTAAAGAAACCATAATCAAAGTTAAAAGGTGAACTAAAGACTGTAATACAATTTTTAGAACACAAGCAACTCAGGAAAAAGTATTCAGAAAACAGTTTCTTAAAATCAATATAAAAAGCTAAGCAAAATTAATATAAAGTTAACCAAGCAGAAAAAAATGAACTAAGTATATGAAAAGCAATTCACAGAAGAAATATAAATAGCTCGTAAATATTTAAAAAGATGATGAAGTTCACTAATATTCAGGGAAATTAAATAAAAACAGCAAAGTATTTTTCACCTACTTGATTAGCAGAAATTAAATTTATTATTAATAACCAGTTTTGATGAGGGTATTAGTATAGGAAAGGCTTGTACTATCGGTAGAATTTAAATTAGATCCCTCTATGAATTGTAATTTGCAGTCTCTACCAAAAGCTTAAATATATATACCTTAGACACTTAAGTTCTACTTCTCAGAATTTATCCTAAAGAAATACTGAGTATAGAGAAAACTTTTGTCATATGATTTAAAATAATAAATTTTGTGAGACTACTTCATTATGTAACAAATGGTGAATTCTGTTTTGGTATCTCCATATTACCAAATGTCACAAAATCATTTTTAAGAGAGCTATGTTTATATATTCTGATAAGCAAAGATGATCATGATAAGCTGTTACATAAAGAAATTTACACATTTGGAATATAAAGTATGATTACATTTTGTTTTTAAAATACATGGAAACTACTGTGTGTATATGTGTGCATGTGAATTAAAGCATTAATAAAAAGCAAATAATTAGGAAAACAAGTATCAACAAGGTGGCTCTGAGTCCCAACGTTTTGCACAATTAAATACTTTTTTAGCCACTGAACTATTCTTCAAATTAAATCTTACGCAAAAACTCAAAAAGTAAAAGAGAAAAGAAAGCAGAGTTTCTATTATCGAACCAAACACTCTGCTCCCCACAACAGCTCTAAAGTTTCTCTGAAGAATAGCAAGGGTTCCTTGAGACAGGAATTAAAAACCACTGTGTGTTACTAATGTTGGTGTGCACTAGCAAATTCTTTATCATTTCATTGTTCTCTACTACTCCCAGTACATACAATAGAACGGCACCATATGCATTTAATAATATATTAGTATTTAATAACAACAGCAAAACAAAGAAAGGAGAGAGAGAAACCACATGACAATGCCATGTGATTCTGTCCTACACTCCACTCAAGTGTCAGGGTCCTGAGCAGAGTGAGCATGAGGGGTAAAAGATTAAAATGCTGTTGGTTGTTTATTCAGTCTTGGTTTCCAAGGGCTCTCATGGTGTAAGTACCTTGCCATGATGAATGTAATTCTAGCATTTAAACACCTGTTTTTTGCCAATTAAATTCCAGGAGCCTATCCCATTGCTGGAGAAAATTATGACTGAGATGGATTCATTGAGAGGCGAAAATACCAGTCTTCGGCCATTTGTTTCATAGGAAGTTTTCAAGAGAAAATTTGACCATACAAATTTTTGCCTTTCTCACTGACTTGGGAACCTTCCTAACTCTTATGGAACATGCAACTTCAACTATACCAAAGGTGAAAGTTTAAAGACATTCAAGAATCAAAGCGGTGAGTTAATCTGAACTAACTCAGGAGCATCAGCCCTCACAAAGACAAAAGCTATACCAGAGCAGAAACTCAACGTTTATTATCAATCCAACAGAACGAATTGGGAAAGATTCTAGACAAGCTGTGAAAAAGTTGAAGGCAGTCAGAGGAAGTCTATTCATGGAGTTTAGCACACAGAGAACAATATAGTGTCTATCAAGAATGCATCATCAAATTAGGTCACTGCTGGTAGTTGGCCAACAGGTTTGTCTAAAGAAAGACACATGGTGATGGGTCCAGAACCAGAAAATATGCAGAGATTCCAGCAAGCAGCTGGCCTCAGAGATTTCTAGTACTAAGAGGGTCCAGGCACAGGATTGAAATTCGGGGTAGGTATTTAGCAAAAATTGACACAGAAAAACAGTCACAGTCTGGGAAAGACAAAGTAATCAGCAGGCCACCCAGTTGGACTATAGATATAAGTCAGGGGGTTCCAATCAAGGGTTATTTCCCCTGCTAGGGACACTTAGCAATGTCTGGAGACACTCTGGTCGTCATACCTTGGAAGGGTACTGTAGACATCCTAGTGGGCAGAGGCTGGGGATGCTGCTAAACATCCTACAATGGACAGAGCAGCCCACACAACAACGGATTATACGGCCCAGAATAATGCCACTGCTGAGAAATCCTGGTATAGAGAATAACATAGAAACACAGTTATAGAAACTATGACACAAGTCAGGGAATGGGAGTTAATTACACAAACAAGGCATACATGTAAAATGAAGCAAGACCAATACAGTGAAGAGTTGGAACTGAGTCACCTGAGCTATTATTAAACTAGGTTCTTTTATTTCCTCCTAATTAAGGACCATGTATGTCTTAGGAACTTGAGTAAAAGGTACCTTAGAAGTAGATCTGGGCTCAAACACTTACTAGCCAAAGGACACTGGGCAATTTATTTAATCTCTACACCTCAATTTCCTTTTCTGCAAAATAGGAATAATAATAGCATCTGCACTTAGAATTGCTACAATAGTAAAATAGAATAATGCATGATAAGTGTTTCTAACACTATGGGTAGCTCATATGACATGGTTGATAATTAATAATTATAGATGGGTATCGAATAGCTGGGCCTGGGATGGAAGATGTTTTTAAATAGAAGAAGAGAGAAAAAGAAAAGAAGCAGCACATTACTGGCCCAATCAACACCAAAATTATCTGGCGGAGGGTTTTCAGAAAAAAAAAAAAAAGTCAGGAATTAAATTTACTTAAAGCCAGAATTTAATCATGGGTTAGTGAAAACTAAAAAGCAAGAATATTAGAAGGAAATTTCTCTGACATACTTGTTTAAAGTGTTTCAATCTTTAAACTCCTGTGAGAAATCTAAATCCCTTTTTTTTAGAGTGATTAATTAAAATATTCTGTTCTCAATCTTTTATTGTGAAATGTTATGGGCCTGACATTTTCTCTCTTACTAAATCAAAGATATTCCGGAATATATTCAATCCCCCTTCTTCTCAAGACATTAAAATACAATGCTAGACTATGAGCTTAAGCATCTAACACAGATGAATGAAGGACTCTGACAAAAAAAAAAAAAAAAAAAAGGCCCTGCTTGTCCTATTCTAATGCATGATTAATTTTCGGGAATTTACATAATAATGAGAAACAAAAAAGAAAACAAAATGAGAGGAAGTGGAAGTTATTATATTGTACATTTGTTCTTAAAAGTAGCTCAGCTGGGGTTTCCAACCCCTCCTAAATTCCCAGACAGATTAAAGGAAATCACCACCATGTGATGAAACTTCAACATGATAAAAATACCTGTAGGAAAAAGGTCACATCAAGGTCTAGCTCCTTGAATCCCATCTAAGATAGGAGACTGAGCAAAATTCCAAAAGGCCTCTTCTGTAAAAAATGTTTTGCCTCTGAAGCTCTCCTTCAGCCTGGACACCAAAGACGGCATTTAGAAGGCTCCTGAGTAGTGTCTCCTGAGTTAAAGAAAATGAATATTGCCAATCACCAAAGATGGAGATATTTATATATTGGAATAGATGGGCATTGGAAAAAATACTAATTCACCCAACTGGCATATAGTTGGGTGAATTATATGCCAGTTGGGCAACAAGGGCCACGTCCGTGCATAATAGTCGCCTTATGAGCTTAGCTGATTCAGCTTTCCAATCTGACTTCTTGAGGTGTTAAAGGTGAGAGAAAGGACACAAGTTCCTTGGCCTACTAATTATTTTCCAGAAAAATAAATGGGTATAATGTTGGATGACATCTTTAAGAATAATTAATATTTGTAGCTTTACCACCTGCTTTCATATGTATTATTTCAATTTAGCTCAATGCACCCGTTTTACAATTTTCAGGAAACTAAGGCTCAGAGTAGGTAAGTGACTCACTCAACATCACGCAGCTAGAAAATAATATAACAAGACTCACACCCAGACACAACTGATTTCACATTCCATTCTTGTGATTCCATACATCATGCTACTTCCCAGCACCTTCTCCAATCAAGCAATGAAAAAGAGAGAGGGAAAAGAGGTCTATCTTACCTGAGAGGCTGCCCCCATCCTTTCTACCATACTTGCAGGAAGAAGAAATTTCCCAGCTTTCCATTTATTATCATCTCCATAGAAGAGCTTTACAATGTAATCCAATGATCTTCCTATATATTCTCCCCACTCTTTCTCGTTCACATAGCAAATGCTGTTTTCTGAGAGTTACTGTTAAATTATTTTCTATTGCTATATCTTATCTATTTCATAACGTTATACTCCAAAATTAAACTACTTACATCCCTTATTATTATTAATCTTTATCTCTAAACTTAGATCAAATTGAGAAAGGAACATTTTGAATTGTGTCCATGTAGTAATTTTATTTTGAAAAATAACTCTTTAATATTTATTTACATATATGTGAAAGAATTCAATTTGGAGAAGAGTGTGTGTGTGTGTGTGTGTGTGTGTGTGTGTGCGCGCGCGCGTGCGTGTGTGGAAAGAGAAAGAGAGAGGCAAGTCAAGCTACTTTCAAGATACAAAAAGACTTCAGACTACAACTATAAAATCCAAAGTTCGAAGTGAAAAATCAGCTGTTTGTTTTTAATCAGAGTGGTAATGACAAAACTTTGACATGCCAAATATCGCAGATAATTGTTTAAGAATTTACCATTACAGTGTATATTTATTTAGAATATTTTTTTCATTTAAAGTTATATTTAAATCTTTAAAGTATGTTCTAACTTTCCTCTGGTGCCAAATTATGATATAAATATGTGCAATTACAGGCAATAGCAGAGCCACAGATTGTAATTGTTACTGGTAATGACAGCTTCATAATCTTTGACATAATAATAATTTTTGTGACTTCTATAGTAATATTTATGTTCAAAGCATTAGCTAATTAATGCTTTTTAAAAATCCTCACAAACCATATGAACAAACAAATTAGTCTGTTCTATTGACATTTTATATACTTTCCATTAACTGATTAACGTCTATTTACAAAACTTGAATAACAACTGAGAAATCATCCAACATAAATGTAAAATCCAAAGATTATCTTTTTTGGCTTTAGGAAGACAACCTCTTTGTTTATTATTCTTTGCTTAAATTGCTTCTTATTTGTGGAGTGTACTATCCAGACCCATTCTTCATCCTCCTGATTATCTGAGTGATAGGTGAATTTGCCTTAGCCACATAGGACATTAGCTAGTAGTCCAACTACTCACAAATCCACATTCCCACAAAATGTGCTCTATGGGTTAAGAGAATAAGAAGTCTTTCTATCATCTCTTGATAAATTCAAAATGCCTCTCTCACGTTCCCCTTCCTCCTTTATTTGTAGGAATATGATAATTATTATTTATTAAGCACTTATTATCTACCAAACTGTTCTAAAGTTTCAATGTATATTTTAGTTCATTTCATAATTATAAAAACCATGTGAGGTAGGTATTATCAAGATCTTTATCCTTGTTATGATATCATCATCATTATAAAATAAATTAAAAATATTGAGGGTCAAGAGTTTAATTAAGTTGCAAAAGATGAGACAGAGCAAGGAAAAAGCCAGTTCCACCTGATTACACAGCCCACTATCCCAACAAGTACACCAATGATTCTCAAACTTTGTCAGGCCTCCGAACCACAGATAAAATCATAGATTCCTGGACCTTGCCCTACAGTTTTGATTCAAGAGGTGTGGGGAGGATCCCCAGAATTTTCATTTCTAATAAGTTCCCGGGTGATGCAGATGCCGCTCAGAAACAACACTTTGAGAACCACTGCAGTACACTAACTGTTGCTAAAAAAAATTGATCCTTCCATAGATGGTCCTGTCAATAAATAATTTGAAATAAGAATGTTTATTTGTTTCAGTGGATATTAGCCAATGTTCTTCTGTGGCAGGAGGGTGAGAACAGGTGCTGATATTCAAATGGGCATGTTTTATCGCAAAAAAAAAAAAAAAAAAAAATACCAGTTTTATGTAAGAGGTTTCTATTTTTTATTTTACTATTTTTTTTTTTTTTAGAGAGAATCTCCTGTCCTCATTTATCATATCCATAGGGGAGACATTCCCCCAAATTCATGTCATTCTTATTCTTTCTCTAAGACTCTCCCGATGATGAGAACATCACCACCGATGTATTCATTTTCTGAATCCCACCTTTGGAACTCCCAGTCCAGGTCCATCGCTGAGGATGCACAGCTTGTACACAAAAGTAGCAACAACAAAGATGCCGCTACCCTCTCACAAACCTGCAGTGGCTTTTCCCTGTCAGTTAACATGAGTTTGCTCTTCATCCCATAGGTTTGAGAATTGAGCTCACAATTTATTTCTATGATAAATTTGCTTATGCTAAAAACTATGCCAAGTCAAAGCTTGGAACAAGATTTTATGGGCCAAGTAGTAAACTCCATAAAATCAGGGTTTAAAATGGAAAATGTTATTCAGACTAATTATGGGTCATGCAATTGGGCATTACTATAGCAGCTTTGCTTAAATGTTATCCCAAATGAGGACATCGGAAGAACATATGTGCCACAGACACAGCCCAAATTCTTGGTCAGCAATGGAACAAACCTGCAGTGGCAAAGGGGTGTGACTGCCACTGACATCCCTGTGGCAATTTCCTCATTAGACAGCCATGTAGTGAGCCTTCTCGAGCTGTAGACAAAGGACAAAGGAAAATGGTCTTTAGTTTTTAAAGTGTGGCACAGAGGACAGGAAAAATGGGAAAAAGCAATAATTCCTAAATAAAGAAAAAGTCTGGTGGGAAATCTTTTCAAAACCCATGTTGAATAAAAATAAATTTGCTATGCATTCAAGAGCTGAAAAGAATTTCTGAGATATAAACAAATTAAATGTATGAAAACTGTTTACTATAATGGCTACAATTGATATAATTGTAATGATGGGCTATTATTTTTGCTCAGCTTCATTTCAATTGAAATAATAGCTTCATGAACAAATCTTGAAGTCCAAGATGACTGATTACTTTATGTTCTGAGAGATGAAATGAGTTCTAAATGGAAAGCATTCTTTTCTTTGCTCAAAATGTATGAATGAGATATTTATGATAAATCTTGATATTCATAAAAAAAAATAGTCTATGTTTCCTAAGTAAACTTATTTTCATTTTATGGTATTATTAAAAGGCTGAATTGAACATGGAGGAAGGAAAAAATGCTTTAACGGCCAAGGTAAAATCATGATGTTCAAAGTATATCATACAAAAAAAATTTTTTAAAGCTTTAAGGCATTTCACTCACCAAGTATATATTAGCCAACTTTTTTTCTATATCTGTTTTATAAAAAGAAATACTATGGACTTCACCTTTCATTGCATACCTTAATAACATAAAAAAAAAAATACCAAAACAAAATGAAATTAATATATGTACTTGAAAAAATGAAATTAAAGTTATTTAAAATATATTATATATTATATTATGATATAATCTATATTAAGCATATATTATATATATATATATATACTTAATAGAAAATAGGAACAGCATCCAGAAATACGGCACAATCTAGCACCAACTCAAATGTTGCTGATAATACATTTAGCGTTCGGCTAGAGTGTTGGTTTGCAAACTCAGGAGTGAAATCTGAAACTGGCCTCCATACATGGAGGACAAGGAGAGACAGAAGAAAATGGGAGACTACTACAGATTTGTGACTTCCATACCTTTGTGTGAGGGGTCAGGGCACTTCAGTGTCAATCACTACGACAACCTCTCCTTGGTTCTTCTCAATTTCCCAGGGAGTCCACCTCTTAGTGTCCTAGCCAGGCTTTGTTACAAGCCCTCAGACCCTAATCCTCTGCAGTTGTGCTCTCCTAGCTGTATAAGACAGTACACTAAGTTCTCCGATGTACCATCCTGCTCTTCCACCTTGTCTGCTAGGACTGAAGCTAGCTGAGTAGTGGACAACTGCACATCCTTCTCTAATCTCGGCTTTTCTTCCAACTTTCTAACTCAAGTTTCGGCCTCTAGGTGGGCATAGGTGGCCAGCCAACTGCCAACAGTAGACGCTAGCCCACTGCAGCAGTCATTCCTTTCTCTTTGCTAATATTGCACTATGTGCAGTTCCTCAAACTTTTCCCATTTTCCCATTTAGAAAAAAAAAAGTGCAGCTCACTGCCAGCTTTCATTTAACATCAGGCGTAGGAATGCTACATTTTCTAGAATTTGACATTTTCAGCCATCCAACTACTAAAAACTGAATGCTATAAATAGAATGATGTCATTTATTTCCAAGGACTATCAATATAGTAGAGCAATGCAAAAATAATAATAAAAGTGAAATATTTCATGACAAACTTTGGGAGTAAAGTTAGGGCTGCCTTCCACAAGTTACCTTGGGATAAATGCTGCAGCTGCAAGTGCCACTGGTGAGTGTCCTCAAGGCAAAGAGGAAAAGGGTTAAAGCAGCTGGTGTTTTGGGGACGTCCTTGTACTTACATCACCCACAAATTCCTAACATACGGGCTACCTCTCCCCACATAGAAGACAAAGGCCAACTTGGGAATTCCCCAATGGGTGCCCTCTTTCCTAGGACCTATTACTACTGTCTCCGAGCTGACTTGCCATTGTTGATGAAGTCTGAAACTGGCCCCCTATACACAGAGGGCAAGGAGAAACTGAAGAAAAAGGCACACTCCAGATTGGTAGTGGCAGTTTTCATAAGCAAAGGAACTTAAGAGGCTTCTCTTGGGTGACAGGCAAGATGAGCAGATTACTTTCTGTGCTCACTGGAATCTTACAAGTTTATACCAGGGCCTGAACTGGGTTCCATCACATACGCCACCCAGATGGTCTCAAAAACACCTTCCTCTATTACTCAGCCATAAGAAGAGATGAAATACTGCCATTTGCAACATAGATGGACCTTAAAATAATCATATTAAGTAAAATGAGCCAGACAGAAAAGGTTGAAAATCACATGATATCACTTATATGTGGGATATAAACCTGAAAGCAACAAATGAACAGGACAAACAGAGACTCATGGACATGGACAATGGATTAGTGGTTACCGTAGGGGAGAGGGAAAAAATTTAAAAATAAAATGTTTAAAAAATAAAAAATGAAAAATAAACACCTTCCTCTCTCAAGGTTACATCCTTGAAAAGGCTCCACTATGGAAATGGTGGGCGGAAGTACATTCCAAAGACAAGAGGGGAGGTAAGGATACTCCAATTGCTGAAGTCCAGCTTGAGGGTCAACCAGCGGTCATGTCCTCTCAATAACCTCCTCCAACATAGAGTCTAAACTTGAACTTTAAGAAAATTAATTCTGATTCCATTAATTTTGTAAAAGCAAATTAATCTTTTGAGGGAGGAGAATCTATTTTTTCATTTTTATATAAAGATATTGATAAGATAAAGGAAAGTACTATCAAAATGTAAGAAGCCTATGAGCTGAGAGAATTGTTGTCACCTCAATCTTATACCTGAGAGCACTAGATATGCTACAAATTTATTTTTTTAAATAAATAAGTGTGATCACTTTTTAAATAAATAAGTGTGATCACTACTAGGTGTCAGACATTATGCAAGATGAATAATACACAGTCCTTACCCTTAAGAAATGTACAGTCTAGTAAAGGGATAGAGTGACATACACAAATAGAAGAAATGAAGTGATAGACGTCTACTCTCCTATTCCTTCCTACCTAATATAGTCACTTATTTAGAGTTACTTAAAGACCGAAGTCATCTTGTACTGTGGGAATAGACCATGACCTGGACCCTGGCTAAGCCAGATTTTGCTTCAGTATTTGGTTCACACAATAATACAATGATCAATTAAACCTTGACTGACTTTTTTTATCTACCTATATTTCAGATTGTGTACCTGCCTTCTTGTATGAATTGTCCCTAACCCTCTGGGAAGATCATCTGAGTTCCCAATTCCATGGTCTAGGTGTGTAACTGACTTTCCTAAACCAGTCATCTGCCTAGTAAGTCCCTTTCTCCAGCACCACCCACAAGCTTAACATAAGTAGCACATTTTAGAGTTAAAAACACATGTAGCCATAGAGAAAGATAGTTATTCTCAGTTCATGAAAATCAGGCTAATTTTGATACTGTCTATTAGAAGTTTGAAGACATACAGTACCCACAGACAAATGAAGTAGCAGATTAACCAAATACATACATTGAATATGTACAGTAAAAGTTGCTGAGAAGACCACCTATATCCAAAGGCTACCTTCCAACATAGCTAAGGGCACTAAGCATGTACTTTATTTCCCATTAGAGTAACGTGTTTTGACCCTGTCTTAAGAGACCACCTGCCTAACATGAATGCAGACCATTTACTCAGAGCATTAGACTATTAGAGAAAAAAAAAAAAAAACTTTTGAGAAATGGAGTTAAACAAAATGCATTGCCTAGCCAGCTCCAGCTTCACATATGCCTGTCTACACAAGCAGTGCTTTTCTTAAAACCACCCTGTGTGAGGTTTTAAGCTTCCCTGCTGAGTTCTCAGACCCCTGAGAATTGAAACAACAGGCTTCCCGCTGTTCCACAAGCTGAACTGATGCCCAGCAATGGCCATACTTAATGGTTAATGATTCATAGAGAGACTATGGCCAACCTTGTTGCAGGTTTCCTGGGGTCAATTATGGGGAATCCACACAAGATCACCCAGAAAAATCCTTGGGATAATTTTGGTGATATTCAGGGTCATCTCCATCGACTTTAGTATAATTATAGGTTATTTAAGCTCCAAAGACTCATTCCACATGTGTTAAAAGCGTAAACTATAGGCAGCATTGTTAAACTGAAGACCACCTGCCAGAAAGACCATTTAATTTTAGAACCCAGGGTGGTCTCCATATGCAGATTTCATAGTTTTACATTATGAGTAACAAAAGGTTAAATACATTGTGCCAGGTGGTAAGTGAAGAGTTAGCTTGTTGAGTAAAAGTAGAGTCAAGAAGAAAATTATGGCCTTTCACAGACTTATTTAGGAAAGAAACTTCAACTAATGTATAATAGCAAAAGAGAGCAGAAAAAAAGCCTATCATCAGAAATCAGAGTTGCTGTTGAGCTAAATTGGTGGTGGGGCAGTAAAAGTACTAGAGCAATAAGTATGGCAGGACTTCCATATTCAAAGGCTACTGATTGAAGAGTTGAGAACAAATTCTGCCAAGTAATGCTTTTGACAATTCTTTCAGGCACTAGCAACCAATGGAATGCCACAGAAATGCACAGGTAAATGCTTAACAGGCTGTAACCCTTAAAGACAAAGTTAAATATGGCTGTGAATACATACACACAACCACAAGCCATTACAAATAAAGTAAAATTAATAACAAGCAAATGGAGAGGGGGCTATCTGCTGGTGGTCCTCTAGAATCTGGAATGTGTGTACCCATGAAAAAAAGAATTTCACTAGGTCCTTAACAAGGCTGCTTTTCCTGGTTTCTTTCTTCAGTTATCAAAGCTTACATAAAACTTCCACCAAAGGAATTAAAGAAATAATTCCTGCCAGGTTGCCAGCAAAGAAAGAGCAGAATTTTCCATTACAGGTTGCTAGGAGGTATGTTTATCATTGCTCCTTTATGCATGCTGCATGTGGGCTCTGTAATGAGCATATGGTAAAAAAACAAAAATTTCATCATGGCTGAGATATCATGCTAACTTGGCCCAACACATTAGGTTTTATAGCTGATCTTTGCACATTGTTAACAAATACTGTGAGATCCAAGAACCCTGCTTTTAAACAGCTGTGAGAATTCATTGACTTCTAATATCCCATCCTAAAAAGCAAGAATGGTTAATGAGATTCAATCTGAGCACTTTCTGAAAACTTAATTTTGAAGTTATGGGCCCTAGTAAAGCTATATTAGCACCTAGTCGATACACTATCTAAATTTTACTTTTGACAGTTGAAATTGTACATTTTACTTTCAACCCAGGACCAGGTGACTTATTTTGGTAAATTGATGTTTTCAAAGAGTTTTAAAACTTACCATAACCTTTTTGTTTCATTTGGGGTGTTCTTTGTTCAGCATTAATTGGCTAATAAAACTCAATCTCTTGAATTTACCTTTTAAAAATGGCCCTATTTTCTGAAAGAAGTGAAGAACCACTATTAAATGCTTACGGCACAGTGTCCCATAGACATAATTCTGACTTTTATTCTCTCTAGAAACAATCATAAAAAAAATAAAAAGGTTTTGCACAACAAGGTGGTATTAGATACATAAGTACATTTTAAAAATTGAGAAAACATCGGACAAGCCCAAATTGAGGGATATTAACAAAATAACTAATCAGTCCTTTTCAAAAATGTCAAGGTCATGAAAGACAAGAAAAGACTCTTCAGATCGGAGAAGACTAGAAAAAGTAGCTAAATAAATGGACATAGGACCCTGGGTATAATCCTGAAACTGGAAAAGTTGTTAGTGGAAAAGTAAGTGAAATGTAAATAAGCTCTAAAGCTTAGTTAATAGTATTATTCTGATATTAATTTTCTGGTTTTGATGGATGTACCATGGTTATGTAAGATGTGACAGAGGAAGCTGTGTGAGAGGTATATAGGAACTGTGTACAATTTTTGCAACTTTTTTAAATAATTCAACAATTAGTTCAAATAAAAGGTTTTTTAAGTTTCAAAAAGAAAACAGAAAACAACACCCTAAATTGCCTGCAAAGTACATCTTAATGATCAAAGTCCCAAATGATGTGAGGCATGAGGCATATAGTAGAGTCCATGAAACCAGTAATGCTATTGGCGGTTCCTGTTTCTGAAGCATCCTCATCCGGAAGCTTGACTACGGAAAGATCTGCTTCCAAGCTTGTACTACTGATGTCCCTATTTTCTTGCTATCTGCTTTTATGTTGGATAGAAACTGGGAAAATATTTTTGGCTCTTGAAAAAAAATATTCCTCAAAGGAACTACTTTTCTTCAATTAAATTTATTGGAGTAACACTGGTTACTAACATTATATAAGTTTTGGATACACAATTCTATCGTATATCATCTGTATATTGCATTGTGTGCTCACCACTCAGAGTTTAGTCTTTATCTGTCACCATGTATTTGACCCCCTTTACCCTCTTCATACTCCCCTCAGACGCTTTCCCCTCTGGTAACCACAATACTGTTTGTGTCTATGAGTTTTTGTTTCAGAAACAAAAATTTTTGAAAGTCTGAATTTTGTTTTCTTTTTTAGAAATGCAAGGAATTATAGCTCACATAAACTTTAAATTAGAGCCTATATCTGAATTTATGTATGTTAATCTGTTTCCTTTTTAAACATCCAATCCATTTTTATGTGTAAAATAATTCTGTTTTCTGTTAGTGCTGCTATTGTTTACATGTGTATACTCATTGCTACTATAATAGGAAGTTGTTTTCTTCATCATGCAGTAAGCACCCAATTCCACATTGCTATGAAGAAATAGGCTAGACTCCCAAGAGTCTAATAATATATAGGACATACAGGAAATACACAGCAGAATAAAATTGTAAAATCGTTATGTGAACTGATATAATGAGTACTTTCAATTACATGAGGTCGAGGATAAAAGCATTTTAAGTTGAGAGGCAAAGAAGGTGCACAAGAGGGTTAGATATATTCTATTTTCTTATTCTGGAACGCATGTGCCTACTCTTTACCGCCTGACCGCAACCCCTACAATAAAACTATTCATCTTTCAGATTTCAGTTTGTCCTTTTCCTGAACACTTCCGCTACTCTAATTCTAGGTTAATTGCTCCTCCTAAGTATCCATACTTGTCCTATCATAGCACTTATCACATTGTATTGCAATTATCTATTTCCAAATATTTTTTTCCAAATTTTCCAAAAATATAGGCTACAAAAAGTTTCCAATGATGGGGGTGGTTGAGGGGAGTCTCTATCTTATTTTCCATTACATGCTCAGCACCTAGCGCAATATCTGGCATTTAGTAGACACGTTATTATTATTATTGTTGTTATTATTATTATTATTTAGGCAAGGCAACATTTGGTTGACCTCACAGATTGCAAGGACCTTGTCAGCTTACGATACCTTATATTTTTATTTTTTATGCCTACAGCACTTGGTCTTCTTAGGTGGTCTCCAAACCAAGCACTAACTAGGCCCAACCCTGCTGAGCTTCTGAGATCAGGGGTATCAGGCTTGTTCAGGGTGGCATGGCCATAGCCACACACAAATTAAATGTAAGTTAAATAATTGAGCCTGGTGCCTGAGAATCCCATGACCTGATAGACCTGAAAGAAAATAATTCATTCTTTGATACAGAAGGGGTTCCAGAAATCACCACTAGCAGTGTTCTATTCAATTAACACATTCAATTTAAATCATTTCAGCAAATATTCATTGAGTACCCTCCACTTGTACTAGGCAATAGAGTTCCACAGAAGTGGTCTGGGACCCTCCATGTTGCTGGTAACATCATATCTCCACCTTGCCTTTATGGAAGTTTTGACAGTCCCTTGTGCTCCCTTGAGATCATCCCTCCCCCAGAAGACATAAGTTACCCAGTGACCTCACACCTTCTCAGTAATAACTAGGACAGTAACCTGATTGCTTACCTATGTCTAAACGATTTTAAAACTAACTCCATCCTGCCTCACAGCTCTGTCACCATCAGAATTCCAACATCACCCACTGCCACCAAACTCCAGTTCGGCCACCTACTTCCAAGGTTACATCCTTCATTTTAACTCAAACGATTGAAACCCCTCTAAAATCAATTTCAATCGTCCTCCTCTGACAACTATCTCCTAACCTCCTACTTCATTTATGCTGTCATCCCCATTCTAGGAAGCTTTCAAACATATGGCGATTTCCAGGCTATTAGTATCTTGACACAGTGTATCACCTCTCCTATCTTCTGCTGTGATTTAGAACCTAAAATGAAGCTTCAACATTATGTATTACTTTGACATGTGGGGACAATTAGGAGAGCTTCAAATGGCCTAGTTGCAAGTTGTCCTCTTCACTCTACTGCCACAGATGAGGTGCTAGCCAAATAACTTTCCTTACCATGGGGACCAGGAACAGTTCCTGCTTAATCCTGAACAGCAGGTTTTAGTTCCCTGCAAGCCAACAAAATTATTTAAATGAGCTAATCACATCCCCCAGCAGAAAGCAGAGGGCACCTCATCCTCTTGTTACTACTACAAAACCTGCTTTCAGCACCACTGGTTGTTTACTCTAAGTACAACCCCTATGTGGCTCTACATGGCAACGGGTGTCCTCCCTCTCCTGGCTGTGAGTATATATGACTAATAAACTGCTATTAATCTCATCTGTCCAGTGTTGAGTATCATGTGTGCAACCATCATAACCCTAGGGCAGGAATTCCTCCCTCACTAATGGGGTGAAGAGGAGACAATCAAAACAGTAGTACTTATAATCCATCCTAGATTCCATGATTCATCGTTACAATCATCATGTAACAAAGACTTTTAACTTCCTTGCCCCTCATTTCCATCATCATACTTTTGTAGAAAGCACAATTGGTTAAACCCAACTATCTTTTCTACCTCTGTAGTCAGAACTCTTTATTGAAGAAAATAACACAACCAATATTCCCTGAGCTACCTTTAAAGTCATGACCACAAATTTTAAATGAACACTCATCACCACCTGCAATTCTTACATATTCACTTAGTAATTTCCCACATTTGTATCTTGCCATCCCGTCTTCCCCGCCCCATCCCCTACTCAATACATTACAACCATACTAACCATCTTTTTGTTCCTTGAACTCATTGAAAGTGTTGCCACTTCTGAGTCTTTATCCTAGCTGTTTTCTATACCTGGAATGCTCTTCCTGAGAATATTTGAAAAATATAACTATCAGCAATAATAATTTGGTTCAAATGTTACCTCCTCTGAGAGATCCACCCTAATCACACCAGCTGTACAAGACTCCTACATACCAGTTCACTCTACACCATTATCCTGTTTTGTTGTTTTCAAAGAACTATCTAAAATTATCTGTTTTTTACTTTTTTATAGTATGGGAGCTAGACATTTTTCACCATTTTATTCTATCTAAAACAATTCCAGGTACATAATAGGTACTTAATAAGTATTTGTTGAATTATAATTAGGAATCAATTTTCACATAAAAGAGAAATACAATGAGACTACTATTTCACATGACATCATGGCAATACCAGAACTCTAATTTTATCTTTTACAGTGGACTTTCTCTTATAATTTTTAATCATTTACAAACCAAGAGAAGTTCTTCATTTAAGCAGCGTCCATCAGAATCACTAATCATTTATGTCCCCTTAATAGTTATAAATCTCCTAGACTCTCTGTACATTATTGATGGCAAAAGCCTAATCAAGAATTTAAATCTAGACTTTAATCAGTATCAATAAATTCATATATGTCCTATACCTTCAATCATGTTTATTATACTGATTCGTCTTAATGATGAGTGACATATTTTCAATAAGAGGAAATAACTAAAGTTTTCTAATATAAATTCCTTTCATTTAAGATTTTGGTCTCAAGTGTTACCTGGAACCAACATGCTCACCTCCTTATATTCCTTATATAACTATGAAGTGGTTAAACTTATATCCACACTACTAGATTCCATTATATTCCACTCAAATTCTTGACATATAATTAAATGTAAGGGAAACTTTGTGGCAGGAAACAGTATTTAAAACCATTTAATTTCATAAATACTTTATGGTGCAAGGCACTGTGCCAGGTGCTGCAGGGGATTCAAAGAAGAGTAAAGTGCAGCACCTGCTCTCAAAGCACAGCCTTCAGAAGCACTGCTTTGGGAGATAAAGGGCATCATTGAAAAAAGAATTTCATTTGGGTTATCCAATCAATGGAAAACACCAAGTTTGATTTAAAAGCTATGTATCTGATGACAGAAACTTGTAACAGCCAAAGGTTAAATGTAGCTTGACACCCATAATTTACTAACCGAAATTATCTTGTCTTTTTATATTTTCTTTCAAATAACTTCAGGGGAATAATATCTGGCTTGGTTTTAGATCCTTGCTAACTCTGAAAATTGTTCTGTAGCATTTATAAATTATTCTAATGTTATTTTTCTACCTTATGTTATCCAAGAGAGATGGTGATATAAATATAACCAAGTAAAGTCAATTTATTCAAGAAGACTTGGTCCAGACCTTAGATGAATCCAATAATTCAAGTCACCTTTGGGAGCCAGTTACCAGCAGATCATAGTTGACAGGTTGGTGTCACGTCAAATTCCTCCAAAAGCTCAGCAGCTATTAATAGCTAAAAGCATTTTGTAAACATTCTTTAAATATTTTGTTTAAGGAAAAAATGAAGACAATGAGTGAAGAGAGAATGATTTTTTAGAGAATTAGGTCAGGGAACCCACAACAAGGAAAAATCCATTGCTTTGAATATGTGATGAAATATCCTCCATAAATTTTATATATTTGTCAAGAATGATTTATTGTACACATCAACTAGGTCTTTGGTCCATGGATTCTACAAGGCACTTTGTGTTGGACATATGGTCCTGCTTATGGAAAGTAAGGAGAATGGTAGGACCCACTGGCCCACCAACAATGCAAATTTTAACTCTAAAATACTTTAAAGAATTAAGGTAGAGGGCATGTGTTACTTTGCACAACATAGGTGTTTACTTAAATATATATATATATATATATATATATATATATATATATATTCTTAATGGGAGTGTAAATATCAAAGGAATTAAGGAGGAGCGGGATAGATCTTTTTCAATGAGAAAGGGGTTTACTTCTTTCATTCTCTGTTGCCCACATATAAATTTCTAGAGCTGTGACACCAGAGGAAGTGTCCAAAAAAGTCAGCAATTAGAATAGCAAGTAGATTTCATCTCTGATGCTAAAATATTGCCAGTAGCTGCTTGAAACAATGTGCTAAGAAACACACATGCCATTACTTGCTATTGCAGAACTGGGCATAGGGCTCTCCTTAACTCACATAATTTTTAAATCAAGTCAACATTTAATAACAGAAAACACCTTGTCACCTTGCTCTCACCAAGTTGGAGGAACTTTCTGAGGACTATAGTCTCATTCTGGTCTTCCCTTCTCTCTTTTCTGCTTATATATTCCCTATTTATCAATTAAAGCTCAACCCAAACTCCAACTTCTTCAAATCCTTCCTCACGATTCCAGCCTTCACACATCGTTCTCTACTCACAAACTTTATTACATATACAGTATATGTTACATAAGTTAGACATCAAATTGTTTTCTAGAAAAAGTCAAAACTTCAGTAAAATGACAAGGGTTTATATTTCTTTTGCTACACATTTCAGGGCCCGATACCCCACTGTTAGTCACACAATATGTGCTTTGTAAATGCTCGATCTTGTATTGAAAGGCTGCGAATGCCAAGCTATTGGCAAATGCTCTCAGAATTATCAAGGTCCAGTTTATCTTAATATAGTCATCCATAAAGCAACCTATAGACAAGCTACAATAAAAATAGTAACATGGCCTCTCTTCTTAAAGAAGTTGATTTGTCAAAGTAAAGATAAAGCAAAGCAATCTCACTTTTAAGTTAGAAACATATTTTCCAAATGATGTCAAAGGCTTTGTTACAGAATCATCTTTTCCACTGCCACTTTTGGTGTCACAGAGACTCCCCAAGGCCTAGTGATTGCATTCCTTGTGATAAGGTTTGGTCCTGACTATCCTCTGCTGTTACTGATGGATGTAAACAAGACTTGCCTGAGGGCTCCAATAATTTGGACATTAGGACTCAGGTGTATATTCTGAACAGGGAGGAGGCAAGTTCTCCTTCGGACTGGAATTCAATGCACAATGTGGGTAATAATATCTATCCCATAGGGCTTCTTAGAGGCTTTATGGTGATGGGTGGTGATGGCCCTTCATTGGGACCTGAATATCATTGGGTAGAGCTCTCAAAAAATTGTTAGTATTGCTATCATTATAATCCTGATTTACTTGTCCATCTTCGACCTCAGTATTGATGTCCTAGGAATCCAATTTTGTTCTTAACGATTTTTATTCAGGAACTTTTCTCGTCTTTGCCATTCCTTACCCCTTATAAATCCTTCTCCAGGTAATTTTATGCCCATTCTACCAGCTGTCCAAGGCTGAGATGGTGGAATATAATTATCATGACTGACCTTTTCCCAATAAGTTGGTTCATATCTAACAGAGACCACTGTCAAATCATGTAAAAATTTCACATCCTTATTTTTCCTTCTTTATGGAAAGCTGCTTTTGGGTCTCCCTGTGCCTTTTAAAAACCACATAACTTTGAAACAAAGAACTAAAAAACAAAAACAATGTCATGAGCTATTTGTTGCTATTCTGGTAAAAGATCAGTAGAATGAGGATAGAATTTAAAATCAATAGATGAAATAAGGTAATGAGGCTTGGAAAGTATCTATTGATACCAATTATCAATATTCTTTCATGTTCTCCTCCCCACTCATTTTCCTTTTCTCATTTCCATAGACAATTAAGAAATAAAAAATGAAAAATTAGTGTTTTCTAATTTGAAAAAGAAAAGGAGTTACATTAGGGAGTTATATTATGACAAGGAGTGAAAATATCCTGAGGCATTATTTTCTCTTTCTAGAATATCATCGTTTCTTATCCAGATACTCTGTCAAAAAAGACATTTTTTTTTTCCTTGTGCCTGACTTCTGTCTCAATCCATGTGTCACTTAAGGGTGAAGGGACATTTATACATTTATTCAAGGCCCACTTTATGTCTAATTTCAATAGTAAGAGTAACTTTTCCTGATGCCATATAGAGAATAGATCTTTGACCTAAAAAAAAAAAAAATGAAAATTTTTAATCTCAACTATTAAGTCAAATTGAATTTTAATCCTCATGATTTAGTCTTCTTTCTAAGACTTTTGTAGTCCTCGTATACTTCCTAGATTGCCCTACTTTGTCTCTCCTTGTTCTTTTTATTTACCTAATACTTTAAGGCAGTGGTCCCTAAACTTCTTGGCACCAGGGACTGGTGCTCCTATAAGAATCTAATGTCTGATGATCTGAGGTAGGGCTGAGGCAGTGGTGCTAGCACTGGGGGGAGGCTGCAAATACAGATGAAGCTTCCCTCACTTGTCTGCCACTCACCTCCTGCTGTGCGGCCCAGTTCCTAACAGGCCATGGTCCAGGACTTGCCTCCAACTCCGGGAGTTGGGGACCCTTGCACATAATGTTATGAGTTTCAGTTAAATATAAGATGTACTCTCAATAAATGTTTTTTTAATTATTATATTGAATTTGGCCTTGTCCAGAGAAACAAATAAACATAATTTGTAAGTTGTAATTTACTTAATCAACTTCATTGATGCTTACTTCATTGTTTCTCCTTAGCTCCTTTCACCATTCAATTGCATCCAGCAAGAATTTATCCAGCACCTACTTTATACTTCAACATATGTAAAGGAAAAGTAAAACGTAATTCTTAACTATTAGAAACAAATAGTTTATTGGTATTTATTTAGTTTCTACCATGCACAGAGCACTATATTAAAGTATGTTCACATATTTACAGTTATATAACAATACATAACAGAATATTAGGGTTTAAGAGAAATTACTTTGGATTCTGTTCTATCTATGTTCAATAACAGTCATCAGCCACTTTGCCTGCCATGCTCAATATCCAGTTCTAATTTTCTAATTCAACTAGTTCCGTTCATGTTCTGTGAAAGACAAAGCCCTACTTTACAGCATAACCCTTCCTGCCCCAACAAGAACTGCTTGGATCAATTATGGATACTTGATTAATAGAGGCAATCCATAGTTTAGGAGGGGCCAATTATTCTCAGTAACTGATAACAATATATATTATCTCTGAATAACAACAATAAGAAAAGAAATACAGAGTGATAATTATAAAGGCAATTACCACATTCCCTGACTCTACAGAGGTCTGTCATGCTTTCAAAAACTTACAATTCCCAATCTGTTCTCCTTTATTCTGGTAAGTGCTGCTCTTCATGAGGCAGAAATTGGCTTTATTTTCCTTTCTTACCTCAAAAGTAGAATCTCTGTGAAAGATGGAAGTGAACATTTGTTGTTTGGACTGCCTTGCATTCATTCTATTTCCTTTGGTTACTGAATATTCTTTCCCTTGGAGGAGTTACTTACTTCTGGACACTGTCTGAGGAGCAGGCAAATGACTCAAGCTAAGCCAGTCGTGTACTCATGGAAATTTGAATACCAAACAGAGGAATGAGATTAAAAAAAAAAAAAGTCTCTATTTCAGCAGCAGCATCTTGACAAAATTTTCAGGTAGTTTTTGCAACTTCACTCCAGAAATACTCCTACTAGTTTTTTGAGCCCCCTACTAATACCATCTTAATAAATTCATTTTACTACTGAAGTTCACAAGAGTCTGTTCCTGTTGCTTGCAATAAGGAATGTTGTATCAGAGCAAGCTAACTCTCCATCAAGTATCTGTGCTCGAAAACTCAAAAACTGTTTCTGGGAGATGCTGCCAGCCAGGATTCCATTTCCAAGTGCCCTGCCACCCTTATATGATCATGTGACTAGTTCTCATTGTAGAACATAAATGTCAGTGATTTGGGTCATTTCCAGACCCAATTGGTTATGAAGTAGGTGTGGTTTCTCCACCCTCTCTTTCTTCCTGTGTAAGTAGAGTAAATTTTGACACCCAGGGAAACTTGGATGTCATTTGCTGGACACAGTACATCCTCCATCAGCATAGGTCCCTGAATAACTGTGGACCAGTGTACCACATCCCCTGACCCCCATGACCCTAATACCTCTACCACCTCTTGCACATTATGAAAAATTACAATTGCATTAAGCCATGGAGATTTCGAATTTTATCTATTATAGCAGCTGGCGGTACTTTATTACAAGCCTAGCCAATACAAACGAAAATGTGAAAGTATTTTTATTAGCATTTCGAAGACTCCGAAACAACTGGGGAAAGCCTATTTGGCAGGGGCAAGAGTCATCTGAAACGTCTTCCAATGATCCAGCTGTCAGGATGCCAGAGACTGACCCTCTCATTCTCCCTGTCCCCACGCCTTACCATCAAAAAATGACATTTTCTCTCTCCTCAGCAAGAAGCTGCTCAATGTGTATACTGTCCAGGATGAATTAAGTTCTGAGGTTAGTGTTGCCTCATTAATTACATCATGAAGATATCTTAACACTTCTGCCTTCTTCCTAGTTCTTTTGGAGCCTTCAGAGGGACTCTGAGCCAGAAGGATGCAGGTTGGACAGACCCAAACAAAAAAGCAAAAGCAAGCAATATGTCCTCTGAGAGAAAGAGCTTGGAAAGAGTCTGGAGAGTTATGGTTTCTATTAGTGTATATAATCATTCCTGCCTAAGTCTAAGAACTTTAAGATATAGTCTTCAAAAGTTCTAAGTTTTCCACACCTGACTACATTATTAAGTGAAATTTTACCCTCATTTTTTGCCTGTAATTCTTTCAATAATAATAAATTATCATACAGTAATTTATAGCTTTATGGGGTGTGTGTGTGTGTGTGTGTGTGTGTGTGTGTGTACAGGATAAAAGTGAATAAGAAACGCTCATATAAAGACTTTTAAGTATTGTCTGGAAATCTGGTCAGTAACTCTCCCTCAGCCTGACCCTCAGGCAGCCCTGGACCCCACTGCTTGCACATTTTGGAGGATGTCTGAAGAAAAAATGGGTTCTGGATTAGCACAACCCAATTTGAACCATAGCTATACCACTAGTCATAGATAAATACGTAACCTCTTTGGGACTACTTCCCTAGCTGAAAAATGGAGCGGCCTCCCCCAACAAAGATTAAGAAGGAAGCACCAAAATTCAGAAGTGAAAAGTTATACTGCTCTGGAAGTCATAGCTATGCAGGGCTCAGAATCAGGGTGCCCCACCTCCCCTCATTTAATGTGTCTGTGTAATCATTGCCCTAAACTTCTGTCCTTTGACCAACTTTAGCTGAGGAAGGAATCAAAACTGGAAGTCTACATCTCCCAGTTTTCTCAACTATAAAGCAAGGAAAAAATATACCCCTGGCTGGCTCATTGTGCTCACTGTATCTAAGGCACTTAGTGCAGAGCCAAGAAATATGCATATATAGTGCACTCTCAGTACTGGAGCAATTGTAAATATTATGATTTGCCTGAAGCCAGGCAACATCTTCATCAGGTCTTAATGCAAGTGATGTCATACATCTGACATGATTTTTCACTGTCTTATGTACTCCAGTTTCATCTGTCAACTCTAATACCTCAGCGTCTTGTGGGGTTCTTTGATAACTTAATTGTAGGGATGACTAAAACAGTTCCATTATCTTCTCTCCAGAGAGTACCCTGAAAAGTACTCTCTTGTAAGCTGAAATTAACCAAGTCAACCTCCCATAGATTGCTGGTATAACCACTTCATGATCATAATTGTTCTCTCTCAAGTGTCGTTTACCTTTACAAAATTCTTTGCAAATATCTTTCTCTTTGGAGTATGATAATCTATGCTAGACTTGTTATTTTTGCACTTCTTTTTCCTGCCTTTTCCATAATGTAGACCTGAACTATTTACAATCGATGCTATATTTCAATATTAGGAATTAGCAAGTTTCGTGTGTGTGTGTGTGTGTGTGTGTGTGTTTCATTTCTATCAGTGTGGAAAATGGTATTTGCAAAATTCTTGTGAAGTTGGTATTTAGCATTAAGATATTTTGGGAAAGGATTATTAATATAAAAAAGTAAAGGCATTTACATTAACTATGTATGATTATATGTTTGATTTTGTATAGGTCTTAAGGTACCAGGTTCTTCAAAGAGCCTGAGAAATATTATCTGATGAAAACTTTGATGATTTTGAGGAAAATTGCACATTTTAAGAACAAGATGTAAATTCTTGTCCCCTGGATGCCATGTCTCCTTTTAAGCCACCTTGTCAAGACCCATTTATAACCTTCTTACAGAGTTCATGACTCTTTGTTCTTACTTAGAGATTTCCTACCCATTAAAGACCATAAATTAAAGCGCACCAAGATAACCATTGGAGAAACATACTTCCACTATGAAAACTTCTTGGATAATACCCAGTATATTTGTTTCCAATTCTTATAAAGAGTTCTTTTCTTTCTCTAAAACCTCAAAGCCCCACTTCACCTAATTGGTCAGTGCCCCATACATTTTTCATTTTCTAACACAAATCTCCTTTGAAGTGATAAGATTAAAAATCACATACACATTTTCTCCTTCAATCTAAAAAGTTACAGTTCTGTGTGAAATTTAATATTATATTAAGTTTTAACACAAATCATCACCAAGCTGTGAAATCAATACTTTGAAAGGGCCAAGGTTTAACCCTACAGAATTTACTTTGAATTTAAGTTACAAACCTCAGAAGAAAAACATATTAAAAGACTGATATAACATATATATGCTGTTTTGTCTGACCATTTGTGCCTTATCTCTATCAATAGGATGTGGAGAAGTGCCTAGAGGAAGGGAAAAAAGGAAAGAAGGAAAGAGGGAAGGAATTGAGAGAAGGAGTAAAGAGAAAGAAAAAAGAGAAGAAAAGGAGAAAAGGGAAGGAAGGGTAAAAAGGAAGAGTGGGAGAAAAGGAAGGAGGTAAAGAGATGAAGATAATTGTCTAAATTGCCAGAAGGTTGACTCGTTTCTCCCTTCACTCATTTCAGTGCTGCTCAGTGCCTTGGAGCCCACAGGGTAATATTCCTCTAGGGGAAATTCCACAGCAGAGCAGTCACTTCTGAATCTCCACATTTTGGAGAAGAAGAATTGAAATATTTTTTTTATTTAAAAAAAAAAATATGTTGTGGGAGTCCACAAGTCTATTTTTCCTCTACCTATATGGAATATGATTCTCCTGCCTAAATTGGAGATTTTAACTGTTGTGATTCAACAATATTAAATGTAAGAAACTAGCCATACTATACTCTGGAGTTGAACAGTCAGTATTCTACCATTCTTGTGCTTTTGTCTACATACGTGATCTAGATTTAAATTACACTTACAGAGTAGAATTCAATTAAACAAAATCTTCGTTTGTCCGGGTTGTGATAATAGCATAATAAACTCAATTTCCATAAATCAGGTAAGAAAATAAGTCTTATAACTTAACCATTCTACTGCATGCAGAAATCATGTAAGTGGTTAGGTTGAATTTTTTACTTTTGAGCTTGTAACACAGCCCTTGTAATTCTGCCTCAAGTACCTTGTTCCAAAGTGTAAACATAGTGAGGACATGTACCTTTCTTCATGGAGAAGACTAGCTGCTATGCCACTGAATTGCACTTCTCCACACCCTTAGAAGGGGAACAGAGTCCCTGTAAATCTGCTGATGTTGGTTATCAGGGTGTAGAGGGAAGGATTTGTTGAGAAGTCACTGACTTTTCCGTTTCTACTTGCCAGGCTGACTAATCCAACGAATTCCTCTCCTTCAAATGCATTCCTTGTGTTGCCTGGACTTTTAAAAGTCACTGGATATTAATATGTTTGGCTCTATTTTTCTGGCAAAATAGACTCTCTGAGCTATACTCCAGAAGAAACCTTTTTTTTTTTTCTTGCCTTCTGGCAGTCTGAGAATAGGTTAAATCAACTCATACATTTTTTAAAAGTCAATGTTCAACTAATATACTGAGATTCTGATTTTCAGAGCTGCAGCAAAAGATGTACTGATTTTTTTTAATTAAAAAGAGGTAATTTTCCCTTGCATTTTAAGAAAATTCTTTCAAAATACAGTTCAAGCAAAATTTCGGATATTTTACTTTAGCTTTCAACTATATTACTTAATAAGAAATAGAGTTTAAGAGCCTCACTGAAGCAAAGAATTAATTTTAAATGGGAAGAGAAAGGTTACAGTAATCTGAAGACATACATAGATTCTGTAAACATCAATAATTGCAAATAACAAGAGTCAGTGCTATTTTAATCACTAAAAAAGGTATTCGTGCAATATCTGCAAAATTAGTAACCTTTTTTCTGTTCCATCTAAAGCCCAGCATCGTGTCTACTGCTTTCCTCCTACTATATATTTTCTATCTGTTTTCTGGGTTATGGATGCCAATATTCTCCAAACAGAAGGAACTACATCTTCAATCTGATCAAATATTAGTAGAGCCTTGCCTCCAAGCTGGGCAGAGAATGCAGGAAGTGGGAGCTACAGTGGCTCTGGCTAGATTGCTATAGGCATCTCTGGGGTTAGAACAGAAAATTCAGTGATGACATAGAGTCAGGCACACAAGTAACCATCCTCCCATGGACATTTCAGTCTAAAACCACCGTATACCTTGGGCCAAAGAAGCCAGAGAAGGTGTTTAATCCTCTCCTAGTTGGGATAAAAAGTGAAACAATAACCCAAGGAGGCAGCGGTGCAAGGCTCGCTTCGCCTTCCTTGTCCTCATTCTGAGAAGGTCTAAGAGTATCTTTTCATTCCAGGATGCTGTTTGTGTGTTGGTTTGGTTTGGTTTTTTGCCCTAGATCAGTTGCCCAGTTTCATGACTTGGCTTGAAACTGCTCTGCTTTCAACATCCAGCCCCATTTCATCTGGTTTCCCTTTTGCCTTGATGTCACTTTCTCTAAAAAGTCTTCCTGATTTTCTTAAACTAGACTACGTACCCCATACAGTGCTCCCAAGTGTCCTATCACACTATCTTTCAATACCTGCCTGGCGTATCCTTGAGGACTGAGACCTGGGCTGGCAAGAGGGGAGGAGACTAGAGGAGAAGTGCTTGATATAAAGCTCTGAGCAAAAGAATAAATCACAACTTTGCATCCTCATTTTCTCCCACTCTTCTCTCATTATTCAATCCTTGTCTTTCTCAACTACCTTCATGATGGCAAATGCAAGAGAGTCATAGAGAAAAAAAATTGCTAGATTTGGTTTCAGAAATCCCAGAAGTCCTAACGCTATTATTGTACTATTTGTACTACCTTGGACTCAGTTTCCCCTTCAACATTTTTTATATTTTTTTCTGTAAAGGTAAAAACATAATTACTAGAAAACAGCTTATAAACTTTAAAGTGTCATTTAAATGTAAAATACTGTTAGAATTATTATTTTCCCATTTCCACCAATTGAGTATAACACCTGCCGTGGTTAGAGAAAAATTAGCACCAAAAATCTGTAGCTATGACATTAATCCCACTAAATATACTGATCAAACACATAGTTATAGATGGAAAAGAACATGAGTTCGTGCCACAAATATTTGGACATCTGAAATCCAATTCAAGAATTAAGAATGTAGCTCACCTCCCCTGGGCCTAAGGTCACAGTCCTTAGTGCCAAACTCAAAGCTCTCTAGATTCTAAACTTACCTATTAGTCATGATTATACTTTTATTGCTGCCCACAGAAACACTTTGCCTTCTCTGGCCCACACATATTGTTCCTGTGTCCCTCCACATTCACTGCCCTTCCCCTATCTAGTACCACTAACTTCAAGTATACATTTTCTTTGTGATAAGCTTCTTTCATCAAGTCACACATGAAGTCTATTCACCGTAGAGAGCATAATCATATAATTATCCATTCATTCCATAAGCATATGCTGGCCTCTAACTATGTGCAAAGCACTGCTCCTGATATAGAGAATACCAAAATGAATGAGACCTGTTCCTTCCTCAGAAAGTCTTATTATATTCAAGGAGGGAAGATACAGACTAAACAAAAAACTGTTATTTGATGTTGGCAGGGAAAAGAAAAAGTATTCTAAAGAGGTTCGATCAATGCATTATGGCAGCATGAGAGAAGGAGTGACAGTTTCTAATCAGGGCAACTAGGGAAGACTTCACAGAGTGAGTTAATTTGAGCTAGGCCTTAAGGAAGAGAAAGAAAGAGAGATCTAGTTATCTTGGCAAAAGGAAAATATGAGCAGAGGAACAGGGTCTATTTGAAGAAACATGAGTGATTTAGCATAGGGCATGTGGAAGGATGATGTAGAATTTTAACCTGGAAAAGTTAAACTGAAGTGAAACAGAAGTTTCTTGTGGCCATGCGATATGTGCAATTGTTACACTCAGACAAGGTAAACATTGCCCCCAAAGTAAACTGAAGAGATAATAAATGAACATTCATCCTTCCAGTGAGGATATATGGAACGACTACTGTTGGGACTGTGGCAGAGACTGGAAATGCAGCAGGAAGCATGGAAGAGGCTGTACCCTTAAGGAGATCACCAGCCTGGTAAGGAGATTGACTGACCGATAGGTAGTGACAACACAACGCGGCAGTGGAAATACAGAGTGCTAGCCTGGGGAGAGGGTAGTGGGGGTACATACGTGTAGTCCAGACATTAGGCTCCACGAGAGAAGGGCTAATGTGTCTCGTTCACCTCTTTGCCTCTAGTAAAAAGAAAAAGACTGATTAATAATAAGTATTTGATAAATGTGTTGATGGAGTAAAATAATTAATTTGTTAATATGGTATTAAGTTCCACCTATATCTCTAATCGTAAGAATGAATAGGGACAGTCTGCTGAGTTAGTAAGAAGGTAGCCTATTGAAAACATTCAGAAACACAGACAAAAGTGACTTCTCATTCCAATTTTTAAAATTTTTATTTACCCACACGAATTTACTCTTGTAATTAGCTAAACCTCCATTGTTGCCAATGTGCCCAATTCAATGAATTTTATTCTGTAAAACACAGATCCTAGCACTGGATTTGATACAAAGTAGGTACTCAATAAAAATGTAGTAGACAAATGGTGGGTGGATAGATGAATGAATAGATAGATGAAAGACTGAGTAAGTGAGTGTCATTCTCCTGCAAAGAGTCTAGATCTATTAGAGTACCTCTTCATAATGTTACCTCGCTAATGTATTTTTCTAGTCCATTGACATGACTGGAAAAATGTCAACACAATTTGACCATTTTTAAAAAAGACATATAAATGTTTATGATGTAGATCCTTGTCCAAGAATTACTACTCTCATTAAAAAAAAAAAAGAGCAAAAACACAGATTCTGCAATTAAAACACAAGCCAATATAGTATATAATAGTACAATAAAGAAAGAGTATTAAATAATTCAAGCACCATTAGGAAAGAATATCCCACTAAAAAGTAACTACTGAAAATATGTAAGGGATATTTTTTTCCTTTAAACATATGCTTCCTTGTAAAAAAAATCCACATATTCTCAAAGATATTAGTCTTATCTTTATGGTTCAGCATTCCAAATGCAAAACTTAACTGTTACCAATATAAAGCATTTGCTTTCCACATATGCTGTTTTTTTCAGAAGTTCTTCAAATATATTTTAATGATATCTAAGCTTGCCACATGTTCAAGACTTAGAAAGGCCAGGATTCAATAAATCTGCATGACGTTTAATTAGACCTTTAAAAAATTTTGGACTTCAATGGTAATAATTATGTTAATAATAATATATTCCAGGTATTGACATATACAATGTTTTACTCTAAGCTAACCACATAGAAAACATTATTTCTAAAATTCAAAATTTGCAATGCAATCACAGTTGTGCACAAACATACTTCCTAGGAACTTCCAAGCTAACCTTGGCCCATACATACCAATAATCATGGTATAAATTGGTAAACCTCTCCGAAGGGCAGTATATAGACTGTCTCAAAAGGCTTCAAATCTGTATTCCCTTTAATCTAGAAATTATAAAAATAGGAATTTGATCTAAGAAAATAATTAAGGATAAGTTCAAAGCTTTCTTAAAAGGAAAAGTTATCCAAGGGTTTTTATAGTAGCAAAATATCAAACACAATCTTAAATGTTCAACTACAGCCATGGAAAAATATGTCATATAAAAACATTTATGGATGTTAATATCAAGTCCTGGTTTACAATTAAGCAGGAAAAGTATGTTATAAAACATATAAAATTATCCAAATGTGTGCTCGTTTGCATGCACACATGGACACCAGGACCTGCAAGGACAAATCCCAAGGTATTAACAGTGACTATTCTAGGTGATAGGAGTATAAATGACTCCTTTTCACTAATATGTATTTTCTATTGTACTTTTTCACAATAAATATTGCTTTTACAACTTACAAAAAGTTATCTTAATTTTTTAAAAAAATTATAATTTTAGCTTTTGAGAAATCTGCTCCCATCTCAAAGAGGATAGCCCATGATTTAGGTCTGTGACCAGAAGCGTGGGATGGTTTAGCTATCTTGTCTTAGTAAAGAGGTCCTGGGTTTCCATTGCAACATTTTAGAGCCCTGCAAATACATAATGTGTGCTATTTTTTTAAAGTTCAAAATATTTGTCTTGAAAAATTACAAGATGCCACTTCCATTCTTTCTATTTTTTCCTGGTCCCCTCCCTCTTATATTTGTATTTGATTTGATGAGAGTTGAGTAGACTGAATTCTGAAATCTACCAATGCTCCAAAGCCTCTTTCACTCTCTCACACACACACACACACACACACACACACACACACACACACACGATTTCTCCTATACGTTATTTAATAAAATCATTTTTTACTAAAATTTTAACTCAATTTTCAGTGTCTAGTCATCAGTTCCTGAGATAAAATTTTGCCACCTAAACAAAAAGGAAATCTAAGATTTAAATTGTACTCTCTTACTCATCTGTAATTATTGTTTCCCATTTGAAAGAAATAGATGGTTTTCCAATGAACCCACTTATAAGTTCATTTGTATGAGAAAACTTCTTAAGTAACAAAAACTTTCAAAAACATTCAATACATCATCTTTTTTCAGTTCCGTTAGGGGGTCATGTTTTCCAGAAAATGAAGAATATTGGAAGAAGTTCAAGAAAGGCTGGAGCAGGGTAACCATATATCATGAACTTTCAAATAGAATTCCACTTTCAAATATTTTTATTTTCAGTGTTTTAGTTTGGAAAATGTTATTTGCTAAGGTATATAAGTCAGCTCTCAAACAATACCACTATGAGAAAGAATCTTTGATCTGTTCGCAGGTAGGACAGTCAACTTCACTGTTAAAAATCTCAAATTTATTTACTTATTTTTGGCAGACCATTTGCCTCAGGCTGGGATGGAAAACTATAGCAACACAAACTTTTAATCCATAAAAATACTGAAATAACAGAAATAAGGAGGAAGTGTCAGTAGGTATGTACAAAAATTTTGTAGACCATAGTGGCCTCTGAGTCAGACAAAACTGGGCTCATAATCCTTAACTGGCCATTTTCTAACAGCCCCAACTTGGGCTAGTTACTAAACTCCGGAAAAGCCTCAATATCTTCATCAGTATAAAGGGTTGGAAACCTACCTACCCAACAAGGTCTTCATTTTAAAGAAGTTTAAATGAGATAATCCATGTGCAACACTTCACAGAATGCCCGATACACAGTAAGCGCTCCATAAATACATGTCATCTTCATTTCTGAGACATTGCCATCTGTTCTACGGGCTGGTTATTATGAATATGTACTGAATGTAGATTGTAAGACACCAAAAAGATAGTGATGCTTATGAATTGCATAATGATTTTCAGTGGTAAATAAAGTGCTTTTCTGCCCTCTATATACCATGGTCTGACCTTGAAAGTGTTTTTCCAGACTCTGATGAAAGTCACACAAGCTCAGGTCTACAGTCATAAAAGGAATGTGGCTCTTAAAAGCTTACAACAGACCACAGATATGGGGCAGTTAACTTATCAAGAGGAAATGGGCTCTGGTTTTCTTTGCAGGCCTCAGATCCAGGAGCTGCAAAGTTGAGTCACCAGCTTGCTATCTGACCCCAGGCCAGCCACTTAACCTCTCCCTGACCCCATTTCCTTGCTTAAAATCAAATCTCTGCTTATGTTCCATTCCTGTCATTATCTCTACCCACAAAAAAAATGGTAGTGACTCAGTACCCCATAGATTTTGAAAATTAATTATTCAGCATTGAGTTTATAAAATAAGACTGTGAACGGTTTGGAAATGAATCAGTCCAGCTTTGCTTTTCAGTGTTTTGGTATTATTTTAAGAGTTCTCTTCCGGGAATAAAATCACGAACCCAGACAATAAGCTTTGTCTGACACTGTGACCCTAGTTGCTGATGAAGCTTCTTGTGTTGGTATTTCTGGGAGTGACAGGATGGAAGGGAACAAGAGCCCCTTTGTCAGAAGGTAGTCAAGAGGGAAATAAATTTTAGTTATTTAAAGAGAGTTTAGGACAAGCTAGGCAGCGTCATTTGTTAAAGAACTAAACCAGAAGGTTGGATTATTGGGTTTTACACTCAGCCACTGCCTCCCTACTTGACCTAGGACAATTTACACAACTATGGGTAGCCAAAGGAGTATTCGCTAGACTAATAAGCTGTCCCAACTACCACTTACACAAAATAAATGTACATACATACCCCAGAATAATCGTCCAGATAAATTTCTCACTTTTCTGGGATCTATTGGGAATATCCTGAGCACAGAGATATATGGCATTTATTTTTTGTCCTCAAACACACGATGGCTAGCTCCATAAATGTCGACAAAAGAAATGATGAGGGAAATTAAGTGTCTTAAGTGTAAAACCTAAAAATGACTAGTTTACTGTATTTATCAGAGTTTTTTAAATGTCTACCATCTTCAATAAAAAAAAAAAAACTTTATAAATATTCTACATCTTTTCCGCCTTCTTGCTGAACTGACGTCAGCCATATCACCATTAATTGATTTCCTGGTCTTTAATAATTTTTGTTTCCTCACTTGCTACCAGAAAAAGTTCTTCCTGCTTCTGATTTGGTCCTTTAAGTTACTGAGAAATCAAATTAACAAGGCATAACAATCAAAGTTAGGTTTAGCTATAACAGAAACCCAACTGTAATAGTTTAGATACAAAATGTGTATTTGCTTGTGTGAAGGAAGTGTAGAGGTAAGCAACCCAGGGAAGAGGACTCCACAATGCTATCAGAGGCCTTCTATCTTTGCTCTGCCCTATGTGACTTATCACAGTCTAAGAAGGCTGCTAAAGCTCTAACCATGACATCCCCATTCCAAGCAGCAGAAAGAAGAAAGAGAAGAATCACAAAAAGATACAACTCTCTTCTTTTCACAGAACTATCCTGGAAGTCCTACCAACATTTCCTTTACATTTTATGGGCCAAAACTTAGCCACATGGTATGATTCTGCAGACTAGCATATTATGTATATACTCAAAGACTCTAAAGGCTTCTGTTGAGAGGCTCATGGACATGGACAATAGGCTAGTGGTTACCAGAGGGGAGGGGGGAGGGGAGAAGCATATGGGGTAAAAGGGGTCAAATATGTGGTGACAGAAGGAAATCTAACTATGGGAGGTGAACACACAGTGTAAATATAAATGCCTTACTGTTAAAATGTACAGCTGAAACTTATTGGATTTTGTTAACCAATGTCACCATAAAAAATAAATAAATTCAAAAAAATAAAATAAAATAAAATAAAATAAAATACAAAATAAAGATTTCTGTTTGTTTATTTTGTTATTTCCTGTCCTCAAAATATGGAGGTTGATAGAAATCTAACCTTCTAATAATCAGCAATTATCCTGAACTATCAGCGCTGGAGCATTAAAGTAGTGTTATCACTCTACTTTCGTGACAGTGCCGGATGACATCTGGAAAGTAGGCAAGATCTCATCCTCTCTGTAAATGCTAAGGCCATGTTTCACAGTTTCATGCCTTCTTTTAAAAACATACAAATTATATGCATTTTTTTATTGACACTTGAAAAAATAAGTTAAATATTAAGTTATGCAAAATTATTCAGGTATAACAATCTTAGAATATATTTTTTAAAATATACAAACACGCACTCCCGTGAAGATCCTGAATTCACACCTTCCACACTACCACCACCTTCTTTGAGAATCAATAGTCAAAGGCAAAAGCGAGCAAAAAATAGACATAAAATGTTGGTAGATTGTTTTACAAAAGGCTTAGGAAGATTGAGAGGATGAATGGTTAGAGGATGAATAAACTCATGCCTCTGGATCCAAGTCTGGTCATTTGGCCTGCAGATTTATCAGCCACCAAACTGGAGAAGTAAACTGGAGATCTGATCTAAAATAGCTATAGTGCTTTATTGATTCAGCCTGACTAAAACAGAGACATGAATGCTAATAAACCTACATTAAATAGATAATGCATTTAAACCAAATGCAAGGAGACATAAATATTTAATAGAGAAAAGAGTTGTAGGAAAACATATATAGAGCTTCTAAATCCACGTAGATTATGCCTCGCATTTCAGGGACTCTCCAACTCATTTGCAATAAGCGCTATGCTGTAAATTGAACAAAGAAAAGTACATTCCCTGTCATGATAGAATGGTAGGGAGTCCCAGAATATATCTAAGGGTACACAAAGCTACATGGAAATCTCACAGAAGAAAATCTCAGTAGCAGGCAAATGCTCAGAATCTGGTAGAGAAAGGACAGCTTCAGGTGTTAGTTCTGTGGAACATTCCCTGTATAAAATGCTTTTCAAAGCTTTCCACCAAAGTAGCCTTTTAAGACAGAGAAGAAATTGCCAGAGCCTGGGAGCTTTTCTAGCTTATCTCAAAGCAATCTCTAGCATCAAGCTTGGAATTTCTTTGTTTTTGCTTAAACACACATCAAATTGTATTCTACCAAATAGATAGTATTTGTATCTATTTTCTAATTTTCACTGTCATTAAAGTATAATTGCCATATTCTCCATTTATCCTATCCTCCACACCTCTTAGTATCCTGGAGTACATGTAGCCCATTTCGAAAACTGAAAACCTGACCTGAAAATAACCCAGAGAGTGACTGTGCTTAACCTTCTTTGAATGTTTTCATGTGCAATTTAGATAATTTTAATGGGGTTAAAAAGATGCTCAGCCCTTGAGCATTTCTAAATTATGTTCTAAATCACATTTAGCTGGGCTTCCCCTCACTTTAGGAGCCAAGGGTGGAAATAGGGACAATCGTAACCCATCAGATGATAGTTATTATCCACACAAAAAGAATGAAGAAAAGAGATTTCATGGAATAGCATCCCTGAAAGATCACTGACATGGAACCAGAACTATGTTTTTCAAACATGGTAATATGAGAACTCTTTTCAAAGGAAAATTACCCTATAATTTCAAGTATACATTCATCCATTTTGACTTAAATGGCTTCTATCAGAATGCTATTAATTTTAAATAATAAAAGCATAAAACTTGGTATTAACTATTTCTGTTCATGGTTTTATTCAACTACACAAACCGAAACAAATTTACATTTAATAAAAACAAAACCAACAAATTATGATTAATGGCTTTAACTTTATGTAACTAATGATGTTGTTGTATAGAATGTCATTCTTCAGTGTGAATAAGATTCTGTTTATTACAACTAATATTCTTCCAAGTAATTGTAAATGCACACTTGAGCACAGATATTGCAAAATGTTATTCAGTTACAAATTAGCCATCCAGATGACCAAGAATATGCTTTACTTTTTTGAATTATCATCAAAGTGAATTTTAAAATGTTTAATTATCATGGAAACTACTCAGACTTCTAACAGCATATTCAAAGACTACCACTCCACTACCCCAAGTTTAGATGCATTGATCTAGTGGGAGAAATTAAAGAGGTATAAATACGATGAGATAATTGCCATATTATTCTGTTTTCTAACCTATCTACAGCACTAAAGAGATTCAAGAAATGCATGGTCTGATTCTTCACTGTATTCCTAAGTCCCAGTGCAGTGCCCAGCACATGTAAGGTTCTAAAAATAGATTTATTAAATGAATAAAGGAATTCATAGAATTCTACGAAAAGGTTTCAATCTAGGTGCTGATCAATAGAGTAAAGAAAAAGCTATCCTAAAAGTCAAGGAAAGATGTGCTATAATAAAACTTTGGTTATTACCAATAGGGTCTTGTCTCTTGTCTGGAAGGATCACCTGTCACTAGATGATCGCAGCAGCTGTTGGGATGTAGGGAAGGTCTGGGAAATGACTGGAGTTAATTGTATTGCCAGAAGCTTTAGAGGAAATTGTGGTCCTGAAGCCTGAGGTTACCAATGACTTGAATTGGCTTATATTTTATTTTCTTAAAAGGCTCTTGCTAGAACCCAAGGAGATATACAGGTATTTTTGCTAAATGATTTTCAATTTATATGAAATTTAACCTTAAAAGGGAGATGAAACCAGCCATTTAAATCCATCTTTTAGTATTAATCATAGCATAATTGTGAAATATGATGATCACATACAGCTTATGATACTAATTTGATTTTCCTACTCGTCGAAGAGAAGCTGGGAAAAGCATTAATTAACTAGGATAGCCAAACTTCTTTTCTTTTTCTTTTCTTTTTTTTTCTTTTTTTCTTTTTCTTTTTCTTTTTGTTGTTGTTGTTGGCCAAAATTTCTTGAACATAAAAATAATCCTATTTTTTCTATGTGTGAATTTTAAAACTAAGTAAGTAAATTTTTTTAAATCCCCTTTTAAAGGAAACAAAAGGTAAGTTTTGTATACAAAAAAAAGGTAGAATTCGCAGCCTTTTCCCCATCTCCTAAGAAGATAAATAGCAATATATTCTCTATGTAAACGTCCAGCAACTGACGACACTACTTGTTTTATCTGTCCTAAGAGACAGGTGTGACAAGAGAGCCCAATCATATAATTTTGTAAGAACAGAGAAAATTACATAAAAATACTTTTTTTCTTTGTGTAACTCAGTATACAAAGGAGAATTTGTTTTAACTAAAAGCTTTCCATACTGAGAGTTTATAATTTAAACATTACTTTCTTTTTATGTTAACTTGCTCATATTTCCTTTTTTTATATTAAAATATAACCTAATTACAATGTTAGATTCTGAACTAGAACTAGAGATCTAGAATGGGGCCTATGAGCACAATTTTCATGTTGGGTTGCTGCTTAATCAATCAAAAAGTATTTGGGATACTTACTACGTGACTAACATATGTACTTACGCATTTTTAATTTAAAATTTGATTATGATATTACCTTTAAGTTCCCTCACATCCTTGAAGGAATAATGTGGAAGATGAATAGATGGTTGATGGATGGAAACAGGCATGCACAAATGAGTGGATGGACAGAGGAACAAATGAGAGGATGGATATACAAGGAGAGAGATAAAATGCTAACAACACATAAAACAGTAAAGAATATAAAACAACACATTAAAAAGTACAAAAGTATATAATACAGATCCTAGTGCTGCAGGAATTCGGGAGAGTTAATAATATATGGAATTGACAGGAAAATATTTATATGTTTTAGTCTCACATACCCCCAAAAAACTCCAACACTCCATCAATCACCTAGATTTTCCTTCATTCAAGGCTTCAGTCATTGCTGGAGAAAAATCACAAGGTCTCTTTCTCCTCTTCCCCTCAGTGAATGTTTAAGATTTTATTGCATTCTTCCAGGTCTTGAGTCTTCTTCCCTCTCACTCTCAGAAGACTGTATCTCCTACTTAACAGAGAAATTTGTAGAACTCAAATAGAAATTCCATCAATCTTTGTTGCCAAATCCAATGAGTACAATTTGATCCTTAACTCTCTTGACCTCTTTGAGGCATTTGACACTAATCACTGCTTTTTCCTTGCTGAAACATTTCTTGGCAACCATGATGCTCCTTTCACCTAAATTCTCCCTTATCCTCTGGCTCTTCTTTCTCAGGAAGTTTTAAAGGTTCTTCTTCAATTTATAGCTTTTATTTATATTAGTCAACAATTTGCTGTAATAATACTGCCTAACAAAACATTCCCAAACTCAGGGACTTACAATAACAGGAATTTATTTGTACACTTTCAAGCCTGCTGGGGAACTGTAGTTCAGTCAAACTAGGGTGGGCTCAGCTTCACTAGGTTGCAAGGTGAACTCTGGTTTGCTGTGCCTACTTTTACTCTGGGCACAGCCTGAAGGGACAATGACAATTGAGGGCATATTTCTCTCACAGATCACCAGAATATAAGAAGGAAAGCCCAACTACATGAGCACATTTCAAGTGTCTGCTCACATCACATCCAACATTCTATTAGCCAAAGTAAGTCATAGAGCCCAGCCCAATGTACAAAGTATAATTCATGCACCAGGAAGCCACTGCAAGGGTGTGGATACATAATTTAATTACCAGGAAGTAAATTGTGTGGAATAATTATTCAATTTTGTTTTCCAGGATTCCTTCCTTAGCCTTTTTGCCTTCTCAGCTCTTCTTGGGTTCTCTTCCATACCCATTATATGTTAATGATCCCTACATCTATTAAAAAAAAAATTAGATTTTTCTGCTAATCTCCAGACCTATAAAACAAGCTGCCAAATCTCTGGTTAGAATGCCCACAGGTGTTAGAAATGTAAGTTAAAATAAAAACTTAAGGAACTGCATGTCTTATCTCTCTATAAAGAACCCTAACTTGTGACTCTAGGGACAGGACATAGAGCAGTGAAATAAAAGGATTAAAAGATTGCTACTCTCATGTAGTTTACAAACCACACACTTAGTAAATAAATCTAAACTGTTATGTATCAGTCAGGGTTGCATAACTCTATCACTAAAAATAATATGGAAAAGGGATTTACTATAGAAGTTAGACAGTATGAAATTATGGGAGTAGTCTAAGCAGGCTGATGGAGGAGCCTGAGCAGATTGTTTTTCCATGACTAGGGTTGATCCACTCTAGTTAATTCACTCTAGGTCACTTTAGCTTTCCAAATCTCAGTCAAAATGTCTCCCGTGGCTAACACTAACCAAAAACTATAAAGGGAAGAGAATTTGGGAAAACATAGCTCCAGAGTAGCTAAGCTGACACAATATAGAGCCGTCACGGGGTGTGTGTGTGTGTGTGTGTGTGTGTGTGTGCGTGTGTGTGTGTGTATACATATGTGTGTGTGTGTATATATATAATATGTAATATATGTGCATATACCCATATATGTATGATATGACTTAAATCTGAGCTGAATGGTGTGTAGAATTTGTATAATCCTAGAAGTGAAAGAATTCACCCCAAAGTCAAAAACAAGTATATAAATTTATCACAGTAAATAGTTTGGTCTAGCTTTAGAGGCCTGTCTTTTAGAAAAAACATGATTAATAATATACTTGCTTGCTTAGGGACCTTGTAAAGATTTTATGAAACCTGATCAAAAGATGCTAGTAAATCAATATACAATTTCAAGTGTTAAGTATTTTTAATTATTTGGAGGAAAATTATTACAGAGATACAAGAGAGCCAGTTCTTTACATGTAGAAGAACTTCTGGCCACACAGGGGCCATTTATTACTCTACTGGAGTAAGTTATTGGTGGCCAAAAAAAGTGAATGCACCAACCCCTTGACTAACTTATATCCAGATACTAATATAGTATACTGGAAGCATCTGAGTCATCACTTTTACCATAGTTTTCACACATATTCTGAAGAAGGTGTCAATCACTTGACTATCCAGATACAACTGACATAATTTAAAACAGATGTCAAATCTCAATAATGGAAAGAAGGTTCTGTTAAAAGCACTGCTGAAGGGTACAGGAAATGCACACAGCTGGCAAGTCCTGAGACAGAGCCAATAGGTAAAGCCACTGCTGGGCAGGTTTAAAGTAGAAGTTGACCTGTAATACACCCAAACATCCACTTTCTTTACCCTTTTTCTACTTGTCCTCTTTTTCATTATCTACTCATCATTCTTCCTGGATCTAAGGAAAGAAGCCAATAAACTAATTCACACTAATGCGTAAAAACCTGATAAGGCTGTTATGGGGTAGTACAAGGTCAGTAAGTCAAGGAAAAACATCCAAAAACAAGATTTGAGGAAATCTTCAGCCAATAGGGAGGAAATAACCTACTTGTATACCAAGATTCCCTCACATTAATCCATCTACTCATTTAGAGCCTGCCTTATCCCCTATCACAGAAGACACTCAGATGGTAAGAATGAGGACTCTTTTTCCTTAGTGCTAGTGCTTCCCCGAGGGCGCCAGATGTAGGGGAAACTTCAGCCCACCATTTGTATTTCTTTCTTATGACAAATTTAGGTGTTTTAACTAGTTCTAACTAGTAATTGGATAGGCTGGCATTATCCCCTCCTGTACACTGCTTTTTCTACTGACTGAAACGCATAACCGGTATGCTCAAAATATCTTTCTTGACATTTTTTTCTCTCACTACTTAAATCTCTCTCCAAAACTAAATGATTGGATAATCGGATAGATGGATGGATGCATGGATGGATGGATGGATGGATGGATGGATAGATAGATGATAGACGATAGATAGAGAGATAGATAAAAACCTATCATAAAGAGGAAATATAAATTTTAGATAAGAGAACAAAAGGAAATGAAATTCGAAGTAACCTAAAAAGATTTCCTTTGCTGATATCAGAAAGGCTTTTAAATGGATGCCTGAGTTTACACACTATACAGAACTGTACTTCTAGCCCTCTAGATCCCTAAAGAAGCATTCTTAACGGTCTAGCCTTGAATCATCCTACCCTGTTGTCTGCCCTCCCCAGCTGTTAAGCAGCTCAGAGCCATTTTAATGCCAAGAGAGCACTGCATGGGGGCCCCAATTTACTGGAGCCAAGGGCAAAAATAAAGCTATGAAATTGTTTGCAAGAGCTTAAAATAACTAGTCTGGCAAAGCTAAGCTACACTTTGAGAGAGACAGCAGAGCAGCAGAAGAGAGAATTCTAACCATCCCGCTGCCCATAAATGACCTCCCTACTCTACCCAGCAGTGCACTTCCTCCCTATGAGAACATCGCCCCCAAGGCAGGAGCCATCATTCAGCTTTTTTATCTTTCACCCACATATCATCTTTTTAAATGTCTACTAAATAGTAAAAGACCAGTGGCAAAGAGAGAAGGGCTCTTGATGTAATTTAATATGACGTCAGAAACCACAGCCAGGAGACAAATACATCAGTGGAAGTATTTGTCTGTTAGAATGACCAAAATTTACTCATCATGAGATCTTCTGTTGTAAGCATGTCCTAAAGGATTGCGAAACAAAAGCTAGATTCACCAGCTTCTTCCTTGCTAAACAAGACTCACTCTATCCCTCGAGGCAGCCAGCAACCAAAAAGGCTTTGCACCCTGAGCCACAGGGTAAGCAACCCAGAGCAAGAAGGAGCCAAAAAAAAGGAAGGCTTGGTGAGGGAGGTCCCAGGCCCCACCTGTACTGTCCAGGGCACTGAACCAAGTCACTTGAATGGAGGTCAAACAATCGGGTGCAGGTTAATGAATAGCAGCCTTGGCACTTTTCTGAAGCAGGCACAGAGCCAACGTGATGCACCAGCAGGCACATAGACATTTGCCTTCTTGCCAAACCCTCGGGTAAGCTGGATCCGTTCTCCATTATCTAATTTGATTCTGAGCTGCTGGCTACAATGGTGGATGAGGTCCAAGTCCTAGTAAATCCTCATGCCCCGAATGGTTCCCTGAACTCAGGTCAACTCTGGTACCTCCACAGAGTCCATGTGCAGGCTCTTCTTTCTCCTCCACTAGCAAACAAGCAGTTTCCAAGCTGAGCCCTGGAGATTTCCAAACTGGAGGGAGCCAGGAATTAGACAGGATATTCTTAAGCAAGTATGAGAAGTTGGCATGAGCAACAAACCAGGATTTTTGAGGTGTGAGGATCCCTGGCACATTCTGAATATGCTGACTCCTAGACTGATGAACAAAGTTTCAAAGTTTCCTGTTATATATCCTTCAAAAGTCATATTAAAAACTGAACTTGTCCCAAATAAATAAATTTCATCTATAGCCATCATTCTTTAGTTTGTTTGTTTACTGTAATTCTGACTATCTGACAATTAGAATCAATGTTTTGCTCATCTTAATGCCTAGTGAATTAGTATTTTCTGTACTAGTAGAGCTACTTAATAAACTCTCTGCAATTGGGAAAGGTGTGTGTGTGGTGTCAGCACCTGGTCTCTTGGCTTATTGCCCAGCAGGCTGGTGCTGGGGACAGACACATCTCAAAACAACTTTTCCTCTCTCAAACACACGATGCTTAACTGGTTGGGTGAAATTGTTCCCATGGATACTTCTTATATCAAGAATTATATGATAGCTACATATCATTTACTTATTGCATTTTCAGTGTTAATATATTCATATTGGCAAATATTACTAGAAAACAAGAAATTCCTGAGTAAAGGTGAAAATTTAATGCAAATCAACTTCTTGTACGATACAGATTATGATGCAATTCATTAAACAAAACAGTATTTTTCAGATGGTCTAGAAAAATAAAACCTGGATGACATCTTAAATATATACCATTCTAATTTTACCCAAGCTAAATAATTGTATGTTATTATAATAATACACACTATTACTAGGTAATAATAGGGTTGCATTCATATACTAAGCACTTTACAAACTACAAGCACAATGGTATTTGCAGTCATGGTTACCATCAAGTTTACAAAAAGCTCGCTGCCTCCATTTTCACATGCTCACGTGCCCTAGCACAACTGAATTTTCCAAAATCTTTAGGAAAGTCACAAAGGGTAACTGAGAAGAGAAAGGTGAGGGAAGTTTGCTATTTGCAAAAGTATCTTGGTTTATGAAAAAAACAAACAAACATGGATTTAGGATTCAAACTAATCTGGATTTGAATCCAGGCTCTTATTTGCAAGCTGTGTGACCTTGGACAAGTGATCTAACCACTCTTTCCTAATCAGTAAGAATGGTGATAATAATACCCTTCAGAAAACTGAAGCAAAGATTAAGCCAAGATAATGTATGTGAAAATTCCTCCCATTGTGCTCAGAAAATAGTACATGCTCATAAATATTTAGTTTTCTTCTTCATGTCAATGTTTTGCTTAAAATTCGCAGCTGATACTGGAGATCCTGGAGGGGTGTGTTTCCCACCCAGCCCTTCATTTTCCCCACACGCTCCTAGGTAGTAGCCAGGCCACATCCTCAAGTTCTGTCCTTCATCCTCTCCTTATTCTTCAAGTCAACTAAAATTTTGATCTCAGAGATTTCAGTGAATCAAAAGGGTAAAGACAGGGAAAAGTTTTTAGGAGACTCTAGAGTTTTGATATCTTAAAGCAGCATCAAGTAGAGAACCTTACCTGAGAAAAAAATAAATAAAATAACTGAAATAAAATAAAATAAAACATGAGCTGAAAAATCTTGAGTGCTGTATGTTAACCTAACTAATCACACAAAGTACCTTCATTTGCAGGGAACTCAGAGCCCTTTAATGTCAAAACTTCCCCTTGTGCTGAGAATATATTTGCCCTACTTTAGCAGCTCTGGAACTCACTAAGACTACTAAAGGAAACACAACTTTAACACGGAAAGCTCTTCATATGGTTTTCCTTAAGATATGCTTAGTTCAATAAAGGAAAAGTAATTTACCTGGAAGATTTATTATGCATTTCCAAAAGGTAGACATTTACTCTCTCCTCACTACTAGGATTAGGCACCATTATGTCATTAACCTTCCAAACATTCCTTTTGGATGCTGCTGAATTTCCTAATAACCCTTATGGTCAAGCTGAGGTCAGAGGTAAACAAAAGGTTAAGTATCATAGGCTCTAGGGTCATATAACTTCAGAGGCAAAAACCAATGATTGGAATCAAGGTTCTCTGGCTAATTACCTCACTGCCATCCAGGCTGCTGTGTCTCTTCTGATGCCTACAGAGACTTTTAGTTCTTGATGTTCGCAGGTCATGAGAAAAGCTCAGAGGTAGAAAAATTGTCAAGTAACTGGGGACAGAAGGAAAGGCTCCTCAGCCTGCTTCATCAGGGTTATGACCTGCATACCAGGGACACAGCTTACACAACTGGGGCGTTATAGAGAAAATTCTGCACCAAATAGTGGGTATATTCAACAAGGTCAACCAACCTGGAGCAGAGCAGCATCAACCATTAACGAGACAAAACAGCATTCTTGCAGCTGACCTTTTCATGCTCTCTACCTAGGATATAGAAAATTCCTGTTCTCATATTATGTGAATTATTCACTTTACAGCTCAAATCCTGCATTTGCAAAGGTAAAATGCAAAGTTCAATTAACTCAGTAAAGTTAAAATTTACTGAGATTCTCCTGCATGCTATATACTATGCTAGACATTTCACATACATTTTCTTATTTCGTCTTTATAAAAACTATACCAGTTATATATTATGCTCCCATTTTACCACGGTGAACACCAAGGCTCCAAGAGACCAAGTATTTTACCCAAGTGAAGTAACAGAGCTAGGACTCTTACTAAGCAAGTGGAATCAAGAGTCTCTAGTCTCTGATCTTTCTATTGTGTTTAATTTTCTTACAGAGAAACTCTCTGTAAGGTAAGGGCCTGATCATATCATATCATATCTCTCTCTCTTTGTCTCTCTCTCTCTCTCTCTCTCTCTCTCTCTCTCTCTCTCTCTCTCTCTTCACCTACAACTTCTGACAATGGTCTTTAGCTGAGATTGATTTCTTTGAAGTGAAATCAATTCAACCTCAGGAATCAATTTGCCTCCACCTATATATATATATATCAAGAAAAAGACTATATAAACATATTGACCACAATACCTGGTTAATCACAGGATCTTCAGGAGATACCCAAATTATAAACTTCCATAAAAAGAAAATGGTGGATTATATGGCTGCCTGGAATGGCCATAGATTCCAGTGCCCACTAGGATAGTTGTATTTACTACTATACTTTCTAGAAACTTAACAAAAGCATAAAAGCTAATCTTTAAAATAAACGTGACTCCTGTCACATCCTTTCCTTGCTGCTTTTTTCCCCACTATCTCTGATTTAGGACCTTTCTCTTCTTTCTAAAATCTAGAATCTAGAGCAGGATTCTAAACATCAGTACTATTGACATTTGAGGGTGGACATTTCTTTATTGGGTGAGGGGAAACTGCTCTGTCTATTGTGAAATACTGAGTAGCATCCTTGGCCTCTACACAATTGGATGCCAGAAGCAATGCCCTTTCCAGTTGTGGAAATCAAAAATGTCTGCAGATATTGCTGAATGTCCCCTCAAGGACAAAATTGTCTCCAATTAAGAATCACTCACCTCAATCATCTCAAACATGTACTTAGTTATCAAAAAGCTCTAGGAAGCTCAAGAGTGTTCTTTGTATAGCCCTGAGATCACTTTCAGGAAACTACAATGCTTGCTCCTCTTCCAGACTCAAAAGTAAAGTAGATAGAATTCTCCAGATATCATCTGCAGATAAAGAGAACAAAAAAGTTTCAATCTTGAGAAGTTTGCAGGAGTAGCCCTCCATTTCCTAGGTAAGGGAATCAAAAAATAAAAAAAGTTCTAGGATGAAAAGTCAGTCTTTAAAATGTATGTACCTTTTCAATTGACTCTTTTTAAACAAAATAAGTTATGAGGATAAGTAAAACACAATTTTCCACTTTTACCCACAGGGCTATTTTTGTGCAACTAAATCAGAGAATAAAACTTGAAGACATTCAGACGGCTTCCCTTCTCAATTGTACTTAGCACCAATACATTAGAAATGATTTTCTTAAAAAGTGGGAAGGAAATGTCTCTTGTTAATATGCTGTTTGAGTTTGCAAAATTGGTTTAATTCTGCAAATTTCTTGTCATTTTTCCTTTGCCTTAATGAAGATATAAAAGAAAAATCTGTACAACATAGTAATATAAATATTGATTTTATTTGTGTTTGATCTTTTTCACATTTTTCCACTTTAAATTTTTTATCATCTGGCCTGAGTCAGTTATACCAGGGATTAATCAATGAAGTCTTTATTTGGCTATAGATTTATCTGTGACTTAATACTATTTTATAGGTGAAATACAAGCAAATATCTCCAAGCATTTTAGTGCAGAGCTAGCAGCTACAGGAGGGTTAAATTGGGGGCAGTTAGAGATGGAATGATTACAAGCAATAGGGCACATTCATTATTTAGTCACCAGAAATGTCATTCTATAATATTAAAATAGAAACAGAATGTTCTAAACTCTCGTAGAGGATTCAGATTAAAGCATTGTGTGTAGATACAAATATACACATACATATGATTTAATCCTCACAACAATCTCAAAAGGTAGATAATGTGATTAGCCCCCATTTTTTCTGGTAAGAAATTGAGGCACGAAAAAGTTAAATAACTAGCTCAAAGCCAAAATAACAGGATTTGAACCCTGGTAGTTTAACTCCCAAACTCTTTCAACTATTACACAGAATTGCCTCTTTAAGAAGTTAGAAGCAAGGATCTGAGAAGGAAATTGGATTATTGTCCCAAAGATGTATAAAGATCATTTAAAATATGTCTATAATGAAGGAAGACTTGGCAATTATTCTGTTAATTTTATTTCTGTAAAGAGATATTCCTTCAGAATTAAGGAGAAGGGAGGAAGGACTGAAACTACCCTTCTTCTCTCTATACTCAACTAATTAACCATGTCATTGCCAAATGCCAAACCCATTTGGTAGATACAGCCATAATGTTATTCTTTAAAGGTAAACAGTTTTGCAAACAAGCATCTTCCCACTCCCACTGATGACTAAAAAGCACCTCTGTGTGGGAGGCTGAGAAATTACCTCAAGTCTGGAGTAGGGACTCTAGATCTATGAGGAGACTCTTCATGGTTACCTCAGAAATACTGCTGAGGCTTGAGACTGGCCTGCTCCCACCTCCTGCTACCATTTCGCTTCCCTCTAGTCTTAGAAGTACCCTTGCTTTCCCCACTTTCTACTCCTCAGTCTCCCCGCCTCCACTGGCCCTCTCAACACGGACATTCCAAGGTTGTGTCCTCAGCCAATGTCATGGATCCAATCACCTCTTATAAAGTAACTCTAAATTTACGTCAGCAGCCTGACCTCCGTCCTGACTTCCAGACCCACATTTCTCACTTCCCACAGGACAGTTCATTTGTGTGCTCAAAATAGGAATCAGATGCACCCCCCCTAAAAAAAAAAAATAGAAAAATTCTTATGTCTATGAATATTGCTAATAGCCATTGTGTCACCCCAGTTTTCACACCACTTCTTTGCACTTCCTAACATTTACCTAAGGTCTATCACCTTTGTAATCCTTCTCTTCATTTTTACAGCCCACCTGGACTTCTGTATTGAGCTCCTAGCAAGTCACCCTGCCTCCAGAACTGTGCCGCTCAATACTATAGCCATGAGTCAAACATGGTTATGGGGTACCTGAACTGTGCCTAGTCTGAAATGAGATGTTCTTTAAGTATAATGACACACTCTATTCAAAGACTTGGTAGGAAGAAAATAATATAAATATATAATTAATAACTTGCATATTGAGTATATTTTGAAATTATATTTTTATATATTGGATTCAAATATTAAATTATTTCACCAGTTTCATTTTCTGTCTTTTAAGGTGGCTGAAATATGACCTCCCAAAGATATCAACATCCAAATCCCTGGAACCTATGAGCATGTTGCCCTACATGGCAAAAGGGCCTTTAGGGATGTAATTACGTTAAAGATCTTGAGATAGAAAGATTATCCTGATTTTCTGGGTAGGGCCAATGTAATCAAAACAGTCTTTATAAGAGGGAGACAGGGGGAGATTTGACTAGAGAAGTTGCTACGCTACTAGCTCTGCAGATGGAGGAACGGGCCACAACCCAAAGAATGTAGGCAGTCTCTAAAATTCAGAGAAAATAGGTTCTTATCTATAAACAAGAAAACATGTTCTTACCTACAAACTCCAGAAGGAAAACAACATAGCCAATACCTTGATTTTAGGCTTCTGACCTCAGAACTGAAAACGAATGTGTATGGCTTTAGGCTACTAAGTTAATTCTAACCTATTACAGGAGCAATAGAAAACTAATATATAAAGCTACAAAGAAATTGAAAATTACATGTGGCTCCCCTTCGTAGGTCACATTATATTTTATTAGGACAGCATCACTCTAGAGAATTCTCTGTCAGTCCATTCCCCTGAAAGAGCTGTCACTCCTCTGCTCAAATCTGTCAATGGCAACAAAGCCGGAAAAATAAAGTCCAACTTTTGTTTGGCTTTCAAAATATGTCTCTGTCACTTCACATATTCCAATCTTTGCAGTTTCATCAGCACTACACCCCCTAAACATCTTACCTTTCAACTATCTTGTCTACCTCTGTTGACACAAATTTTCCTTTTTTTCCTGTTTTCCCTCCCTTTTCCAAGATGTTCTCCTCTACCCTAAATGCATTTTGTTTTCATTTATGCCCATCAAAATCCTGTCCATCCTTCAAAATTTAGTATAAATCCCAATTCTTCTCCATAGCCTTCCACAGCTCCCAATAGGAGTTCCCTGGGTTTTTGCTCCAGTGCTCTAGTATGGGTGCTGAGGATTGATTTATGGCCACCATGGAACTATTTGAAGAGGGGCCTCCTGGGAAAAGTCTTCGTGAACTGGTGGAGACTCAAAGCTGGTGAGATTTTAAATCAGTGCCTCACTGATACAACCTCAATTGTACTCGTAAGCTTGTGGAAGCTGGAACATACTGTAGACAGAAATAGGCAAGAGAATCTGTGATGCCAAATAAAAAATATTAAACAGAAAATATATGTTACCCCCAAAGGCTTGGATACTATTTATGCAAACATTCTCAGAACCACAACCAGGGTGCAAGTCTCAAGGTTTCTTATCCATCATTCATTCAAGTATTCTACTTGTGGTGAGCTCTTTGAAGAGATTTTTCTTTATTTACCTGAATTAAATGTTTTAATAATCATTAATTTCAAACTTAAGTCATTAAAAAATATGTACTGGGAAAAGAGGCCAGATGAAAACTGTTATGTAACTTGAACATTAAAGGTCTATTGATTATATTTTTAGGTGATGACAGCTCTCTATTCTTAGTTCTCTGAGTGACACCAGCTGTCCACCATGAAAATTCTGAAACATTTCCCTAAAGAACAATGTGTTAAATTATGCCATTTTCACTACCTTGTGAAAGTCATACCCCAGTGCTTGTGGTGTGAAATTTCTGCCGTCAGATGAATCAGGGTTGAAATAAGACATAAACTGAAGAAAAGTATCTTACACTTATAGAGTTGTACACAGTCTATATTATTTAGGTTGAGCCACATAGTAACCTTTGGGAGGTTGGTAAAACAGATATTTTTATTCATATTTTATAGCTGAGGAAATTCTTCATGCTAGGATGTGGTAGAGGGGAAATTCAAACTCATGTTCTCACACGTGATCAGAACAGATATCTTAAAATGTAGACAACTCACAGACTTAGATTTAAAAAGAAATCAAGGGATCATCTAGTTTATTCCTGTTTTACTTATAGAAGTAAGACCAGGAAGTACTTACTTCCTCTCATCACTAAGCTTGCTAGTCCAACTTCATAAAAAAATACCCTGCCAACTATCCTCCCTACCCCAAAACCAAATCCTCATGTAGAGCCTATTCTCATCAAGAAGCCTTGACTGAGTCAGATTCTCTATTCAATAGTCTGCTATACCAATTGACTTCTCCATAGCACTTACCACTCCAGTAATTTTATATTTATTCATGTAATTCTTTAATTATCCCAGATTGTATAATTAATTTAAATGTCTTTCTTCCTCACTAGTCTACAAGCTTCAGGAAGGCACCATTGTATCTCCAGCATCAAAAAACTGCTAAATTTGAATAAATACTTAGAAGATAGATTCATTTATCTTCAACTTATATCTCCTTCTAGTTCAACTCTTTTTATCTAGTGCATGACAGAAAATTGAGTTAATCCTTCTCCACTTATATTTAAAAATTGGTCATAAGCTTAAGGAACAATTCTGTTCAAAGTAGAGTTTCTTAACCAAGAGAAAGTAAAAACAAACTAAAAGATAGTGTATTTTCTCTCACAGCCATAGGCCCCTATGCCTAATAAAACCTACCTGTGGAGAGAATCTAGTTCATTAATCTTGTTAACCCAGATGTAACCTGAGGATCTCAGGCTTCACTAAATGGTACATACAGATAGTTCCCTACTAGTATTAACAGCTAGTTGTCTTTGATTCCAAAAGATGTGTAAACTTTTAGAAAATCTCCCTTCGGCCACAAATATGTGAAGGAATCCTCAGGACAAATATACCTGGCCATTGTTCCCTATTACTCTCAGGTGACCTGGGACCATGCAACTCCAGCCTCTCAAAAACTCATAGAAGTAAACTCTGGGTCAGACATTCTCTTTCTGTGACTTTGCTCCCTAAAAAATCTGTGATAGGGAAACTGGCACACTGCGTGAGACCTGAGTGAGAGACTATTTCCAAATGATCTTCGTGTTGAATCCAAAACCATGTGGTTTTATCAAGCTCTTCTTCTCACAAGCTGACTCTTTTTCCTAGGATGCTTGGGTTGCAATGGGTCCCATCACAGTCAGCTGTCATACTTGTCCCCTCTGACCTCCTGGCCAAGGCCGAGTCCGACTCTGTGGGCCAGCCTTCCTCTCTCACTTTGGTGAACTATCCCCAGAGGCCTTCTGGGGTCTTCAAATGACCCACACCCAAACTCCATTTGGGCTACCTTAGTCTAGGGGACATGTTTTTATCAGTCTGGCCAAGCTCACACTTCTTCCCCAAGAATCTTTAGACTTATCATAAGTTGAGGCAGGAAAATGTGCCTGAGAACAGAACTGCCCCCTAACTCTAAACACCAGAAAAATCTGTGCCCCAGCTTCTTCCAACAAAACTAACTTGTTTAAATTAAAATGGATAACTAAGTCTTCCAGGTATTAAAGACACTAAGAAAGTCATCTAAATAGTGAAAAATATCACCAAATCTGCAGTAAAACAGACCTTTACTTAAATTCCAACTTCATCATTTACCATCTGTATTATCTTGGGCAAAGTTTTCTCTGAGCTTCGATTTCCTTATCCATTAATTGGGGATCAAAATACCTATCTCAAATGTTTGGTGTATTCAAAATGAACTAGTATATGTAAAATGGCATGGCACAAAGAAAGTGAAATAAACATGACTGCCCTACCACCATCCTTTCAAAGATATTGAATCTAAGATACAAAGAGAGAGGACAGAGACCACTTTACAGATATACTAGAATAGGAGGGAAAATGTAGGTCCCAATACTTATGTCCATAGATTTATTCAGTACAAAAATTATTTCTTCCAAACTACATTCATACTTGACTATCAATTCAGCATTCTGTCTTCCCTAAGGATTAGTTGATGCAACTACTGCTATATATCAACCCATTCTTGAGAACATTAAGGCACTGAGGAAGTGACCTTCTGGAATCATCCAGGAAGTTATTAAAAGTGTGAATTAAAATCAAATTAATCATAAATTAAAAGAGAAAAATATATTAAGTGGAGCTATAGTTTTAGGCTTCATGGCATTCCAAAGGACCTATCTAATAGCTGCTTTTTACTTAGAACCTACTGTATATCAGACATTTTATTAGATGCTTGATACAATAGTTTTATTCCACAAATATTTGTGAAGCATTTTCTCTAAGCCAATCACTATAATGGGCACTAAGAATATAATGATAAGCAAAAGGAAATACAGTCTCTGTTCTCACAGAGTCCTGTGCAGGACCCAAATAGTCACAAAAATAACTGAATGATTACACAGTATATAAGCACCATGAAAAAAAGGTACAGTGTGAACAAAGTGTACAAAAGTGTAGCTTCAGCAGAAGTGGCATTTGAGCTAAAATCTAAAGGATGAATAACAGTGAACTAGGAGACCAAGAGGTAGAGAAATTTCCAGGCAGAGGAAACAAGAAGTGCAAAGACCCTGGGATGGGGCGGAGCAGAGCAGGCAACATTCCAGAAACTAGGTCCTGCGTGGCTGGTTCACAGACAGAGTGGAAAGAATGAGATCAAATGAGACCGGAGAGACCCTGCAGGGCCTAGCATACCACATTGGAAACTTTGGTCTTCATCCTAAAAGCAACAAGAAGTCATTGAATCAACCAATTAATTAATCTATTGAGTGTTGCAGAATTTTTCTGGGATTTATTACTACAAGCATTTATTTAATATTAGTATAGAATTAAAATCCACTAGACCACTAAGTAAATACTTTCTGCATCTGATTCATAATCCAATAGTCTTTGTGAGTTAATAGCTACCAGATAGGACTACCTTTTTTCCCACAAACTCCAGTGCAGACTTTTAAAATCAACTAGGCAGGATGTTATATATGCTATGCTGCTCAACATGTGAGTTCAGTAAAGATGGAAAACTTATTCAGATGCTAAGACAGATCACTGCTTCTCATATATATCATTATAAAAGTAAGATAGATATTTGGAGGTAAAAGCTGAATTTTAACTTCAAAGGTTCTCAAGACAGCTACATCTGTACCACCCAACATAGCAATCTGGAAGTTCACATGGTGAGAATTAAGCATTTCTCACTCAGTATAAACTGTGAAATGCATTTGAAAATAGAGTTTTCTATTAAAATTAGCATTTTCTTTCATACCTGGCCAGCAACTGCCATCTTGTTACAAAGTCACATTATTTATAGCATGAAGATTATTGAGATAGGCTGGTGCTCTGATCTCCACAAGCTGTCACAGGCTTAGGAAGTCACATCAAATGAGGACAAGTTCCCCTTGGCTTTCAGTACAATAATAAGATGGTATAAGACCAGAACACAGCTCATCAGAAGACTGCTTTAAAAGAAGGTTTGGGAAAGTAGAAACTTAAGCTAAGTAAAGTTCCCAGATGCAAAAAATGTCACAATGAGTCCATAATTTCTTAAAGCTTTTCATCTCTCACCCCATATGCCATGGATAGCAAATATTATCAGTATTGCCAAATCCAGTTCTCTTTTGTTGCATTTATCAGCATCTCTCTTTTTCTTTAAATTTGCTTCATTTTTCTTAAGTTTACTTCATGAGTGGCATGCCACTTGTTAATAAAAATAAATTTAAAAGTTTTCCATTTTAAGAATTTTTAGATACCTGTAAAGTAAGCAGAAATATCCTAGCTTCTTTACGAAAGTATAGTCACTGCTCTTTATCTTGGTCAGACAAAGGACCCTGAACCAAATATTCAAAATTCATAAGAGATGGAAAGGAAAAAAAGGTATGTGTTAAATATTCAGGATCAACTATTTTCAAGATCATGAATTTATGAATTCCTATAAAAAATGCATGTCCTTGTTTAGTTAATTCCTAATTTCTGAACTGCCAATTCATTCATATCCTTTTTATTATTTCCTGTCCACCTTCTGACCATTATGATGATTATTTCTATTTCTCTTGGAATATTAATAAGTGGAAAAAGCAACAAAATGGAAACAAATCTCTGTTGTATCTTGTTAGAAGTTCTTATGGCAGCTTAGTCTCATAGGACACTGAAACTCTTCTATACAATGAGATCTCTGCTTAATCTGAGGATGGTCAGTTTTCATTCTCTCCCCATCTCTTGTTAATGAGTCTAACCAAGCATTTTGGGGGGATTTAAAGAAAAACATAATGTCATGACAAATTTTAACAGCTAGACTCCTGGCGCACTTATAACCTGTACAACACAATTCAACGTAAAAAGTTATGTGGAGTCAGGAGACCTTAGTCAGCAACTCTGCCTCTGCTAGGAACTTAACTTATGGACTTCGATTAGTGAAGAGTCAGGGCAAATTTCCTCCTCCTTTCACAACCATCCCAAGTCAAGTGAGACATTCTGTCTTCCTTGATATTTGTCCAGCATTGTTTTCATATCTTTCATTGATCTTCATCAATCCATCGTTTATAAACATATAGATAGTTTCTCTACTCACCTCTAACCCTCACCCAATCATCATCTGTAGTTTCCTTGGGAGCAGAAATAAATCATTCATTTTTTATCTTTTTAGTGATTCGAATGGTGCTTGACACATAGAAGGCCTTCAACAAATGTTTGTTGCATAAATGGATAACCACGAGTTCTCACTTCTGTTTTATCAAATAACAATCTTTTCTTCTATAAATATCTCTAGGCACTCATCAGGACTTCTTTTCCTACAGATTGTGTTCTGGTTGTTACCTGGATAATAAATTTTAGGCTGTCTTAAACTAGTAAAAAACTTAGCACTAACTTTAAAACATCACTTTGAGATATCAAATTCCTCTAGATCATTTAACAAAAAGGTGTTCTTAAATGGATTTACCTGCAATTCTCTCACTCCCCAGCAGAATAAGTGTCACAAACAGCCACAACCATATTTCTCACCCCACATGTTCTTCTAGAACCTTGCCACCCCTATCAAAAAGTGGAATCTATATTCTTCCCACTTGAAGCTGGGCAGGCCTTTGTGACCACTTTGAATAACAGAGTACAGGTGCAGGGAAGCTACGGGATTTCCAAGTTAGTTTATAAAAGGCAATACAGTTTCCGCCTGGCTCTCTCTTAGAACACTTGCTCTCAGAACTCAGCCACCATTTCTGTGAAAAAGCCCAAACCACACAGAGAAGGCTATATGAGGTGGAAGCAAAACCCCCAAACCTCAGTCCCAGCCAAAGTTCCAGTCACATCCAGTGCCTACTGCCAGGCCTGTGAGTCATCACAGAAGCAGATCCTCCTGCCTTCAATCAAGCTACCCTAGCTGACACTGCGTGGAGCAGGGACAAGCCTTCCTTGCCAAACTCTGCCCAAATTGTAAATTCATGAGCAAAATAAATGAATGCTGTTATTTCAAGCCGGTAAGTTTGGGGGTGGTTTGTTACGCAGAAGAAAGTAATTGAACAGTAAGTGCTGTTGCGGGAGCAAACCAGTAGGAGCAAAAACTCAATTTGCTTTCCAATTGTCCAATTGACTCAAAGGGAAACTCAGAATTTGCATGCATTTATATACTTCACATCTTAGAAAATGTTTGTGATGATAGAAAATTTTAAATTTTTAAATAAAGATAAATAAACCCACATGAGTACAGATTCCTTTTGAATGGAGCCTTTGGCATGTAGAAGCTTTTCCTTCCTTACTATAATTTGGAATGCTGAAGTAGTAAATTTTTCTAATTGTATAAGTCTTCATATTTTCTGACTTTTTCTTTTAGTTTATAAGCAAGTCCATGCCTGAGTTCTTCTCTCATTTTCTAATACTTTTTGACCACAGTCAGTAACAAACAATACATACTCCCTACCATTATTTTCCAACCACTTCCCCGAGAGGCACAGATTACATGGGTTCTTAGTCTCTCTTCTACATTATCACAGATAATTTTTACCAAATGTTTTACCACTGCTTGTCTCCACTTTTCTAGTCTTCCATATTCACTTCCCTGATGCCCAACTCTTGCCACCTTCAACCCAACCGCTAAGCCGATTTTATACCTTTTAGGCATTGTTAAGGCAGAACTTCACTTTGGGTAGCAGTATATGTATTGATTATGATAATGCTACCTGTATACAAACAAATCTCAGTGGCTTAGCCAGGGTGTGCTGGCAAAATGACTCCCTAAAATAAAAGCCCTGCTTTGTAACATTTTCCAATTTCTGTATTATAAATGATCCAACCATAATGCTGTCAAGCTACCAACTTGACGCCAAAGGGCTTACAGAAGTCCTTAAAATTTAACTATCAGCTCTTGCTAGACATTACAATCCAGATACGGCACACCAGTGGACTCAACCTAACGTACAAAATCCTATCAATCATGGGTAAGACTAAGAAAGTGAGTTTGCTTCAGGGGGAGCCAGGCTGATGAAGGCTCTGCCATGTTCAGCACGTGTTTTCCAAGGTGATCTTGAAGCCAACATCCAGCCAGCAGACAGAAGTAAGGAGAGTAGAGGGTCCCAAGGGAGGATTTTGTGGGTCACTACTGGAAGTGATGCACATAACTTTCAGTCATATTTCACTGGCCCAAATTCTGCTAATGGTTACACCTAAGTGCAGGGGAGCCTGGGGAATTCTGTTTAGCTGTGTGTCATGGTGGAAAGAAAAACAAATTAGACAAACACTTAGCCAGCCTCTGCCACATTGTCCTAGACCCAAGTTCCAGCCCATCGGTAGTATCATTAACATCTTATCAATAGTCACTCAACAATTCAGTTTCATTAGCCACAAAAAAAGGAAATTACAGTCACTACAGTGTAAAGGTAGCCTAATATTATCAGGAGTTATACAATAATCGTTGCTGGAAGTACTGAGCAAATGTATCTCTGACTGACACTGTAGGAAGAGGTACAAAATATGCTCTGTGTGGCTATGTGCTACCAGCTACCAAGTTCATGGTGGAGGTGGCCCATCCAAGTTATAGTAACAGAACCACTAGGTTTTTTTTTATCTGCTCATGCAGCCTTGGACACCCAGGATAACAAGGAAAACATTGAACTTGGAATGTAGAGGAAGTTTCCCAATGAGTTTAACTCTTTTTAAAAAGACAGAGTTCAAGAGGTCTGGGATTCCCATTCCAGTTTTGTCACTGTCAGCTCTCTCTGATTCAAGTCCCTATGTAAAAGTAGAACAATTATATCTAATTCTCAGAGTAGTGATGATTAATTGAAATAATCATTACAAAATACTGGCACATAGAAGATACTCGATAAATGTTATTTCCCACTCCCCACCTCACCTAACTCAAGGCACATCCTAGTAGGCAAACTTAGTTTCTGGTGCTCCTTCACAGTTCTTTTTAGCACCTCTACCTCTTGACATGAACTATCACATGTTCTGAAGTCCTCCTCTCTCCAAGAAAATTTCTGTGGCCCTTCTGTCTGGGGCATAATGGCTCTCTACAAAGCTGGTTAATGGGTTTAGAAATTCTTGCACATTTTGGAGACATTGCTGTTGCCAAAATAACTGAGGGAAGGAGGTCGTCGATGCTAAATGTCTTGCAATACTCAGGAAATACCATACTACAAAAAATTATCCTGCCATAATGTCAATAGTGCTTACCACTGTCAGGAATTCTTTAATAGAGAAACTTCAAAAAGTCTTATGCTGAAGACATGGAGAGAGAGGACTTCTTTGTGACACTATATGATGGCCACTCTTCTGTCTCTATGTAGTCTTTGGCTAGCCCATCTCCCTTATGTAGTTCTCTGTAAGAGAAAAAACAAACCTTGTATTTCTATCTTCCCCCCAAGTAACTGGGTCATGTCCCACCACACTCTCACCCCTAGAACTCTGCCCACTTTTTCTACACATCTGACCTCATGGTCTAACGACATATAATAAACTCTGTGGTAATCATCCCATGGGTTAAGGCCATTTCTTTTCACTTAAAATGGTGACGATTGACCCGGGAAGTAATAATTAAATCTGGGTATAGATAAACAGCAGGCAAACTTGCGCGACCAAATGGCTCATTACAACTTGGTCAAAGTTAAAACTAATGACAAGTTGTGTCAAAAAATAATTTCACACAAAAACCCCTCACTCAAGTGTATTTAGTTCAAAAACAATCACTTCTAAGTGTAAAACAGCCTCCTATTCATTTAGATATCATAAAGTTATGAAGTTTATGCTGCCTAATTTAGAAAACTGTTCACTGATGCATATTTATATTTCTGTTTAAAAACTCGAGTGTTAAATCTTTTCCCCTAAAGAGACATTGCGTTGATCAAAGATACAGGATTGTCCTAATTCTTTTCAAATGTAGACCATCTTTTAAAAGTTATAGCAGGAAACGTGTCTATGATTAAATAAAATTAACTCATATGATGCTTGCAATTTAAGATTCTTATCTTCTTGATGGTACTAATCTCAAAGCATTTTATTACTGGATCAAGCCCTTTTTCCCATAGCATGGGTTCTATATCCGGGATCTAGCAGGTCACAGGTTTGCCTTTCAAAATATACAATTTATGGAATAAAACTCCTCCAAGGCTGAGCTAAAAAGCACAGAAGGTTCTGGAGTGCAGCAGTCTGCCTTAAATCCTGTGTATTCACAGGCACTGGGCATCTGGCCCTCTGGCTCCAAACCAGAGAAGTTGCTTCAGAATGAGCTGGTCCGTCCCTGGGGTGATTTAACCTTCACTCCTCAGACAGAGCTCGTTTAAGTGTTTTGCTCTTCAGATCCAGTTTTTGGCCCCCTTGTTCTTGAGGGGCTCTTTAAACCTCTTATTTCTTGTCTTATGACCCACAGAGGACCTCTCTAATTAGAATGGAAGAAGCAGATGAAGCTGTACCTAATCACTTTTCCATGAGCCTGAAATCTCTGACATCTCCTCTGCCTTTCAGCCGGGACATTCTGAATCAACCATAACTGGTCTGATTTTCCCCATTTGAAGTGATTACATGAGTGCAGTGTATCAGGAGGCCTACACGAGATGCACAGGGTGGTTGCAAACTAAGGTTCCTTATTCCTTAAGATTAAAAGATATATGATAATTCTGCTTCCCAAGGCCCAAGGCATCAAATTTCTCTTAATGCAGACATCCCCCAATTTGGAAAGGAACTGTTATTAAAAACATTATTGATGATCTTCTCTTTCCAAGTAGGGCCCCACAGCCCCTCAGTCAGACAGAGCTGCTTTCCTGCTGCCTGAAGACCAGTTCTTTGGAAACTAGACAGCATCTCGAGGGAGAAGGATATACCTGGTCATATGTATTCTCACTGGGTCCTTTCCTGACTCCAATCCCTACCATGATGCTGCCCAGTAAATGGCTGGCAAAAATCAGTCCTCTCCACCAACCACTTGATCGGAAGGAGTACTGCCTCTAACCTTATCTCCCATCTACTTCACAGTCATCTAAGAGGGCCATACTATTTCTTCCACTTCACACACGGGGAAATGGTGGTCCTGCTTCTATAGGTGACCAAGGGTCAGGGGAAGCGGAGAGCAGAACTCAGACTCAGACCGAAACCGCCGTCTGGCCCCAGGACCAACGCTCCCGCCACTGCCCTGCGGCTGGCATTGCGTACTGGCTCCCTTTCTGGCAGAAGCAGGGGTGCCCGCTGTGCCTGAGCCGTTGTTTACTGAGTAGTGCGGGTGAGTTGACTACATGAAGCCAGCAAGCATTAACTTGCAACTAACGTGGATCTCTTCAGTTTTGTATATGCCTTTTTTTAATCAGACAAAGCTAAATAGGACACTAGTGTGGGTATTTATTTTCATTCAGCCTCCAGACCACAACTGGAGAGCATGTTGCTGCTGGTTCTTAGCAGGTCAATTAGTGGGTGAATGCTGGCATCCTCCGGGAACCATATCCTGCTTTACAATATTTGGCCTACACAAATGCCTTTAAATTATAGGAATTGAACTATAACATATTACATACATATCCAGGTCCATACAATCAAAAGGAACTACCCTAATTATGTTCCACCAAAAAAAAATGGCTCAATGAGGTCCTGAATTTTGGGGGTAATTAAGGGCAAAACCAAAGCTGCTTGTCAGAATTACCTAGTTGCATGTGATTTTTTGTGCTCTGTAGACAAGCTCTATAAACTTTAGTAATTCTTTCGTGTACTTTATATATTTTCATATATGTTTATCTTTACAGGCTTACGTAAATTTTTATATTTTACAGGCTCAGTTACTTCTGTGGGTCCTTCCAGACTCAGATGAAATGGTTGTTTCACAAACTACACATTCAACATTTATAAGATTCATCACTAAAGGCAGGAGTGGGTCTTCTCAAAAACAGATTGTCAATTCACTCTTCTTCCCAGGATGCTGATGACACACACTAGGGGCAGCATGCGCAGATGGTGTAAGAGGAGCAGCAGAAGCTCCTCCAACTGCAGGAGGAGGAGACGCTAATTGTTATTTCAGTGGCCTTTGACATTCATCTCATTTCATTACTCTTGCCACTAAGTCGCACTTCTTCCTTTCCCTGAGACTAAATCATTCTGAACGGAGGAGAAATATAAGAAACTAAAAGTGAATGGCTCTGTTCTTCTCTTTTCTATGAAAGCTGTGTTAAATATGATTCCCTGACTTTTTATTGTAATATTTTCCTGCATCTAATCACTTTTCCTTCTGCTGTCTGCAGCTGAATAGACAGCTGGAAGTCAGCTGCATGGTATCCAGTGTAATGGGTTTTTTAAATGGTTTGCTGTCTGCTAATTGTGTGACATTGTCCCTCATCCTCTTCTGGGAATGGACTATTCCATATGCTGGAGCCGAGCAGACAGCTCAGCAGTTTGCCACCGCTGGTTTTCTAGACAAGCAAGCATTCCCTCCGTCGTCTCTGCAGTCAAGGTTAGGAAACCAGGAAGTAGAGACCTGGGAAAAGTCCTCACTTCTACGATGTCCCAGTGCTGAAGTTCTCACTAGGGCACCACTGTCCCAAATCATCAGAGCTCCCTCCAAAACCAGGGTCCTGTCTCATCCTCTTTAATAGTTTTGGTCACCCATGTGAATTCTTTTCACTGCCAGAGGGGGGAAAATGCCTTTGTTTTTATGATTTTATAACCCTGTCATTAGAAATGTTTGAAACAGCATTCCACCCTCAGGTTGCATTGTGTGGTTATGAACTTCATTTGATCACTGCTTCATCAATTTGACATTAACTGCGGCAATTTATAACTGCTCCAGCTTTCCATCCATTATGGGACCTTTTGCATTGGAAAAAGAAAGAGGGGGAGGGGAGACCTCTGCTGCCCAGGGGAAGTTTAAAAGAATGTGACGTCTTGTTAAAACTTGAAGGGGCAATGAACAGGGGGAGAGGGAATCTCTGAAGACAGCAAACCAAAGCCTGGTAATGAATAAAGCTTTGCTCCTGCTGTGAGCATCAGTGACCTGGCATGTCCTGCAAGGCCGGGGAGTGAATAATTCACTGTGGAGTCATAGGCCTCCTGGTAGGCCACAACATTGCTTTGTCTTTCAAATATGTTCTCCCACAGAATCAGACTTGACAGGCAGGTTTTCTCCAGAACTGTTTAAACAAAAGCCTTGTGTGATGGAAAGAGAACCTTGTGATGTTGGCACAGGGCTCCCAGCACTGAGGTTCCTGGTGAGTGCTGGGCTTGCTAATAAATCTGCAAGCATCAAAGCAAAGGCAATCACAAACGGAACAGGTAAGACACCAAGGCCTTATTCACCTCTGATGTAAGTGTGATGAAGTCAGGCAAGAATCCATTTCCAACACACATGCCCATTGAAGGCATGTTCGTTGACTAACTTGGACCCACAAAATGAAGAAAGTGTAGTGTAGCTGAGACTCTCATGTGACTTTTTGACCTTGACTCTTGCCATTTCATTAAAATATATAAAAATGTGTCTCTCTTTGAATTAAGAACCAGAAAGTCGTCGAGATTGTTTAGTTGAATTTACTCTTTCTGGTAGCTTGAAAGTAGACCACAGAGGGTTTTGGGAGGCCAGGGGAATTGGTTGGTTCCCTTTGGTTTTAGAAGAAGGAGGGCCTTAGTGTAAGGCCAAACAATAAAAAAGCCTGAATTCTCCACCCCTTTTTTTCCTGTAAGAGGATCAGGCAGCCATGAAGAGATGAATGAAACAGAAAGAAGTTAGAGCCAGCCTCAAGAAAGAACATCTCGCAGACTTACCTCATTCTGTGTGTTCCACTTTCTGCCATCTGAGGAAGGATGTGCCACAAAGACCTGGAAAAATACAGACAGGTTACTCCTCTAGGGTATCTGATACCTCCTCCTAGAGATTGGTATTTCTGTAACTTATCTGATATTCTAAGTACAGGAAGGGGATACGTTGCACTTGAACCAAGTTTTACTTGGTTCTGAATTAACATTTAAGCACAACTAAATTGCTTATGCATATACGTACCAAAAACTGGAAATTAAGCTAAGCAGATCTTGAAACATAGACTCCCAAACAAAGTTCCTATAACTTTGAAGTAGAGACTCAGACCCTGGCCCATCTCATGGGAAAAGGCTCTAAAAACCCTAAAACAAGGATAGCATATGTTTGTTAATTTTCATAATTTTCTTAATTTTCAAAATTTGCTGTTTAAAGTTAATTCTAGGATTGAGAATCACAAAATAGCTTTATAGGATTTGATTAGAATTGCACTAAATACATGTAATTTGAGAGCTATCATCTTTATAATATTGAATTGTCTTAGTCATGTACATTACTTTCTCCATTTATTCAGTTTTCTTTCATGACCCTCAATGTTTTGTCTTTTCTCCAGGAAGATTCTGCACATTCTTTATTAGATGTATTTCTATCTACCTTCTATTTTTCGTTCTTATTGGAAAAGGGATCTTTCAATCTATTTCATTTCCTGTTTGTTCTAGAACATTATTGATATTTTTATGTTGATCTTATAGCCACCAACTAATGTTGCTAAATTTTTATTATTTCAAAGAATTTACTCATACATTATTTTTTGCTCTTCCAGTGAATCCTATTATCTGCAAATGAGGATAATTTGCTGTCTTCCTGTTTAACCATTTTTTCTTTTACTTGCCTTGTTTCATTGGCTGGAATCTCTGGTACAAAGTTGAAAAGAAATATGAACTAAGGGCACCCTTGAGTTCTTTCTGATTTTAATGGTTATGTTGCTAAGGTCTCACTATTAAGAATGATGTTTAGTGCAGATGTCTGGCAGGTACACTTTATTAGGGAAAGGGAATCTTCCATCCCTATTTTATAACAATTGTAATCAGAATTGTTATTATATTTTAATAAAATGCCTTTTCTGCATCTTTCAAGATGATGAAAATTACCAGCAGTCTGTGGGACTTTTTATAATTTTAATCCAAGGACTCATGTCTCTCTTCAATTTTGGAACATTTTTTTAATCATCATCTTTTGAAATACTGATTCTCCAACATTACCTCTATTTTATTCTTCTCAAATGCCTTGTAAAGATATTTTGGAGGCTCTTAGTCATTCTCCTTTTTTTTTTTTAACTGTTCTTTTTTCCTTAAATTTTTTCTTAACTTTTACCAGATCTGATTTTATAATTTCTCACCCTTTTTAATGAAAATCATTCTTTCATTTATCTCTTTGAGCATTCTAAACATACTTATGTCAATGTTTTATACAGACTACTTTATGAAGTAAATTCATGAAGATTACTTTTGTAACTGTTGCTTTTATGTTACTGAACTTTTGATTTCTTTATTCCTTTTGGAAATTGTTATGCATCTGGTAAAAAGAGTGTATAGCAAAGCTTCACTACATTTGAGGTCATAAAATAAACATATACAAATAAAATACATGTTTAACAGGTTACACATTAAAATTCTGCATAAGTTTTATGCCTGAAAAAAGTATTTTATTTCAAAGAAAAAGTTTGAAAACCACTGTAATCCACGAGAATCTCCAGCCCTGGGGAATATAATTTTCCTTAGTGCACTCCCTCAAAGAATGCTATAGTTAGTGTTTTAGGTACATTTCAGCTTGTAAGAGAAATGACTACGGGAAAATTCTAGGACTCCCTGCCACTCAGTTCCTCTCTCTCAGATCAAGAAGTTGTTAGGCACTTCCAGCCCTTTCAAACTTCAATTTTTCATCCCATGAACAGAACTAAATAAGTTATTTTCACAGAATTATCCTGGTTTTCGTTTTTTTGTTGTTGTTGTTTGTTTGTTTGTTTGTTTGTTTGTTTTTGTTTGGTTTTTCTTTTTTTAATTAACACTATCCCATATTGCTCACCATTCTCTAGTCTCTCTCTCTGGTCTCCAATAATCCTTTTTTTTCCCAGAAAGTACTCACAAAGTATACATACTTCTGTAATCACAGTACCAAGAACTTCCTACATTCCTTCAAAACATCGAAAGCCTCCTACAGTGTTCCCAAAGACTGTTCCTGATCTGCTGACCTCACCTTACATGGAAACTCACAAGGCATACTGTAGAACCATACTAACCACCTTAAGCAGTACAAAAGTGGAATAGCACATGATCGGAGAAACGGTCTTTGAAAAGCAAGGGTGAATAAATGCTCCCTGAACCCCAGACTCATCACATGCAAAGAGGGGTGATGGTATCTGCCTTTTTGAGATCATTGGGAGAATTAAGTAAAATAATTCTAAAGCAGAAAAGGTGCTCAGAAAATGGTATTCTCATTCTACTCACAATCAAGGCCCTTTACCCACATGGTAGAATGGGAGACGAGATAATTCTTAATCAGAGCTACCTGTCTGTGGTAGAGAGAACTTTTAGTCAGCCTATATTATGCCACTTTCTTTATACCAGTCATTCTTGTAAGCACTTTGTGTAAGTGTTTATTATCTACCACCTTATAGATGATGTTTTGGAGACCTAGAGTGGTTAATCCAGTCACCCAAAGCTACCCAGTTGGAAACTGCAGAGACAGGTTAAGCTTAAGAGAATGAGATATAGACACCAGAGTAAATAAAACTGGTATGTGCTGAAAGTTAGCAAAAGTATACATATATAAAGAACTGAGGTTTGTTTGGGTACAGAGAGAAATTCGATATAAAAAGTAGCCCAAATGATATAAGACTGACATAACAAACTTAGATATTTGGGTCAAATATCAAGCATTGTAGAAATACATGTAGAAGTCAGGAATGCATATGAAAAGGCAGTTGGGAATGTGAACGCAGGAGGACACAAAGGTACAATCTGACCAGAACATAAACAATGGACCAAGAGTTCAGTTTGTAGTCATTCTGGGCTAAATTTACTGTAACTGTTAAAAATAAGGAATGATCTCTACCACATCCAGACTGAGAAAAGTGCAAGTTTTGCAGACCAATTTAAATGTTTGATCTAATCAATTTTGACAAACTCGAGGTTATCCACGAATATTTATGAAGGATCTTGTTGTGTTCCTCAACTTTAAAAGTGATATCAGGCGAAGTCGGCAGTCACTTTGCTCCATGTGACAAGGAGACACTCACTGCAGGAAGCGGAGCACAGTGTCCAAAGTACCAAGCCATGGACAACAGGTGTGGTCCGGTCAGTATCAGGAAGCCTCATGAGGGAGGCCTAACATGGAATCTAGGTGCTAAAACAGGAGATAGAGCAGAGCTAGAGGATCCAGGAGCTAGTAGTTGGCAATGAAGGCAAGCATTGAGCATAAGAAAAAGTCTGTCCTCGCGTAGCAGAAGAGTGTAATGTCTAAGAGCAAAGGCCCAGATGTGACTGTGTTCACATCTCAGCAAGGGCTCAGTGATCTTAGGCAAGTTATGCAACCTTTTGAGCTTCCACTTATCTACTTATAAATGGGGATGTTAATATTATCTACTTTATAAAGTCTCTGTAAAGATTGACTAGGATGATGTATGTAAAGCACTTAGTACTGTACCTGGCACATAGTAAGTACTAATAGATGATGATGATGATGATGATGATGATGATAATGATGATGATGGCGGTGATGATGATTCAGGGCTTGTGTCACCTGTCTATGATTAGTGAACTGTTCTAGGCATTGGAAAGTAAACCAACAGGAGCCAGAGAGGACTCAGCCTTAGAGGGACTGGGGCTCTAGGTGACTTTGATGAGGAGTCAGGCATTTGAGAACAAGATGCACCAGAGATACAAAGATTGGATGAGGGTACAAAGGAGAAGTTTCAGAAGCTCAGTTTTCAGAGCTGGGACACAAGTTCTAAGACAGACGCAAAGCTAGACCAGCAGAAACAGTGACTTGACACTGAGCCGCAGAGTCTTGGATGGAGCTCCTTCATGCCTTTGTGGAGGGTCGGGGCTGAGCTGGCAGGGGTTGGGGAGCAGCTAGTGAAGACAGTAGAGGGTAGAGACCAAAGCAGGTGAAACTCTAGGGAATCCTGAGCGAGCGTCCTCTACACTCTACACTCTCTGTGCTCTCTAGGTGGTTATCTCCTCTTCTGCACAATGGACTCACCAGGCAACTGGATTCGATTATCTACAATGGTAGATAATGAGGTTCAGTACTCTTTCCCCTGGGGACATGTATCGCAGGATTTCAGATCAAGTTTTACAGTACTAAAGCAGCCATGAAAACGTGGTTGTCCCAGATCCCTGCTCTCCAAAAAAAATGTTATGTCTTCCAGACATGATACATTTAAGAGTGAACATCATAAGTTTATTTTAAAGTGTGTATTTACTTAATTCTGTGCTCACAGGAAAACCTGCAATTAGCTTAAAGTGAAATGTTTTGAGGAGTTGCAAAGACATAGCATTTCTCTTAGAAGAACCTATGTCTTTAATAAAGTGGGTTTGTAAACAGCCACCAGGCAAATGTCTAGCGCTCCAGAATCACAAGACTTTCCTTATGAAGTGTCAGCCTGGTTGGTCAAGTCTTCAAAACAGACAGACATTATCTCTAGCATGATATTATTTCATACAATACCATACATTGCTTTGAGTTTAGTCTAAGGAAAGAGCATGCAACTGATTTGGGCTCAAGAAAACTGTGCAATTACAAAGACCACTCCCTTACACCTTTTAATTTTTTTTTACAATTCCTCAGAACAGATATATAGTGGTTTACTGGCTGCCTAGCAAGAAACCTGGTGACCCTAAGCTATCCTGGCACAGCCTCAGAAAATTTTTAAGATGAGTTGAAGTCAAGGAAAAACTGATCTGAGTAATTAAAAGACACATAAACAAAAGATCACTTACCTAGATGACTTGAAACCCTTTAGTAAAACCATTGCAAATTGTGCTTTAGGGAAAATGAAACAATAAAATATTATAGTAAGTAAACACATATTGCATTAAAAGTAATATCAGAGCCATGGACTTTGCCAGTTCTGCCTCTATAATTTCTATAATATTTATTCTTTTTAGCTTGACAAAAGCCCTGAGAAGCCACTCTTTGAAACAATGATCTTTGTTACAGTGTAGGAGCAATGATGTAAGGCAACAAAGTCAAAGGGGACCCAATACAAAATTCAAGGAGGACCCCTCTTTGTTGTACACCATGCACACATACGCACATGTGTGCACACGCTCACACACACACACACACACAAACACAAATCACACAATCTATCTTTTTCCACTAAGCTGAGTGTATTGGTTTGGCTTACAGGGTTAAGTTCTTAAGCGAAAAGGAAGAGTATGCTCTTTATGGAACAGAGGAAGAAGCTGTCACAGACAAGAGAGAACAGCAAGAAGCCTTTCTACATACAAGAGGACACACTCGCCTACTCTATCAGCAAAGGAAAGGACACACAAAAGGCCTCTTTTCCCTGCCCACTGTGAGGGCCCCTCACAGCCAAGGACCTGGAAAAAAAAAAACTGCTGGATCCAACATTACCCAGAGTCACCACTGGGTAGACTAAAGCCAACCCAGAATTTAGAATGATGGACTCAAGGTCAATTTCATGACTAGTAATGAAGAGAAATTTTCCCAAATCATAAAGATCCTCAGTGAAGTAAGACAGCAAAATCACCAGTAACAGAAATGCTGAACTGGGTTTGGGAGGCTTGCAACCAGACGGCAAAACCAGTATTTGCTGAGACTCACTATGAGCCATAGACAATGCTGTTCCCTTTTCATGGCTATATTATTTAATGGCTATGTTATTCAACAGTTACATTATTTAAATATAAAGCATGGAACATATTCCTGTACTCCATCAGAAAAGTGCAAAAAAGTACAGATTTCCTCAAGTGTAAGCTAATCCCAAGCCCTGCTCAGAAAATGCCAACCCAATAACATTTGGCAGTCATATCATGTGCCAAAATCCCCTACACATGGAATGTAAGTATTCTCCATCTTCCTTTTTGTGTGGTCAGAATTCAATACTGGAAGTCAGAGCATGCTCGAAGAATTCCTATTATCATCAAAGTAATGAATCAGACTTCCTAGAGGAAATTAAAATGATCCCTTACATTTACATTGTGCACTTTAGTCATGCAATAAACATTTATTGAGTGGGATACAAAAAGAGCAAGACATTCCTCTGCCCCACCCAAAGATAATGCCGAATGTCACAGTCAAGGAAGCAGGCAAAGACAATGATGTGGGATAGAGAAAGGACAGGCTGCTGGAAAAGAATACTGGAGGGTGCCCAACCCACCCTCCCAAAGGACTCCCTATGAACTTCCAAACACCCTGTACTACCAGGTGTCATTGTCAGTTTTACAGATGAGGAAACCAAGAATTAGAAAGGATAAGCACCTTGCCTATGTCAAACATATATATTCAGACAGGGAGTCTTGATCACATCACACACACCATACAGCATCTAAGCACGAAAGTTTTTATCCCTAAAGCAATAATTTATTGAACAGGACAGATTACTGGAAAGAGTTGATACAATTTTCAAAGGTCCCTAAGTTAGTCTAAGGGACTAGTTTTAGAGCTAGAAGGATATGATTAATATTTTTAAGTCTCTGTTTTAGTCTTACCTCTTATGAAGCTGGCTTAAATCCCCTTGGGAGGAAACACCGGGAACTCTACTTCTGTGTCTGGGCATCTTTTCTATTAATATGAACTACAGTTGACCCTGACATTCACAAAGACTAAGATCATGAGAATTTTGAATACACATATTTGCAAGTACCTCGATGTTGTATAATTTTCTCCATAAAATGTGGTCTTTTATTCACTCCTTCATTTAAGAAACATTTTATTGAAGGCCTGCTATAGGCAAACAATAAAATATAGCTGAACAATTTAAGTGATCCCTTTAGAGCAAAAAACACCATAGCTGGGTTAAGATCAGATACCAAATGGTCAGCTAGGCTCATTCACCAGTGAAATGACTCATCTCGATGTATCAGGATCACTACAAATGCATTCAAATCCCTGCTTCAGCAAAACTATAAATGCTACATGGATTTTTAGGCCATTACTATGTAATTGAAAATATAAGTTTTAAAAATGTTGAATCTGTAAATGTCATAAATTCTTGTACTTGACTCTGCATACTTGGATTCTAATGCTGTTTGGCTATGAAGCAATAGGTCAATCATTTGACTTCTTTGCACCTTAGTTTACTTATCAGAAAAACTGAAGTTGAGGAAGATTATCACTAAGATTTCTCCTGACTCTACTGATTCCATGTTGACTACAGGCAGCTTTTGAGTTATAAATTTTAATATCAAGGGCTATCTTAGTCTGTTCGGGTTTATATAGTAAAATAACACAGGTCGTGTGGGATATAAACAACAAAAATTTATTTCTCACAGTTCTGAAGCCTGGGACATCCAAGATCAAGGCACAGATTTGGTGTCTGGTGAGGCTCCCCTTCCTCGTCGTAGATGACCATCTTTTCACATAGCAGAAGGAGCGAAGGAGCTCTCTGAGGTGTGTTTCATAAGAGCGTTAATTCCACTTATGAAGGCTCCATTCTCATGACCTAATTATTTGCCAGAGGCCTCACCTCCTATGAATTTTGGGGTAACATCAACCTGCAGTCATGTAGCAAGGACATTTATTTGTTAGCAGTAATATACACAATATCACCTCAATTCATTTGCATTAAAAATAATTTTTATTCTCTTCAAGGAATAATCTTTTAAATTTTTTCTCTATTATGCAATTGTAAAATCTGGAAAGCAACTGCTTATGATTGCGTATAACAGAGAAGCAGCAGCTGGGGCAGCCATACCAACCAAGCAAATAAACATTTCGCTGTTTCCATGAAACCCAGTAGTCAAAATATATATTTTTATAATCAACTGTACTACAGGGATCCCCCCTTTTTCTCAGTTTCACTTTCCAAGGTTTGAGTTACCTGCAGCCAACCACAGTCTAAAAATATTAAATGGAAAATTCCAGAAATAAAAAATGTATAAGTTTTAAATTGCATGCCGTTCTCAGTGTGTGACGAAATCCCACATTGTTCACTTCATCCCACCTACGATGTGTCACACCCTTTTGTCCAATGTCGCCACACTGTGTACACTCCCCGCCCACCAGTCACCATCTTGGTTGTCAGATCAACTGGCAAGGTATAACATAGCTCAGTGTCTGTACTCAGGTAACTCTCACTTTGCTTAATAACGGCCCCAAAAGCACAAGAATAATGATGCTGGAAATTTAGATATGCCAAAGAGAAGCTATAAAGTGCTTCCTTGACATAAATAGGCGAGTAGAGTACAATAAGATATTTTGAGAGAGAGAGAAAACACATTCACACAACTCTTACTACGGTGTATTGTTATAATTGTTCTAGTTTAGTTTTATTGTTGTTAATCACTTACTGTGCTTAATTTATAAACCAAACTTACTCATAGCTATTTATACAAAAGAGTAAGCATAGTACATATAGGGTTTGGTACTATTTGTGGTTTTAGGAATCCACTGGGGGTCTTGGAACATATCCCCTGCAGATAAGAGGGGACTGCTATAAGGCTTTGTGGAATGCAAGGTGTTTAGTTCTTTGATATATAAAAATTCAAAAGCTACATAAAAATATCCCAGCCCTTAGGCCATACTGCAATCATATTTCTCTTACTGCTTATAATTGCTTTTAAGTGTGTGAGTAAAATCTAATTCTAGATCATCATTTTCCAAAGTTGTCCCACAATTACTGTTGCAGGTTTGCTACTAAAAGCTGTACAATGCCTTTCTCAAGCTTGCATAATGGTGGTGATAAAACTGCTGCTAATGATTAATATTCATTGGCTGCCACAATATGTCTACAAAACCATATGTGCAGTATAAGCTTTCCAGCATGAGAGACTCAGAGACAATATGTTTCACATAGCAGGACAATCAACTACAAATACAGTGATCACAATCAAAGGTTAGTTTAAAGCATTGGTCACAAACTGGGCTTTCTGTGAACAGGATACAGCTGACAGAGGTAGGCTTTAAACGTTTTTGATTTAGTTGCCAACATTTAAAACCTGGGATGTACAACATTTTAAAAATCTGGATTTCTTACTTCACTTGAATGGGAAGATCTGGCAAGGCCCACATTTCCAGCATTGTAACAATGGACTGGAATTGGCTAGCCCTGTAGAAGGGCTTCCCCCACCTCCCCACTTTATTTGTTTACAATATTGCTCTTATAGACATCAACTTTTCAATTCTTGTTTAAGCCCATTTTTAAATAATCTTTTGGGAAGAAATATGAACATCATCACCTAAGTTAACTGAGGAGCGTGGTTTATTGCCTGTGTCTGGTGGACCAAATTGGACTGAATGCAATACAAAGGAAAACACTGGATACCTGGGTTTAGCATTTTGTGACCTCTAGAAAAGTTGGAAAGAATCCATTTCAATAAGAGGATATTATAACCACGAGTATGGGCTCCTTTGCCACACTGACATCCAATGGCAGTGACCTATTGCTCGTCCCCACAACATGCTGTGCACCCGAACACTCTCATTAAAATAATGACTCTCCCAGATATCCAAAGTTCTTCAATCAACACCAGCATCAAAGCCATGTTGGGGGCAGCAAGGGCCAAGACATTTGGGATTGTACGTATCATCTGCTCCCTGCAGTGAGTAGCACCTGCCATATTGTGGAAAATTAAGGACGTATTCCAAGCACTGTCCCCTAAGCTATTGCGGCGATGAGCTTGATCCCCACATTCTACAGACTTGTTATACTAATCAGCTCCCACAACCAAATGCAAGCAAACACATGCATGCATGCACATACACACACCGCATACACATGCTGAGGTTGTGTGCTTGCAAGAGTAGAACAATGGCATAGAAACAGCCCTTATAGGTTATCTGTTCATGGCTTTCTAGCCGAGAAGTTTCAAAAAAAATATGATACATTTATTACATACTGTCTAAGTAAGAAGTTTGAACCTAGGTAAAATCTTCATATTTGCCAGTGACATTGAGTTAAGACACAACATCTCTCTGGGCTTTTACTTCCTTATCTATATAAAGACAGGATTAGAGGTTCTCAAATATTTTAGTGAAAAAAAAAAATGGCAGAATACATTTTCCCTAAAGAAATCTTACTTAGAACCACAACATATAATACGAAAGCCGACCTGTTCTTGTTGAAAGGGACTGAGTCTCCCCTCCTGGCCCCTTCTCCAACACCCAGACTCCAGGAAAACTATGAAACCCATTGCACTAAATGATCTCAAAGATTCCTGGCAGCCTTGACCTTCTATGACACTGTAAGCTAAACTCAGTAATACATATTTGTAGCTCATGTAATTTTGGATATGATACGGCTAAATAGTAACACCTTTTAGCTGCTTTTGTCAGGCATTGGCAGAAGGCTTCTTATGGCTTTTCATAGAAAGTGTTAGAGCGTTCAGGTTTTTGCCCAATGAAGGACACATTTCAGTTCAGTTATCCTTGTGCCAGAAACAACAGATCACAAACCTTCCCACCACCAGAGCACCGAGCAGAATGAAGATCTCAGAGAGCAAGACAGGATGAAAGAGCAGAGCCCAGGATGGGACACAGAAGTAGACAATATGCCCCATCAAATATTACTTTATCAAGACATTTCTGTCCTTATCTATGTCACACACACGTTTACCCATTTTCTGTGAAAACTAAGACAATGGAAAGGAAGTCCATAGCATAGATTTGATAAATAATATTTCAATAAATAGTATTTCAATCTGAATTTTCCACCCCGGAGTCTAGATAGAAGTGACATGCTTTCATTCTCATAGAAAAACCTAAAACTTGTGCCATCTGTTTACTCAACCATATGAAGAATCAAAGGTCAGCTGAGCATATTACATTAACATAAAGATTCTAATTAATTTTTTCTACAAATAGGAAAATTACTCTTGGAATATCACTGAATACTCTCTTCTGACACAGGCTTGGACATGACAACAATGGATGACTGAATATATTTTTTTTGAACATATTTGAGTAGAGACTTTAAATATAAAACCATCTTCAAGTCAAAAATGAATTCTGCATAAAATATTCATTCCACATTCTGAATCTATTATATATGCAAAGTGGAATATTTTTAAGTAATTGTATTCCAGATATTCCTTTTTATACTCAGATATACTGCTTTTTGAGATTCAATTTAATCAGTGGAAAACTAAAATGGGAGTTTCTAAAGAAAAAAATGTCAAAGTGTAATTTTTGCCATATTCAAAATATGCTCTAAGCTCTGAAAATGGAGAAAAACATAAATGGTACTATATTTTATAGTGGACTAATGAGCAAAACAATTTAACTATAAATATTATAATTAAAGTAACAGACTATCCCGTCTAGAAATTGCACTGTTCTCTTTACATTGCTGCTCTGCTTATTTGTTTAGTAAGAATTTCTATTCGTTCCCTCTAGAAAAAGCTTCACTTTAAAAGAATAAAAATAGAGAATATTATTAATGATTAAAATAAAATAGGGAAATTTCAGAGATGCTCCCTGGCTTTGAAGCATAATCTCAAAGACCTTACAAAGCAATAACATTAATTACATGAAGACTACCAGGCAGTTAACTCATACTCTCTTCCCCGCCCCCCACCCCCCACCCCACACACATACACTAAAATTTACTTTATACGACTTTCCAAATGTTGCTATAAGATAGGTCCCGGTGCTGGAATTTTCAAAAGCATGGATTTGGTGAACTCCCAAGGGTGCATGGCATAGAGTTTAGAGACTGTTGGCCCAGTTGAATGACTGGAAACCCTGCGCCAGCTCTCCATCCTCTGTCCCTCCAGCCTCCACTGCCAGTAACAGTATCCGACCACCCTGTTATTGGTACTTACTATCAAATGAAACTTTTAAATTCACAAAAATAATATTATGGAACATATTATCCAGAAACAATTGCTTTTCCTTCTCCAGTTCATCTGGATTGGAAGCGGCCCATGTGTCTCACATAAGTGCCGAGCAGTCGACAGCAATTCCAGGGAATGGGTGGGTTAATGCTGTGAATTCCTTCCAGCTGGTCATTTATCCTCAGGAAATGTCCTGATTCTCCATCATTATTTTCTAAACCTTGGAACAGATTATCTCTCTTAGAGTCTTTGAGCTGTCAATACATGGAGGTCTTTATGTGGTTGCTTGAGAGACGTTGCCAGAATTTCCCAGATCTAGGAAAATCTCTTTCTCCTCCAGTCTTGCTGGCACAATGATTCACAGAAAATATGTGATAATTCCAAAAAAATACATGACCGACCTAATAACTATTTTGTTTCTGTTTTTTTCTTGCCAAGGTGATCGATTACATAGAACTTATTCTCAACAATTTGTATAGCTTTTCTTATTTGGGATATATATTGTGGTAAGATCTGCTTTCTCACAGGATAATGTTAGAGAAATTTATGAATTTGTACAACTTCTAATGACTAACTTACAAGAAATCATTTGGGGCGAGGGGGATGGAATTAATGAGCCCAAAAAAAAGATTATGGAAAATTTAATAAAGAACAAGTTAAGACTTTCCCAAGATGCCTGAAAACAAATCAAACATTGTTTTATGTTAGAAAACTTGACAGCTACTACTCTGTAATTTTTAAAATATTTACTATAAACAGCATTAAAAGTTGACTCCTTTTCTCCTCTGAAGTATTTTGTTTTCGGTAAATGTCACCAGTAGGTGCTTTTACTAAAGTGGCTTAGATGCTGGAGGATTAGGACTCAAGAACATTGGAGAAGACGGATCTATAGGAGATCAAAAAATAGTTCAGAAGAAAATACTATGACATAGTCCCTAGAGTTCATTTTATTAAGAAACCCCATTGAAGTACTTCTCCCACTACTAGTTTCTATTCAGACTTCACTAACTTATTCTCATTAGATTAGATTTGTCTTGGCTAATACAATTCTATTTTGCCCAAATCTAGAACTGTGGCTTGTTTTATACGTCTCTTGATTTTTATTTCTATGCATATTTATTTGCATGTCAAATAGGCATTTGCTATTTGCTTTATTTGCTAAATGCTTCATCATCATGATTCCCATCTTTGTCACAAAGGGAAGAGGCAGATAGTCTTCCTAACTCTCTCTACTGGACTGATGCAAAAGAACTGCTTTCCCTGAGAAGTGAGGCAGCCTACAGAAGAACTGTGGAAAACATCCTTCTAAAGCAGTGGTCCCCAACCTCTTTGGCACCAGGGTCTTGTACTTCTATGAGAATCCAATGCCTGAATGCCTGATGATCTGAGGTGGAGCTGAGATAGTGATGCTAGCACTGGGGAGCAGCTGCAAATACAGATGAAGCTTCCTAGGCTGCCTGCCACTCATCTTCAAACTTAACAGGCCATGGACCGGAAGCGGTCTGCCACCCAGGGGCTGGGGACACCTGTTCTAAAGGATCTTCCGAAGGGCTCAAACATGAAGCCCAGAGAATGAACATGTGCTCATTCTCAACAAATGGTACCTCATTGTGAATTCCCAAACACAGTCGTCCAGCCCTTTTACATAAAAGGACGGTCTACAAGGACAGGATGTCTAGAGAAAAGCTGTCAGTGAATGGTCAGGAATCCTCCTTGAGCTGCAGAATAAACCCAGTGCTGATTAGCTTCTTTGGTCTTGAGCCAGCTGACTCTGCCACAGAACATGCTGGGACTGACTGTCACATGGAGGAGAGGACCATTCTTTTCACTGAGTGCTTTTTGGAGTCACTGTAGCCAAAAGGTAGAATGTCAAGGTACCTTCCTAAAATAGATGGTGTCCCTGCCAAGGATAAATGTGTAGGAAACTAAGGCTGTAGTGCTGGGGCTCCAGACGATTGTTGGAAGCATCTGCTTGCATATCAAAAAGGAATATCAATCCTGCAGGGTGTGAATGTTCTTGTGAGTCGACCTATGACAGGAACATACGAGTCAATTACAGTTATCAGAGATTATTCCATATGAGCATGGCACCAAACCTGTTAACCTGGTCTTTAGCTCTTCCATTAACGGGGAAAGTAGTCCCCTCATGTGTTATGGTTATATGAGCATGATGCGGCTTGCCAAAAAGATTTTAAAGAAAAAAACTAATGCATAAAGTTGGTTGGTTTTTGATATCTGCTTTCTAGAGCTTCAACAAAGACTGGGCTAATGAGAAAAGCTTATGTTCAAGGTTGAAGTTTGGAAATCCGAAAAGGATACATGTCTTACAATTTAAAAGAATTGGTGGAAACCTTTTCACCCAGGTATTATACAATAGCAATTAGAGCTTGCAATGCAATGCTGGAAACTGAATTCATTCCAAAGATTGCCTTTGTGGCTTTAAAATAAGGATAGTAGCCATACATTAGAATTCTCAAATATAGGAGCATTCATGTCAAGTTGCTGCCTCTGACAGTGGCACAAAGGGACAGTTTGTGGAAGTCAAATTTCACTTTCATAAAAATAATCAATAATAATAATAATAATAATTAATAATAATGGTTGGAAGGGCACATAGGAGTCCAATAGTGTAGCCTCCCAACATCCACCCTTCATATCTGACCTTATTTTGCAAATGAGGAAGCCGAGGCATGAAGAGACAAGGGGATTCGCCCACTCGCACGCAGCCAGCTGGTTCCAAAGGAAGAAGCAGAGCCCAGGTCAGTGGACTCTGGGTCACTGCTCTTTCCAACGTCCACACATTACAGATGCCACCTATGTCTTCCCGGCTTTTTCAAATACTTCTTACAAATGAAACTATTCTGTAAAATATTACACAAACCCAGTTTTAATCCATTTTTACAATGAACCCATTAACAGTTTTAATGCATATAATATGGATAACTAATTATCATATATGGTTAGCCTGGATGGAAAAGAAAATGGAACACTGGTGCAAAATAGTTTTTCAACCAAAGCTGAAGATTAAGGTGATCTCAAAGCCACTCTATGAATATATAAGATCTCATCATTTTCCCAGCTTTAAGTTTGAAAAGATAACAGGGATTTCAAAAAGTGTGACCAGTCAGCAGGTATTGAAATCACATCATTAAGCACCCCGAGTTTTTAGGGTTGGTGGACAGGGAATGAGCCCCAGTTTTTATTCCAAGCCCAATCCAACTCAATCCCAAATCATGGAGAATACAGCCATACCCCACTAATCCAAACCCAAATGAACCCCCAGAAGGTGACAGAAGCCGGGCCAGGTCATTCCCCTACATGTAATCCCATCCGAGCCACAGAATAGCCCAAGTGAAATGTGTCAAAAACGCTCAACACAGTAGATTTGACAGGAATGAGGCAAGGCTCTGAGTTCAACCAAAATCGAAATGTAAATCAACAACAGAGGATGATAAACCTGGTATTCGCTGCCATCTGATGCCACCACTGTAACAACAGAGAGAAGTAAAATAAAGACTGGTGTTATCGTTGTGGTGTCATATTTGATTCAACATGAACGAGGAGAAAGGACCACACTTGGCAAAAATAGCAAGTTCGCTTTGGTCCTCTATTCATCTTCCATTCCAAGGGGACTCTTTCCTTCCCGGGGAATCACAAACCCTGGGAGTTCTGCCTTCCTCTCCATCCCAGTTTTTCAGAGTCCTTGCTAAAACTTCACTCTCTAAACCACAATCTCTGAACCAGGCAGGCATCCTCCTCCCATCACCACTTAGCTTCTCTGCATCCTGCCTTCAGCAATTCTTCACCCATGGAAAGATGATGACAGACAAACCCATACTGGCTTGATAATGATTGAAGGTGATTTAATGCTGGATTGACAGCATTCTAAAGATAGAAGAAATATGGCAAATTTTTCTGTGACATGCCCAGGTACTTGCCAATAACTGTCAACTGTCATAAATCAGCATAGGGGAGAAAAGGCACAGCAATTCTATAGCAAGTGTCCCTAAAGACAAGAAGGTCACAGACATTAGAAACCAGGCTAGACAAAAAAGAGCTATGGTGAGGAAGGGAGCAGTTGGTTATTTTGAGTTTTATTGTGTCTAAGTGTGTCTCAGGCTCTTAACGCAAACACCAGCTCCTTTCATCAGAAAAGCAGAAGGGAGAGAGTCAAGACTCAGAATCAGACCTCCTAAGTCTGAAACTGGTTCTACCACTTACCGATTGAGTGACCTTTGCCAAGTTGCTTAACCTCACTAAATCTCAACTTCTCATCTGTATCTCATAGGATTATTTTGAGGATCATTGGAGCTAATGAAAACAAGGTGCCTTGCATAGTGCCTTGCATAGAGTTGATGCTCAACAGTGTTAAATCATTACTAGTATATGTTTTTAACATTAACCATCCTGGTCATCACAACAAGCCTGTGCACTTTCTGTTTCTTCGTGCTTTCTCTGCAGTCAGCAGCAGCCTCATACCACCAAAGAAGACAATCATGTAGTGCTGAAGAGTGTAGGCTTTGCCATCACACAGAGTTAAGTTTAATTGCCCACTCTGCCATTTATGGGCTTTGTGACCCTAAGTAAGTCACTTAGCATCTCTGAGCTTCCTAAATTCCTCATATGAAAGCAGGAAGAATAACATATATCTCCTAGGTTTCCTGCCAAGATTGAATACAATAGCATAGGTAAAATGTTTAGCAATCTGACATGCAGGAAATGTAATATCTGTCGTCATCGTCGTCATCATCATCATCATCATCATCATCATTACTCCATCTTAGGCACTTGTGCTTCAAATGCCTCATCAATCTGTCCCAGTTACAGTGATGACCCAAAAACCTTCATCATCAATTCTCAGTTCAAATGCCACCTCATGGAGTGGCTGTGCCTAGTCCTCACCCTTTGAATCAGTCTCCGCACATGACTTTGTTTATTTACTTCCTCTTGATTGTCACAACTCTGATTAAAGAGTGGAGTTTTGGTATTATCTTTCTCTTTATTGAAATGTAAATTCTATGAGAAGGGCTGGGTCCCTACCTGTCATTTCATCATAGAACAGAGTATGGCTAATAGAAGACATTCATAAAATATCTGAGGAGTCAAAAAGGATAATAAAGAGAAGACACTGATGAACAGACTATTTCCAGGTTTCTTACATTACATTACTAGACTGCATGATCCACAAGGGCAGAGACTGTTTCTAACTGTCTGTCATATATCCAGACCCAGCAGAATTAGCTTATGATTAATATTTGTTAAATGAACAATGTACAAATTCTACTCTTAGCCCCAGGCTGCTGGCTTCTGTGGCCCTCAAGGACTTATTCTGAGAGTATCTGAGGGGTATCAGTTGGACATTATCCAGGGCAGTCATCAAGCATCTGCCTTGTGCCTATGAGGCTGTAGTTCTCAAAATTTGGGATGCAAAGGCATAACCTGAAGAGACTGTTAAAATATATTTTCTTGGTTCTCACTATAACCAAGACCAGATTAGCAAGATTGGTGGGGCCTGGGAATCTGTATTTTTGCTACACTTTCCAGATGTTAAGGACCACACTTTGAGAAACTCTCATTCAAGTATCTACATCCAGAGAATATGTTTAAGACTCAGTCTCTTCCCACAAGGTAAGATGAGACAATCTAGTTCAGAAGTATGATAGTAAACCCTGAGAGAGCAATGCAAGACACATTTAAGGGTTAAGATGAATATAGAAAAAGTACTCTTAAGCAATTTGAGAGTACTTAGAATGTACAAATCTAGGTGGTCTCTAAGGATATAGTTCACCTTTAAGCTTGTCATGAAAAGAAGAGATGGCCATTCCCCTGCTGGTGTGAGGAAACTAGAACTAAAAATGTTTGTCTTGTGTATCAAGCAATTTGACTAAGCAGTGAGTTTTCAATATTGTTGATATTCTCAAAATATCGGGGGAAAAAATGTGCCCTGATATCTAAAGTCTGACCTCTTCCCATGGCATCATCCACTTAACAGAGAAACTGCTAAAATAAGCTTCTGGAGAAATGAGTTCATTTTCAAAGTTGTTTTGCTCTATCATTTTTGTTTTTAAAGAACTACTTTACTGTTTTTAAAGAAAACTCTTTTAAAAACAAAAATGATAGAGCAAACTTCAAAAATCTCAGTTCTATTTTTTTAGCTTGTTTTTAAGAGCTGGATGAATGTGGGAGAAATAGAATCAGGATGTATACTTAAGAATTACATAAAAGAAGATGACAGATTTGAGGGGGAGAAGTTAACAAGTTCTTACTTCATTAGAAAAGAAACTGTCAATTCAATTAGTATTTATTTCATTTCTGCAAGAGGAAAGGCACTGATCTATGTAACAAAATACTGAAGAAGAGGTTGCTATTTCATAAATTAAATAAATTCAAGCTAATTCACAATTATGTTTGCTTCCTTCCAAAACTGTATCATACTATGGCACTAAAAAATATAACAAAACATGTTATATTACACAATTGGAAAGTCCCTTATCAGCTCCAAGAATTTTGTTACCACCCAAACTTAACACTTACTTAAAGGGAAAAAATCATTAAAAAAAAAAATCATATTCAAACATTTTTCTCTTGGCTAACCATTTTACTTCTTTTTGTACACTTACTTAAAATTCGAGCCATGATTAGAATGAGGGTAGTCTTTTTCCTCTGCAGTTTTCTAGTAGGTTATTCTAAAGATATTTAATCCATATAAGAGAAAGGAAATAGACAATGTTGAAAGTTTGCCTGGTCAATGTAAAGGGTTGGCAAAATTCCACCCTCTACTCTGCAGGATTCTCAAAAGATGAGCTCATGTATTTAGTGTAGGATTTAACTCTCATTTCTGTCCCCTAAGAGATTCTTCCATTCATGGAGTTCATTCTCAAATCAGAACAGCAGATGATTTTGAGCAACGATACCTAAGAGTATGAAGGTGAAAGTGGGTGGTAATGAATAATCAGTTTTACTGGGTACTCTCAGAGTTGTACTAAAGCTGGTTAAGTCTGACTTGAGGGAACATTACTTTAAAACAGGTCAGTTTAGACAACTGCTTTATAATCTATAAATAATGTCCATCTCATTGCTGGATGCTTAAAAGGCAGAGGGAGAAACAGGGGATTTGCTCTCTATGTAATTCCACTCAACAAGGAAGGACTGGGTAGTGATATGGAAGTGACTGAAAACTTGAAAGGGATTGACAGTGTTTCTTAAAGTTAAACAACAATAAAGAAAGAAAGAAAAAGTATACATGTATGTATGTTCTCCTAGACTCTAGATAGGATATTTAAAAATCAGAGACAAGAACTTATGGAGGAGAGAAGCTATAAAAAGGAACACATCTCGAGAAACTCTAAAAATTACAATCCCTGCTAAAAAACTTTGAGTGATCTTGGTGAGAAAAAGGAAGAACAGAATTAAAGATTGTGATGGCACAGGCTGCTCTCAGAGAAGCTCCAATTTTAGAAGACTTGAATGTGAACAGTCCAGCTGACTCCACAGCTTGGCTCATGCTTGCCCTGCCAGAATGCCTCCTCCATATCCTGCACCCCCACAACGTATTGAGAGCTATTATATATTGAGCATTTACTATGTGTCAGGAAGAGATACCAAACTCGTTCTTACACAACATTTAATCCTTACCACGACTCTGCAAAGTAAGTATTTATTATCTCTAGAGCGAAGGTGAGACAGCTGAGCTTCAGAAAAATTAAGTAAATTTCCTTAAATCACACAGCTAATGAGCAGCAGAGTTGGGGTTCCTATAAATGGTTTTATATTGTGCTTTTAATCAATCTATAAGGAATGTGTAATGGGAAGATGGAAAGATGACATAATTAGCAGAGGACAATAATAATGAGCACGAAGACTTTCTGTGCACTTAGTCTTTATGTTTCATCTCTGCATATCTAATCTACGTGTATTTCCTTACATATACTATCTATCTCACTTAATCCTCCAACAACCCTATATAGCAGAAATTCTTCTTACCCCGTTTTACACAGGAGAAAACAGAATAAGTAACCTACGCAAGATTACACAGGTGAAATTTCAAGTCTCTGCTCTTAATAACAAAAAGAGGCAATACGGCCAATTCTTCTTTACCTTCAATTAGTCATTTAACAAAGATTTATTAAATATTGGCACTTTTCTAGGCACTAGAGATATGGCAGTGAGCAGAAGAAACACCAACTAATAAAAACCTCACTCTAGCAGAGCTTAAATTCTTGTGGGAAAGTCAGATTTTTCATAAAGTATATGTTATGTTAGATAGTTACTAGTACTAAGAAGAAAAATTAAGCAGAGAAGAAAGAGAAGCAAGGACAAGACAGAAATATGCATAAGAGAATGAAACTTTAGACCAGGTATCTACAAAAGCTTTCACTGAGACTTTTGAATGACGTTTTGAAGGTAGTAAGTGCATGAGCTATGTGGATATCTGGATGAAGAGCATTTGGGGTGTAGAAATAGCAAGTGTAAATGTCCTGAGGCAGTAGTCTGTCTGGTGGCTTCAAAGAACAGTGTGGCTGAAATAAAATAAGATAATAAAACTTCTAGGAGAGGAAGCCAGAGGTTAATTGGCCATAGAGATGACAGTGAACCAGATCATATAGCAAGTCATGGAAAGAAGGTTTGCTTTCATTCTGAGGGAGCTGGGAAGCCTTTGCAGGGTAATAAGTGAGAGAATGGCACAATGTAGCTCATGTGTGAGAAAGGTCATTCTGGCTACTGTGTGAAAAACAAACTAAAGCAGAGCAAGTACGGCAACAGAGAGGCCAGTTAGGAGCTGTTACGGATATCTGATAAGAGATGATGTGAAGGCTCATCTAGTGCGATAGCGATAGAGGAAGTGAGGAGTGATTATATTCTAGATATATTTTAAAGGCAGCACCAATAGGATTTGCTGATGTTCTGAGAAAAAAAAAGATAAATCAATGATTCCAGATAAATCAATGACTTCAAGGTTTGTGGCTAATCAACTGAAAAAATGGAATTGCCATTATAGAGATAGAAAAAGCTATGGGGGTTTGGGAGTGGAAGGATCCACAGCAAGTGCTCACTTTGATCTTATTCAGTTTGTGACACCTATTTGATACTCGAGTAGAGATGTTAAGTAGGCAATTGGAGTATGAAGTCTAACATTCTGGAGAGCATCTGGACTGAAGGCATAAATTAGAAAATCATCAGCATAATAATTTACTCGAAGCCATGAGACCGAATGAGATCAGGTAAGGAGCAATAGGGAAGAGAAGAGAACCAAGGACTGACCCTGGGGCATTCCAATACTTAGAAGTTAGAGAAGAGGAAGAACCAGTAAAGGAGAAGTCACTGTGGAGAAAAGTGGTAAGAAAAAAAAACAGAAGAACGGGTGTCCTAAAAGTTAAGTGAAAAAATATTCTAAGAAAGAGACACCAACTATGTTAAATGCCTCTAACAGGCAAGAAGAAGAAGAATGATCATTTATTACAGGATTTAGCAAGATGGGTAACATTGATGACCTTAATAAAAGCACTGTTGGTGCAGTGGGGAGGTAAAAGCCTGACTGGAATCTTGGAGATCTCAAGTTCAGACAACACATTCAAAGATTTTTTTCTATAAGAAGAAATAGAAAAGTGGAGCAATAACTTAAAAGGGAAATGGGGCCTATGGAGGGCTGTGTTTAGATGAAGGAAATAACGTCTACATTCTAATGGGAATGGTTCGATTGAAAGGCATTATTTGGTGGTAAAGAAGAGAGTAGGGGACATTCCTGCAGCAATATCCTTCAGTAAGCAAGAATGATGAAATCCAGGCTCCAAGTGGCGGGTGCACAAGCAGAAGAGAAGGCATAGTGTATGGACACAGGTGCAGGTGGGAGGGTAGGTGTGCTGGGAAGAGTTTGTGGAAGTGCTCTTCTGATGGCTTCAATTTCCTCACTGAAGTGGAAGTAAGATCATCAGCTGAAACTGAGTGAGAAGAGGGTATATTGAAGGTTAGAAGAGAAAATGAAAGAATTTTCCAGGAAAATAGAAAATTATATTTAATAAGAAAATACAGTACAATTTATGGGGGGAATCGTGGCCTATTTAAGGTCAGTGAGCATGAATTTGAAGTGAGACTAGGCAGCATGGTTAAGTGTTTTTTCCCTAGCCATGCTAATTGCAGAACTATAAGCATGCAGGGGGCGGGAAATGAGTTGAAATAACCAGAGTTAGAGTTTCATCAAGAGAGTACAGCAAAACAAGGGAGAGTCATGGGAGTTGAGGTTGTGAACAAAGGGGCGATAATGATTGGTCACATCATTTAGACTAGATAAAGATGAAGGCAAGCTCATGAGTATGCTGGTGGGGAACAGCTAAAATGTGATAGAATGAATGGATTAAAACAGGACTTTCATGTACAATGTGAAGCTGGTACACTACACAAAAGTGCCTAGCTGAAAAGGGGCTGAAATTCAGTTTGTGTCCCAAGTCACGAGCCCTGGAAAGGAACTGCATCGCCAAGAAAAAAAAAAACACCTCTTTCTGATTCATCCGCCCAGTGAAACTGCCTTGGGTGTTCGACTTTGGTGGAGACACTAGATTGAAGGTCCTGGAGTCAAACAAGAAGTGGGCTATGAAGACGAAAAAGGTTATCAGAGAATTGAACATTTGGAATTAAGATTCTGGCAAGGTAAGTTGAAGTTAAAGACAAAGACAAGGTTTACTGAACTATGATTAACTATGAGAGGAAGTTGCTGAGATAAGATGGAAGATGAGATCATTGGAGGAGAGAAAGTCAAGAATCCTCTACATGTATATTTAAAATGTCAACAATTAAGAAAGAAAAAGAAAGAGTGATGAGGGACTGGCAGTGAGCCAAAGCTAACATCTTCAAGAAATCAGGCTGAGTGATCCAAGATGTGCTAATTGACTGAAACAAGGAATTGGGGTCTACTGGGTGAATTAAGCTGATGACATAAAATTTGTACCTGAGTGGTTTTAGTGGGGAGAAAGAGTATTATGTAGAGATGGAAATGAGCAGCAAAAGAACCCATCAACCTCACTTCTAGGTCCAACAATGCACCAAGAAAGAGAGAAAATAGCAATTCCTTGAGAGCACTGCAAAGAATCAGTGTCTTAGAGAGAATAAGAAGGTAAAGAGAGAATTCAATGAAGACTTGACAATATGGGTAATTATAACAGTTGACCTTAAATTCCAAGGGGCCAGTGAAATCATTTAAGAAGGAGAGGTAGAGTCGCAGGTAAAGTAGAGTCTAAGATGGCTGCACAGCCCTGGGCTTCAAGTGAGGAGTGAGGCGATGAGAGTAGTCCTGGTGGTCCCAAGGTGGGCAAGGAGGAAAAGAAAATAAATGTTGGCAGGGAGATGGCAGAGGAGAGTGTGGGGGTGTTTAGAAACCTAAAGAATCTACAGTACCCTTTCTACTTCTACCGATGGAGACATCCAGGCAGAGAGTCCTACTCTTTTGACCATCTAACTCACTACTGTCCAATAGAACTTTTTGTGATGATGGAAATGTTCTATATGCTCACTGTCCAATATGGTAGCCACAAGCGATAGGTACCATACTGGAGAGCACAGACCTAACCCCATCCATGTCCCAACCTTTTGACCTTTCCTCTCACAACTAACAGGAAACCTACTCCTTGTCTGGCCACCAGAGAAAGTGTACTTCCAATTAGAAAGCATAGAGTGAACCATATAAAACAGACTAGAAGCCCAAGAGATCTAGCAGCTTTTCCCTTTGAATAAATTGAAATCTATAGTTTCAGAGATAATTAGAAGTGTACACAGATTATCATAAAGCTTAAGCTTAACGAAGTTCTAGAACAGATTACTGCAGAGCTGGTTTCTGACACCGACCAAAGGATGTTCATCGGAAGCCAGCACTGGTTATGAAAATGTCATAGAACCTCTCTAGGAACCATCTTACAATCAGTCAGTAAATATTCTCTGCTGATGATGACAGCACACTTTCTCCCAAAACTTTCACCTCTGTTCCAGAAACAGCCTAAAATCCAAGGGAGTGACAAGACAGGAAGGGTGACCTGCACCTAAGGAATCAGCAGTAGAGCAGCATATAAATTAGGTACCTCCACCCAGTAAGCAAAGAATCGAAGCACATCAAAATAGATTAGGAATAATTAAGTTGGAAACATCAAATGGAATGATTTCCATTCCCATTACGACATATATGAGACACCAGAGAGAAAAAGGCAAAAATAAAATGAGTTATTTCAAATGCTTCATTGAAAAAGAGAATAACATTGTTTTCCCCTCCTTTCCCAGTGGGTTTTATTACTGTCCTCGTCGTGGCCACTGCAGCACTACCTCTAGGATGCTCACTGTCCTAGATGCTGAATCTAAGTAGTACTTGTTAGCAAACAAAGAGAACAAACGAGGAATAAAAATTTTAAGATCTCCAACCAATAAGCCACACAGAAAGAAGAAGGGTTTTCTTTTCTAATCCTTTAAGAAAACACATATTTTTTTCCTCGTCTCCAGGGAACCTTGGCCATCTGAGGATGGCATGTGTGTTGTATCACCTGTCTTCTTTCAAATGCAATGTCTCCCTTTGTAAAGCTCTGGTGACTGCTGCTTGCAGGGGTTAACACAGCATCGCCACCAGTGACCCCCAGGAGGACACGGCTTAATCAGTCAATAAGGGTTAACCTTCAGAAGCTATTAAGTCCCAGAGAGGTGAAGCCAAGAAACATCTGTCTCCTCTGCTTGACAGTGGTGTCATATATAGGACATGTTTTCCTGGCTCCAGGAGTTACCCATGCAGCTAATAAGCTGAATTCTAGTGAAAGGTAAATGTGAAGGCCACTAATAGAAAGCACTCTCTTTCTGTCATTCAGTCATGGTGTTATACCCTTGACCAGAAAAAAGCAAGTAGTCTCAAAAAGGTACCAATTATAATTTTCAGTTAGAAATAAGTGGTGCTTTGTGGACAGTTTCTTTTTGAAATTTTCTCTTAGCATAATTAAAATCATGGCTACCATTTATGGGCTAGAAGCCATAATAAGCATTTTAGATGCCTTTTCTCCTGTAATCCTCAAACCGTCTTTTATTGACACCATTTAAATGATGAACAAATAGACTCAGCCCAAGGTTTCAGCTGCGACTTTACCCAAAGGAATAAATGGTGGAGCCAGGGCAGTCTGAGCCCAGAAGCCCTTAATCATTATGATGATATCAGATAAACGATGTCCAAGGCAAAGGCGACAATCAGCCACCACACTCTGAGCTGCAATCCTGCATTGTGCTGAATATTCTGTAATCTAATTTAATAAAAGTTATTCTGTATGGTCTTCAATTTCTGCATATCGAATTAAAAAACAAAAACAAAAAAACTGTTGTCTGACTTCCTGGTTTGACTCTCGGCTCACATGAAGTCAGATTAGCTTTCACTTTCCCAACGTGCAAATTAATGATATTATTTGTATTTATCACTAGGCTAATCTGGTGCTCTACAGGAAATCAGAATTGTTTTCAGTTGCTTCTTCGAACAATCTCTAGGCTTTTTCAAGATCATTGTCAATTAACTTTTGTAAAGTCTTCAAAAATAAGATAAGCTCCAGAAAACCAAAGAAAGAAAAATATTATAACTATGATAATGAAATTTCAGCCCTTGTGATAACTAGTGAATATGATGGAGAAACGAAATAACACATAAAATAAATGACATTTAGTAAATGTCTGGCACTGAGATAAACCTTTTACATAATTTATCTTGCTTATGCCTAAGTTCAACTCTGGTAGGTGGATACTTCTCCACTTTACAGTTGTTGAAACTCAGGTTCGGAGAGGTTCTATAAATCTCCCAACATCATTCTGCTAATAAGTGAAGATCTTGAAACTTGGGTAGTGACTCACAAGAAGTATCAACTAGTCAAATCCAAAAGCCAAAGACTGTTGATTATTAGATGGATATTCATCTCAGAGCAAAATTTGTAGTGAAGTGCCGGAGTGTGCTATCTTTGCCTTTTTTTTTATTCAGTCTCACGCTTATCAAAATTACAGCTGGCACAAATATCTCTAACTGGTAAATTCAAAATTATATCAGAGGATGAGTAAGTCGAAGTTATTTAAAATAAATCCATGTACTTGTCTGTATGTTGGTTCACAGAGCCCATCACATAACTATTGGGTGGAAGAAAGCTGGGTGGATAAAGACTCATTTAAAATTTTTTCTTTAAAAGCTAAAACCAGAAGATGTAAAGCATCAAGGAGACTTATTTTATATGTGATGTACTGAGACTTTGTGCAGGGTTTCAAAAATGAGATTCCCAGACTGAGATTCTTCCCAAGCAAAGCAATCAGAATGGCAGAGGCTGGGGAGATTTTGCCATATACATTGAATGATGTGAATCTGGAATGAGTCTGAAAAGGAAAAAAATTATGATGATAACATATGCCATTAAAAATATAAATTAGAGATTTGACTTGCTTTTTGCAAAATAAGAATAAGAACCATCAGTGGAAATTATTTGGGTGGATTTATTATGATATCTGATAGGACAAGTAATGAGGTCTCTATGACTGGCCTACCTCAACAAGTGACTGAATGAACAAATGAATAAAATGTTAGAGCAGAAGCTTAATGATTGTCTCTCAAGGTATGCTGTCCAAAAAATCCTGAATTTGGGTGAAAGTCCAGATTTTCTGTTAAGTCCACAGTCTTCATCTGGCAGATTATCCAACTGTTAAGAGTCACTAATTCTAAGGATGTAGACTCTGAGAACCTCACCTTTATGCTAGCATTCTTCTCTAAAGCATCTATCTCTTCCTAAGCTAGATATTTTAGACCCTCACAAGCTCAGCATATCAGGAGAAGACCATTTCTTATAATTTCCTACCTCCCACAGCACTTACCTTAGTGCTGCATCAACCCTCAGCTGGGGATAGACCAAAGGCCAAGTCTTTCAAAAGCAAGGTCAAGAGGTCACGAAGAGGTGAAAGCTAGAAATTCTCTGCAGACTCAGGGTACACACTCCAAAAACAAGCAGGGTCACAATGCCCCTGGTTACCTATCACCCAACTTCACCCAGAAGGAAAACTTGGCATTGGAAAGAAACTACAGAGCAGCAAAGTGGGTGTCCCATGTCCCAGGCAGTGTTCCAAACACATTACAAATGGTAAATCATTTAATTCTCCTGTCAATTCTGCAGGATCTTGCACCCTTTCTACAGACTAGGAAACTGAAGCCAGGAGAGAACAGATAACTTCCCCAAGAGCATCCAGTGAGCAAGCGCTAGAATGAGGCAGTTCAAACCTGGGCTCCGAACCATGCTATTTATTATTTAGTGAGTTATGAATTTGTACCTCTACTCTGTCTTCTTAAGGTAAAACTCTCTAGAGGCAGCTTCTGACATTGAGCACATAATATGAGATCAGTAAATAATTATTGAATGTAATTAGTACTTTAAATCATCTGGAATTTGTTAATGGTGACTGGAGTATTCAGGACTGGAGATGTGCAGATACATCCTCATGTTGCAGTTTAACCCCTGGCATAAAATATGCTTGTCCTCCACATTCCATTTTGTCTTGTGGTTTTTATTTTATTGTCCTGTTGTTATTTAGCTTGGGATGCACAGTCATGTATTTGGGCTTAGGCAAACCAATGTAAATGTTGAGACCTAAAGTTCTAGCCCCCTGGGGGTACCTTACTTTCTGGGAGGAGGGGGGGAACCTTAATTTAAACTTAATCAGTTGGTAACTTAGTAAAGAAAGTAACTTCCTTTACCAGAAAGGACAAAGCTTCCTTAATAGCTACTCAAGCCTCTCTTTGAAACCAGGTTTAACTTTCGAAATAGTATATTGTTTATGAGCTTAGCTGAAAGCCCCAAATTAAGAAAATCTCAGTTTTCAAAAGTTCAGAGTTGAAGATGCCTGAGAACTCCATCTGGAAGATCTAGGACCGGAAGCACCCACCCTTGTGCCTTAGTTCAGCTGTGGTAGGGACTGAGATTTGGCACAGCACAGTTACAACAGCTTCAGTAAAGCAGCCAGCGGATATCCTGGGTGAGCGGGAGTGGACTTCACAGGAATTCACACAGCCCTGGACTCCACTTTCGGTCCAGCTGGCTTGCAGTTGCAACAAGGCAAATTCCACCAGATGAATGACCCCCAGCAGCTGTGGTAGCCTGAAGGCTCCATCATGTACAGTTCATCAGGAAGCTGGCCAGTTCTGAGCCAAATGCTTTCTGTGTGATGAATCAGCCCTGGCTCTCAAAAGAGAGGCATATCAACATGTATGATATGCCTCAACATGTCCCTCAACAGTCATCCCACTTCGCTTCACCATCTCACCAAGAATGCCCACTATTAGGCAGGAACTGCTCTGGACACTGAGAATTCATCAGTGAACAAACCATATAAAACCCCTGCTCTCATAGCAGTCGCATTGTGAATTTATCCTAAAGAATGTATCCCATAAATCAGAAATATATTTCAGAAATTGGCATAGAGTATTGTTGAGCTTAAACAAACAGAGAGCCAGATATTTCTCCAGCAAAAATGGGCTTATTTGGGAACAACAACAAATCGTAATTCAGGACACGAGCTCTAAAGACGAACTATAGGCAAGTCCAGAGAAACAAAAGAGAAGAACACTCTTTTATAGACCTGAGAGTGGCTGATGCAAAGAAAGGGTCCATTGGAGGAAACTGAAAGTTCGAAGTATAGTGACTTTTCATTGGCTGAGTTATAGCAGTCTCTGATTGGCTTAGTTGTTACTGGGCAAAAAGGAATCTTTCCTTTTTCCTGCTGAGGTAGTAATACAGTATCACTTCCTATCAGAGATGCAAAGTATGTCTTTTCCTGTTGGGGCCAATAGTGTGCATTGAGTGAGCCATGAATGAGAATTCTCACTTCTAGCTTCCCAACTCCATTTTAAATAAAGTGTCTGTTTATTAATTTTTGCAATAGTAAGATATCAGAAACTATCTAAATAATCAATGAGTTAGACTGGTTAAATAAGTTCTAGCACAGCCATTTGATGTTATACAAATAACCATTTAAAAATCATGTTATAGAAGATGATTTTAACATAAGATGCATACATAAAAATGCATATCTATTAATTTTATATAATAAATTATGTTATTGTATAATAATAAATATATGAATTGTTTCAGATATGTTTACAAAATAAACTGGAAGGATACACACCAAAAGGTTAACCATAATTATCTTTGGGTAGTAGGATTAGTAGTGACTCTATATTCTTCTTTGTATTTTTTTACAAAATTCTTCTTCGGCCAAATTTTTACAATAAATACATGTCTCAGTCAGGGTCCAGCTAGGAAAACAGCCCATACCAAGTAGTTTGGTATTAAGAATTTAATATGGAAACTAGCTGCAAAAGCTAGGTAAGAGATAAAAGGTACATAGGGAACAGTGAATCTTGCAATTAGCAGCATCAGGAAGCTGGTACCAAGAAGAGGGGAGAGAAAGGAAAGACATGGTGTTACCAAAGCCAGGAGCCAAGGCCACTCAGCGGGATCCGTGGCTCCCTGCAAAGAAGATGTGGCCTCTTCTAGTGCAGCACTTGAAGCAAAGAGAGAGAAGAGGAGAAGAGATATCCTGGTTCTTCTGTACTACGCTTATGTCCTTTAATCCCCTTCAGTGCTTCACACAGGCTAAGCCAAAGCCAGTTGGCAAGGAAGCCTCAGAAAGTAGTTTGTAGAGGAACCTACTTGCTATCGACCAAGTTCAAGGAGAAGGTAGGGTCTGGACCTGAGAGTGAACACATAAGTTCCTCAGAGATGCCAGCCTGCTCCTGATTTTACAGATGCGATCAAAGTCCCAAATCACTTGACTCTGACTTAATCAAAAAAGAGATTTTTTTTTTTTTCTTGAATGGGCCTGACCTAGTTAGGTGAACCCTTAAAATGTACTGGGCTCTTCCTAAAGGAAGCTAGCTTTTACACCTTTCTCATCTTGATTCAAAAGATGGCTTTTAAGAAAGTTGCCAAGGATGAGAGGGCCATGTGGCTAGGACCTGAAATTAGCGTCTAGAAGCTTAGCAGGAAGGTTAACACCTGTTTCACAACTACGAGGAACCGAATGATCTTGGAAGAGGAGCCCAAGCTCCAAATGAGAACACAGCCCAGCTGACACTTTGATATCAGCCTTATGACACTTTGAACAGAAAATTCAGCTAGCTCATACCCAGACTCTAGACCCAGAGAAAAATGTAAGATAGTAAGCTTGTGTTGCTTTAAGCCACAAAATCTGTGGTAATTTGTTAACACAGCAATAGAAAACTAATACTCTATGCATACCTTCTGCTCCCAAGTATTGTGGGGTGCAGGTTGGCTATTGAATTCCAACATTTTGCATGCCAGGTAATAGAAGAGAGGAGAAAGGCAGAAAAAGGAGCCCTTCCCAATCAGTAAACTCCTTTAAAGTAGCATTCCCATAAGTACCAGGATTTTACTTAACTCTCTTAAACCAGACATATGGCTATACCTCCTGCCAAGGAAGCTGGGAAATATACTTGTTTAGTGAGTAACTTTGTCACCCCCAATAATATAAGAAAGGTACACTGACCACCACTAGTGGAGGCACTGACCCTCTGAGATGTTCGTGACTTACTTGTTCAAGTCTCCATGCCCTCTCTTCACCAGAACTACGATGGCCTGACCCTGACACATTGTGTCAGGACTCCCAGTAGTGAGCAGTCTTATAGGAGCCAGAGGTTTTAACCAATGCCTGATGTCCATCCTTCCACCCACCCTACTGGCATCTTTTCCAATTGCTTCACTATTTTTCCTCTCGTATGACCCCAAGCACAAGCACTGATCACACCAGACCCACTTACACTATTTCACATCACTCTTAGAGGAGAGAGCATCACTTTACTACTTCGTGACAGGAATTTTTTACTGATCAGAGGTAAAAGAGGTCAAGGGGATAGAATGAACACTGTAGAAAAGGATGTAACTTAAAGCTACTGAATCTAAAAGATGGACCTGATATCAAAGAAAAGATCGGGAAGAGATTTTAGAAATGCCATGGAGGTAAAAGTCAACAGATTGGGCAACTATTGGACAATAGAGCATAAAGGAATAGAGCAGAACTGACCTTAAGACAAAATGAGCATAGGACAAAGGAGTTCTGCCAACAAAGACTAGGAAATTAGGTGCTAGAAAAGCCTGAGGGAGAAACGGTCATGCTCCGCAGGAGCCAAAGCCATTTCACCAGGCAGAGGCATTACAGATGGAGCTACAAATGATACAGTGATAGGGAGATTAGGGGTAAAAGGGTAGATCTGGGAGTAGTTCACATATAGAAACATGAACTATGTCTGGGGTGCACTAAATACTAATTGCTTGATCACTCCATGAGGTGAAACATTTTGCAAATGAAAATGGGTTATCATTGTTCTATCTTTGCAATTACAGAATATCATTTCCCTCACCACTAATGAGAACTCTGGGTGAGTTTCCACAAGATTTACTACATTTCCTGGTCTTTGGTGATCTTGTAACACTAGGTCCTCCTTTAACTTCAGGCATTTCCTTTGGAAAGTAAATTCTTTTTATATAAAAAAAAAAATTTGCCCTAGTAAATATGATAGAATAAAATGATACCACTAGCACGTGAATCTGGAGTGGCATGCTGGAATTTTCAAAAATTAAATGACCCAATCATGTCTCCATGCCTAATCTTCGTAAAAATTATTATAATTGAGTGTATACATCAATTGCTAGGCACTGGTAATAGAGAGGAATGGCAAAGACTAATAAAGTCAATACTCTTTAATAACCACATGACCATCTCCCTGCAACATAAGCATATCCCCCACAACAAAAGCAAAACCTAAGACGGAGGCAGCCAATAGGTGTTTAGGAACACAGGTTCTGGAGTCTGAGAGCCTGGATTTTATCTCAGTCCCAGTGCTTAGTAACTCAGTTTAGCAACTTGGCCCATTATTTAACCTCTCTAAGCCTTGGTTCCTTTATCTATAAAAGAAGAGTAATAATAGTGCCTGCTTCATAGAAGTATTGTGAGGATTAAATGAGAACATTTTTCAAGGCCTCAGCACAGTGCCTGGCTTAATAAACATTAGCTATTATTATTTAGAGAATTGCCTCACCTCTATTTTCCTCCGAAGTGCTAATCTGTAATTCCAATCTGCTCACTTCCTTCCACTAGCTCCACAGGCCACAGCAACATCCAACAACCCACATAAATTTCTGGAACCGGAAGGCATCTTACTAATTGTGTATCCAGCCAAGCCTGCACAACCAAGGATGTGTCAGACTCCTAGGCACTGGTATTGAAAAAGCATACGTAGTTGAGAACCACTGGCCTACATGAAATTTTTTATTTTCCAGAAGAGCAAACTGAGGCTCGGAAAAGTGAAGAATCTTCTAGGGTCACAACACCATTTCCAGGGCCTACTTACTGATAGAGCTGTCTCAGAACTGAGACTGAGAACCAAAAGTCTTGACTCTGATTGCACAATTTTGGCACTACCTCAGGCTGCCTTATGGAATTCAACAAGCATTTCCTGAGAAACCACAGTAGGGGTCATAAAGGAGAATAAAATGGTGACCCTGCCAAGAATGGCATCAAAACCTAATCAGGGAAACAGGCATCGGTGCTAAGAATGCTAAGAGAAGTGCCAACATGGTGTTAAGATGTTTTAAGTGTTGCCTCTAACTCATGAAACTTTCTTGAAGGAAGTAAATTTTTACTAGACTGTGAAAGCTAGGGAATGAAGTAAGACATTCTTGGTAGAATAAATTCTGTGAGGAAAGGCCCAGAGGTATAGAGACAGACAGACAGACAAATAGAAACAGAGACAGACAGAGACGGAAAGACAGAGTGCTTACAATCTTCCTGAACAGATAAGGTGAGCTATAATGTTGAACATTTGGGTTCAGGAAAAGCCAATTGTCCAAAGTATATTCTAAAGCTGCAAAGAGGAGAAAATACGTCCTCTATCCTCTCCTCAAAGTATCCACAGAGCTTCTACTTTCTGCCCACCACTGGTTCTAAAAGATGAGATGCTAGAGAGAATAGCACCGAAAACAATGCGCATGGGATTGCATTCTGAAGACGTTCAGGGGAATGAAGCGGCTCACTTCTCATTCCTTAGGAAAGTGGAAGCAAGAATACAGCCAACCCCTCTATTCAAAGCTAGGGAGATAATATTGGGGGGTTATGACAGTTATCATTATATTTGATCCTACATGAGAAAAATAAGAAGGCCAATATTTTTACATTTCCTTTCTGCCCTAGAGTTCAAGTAAGCAATAACTACAGCTTTCCATCACAATGTAAACCTGTTGAAATAAGAGAAATTAACACAGTTTCAATTTTCTTTACAACCTCTTAAAATATTAAGAATAGATTTGGAGTAGATAAACCCTACTATTTTGTACTGGTTAGCTATTGCTGTGTAACAAGTCACCCCCAAACTTGGTGGCCTGAAACAATTATTTCACTATGCCCATAGATTCAGGTAGGTTAGGAAATTGGAGAAGATAAAGCATAGATGGCATATACGTGCTTTTTGAGGAGACTCAAGGCTGGAGGCATCTTCACGTATTGATGGTTCATGATGGCTGTGAGCTGGGACCTCAGCGAGGCTCTCTATCAGGACACCTACATGTGGCTTCTCCATGTGGACTCAGAGAGGCTTCTTCACAGCATTGAGGCTAAGCTCCAAGTGTGAGTGTCCCAAGAAAGCAATACATAAGTGTGTGGCATTGCATGATCTAGCCTCAGAAGTCATATGTCACTCTCGTCACACTGTCTTACTTGAGGCAATGACAAGGTTGCCCAAGTCCAAGGGGAGAAAACATAGATCCCACTTCTCAAGACGGGGGTGGGAGGGGAGACTGTAAAAATACATTGAAGAAGAACACATGGGATGCAGCCATCTTGAGAACATACAATCTGCCACACATTCCAAAGAATACCCTAGATCTGCCCGCCTACATGCCTGAAACTTGCACTGTAAAAGGACCTGCGGTAATCAAGTGTCCCCTCAGCGGGAGTTACTTATTTTAAAAGATAACATTTAAATATTTCTTTACAGTGTGCAACTCCCCTTCTTGATGTTCACAATAATTCTATGTGATGGGAAGTATTCTCATGCCATTCTACGAATGCGAGAACAGAAGTTCAGAGAAGTTATGCGAGGTTAGCAGGCACTCAGGAGGTTAACGGTAGGCTTAGAATTTGAACTTCGAACTTTAGATTTTAAAGTTTATATTATTTTCACACTTCCTATCAAGCAAAGAAAATTACATGCCTAGCAATCAATAAACACCAAAATGAACAAATGAACAAACACTAGATCCTAAAATTTATTCTACATAACTGCCAGTCATTTATCAGAACCCTAAGGAAATGGGACACGAGATATCGGTAAACAAATAAATGAATACTGGACTCTAAAAATATTTTAACAGAACCGCCAGTCATTTATCTAAGCATTAAGGAAATGGGATGGAAACCAGGTTAGTTTTGATGGAACAAGAAAATCTCTTTTTTTTGAGGGTAAGCCCAAAGAAGTACTACAGTCGAAAACTGTGAAAGCCAATGCTGACTCGCAAATTGAGGAGGGGAGCAGGTAACTCAGTCAGTGCTAACAATAAAATTGTAAGTGCTTCCAAATTTTGCCCTTAAAAGTTTGTGAGGGGGAGTTTTTATTTCTATTTTTATTTTCAATAATAACTTTAAAATGCCATAGAGAATTTAAATAATTCTCAGTTGAGATATAAATAAACTTCTCTGAAAGAATTAAATATTCTTAGAACGCTGGAAGAGTTGGTTTCCATACTTAATTCTTTGGACAATTTTTCTTTCAACTACAAGCTGTTAATTAGAGTATTGCTTGTCATCTAAAATCTGGGCGGGAGGGGGATGAGTTATCTCTTTCTAACACTACTCACCAATATTACTCTAGGAGACATCAAATTTTTGATAAAAGGAATATTGTCTCAGTTTTAGAAGTAATTAAATCTTTCTTAGAAATTAATTCTCTGAATATTAGTTCTACCTAGATTAAATGAATTAAATTCATTATTAAAAAATCAAATTATTAGTTTTACCTCAATTAAATGCACAATAAAAGTGACTAAATAACTTAAGTTCTCACTGTTACCTTAAGGATTAATAAATTGGAAAATAAATTCTCAGTTCTTCAAATGAGCTAAGAATTGGCAGTGTAGGCAGAAAACATAAATGAACGCAGAAGAATATAAGAATAATCTTAAGATTTCCAGACTACAACTATTATTTTCCCTAAAACTTTGTCTTTCAGTTTCTTTGCTTTACTGTTAAAAGATCTTTAACATTAAAGGAGCTGAATAATGGTCATTTATATGATTTGAGTATTTATAAATCTGTCCCAGATAGGTACTGGAGCACAGAGACCAATTCATATTTCACATAATTCAATATGCTTCTTTTTATTTCTCTGCTAAATAGAAAATAGTAACTCTCCAGACTGTAATCTCCTTTATAAAATGGACCATTAATGATTTACAAGGGTGGTTTGTTTGGGGGTTTTTTGCCAAAGGAAGGGAAATAAAACTTTGCATGAGTTTTCTTCCAAGCTGGCTTTTTCAGAGCACTGATATGAAAAAGTTACGAAACATTGTGAATAAATAGAACCAAGCCCAACCTCTCTCCTTTGGCATCCTGGGCCCTTTATATCTGCTCTTTACTCATTTTTTCCATCATTTTTTCCCCATCACCTCCTACCCTTCCTACTCTTAACCTCAAGAGAATTTTTCTCTAAACCCTTTCTGGACCCATGTCTAGGTCATTCTCTGCTTCCCCATTTATGGCACGCGTCATCCTCTTCATAGGTCCAAATCGAATGTCACTCTTGGCTGAAGCATTCTCGAAGTAATCACTCTAGCCTCATCTCATCTTTTAAGTAAAATACAACATTTATCTCTGGTTGTAATTTCATTCCCCAAATAGATTGCAAATTGCAGACTCCTTGACGAAGGAAGCCACGTATTATTTCATTGTTATATTCTTGCACGATGCCTTAAAGTAGGCTGTTGATTTTGTTCATGTTTATAATAGCTCATATTTATGGATCACATACTATTAATCAGTACTGGTTAAGTATTTTAAGGTACTATTTTAATTAATTTTCACAAGAACCCTATATATAATTGTCATCATTATTATTCTCACTGGAGAAACTTAGATTGTAGCATTTAAGTACCATTTGTTCCCAATATTACCCAGTTAGCAAAACTAGTATTTGTACCTGAGTGTCGGATTCCATAGGCTAAACTCCTATCCTCTAGTTTTACCCACCACTTGATGGTTCCTAAATTATTTTAAATGAAATTCAAGAAATACATAGACTTTATTCACTGAAAATAAAGGTTTTAAATGGGTGAAAGAAATAGCTCAATTGTCTCCTATATTATCTTTGCTGCCTACAGAATAAATGACAATTAATCTCCAGAATTTGATCTCTCATAAATCAACACCTGGATTTTCTTAAAACAAGATTGTTTTATCCATTAATCGAAGTAAACACATCTTCCCTTTGAGTATTAGCAAAGCACACTACTAATTATTTCACTCAGATCATGGAACATAAAAAGGAAACATTCTTCATTGTAAGTTCCTTGTACCCACTAACTGATAAAGAAGGGAATAAATGTTAGATCAAAATAAGGGTTCAAACTGTGTCCCCATGCCCAAATCACTGAGTCAAACATCCAATAGGCTGTGGTATGTTTTTTTAAATACGTTACCACTCAGATTGGTCAAATCAATTGAAGCACTTCCTGTATGCCAGCAATCACTATGTTGTAGATGCTTTTTCCATGTACCTACTTATTATGCACAACATGTCCTACAACGGTAAGAGATAAACTGATTGAGAAACATTCAACCTAATCTTTTTCTTGTTCCTCCAACACCTTCTCCACACTGTTGCTAGAGCAAGCTTTATAAAATGCAATCTTGGATGAAATTAAATGAACTTCATATTTATACCAGCTTTGGGAGCAACCAAGATGTCCTTTAGTAGGTGAATTAAAAAACTGTGGGACATCCAGACAATGGAACATTATTCAGTGCTAAAAAGAAATGAGCTATCAAGCCATGAAAAAACATAGAGGAAACTTAAATACATATAACTAAGTGAAAGAAGCTGATCTGAAAAGACTGCATTCTGTATAATTCCACTATATTACATTCTGGAAAAGGCAAAACTACAGAGACAGTAAAAAAATAAATCAGTGGTTGTCAGGAACTAAGCAGGTGGGGTGAAAGAATGAATAGGCAAAGCACAGAAGATTTTTATGACAGTGAAATTGCTATATATGATACTATATGGTAGACACATGTCATTATATATTTGTCCTAACCCATAAAGTGTACAACACAAAGTATGAACCCTAATATAAACTATAGATTTTGGGTGATCATTACCACTCCGGTGAGGAATGATGATAATAGGGGAGACTATGTGTGTAAGGGGGCAGGGGGAGTATGAGAAATCTCAATTTTTCTGTGAACCTAAAACTGCTCTAAAAAAATAGCATCTTCTAAAAAGAAAAAAGAAATGAACTTGTACCTATACCTTTTACCTTATAAAAATTGATCCCAAATAGATTACAGACTTAAATATAAAACTTAAACTAGAATTTCTAAAAGAAAATATAGGATAATTTCTAAAAGAAATTCCCAATGTTACCCAGAATTTCTAAAAGAAAATATAGGATAAAATTCTTGTAGCCTTTCTTAGGCAAAGATTTCTTTAAAAATATAGGTAGGATCCACAAGAAAATAAAATGATAAATTAGAATATCAAAATGCAAAGATTCTGTTTTCCAAAAACACTATTGAGAAAATAAAAAGACAAACCAGAAGTTGAAAGAAAATATTTGCAAAATGTATATCATGTAAAGAAATTATATCCAGAATATATAAAGAATTCTCAAACTCAAGAATAAGGAAACAAACAACCCAATAAAATAGGCAATAGATTTGAAGACACTCTTCACCAAAGAAGATATATGGATGGCCAAAAAAAAAAAAAAAAAAGTACATTAAAAGATATCCAACATCACAAGTAATTTTGGAAATGTTAAATGAAATCACAGTGACATACCCTTACATATCTATGAAAATGGTTAAAATTTTAAAAAGAAGGAGGGGGAGGGGGGAGAAGGAGAGAGAGAGAGAGAGAGAGGAAAAGACAAGACAAGAGAGAAAAGAAGAGAAGAGAAAAGAAAGAAAAGAGAAGAGAAGAGAAGAAAAGAAGAAAAGAGAAGAGAAGAGAAGAGAAGAGAAGAGAAGAAAAGAAAAGAAAAGAAAAGAAAAGAAAAGAAAAGAAAAGAAAAGAAAAGAAAAAAGAAAAAACACCTGATAATACCAAGAACTGGATGCAGAGCACCTGGAACTCTCTTATGTTGCCAGTAGGAATGAAATGGTATAAGCACTTTGGAAAACAGTTGGACAGTTTCTTATAAGGTTAAATATGCACTCTCCACATGACCCAGTCATTCCACTTCTAGGTATTTACTCAACAAGAAAGAAAACTTATGTTTATACAAAAACCTATACCTGAATATTCATAGTGGCTTTACTTAATAATCACTGAAAAGTGAAAGTAACCCAAATGTCCTCCAACTGTGACATGGATAAACAATCTGTAGTATATACATACAATGAAACACCACTGACAATAAAAGGGAACAGACAGCTGATACACACACCAAATGGATGAATCTTAAATGCAGCATGCTAAGAGAAAGAAGCCAGATTCAACAGGTTATATATTATATGGTTCCATTTATAGAATGTTCTGGAAAAGACAAACGTATAAGAACAGAAAACAGACCAGTGGTTGCCTGAAACAGGGGAGTTTACACGAAAGGGGCAGCCAGAGGCACTCTTTTGGCATGATGGAGCTATTTTACATTTGTCTGTGAGGTTTGGTACATGACTATATGCATTTGTCAAAACTCACAGAACTGTACGCCAGGAAGAGCAAACTTTGCCATATGTAAATTCTCACAGATACAAATTTTAAAATAGTATAGGTTTTTTTAATGCATCACGGCTCCCCATCACTGAAAGGGAAAAGCTCCATTTGCTTTCGGCCAGTATTCCAGGCTTTTCCACATCTATTGTAAACTCTGTGAGGGCAGAGACCCTTCTTATTCACTTTCTATCACCACTATCTAAAATATTTCTAGCACATAATAGGTATTGGATGAACGGATGGACAGATGGATGGACAGTCAGACAGATGGACAAATGGACAAGCTAATGACCTAATAAATCTCTTAATCTGGAATGCCCTACCACTCCACTTAGAAAACTTTAAATTGTCCTTCAAAAGAATATTTTTCATTACTCCACTTCTGAGTAGCCCACCCTGGGCACATGCTCTACACGTTTCTGATATTTATCAGCTAGTACTACCTCTTTACTATATACATTTATGTAAAGAGGTAATTACACTAGACTGTGAGTTCTTCCAGCTCTAGAGTCTCACTAAACTCTAGATCACCAGCACCCAGGAGACATTGCCTGGCTCAAGTTACTCAATAAACCTGCGCTAGGCCAGCTCTTGGGATGAGTAACATCCATGCACCCCTCAATCTCTCTGAGTCCTGGGCCTGATGAGGCTGTAGCAGTGCCTTGTCATGTCACTTTACTTTCAGTGCCTATAATAGGAAGTCTATGAAAGGAAGAAAAGTTATGCACATAAAGTTCTTAGAGAAGGAAAAAAAGGCACACGCTGTCAAAGTAAAAAGACATTTGTAACCAAACAGTAATAAATACTAGGAATTAGAAATGACCCTGAACCACACTTTCCTCAGGAAAAATAATCCCTCAGAGAAAGCAAGAGAGAAATGAACAATGGTAGAATAAGCAAAACGGCTTATACCAAAAGAATACTTGGAAGATAAAACATGAAGTGCGGGGAAACACATTATCTCTTTCCAAGCACAGAAAGTGTTTCGGGCTCGTTGCTCACAGCACTACCTCCCCTGGCACATCTGCAAGTCACATAGTTTCACCTCGGCTAATGTCTTCAGTATCCCAGGAATGATTTAGAACCTGCAAGGGGGAAATGATTCCACTAATGAAGGGGGTATGGAATTCTTGTTTCTACTTGGCCATGATACATTGAGTCCAACGCAGCAACATATGCTCTTCAAATCTCAGAGAGAGAGATTTTCAAAGAATTTGACCAAAACAAATATTTATGTTACAGAAGAGGACATTGTGAATACTGAATTTTTCCAAAAGTCCGCTGTTAAAGCAGTACTCACAATTCTTCACTGAGATCATTGGCTAAGCACAGCCCTTCTCTCTCTCTCTCTCTCTCTCTCTCATTGCCTTTTGTCTTTCAGAGCTGATTAGTTCATCACCTAACAGGCACTAAAATATGAGCTTAATGAGGCTGCTCATCCCACTGTGTAATCCCAGCCTTGTACCTTAGCGTTCTTTTTCCTGAATATAGAAGCCAGTTCTGCTATTTATCATAAAATTCCCATTAGTTATAATATGCAAAAATACACTAATTTTTATCAATCTTTTTACTTTTTCCTAGGTATGTATATCTGTGTGTTTGTGTTATGATGATTCTTTTATTTCATTAAAGGAGTCTTAAATTTGATAAGCAAGAATGCATCATGGACCGAAAATGTGTAGGTTCACGTGCAGGGCCAGGACTAGGTAAGACAAGAGAGATGCAAAAGTTGCAAAATATAAAAAGCAACTCTCAGGGTGCCCACACAGAAAATTTTCACTGCCAGTCCTACTCATCTAAGGCTCTAGAAAGTGAAGCGACATGACAAGGTACTGTGTGAAACACTGGGTGAAAAAATCACACATCCTCTCAAAAATGTACCAGCTTTTCCCTACTCATGTAACTGACTTCTTCTCAACCTTCAGGTTCTAGTTCAAATGCCTGCTCCTTGGAGAGAACTTTCCTGAACACCTTCTCTAAAGTGAGTATTCTCTGTTGTAATCTATCATGGCATTCTCTTATATTTCTTCTCTGCATTCATCAAAATGTATAATAACTTCTTGTTTATTGTCATATTCTCATAAGAATGCAAGCTCCATTAGAGCAGGAATTTTCACTCTCTTGTTTACCATTGTAGTCCCATTGCTTAGCACAGTGCCTGACACACAGTTCACACACACACACGTGCGCATTCAAGCGCATGCACACACATACAAAATAGATATATTTGTTAAATGAATGAAACTTTGAAGAATGTCTTTTGAGATGTTTCATATCCAGGTGTGACCTTGCTGACATAGCATCCCTCTGCCCTACTCTATTAGTCAAAATATTTCAAATGCCCACCCAGTTTCATAGACCAACATTTTGCAGACATATTTTAAAACCAATGCAGCTCATTTTCTGGGCACAAATTATACAAGCAAAATATAAGTACCCCCTTCCCAAAATCCCTATAGTTCATTACATTAGGGTATCAGGTTCAAGATCTCACTCTCTAAATCAAATCCAAGTGCAAATCACCTTCCTTGAGTATAATTCTTTGATCATGGTTCCTTGAGCACAGTTCCTCTCAATCTGAAGACTTACGAAATAGAGTGAGAAGTTATCTGTTTGCCCCACATACCTAGCATACAGTGGTGGAATAAGCATAGGATAAGGTTGTAGACACTCCCATTCATAAAGGGAAAAAACAAGCACACAGTAGTCTCTGGTCCATGGCAATCCAGCTGGGCGTGTGCTGCCAGTTCCTTGCTTAAGGCCCAGTCCTACCTCTAAGAAATGATTCTCCGTGGTTCTTGGCTTTGTTCCCCATACTATAGGTTTCACCTTCTAAGTCATTTTTACTTTTCCATGAAAACCAGGCTGTTTGCAGGTGAGTAGGCTTCTCAGCCTCCTTTCTGCCCATGTTAGTAGGAAGAAACAACAGCCTCTTTTCATTTTGTTTTGTCTTTGTCCTTTTCAGTTCAAGCTGATACAATTCCTTTAAATTTTTTGTGGGATTTTTGTATATTAATATATAATCCACTCCAATAAACAAATGTGCTACAAATCTCTTTAAGGCAAGCCATCTCTACCTTGGGCTTCCTGTGAGGTTGCTGTTGGGAAATTCCTTTAAGAGCCTTGAAGTCCTATTGTTTAACAGAGAGGGTCTGTGAGGCAAGCCCTCAAGATTCTTAAAAGATGTTTGGTCTGTTTGAAAAGATCTATGAGACACCACCTGACATCTTTCTGAGATCTTAACAGAGGATATAACAGGACCACCATGGATTTGATCTTTGCCCTAAAACTATTCCTTAATTTGAAGTTTTTGCCATCTGGATAGACTAGAAATAAGGAACATTTTTATTTTCAAACAGATAGTCCTGGCATCTTAATATTTTCTCTGAACTTTTATTGAAAATTTAGCAGTTACATTTTTGGCTTATCTCTCTATTATTTGTATCTTAGCGCAGCATCTGAAAGAAACCAGTTGGCCTTTTCAACGTTCTGCCTGCAAATTCTCTTATCCATATCCATCAGTTCATTTGGTACATATTCTCTTTTCCACATTACCGTAGGTGACAATTGCAGTAAACTCTCTACCGGATATCGTTGGCCTCCTTTCTTACAGTTTTCCTCACTTTCCTTTAAACTTGCAACAGATTTCTCAAGGTCCATCCAGCTTCCACCAACAATTTCTCCAAGGCTCTTCTAGCATCTGCCTGCTGCTCAGACTCAAAGCTAATGCCACATGTTTTAAGTTTTTGTCATAGCAGAACCTCACTACAAAGTTTTTTTTTAATCTGTTTTATTTATCTACTGATATGTAACAAAGCTCCCTTATACTTATTGTCTTTAAACAACAACAAATGTCTTATTATTTCTGACACTTTCTACAGATCTGCTGGGTAATTCTGGCGTGAGGCCTCTCATGTGGATGCCATCAGACAGTGACTGGAGCTGAAACAGGAGAGGGGTTGGAACGGCTGGCTGCTGGTCGAGTGGTGCAGGTAGACCCAGGGATGCCCCAGGAAGTCCCTTTATGGGTTACCTCTGCTTCCTCACAGACAACGCTTGGGGCTCCAGCATGAGTGCACCAGCAGGCACAGCAGGATCTACATCACCTTTTACATCTTCCCTTTGGATGTCACATAGCATCGCTTCCACCCCACTCTATCGGGCAAAACAGTCAAAAATCCTACTCAGTCTCTAGAGAAAGAGCATAACCTCCGCCTCTGATTAGGAGGAGTATTAAAAAAATTTCAGATGTGTTTTCAAACTGCTACATCAAGTAAGTAGCAAAGTTGTATTCGAATTACTTGCTTTTCATTAATAAAAAAAATATATGGATAGATTAATTTATTCATTCAATTATTTATATATTTATACTCCCTTAATCCTCTTTGTATATCTTGTTAATAAGACATATCACATTGTTTTCAAATGACCTTTTTTGTGTGTCTGTCTCTTTCCTAAACTGTTATAACCTTGTGGGTGGGAACTCTTTTCTTCATCATTATATCTCTATTATTTAATGCAAAATCCAACTCATAAAAAACATTCAAAAATATATGCTGACTAAATGGATGAATAGATGGCAACTTTACCTTGTTTACAAATATTGAAATAGAATATTTTCTATTAAGTAATGAATCATCAAAAACTAAATTTATGTTTCTATTCCATGTTGCCAGAAAATTTTGTTTCTATTAAGAAAAGTCAATAGTATAATTCATGTTTACACTAGATTTATTTTACAAACATGCATTTTTACATCATTTTTGTACCACTGTTTGATAGAATAATTTACCTACACGTAGAGTACAGTGAGGGTACAACTTTCCTAGAATCTAAGCAACTTAAGCAATGTCAAAAATACCTCCCAAAAGAAGGTCGTTCTAACAGCAGCACAGTACTGACTACCTAACATGGGGAAAATGATAAGAAAACAAACTGGTAAAAAAAAAAAAGAAAGAAAAGAAAAGAAAAAGAAAAGAAAAACTTTGATGGCAAATGTTTGACCCTCACAAGGAAGAGTAACAAACTTCCGCTATAATTTTGGATACACTTCCTTCTCAAGGAGACTGAGCTAAGGAAGTTCAGGGCATGAGAAATCTTTAAGTGCAAAAATCAGACGAATATATAGTCAGGATGTTGAGGAGGGAAATGTACAGCTCCAAGAGACTTGTCTAATAGGAAGAAGGCAACATGGCAAAGTATAAAGCTGGATTCCTCATCTGTGTGAGATCTTCAGGGGATTGAGGAATGGGGAGAAAGTGCACACTAATTATGTATGTTGAAGTGGGGGAGTATCAAGGAGGCACAAAACAAAAAAGAAAATAAAAGATCAAGATATTTTAGCAGGAGACCAAACAGATTCCCTCTTTATACCTCCACGCACCTTCACCCGAATCCCAAGTTCCTCGTAAGATGAGGGTTGCTTGTGGAAGCTGCCACATGGTCATTGCTACTGAACAGGAAAGATTTGGCTGATCATCGGGCACTGCAGCCCCAGAGCTTAAAGGTAAACTGGGTTGTTTTATTGTTATTTTTAACTCTGTTAAACAATGATCCATTCGGGCAAGGGGATCAATTTGACTGGCCACACATGCAACTGTTTGGTTCCATATATCAACTCATTTATTTAACCCTACAGAATGGTTTGAAGCAACCGTTTGAGGAACAACATTTACAACACAAGATGCTTTTCAAACCCCTGTCACTGGCAGGGAGAGGATCCTTGCATTTTGCCAGGGTTTGCACAAGTTCCGGGATGGGTGGGTGAACCAGTAGATAGATGAATGGAGGTTTTGAGAAGTTGAGAAGGAGCTAGGATTGGACAGAAATGAATAATTATAAAAATGAGAGTGCATTTTTCCACAACAAACTCTTATTTGTTGAGAACTGTTGTTTTTCTCACCCTTTATAAAACCATGTATATTTTCCCAATTCAAAAGTTATATGAAAACATATCAGAATAAAAGTGTTACATTTATAACATTCCTTTGGGAAAACTAAACCTTATCTCAAAACACATCAACTGTTGACACCATGAAAAGCAACCCTATTTGTCATTAACACAATTGAGGTAATGTTAGCAGAGCTCCCCTCTCTACTCTGAGGTGAAGTCACACAGGAAGGAGTTACTGGAGGACATCATAATGACCTGAGCACTCATGTCATTTAATTTTAGTCTCTGATCAAAACAGTGCCTCAATCAAGTTTCCTGGTTTTTCACACTGTTACACAATGATCCATTAAGGCAGGTGGATCAATTTGACCAGCCAGCCATGAACAAAATTTACAGTTCATTTGCAAAAGCTGGCATATAGATACAATGCCTGAGAGCCAGTTTGGAATCTTTGTTTACCATACTATAAATCTTTTCTCATAAACAAAGGGGGGGGGTCAAATCTTTAATTGCATTTCAATGAGAACCCTTTCCATTCCTTCACATAACTCTTGCATCAAAAAACCTAAATGTACTAATACCAAGGGAAGCATTTTATACTTCCGTAAGCAAGTGATTCAGTTTTTTCCTCAATTTTGGAGCAATAAACCCTTGAAACACTTCTAAGCTTCACCATATATTTAGTCAAGATGTGCCAGACATTCGCAGAGATGGAGTTATTTTCTCATCCAACACAGGATGAATGGCATGTAATTCACGTACCTTCTACTAAGGCAACAAGCTGCAGGAAATAAAACAAAGTCGGTATATTAAATTTATGAAGAAATTATGCTAGAACTCATCATATCTGTGATTTAGTAATTAAGAAATGTAAATCAAAGTCCAGCACTTTAAACTGTAAAAAGTCTAAATTTAAAAGTAGATTTTTACATTTTATGTCTCAGTAAGTTTCTCACCAAGAATAATACTTAGACAATGAATTATATACAATTCAAAATTAAAAAAGTCTAAGCTTTCAAAATAATTATGAGATATTATTTAGTTAAAATGAAAAAAAGAATAGTAAAAATGAAGTGAAAAGGGTATTTGTATATTTCTGACAGCATGGTATATTGGCAAAATTATCTTTTAAAGGTAGTTTGGTAATAAATATCATGATTCATAGAAGTATTTATACTATTTGGCCAAGATTTTGCAATTTGGAAAATCAATCCTAAGGAAATAATTTTAAAATATATGGGGAAAAAAATAAGCTTTTCATAATATTATTTATAGTAAGAATTGGAAACAATTAAAATGTCCCAAAATTAAGGGAATAATTATGTAATTTGGGGTACAGCCAACAATATGGAAATGGTTAAGTAAACTATGGTGCTGCTAGGGCAATAAAAAGCAAAGGCATGTTTTTCCTTTTTAGTAAGTTCCAAACTTGTTCCAAGGTGGTTATAATACAGTTACATTTTAAAGTCCTAGAAACCCCACCAATGCACTTGAGTGTCATGAGAGCTTCAACACAGAGGAAGTTTCACAAATAGCTAAAGAGGGAGCCCCATCCCTACCTCCTGACACTTTGATTTCTTCAACAGTAGATGTGTTTCTCAATATGAGGACAGCCATTTGAACAGACTTCATGAAAATAACACATCATTATAATGTTCATCAAATAATTACATTTACTGCATGTTTGGTGCCTGCAACCACACTAGGTATGGAAAAGAAAAAAAGGCAAAATGTCCCAGTCCTTCAATTGCTGCTGTCGAATAGCCACAGAAAAGATGCAGGTACTGAGAATGAGTATGCACGTGGGCGTGCTTGGAGGCAGCAAGAACTGGTGGACAGCCTCTCTCTGTGATATTTCTCTAAGGACATTAGTTTTGAACCGAGACTAGAAGAATTAGCACAATTTTATCAGGCGAGCAAGTCAAGAAAGGCCATTCTAGGCAGAGACCGAGAAAAGGTAGGAGAGCAAAAAACAGTATATTCATGAATTTTGACAAACTATAGGGAGCATCAGGACATGAAGTTAGAAGTTAGGAAGCAATCAGATCATAAAGAGCCTCGTGCGTCATTATAAAAAGCTTGGGCTTCGATTAGGGATTCAGAGAGTTTTGGTTTTTTTAATCTTTCCGTTTCAATTAGAAATATAAGAAAATTCAAAAATAAGGTTTTGATGTTTAAAATTATAATACATTCTGAATGTACAAATGCAGTTTCTCTGAGATCAAGCAATAGAAAATGGGACTGTTTTGATAAATATAAATATAAAGATATAAGTACAAAAAATTAAAAATGGGGTTTATGGATAATAGCTACAATCCTATAGCAACCTCAGCACCTAATTTATTTCTGTATTTTATTGTGATTATTCAGAGTCAAGAAAAATTCTAATTCAAATGCTATTTGGTTTCTTAACCAAATTCTAGCAGGGTTGTTTCGTTTTGGGTTTGGTCTGGTTTGATTTGCCCCCAACACGTCACCTTGCAATCTTAGGCTACTCCTGCAATAAATGGATCCTGAAAGCATTGTATAAACTTCGTTTCAAATTTGAGTCTCTAAAGTATTTAACAAGTAAGTCATATACTTACAAATATTGAGTCAAAGTCTATCTTTTATCTATCTGCAATAGGAGGTTAAAGGGGTATCTAGGTTATAATTTCCTTTAAAACTCTCTTTTTCAAATTTGTGTGTGTACACTCACACGCGTGTTTGTGTATTCAGGTGGCATAGTCTAAAGGAAACTGGCCTCCATCACCTTCAGCAATCTGACTTGGCACCACTGAAAGTGAGCCACAGCCTTTCAAGTAGATTTGCTTTCAGAAAAGGGAGAGAAGAAGATGGAGGAGCAGGGAGCCTGAATGGAAGAGGGTGGTGGGAGGAGCAGGGGGCTCTTATAGTAGAATGTCAGTTAATAAAAGTGGAGGGCATGGTGTTACGCAAAAATCATCAACATGTGCTCAACCTAGGGGAGGAAGTTTGATGCAGAGCCAGATATGTACATGTTCGTAAAGTGTCTTTTCATGAACCGCTTATTATTTGCAAGGGGAAAATAATAACTACGCCATCATAGTGAGGAAACTGGCCAATACCATGACCAGATGATCAATATTAACATCATATGCCTCCGGATGTGATGTCCTGAGAAGGACACAGTATCCCTTTTGCAGTATATTCATGCCGGAATTGTACAATCAAATCTAATCCTGACGAAGTACCATGAAACTCACACTTAGAAACACTCTAGAAAATCAGTGTCCTATAAATCCTTTTTTAAATGCCAGTGTTATGAAAGACAAAGAAAAGCTGAGGAAATGTTCCAAACTAACAGAATAAAGAAACATGCCCCCCACCCCCAAAAAATGCACTATGTAGTCCTGTACTGCATTCTGTACTAGAGGAAAAAAAGATTCTGTAAAAGACATTATTGAGATAATTGAAAAAATTGGCAAATGCACTATAGATTAGATAATAGTATTATAACTATATAATTTCCTACATTTGATAACTGTACTGTGATTACATAAGAGAATATCTTTGATCCAAAGAAAAATACATTGAAATATTAAGGAATAGAGTATATTCAACCTACTCTCAGATAACTGAGGGAAAAAAAGAGTAATCTCATGTGTATGCATGTGTATGTGCATATGTGTGTACATGTGTGTGCTTTAAGGCAATAAGTATAGCCCAAAATTGATAAGTCAAATACTATTCTAAGTATATTATTTATATAGAATCCAATAAGTAAAGGAAAGTAAAGAGCTAAAAGTGTTTAAAGTGGTTTTCTCTGAGGAGCAGAACTGGGGAAAGAAGGAATAAGGAAAAGATTGGCTGCTTCGCTGCCAATTTAAACCATTTAACAAAAACTTGAGAATTTAAAGAAAATGACAATTACTGGTGTAAGTATTGGGACAAGAAGGACTACAAGCAAGGGAAAAACATGAGCATATCGTGTTTTAGGAATAACCTCTTGGTTCTGTCTGAAGAACGGAGTAGAAAGAGCTGGTGGAGATAATCTGTTGGAATTAGAACGTTTTTATGATTATTCTTTACATTTGCGTTGTACTTTGTAACCTACAGTATTCACTTGATTATCTAAACTGAATCCTCACCATGCTAAAAGGCAATAATTAAACATCAGTTTTCAGAGGAAATAAGCATATAAGCAAAGCATTACACAAAGAAAAAAAAACCCTCACTTAAAATCTACAATAAAAATACCAACAGTCTGCAGCTGCCAGAAAGCTCTGAGGCACTTAATGTTTTATCATAGAGTCTGTGCTGGATTATATTTAAGTATATCTGTTCTGTCTTCTTTCTTCAAGGTCTTTTGACACTTTATTCTTATTGGAACAAAATTACTATTGAATGTCAATCAAATGTCTCCTCTTTATCATCTCCCATAACCCAACACCCACCCACCCCCACCTCTCCCTCCCAGAAAAAGAACAAATGATCAATAATGCCTTAGACATCAGACATCTCTGTTTCCTGGGATCTTTTTAATCCTCTCCAATTTAACACTCTGGCTGCAGAAAAAGAGGCAGAAGTGCCTTAATCCAGAATGTTCATCCCACTCAGGCTACGCCAGTTCCGACCTCTCACCCCTCTCCTTAGGAAGGAGGAGAAGCCCCAATTATGATCATGAACCTTCCATCTGGCCTTGGGCAGGGGGCTTTACCTGCATGACTTGAGCTGTAGTTCCTACAGTCCTGTGGGGTATGTACTATTGTTCTCTCCACTTTGCTATAAAAAAAAAAATAAAGCTAAGACAGATATAGTAGCCAGCTAAGGTCACACAGATAGTTAGTAGCAAAGCTAGGGTTCAATCCTAGAGTGTGTAACTTCAGAAGTTTATGCTTAGGCATTGTGGTGAAGGCAGTATTATTCTTGGGTGGTCTTACAGGGCCATATATTATCCGTTCATTCCTTTAGCATTCACTTAAGGTTAAGTAGAGAAGGAGGTCTTTGTGAAGCAATAAAATGCACCAGGCTTAAGGAGCCTTTGCTTCTAGTTAAATCCAGGAGTAATAATATATTCATCTTATCTTAGCAGTTGCTTAAATGTACTAACTCAATTCCTGCTTTTTAACTAGTGTATAAAGACAGGCCTATTCCTGAAATGCTATGATATGAAGCATCTGAGTCAGATTACACCAGAGCATGTGCTGTGCTATTTTTAGAACAGGGCTGTATATAGGACATAGTTTTCTGGTTATGTCACAATCTTGCAGGTGTGCTTTCTATTCACATTTTGAATAAAAATAGATACATACATTGGTGATATAAAGATAACTGCAATTCAGTTTCTGCCCTTGAAGAGTTTCAAGACTAGCTACGGAGACAGAAAAAGTAGAAATCAGGCAAAAGAATATGAAAAGGAACTGGCATAATGGAGGTGGAGGAGCATAGATAATCATAATTTAAGATACTTTAGCAAACTGCTTCATTTGTACAACAAACTGTATTAGCTGCCAGGGGCTGGAAAAACAAGGATGCGCAAAAACAGACACGGTCCCTGCTCTCAAGGCACTTCCACCCTCATGGTGGCATCAGACCTGGTCAAACGCAGAGTTACATGCTGAGAGAAGCGCTCTGAAGGAATGCAATGCAGTCCTCGGAAGACGTACAACAAAAGACTTGATTTGGACAGGAGCTGGGACAAGCTTCCCTGACTGGGAAGCCTTCCCCTGAGAAAGTGATTCTTGAGCTGCATGGGGAGAAAAGATGCGGCATTAATGACAGGAAGGGAGTAGAGAGCATTACAAACAGAAGCAACGATGTGCCAAGCACGACAAGCCAAGGCCTTGAGATAAGGGAAAGCAGAGTCTTTCCAAAACCTTGCAAGAAACTCACGTGACAGGAAGGCAGAGAGCATGGGGGGAGTGGTACAAAATGATAAGGGTAAAGCACACAAAGGCCTGGCCAACGATGGTAAGGATATGGGTAGGGGAGATATAATAATTATAAGACTCTTCACTTCGCCATTTAGCCCTTAGGTACCATGCCACTTAGGCAGCTTTCAATAGCCATACACACAGTGTCACAGACCACGACACATGTGCAAACAAGTCATGTAACCTCTTGGTTTCTTCAACTGATAGAAATCAACATTTTGGTCCAGGTAAATGTTTTTAAATCATTTCAGTTATGTGACTTTTTTTAACTTAAAAAAAAAATGTAGACTCTTTTCCCTTCCGAAGGCTGGTAGTACTTTTACTAAACGCTGACTGGGAACATATGATAACGAATAGCCCCTATGCTTTCAGTCCAAACTTTAACAAATCATAACAAAGTTAATGATAGTACCTATGTACATTTGAAAAACTGTAATTTTCAAATGTACATGCCCGATATGTGCTTTCTTTCATCTATAGGACAGAATTTGTGATATATATGGATTTAAAGACCACTTGTAAAAACTATATGGCCCATAGTTTGGAAACCACAGTCCAAATAAACTATCTAAGCTTCATTTTAACTCTGAAATTCTGATTCTCCCAATGTCAGTAAGAAGGGTCTTAATCCTTCTACATAATGGAGCAAATGTGAGAAATAACTTCTCCTTTGGCTAACACTGCATCTAAAATCTTCTTTTAGATCATAAAATCCGCTTAAGTTGACTATAATTTAGTGAGATTCTAAACATGTGTGCTCTGCAGCTGATTAACAATTCTCTTTAATGTGTTTTTCAAGCTTCCTGAACCTCTTAACCTCAGCTATTCTGAACCTTGATGTCATCAGCCTTGATCTCTCTCTGTTCGAATTTTCTGTGGGCTTTACTTTCAGACAGGCTCTTTCCACAGAATGTCTCCAACAAACAGCTCCAGGCTGGCATCCTAAGCATTGCAATTCTGGGAGCAGGGGGCGGGGCGGGGAGGGGCGTGGAACTAGCTTCATATGTTTAATAGTTTCTATAAAAATCTCAAAGCTGAGTCTCTTTGACCTGAATTATGCCTTGTGCCCATCCCTGAACCAATCATTGTAACCAAGAAGATGGAATCGACTGGTTGGCCAAGGCAAGAGTCACCACCCGTACACCTGAGAGTACAGAGGTAAAGAGAAGTTCCAAAAGGAAAATCAAGGGGGAATTATATGGACCCTTGATAAGCCAAAACAACACCTTTTATGTCCTGTACTCTTTCTATTGCAAATGACAGAAACCCAATTTATCTAGTTTTAGCAAAAAAGAGTCTAATTGGCTCATACAGTAACTGAAACCTCCAATGGTAGTTGGGCTTTTGGCAGGCTATAGTAGGGATTCGAATAATAATAGAATTCTCATTCTCTCGCTCTCTCTCTCGCTCACTCTCTCTCTCTCTCTCTCTCTCTCTCCCCCCCACCCCCACTCCCCTCACTCTTTTGCTTTCTTTAGTCTTGGTTTCATTTCTAGACATGCTTTCTCCAAAAGGAAGTCCATACTCCCCAGCAATTTCTGATGCATATAATCTTAGCTCTTGAACTTTCCAAAGAGGAGTGGTCCTTTCTTTGTTTCCCTCCATTTCGGACTCTGAGGAAGGGTTCAGAAAAGTGCATCTGGGGCCACATGTCCACCCAGAGACAAGTCACGCTAACCAGGCAGGGCATGGACTATCCTGACCGAAAAGCTTAGAGCTTTTATAGTAGTAATCTGAGTAAACACTTACGCAGCACTCATAATGCACCAGACATTACTCTAAAAGGTTCACATATGTTAAATCATTCAATTGAAACAATAACAAATGAGGTAGGTGCTCTAATTATACTCATTTGACAAATGGAAACTCAAGGCACAGAGAGGCTAAGTCACTTCTCCAAGGTCACACAGAAAGTAGTGATGCTGGGATTCAGAACAGACATCTCATTTTAGAATTAATAGACTCATAAACTGCTCTCTAGAGAATTAGGCAAATAATTTCAGACAGTGACAAGTACAAGAAAGAAAATCGAAGAGGGTGATGTTGAGCATGCCTTGGTGTATGAAGGTTGCATTAGAGGGAGGTCAGGGGCGACCTTTCTGAGGAGGCAACACTAGAGTCGAGACTGGAAAGATGAGGTTTGTGAGAACAGTATTCAGGCAAGTGGAACAGAAAGTGCAAAGGTTTTGGGGGTGAGAGTAAACTTAGTGTATTCGAGGAGCAGCAGGACAGTTATACAGACTAAAGAATAAACAAAGGCAGTGGGCGGGGCCTCAAATAAGATAGGCAAGCAAGGGCCAGGCCACATAGGGCCCGAAGGCCATGGGACACAGTGTGGGTTTATTATAACTGGATAAGAAGTCACTGAAGCCCTTGAAAGGAGGTATTCAATCATTGTATAATCACTGAGTATGGACCATGAGCAGGGGAGAGGGCTCTCTGGGGTGCCCTGGGAGGTCTAAGGGGCAGATTCTGCTCTCTGAATTTACAAACAAATTGTATATGAGAGTCCTAGCTGGGGTTAATATGTTTTGAAAAAGTAGTTTTAATCACCCTATTTCCAATATCTAGAGTTTCTGAATCTGTCACCTGGGGACACAGACCTGGTACTTATGTTTATGGAAAATAATTTGTACTGACAAAGCTGCTTATTTCTTTTTAGGAATTGGCCTCACTCATGGCTGTGGCCTTTATTGGCAGCCTCCCTTGTTCCAGTCTTTTCCTCCCTGTCTTTCCAACAATATAGCAGCCTCGTGTACTATTTTCCCAGAATTCTTTGAATTGACTTCATCTGAGAAACCTCTTTCTTGCTAAGGTGTTAACAGATTCTTTTTCCTAGTTAACATATTTATATTGGAAGAGCACAATGAAGATACCAGCTTTAAACCTGCAGGAGTGTTCTAATGCTAACCATTTCAAGAATAAAGGCAGGATAAGCGGAGTCATTGAAATCCCTTCAAATAGCAGTCACTCTGCATGGTACTGTCAATATCCAGAAGAATGGCAGCTGACCCATCAACCTAGTCAGTTCCAGGAGCAGCTAGAGAGCTTGTGAGTACTGCTGGGATCAATTGACCCCTGTAGTCTAAGTTCCTTCCCTGGACTGCTACTGTTACTGCTGCTATTGCTGCTTGTGGGGTGTGTGTACGTGTGTGTGTGTGTGTGTGCGCGCGCGCGAGTGTGCATGCACATGTGTGCATGTGTGTGCATTTAAATTCACAAGGAGTAAAACTGACTATTTTTGGTGTACCATCCTATAAATTTTAAATTTTAACACTTGTACAGATTTGTGTAATCAACATCGCGATCCAGATGCAGAATTGTTCCGACACTCTCCCAGTCGATTCTCTCCTCTTGCACCTAACCCCTGGCACACATGATCTGTGCCCCGTAGCTATAGTTGATAAACATCTTTCCTGAATGTCATATGAATAGAATCATACAGTACGTAACATTTTAAGACCCACTTCTTTCTTTTAGCATAATACTTTTGAGATTCATTCAAGTCGTTGCATGTATCAATAATTTGTTCCCTTTTATTACTAAGTATTATTCCATTGAATGGAAATTTATCCATTCACTCACTGAAAGGCATTTAAATTGTCTCCTAGTTTTGATAATTATAAATAGAGGTGCACACATTTTTGTGTTGATACAAGTTTTCATTTACCTTGGGTAAATACCTAAGAGTGGGGTAGCTGGGTCATGTGGCAAATGTATCAAATAATAGAAAATAAAAATAGTTGTAAAAGATTGCAGAACCATTTTCCATTACTCCAGAATAAGTGATGCTATAGAAATGGTTATTTTAGTACCTCTGAGTTCACTCATCTAAAAGCAAAGCCAAAGAGTAATCTCGCCTCAAAGAAGCAGCCTTTGATAATTTGTCTTAGTCAATGTTTATTCCTATTCAGGGCTGTGAGAATTCACCCTAAGGGAAAGCAAGCACTTTGTGTCTTTCTATACTAAAGTATAGGAAGTATAGGGCTGGCTTTGTGTTGAGCCAACAATATGTGTTACTTAGATGTAGCTTAAATTGGGGCACTGTCTGGGTCCACAGAATCGAGCAAAGCCTAGAATGAACTATACAAGAAAGCAAGAGACTGGCAGACTTTCTGCCTAAGCCCAAAGGAGGAAAACAGGCTTGGGGTTCTGCAGCATAATACTTGGTATATATTAAGCACTCAGCATTAACAATGCCTGAATCAATGTCATCCAAACAGCACCGTGAAAATGTAAGCAGATAAAGTTTTACAATCCGATAGCACTTCTATTGTTGGTTGTCTTTTCTTCTGATTGGTCTGAGTACCTGAAACAATTTGTGCATTCTAAATTACCAGGAACCCAGCTTAGCTAGTATCAAACCAACCCTCTAATGGAATCCGTCAGCAATCGCACACAGCAAGAGGTTAAGCCAATCTTAGGAAAAGCTCTTTACTAATCATAGAAAAAGCCACACTTCACTTATATTTTAACTCACCCCACTGTGTTAAACCCAATGAAATGAATCAGAGATAGTTGTATAAAGGACATATATACATTTTAGTGGTAATTTCTGCAACTTTTTTAAACTTACTTTCCTGACTTAAATTCTATAATAAAACAACTTTAAATCACTTCTAACACAATTGTAAAATAGAAAAATTGATAGATGCGTAAAGAACATAATAGATCAAGGATCATGTCAGACAAACCTACAATTATAAGAATTATGGTAAATGATAAATAGCAACTGGAGAACCTCAAAAGGCTTTCTGGCTTGTCTTGGATGACCACCCAAAAGGTTTTATTTCTTAGGCAAACATTCTGTCTCTGGAGTCTGGAAAAACTGGACTGGAACTCTTATAAGGACATATATTTTCTTCTTTTGGTTCAATGACCTCTGTTACCAGAACAGCTTCTCTCAGTGTGTTTAATACTTCTGTTATAGCTCCTTCCAGAAATCAGAAGTTTAGAGATCCTATAACAGTTAAAAAATATACAACATGGCCACTCATACAGTTAAGTAAAAGTTTGCTAGTCCCTTTTCTCTTCCCCAGAATGCCTAGACAAAGATCACTAACTTTCCTGAAGAATCCCCCTACTCTCTTACTACGTTGCATTCACCTTTATCTTTTCTGAGAAGGAAACAGGGCTACACATTCTATTCTTTTTTTAAATTATCTATAGTGCAAACAGGAGATGGGTATTTTGTGGTCACTCTGGTTTGAAATGCTCTCATCTTCTCCTGAAGACCAAGTATCCTATTATCCTATGGTTGAGCATCACTCCTGTGATATTTAACCCTTACTGATTTGTTTTCTAATTAGTTTTTTTATGTCTTTTTCCTCTAATAGACCAGCTCCATCATGGACCTGTGAATGTTCATTCAGTTTTTGTGTCTCCCTTGACATCTAGCAATGTCTTAAAATGAGCAAACTCTCGAGAAATATTTATTGAATGATTAAACTCATTCAATCATTTCACAAATATTTAGTGAGCACCTACTATTTGCCAGGTACTATTCTAGCTAGGCACAGAGGAGAGGGGCAGTGAAGCCTGAAGATAAGATTTTGGCCCTCTAAGAACTTACATTTTGGAGAAGGAGAGAGTCTGAGCTCTTTAGATTTGCATTCCATATGGGTACGAAAGGATTATTTTATTGCAATGATGAATATTCAGCTTCAGGTGCTATTTTGGTCACAAAGATATAACTGAGGAGTGGCAAAGGGTATATTTTTTCCTTTTTACCATGTATGAATCATTCTAAATAAAGCAGTGCTAACATTGCAGCTTCCTATCCAAGAATCACATATAGCTCCACCTGAATACTTTTGTAGATTTTATTCTATCTTTGGATCTCTGTGACTTCTTAAATATCCCAAATTGATGTGGATTACTCATTGAAATTTGAAATGGTAATTTTTAGTCACAAGTAGGAATGAAAAATGAAAATGATTGCTTCAAGATCCTGCAAGATGTTTTCCTATAATTACAAGATTTAATAATGGCCAAGTCTCACACATACGTTCCAAAATTCTGTTGAAATATTTGTGGGTCTTTTACGTCTTATTCTCTCTATATTTATAATTTAAAAGAATGAAAGGACCCTAATTGCGAACTAAAGAGAGTTCACTAGGTTGTCTCTTTTTTTAAGCTACATAGACACAAATTACGGTAACATGTTACCTGTCTCTATCTTTGGTAACATTACCTAGTGATCAAGTTGCACTTAGAGATGCTATTTTTATATAATGCCATAGGGATGTGCATGGATTTTTTTTTAAACATCTGACATTATATAACAGAAAAGCATTAGAATGAGTTCCAAATGAATCTTTCATTTAATCAATTTCTTAAAAAACTCCTTTTACATGTACCAATTTTTTCATATAGTTAAACAATTACTATTCTTAGAGGCCAGTATATATCCTATTTACCACATAAATGGCAGTGCGATGGTCTAAAACAGTTGGATTTTTATTTTCCTTATATGCCTTCTTTCTGGTTTAAAAGCATTAAGGAATTTTGACATGATGATAAGCTGCTATTTAAAGCCCTCACTTGTGAGATTGGAATGCAATGCATTCAGAAGAAATGTACAAGCTATGCATTCATGCTAAGTTAGAGCCAAAAACACTGAGCATTGTTTAAAAGCAGGAAACAATTCACATTTAAAATTTCCTTGACCTTGATTATATTAACTGTGGAGGTGATCATCAGAATAGTCTGATAATATATTTAAGATTCTTATACAGTCTTATAGGAAGCAAAATATCCTGGTGATAACTAAAAACATTTCATTGCTATCCAGATGTTTTGTTCTTATAATGCCAAACATCTGGATGTTAAGAAACATTTGGAATACTGAGTGTTTTTAATGTTGGATTTTTTTTAAATGTGAACTTGTGCTTCTATCATGAGGTCATAGTTGCAAAGTCAACCTCAGAACGTGACTGTTTTGTAGTTTCAATACTAGAACATAATCTCCAAAGTATATCTGGAAGAGGTTTCTTTCCCAGGTAGAATCCTCCTTGATTTCTGAAGAAATTGCATCCAGGTGTATAAGGGATGTTAATAAAAATAATTATGGATGAGTGATCATTATCCAATTAAGTTGACGTTTTACAGGAGAGACCTTGCAAAGCCAGGATTACCCATCGAGATGGAACTGAAGGGAACTTAATTTCAATTCAAAGAACTGGAGAGTGAACAGAGAGTTATAAGACTCACAGGATAATCATGTCACCTAAAGCAAGCAAAACAAACTTGAATGACAGTTGAGACACTGGTGATGATTGGCATATAGGCTGAAATTTCTCCTAAGAGAAATCACTATAAAATTGATAAATATTAATTTCCTTGAAATTATAGTTATAGAAGTAAACGATATTTGATCTAAAGACATACTAAACAAATAAAATCAAATAGAGATCCGAAACAATTAGAAGAAGACAGAAGAACTCTATCAGAAGGTATTTGGTATTATTACATTTCTTTATATCTAAACAAAACTCTGTTGTTGATGATAACAGAAACTTTCCTCATTTATTTTGTATCCTTCTCTAGAGTTTTGTATACATCCTATGTACTCAGTTAAATCCTGTTTATTCTAAAAATGTTCTTAAATTAAATGGCCCAGGCTCTAGCACTGTAATTTGTGAGCTGCCTATAGAGAAAGATTAAAAAACCATCTCCATTCTGAATGCTAAATGCCTCCTGGTACTTTTTTCTGTTTGTTTTTTCTAGATCAAAAAGTAATACAGATTAACGAAAGCCTCTAAAAGTTTCTATTTCAGTTATTTATTTATATAACATAGATTTAGTAAACATACTACATGCAAAGCATGTTGCTGTGTATAGAAGAAAAACGAAAAGGGAAAAAAGAAGAGGAAGATACTTTCAGAAGAGATGGAATGCCCCCCACACAGTGACAAATATTTTATACCTGTGGGGCTATTTGAAAACATAATTACTACCTTCAACAAGTTTGCAACCTAGTAAAGAGGATATGATGGGTACTCGACTCATAATCCAAGGTAGAATGTAAGCAGTACCACAAAATAAGCACAAACCGAATTGCATCCAAGAGGAGAGAGGGAGAGACCACTTTCAACTGGGAAGGTCAAGAAATCTTACTCACTGAGAAATGGCTAGGGTTTCAAGGAGAGAAGATGGTATGTGGTGGGTAGAAGCTGGAGAATCTAGAGGTCAGCATTTCCATGTGATGGAAAGTATAGGGTAGGAAATGAGTGGAAAATGAGAAAAAAAGAAATGCACTTTAGCTGGTATATAGGGTAAAGCAGCACCTCACAAACACATCAGACAAAAAGAATTACTAGTGTGTATGTGGATGTCTCTATGGGGGAAATGGACTCCTTTGTCCCACCTAGACTCATTGATTCAGAATCTCCAAAATCCATTTTTGGCAAACATTTTTCTTCTTTAAATAAGCTCTCAAAGTAACTATTAACATCAGGTAAGTTTGGGAAACCCTGGAATGTGACAGGTAGAACTGAAGAGGAAGGCATTGCCTTTGGCTGTTATCCAGGAGGCAACCTATTTGCAAGTTAGAAGAATTTTCACCTTCCTGGTCAATAAACAAGATATTTCTAAATTTTCTTTGGCTGTATCCCTTTGATTCTTAAATCACATTCTTTTAGACGTTTTGGGAATTCAGACCAATCAGGGAAATGGAACACGAGTTTCCCACACGCCTCTGTTCAGCAACTGAGAGACCGAAGCATGGATCCCCACAGCTGGAGCTGAGCAGGCAGCTGAGCAGGCATTAGCTGCTCTTATTGCCCTGAATCAGGCTATGCTCTATGCGGCATGTTTTAACAGTCCTCTGAAGGCAAAGAGAAATAGTTGTCTATTGCTCATGGCTCCCTCCAGGTTGCCCATTTCGAGCTCCTCCTTCCTTGACTCTTTGTCCTTTCCTTTTGCTTTTGTTCCTTTCTGTGCCCTGCTGTCCAGTCTCATTCCTCCTATCTCCATGTTTCCTTCAATATCTCTCCTCTGCCCCTTCCAGGACTGTTCTTCAACCGCCCTTGATCTGCTTAAAGCTACAATAATATCACTAAATTCTGCTTAGAGATAGAAGAGTGGTGAGCAATGGAAGTGAAGAAGGAAGGGGGTTAAGAGCATACGCTGTGGGCTCTACTCTCTGGCTCCAAATTAGTGCTTCTTGGTGTCTCATCCTCATCTTTAAAATGGGCCTTCTATCAGTAGAGCCATTGCGAGGAATGAATAAGTAAGTTCATATATGTCAAGCAATTAGAACAGGGCCTGGCACATAAATATCAGGTGTTCATTATAATTCGTTTCTTTGCTCCTGACCTAAATGTCTTTATTCTTAACACTGAACATGTCTCTGCACATTTGTCAGGTTGAAACATTAGTATATTATCTGTTAAAAAAAAAAATTGTTATTCTTTAATTTCAAAAGAAGAGAAACTTTAATGTTTGATTTCTATAATATTTCTATGTCTCTGTATCTGGAAAATAGTGTACAACAAAAATTGTGCAATCACTTTCTCCTGTACATGCTCTACACACCTGCTCAAATAAATGGCATTCGTTTTTGTGAACAACAAGTTTACAAGCTGAAGTTTGGGTTGGCTCAAGTGACACCTCCTTGCTACTCTACACTGAGAAATAGTGAACTTTTCTTTATCTTTTTCTTACTTGTTTCTAACTGTATTCATTGACCTGCACTTTGACAGTTGTATAATGCTCATAGCCTACAAATCGAAATTACAGAAAATATAGAATAATGGCAAGAAGAGACTAGAAAGGAAGCATTTTACAAATTGCTGAAAGAAGAATACCAGCACCTCAGGGTTTCAGAAAACTGGAGAGTTTCAAACAAATTCCCATTTGATGCCGATAGTATGGTCCTGGGGCCACACTTTGAGAAACATTGCTACAGAATTTTCTTCCCATCTATTTCGTTCATAACAATTTATTCTTTGCTCTTTAGTCATTAAAAAAATAATAGCATTTCTATTAATTTTTTTCCTGTTTTAAAACAATTTAGTTTTTCATTGAAGTTACTGCCATTAATTTTACTTTCTTTCCTATCATCTCTATTTGTAAAATTGTCCTAATTCCTTTACAATGAAATCGTCCCTTCCTCGAGCCACATCTCCACTCGTCCTACTGCTGTCACCGGCCTACCCTAACTCTTGCTTCCCACTTGCACATCCTGCCCAAATGGCCAATACACACTGGAATAGGGACTGCCCACTGGGTAAGGGTATAAAAAAAGAGGGGACTTAGGGTTGGATTAAAGCAAGAAGGATGTTACCATAAAAATTTCCCAGGTGTGCTGAGCCAGGAAGGAGACAGGAAAACATCAAGGTCAGCAGCTGAAATGCTAGATGACAGACAAGAGATGTGTCAAGCTGAATGTTAAATAAGGACTCTAAAAGGCATCTGTCGCTTTTGCTTTCTTAGCACTCCTTTCCTCTTTTTCTGGTCAAACATCTGAGCTGTTTCTTGTATACTTTGTGGGACTGATAATTTGGGACCCAACCATCATCATTATTTTATCACGAGAATACAAACTCAGTGAGAGAAAATAACTGAACTGTTGGTTCATGTTGCCCAGTGTCTAGAACTGTGCCTGGCACATAGTAGGCATATACTTATTGAATGACTGTAGGAGATACTCAATGAATACATGAACGGATTCTCAGGCTGCAATGGAATTCCTCTGCAATGCCAAAATTACATAGAACAGACTGCTGATTACTGGACCCTGGATGTTATAGAATCAAAAATAAAAGCCACTCCTTCTGCCCCCAAAATTAATTAATCAATTAATTAATTAAAATAAGCCCCAGCTGCGGGGCATATGGACTATGCATCACCAGTCCCATAATTTAAACCTGACTCATTTTAAATTTCTCAGGAACAAGACCTTTTATTTCCTTGTAGCTATCTTATGCTCTCAGAAGGTGCCTAATAGTTTTTAACGAATGAAATATGTAAGTAAATATGTAAGGGTTTATTAAGAAGTTCAGACTGATGATGATAACACTTTAACCGAAACCCCTTCCAAGTTTTACTTTCTCATTTTCCAGCCTGAAACTCTTTGGTCCATAAACCAAATCCACATACTTTGTCAGAGTAGAAACATTGCCTTAGAACTACATAAACATTTCCTTCTGAGTTTACAGAGATAAATTGAATACACAAGACAATACCATATATTTCTCTCTGTAGTTGAGGCAATTTTTAATGTATAAAATTCTTTTTCCTCTTTATCCTCCATCTCTATATAATGTACCCTCTCACATTTATCTCCTCACTCTACCTTGTTGAAAATCCATCTAACTCTTCTCAAGAAACATTTCCCTCCACTGGAAAATAGCAAGATTCAGAGACTACGTTTCTGGAATTCATTCTCAAAAATGACTCAAATACTATTTAAATGTGTTAACTGTCTAAAGGTTGAGGTGGGTAATTAGACAGAGATTTCATTTCCTCACTTCTGGAATTTGCATATTTTTTAAACTTCACAACCATTGATTAGCCTTCTTTTTTCCTCACTTTTTTTTTGATGTTGACATCAAAATAGTCATTCAGTTACTACACAGATGCACCAACGTACATCAAAAATGACTTTCTCACTTAAATAGTTTAGTACAGGAACTGCAGTTAACCCTGAACAACAGGGGTTTAAACTACGAGTCTACTTATATGTGGATTATCAAAATAAATACTGTAAATGTATCTTTCTTATGATCTTCTTAATATTTTCACTAGCTTACTTTATTGTAATATAATATATAATACATATAACATATAAAATATGTGTTAATTGGTTGTTTATATTTTCAGTAAGGATTCCTATCATCCCTAGGCTATTATTAGTTAAGGTCTGGGGGAGTTCAAAGTCATATATGAATTTTCAACTGTGCAGGGAGTTCAGCACCCCCTAACCCCAACTTTGTTCAAAGATCAACTTTACAGAAAATTGTATCTCAAAAAAGTATTATCTGGATGATTTTTATTATTGAAGTACCATCAGTTTTTACTAAAATTATGTTTTTTCATGTATGCATGCATATACGTGCACATGTACACAAACACACACACACACACACACACACACACACACGGGAACTTGTGGTACTGCTTGAAGACTTATATACCACCTAGAAGTATAAAAATGTTAGGCAGTCATCACTGGTGCTGGCTCCAGTCACATAGTATCTCTTTTCATTAAAACAGAACTTTTTTCAGCAGTAAGAGCATGGCAAGACCTGAAAGAGGTCCAGCCTTTTGGCACAGGATTGCAGACACAGCTCTACTGTTTAACCCTGAAATGCTATTTATTGGATAAACATTACATTGAAATAGCTAAAGAACACACAAGGCCATTACAAGAGTAGACTTTTTTTTTGCCACCACTTATTTCTTTTTATGTTATCTCCTTAAAGAAGGACTTTCATACCAGAGCAACCTTGGAAAAAATGAGACCACAAAAAAGGCATTCATGGTGGTGATTTTCTAGACCCTCCATTCTATTATTTTGGATATTTCTCTTTGAACGTGGGCTCTCTTTCCCACAGCTATGCTTGGCCTCCTGGTTTGCAATGACGTTATGTCTATGTTGGTGACTTCCCAAACTACCATGAGAAAAATCAGTGCCACAAATTTAATATAAAGAACTAATTTCTAGCCTCAGTTGTTTCACTCTAATTCAAGGACTCTTTGACGATAAATGTAGTCTTGATATGGACATTCTTTTTTTTTTTCTTTTTTTTACTATTTGTGGGGATGGAAGAGAAAATAAAGGTAAAAAGAAAATCCGTATGTCATAAATATGTCACCAATATTGAATTTATTTCCTCCCAACTCTGTCAATTAATAATTATCAGGCACCTTCTGTTTGAAAGACAACAAAATTCTCTGAGAGGTACTACAATGAATAAGTAGTAATATTATTTTCAAAAAAACTTATAGCCTAGTAGAAATACAAGGGGGAAATAACTACCACACGTACTTTTAGGTGTATACAAAAAGAAAAATAGAAATAGAAATTTCAGAAGAACAGATGCCTCCAGAGGAGAATGAAGAAGGTAAATTAAAAAAGATTTCATAGAAGAAAATAATTTGAGCTGGGTCTTAAAAAATGGTTTAAAGTTCAGAAAGCTAACATTGGAGAAAATAGAGGAAAAGGCATATGCAAACATCAAAAACAAGCATCAAAAAAAAAAAAAAAAAGGTATGTGTTTGAAGAACAGTGAATAGTCCAGTTGTGTGGCCATGACCCATTTGGGCAGCATGTGCTGCGGCTTGTGATGGCAGTGCCACCCACACACTGTTTCTACCACGGCTCTTTCTCTCTTCTACATGGCTCTCCAGCTCATGTCAGTGTCCCAGGTAAGAAGTGGGTTGACGTCAATTATACTGATGTGGCAGAAGAGAATCAAGACCAGAAAGAAATTAGGTTAGACCTAATTCTGATCTAAAGGATTAGAAGATAAATTGAGTAAATAGTCCTAAACATGAATAAGAAACTACAGACCCTTAATGCTCACTGCCATTAGCTGTAGAACCAGATGAGGCTCAATAAATTTTTTTCTTGGAATAGCAAATGAATGATGGAAAGAATAACAAAATTGATCACACATTTGTGGTTGCTGAAATTATTAGCAAACTGTTAGATTTTGATCAATCTACCTGGAAATGGTATTCTTTCAAATTTGCCATATTTCTGTTAACATAAATACATCTAAAATATGACCTATTTATTCAAAGACTGTTTACATTCTAACCATTTCCCTGAGCAGATATGTCTTTGCCTAGATCATGCTTTCATAGCTCAAGATGGGGAGAAATTCTTGAAGTAGCCCTGCATTTGATTTTAGAGTTGAAAATCAGAGCATACTTTTTTTAAACTTTCCTCTCAGTCCTCCACTTTTCAAACTGAAACGCTATGACAGTATTTATGTTTATAATTTCCTAACATGACCAAGCAAGATAGAAAATGTAAGACCAAAAAGATTAATTGCTGCTGAAAATACAACCCCATCACAATTTATTTTAAAAGCCCAGGACTAATGAAAAAAGATTTAAATATATTTGTTTTTAAGGAAAAACTTTCTTCAGTTCAACTCTAAGCAATGATTAATCGCAGTGATTTTCTCATGTGTTCCACTGATCTTGCTAGACTGCCTTCATTGAATTCAAGTGGCAGTTGGAGCTGAATAGCTTAATATCTTCTGGTATCACATGTCCTGCTTCAAATGTAATTACAAGTTTCTAGAAGCTGAATATAAAGAACTCATTTAGAACGTCTGTTCAGGTTGTTTATTATAGACCATACATACAGTTATTCAGAACTGTAAACTCATTCAGTTACTAACAGCCTTTTTTAAAAAAATGAATAAACCTCTTGAAACAGCGAGGTTTTACTTTAATCAGTACCTCGATGTTAAATTTTGCCGTTAGACCAAAGTCCAAAACTGGGGTTTGATTTTGTGCCATTATGGTATAAATCGTTCATCAGTCTGTGTGTTCATACTGACCTGGTTCTCTGGTGCTCACTAAACAACCTTGGCATCTGAAAACCAAAAAAAAGAAAAAAAGAAAAAGAAAAAAAAGGAAATGCCTGTATCTGCTAAGGAAAAATGACAGTCGACAATGTGAAACTATATGAGTCATAGAGATGAACAGTTTATGGTTCATTCCATAGTTTTAAAGCAACAATAATCCCAGGAAAATTCAGATTAACAAACTGATATTTTTAACGTGTTTGGAGTTTAGTCTGTGTTGTCATTTTGTGCTTTCATTTGTATAGTCAACGTTTTGTCCTTTGCTTTTCTTTCAACTATTTAAAAATCCTATGACACTAGCAAGTATGAAAAGTGACCTGTCACATGCTTAGTGCTTCAGTTTCTACGAGGCAGTAATATTATCTAAGTTAAACACCACTGGAATTTTCATAAAATTTTATTCATTTTTAATTAGATCTTTTTTGAAACATTAATAAGTTGATTTGTCCTTTTCAGTCAGCTTTGCTTTTCCTCCCAGAAATAAAATAGATGATCACAGGTCTTTATTTCATCTGGTAGCTCTCAGATTGCTGTTCACCCATGCCAGGAGCAAAATTATGAAAGATCATCTATCTTCAAATACAACATTTCCATATGAAATTGTAAGACCAGCTATCCTGTCTGGGAAATGACTGGCAAGATAGGGTTTAGTTACACAATAAATGGAATTTCTTCCATTTCTAACATGCTACCATATATATATGGGTATGTAGTCCTCACCATAATAGGCGAAAAATTTTCAGCTAATCACATCCCTGAACTACTGCTGCCAAGGGGACATTAAATGGGGTGCACACGAGATGTCAGGTATCCATATTGCTGCCCAATGGGAAAACCTGTTTTCAGTTCTGACTTCAAGCAGAGAGTAGCTTTCCTCACCAGAAGAGATTTAATACTCCCTTCCCAGTACCACAACATACGGAATGATGATTCCATCAGGACAACACAGAATCCATAGGACACACATATGAAGGAGTGCACAGTAACTTTTAAGATGAGGATACTGCAATTAACTCGCAGCCGTTATGCTAGTTTAAGTAAAGCAGGCAACCAGCATTTGTAGATCATTTTGGAGGGAAGCCAGCAGATACCAAAATGTCTTGGCCATTGCATGAGCAGCCTCCGAGGTTCCAGAACTATTCCTTTGATCAAAGGTTACTTAATGGAAAGAATGAGAGACTGACTTCAAGGAGCCTACATTTTAGAAGGGATCAGGGAAGAGAAAATAATCACTTGGACAAGTAAATAATGTCAGGTGCTAGTAGAGGTATGCAAAACACAGAACATGGTAAGGTGCTAGAGGTGTAATATGACAGCTAGGAGCACTGATTTTAGTTAAAACTAGTGGGGATGGCCCCTATGAAAAGGGAATAGTTGAGCCGAACTTGGGAGTAGATCAATTCAGCCCTTTCTGTGACTTCAGTATTTTACTCAGTCTATCTTATTCCCAACAATTTTGAATTAATTATATATTGTGTAGACTTAGTGTATAGTTTTATACATTTACTACTGTATTATTTTGAAATCAATGGCAACACAGACCAAACTCAAAACACATGAAAGATACCAATTTGTTAATTTGAATTTTCCTGGGATTATTGTTGCTTTAAAACTATGAAATGAACAAATAATGATAAAATAGTTTTTATGTCATGGTATTATCATGAGGATTTAACTAGATGATGCATGTAGATACTGAGCACAGTGTCTAAAATACAGGCAACACTCAAAAATGACACTGACTTATATAATTTTCATCATCATCATTATTGGGAAGTAAATCCTAGATCTCAATCAGGAGAAATGTTACCCTTAACTACCCAAAGAAAGGAAAACTGAAGCCTGTCCCTGAAGAACCTTCTCCAGACACATCCTCACCTAACTACAAAGCAAGCTCAGAAGATAAAAAAAAAAAACAAAAACAAAAAACCAATATGCTCAGAGTTCCAGTCAAGATGGCGTAGTAGGTGAACACTGTGCTCCCCTCCTCTCGTGACCACATCAAAATCGCACTGGGAGTCACCTGAACGCAAGTCATTCAACTAGGAATATACATAAGAGGCCACCTGGAGACTGGTAAAAGAAGCAGAGATGCAAAATGGGCTGGTCCCACAATCGCATGTGGCGGTTGAGAATGGAGAGGGATATCTTGGTGGCAGAGGTCCCCTAGAGGAGCGAAGGGTCCTAGCCCCATACTGGGCTCCCCAGCCCACGGTTCTAGTACCAGGAAGAGAAGTCCCCATAACCTCCGGCTGTGAAAACCAGCAGAGACCGTAGCTATGCGAAACAGAGGCTGCGGGAGTCGCAGACGTTCCCCTTAAAGGGCCCGCACACGGACTTACTCACTGACAAACTCACTTGCTCTGAACTCCGGTGCTGGGGCAGCTGCTCGAAAAGCGTCAGGGACATACGGGGAAGAACCGAATTGTCTGGCTTCAGGGCGAAGGCTGGAGGGGTGGCTTTCTCCCAGACATAAGTCTTGAGCCCTCCCCCACTCCCAGTGTGCAGATGCAGGCAGCCGCCATATCTGAGCTCCACCAACCTAACACTGGTGGCCCTGCCCAAGTAATTCCCTGAGACCCCGCCCCTCTCAACTTGCGGGCCCACCCAAGCCATTTCCAGTGTTTTCTTTTTTCCATACAAATGACCTGTCTTAACTCATGCTGCGGACTTTCCTAAAATCTCTCAAAGATTCACAGAACCCAAACAAGCAACATTTGGCCTCGGAGCACCCTATACCTCTTGCCGAGTAGTTCCAAAGCCAGCACTAGCAGCAGCCCACCTCAGTTCCTGGCATGAAACACCTCGAACCCAACATGAATGGCAACTATCTGTGGATTGCTTGGTGACTCTTGCCAGGTGGCCCCAGGCAGTGCCCAGTCTGCAGCTGAATTTGGTCTGCAGCAGGACCCCCTCCATGAGGCCCTTGGGCTGGCGTGCCCAGTGGCCAGTGCCTACCAGAACCGCAGCACCACCCAGAGCTGCATCTGAGGAGGACACACCTGCAGGGCAGACTGAGCAGGCACCAGAATCCTCCTAAAGAGAATCCTTTTCCTAGGGTCAGCCCCTCACTGGCTAGTCCTCACATTCAGTGAGCCCAAAGGTCATTGACATGCAAACAGCAACCAAGGGTCAGCTACAACAGGAGGGCACAAACAATCCATACATGGGACACACCTGGAGCACCCAGCTCAGGTGACTAGGGAAAACTGCCACTAGGCCCCACAGGACACCTACTACATAAAAACACTCTTCTAAGATTAGGAGACTTAGGAGCCCTAACTAGTACATAGAAACAAACACAGATAGGTAGCCAAAATAGGAGACAAAGAAACATGTCCCAAATGAAAAAAAAACAATAAAGCTCCAGAAAAAGAACTAAACGACATGGAAATAAGCAATCTACCAGATACAGAGTTCAAAACGCTGGTTTTGATGCTCAATGAACTTGAGGAAGAGAAGATGAACTCAGTGAGAACATAACAAAGAGACAGAAAACATAAAAATGAAGATGGAAAACATAAAAAAGAACCAAAGATGAAGAGTACAATAATTAAAATGAAGACTACCTTAGAAGACATCAACAGTAGATTAGATGAAGCAGAGTTTTGAATCAGTAATTTAGAAGATAAGGTAGCAGAAAACGCCTAATCAGAACAGGAACAAGAAAAAAGAATCCAAAAAAAATGAAGATAGTTTAAGAAGCCTCTGGGACAATCTCAAGCATACCAACATTCACTTCATAGGAGTACCAGAAGGAAAGAGAGAGAGCAAGAAATTGAAAACCTATTTGAAGAAATAATGACAGAAAACTGCCCTAATCTGCTGAAGGAAACAGACACACAAGCCCAGGAAGTACAGAGAGTCTCAAACAAGATGAACCCAAAGAGGCCCACACCAAGATACATCATAATTAAAATGCCAAAGGTTAAAGACAAAGAGACCTTAAGAGCAGCAAGAGAAAGGTAATTAGTTATCTACAAGGGATCTCCCATAAGGATCTCACCTGATTTCTCCACAGGAACTTTGCAAGCCAAGAGAGATTGGCAGGAAATATTCAAAATAATGAAAAGCAAGGACCTACAACTAAAATTACTCTACCCAGCAAAGCTATCATTTAGAATCGAAAAACAGATAAAGAGCTTCCCAGACAAGAAAAAGCTAAAGGGCTTCATTACCATTGAATCAGTATTACAAGAAATGTCAGAGGGACTTTTTTAAGAAGAAAAAATATATATATAATATATATATTATATTTATATCAAAAATATAAACAACAAAATGGAAATAACTACATATCTATCAACAATTACTTTAAATGAAAAAGGATTAAATGCTCCAATCAAAAGATAGGGTGGCAGAATGTATAAGAGAACAAAACCATTACATATGCCTACAAGAGACTCACTTCAGATGGAAAGACACACAGACTGAAAGTAAAGAAATGGAAAAGATATTTCATAAAAATGGAAATGAAAATTTCATGAAAATGGAAATCTGAGGTAGCAATACTTATACAAGACAAAATAGACTTTACAACAAAGGGTATAACAAGAGACAAAGAAGGACCCAGCAATCCCACTTCTGGGTATTTATCTGAAGAAACCCAAAAGATGACTTTGAAGGGACACATGCATCCATATGTTCACTGCAGCATTATTTACAATAGCCAAGATATGGAGGCAACCTGGGTGTCCATCAATGGATGAATGGATAAAGAAGGGTTGGTACATATACACAATGGAATATTACTCAGCCATAAAAAAACTGAAAAGAATGAAATCTTTCCATCTGCAACAACATGGTTGGACCTAGAGGTTACTTTGCTGAGTGGAGTAAGTCAGATAGAGAAAGAAAATGCCACATGATCTCACATACATGTGGAATCTAATAAACAAAAAAGGAAGAAAGAAAGAAATTCATAGCTACAGAGAATATTTTGAGAGTTACAAGATGGGAGGGGAGTTGAAGGGGTGAAAGAGAGGAAAGGATTAAGTACACATTGGTAGTTACAAAATAGTCATGGGGATGTAAAATACAGCATAAGGAATTTAGTCAATAATATTGTAATAACTATGCTAACTTCTCTCAAATTCACCTAGTTCTTCAGCTGCTCCTCACCTCCCAGCCCCCACTCTGCTCAAACCCATGCCACATACCACAAGAGTCACCACTTATGGCTTAGAAACTGAGTCTTCACTCACAATTCCCAAATGTATGAGGAGATGTGGGAAGCAAAAATAAGGACAAGGGACAAAGAAGAGACTGGGAAGAGCTGTGTTCCCGGTATCCTTTTGGGAACTCTGGACATATTTTCCTAAAGAAACATAGTTATTCACAGTTTTTGTGTCAAATAGTCCCATTAGTGCTTTTATACAGTGATGCCTGAGAAAACAAAGTCCCTTCTATTGTGAGTCATATAAACTCTGATGACTAGCCTAAGAGCATGACCTCATGTTTCTGTTAGAAAGAGCATTATGAACTGAATAGGGATTCAATGCATTTTTACAAATGTTTTGTTATCCTGACCACATGTGGTAAGCAAAATAACGACCCTCCAAAGATATTCATGTCCTAATCCCTGGGACCTGAGAACATGTTATCTCACCTGGGAAAAAGGATTTTGCAGATGTGATTAAGGTTAAGGACCTTGAAATTGAGAGATTACCCTGGATTATTCAAGTAAATCCAATCTACTCATGAGAATCCTTAAAAGCAAAGACACTTTTTCAGGTAAAGCCAGGCAGTGGGAAATGTGACTATGATAGAAAGAAAGGTCAGAGAGATATAACATTGCTGTGTCTGAAGATGAAGGAAGGGGGTCACAAGCCAAGAAATAAAGGTGGCCTCTAGAAACGGGAAAGGTGAGGAAATGAATTTCGCAGAAAGCAAAGCAGCACCGTCTACACCTTGATTTTAACCCAGAGCAACTCATATTGGGCTCCTAACCCACAGAACCATAAGATAATATATATGTGTTTTTTTTTAATTATTATGTTTGTCGTAATTTGTTATGCCAGTAATATAAAACTAACATACCACTACAGTAATGTGTTTTTATTTTAGAAACTTTGGAAATTTGGGGAAACACTTAAAAACAAATAAGAGTCACCCATAGTTCTATTACCCTACAGTATCCATTATTGACTTCGTGGGTTATATTCCTCCAGTCTTTTTTCTTCTTACAAAATCAAAACACACCTTTAGCCAGTCTACATTTTTAAACACAAATATATGATTTTCCCCATTTAAGTAAAACTGTATTTTACATATTATTTTTTATAATCTGCTTTTCTTCTATATTGTGTGAATAATTCCCCACGTCATTATATATTTTCTATAGCAATGTTATTTTGGCCACATATTGTTCCATTTTATAATTAAAAAATCAAAATTATGTTAAATTTTTTTCTAAAATTGAATATGTTGTATTTACTTATAAAGTTGTTCTAAATTATTATGTATACATTTTACATTATAATTTAGCTATGCTATATACACTTAAAAACCCATACCAATACTATATAGTAGCACATTATTTTTCTATCACGTTGGCTTTTCAGTTCCCACACAAAGACCTTCCAATTTAGAAGTTGGAGATATATCAAAATGACCTATGATCAGTCATGCATCGGCCATCAGGTGTCAGGACAGGAAAAGGAGAAGGTTTATAGATCAGCTCAATACAAGCACACATATTGTACTATATAGGTTAGCTATATCTAACTTAACGAAGAGTCCCACTCTGGAAAGGAGATTTTGTTCAATTTTCCATTAAAGATAGGAATCTACTTAACTCTGTCTCACAGAGGGCAATCCAGCCTTTTCTTAAATATTCCCACTGACCAGGAGCACTCTATAACATAAGCTACTTCATGTTAGGGCAACACTTATTAATAGAAAATATAACATCCTGTTAAACCCAAATCTGTCCCCCTCTAATTTCCACTCACTGGCATAATTGACTTTTAGAAGCAATACATAATATTGCTATACCCTCTTCACCATAGTAGTTCTTCAAGTATTTGAAGACAACATTCATAATCTTGAAACATGTAGATGTCCTGAAAAAATGTAATTTTGAGATCATGATTGCACAATAGTTAAGTGTGATCTCTCTTAAAAACAAGTTGTATGAGCATTCTGTTGCCAGTCTTCAGAAAAATGTCAAGCAATTCACTTATAACTCAGAAGGCAATAAATAGAGCTGTTTGGTGCTCTCTCTCTCTCCCTCCCTTCCTCCTTCCTTCCTCCTTCCTCTCTCTCTCTCTCTCTCTCTCTCTATCTCTCTCTCTCTCGGCTTTACTTTCCTGGATCTAAATTTCAAAGTACTGGAGATACTAAAAACATTCTAAGGCAATGGGAGTTAAAAATGATTTCTTCCTCATGCAGGATGACAAGAAGCTATGCGGGGAACTATCTTTCCAGACGATTGCAAGCTAAAGAGAGGTTAGAGATGAATGGGCAATATTACCTAGTTTTATGTTACTCTATTTCCACTCTTATACACCTAGTCTTAATTGCAGTCCTAACAAAATATTCCAATCTTGTCTCAACTGTTACCTGGATATTCAAATAAAGATCATAAGGCCCCTTCAGTGGCTAACAGACAGAATTACCCTCCTGGTAGCAGTAATTAGCAAAAGAGCTTTAAGATAGGGCATGCAAATAGGTGTCATCTTTAACGCCAACACCAATCAATTAGTAGTGGCTGCCTGGAGCATTGCTGAGAAAGATTCTGAGGCCAAATCCAGGTTCCGCAGAAAAGAAGGCTTTGACCAACTACTGCTATAGATCATGAATATAAAGGGGGAGTAGCAACATGGATGAACGATGAATGCCACCTTTGCCCTAAAGGAAGTTGCATATCAAGGAACCTGGGAGGGTCTGAGTTTCCTTTAAAAAAATAAACACTTCTTAAGGAAGAAAATATACTAAGAAAGTTATCGCTTACCTTATAATTTCACACCACAATTTTTCTAAGACCTTTGCCTCCATTTCCTTTAAATATTGATCACTCAGTATGGTTTTCAGATTGTTTGACATCCAGGTTATTCTCCATGGGGCATGTTCAGGTTTACCTCTGTATCTTCTAAAATGCTATGCCCACATCTCTCTGGAAAGTGGTGGAGCAATGAACAGTACAGTCAAATACACTCCCAAGTAATATTGGAAACAAAGAAATAGAATAAAACCCACAATGCAACAAGATCAGCCTCAAACACTTTTATCAAATCCAAGAAAAACAAAAGAGGTACGTCTAACAAGTATGGCACCATCAGAAAAAAAGAAGCAGACAAAGAACTTAAGAAATGTTCCCCCGGTGGAAGAAACTCTAGTGCTAGGATAAACAAATTTTTATTCTGTATTTTTTTAAAAACTTGATAATTCAACAATTACTGCAGAAATAAAAGGTAAAACACTCATTAAATAACATTTGAAAAATAAGACTTATTTGTAGAGAAATGTAATAGTAGAGTTTTATAAATAGAAAGTAAAACTACCTGGCCTGAAATATAATTATTAATGTTCAACATATTCTTGGACCTTTCTAATTTATTTGTCTACGTAACTCATGAATTTTCAAATGTACGTGAAACCAAAAGTCACGGGCAGAACAAAGTTAAACAGCACCTAGTCTTCCTTTACAGAACTATGTAGTCTCTAATTAAAAGCTGTGCAGTCCAAAGACCTATTTATAAGGCTAGCTTGGTCCCAGGAGAGTCATGGGATTTTGCATTTATTGTTGCATTTTTGTTTTGTTGTTTTTTGGGTTGATTAAATCAAGTTCCATGGGAAAATCCTCTCCAAGGGACTCTAATGAGAAGCTGGGTTGAGACTTACCTAAATTCTTGTACAGTTTAGCCTACCATCTCAATTCTCTAACAATTACTCAGCCCGGCACACCAGCTGGTAGGATGAAAACTGACCGTGAGCTAGGATAATTAAATTCTTCCTGCTCCGCTTTTATCAGATAATTTCTCTCTGTTCCCAATTCAGCCATGACCCAATACTTTCTCATTTATGCAAATTGTAATGCTGTGTCCAAACTAGGAGGACGTAAGAGAAGCAAGGTGCCAAATAAAGACTGGGAGGTCAAACATGTAAGTAATAAAAGTATTTCTTCAATCATGTTCATCAGTCCTAAACTATGAAGACTTGGTTCCAAGAGTGCAGATGTTTTTCAACAAAGTAGGACATTTGGTACATTTTTGGCAGATGGCAAGATAAAGTCCATTTGCTTAAGAAGCCACTCCTTCTTTGATGTGGTTAATTACGACCTCTTGGGGTACATACCAACCTTATCAAAATCCATCTGGGTAGTGCTCTGTGTCTTGTAAAAATGTCTCCTGTTGCTTTACTATTAGTATTGCTTTCATGCCAACAGTGTTCCTGACACTGTGTGATCCCAGGAAGGTGGAGTTCCACACCAGTGACTTGAAACTGGAATAAGACAGACATAGAAATTGAGACATAAAACTACAGGTGAGAATGTGAGCAGATCTGAAGATTGTTTTATTTTTATTTTTCTTCATCTTTTCTTCTGTTATCCATTAATCCATAGGTTTAATTTTTTTTCTCTCCTTTTTTTCCCCCCTACATTACAGAATAGAACTTGTTGATTATAATGGAGAAATATTTTTCCAAAAATGCCAAAGTACATAAAGAAAAAGCGAGTCCCCTTTCACCAGTTCCAAGGCTAACAGTGAGGTGTGTGTTATTCCAGACTTTTTCCCAGTGTGTATTCTATACATGATTTTCAATGTTGCTTTTCTTTAAAAAAAAAAAAAAAATCAAAAGTTTCACACAGAGACATTCACACAAAATGAGTTTTATAAAAATTTGTAGGAGAGAAATTTTAAGTCAGCTTGGTAGATTAAGAAGAAAAAGAACCAAAGGATTGATATGGACAATAGGAAAAGAAGAAAATGAAATTAGGAGATGAGAGAAAGTCTAAAGCCATCCATGAATGACAAATTAAAAGAAGACTTCACTGTAGCCCAGAAAGTTGAGCAGAGGCAACAAAAACAACACACACACACACACGTCTATTTTATTCTCAGTGATATACCAAGGACCTAGAATAGTGGGTACTTTATTGTTTAGTTGGTTTTACTTACTAAATGAATACACTATAGCCTCACTTCCACTGTGTAGACTAGATCAAATTAGAACCCAGGAAAACAGCGACAGGTTTCTAATAGCTAATAAGACAAGAAATTAGCTCAAGAAAAGCATTTCGAGAATGAGAAAAAACTTAACATTTGATACTGGCTTTTACATGTGGAAAACAGAAAGGTAAAGTTATATAGAAAAGTCAAGAGAGATTAAATATAGGTGATGGTCATGGCAGACATAGAGGGAAAACTATAAAAGTATGTGAGAAGATAGCCAGACAGGATGAATTTGGGAGCCCAAGTGAATGATGAACATTTGTGGGGTTCCAGCATGTGACGGACTCTTTCTATTGGTTTATTTTTATCCATCAGCAACCCTGTGAGGGAGGGATTAATGATACCCCTTTAAAGTTATGGAAACTGAGGATCAGAAAGGTTTGGTGTCCTAAATCTCTCAGTTAATAAGTAGCAGAATCAATTTTCAAACCCAAGCCTTAGTCCTCTAAGCCTAAGCCTCATTCCAAGTGACCAAAGCTTCCTCCAAAGCAGTTTGTTGTGGGGATGGGCTTTCCAAATTTATGAACAGTAGCATAGAATTTTGCTACCCAGGGAGTATTATAGGGACCATTAGCAATGGCATCACCTTGGAGCATAACCTTGGGCCTCCATTCCAGAATTATTGAACCAGATTCTGCTCTGTAACAGATCCCTGGATAATTGGTATGCATCCTAAAGTTTGAGAAGCACTCACATAGAACATCATATTGCCTTAGAACTCAACACCACCCCTTTGGGAAAATGTCAAGGATTCCCTACAACTGAAAAGCCTATAAATAATGAGAAGCTACTTTCGATTTGGTTCCTGGAAAGTTGCATATGGGGCCCTCTTTAATCATTTTGTCCTTGTTACGTGCATGTCAGAGAGTTCATAGAGTGGAACAGAGTAAAAGTCAAAGGCCACGATTGCTCCAACTCAGCAGAGAGTGGGCCAACACTTCTCAACAGCATCCAGCAAAAAAAAAGCAATTTTCTGCCCAAGTTAATTCCTCTCCTTCCTATCCAAACACATATGACAGCCAATTATGGCCCCACCTCTACTGTTTAGACCTCAAAAACAACCCCTCACATGTTGTGCATGAGTGGTGGGGATGGGAAAGTGTTTGCTTTGGAAACACACCCTATGTTTCTGTGCAGTAATGGGGTTTAGGTAATTAAGACCCAGAAGAGCAAGGACTTCATTCCGGTGTGGTCCTTCCCACTCACCCACAAGGTGCAGCTGGCTCTGGACAACTGAAAGCTGAGAGCTCTCCAGGCTTCTGAGCTCTGTCCTCAGCTACCCAATAGCACTGAGAAAGCCACCTGTCCTTTCTGTGCCTCAATTGCCTCACCTGTAAAATGGGCCTCGCCTAGTTCACAGGGACACTAGAAGAATTAATTAGTGTTTGCAAAGCTTTGAGATTCCCTAGATGAAAGTGGCTATATAAGTGTAAATTATTATTATTATTATTATTATTATTATATAAAGTATGGATGACAGATTAAGCATGGGATTATATGTCAACCTCCTGGGGGTGGTTGATTTCTATATAAACAAAAGTGTCGTAGACTGTTATTATCCACCCTCCTTTCCCATGTCTGTTCAGGAATGCATCATCATGTTTGCTAGGCTAATAACGCAAAAAGAAGTCTTTCTTAATTCACTAGCAATGAACTCAGATGGGATGGTAATGACTAAATATTAGAAAATCTATTGAGTTATGTGTCTCCAGGATCAAGCATATCCTGCAACCCATATAAATTATAATAATCGGTGAACAGGTATAGAGACGCTTCTGAAGCCAGCTTACCACTTAACCAAATTACCAAGTCAATCCAATTAAAAATTTGCATTTTTCTTTCAGACATACTATAAATGAAAGTATAAATGAATGCCAAGTGAATTTTAGATCTCCCCCAGATGATCTCTCCATACAACAAAGTTAAGGAAATCTGTGGAGGATTAAGGCCACTTCTGCTCACTCTGAGCAAAACTGAATCAGCTTCGCAGCACACGTTCAGTTCTTTCCTTTTGCTAGGACCTGGCCCAGTGCATGTACTGGGGTTAGAAGTTCCAGGTGCCAGCCAGGCAGAGCTGCCACATAAGGAAAGCAGAATTTTTGTGGAATAGCTAAATAAGGAGCACTTAATGTGGGGTCCCACACTCTTATGGGCATCATGGGGTCTATGAACTCCCTAAAATAGCCTGAAGGTTTTTATGCGTCTGCGAATTTTTCCAAGGAGAAGGTTCACAGCTTTCAGAGATTTTCAACAGATTATGTGACCTAAAAGGATTAAGATCCAAATGTTTTTCTCCCATTTAATTCCACTATTCTTGGATACATAAAATTTCAGTTCCCCTGAAACTCTAATTCACACCACTTCCTGATATGGAAGTGATAACTGCATCTGATATTATGATTTTCCCAAAAATTTCTCTATTATTCTGATCATTTTCATGAATATGCTTGAGAAAGTCAACATGAGCCCTATAACCTGAATCTGGTTCTGATTTTATGTTTAGTTAGGGACACATTGTTGTTCCAAATCTTTCTCCATTTGGAATTACATTTGTGCTCTGCTGTCCAAGTTTTTGACTAAACTTCCAATGCTTATACTGTTCATTTAATTGCCCTTTAGCTATATTAAAATGATCAGACTATGATTGAAATTTGATGGAGAAGGAACTGAGTCTGAGAAAGTAAGAATCTTTATTTTATTTCAGATAAGCTCCTGGAAAAAATGTACATATTTTCCAAATCAATCAATCGGAATTTATTTGGCAACTAAGCAATCCCACAGGCCCCAGTTCCCTTATGTGATTTATGAGAACTTCTCTTTCCAATAAAGTGAAGAGTACCTGGAGAATAGCTTCTCACCCAGCAGTTTTTAATTGTAGCTTCCAGGCTAAGCCAGGAATCAGAAAGAAGCACAATGGGTTCAAAAATTCAAAGAGTGAAAGAAGAGATGGAACAAATTCTATCTGGAGGCAGAACATTCTCCTTAAATTACTTTCTAGCTCAATGACTCTGCATTTTTTATTGATGCACATATTAATTCAAATGGTGGTTTATACCATAATTCAGAGAGGGTCATGACAGCATTGGGTGGCATAAGCATTTTTTTTCTAATGATACAAACCACCTTGGCGTAGTCAAAAGAACGTTGGACTGCAAGCTAGAGGGCTTGAGTCTAAGGCCACCACTTGCTTCCCAGGTGAGCTATCACTTCCTTTTTTGTAAAATAAGGAGGGTCTACCAGATAGCCTCCAGTTCTAAATTCTGTACTTATGGAACACTAGACAAATATTCTGAAGATTATTTAGAAGCATTCTGTTCAGGTTTCTGATGTCCCTGATACCAGAAAGAAACCTTTATTTAAAAAAGTGTTTTATGCTAGGAGGTGAGCTTAGTGCACGATATTCAAGATAAAGAAGATAATGTCCCTGCACACAAAAAGCTCCCAATCTAACAGCATACCATTTATATAATATTATGGGATTTAATTAGCAGAATCAGCAAAGCTCCATGGACACACAGTGGGAGAAGACAAGGTAAGGGCACTTAATACAAAGGAGGCAACATGTACAAAGGCATGGGAGTATGAAATGCCTGATGTGATGAGGGAACAGAATGAGCCCAGGACCCTGTCTCCTTCTCCACACTCGTAAACCAGGTCAGACAATCTGAAAGGAAATACCAAAGTCTCCTGCTCTCTCTCCCTATGGCTAATCTGTCCCTACTTACTTTATTCTAGACCTATTTTTGGTGCCCCCTATTTCTAGAGCCAAGCAAAAGACAGCCTCACTCCAGAGAGAAAGACCTACTCAACACTCCCAAGTTCATCAATGATCATTTCTTTACTCCCTCAACCTCCACTGGCTCCATGTGGTTTGTGCCCAATAGAAGGAAGGGTGGAACGGAAGACTGGGGCTGCTTTTGTCCCTTTCTGCTACAGGGTGAAGAACTATTTCACTTCCACCCAGTTTCCTGCTCAAATGTATTCATCTCTTTTCCCATTGTTCAGTGATTGGCATTTCCCTGAAAGCTCTTTCCTCTTTCCATATCGTCTGTTGTAAAAGAGTAACCAGATCTCTTTCCCAGAAGTGTAGGGTGAGAAGGTAGAATTTCTGAGCAAAGTACATTTTAATTAAATATTAATGTGTTGCTTTTCATAGAAGACAACAATATCAAGAGGGCTTTCTGTTTAAATTAATTTTCTAGCAATGGTTCTCATTCTTTCATCCCATTTCCTTTGGGACTAGGAGAACATTACTTGCAGGCAACCAAGCCAACAGTACAAATCCAGAATTCATACTCACATCTTCCTGTCTAATGTTCATACTAAGATACTATATTAACCCATCAATATCAAACTAGCAAGCACCTGCAACAGTCTACAAGTCTTATGCTATTGATTAAAGTATAGTTTCCCAGTAGTATTTGGTTAAATAACAGGTGTCCCCCTCAAAAAGGGTTTTATAATCAAATAATTTCATTTAAAAAGCTAAACAATCTCTCTACTACAGGACTTTTCAGAGCCTTAAATGCACTAATCTGGTTTATAAATCTTCAAGAAAGTGAGTCACGAATTTATTACACCATTTATTCCCAGTGGAAGTATGAATCACCCTGAGGAACTGTGAAACATCTCAGTTGCCAAACCCCACTTCTGGGTACTGGGAGTCCACAGCAGCCCTGGAGTCTACATTTTACCAGACCCCCCCCAGGTGGCTCAAATGCAGATGACCTGCAGATTGAGAAGCCGGGACCTGGACTGTTTCCTAACAAAGCTCTTCAGAATACAATTTGGGAAATGCAAATGCTGGTGTAGGGAATTAACTCTAGATCAGTCAAAAAAAAAAAAAAAAGAGGAGGGAGGCTTATTTGTTTTGCTTCACTCACTATTGCTCTCATTCACGTTAATATGAATATATTTTTTATTATACGTGTAAGATGATTCTTTATTAACAAAAAGGGGCACACTAGCAATAGATCGAGAGGCAGCAGCCAGGGATTAACAACAAGACCCCAAGGTTCTGGCATCCGAAATTAATTCTAGCAGAGCTAACAGTACCAGCATTGACGCTTTTGTTGTTTCATTTATTTTTAAATGTGATCTTCCAAATCAAAACATTTTTCCAATATCTTTTTAAAGCCAAAGAAAGAATGAAACACTATATTTTGGAAGTGGTAAATGTAAACTATCTTAGCACTTGGCAAATTATCAGGTTTGGTCTCAAGGTTTTTGTGGACATTGACAATTAACCACTAACACCTCCGAGCTATCAACAGTCAGGCACCAGAAAGTAAACACGCCAATGGGATTTTGATTCTTTTGAATCAACAATATGTGAAATGGGGTCATAGCTGTACCAAGCCAGGAATAAAGTGTTAAATGTGCACTGGAGCAGTGTCAAATTGGAGAGGACTCCTATTACTTCAGTAGGATCTACTCTGGACTCATTCACTAATTAAGAAACAGTACCTTAGGGTACACAATGGTAGGCAGCACTTTGGTAAAATGAAATCAATATTTCAAGGAGGGAAAGTGCAGTGTTCTCAAAATGCAGGGTAACTATGTTTTAACTGGGTTTCTAGAGACAGTGCTGTGATTGAATATATGTAATACTCATTAAGGATAAGTAAAAGTCTTTTAAAGTGAATCAACTTAAACACAATATTCTGTTTTTAAAAGAAGAAGAAAAATTATAAAATGAACTGAAATTATTAACATAAGTTTATTTCATCTATCTATGGATCAAAATTTGGTTATAAGACATTTAACGTTAACATTAGATAAGATTGACTGAGTAAGGACAACTTTGTGAGCTACCTAGGAACTATTTTTCATGTGACTTATTTTCAAAAATAGTAACTCTGGGCATTCAAATATTTGGCTATGGAATTCCCTCCTTTTATATAATTTTAGAATCATGTGTTATTAAAGCTATAAGGGAGTCTTAGAGATCACAGAATCTGTATTATCAAAAGACTTTCATTTATAAGTAGTGGAAACCCAACATGGTTTGAGTCAGTTTCTCATCCAACTAAAATACTTACCTGACATTAAGAATCTTTTCTCTCTGCCACCCTCAGTTATGCGTTTCTTTTTGTTGGCATTGTTCTTGGGCAAGCTCTCCCCAAAAGAACAAAATTGCCTTTTGGCTACTTTATGATTATATTTCACTTACCACAGCAACAAAATAAAAAGCAAAATACCCTTTCCCAATAGTTTTAGCCTTTGGTGTGATGCAAATGTTTAACAATTGGCTTTCCAGAAAAAAAAAAAAAGAAAATCTGGTTCATAGTATTTGCCAATTTCCATGGTAAAATATTCCTACCATGACCAATTTGAAACTACCAATTTGCCATCACTAAACATGGAGTCAGGAAGAGATGTGCAGTAGTTTGTTATACAGTATTTCCACCATTTAGATACAACACACATAAATAATGTCAAGATCATAGATAATAACAAAATATATTAAAATAATTAGAAAGTTATGCATTTTGATATAATTCTATTGTAAGTTTATATAATCTAATTTTTGATAATGGCTGTGTCTAACAACTGAGTTGCAAAATTTCTAGAAATTAGCAGTGGCTCTTGCAGACTCGTATGAGCCAGTACACCACTGGTCTCATCAGAAATCCAAAAGGAACATTCACAGGAGCCTGGCTTGTGTCACATGCCCATTTGTAAATTCATCTCTGAATCCAAACGGATGTGGTATTCTGACTGGCCAAGCCTGTTCGTTTGCCTGGGGATGGAATTAGACTGCAAGCATGTAGACTGGGAAAGAGTCTATGATGATGAGAAAGAGCAGTTCTACAATGAAAATGAGAGAAATAGGCTGGGCAGGCAAAACAGCAGATAACCATTTTAATAGATGAAATACTGCACATATAGATAAGAAGGGTAAGCACAGAATGTATGGTCCACTTTGAGAATAAAAGAAGAAATCTTATTAATTATTATACTGGACCTACTGATAAAGAATCGAAGGCCCAGGTAGAATAACTCGCTGACTTAGAGTCACACACATCAAATGAGTTACCAAAGCCAGGACTAGAGACCAGATTTTCTGATTCCTAGTTCAATACACTCCACAGTCTTCCATTGTAATGTTGTTCCATTTCTCTTTCTTTAGGATGGTTGTCAAACAGAAAATCCCCTAAAATGAAGGATTGGAATATACTTAGCAGTTGAAATTATCTGGTTTACTTTTTTTAAATTGTGTATTGTATTTTCTACATTTCAAAGTTTCTTTTCCAATGTTTTAGCTCACTACATATTACTGGTGAGAGTACAGAACAATTTGATGAAACTCACAAAAGCCTTAAAATCTTATATACATTTTGTCCCAACAATTTAGTTTTTATAAACTAGTTTAAGGAACTAAACACATATGTGCTCAAATATTTTACTTTAGGGATGTTTATTGTACCTTGATTAATAAGAGTGAAAAATTGGAAATAATTTAAAAGGTCAGTCATAGACAAATATTTATATACATCATAATATATCAGTCTACTGAAGAGTCATAAAAATGATGTAAAGAAAAAGAAAAAGACACAGAAAAAGAAGTCTATAATATATGATCACATATTTCGTAGGAGGAAAGCATGACTGAAAGGATCGACCATAAAACAATATTAACAGTGATAACTCTACATTGAACAAAAGTTGACTTTGTATTTTTTAAGATTATTATTTTTGTCTTTTTAAAGTTTATTAATTGTGCAAGCTGCTCAACTATTTTTAAAATTACTGTGCTCTGTTCATTGTAATGTACATTCTTTCTTTATGTCCCCATTGCTACATTCATCCTGGTTTAATATCAGTTTAGAACGTTTTACTGAAGATGAATCCATCCTCATCTTGGCAAAAACAAAAGGAATGAGGAGAGTATTAAAGAAAAACAACTAAAGAAAAATCCCCACATAAACATTCAGGAAAAGAAGCCTGATTTCCTAGTCCTGCAAACACTATTTGCAACTCTGGGCTGACTTTTTCACAATTTTTCTAATTTTATTTCAATTGCTTACTTTGAGAAGCTGTTGTAAAACAGCAGAAATAGATGTCAGTTCAGATTATTTCCAAGAATCTCTCCTCTTTCCCACATAAAGGATGAATTCAGACAGCCATAGGCTTTTAAGAATCCGGAAAAGACTTCACTGCAGTTTAAGAAAATCTGCAAATTTAGTCTATAAAAGAGTCAAAGGATCTAATTTTAAAATTCATTTAACCAGAGGAAATTGAAGGAATAAAATTAACTAAAGGATATGAAACAGGGAGGAGAATATGATAATAAATGAACTTCTTCAGTATCACTTAAAAGAAAGTTGATGAATGCAATTTTTTAAACACACACACATTTCTTTTACAAGTTATAATGAATTTTCAGGGTATCCGAACTCATCTAATTGAAAATAAAATATTGTCTGAGCAACACACGTGGCAAAGAGCCCCAAAGGTAGAAATCCATTTCCCTAGAAATGTATTTATTTTGCAGTTAAATAGTAAGTGGAGTGAAAAAAGAAACAAGGACACTCCTGAGGAAATGTTTGCTTTGGGGCCCAGATTTTAAGTTACAGCTATTATGTCAGAGAGGACTACACTTGGAAGTTGAAAATATGGGTTTGGATCTTCTCTCTGTGACTTACTAGATCTATTATCCTGGAAAAATAACTTTACCTCTCTAAATCTCAAATTTTCTACCTTAAAATATGAATAAATCATAACAACTAGAAAGTTGTACACACAAATTGGATACTCAAGAAATATTCATTAAATGAATTAAAGGTGTTTATGAGATTACTTTGCAAACTGTGCAGATAATAATATTTCTGTTACTATAATAAAGTGCCTGATAATATACATTTCTTATTTACTTTTTATATTTTCTGCTCCCTGTCCCCCCCCCCCCCACCACCAACAAATGCAAGCACCATGAAAGCAAGACATTTTGTCTTTTCTGGTTTCGTTTCTTAATTGTTTTCACCTTTGGAATTTAAAACAAGGATCTTAGGGCAGAGAAGTGAAGATGACTGCGGAAAGGTTTATGTTTTGTGCTCTCTCCTCTCATATAATCCTGATAACCAGACTAAGATATCCATAGCAGAAAGAGTCCTTGAGTCTGAATTACCAATGCCTCGACATAATGAATTCAATTTTTTTCTTAATAAGAACTCATCCCGATCTCAGTAGGATGTGTTTGAACTGCACCAGCACACATCTTGGGATGAGAAAGCAAGGGGAGATTTAAGGCAGATCAATTTATATGCTACAAGAAGCAGATTTCTCTTCCCTTGACCATAAACTCCACAAGGGCAGGGATTTTACTGCAGTACCTAGTACAGAGCCTGTACCATACTACCCTTCAACAAATGGTTTAAAAGAAGCCTTTTGGGGATGAACTTTCTCTCTGATTAGATTTCAAACCTGCTCCTAGACAGTAGAAAGGCAAGCCTAGAAGATGAGCCTGGAGTCCAAGATAGTTATGATCTTAGTAGAGTAGGATAGAAACAGAGACATACTGAGTGCAAGGAAAGGAAAATATTGATGTGCAACTGAAGAGAAGAGAATATATTTCGTGGATTAATTATTCCTTAAAAAGAAAAACCTGAAGATGATGGAACCACATCTTTTTAAGCAGTCTATAGCTCTTAGTCTAAGGTGAACACATAAAAAATAAATCAGCCAATAAGAAGGATTTGAGTTTTTATATTTTGAAAGTCAGCTACTAAAAATTGCCAGCCTCTTAAAATAATTTGCTCGTGGTCACCTAGAACAAATACAACAGAGAGAGAAAAAAAAAATAAAGCCGAAATCAAATTTCCCTACTTAATGCCTTAAAGCATTTCAGTTTTACCTATTTCAGAGGCATTCACCAGAAAATGAATTGCTTGTTTTTCTCAGATAAGTTCAGTTGTCTCAATGCTTTCTTCATGTGTGTTCTAAATTTGACAGATAATTAAACAGTAGTTGGGAAACTACACTTCCCAAAGTGACAAGCTACCTTTTAAAATACCTCGTAGTTACCTGAAAAGTCTCTCTCATCTCAAAAGTTGTGACTTCCTCAGTTTCCCTAATTGTTGACACCTCAAGGAGGTAATTAAAGTTAGTTCTGCTCTATGCAGTGCTCTTAAAAAACAATGTTCCTTTCAGACTTCTGAGTGTAAAAAAGAACATAAAGTTGCATTTCCTTTTAAACCTGGTGTAACAGACTCCTAGTTAAGGCTCCATAGAGATTTCCTGTAAAGCAAGGAGCTGTAAAAGGCCCAGAGTTTCCTGCCACACAACAGTGACACAGATTAAAATGAAGACTGAAATGATACACCTTGTTAACGTGTGCTGCAATTCTTTATCAACGCTACAGAAATTGGAATGTTCTTTCATCCTTCTGAACTTTCTTGAAATGACTACCCAAATTCCCTTAATACGTAGGCAGAAATGCTCTTGGCAAGCGTTCTAGAAAGAAAAGGGGGGAAAAAGAGTTCGGCTTTGAAATTACTTGACATGATTTAATGGGAGTTTTAAACAGAGAAAATGGAAGCCGTTGGCCAAACCTCAGGCTGCGTCATTGCAAAGTAGAACTGGATACTGTAGGAGGCATCATTTCTAACCATCGTTGGTAGAAGCAAAGAAGTCGGGGAAATGTGTAAATAACAAGTACATATGGTGATGGCTGCAAGAACAGAGCCAGGGGGATAAGCCGGGATCTCACTCAACAAACATTTCCACTGAGGCTCTCTAAAGCCAGCTACACAGCCCAAGCCAAAGCCCTACTCTCCAAAGTACAAGCAGCTTTCTCACATTCAACAAAACTCAGACACTGGTCTTGAAAAGCTGAGCCAAAAAAATTCTCACACAATAAAACACAAGACTTCATCTACCTCCCAAATTGCGTAACAAACTTAAAATGTTCTAGACACTACTTTTAACAATTAGATATTCCATTGAAAGATATTGCATGCTAACTGTACGTGATCTTTGGGAAAAAAAGGCCACAATTACTAAAATATCCTTTTGTTTTGACAGGAGTTGTGGCTACAAAAAAAAAAAGAGCAAATGTGGCAGTGCTGGCTGTCACTGTCTGTGACCAGGACTCTGCAGATATACACTTTGTGCAGCAGCAACTTGGAACTGCAATCAGTCCATTCACATTTTAATTTTACTGTAGTTTAATTTTAAAACGTGGAATATGAAAGCAAGCGGTTGGCATGAAAACCATCAGTGTTTATTTTAATTGCGTTTTATTTTATTCTTCAGACCATCTCTCACAATCGAAATGATTAGTAACTGATTTCATGACCGGCCACAAGTCACTGATGAATAATCAAACGATTCGGTGGTTTTATTCTGCAATTTACATTTAAATAAAAAAAAAAAAAAAAAAAGGAAGAGGAAATTCTTCCAAGATGTTAAAAAAAGTGAGCCTTCTTTAAATGATGCTTAAAATAAAACACAAAAGCCCTAAAATAATTCAAAGTTATTCTAGTCTACTTTCAGTCATGAAATTTCAATGACTAGGCCAAAGGGTAAGTAATGACATGAAAAATGATGTAGAAAAACAAAGAAGCAAAAATTTTATAAAAACAGGTTATTCCTATATTTAATTTTAACTAGTTCATCCGTTTGATATTCTGACCTGTGGGTTTATATAAAGATTTTCTTAGAGACAGCTGAAATATGCTGAAAAGAGCTCTGACACTAAACAGAAATCCTATCCTTAGAAAGTCTGAATTTGGCCATTGATTACCTGCGTGATGGAGTCACAACCTCTCTAAGTCTCATGTATAATGTGGGGTTAATAATTGAAACTTCACAATGTTATATGACAATTAGGAAAAATAATGCATGTGAAAATGCTTGGTAAAGTCCAACCAACTATGGTTGGATGTTAAATTTTAAATGAGTGTCCCATTCAGTTGGGAGAAGCTTAGTTCACAGAAATTAATGCCTCACTTCCTGCAGCTTAGTCTGGGGGGCGGCTCTGAGTATCTCAGAAAAGTGGGGGATTCTGTTGGCAGTAGTGCAGGTGAACAGCAATGCTGAGCGAGGGGCCTGGGGCAGTGTCTTAGGGTTGTCTTATAAAGTGAAACATATCTAGTATTTACTATGTGTCATGCACTTTTAAAAGCATTCTGCATATATTAACCTATTCATACCTGACCACAACCATATAAGGTAGAGATACTATCATAATCATTCCCATTTTACAGGTTACACAACTGAGACAAGGAAGAGAGGGTGGAAAACATGAAGATATTCAAGTTCGTTTGGCTCCACAGAGCCAGAACACAACCCAAGCTCTGAAGCTCAAGATTCCTTAATACCTCTCACTCCCATGCCAACATAGAACAAGAAAAGCCCCTGAGGGCTCTCTGCTCAAGTGGTGCTGTGAGGACCAAAGAAGCTTTGTGGCCAGAGAGCCCCAGGCTGCTGGGTGTGGAGTCCTGAGGACCTGGCAGTGGTAAGGCCAGCGGTCATTGGCAGTGGTGATAAAACAGTATCCTGCCACATTGTATACACTTCAGCAGACCCAGCAAGGACAGAGGCTGATACTCAGGGACAGGGCAGGATAACACATTGCACCAGGGCCAGATGTCCATCTGCTGCAAGCAAGCATCATGCTGTGAAGGTGAGGTGAAAAGAACCCCTTGAATAGGGCAAGGAGAAATCATTAAGACAATGCATTACTGAAGGCAGAAGAGATTCCACTACCTTTCATGGGCAAAATCAAGTGTTTCCTTCCTTGAAGGAGCATGGAAACTGGAGACCAAGATCACTTCATGTGGGGAAAATAAATTGCAGGCTTATAAGTACCCACTCACTGTTCCCTCTGCCTGGATGCTCTTCTCCAGATCTCCTATATTCCCCTATAACATTTCTCTTGCTTCCTTCAGGTGTCTGTCCAAATGCCATTTTTAGGGAGATGCAGCCCCCGTCCCCCGGCCATTGCTCCCTGCACTCTTACCCTCCTTTAATATACCAATCACCAACCGTAATCACTCTGCTTATTAGCTTTTCTTCAACCAGCATGTAAGTTCTGTGAGCATGAGGTCTCCTTTACAGCTTTAACTTCAATGCCTAAAACTGTGCCTTGTGCATAGTAGATACTCAGTCATATCTCTTGACTGACTGAATACATCAAAATGTGTTCGTGTCAACCCAGGGCATACAAATTAAGGATAACAGAGCTAGAAGGGAACTTAGAATACAATCTGGTGGATCTCAAATGTTTTTTATCATCAGAATACATTCTTTAAAGACTAAGATATAAGTGGAAAAAAACCCTAACAGCACCCCTAGAAGTGAGTGGAAGATGCTGTCTAGAAAGAATTGCAAGGAGCAAGTTGAAGACCACTTATCGAGACCAACTGCTTTACTTTTCAGTTGAGGAATTTGAAGTCCGAAGAGGTTAGATAATTTGCTGAGAGCCACTAAGTCCAAAATTTAGCTTTCATGAACTCCAGTCTAAATGAATACTATATTTGCAAATTACCTGTTTTGTACCAGGTAGACTGAAGTTTCTGGTTCCAGAAGTAAACCTCTTGTTTAGATTTTGTGTCATGGCTACTCTGCCTGCAAACTCCAGGTTATGGAATTTTTTGAATATTACAAATCCAGGCTCTGGATAAAGAGATCCGTTTCTTAATTTTCTGTTCTAACATCTAAAATTCGGCAAACACAACTAATAGCACAATGTGGGTTTCCCCTACCTTTTTTGTACCATTTCCCTCACCAAGCCTTCACTTGCACACCCAAGGTCTTAGTCTCCTCTCTTTTTGCAGTTCAGCGATGTTCCTTTTCCCCTCAGTCCTTCCCTGCTCCAAACTTGTGCTGCACATGTTCCACATCTGTCAAAATGCCCTCAAGCTACACACTCCAAAGTACTTAACACACAATTCTTCCCGAGCATGTACATGTGGCGCACGCGTTCGCGCTCTCTCTCTCTCTTTCTCTCTCTCTCTCTCACACACACACACACACACCCCTCACTGAGCTCTTGCTATAACAGGCTTTGCCTTCAAGTTTCTGGCAATCTAAGCCTCCCCCACCCCCAATTGGTGTATCTTTCCTCCTCCCCCTCCTCCAGGCTCTGCCAGGCCTGACTCATTTGCCACTTTACTCCATTCCATGGTTCCTGCAGATGGCAGGGGGGAGTAGGACCATTGGCCATGAGGACCAAGTGATATGTTATTATGGAAAATTCTTCTCTAAATGAAACTCGACCATCTGGCAATATGTGTAACAAGGGGAAACCAAAGCGAGAAGGAAAAATCCATGAAACATTTGCTCATTTCAGGTTGGGAAGGAAGTTAAAAATGGAAGACGACCTACTAAAATCCACCTAGCTAGCACAGAACAACCTAGATTAATGATAGAAACACCTGTATTCCAATCTTATGTACATAATATTTAAATTTCAGGTCTTAAATTAAGTTTTGTCAAGAGAAACTTGTGGGAGGCAATATTTTTAAAGGAGTTAGTTAGGGAGAAAATTTGCACCTTTGTCTGGTATGCGAATAACATTCCTTTGTCTTGATCTTCTAAGTGAAACTAAAAACTATCCAATAGAAGAGTTTTCTTTAAGTTTCTTATTAATTTTTAAAAAATATTTAATGTCAAAATTAAAAAATTATCTAATATTTCTCCTTTATGTCTACATTCTAAATACTTTCGTTTTTAGACATGCTACTCATGTAAGTTTAAATGAGAAAAAAAAGGTCAAAGGATAGACTTAGAATCATAATATATTTCTTTTCATAAAAAGCTATACATCAACCACAATGAAGATTTTTCCACTTTATTTTCATTCGAGACAGAATTTTGGCACTAAGCAGAGAAAGAATGTGCTTTATGAAAAACAGACTATGTGGACTTTTCCATAACTTGGCTCTATCAAATAGAAAGTTATCTTCTAGTAATGAAAATACAAGACTATTTATGTTTTAATAATAATCATATTTGAATTAGGCACATCATTATTGAGATAGGAATTATCCACGTCAAAAATGGAAAAGGGAAGTGGTGATTATCAAAACAACTTTTAAGGACCTCTCTGTTGCCCCAGTATGCAAATGAGATGACAATATGCAAATTTGAAAATATCCTATTCAGTCCTGCAAGAACGAATCGTTTCTGGCTCCTCCCAATGGTATGTGTCCTACAGAGAAATCCAAGATCCAACATCTGATCTGCCTGAGAGGACCACAATTGTTCTTTTGGCCTTGCATTCCACAGATGTGAAACTGCAAACTTGGATTCTGAATTTCAAAACCCGATTCCCTTTCTAATTGTAGCTACATCTTCCTCTTCGTTATTCGTTTTCATGGGCTCTGATCTCGAATCTCACACACACACCACAAAGTTCCTCTCAAGTAAGGAGTCTATCTATGACTATGAATGGAAAAAGAAAGAAAACCTCCCAGCTTGAATAACGAATTATTTGTTTACACATTTCTCCCATCAGCTCTTTATCTGCTCCTTGGAGTGGTGGTGCTGCCAAACGAAATACTCACTCAGTAAATGTGAACTAGTAATGATTCTTTCCATTAGAAGCAACAGAAGAAAATCTCACACTTGCTCAAGCAAAAAAAAAAAAAAAAAAAGTGGGGAGATATATCATAAAAATACAGAGGTGATTCACACAACCTACGACAGGAATGTGACCACGTTTCAGAAGACTGGAGCAGGAATGGAAAAGGGGTCAAGAATTTCTTCACCTGTCCTCAAGACACTTCCACCTGATCGTCTCACATGGTACTACTTTGTGCACCGGGTAAATGTTAAATGGACACCTAGAACTCGTAAGCTCAAATATTAAAGTTTCAATCTCTAAGAGAGACAGAATCTTCCTCAAAATCTCACAAAAAGTGTTCTGATTGGCCCAGTTACACAACCTTGATTTAATCAGAGGTGGCTGTGGAGGGACCAGTCATATTTCCATAGAGCTGCTGGGTCCATTCAGAAGAGGTGAGTGAGTGGTGATGTGTTGGACAGACACAAGGTAGTAACTACCTGGTGACTGAACCAGGAAGACTAACCAGAAAATGGGGCAAGGGCGACAAAAAAGAGACATCGACATTATTTTAACCACCAGAAAAACTATACTTGTGACACACAGGGCTTAAATAAGAGTAAACCATGTGGAATCCCAATATAACAGAAAGATTAAATGTGTAACTTGGGTGACCTATGAGGAAGCACTTCTCATCTCTTCTAGTGGTTTACAAAGAGCAAGGCTTCTTAAACGATCTGATAACTTTCTTATTAAACTGTGTGGGGTCAGTGAGGAGGAGTGTGGGAATACAGGGGGACAGCTTGAGAAGAAAATATCTGAGCTGTAGAAAGCAGCTCCACTGTGTTGTGCTCTGGAGACCAAAGGAGGGGGAACTTCTTCAGCCATCAAAAAGCCTGTGTCATCAGCAGAGTCAGCTCCACCTCAGTCTGCTTCTTCGGCTGTGGTCCCTTCAGCCTAAAGCAAAGAATGCTTAGAAACCAGGCTCTCAGTAAAGACAGCTCCTACCACTTAACATCTCCCAGACCCAGAATCCAGCGCCCTGGGTGTTGTAAGTTCCTGCGTGTCTGTTATATATCACGGCAGCAACGATGTCTCCTAAATATAAACGGGATGTTGATAAAATGAAGTGTCTTTGCAAAGGTGAAGGATGCAAAATGTACAACACAAGGCTGTCACCTCACATTAATATTAAGTAAGGGAACTTCGAAGTTTTAAACTCAAAGGCTGCAACCCCGTTGTGAAAAAAGGTAGGCCCTTTTAGAGTAGGACTCTTTTTTATTTAAGGTATGAAGGCCTTAGAATGCCTCTAGGGACCAACGCAAAATCTAAAAATGTACAGTTAATGTCTATTAAGCACAAGTGTATCCTAGAATGCTAGCATCTAAAATTAGAGCAATTGAACAAGAAGTCAGCCACCAGCAAACAGTATGAAGAGCTTAGCTTCAGGTAGGTCTGCCGGATCTCCCATGTAAACTGCAGCCCACTCCCAGGATTCAGGAACGCTGACATGTCCCCTTCTTTCCATCTGTCTCAGCACAGTACTCATCCTCCATGAGAAAGATGGCAGTAGCAACAGAACCGTCTTCCCTCTGCTTACTTTCTCTCCTCTTAGAAGCTTCAATTGTACAAGTGTTATTTGAGAGAACGGCAGAGGAAGAAAGAGGAATTGATTAAAATAGGGCAAGCAAGAGCCCATTTAAAATAAAAGAATCATGTTGCTGACTTTCATTCAAAAGCAAAAGTCCAGAAATGATATTACCAGTTAGCTTCATAATGAAAAACATGCTTTAGAGTTTGTAAATTCCCTGTGAAAAAGATAAACTTCACAGACTTCTTAGCAGAGAGTTTTCCAAGGACCCTAGGGTCATTTATCTCCAAAGTAAGTACTGACTGAAGAGCCTTGTTAAAAAACTACAATGTTTTAGCTTCTGTCACCCTCACCCTTCTGGGAAATATCAGTATTACTAAAATCCGAATGAGCTCTTTATCTGACAAACCTCACTCCTTCTATCAGTCATTAATTTATCAAAAACCTTTTTTTTCTCTGTACCTACTATGTGCCAGGTACTGTACCAGATGCTAGGGCTGAGTAATGAATAATACATAGATGTTATATTTAGGACCTTTTAGTGAGTGGAAGAAAAACATTGATAGAAACAATGTGCAAAATTTCTACCCTGAATCCCCTTGAAACTTGCAATCATACCTGAAAGTCCTGACCCTATGTGAACAGTGTTCAGCACAATTTTTACCACTCTCCACAATCAAATGGTTGCAATATTGGAAAAAAATGATTTTCTGATCCCAAAAGTACCATATATCAAGATAAAGTATTATCCAACATATCAGGAAAATCTAGTGGAAAATTAGGAAATAAATTACAGTCTTCAAAGAGAAGAACTAGGCTACAGAAGCACCAAAAAATGAAACAAAACTTCTTCAAAAGAAACGCATAAGATAGGAAGAGTTAGCAATTATCCAAGCAATTTGATACATGTAGATAATCATTTTGCATAAGCAAAAGGAGATAATTTGGCAATGATCTGGTAATCTGGCTATGTACATAACTGACTTTTTTATTCGAAAGTCTTTAAGATGCCAGACTTGGTGATAATCATCGAAAAGACACAGTCCTCCCTCAGAGAGCGTACATTCTAGCTGGAAAGACAGACAATAAATCGGAATGTAAGAGTAAGAGATAATGAAAGTTGTGACAAGTGCCAGGAGGGAAACACAGAAAGATATGACAGGCAGCTGCTCCTCTCTGGAGCAGCAATGTTTTGACAGAGCTCTGAAGTGAGACTGAAAATTTTTACTTCCAGAGCTACATGTTTCATTTGGGTTTCTACGTGGATTAAATGAATAATTATAGTATAAAGGGGGACACACGAAATCTGAATTTGACCATGGTAGGCATGTTACTTCTCATTTCTGGACACCTGCTTTCTCCTCTGCAATTTGGCTATAGTATCATCAACCCAACTGGGCCATTGATGGAAATAAGAGAGGAAAATACAATAGTATGTTCATGTACATTCAGATATGTGTTTCTATATTAAGCCGTTCATACCACCCACAAAAACTGAGAACATAGGTACTATTATTATTTCATTTTATGGATAAGAAAACTGAGCATCTATAAGGTAGAACTAGGGTTTAAATGAGGGCAGTGTGACTGCAGATCCCATGCTTTTCAAATACTATGTCATGCTGCCCCTGATGTTAGTATATGCCAAATAGTCAGGGCTTGCTTAGTCTTCTTCCCTTCAATTTGACAAATACAGTTTTAGAAAACAGAAATCCTTTTACAAAGTCATCCTAAGAAAATAATGGATGAACACAGAGAGTTAACTAAAAAATGATCATCACTACTAAAGAACGCTTAATTAAAAAAAAATTAATGTTAATATCTAACAAATGTATCATATAGCCACAAAATAATGGTTGTAAAATAATATTAAATGACATATAGGAATGTTCATTATCTATTAACTGAAAAGCACGCATCACTTCTTCATTGTGATCAATTTTTAGAATATACACATGCCCAGGGGGAAAAAAAAAGAGCAGAAAATACATTTCTTTGCGAATACATTTCTTTGCACTTTTCTATACTTTTCAAAATTTAATAATGAACACGTTCTTTCAGTGCAAGAGAAATGATAGAAATGAAAGTTATCAAAATACTTCTTTTTAAATGGCCCATTTATCTTTGTTTATTCTTATATTTTTCCTGTGGGATAATACTTCTAAAGCATTCTAACCATACATTACATTCTCAGAAATGTAATGACCAGGGGAAGACAAATATAAACTCTATTCAGGTATTTGCATTGTTTCCAGTTTGGTGCAAAAGGATGCCTCCTACAAGAAGGCCCTCTCACCAAGTTTACTGTTTTCCTCACAAGGATTTTACCCATCTCTCAATTCTCAAAGGCAACAAAAGGACCAAGGGGAATGTGTTTCTCTGATGGAGGGGTGAGGCCCCCTGATTCCTTGCTACTTAAAACAATGAAAATCCTGATCTTTAATGTGGAACAGAGCTGAGCAATAGGTTGCTAGAATGAGACATGTTAATTTAATTGCCATCTTGCCAAGGTAAGGAAATCAGACCTCATTTTATTTGAATTTAACTGGAAATCTCATCAGCATTCTTCTGCTACAACTACAAATGATACCTTTATGGTTAGAGAGCCCTATAGTGCACTAACCTATAAAACAGATAAATTAGAAGCAGCACTTCTGCATCACAAAAAAAAAAAAAAGATGCTTTGCATTACAAAAGATTCACCTCAGAGCTTTTTTAATATATGGACCCCTGTGAACAGCTGTTTATTTCTTTACAGGTCATTAACCATTTGACTGAAAGATGAGTTGAGGCCAAGGTGGGCTCCAGAGTCAGTGCCACTACAAACTAGAGATCGATTAACATAGAAACTGAGCTTTCGCATACGGACTCCCCCACGTCCTTTTTTTCCTGCCCTGTGTCTGGGAAGAAACTGCTGGGGAGCCAAGAAAAGACAGGCAGATTATCAAGACAGTAATTTTAGTGTACTTCTGAGAAAGCTACAATGGGTTTACGTGTAGCGGGGGAGGAGGAACGGAAGAGAAGGAGGAGCAGGGAAGGAGGGGGCTCCCCGCCGACCTCAGTGGGAGGCCTGTCCCTTAGACTAGCTGAGGTGGCTGGGGCTTTGTTGCTCCCCGCGGGAGCGCAGTGGGAGGAACTGTGAATTACAGATCCCTGTCAATGCTGTCTCTGCTGTTGCAGCTTTGGGACCAGGGCTCTTGATTTGCAGATCCAGAATGCTCCCTAAAACATGTCTTCGCTGGAAAGGCCCTAAGGAAGATCTGTCCTGGAAGATATTTAACCTCCACTGTAACAGGACCTGATTTTTGGAGAAATCTGTACCTGCATTAACTGGATAGACTCCAAGACCATTGAAAACAGAAAGAAAATATGCCCAGTTTTTCTCTTTATTCCCTCAGAATTCCATGTCAACAGTTTTCTTCTCAACAGACTGCAGGCCTGGACCTCACAGTCTATTATCCCCCTGAAAAGCAGGCTAGTTTTAGGTTTAACCGCTCAAGCGTTGCTTTCTGTTTCACTTAATGAAAAATGTAATTTTTCTGGCAATCATTGATCTGGTGTCGGTTCTTCATTCTAGGGGCAATGATTTATGGCCACATTGCATGATGTGCATTGATCCAAGGCTTTTAATACTCCTTTACAGTATTTATTTTCTGCTAGTCTAAGAATCAGAGCCACAGAATTCACTTTCTGACAACCACTGCATTATTTTCAGAGTCCCATACAGGAGTCAACCATAACTCTCCTCTGATTTTAACTTGTGCCGAGACTATTTGGTACCAGCCTCAAGGCCAAGGTGCTCACTTTAGCGAACAGAAGATAAGGATCCTTTTTATGCTGATTACATGGCACCACGTTAACATTTTAGGAGTGGCCTCCCAAAGTTGTCGAACCTGTTGACCAATTACTGCCTAGAAGAACAGCTGAATAGCAATTATGACCAACCAAACCCAGATCCTTTGTTAGATGTACTGTCACATATGAATGGATAACACTATGAAAAATTTTATCCAAAAGGTTTCCCCATTCTCTTATACAGGGCTTCATTTGGGGGCTGAAATATCTTAGAATCCAATTGAGTAGTAGTTGTATTCAAAATTAAACATGATTCAGGAGTTAAATTAAGATTCCTGTAGGGAATAAATAAGTGGGGTTTGGGGTAACTACTTCCTTCAAAATACTCTGCTTGTTTAATAGGGCAGAATTGGAGGAATTCTGCTAAATATTTCTTTACATTTTTAAACAGATGATGAGCTCAGAAATAAGAAAATCCTCTACATTGTCCATAGATTTTACTGAGTTTATTGTCCATTATTTTACTCAGAGTCTTTGTGTAGGTATCTTTTTGACAAATTTCTTTAAGAGCTTAAGATTCATCCCTACCAAAAAAAAAAAAAAAAGACTTTTTTAGTGATAAACCTTGATCCTTGAAAGTTTTGCAAATTGTTGTATTTCTTACCTTATTTTGACAGCTAGAAAATATAGTACCTGGCAAGGAAGACTGGATGTCAGGAGAAGGGGTAAGGGGGAAACCTTTTGTTGTATACATGTTTTAACTTTTGAATTTTGAAAGTTATGCATGTGTCGGCTATCCAAAATTAATAAAATTTAAATAAGACGGCACTATGGCAACTTAGAAGATTGTTCTTTATTCTGTTATTATCACCTTCCCAGTTTTTGATGAGAATCAAAGGTTGGTTTGCTTTGCTTCGTTTATTTTTATTACACCCTTATTTAGCAAAATTAAAAGTTAGAGACCCTGCTTCATTCCTCTTCACTCCGAACAACTTGACTTTTATCTCCTAATCTAGGTTTAAGATTTTGACTCCTATTGAATTAGTCCCTTTTATTATCAATTGCCTTGTGGTCTCATTGGAATTAGGAGCTAGATATAAATACACAAATACGAACACACCGCATACTTACGCAAAGTCACACGCTCCAGTCCTAGTGCTGAAAGATCCCTGGAAAGCTGCTGTTCCCATCTCTGACCTGAGGAATGAAGAAGACGGGCTGGGGTAGATTCCTACTGACCCCTCTCAGTGCTGGACCTGGACCCAGACCCAGGTCTCCGTGATTTCTGCCCATTGCCCTTTCCCTTAATATTGAAAATACATTTGGAATCAAAGCTTTGTAAAAGGACTATTGCATACCACTTGAAATAACCTAATAATTGCAAAAGGTGCCTCCAAGAACTAATTTTCATCTTTATAGAAAAATGAAATGAGCCCAGATATATTTTATTCTTTAGCAGTGCTATTTATATTCAGCAACTTGTGTTACTTTGAGGAAAAGTACATTAATGTAGTCAGTTTCTGCTCTGCTGGTTTCTTCCTCCCATCACCGTAAGCTAAAATATACACTCCTTAGCACAGCATCCGGTGTCCTTTGGATTTCTGTATTCCAGCCTCGGCTTTCAGCTCTCCTCCACACCACCCCCTGCTTTCCAGCATTCCAAACTGCTTCTGGATTCCTAAACATACCATGTCCTCTTATGTTGTCATATGTCTGCACATGCTGCCCCCTCCACCAGGGACATCTCTATTACTCCAAAACCACCCCTACCCACCATAACTCTTCGGTAAAGACTCAATGTCACCTCTTGGAAAACACTCGTTGGGCCTCACAGATATCATTAGTTGTCCCTTCCTTTGTGCTCCCATTAACGCTTCGGAGATACCTCTTTCAGCGTTTGTCTCATTGTTCATGAATATTTATGACATTTGTCTCCCTAACGAAATGGTTAGCTCCAGAGCAGACCAGCTTTCTTTTTCATAATGCTCTCCCCCTTGTCTACCTGGCATTTTGCTTAGCATATAGGTGATTGACAAGTGTTCTCAGAAGGAAAGAGGGAGAGAAGGAGGAAAGGAGGCCATCATTTGGGATGCAGACAGAAGAAAGCCATCCTGCTTATTCCCCTTTGGATTGTGGTATAAGTAAAGAACTTATGTTTCCCCCATGGCTAGTGGCCCAGAAATAGCTGCTTAGAAAGACCCTTTGCAGAAAACCTGCAGCATGGGCCTTGAAAAAGAAAGAGCAGGCACATTCTTTGCTGCCTCATTCTCTTCTTTCTGTATAAGCATATGCCTGGGAGCTACTGCTCAGTGGAACACTCTCCTTGCCCTGCATAAAGGCAGAGAAGCATTCCTATTAGCCTACGGCATCGAGTGACATGCCGAACGACTGACACTATGCTTACACAATAGTCATTATACACAAAGCTGAGAGAAGCGTGACTTACCAGCCCATGATGCATGCCACCAGTCCCTAGTCTTTTAAACTTTACTTAATGACATCAGTTTCTCCAATTGGAAAGGAACAAAATTAAAAAGTCAAGTCTGACAGTTGAGTTCTAATCCCCACTGTGCCATGTGCCTATGAACACAATATATATATATATATTGTCTTTCTTCTCAGTTTCCTCCTCTATAAAATGAGATTTTTGGGCTAACGACCTGCCGTAGCTCTTCTAGATCTAAAAATCACGGTTTCGTGTTAGAGCATAGTGAAGATGTGGAAGTATACACTTAATCAATGTAAGAGTAATTAACCAATATTTATTGCATTCGGATGGTGTGCAGGCACAGTACCAAGTACAGAGGGATATAAAGTCTCAGAAATGACCCTTACTCTCAAAGGGCCAACAATCTAACCAGAGCTTTATAACACACAAAATACGCCAAATACTGTAAGAGTAGATGTGCAAAGTGACAGATGAGGAGGAAATGATAAAAACCTTGATGCCACGTAGCCAATATGTTAGCAAACTACACTCCTAGCAGAATAGAGAGAGAATGAATCACTGAAAGACTGACAGTAATACAGCCAGCTTCCCCATCTTCATGATGCTCATGCTCAAAATCAGGGAATAATTTATGGTTTTCTGTTAGACATTCTAAATCAGTTTTAGCATCAAATTTAAAAAACGAAAAGAAAATGCAATCCTCCAGTATTAAGGCTCAAGACTCTAATAAAAATGATGTCAATAATAGTTACAATAACAACGACTTGCCAAGCACTGGTCACCAAGCCTGTGGATGGGCATTTGCACTATGAAAAAATCGGATGACTTGGATTTATTTTCAATGACTTTGCTCCCATGGAAAGTGTTTCCCAGACAGACGCATCCACCTCACTCATGGGGAAAAAATAGTATCAATATATTCCTGCTGTGACATGAGCTTCATTTCCTTTGGCTGTGTTTTGAGAATTACCCCTCCTTTCTCTTCCTTTTCCTCCTCACACTTGTCACTCACACACCTCCCTGATTCTTGAAGAGTGACTGTAGTCACATTTTTCTCAGGTCTTGCTGTCAGAATTGCCTGTCTCTTCTAACCTTTTTAGGGAGATAGTAAGGGAACTATAGCTACTTACGGGCAATTCCAATCTCAGATTAGATGAGTTTTCATACAACTTGCAAAGCTGTGCCACACGGAAGCGTGGACTGGATCTTACCATCTTGAGATCTCACCATACATTTGAGGAAAATGTACTCTTGATTCTTTGAGTTCATTTTAAGCTCCTTATCTCTGAGGTTTGAGGGTGTTTTGTTTTGTTTGTTTGTTTGTTTCTTTTCTCATATTGAATTTTTCTGCTTTGGTGGCTGAAATAGTACTTTTTAGCAAGAGTGGGTTGTAACTCTCTAACGCCATAAAAAGGAATAAGTGTGCTGATTTGTGTGACACAATAATTTCCTCTGCCTTTCTATAAAGCTCCTTAAACTTCATTATTTCACAATGTAGAAAGCTAAATCAATTAAAAGAGAAATTTCTTGTCAGATAACTAATCCTGCAAATTAAAATATTACCCTTTGGTTATTGTTTCAGTCTCCCATTCGCCTTTTAACCTAATGGAGTTAGTAAACTAATTTCCTTTATACATTTTGCCTAATCCCATCATGAGTAACATATTATTTTGCTAATGCTTTACGACAGTAATGCAAGAAGAGTGTGCTCTAGTCACACGTCAGCACGCTAACATAAAAGGCTGCTTTCTAGGCCCATCAATGGCTCTCACTCACCAGAAAACCACATCCTAGTGGAGGGTGCTGGCCTGGGAGCCAGTTCCCAAGGGACCGGGAATGCTGCTCCAAGCTGCTCCAACTCCCTTCCAACCATGTGATTGCATATCTGGATTTTCAGGGTTGGTGAGCAAAAGTCAACAATTTCCTTTTTTCCTGCTCATAAAATGGCACAGAGCCACTATTTCACAATTTCTCCCTTGCCATCTTAAACTCCAGAAGAAAATGGACTATAAATCTAGCAATCCGTGTGTGAAAGTTTCTTCCTTTTTTGTACTAATAGTCCATAACCACACTATTGAGCATATAATTTTTCTTTCCTATGCTTGCTTGAGCTTTGTTTTATTTTAATGCCCCACAAATCCTTGACTCAGGGTGGGAGTTGGGGCATGGGGTGGTAGTATGACTAGCAGTTATGGAATTATTTAAACTCCGACATCTGGGAACTTCTGTTCCAGCCAAAGCATTAGTGAGGGAAGAGCTAACTCAGATACTGCAGGTCATACTTGGAGATATTTATGGAATGCCATGTGCTATCTATAGGAGATCTTTGAGCCTGGGGCCAAAAGAATAAGCAACATTCTGAAGCAGGAATTGCTATTTTTTATAAAAAGGAGAGAAAATGTAGTAAAATCTAAGATCTAAATTTGGGAGACAGGATTGATTTTAATCTTCCTTCAGTGATTCAATTACAAGCTCCAAAGTCCCTTTTAGTTGAAAAAAGAGTAAATAAAGCACCAGTTAACCCAAGATATTTCCAGAAAGGTCATTAGAAGCCATCATGTCACTCTCTTAAGCTGTCAAAGGGGATAAATTAGTCTTGGGTGTCTCTACACTACACAAAGAAGATCTGAAATAAAATAGATAGGTTTAATAGCTGTGAGCAAAAATGTGTATATATTTTTTCTTCTTTTTCTCTCTTCCTGAAGCACAGGTATGGGAAATCAATGGCATTTAGTATGAAGTATAAATGAGGAAGCCAGGGTCAGAATCCCAAAATAAACAGAACACCAATCTATTCTCTACCCCAGCCCCTTCATTTTGGAGATGGAGATCTGGAATTAATCTTGTTCCCCAAAGTTAGGTGTCTCTATGTGGCTCCTCCGACCAGCAGCTGTCTTCCTATCACATGCAGACACAAGCTTGGCTTTCACCCTGCTTTCAGATTTAGCCACCGAGAAGCTGAACCTCACACTTGAACCTCACCTACTCCTATTTTAGGGAGGTCAGATCCTGCCCCTAAACCCTAATTGCTGCTTCACCTAGCCCACAGTCACCCCATCTAAGGCTGTCTCTACCTGCCCCTGAGGTCTGCAGACAGTGGGCCACACTAGCCTTGGCTGGATCAGCTTAGGGCCTGGGCCAATTAGCCCTACCTACCCCCACCTCACTCCCTTCTCCTCACAGACCTCCACTGAAGCCCCAGTTGTCATTTATCATTCTATGTATATTAGCATCTACTCTGTTTCAGTAACTGTGCAAAGGCACTGGAGATACAACACTTAGAGGCAGCATTCTGCCCTCAAGGAGCAGATTAGTGGAAGAGCCAGCAAAACAATTACAAAGATTGCTGTGATAAACGGGTGGAACCTGACCCAGGGTCTTCCCTCCACTCACCTTTGAAATGGCCTTTAATTCTTGCATATGTCTTGAATAGGCTCAGTTTTCACCAGGGATGATCAGTTTGGCTCAGTTGACTGTCAAAATATCTTTGTAGTTCCTCTTTTCACAAACAACATAGAATAGTTCAATATTACCCAGAAATAATGATTTCAGGATCACTGCTGGCCAAACTCCCAAAAGGCTGGTGTATATTATTTATGGAGGATAGACTGAAGGACGTGCCGATCAACCAGTCCACATTATGGAACTACAAAAAACTGCTGAACCCCCCCCCCCCCAAGACCTACCTGTCAGGCCCTCTGAGAGCCTTCATCAAACCTCTTACTTTAGGGGTTTGATAGAACTCTTAGGGTTCCAAGGAAAGCAGTTTGCTTTGGACAGTCTAAGGTATAGCAGAAGAGGGAAGGGACTACTCTCTTTTGGAAATCCTCTCTTCTTTTTACTTCTTTCAGATATCTTTCTCCCTTGCTTCTGTCTATCTCTTTGGCTTCTCAGTTTTGAAGGTTAGTTACTTTCTATTGTCATTCAGACCTAAACAAAGTCACCATCTTCCCCCACTGAACATGACCCTGCTTTTAAGCTTCTACCCCAGCCTCTACCCCTTCCCTCCAGTGCCATCCAAGCTTTCACCACTGCTCTGTCCTTATGCCTCATACTGGAGCCAAACTGAATATATTTCAGTTTCTCAGAGTCACCATGCTTGCACTCACCTCCTCGTTTTGCACATGATGTTCCCTCTGCCTAACACGCTAAAAACACACATGCACACATCTTTTTCTAGGCTAGTTCACCTTTCATGTGCCTCTTCTCCCAGGAAGCCTTCCTCACTCAGACCTCTGTCACCTCCAACTACATGGCTTGTTCCTGCTATGTCCTGGCAGAGCACTCTGGACCACTCCCTTTATTGCAATTATCATACACACTGTGAGGTGCTGGTCACAGAGTGAAGTCAATTAAATTAAAGTAAATTAAGGGATGCTCTGAGAAACAGCTCCAAGAAATACACTGTTGTGTGCTCTGTGAGGATGTCGTTGATCATTTTTCTAGAGCCTTCTTCATGATGACAGGGCCTGGGGTACTTTTTCTTGCTTTTCCATTTAGCAATGGTTGTACTTCTCTAAATAGGATTGTTTTCATCTTAGACTCATTTTCAATTGTGTAAGAATTATGTAACCCTTGTTGTGCTGGCTGCTAGAAACCTGAAAGCTAAATTGTGTCTCACTCTTTCTGGGATGAATTTTAGGAATCTGTCTCATTTCTTTTTTTCACTTCATCCCTACTTCCATATGACAATATCGAGTTAATTTGCTATATGTTATTGTTGCATGATTGTAAGTGGACTTAAATCCTTTCTTGGAATAAGTTCAGGTATAATTAATCAAATAAACAAATAAAATGATAAAGGAATAGAAAGCTGGACAGAGAAAAGTAGTATCTAAATGGGGAACAGGTGAACCAGTTAGTATACTTTAATTTGCAAGTCACTTAAACCCCAAACAGGCTTAAAAGATAATAACAAAATATTAATTTAATCTTAGGTAGAGTTTGATCCAGTGGCTCAAAGAAGATCCAAAAAGTAGAGACTATGTTTGGTTTACTGTTGAATTTCCAGCAAAGAGGTACATTAGTGCTCAACAATTATTTGTTGAATTTATTGTTATGGAATTTCTAAAAGTTCCTGAAAAATCCCAAGACCTGACCTGGGTCACATGCCCAGCCCCTGAACCAATCTTTTTATCAGGGGGATCCAGAGCTTTAATTTTCCGAGTCTGGGTCTCATGACCTAAGAGTACAATCAGGGATGAGCCTCCAAGGAAACCACTGACAGTTGGGGAAGGTGGTTCCCCAAGGAAAATCTAGGCCATTACAAAGAAGAAGAAACAGATCCTGGGCAGACAAAACAACAAATATGCACATCAGTCAGTAGACTATTAAGAAAGTGATGCTCGACTTGAATTTTAAAGGACAAACACCTAATAGGGCTATTATCAGTGGGTAACATTCTAGGTATGTTGAGAGTACAGAAGCATAGACTAATTTGGTGCTTTCGAAGAACTGTAAATAATTTAATATGGTTAGAGCAAACAAGGGTGGAGAGTGGTAAGAAAATAAACCAGAAAGATAGGTACCTTTTAGGCTAATCCAAGGAGGGTATGGTTGATCCAGAAAGTTCTGGGAAGCCTCTGTAGTATTTAGAGCAAGAGAACATGCCTTCTAGCTAAGCCTAAGCAGGTCATTACAGGGTCAAGACTGATTCATCCTGGAAACACTGAATTGGGCTGAGTCTGCTTGTCAGGGAAAAGAGTCCAGATGTGGGCAAACACAGGAAATAGGGACCAAGCAAAGCCTAGAAATCAAACGGCCTGCCAACATCATCAGGTTCTTGCTTTTTTAAAGCCCAAGCTTGTGGCTTAAGCTGCTGTGAACTCCTCATCTTCACATGAAAAACAGGCTTCAGTGAGCCAAGAGGCATTCATACATGACTTGGTTGGGTTTTGCATTCACTTGCTGAGGTATTGCATTCATTTGTCATAACAAAGAACCGCAAACTGGGTGCCTTAAATAACAGAAATCCATTGTCCCACAGTTCTGGAGGATAGAAGTCTGAAATCAAAATATCCTGGGGGTTGATTTCTTCTGAGGGGTGTGGGGAAGAACCCGCTCCACGTCTCTCACCTGGCTTCTGGTGGTTCTTCCACTTGTAGACATACCACCCCGATCCCTACCTTCATCTTCACTGGGTGTTCTCCATGTGTCTGCTCCCAGATTTCCCCTTTTTATAAGGATTCCTGTCATATTGGATTAGGGCTTACCCTAGTGATTTGTTTTAACCTGATTATCTCGGTAAAGACCCTATCTCCAAATAAATTACATTCTGAGGTATTGGAGGAGAAGATTTCAACAAATGAATCTTTCGAGGACACAGTTCAATACATAAAGGTATAATTTTCAAAAAAGATATATTTATTATCAAGTCTTTCAAAAAAAAGTAGACATCACTTAAGTTAATTGATTTATTTGTAAAAGGCGTGATACCATGTTGGTTTGTAAAGACAAAGTAAATAATACTATTAATATAAAAAACCCAGAAGCAATCCAATAGACCACAATGAAGAATTTTTTCAGATTAGAGTTTAAAAAACGGTTCTTTTCTAACTTGTAAAAATTTGCATGGAGGCTAGTGTAGAGAGGGGTGGTCGTAAGAAGATGCCTTATATGCTGGCCTTATATAAACTTCATCTATTGAGTCTTTCCTGCCCACTAAGCATTTAATCCTCCCAACAGTCCTGTGAGGTGGACACTATTATCCTCACTTACAAATGAAAAAAATAAGCATTCCCTCAAGGTTAACTACATTATTCTAGGCTACATTTGATAAGCAGTGGGGCTGAGATTTGAATTCAGACTGTCTGGTAGCAAATCATCATATGTACCACCCCAAGTGATTTTCTGAGAGTCCTGGTTGAAGACCAAGTGTGCACTTACATAAGATGCTGCCCATGCACTTGTCTAAAGAGGCAATAAGCCTTGTGAAGGGACAATTGTGCAGGCCCTACGGTCCTGACATGTTTGCTCCATGTATAGTAAATGCTCAACAAACAAAACCTTTCTAAAGCCACCATAGAGCTAGCTATTTCTTCTTATATGAAATTCATTACTTGTCATTACAAAGTAGCATTTTCCCTCAATTAATAAGGAGATCCAAGTGTAGGCTTTACAAATATTCTCTTTAGGAGCATCTCCATACCCAACTCTGCCTGCTACTCATGCCTACAGGTCCACTGAAGTGGCTCTCTCATGAAGATCCTGCTGTAAGACTTCAGTGATTCCATCCTCCATTAATTCTGTTCCATTGGGTCATTCAATTTGTTGGGAAATTGCTTTGGTTTAAAGGTCCTGATTGAGACAATAGACAGATAAGAACTCAAAGATATGAACATGAAGAGTAGACTCTTTGCCCTTAAAAGTACTGATTTTCACTGCCTCAATGGCTGGAACAAATCATTTTTTCAGTCTTCTTGGGCAGCTCTGGAGTTTAGAGAGAAGCTACATGTTTATAACCTAGTAGAAGCATTTGTGACCCTGGTGAGATAAACAGACACAACTTAAAAAAGCAAACTCCAATAAAATGCTGAGGAGCAAGACAGCCTAGGTTGTTTCGCCCAGATTCCCATCAGTTACAAACACCATTGAGCAAGTGGAGTTATTTCAAAAGCAACAGCCTTGCTTCCTGAGAGATTTGTGCTCAGAGGATTAGGAAGTCAGCCTGTGTATCTAGAGAGGCGAGAGTTTCTACAGCGCAGGGGGATCTGAGTCAGCACAGGGCGAGGCTAAACATTTCCCTAGACTTGCACCATTTTCTCCTTTTGCCTCTAGGTGTTATTTCCTTACATCTTCCTTTTCATCTGCTCAATTTTTGCTGAGCAGTCCCTTGTCTCGCTCGCAAGGAAAATCAAGGCGATTTGGAGCTCTGAAAAAAAAAAAATGTGAAATTTGCGCTTTTGATTTTTCTTAAAAGAATAAAAATTGCATGGATCAACACTCTCCCCACTCGCCTGCCCACAGATACCCACACACATCCTCATCCTCCAAGAGGATTGTGGAAGGGGTTGAGAGATGGAGAAGCCCCAGCTCCTCAGTGACACTTGTCAAGTTGGGGTTAGCAGCTGCCTGGGGTCTGCTCTCTGCAACATGGGGTGTATTGGAGTGGGGAGGGGGGAGAATAGTACTCGCATAGCAGGAGACTCCACTAATCAAGAACGGTGAAGAGTGAGAAGTTCTATAGCGACACAAATGTCATGGCAGAACTAAAACAGCTTGAGTTCTAGTTCATTCCGAGCTAATGTGCCTAAGAGCCCAGCCCTGGACATTGGGCAGACTGAAACATGGAGAGTAATTTGATCAAATTAATACTTCGAACAGTACTTGAAGTGGGCCATGCTAACTTGGGTCCGGCTCTGGCATTGGAGAGGGCTAAAGTTCTCACGTGCACTTCCCACACTTGGAGGTTTTCTTTGAGATGAACAGGAGCGTCAAGGAGAGGAAGGGACTGCACCAGAGGCTGAATCTTTGACTTCTTGCTCCGAGGAGGACACAGCCCAGCCTATGGGATTAAACAGATAGGATCGAGCCCAATTGGGTCCCCAGCGAGACGAGGCGCTCCGGAAGGAATCTAAGAGTTTAATTAACTAACTCCCCTTCCACCCCACCCCACCCCACACACACACCAAAGAAAAAAAAACCAAATAGGCAAACCCCAAACCGTTTGATCAGAGGAAATTGAGTTTGTCTTTTATTTTCCCCTTCACCCTTCACGTCTTTCAATTCATTAGGAGTCTTAGTTTGGGGGAAAAAAAAAAAAGCGTGAGGCGGGGAGCATAAAATCGAGGGCGGGGGGAGAGGAGATGACCTAGCTGCACTTGAGAACCTGGGCTGTGCCTGGTTAACCCGCCCCCAGCTCAGCCCGGCCCGCTGCGCGCGGAGTCAGTCCTGTCTGCCCAGCGGGCCGCACGCTCTCGCTCTTGCCTCGCCACTGGGAGCCAGGCACCGACCTCGCCTTGGGGGCCGAGCCGGGGTGCGCGTGGGCGCGCGGAGCGGCCTGGATCCCGCGGCGGTGTCCGCGCTCCGCGTTTTCGCTCCCGCCGGGCCGAGGGCGGGGTGCGCGGCGGCGCGGCGGCACGGGGCTCGGAGTCGGAGCGCACTCCCCCTGCAGCCGGCTGCCAGCGCCGCGTCCCTCTCGCGGCCGGCGCCGCCCGACAGCGCGCCCCGGGACGTGCCAGCCTCGCGCCGCCTGCACTGACTTCCCCGAGGGGCGCCGCGACCCGCACGGCGACTTTCTGGACTCTGGATGGTTCGCGTGCTGCCCACCTTCGCCCACCCCTGAAGCCACGGACCGCAGCCCCGCAGCCGCGGCGCGGCGCCTTCGAACGTCCAGCCGAGTTGCCTGCCCTTCGCGCCGGGTGAGTGGCAGCCCGGCTCCAGGCGGGCTCTGCAGAGGGTCTGCGGTCGCGGCGGCGCGGAGCGAGCACCGCAGGAGAAGGGCCGGGCATCTCACTGCGGGGCGCGCGGGGGTCGGTGCGGGGGGGGGGGTTGTGACACCCAGAGTCCAGACTGGGTTGGTGTGACGGAAAATAAGGGAGAAGGTCATGTCTGTTTGTTGGGCTAAGTAGACAGTGAACGCAGATATTGGGCTGCAGCACCAGGAGGGCTTCAGATAGGCTGCCCGCATGGCTCCTGTTTGCTGCATCACAGCCAACTCTTCCCTTGATTCTCTCCTGCGTGGAAACCCGTTCAATGGCCCGAGTTGGGGCGATGCTGGCGCAGGGAAGCGAGGGTGCGTTGGCATGTGTCTGCGGCTTAGGATCGCCCGTCACCTACTGGCGTCGGGAAGGAGGGTACCGATTCTCTCCTAAGGCTCTAGGGAGAGGGCCGATTGCTTTTTGGCAGAGGGTGCATTAGCTCCCCGCCCCTTTCCAGTCTGGGCGACGGTGTTTTCTGAATGTAGCACGTATATAGGAAAGAATGGGAGCGTCTTCTTCCCTTTAGGCAGAAAAAGTTGAAGAAACCGGGTATGTTAATGATTAGCAGGACCAGGACTCCGGATGCAGCAGAAAGCTGTTAAATTTTCATTGCCCTCTAAGAAAAACAAACGACATCGCCAGTGACTATTGGCAGTGCCGTGTTATTTTGGGACTTTGGGGAAATTGTCCACAGATTGTCTTTGGGAGGCTGAAGAACGAGGTGGGGATGGGGGAAAGACAGCTGGCACCGCACTGGGTTCCAGCTTGCCTAAAGAGGATTCGGAACCGCAAGCCAAACACGTTTGCTTGCTGATTTTACAAAGCGGACGCGAGGCAGAACTGCAGCCATGAGCAAGGTGAAGAACACACCATGGGAACCTGCCTAAGAAAAGAACATCTTGTCTCTCTAGAAGAGTTCAGATGCATTTGTGCTATAAAAAGCATATATGTATGTGTGTATACACACACACACATATTTTATATATATATATATATATATATAGAGAGAGAGAGAGAGAGAGAGAGAGAGAGAGAGAGAGGCGTTTAGGATGGAATTTGAGAGAGAGAGAGAGAGAGAGAGAGGCGTTTAGGATGGAATTTATGAAGGACAAACTATACTTAATGAAATTGTCTTTGTACACACCGGACAGTTTTGTCTACCTCTTCATTTTAATCAGTATTTCAGAAGGCTGTGTCTGCAGTTGATGTTATATAATTGATGGGGTTCACCATCAGATATTTTTAAATGTACTTTTGGAGTGAAAGGAACTTCCTTCAGATAGGCCCAAGGTATAGATGGGTGAGGGTTGCTGAATGTTTGCCCTGATCTGGCTCCAGATGTGTGAGCTCAGCTGTTGCCTGTCACTTAGGTGACAACTGGCCTTTTTCCACTAAGCCTTTGCTGTCTCCATTATCTTCAGTGAAGTGTCAATGTTCAGCCTCCTTCTATTATCAGGAATGGACTGTAGCCCCTTGGGAGGCAGCAGCCTTGTTTGACCATCCCCAACAATATGTCTGTTTTCAGGATCTAGGAAGAAAAAAAATCTCATGACAGCAAGATAGATACATTTTGAATTAAGCACCAACTTAATCCAAAGATTCTGCTTTAATCAAGACAGCTCTGGAAGGATGATGCAATATTTGTCAAGCCCTTTTCTCTGGAATAATATTTACTCCCACCAGGGGATTTTAAACTTAAACAGCAGCCATTTATCTTGCTGTCTGGTGGGGCCTGGTTCAGTTTGCCTCCAATGTGGTCCTAGCATAGATGACTGGGCTTAGCCTGGGACAGAAATCTGTCATTGTAGCCCAGCTGGAGCCTGAAGAAAGCAAAATACAGCACCTGCTGGTACCAGAGGGTTTCTAAATGCCATCAACTGGCGAGTCAGGAAACACAGAAGGAGATATTTTACAAGCTCTTCCAGAAATGTTTATACAAAGGATTTAAAGGTTAACAGTGCATATGTGCTCTACATATTAAAACTAAAAGATGCTAGAAATAAATGGACGTTACCCACAGTCAAGAGTTAGCACACTTGCTGACGAACTTGAAAAATCTGTTTTACTACGTCATGCTGACAGTAGTGACTCATTCTTGTGAATAAGTCTAGGTAGAAAGGAAACGAGGAAGGAGAGAGGGAAGGGGAGGGAAGGTGAGGAAAGAGGGGGAAAAAAAACTGGATGGTACATAGAGGTAGCCACATTGATGTGAGCAAATGGGTTTAGTAAATTAATTTTTCCATCCTTAATTTGGTACTAATTGGTGATTTATCACTGTGTGAGCCCGTTGGTTTAAAAGTTTTTAAATGAAACGTGATATATTTTATTAAAGTGACAGATTTAATCAGTTCTGCCGGTAATACCAATGAAACTTTAAAAGTTTATCATGTTTTTATAATCAAGAACCATGGAACCACCATTTGTCTCTATAATAAAGGAGGTTGTAATGAGTCAACTTGGGTCACCGAAATAAAATCTAATATCATCAGGGGAGAAAAAAACCTTCTAGGTTTAATAGCTAAACTATTAAATGTGGGTAAAAGTCTGATTGTTCCCCAAAGCTTCTCTGATGATAAATCTGAAAAGACTTAAAAGAAGAGGTTAAATTTAGAAGTTTCTTTAATTAAGGATTGTAAAGAGTAAGCTGAAATCTAAGTTTTAAAAAGTGACATTGTAACATAATTTCTCTAATGCTTTTTATAATGACTTAATAATAACAACACAGAATTGAGTATTAAAAGTTACTGTTCATAATATTCATAAAATTGAACAAAGATTTTTAAAATTCTTTCCCAGTAATTAAGTAACTCTTAGTTACTGATAGTTTAAGTAATATACCTATAGTTTGGGTTGCCCAATATAGTTTTCAGGAAAGATTATCAATACTGGTATTCTAGTTATTGTAGTTACTTTCCTGGTTGGTCTTTTACAAAGAATAAAATTTTCTTTTTAAAGAAGGAAAGTAACTTTAAAAAATTAGAGTGATTGTCATCTGTGTCTAGAAATATAAAGATGTCACTTGACCAGGATAGACTTCTTCCACTTAGAAAAATAGCTCTCTTTTTCCCCTTCATTTTATGTAAAATAATATCAATTGTTGAACTCTTATTAGTGTGAGAATATTCAATTTGTGTAAATCCAGGTGTAATTATTTCACAATAAAGAGGAGTCAGGAATGTGAATGAGCTATCTTTCTTAGTTGGGTGGGTGGGTGGGTGGTTGAGTGGGTAGGTAGTTGGCTGGCTAGTTCATGTTTTAAGGAATCATTACTGCTTTTTCTTGTGGTCACAGAATAAAGCATTACCAGATCGCGCACTAATATCTTAGGAGGTTGGTGCGAACAAACGAGTTGGGAGAGGGTGCCAAGTCCCACAATGGTACCATTCCTTGAAACCTCAGGCAGTACATGGAGCCAGCGTTCCAGAAGAGAGTACTCGGGACCAATATGGCAACAGGGAAACTTCAGCAGCCCCTGCTTCTGGATTTCTCCATTGCTAGACACACATAAGTATAGTGCCTAAGCTCCCCCAGTAACAAGTAATTACACATTCTTGTCTATGGCCATGCTGAACTGAAGTCAAGGACATTAACTACATGTGTGTTGGTGAAGCAACATTTTTGCACAGTGGGAAAGGACTGGCCTGGCATTGCATAGGGATCCACTTATACCTTCATTTCCCCCATTCCCCCTCTGCCGAAGGAGAGATGGTGGGAAGAGACATTCTTCACAAGTCGGAGCATGCTGATGTCATGACACTTCTGGCGTGGCGATACGACAGAATAATCGGATCATTTTTCTGCGTGCCAGAATGACACGATTTTTCCAAGAACCATTCCTGAGCCAGTGGTCCATTGGCACTGTTTCCAGTTACTAGGGGGGATCAAACCTCTCAACAAGAATGTAATAATTCTTCCTGTGTCTCTGTCTTGTGTGCACATTTGAGCTAAACTCTAAATGCATTTTGGTCTTCTGTAGGGACTTCTCTGTAGGAACAAGAATGATTGCCCAGCCTGAACTGATTAGACCTTTCTAGGTTCATTTCCCTATAAAGAGAGATTTTAAATTTAAAATAAAAATAAAAATGTCAGCAAGGCAGAAGGAAATGTAAACATTTTAAAATTTAGAGAGGTAAACTACCAAGCAGCTGTCATTTACCTTTACTTAGCTTTTCTCCGCCTGTCCGTAAGTTTGGTCCTAAGTGAGCCTAAAAAACAACTGACCAATTAAACTGCAGTTGTATTATTCTTAATGGTAGATTTGGGGTGAACTCTTGGGAGAGATGCCTTTCATTTCTAGTGGATTACACTGCAGGAGAAAAAAGTTAGGGCTGTGTTATTTCAGTTGTTCTAGTGCTGATGTCATATAGTCCTTTCTAAGAGTTTTGTCCCAATGGTTGATTTATAGCACCCACCAGCTTTTGTTTTGTGTATGCTTCTCTCTGTTTCCTTCTTTTCTCTTTGGGTCTCTGGAAAGAAAGCTTTGTCGATAAGACAGTGAAAATATTGCAGTCAGATGCAGACTCATAAGTAGACTCCTCTGAGCAGCGTGCTCTAACTCAGCTGCCCTTCTTTTATCTGAGGCACAGATCCCACAGCTCGCAATTATGGTCTTTGACTTTGGTAACAATTCTGTTTGAAATGTTTCCAATTACATACAATATTGGCGGCATGTAGCAGCTGCATGCCAAAAAGCATTTCGAAGTGTGTTCCAAGAATCAGGCTGTGATTGCTTTTAATTTAAATAAAGGCTATTTGGTTTCCTGTGAAGTTTTTTATAACCACCTTCCCCCTCACCCTCACCCCACCAATTTTTGTTACCTTTAAGAAAAAAAGTTCTATATAAAGTAGCCACCACTTGATGTGATACAACATTGACTCCGGTTTTCTAAGATAGACATTTGCTATGAGCAGGCATAACTGAACTATTCAATAAAAGAAACTTGAGAGAAACATTGTACAGCAGTTTAGAGTTCCCCAAAGAAGAAAAGGAGAAAGTTTATCTGATAGTATATTTTAAGTAGCTAATGTTTTCAAAATTTTCCCCCTTTTTTTTTATAGGGATCTATTATAATTATACTTTTAGATCACTGGAGATTATTTAGTGCACTGTCTTTCCTTCATATTCCATGAACATGTGTTAAAAACACATTGAAAGGGTATAGAAAGGTCAGTGAGAAAATTCTTAAAATGAGGGGTGTGGGAAAGCAGCAAATAATTTCACCATTTCGCAGGAACCAAACCCTCCATATTTGCTCCTTCCGTGGACCTGAAATTTCTGAACACTAAAACCTTTTAAAATAGTAGTGGTTTAAATCTTTTAATAGCTACCAGATATACTTGACTTATTAAATCTGAAAATAAGAAAATATACACTCTCAGGGCATGTAGTGAAGAGATTGGTTACAGGACTGGAGGGGTCTGTTTCTAGGATGGTTTGTTGGCCCATTTGAAACATAACACCAAGAGCTAGAGGCTATCCAATAGTGAGGTGCTAAGATGGTCCTAATTAAGGTGTTTTCACATAGGCTCTTTCAATCCTGGCAAAAACATCCTATAGAATATAGTGCTTCTTTGGGTTGAATAGTAGTTGACTTGCATAAATGCCAGCATCTCTTCTGGCATTTTTGGAAATCTTCCATCGTGTAATAAATAGTGCTGTATAATCCAAATTTGTAAATGCCATGTTTCATGTAGCCCCTGTAGAGACAGCTGAAATTAACCCAGGCTGCAGGCATCATTGAGATCCTGGAGGTTAAGTTACTGCCTAGATCCAAAGAACGACCACTAATGAACCATAGTGGAGGCCTTTGATCAAATCTAGGAGAAGGTGTGAGGTTAGCCTCAGTATAGCAGTGTACTGTGAAGCAGTGCCCACCAACCGATGCTTAGACATTTCCTTTATCCTTGGAAACTGTCTTCCAATTAAGCAAATCTTCTTAGAGGAAATTTGCTCAGCTCGAGGTAAAATGAGGTTTATGTTGCTTTACCAGCTGAGCACCCCAACCTGCCAGACACTTGCCCTATGCAGGCCCATTGATAGTGACAAAACCCACAGTAACTATGGTTGAAATAGAGAGTCTCTTAAAACCCTTTTCTATGTTGGTCAGCTCCTGTGCCCTCGTTAAAATGCTGTCTTCTTGATGTACGTGCGCTCACGCGCGCGCACAGGCGCGCGCACACACACACACACACACACCCCACTCTTTCAGTCTAATAATAGGAAACTGACTTAAACCATGTTATAATTTAAGTAAAGGCATTTATACTTTTTTCTTTTATCTCACTGATAAGCAAATAATATAGTAATCTTCTGAAGAAACTTGTAACTTGTTCAATGTAATTGATCTTTCCAACTGTTATTTATATAGTCGAATAATCTAAATTCCTTAGTGAGGATCTGAAAAGGAGCTAGATAGTATGGCATTTGTTTTGCTTTAAAACATCTCTTCCAAACAATTTAGGGAATGGTTAGATTTTATGTAAGATGACTGCCTAGTGCCTTGTGCTCTAGTGTTGAAATACTTGTTATAATGTGTGTCAAAGAGACAGCATTTTAAATTCTTCTGTGACTATGTAATTAATAAGTGTGTTCAGTGCTTGAGATATATGCATGTTACATAATTTTTAGTGAGAGATAAAGCTATGTCTGAAGTATATTAGAGAGTCACAGATGTTTCTTGTAAGGAAATACATGTGCTCCAGAGGAATTTTGAACTGCTTTCTGATGCTTAGCTTTGTTCGTTGCAAGGATCATATGAATAATTTCATTGAGTTGCCTTAGTTCTTATTTACACAAGCCTTGAGAAAGGGGTTGAAGAGATAAATAACTTGCCCCCCTTGCTTAGTTCTGAATTGCTTTATTTAGCCTTTTATGTTTTTGTGAATGTGGAGGGAGGGAATAAAATATACAGAGAAGATGTTTGTGTTTAACTAAGTTAATCATATACATTCTCTTTGTGGACCTTCTGTAAGCTTAAACAGCTTAGCAGGCTAATAGCCAAAAACATGTCCTCAAATACTGCCAAAAGCATTAAAAGAAGACCAGAATTACTTTGTATTGAAGTTTTGGAAATGTATTTTTTTTTAACTTCTGAATTTTAAGGAAGAAACCTGAAAAATCACACTCTTCCCATCCTTACCCACAAAACCCAAAATTATTATTTATTAAGGTGCTGAAATAAGACACTGATAGGAATAATATTTGTGTGGGAGTGTTTTAAACTAGTTTGATTTGTCTGGTTAAACAGGGATCAACCAGGTTACTATGGTATAGGTCTTTGTGTTGTTGTTGTTGTTGTTGTTGTTGTTGTTATTTATATGTTTGTGTTACCTGTAGACACTGGCTTTCTTACTTTGGTTTAGTAACTTTTGGCCAAATACTTGTTCATTTATCCTCTACATTCTTGAGCAGAAATTCAAGAATAGATAGTAGCGATGTGGTATAACAGTGAAGGAAAAGATTATTTTTCTATAGTCTTTCTAAAAATTGGACTATAGTGCAATAACTGTGATTTCAAGTCAATCTCTCGGCCTCTCTCAGCCTCCATTCCTCATATATAAAGTGAGAGAATGAGGCTAGATCAGTACATGTTAACCAAAGGTTTGAATCATAAACACCTATAGAGCTTTTTCAAAATGCAAATACATGGAGATTTTTAAGGCAGTAGGTTTGGTGTGGGGTCTTGTACATTTAATTCGAAAAAGCTCCTCAGGTAATTTAATGCACAGCTGGTTAAGAGCCACTAAATTAGATGATCTCTAAGATTACCTTCCATTTCTAAAATTTTATGTTTCTAATCCTAGTAAGCTGAACGCCTTTCCTCCCTTCTTTCATTTCTTCCTTCTTTCTTTTCTTTCTTTTTTGTTCATTCATTCGTTCATTCATTCACTCATTCTTAAGAGCTATGTTCGTTCCTAGTGTTGCTGTCAAAATATTATAGATATTTTAATCCAGTTCCAGGAAGATCTGTGTCCTCTGCTCCTGTGAGCAGATGTGTGGGTGGAACCATGTTCTCCGCGAACTCACCGTCTTACATACCGCCTGGCATGTCATGGACATGTGGCAACTACAGAGAGCCTGAGAGTCGGGACACTTTTTGAAAATGTAATATTAGTTACGCTTTCAAATAATATGTTTTTTGTCAACCTCTAGACACCTTTCAGGTAAAGTACCTCCAAACTTAATAGGTATAACTGTTTATCTGAAAAACAACATAACTACATTATTATCTTCATGTTTTCATACTTTCAGGATATTCCAGTGTATCGATTGTATTTTTTTCCAAATTAACAATTGGTCTCATTGATTTAACTTGGAGGTACTTCACCTAAAAAGATAGCTAGAGGTTGACCAAAAAACCCAATATGGAGCGTATTACTTAAAAGTATAATTAACATACTGTTGAAAAATAGTTTATCCTATGAAAAACATAGATTGTCCTATGTTTCCTTACTTTTTGGGCTCCTGTGTTTGTTCAAATGTCTAATTTTCTGTTGTCATCTTAATGTGTGTCCATGTAAGAAACAGTCCAATCATATCACCCTAAAGATTTCAAAGCTTTACAACTTTATTATAATTTTAAGTCTTATTTTTAAATATTTTGAATTACAAAGATACAAATTTTAAATGGATCTTTATTAATACAAGTTCTTAATAAAGTGTGTGTGTGTGTATGATTAAGCCCTTTGTTTTTCTCAACAAAAATGCTGATTTCCATATTTTTGGTTTAGTGAGATAATTTTTAACTAGTTAATTATTTTTATTTTTCATAGCCAGCAATTGTTCTGAACCTTCTACCATCATGATTCTCTATCATATCTTTTATAACATATAAGATTCTTTAAAACTGTCCCCATCCATACTGTCCAGGTTCATTTCTATAATATATATATTTTTTGTTCTAGATACTAAGGTAAATCAGAGAGTCACAATAAAATATCATAAGCACCCTCTCCATTTTTCTCATAATAACTGAGATGTATCTGAAAGTTTTTATTATCAAGCTTTGGAAAATTCTGTTGTATAGCTTGGTGGAAATCGATTAAAGTGGTTCGTTGCTCATTGTGTTTCTTTGCTTTTTCTTCTTCAATCTGATAATTTGGGTTATTTCCTATCACTATCCATTATTACCACTGCTGGAGAGCATAGATAGACAAAAGTAAAAGGACTTAAACCTGTCAGTACTACTACCAGTTGTGTCCTACATAGCACAAACAAAAAGAGAAGTTTGATACTTACCAAGCTTACTTGAGCTTTTTCTTGTTGTACATGCCATTCTTGGTGGGGGAGGTTGCTGTTTTGTTTTGTTTTTTAATTAAAAGAACTTTAAAACTTGGATAATGTCCCATTTCTTACGCACTTCTCTGTGTAAGCATGGCCAGTAGCAAAGTCAGCTAGCTTCAGCTCTTTTTTCCCTCTTGAAGGCCCATTGCCAAATCAAAGAATCATGGGCTCAGACTGGACATTTCTACCTGAATTATCTCCTTGAGTTGTTAGCACAATATAGCTGGAAAACTCCTTTAGTTATTACGTGAAGAGATACTGTGAGCCATTTTAGTCAGAAAAATAGATTAAGTTATATATACAGGGTTTAAGGATCATTGGAGATAAATTGAGAGCTGGTTCAGGTATTGTATAAAGGCTTATTATTTGTAGGTTTCACTTTCCTGAAGTTTACCTCTAATCTCCTTGTTTGTGCTGTACATCAAGCTAATATAAAAGGACACATGCAGGTTTTTCCAGGTGGGCTCATGGTTCACTCCATCATTTTAGGTCTCTGCTCAAAAGTCATCTGACATCAGGGAGGCCTTCCTGATCACCCTACATAAAACAGCAGCACCCCTGCCTTCCCTCAGACACCACCCAGCATTCCTGATACCCTTTAAACTGCTTTACTTTTCTCCATAGCACTTATTGCTATGTAACAGATATTTACTTACACAGCTCTCTGTTCCATGAAGAAGTCTGCATGCTGTGTTTTCTACTGCTTTATCCCCAATCTTAGATCATGCCTGGCATAGAGTAGTAGGTGCTTAATAAATATCTGCAGAATAAATTACTACAGAAATATAAGGAGCTAACTATGCTTCGAAAGGGACCACCACCCTCCCAATCTATAATATGTGGTACTGAGCAGATTAGAGAGTTTTAAGTTTATATTCTCATTCTTGTAATAGGACTAAAAAGTAAGCAAATGGCCATCTTCATTTTGCAGAATAAGTATTTGTGGACCATTTAAAAGTTATATGTAAAGACAAATAGAAACGAGTATTTTGTTTTTACCTGAGTGAAAATTTCCAGAATAGAGATCTTTGTTGTTTGGGGGGGCTTTCTGTTTGTTTGTTTGTTTGTTTGTTTGTTTGTTTGTTTTTGCAGCTAGAGTGTAATTTCTGAGCCGTTTCCCACCCTGACACACACACACAAATAAAGCTAGAGAAACTAATAGAATATGAGGAAAGAGACTGATCAAATATTCCTCTCCCTTCTCTCCACCACACAGTGATCAATGAAATGTAATCGTATAGTAAACAGATGCCATATTAATAGAAGTAAGACTCAATATTTGCAACAAGGAAGCTGTGTGACTTCCCTCTTTCAAATGCACCCACACTGCTCTAACCATTAAAAAAAATAGAGGCAGTATCTTCAGACAGACTGGTGGTGTTGCCTTGTCAGTTAGAACGAAGATGACAGTCTTTCACTCACGAAATGCTGACTTAAATTCCAAAAGTGAAAAGCTAATCCTCTAAGTGATTTCAACCAGCTTGGTAGGAAACCTAGTTGCTCAAAATTATTATTTTAATGTCTCAGTTTCCAGGGTTAGATTAGCAGTGAATCAGCTTTCCTATTAAGGAGCTGAGCCAACTTATTTGTCCAGAAATTATCATGTTTTAACTCGGGGGTTCTTTACTACTAATAAGGCTAATACCTTTGAAGTGCACAAAGCACTTTTAGATTCATCTCATTTACCTTCACTGCATTCTGTGTGGAGGTCTAACCAAGGTTATCCCCAGTTTACTGATGAAATAAATAGCTGCCCGTTAGTTCAAGATGCAGTTTCCTAAGGAGCTTTGGTTTGGTATTCCTAACTAAATTAACATTTGCTGTTCAGTTTTTATAAAGAAAAGATAAGAAACAGAGGGAAAATAAGCAAGTACTTGTAAACTGATATAAAATTGTTCGATGATATTTTATCGTTTTATAAATTTTGCTGTGTATCTTTGTTTCATATTAAATGTTTTTAGATAACCTCTCCTACTACTAACTTGCATGTGATCTTGGATAAGTCACTTAATTTTCTAGACTTTATACCTACTCCGTGCCTCAGTTTCCTCAGTTATAAAGTGAGTGGCCTGACCACTTTTTAGGCTCAAAATTTCTAATTCTGAAATACTGGATTTGGAGGCTATAATGTCAGGGGTAGAGATAATAAATTGGAACTGCTATTTTTTTTTTAATATTATCATCACAGCCTAAGTCACTAACTAGAATTATTTAACGTTCTATCCAAAATTATTCATATTAGCCAGGTGTAACTTTAAAAATGGTCCCTTTATTTATGATTCAGTGTGGCCAGTACAAAATTCAACAAAATCTATGTCTTAAAGACTAAGAGAATATATACTTTCCCTTACCAAAAGTCTGGTTTATAGCTCAATACAAGGAGCTAAAAAAATAAATAAATACAGTAATATTAAAAGCAAATTATTAATCTGATGTAGTTACAACAATGGCATACTTATGTTCATACTAAAAATTACAAATGTGACTGCTATGTTTATGCATAGGAAATGTAGAAAATTTAAAAAGTAGAACTGAAAGCCATATGTTCACTTACTTATGTAATCAATAGTGATAATACCTTTGTCTAAAATATGTGTGTTCATTGATTAAATTTGAATTAATTTCAGGAGCTTTAGAGGGCTCAACATCCATTTTAGTTATGTTCCTAATATTTTTTAAAACCGTAATAATATTCTTATCTCCCCAACTCTCCAAATAAAAGCTGATGTAAATATGCAATAAATGGTGAAACTCTTTCTGTATTAATCTTAAATGTTGGCATATGTCACCATACCTACTGGCCTGAGTGTTCCATTTTTGCAGCACTGTGATTAATTAAATCACTAACTTTTAAGCAAATTTTCAGGACCTTGGATCTTGTTCACATTCTAATTAGGCTAAGCCTGAAGTTACAAATGGCCCACCGGGAGGTGTTATAGCATCTGTATTATATCTAAGAAGATGGAGTATGTGAATTGTTCGGATGAACATGGTAATGAGCAGTGACGTGTCTCCCTGCAGATTCGTAAGTGACTGTGAAGTGCCGTTTCTATAGGAAGGACTGTATAAATGTGACATTCATAATCACCAGTTTGAATCTGGGTCACTTCAGCCATGACTCAAAGATCAAACGCTATCAGATGGTAATGAGTGTGTGAAAGTACTGCAGGAAGATGTTCCATTTCTTAATGACACCTTTGTGGGCCTTCTCAGCAGACTGTTAGAGGGTGGAATCAAAATAAAGGTGCACATGTCCCTTGGTCTGGAGGCCAGCCCTCCAGGTCACAGTTGGCATACTTTTGCAGAGATGTTTTAGGAACAGCTCCTTAAATGAATATACAGAACCTTTCATCTTCTTCCTCTTTTCATGACCATTTATTCACTTCAGAGTAATAGCTCTTTTGTATAATCTCTGCTGTCTTTTCTCTGCAAAGGAGAAACTGCACTTACAAATAAATGCATATTTAGTATTAAACTCTCCCAGTTTTATTTCTATTTGGGGGCATCATTTATATGTTAACACAACTTATAGAGCCTCTGTGGTTGGCCAGGCACTGTATTAGGCTCTGAGAATACAATCACTAAATAAGAGGGGTTTCTGTCTTGAAAAAGTTCCCTATTTTGTAGGGAAGGAAGGCATTTAAGCATTTACTTTGCAAAAAATTGTGGTAGAGGCAGGAATAGAGAAATGTACTAGATATAATAGTGGCACAAAGGTGGAAGTTATTCGTTCTGCGCTGATTGTTAAGGAAGGCTTTCAAGAGGAGGAGATGGTTGAGCTGGCTATTAATGACTGAGTAGGAGTTGGCCAAGCCATTAAATTGGAGAATGACCTAGTCTAGGCAAAAAGAAAATTGTGGGCAAAGGCAGGAAACGTGAGACAAACATGATGCTCAGTGAATTGCAAGTCTTTATTTGGCTCTAAGATTAATTACGCTCTTGGTCATGGATTTATTGCCACCTTTATAAAATGTTAGTTTCAATCAGAAATAAGATATGAATTTTGACAACTTTAGTTGTTATTCTGCCTTTTCTCTGTGGTTAACTTTAAACTTCTGAGTAAGAGCTCTCTATTCTCCTCCTTAAGCATTGCTTTCTACCTGGCCAATCCACCAGCTATTTACACTTGTGCCTTTTCATTGTTACGTTGGAATAATCTAAAGTTGTTTACTCATCAGTTGCACTGCCAGATTTCAATTTCAGCCTCAAGTGTTTAGACAACATTATATGATGAGTGTTATACTTTTATGACATTTGCTTTAGCACTGTTAGAGCTTTCCATGAAAGCTAATGGTTGGGAAAAAAGAAGCCTGAATGTCACCAAGTGGCAGCCAGATGTGTTTTACTGTGTTGGTATCTCTGTTTTGTTTTTATAAAAACTCTTTTTTAAGCTTAAAAAACCTTATGAAGCAGAAATAGCAGACAATAGAGTCATAGGAGATAAACTATTTTCTTCGTTTCCTGATTGTTATTTCTTGAACTCCTGTTTTAAAAACTATGATTCAGCTGAAAGAATCCATAACAATATAAAGTACTATACTTTTAAAAGCAAATCATTATGTTTTTTTTTTTCTTTTCAAAGATATACTCACTTCTTAGGTTGGAAAGTGCCCTTGTGTTTCAATATGTGGCTCTTCAATGTGGTGATATTATAATTGCAATTTAACATCTTTTGGAATTTCTGCCATCTAATTGTTCATTGAGCAATCAATATGTTTTCAAGCAGTCTGTCTGGCGTGTGATAAATATTTTGTAGCATATGCAGTTGAACATGCCAATTTCAAAGGGCTTTACAAGCTTTAATTAATTTTCACAGCAACCAGATGCACTCTACTTTATTAATGGGAAATCCGCAGACAGTGGAAATCAGAGTGTTTCCCTGATTCATCTAACAAGGTGGTTTTCAAACTTTTGGATAGCCAAACACTTTTCTCACACACAAGATTTTCTGGAACCCCAGCATGGAGAGGAAGACTGCTCTTGTAGGAAGGCAGAAAAGGGATTCGTTATAGGGCTATCAGATTTATTTAAAAAAATACACACACAAAAAACCCCCACCCAAGATGCAAAATTTGAATTTCAGACAAATGATAATTTTTAGTAATAAGTGTGTCTCAAATATTACAAGTCTCTAAAGCAATAGTGGTTGCCTAACTGAAATTCAGATTTAACTGGGCATCTTATATCTACCTGGCACCTTGGAGCTCCTGGCCGTAACCCCACCCTTGTCTCCTCCTCAGCCATGTGGGGGTCCTGGTTCCTTGAACGCAGTTTGAAAACCACAGATAGAAGAAATCTAAACAGATGCTGAGAGATAAACTAATAATACATTGTTCTTTTCAATCCAAATTTGGGGGAATAGTATCATCACTTCCTTGACTATGTTAAAGAATCCTCATGATCATGTATTCATTGCTGCACATGGTAATTGTAAAGAATTATTGCCTTTGCTTTGCCTTTCTTGTTTCTTAGGATAAAATACTTTAGTCTCCCAAACTTGGGGAGCAATGTTTGTTAAGTTCACCTCTTTGTAGATGTCAGCAACTTAATTCCTTTGATTAATGAGAACCGATGGAATAACCAGGATTGCAGGTTGGCCAAATCAAGTTCATATGTAAAAAGAAAAATGGATGGGAGCTTATGACTGTGATTCTAAAGCAACCCAGGGAGAGGTGTCACACAGGGGCTGATCCTTGCCTAGTTGCCATGTACATGTTTTAGTGGCCCTGGCTTGAGGACAATACCCATTAAAGTAATTGGGTTACTCCAGTATTTTAAAGCAGCCTTTGGATATTATTTTTGTTTCTCAAGCCATCTTGTCTGTGGAGTGTTCTTATTTATTCGGCTTTATATATCTCAGTGTAACTGAATACAGTCTGATTAGCAACCAGAAGCCACTAAGTTTGTTTAGGATAAAACAATGCTTCAATACCCAAGGAACTCTCTGGATTAACGGATGAAAAAGAATTTTTTAAAAATATACAGGAAACTGAGGACCCTCTTCTGGTTCTATGGAAACCTAGGTGCTTTGGGTTTGATGCCCTCGTGGATGACCTGCTAACTCTATGTTTTTTGTACTTGCAAAACGTTAGTAGTGGTTTATTTCTTAGTAGTTAGATTAAGAATGGGTATGATTTTATGTTTTGACCCTCTTTCAATTTTTCCAAAATTTGTGCTATAACTGTGTTACTTTTAAAATAAGAAAAAGAAGTATTAGTGATACTGGAGGGAGGGGGAAGCCCATAAACAATGTTTCCATGTTGAAATGTTCCAAAATATAGACAGTCATCTAGGGTATTAACTTTTTTATTTTGCAAATGCCTATATATCTTTGAAGGTTAATTGTTATGTGAAATCCACCCAAATTATTTTCACTTAAAATTTACCTCTTATTCATTCATTTGTTTATTCATTCATCAAATACTTACTGAAGAAACATAAGATAGACATATTCCAGTACATTATGAGAAAGGGGGTGGTAGATAGGCTGAAAAGAAAAGGGAAATCCAAAGATAGGACTTTACTGTGTAGTGGGGCTGGGCTGGGGATGCACTCCTTCAGACATATAGACCTGAAATGGGGAGGAAAAGGGATTGGCCTCAATTAGCAAATGAGCCCTCTCATGCAGTGAGGGTAAGTGACTTTCAGAAGGCTGTGTGTCACCATCAGTACTTGAAGAGTCAGATCACCAGGGGTCATCTTACACCATAAGAACAAGTGCAAACTCCCGTCCCAGGAGCTGGATCGAACTCAAAAGCCATCAGAATCCCTGGTTGTTTCCTTTACGCAAGGCCTGGGACCCGGAGTCCATCTGCTTCTCACCGCCAGCTTTAGATACAAGCTGGATTTGTGCTGGATGGCTTCACCCTCCCCTAGGCTGGTGTCAGGGATTTTGCTTTTAATCAACTGTGTAACATGAGCTACAGGGACATTTTCTTTTTTCTATTACATTTTTAAAAATTCTCTTGGGGCAAGAAATAGCCTGTAATTTTATTTTTAGAATACCTCTTCATAAAATCCCTTTTACTGATCTTTTTATGACTCTGAAACTCATACCAAATCTATAATATGGAAAAGCCCAAAATATTTGTATTTTTTTGTTTTAAAATATTAACACATGCAAAAAAATTACCTATTTGTTATGTTTACCTCCTTTCACAGTCCAAATAGGCTACATTTTACTCTGCATTTCTCAGTGACCAGATGAAGGTGGAATTTAACAGAGCATTTGAGGGAATTTGCATGATAAAACCTAGGAAATTAAAGTTTTTTGTTTGCTAAGACAATCTTGGGAGTAAAGGTTAAATTCACACAAACTATTGCATACTAAATTAAACTGGGTTATTGCTAACAATATGTAAATGCTTCTGAAAAAAATCTCTCAAATATAAAAAACAATTGCTTTAAAATAAAACTAAATATTTTCTCCTTTAATTGTATATGTTATAGTTTATAGAATAATTTTCAAGAACTGGTGAATATGGAATTTTTCACTTGTTAAGATGCACGTATGGATTTGGACATCTATAGAAATAAATGTTAAAGAACTTTCTTAAACTTTTATTTTTCTTAAGAATAAACTAGATATTTTCTAGAAAGAAAAATATAAATGTCATTCACAGGTGCCTAATTATGATTCTAGAAGCTGTTGAAATCAAATAAATGTCTTGATCAGTTGAGTTGATGGATGGAATTTTATCTAAAACTTGTACAGCTTCTTTCACACCTTAGGACTCCTGTGATTTTTATCACAAAATCACATCATACCCCTTTTGCAAGGCCACTTAAGCGTGGACTATGACAATTGTTTAACAGTGCATAGTAAAACTTAAATAATTTATAACTCATGGAGGGGAGCTGTATCCAGTTGAAACTTCCAGGATAATTCAGGTAGGTGGATGGACATAACCACCCAGGTGTCTTGGAACTATTCCAATTTGAATTGGCTAATGAGCTCATAAGCTGAGGCCCCCTTTGCTGTGCCTCTCATACTAGTTTACTTGTCTTTTAGCTCAGTGCCACCTAACATCATGCTGGGACATTGATTTCACATTGATTCACATAGAAATGCCTTGAGTCACATAGTCACTAGTATATAGCACGTGTCTTCTGCAGGACTCTGTTTTCAGAATGTGTGCTGTTCAGCTGATGACCTAATCTTTCAGCTGTACCAGCCAGAGCAGAATATCCAGTGCCACACAGCCCATCTTAAACGTGAACCTTGGTGGAGTGATGCAGTTCCATTATCGATCCATCTGTTTCAGGGATTACATCACCACAAAGGAGTTAATTTGTCTTGTTTTGAGGGTCACGTTTAATTGCATAGGTCAGCAAAGGATGATAAATGACTGCTTTTTATTTTTCCTCAAGTCTGTGCCTCACTTTTTCTCTAGACAGCTGAACAGTACAGTCAGTTTCCTTAATCGGCACAGCTGGTACCATAAGAATGACATACAAGCAGAAAAAGGCTACTGCTATCTAAAATCTGAGTTAACCAGTCCAGAAAGTTAAATATGGAATATTCTTAAACTGACTTGCTCATAGAAAGCCTCCCACATCCAACAGGAAGAAAGAAGGCACTAGATGGCAGTCTTAAACAAACTTGAAATGACCTTTCCTCTCTTAAAACTAATGCATTATCTAAAAGCAGTCCCTTCTGTTCCAGACGTACTTGGGTTTGAACTCTACTTTGTAAAAATTGCAAATCTGAACGCACTGTGAAGTTTATGTCACATTATAGAATTTTGTTTTAATTAACAATGATTCTTTATACTATAAAGGCCTGTTGCTGAACTGACTTATTTGTGGAGTTATTTTCATGCCTATTTTAACTTTACACTTTAAAATCTTGTCAGAGAGTTTTTTTAGAATTTAAAAACTAGAAAAAAATTATTGTGTGTTTATAAAGTAAAAAAGCTATTCAACTATTAAAAATACATATGTAAAATCTTATGATTTTCAGGATTAAGTGGAAAGGGTAGATGATAAAATAGTAAAGGGTATGATCACTGTTTGAGGGAGAACAGTGTATGCTCATCTGTGCTAGTGTTTGTATGTCTACGTTGATCTCTGGGAGATGAGATTATAGATTTTTTCTTAATGCTTATTATTTTTCTACCAAAAACTATATATGTTTTTGCAATACAATAGATATTTTTAAATGCACATAATAGAGTTAAATTGTCTTCCTGATCTCAGATGAGCTTCTTGAATATACTGTCATTCCTTTTTTTTATGATCAAGTATATTTGCCACCCTACCTTGTATACTTTTTCATATTATATGTGTTAGTATTTATACTGTCGGATTTTTGTCATTTAAAATAATGCAAAAAGTACTCAAGTCTCAAAGTATAGTGAAAACAGATACTATGCATATTAGCAAATTCTATACAGATCTCAAAGATGATTTGTGTGTTTATTTTCTTTAGTTTCATCTCCATGTGGGTGCGCATCAGACCAGGTTCCATTCACAATGAACATTTAACGAACATTTATTAAGCACCAAAGATAGGTAAATCACAAATTACAAATATTGGTTTGTTACAGATTGTTTCATAGGGGTTATAATCACTTTCTCTTTGTGCTAGTTCTCATCTGTGTGCCTTTATGTGGGGGTGGGGGTAGGGGGTGGGGGTGTAAAGAGGAATACATATCCCACCTACCTTTTGATAACCCTTATACTTCTTACCTACTTTCTGTTTCGGGCCTTGATGTCATTTGGAATTAATGTTCCATTATCATACAGAGAAAAGTGTGACTAAAAATAATTGAAGTATTTTTAAAAATTAATAATGGCAATACACTAAAAGTTTAATTCCGTTTGGGAAATACTCAGAAACTATCTGGTAAGGCTGAAAATTCCTATACTACATTATATCCTAGTAACTTTTATAAAGAAAGCTCTGAAAGGGCAATTGCTTTCAGAAAGGGTCAGGGTAGACTTCGGGAGATACTAGAGATTATTAAAAAGGGTATCCTACCCTAGTAGAATGTTTGGTACAAAATAGATATTCAATATGTATTTGTTCATCGATTGAGTTCATCAAGAGCGTTTTTAGTATACAGTGGATTATTTGGACTGACAACTTTTATATACTTGATATTAAATAAAGGCTTTAAAGAAGGGTTTTAGTAAGTCTAAATCTGCTGAATGTGTCCTTATGTTGATTCCTCCATAAGGCCAGTTGATACCATTGCAAATAATTATTGAATAGTAGTAATAATAATCTCTTTGTCCCTCACATACAGAAATTGGAATAGTAAGAAGGTTAGCCAACTCTTTGGAAGGGATGACATGCAGATTTATCCAGTTCATTCAGCCTCATATCTCCATCACAATACTCAACACATGTTATAATTCATCTCTTTATATTTTATCTTCTCCACACTGAACTTTGAGACCCTTGAGGAGAACAACTGTGGGTTACTCATGTTTTATTATTTGGATCAAGCATATAATAGGGACTTAAAATTTTTTACTTGATGAGTAAATAAATGTTTCTCAAACTTAGAGCTAAGTTTGGTACACCAGACCTTGATGACTGTGTCATCGCCTGTGAGAGTCACTGTCCATTTCTGTATCTCTGTGGCTGGTTGAAAACAGCACCAAATGTTTGATAAGTAGACAGAGACAGAAAGAAATGGGTTTAAGGGGGAGTCTTAAATTTAATTAAAGCTTTGGAATTGAAGAATGCTTTCACACGCGTTCTCATTTAATCCTGGTAACAAACTGTGAGTTGATTGTCTCCTTTTATAAGTGAAGAATCAGGCTCAAATGGTTGAGACAATACCTCTGAGTCATGCAGTTACTAACTGGCAGCATGATTAGATCCCAAGTCCTCTTCTACAAATCCAGTACACTCTTGTTTCTGTTTGCTGAAATCAACTCTTAGAGTAGCAATGCTGAGACACTACCATGCAGTCTCCTCCCCCTCCAGATGCTCAGTTTGCCATTGTCTCTCCTAAAACCTCTCCACCATCTACATCTATTCTTCTGGGTTAGTAGCTTCAAAAACACCTGGCTATCCAAACTAAAAACTTGGGCGTTATCGTCAACTCCTCTTTTCACATTTATTCAGCCGGAAGTCCCATCTAACTTACCTCCAGGACATTTCTGGCCCCAGCCATCCTCTTCTTTCCAAGTCTCTGTCATCTTCCTCTAGTCTCTGTCTTACCTTTAAGAATCTAGCAACATAGGCTAGATTAGAGAGTTGCTTAAGTTGTCTTTTCTCAGATTAGAGCTACATTTTTCTTCCTTTGCCCCTTACTGTGGCTCATTATAGGTGAATATAGTAGCTGTAGAATTAGACTTTAAAGCAAGAGACTTGGGAAAAAGCTCCCTAGAGGTAGTCATAGTTCTTCCATCACTTCCTTTTGTATAGTACTTTTCACCAGCCTCGGATCCTGAGTTCAGAGCTGGTTGACAAAGAAAGAAGCTAGGGAAACTGCGTATGGATGAAAAGCAAAGAACAAAAGAAAGCCGATGTAAACAAATGCACACAACAAGGTAAAACCATAGGTCTAGCCAAGCTCTACCATGGAAACTCCACTTCTTTTGTTGTTGAGGGGAGTGAACCCATAACAAAGGCTTCCTATTTGTTTACCACTTCTCTGACCCTGTACCCACTCTGGGTCCCATCATATATTTTATGCTACTTTCTTCAATGCCAGTTCATCATAGTCTTTATGACCTTTGAAAAAAGTACCACTTTGGAATGGGAGGGGCAATTTTGAGGTGGGACAGTTGCTCTCATGTCCCTGTACTACCCTTCTTTCTCCAAAATAGGACTTGAAGACAGTACTTCTGGAAGTCTCTTGGTTCTTAAAGTGAACCCAAATCTTCCCTTCCACCCAACTTGTTCTCCCCTCTCTCCAATTTGCCTGGCTGACTAGAGTTTGGAGGAATCCCATTTTAAAACTTTCAGAGCTGATAGCTTCCATCACCCACAATCCTGCTATGCTGGCCAAATGTTCTCTCAGCCCAGGGAGAGCTGCTCTTCCTGGAAGTATGCCAATACCAATGGCTGTTGATTTCAGTGAATCCGAGTACCCCAATTAAGGTATTAATATTTTTATTTGTCCTTGACTCAGATATTTATGAATAATATTGTTAAACATATGGGTACCTATGTTAACTCTTTTTAGGATTCTTCATTTACTTTCAGTTTGCTAGTGCTAATGCTCTTACCCTAAATACAATGTATTTAAATAACGCAAATTTAATGCAAGTTAAGACCTTTTACAATAATTGAATTATTCTGTATTACCAGCGACATTGAGTTCTACATCTAGATACATTATAATAAATGAATCCTTTTGCTTTTTTTCACATTCCACTAGGCCTTGGGAATCCAAATGATTCTGTAATTGGCTAAAAAAAAATTATATCCTCTTAAAACTAACTCTTTCAAAGCGATTTCTTTGGTACTTCGGTGCAGTTTGAGAACTGTTCATATGCCTAAATATGACCCTGAGAAAGATTTCAGTAGCATTTTGGAATGGAACATTTTTCATAGTGGGAGAAGAGTGAATTGATGAGTCCAATTTTCTTGATGTTATTTCACTTCAGCAATGCTCCATGTTTAAAGTGAGTGTAAATCCTGGTTAATGCCCATTGTCCCAACATAATTATTAATTGCACTTGAAAAGTGTCCTGGTTTGCATGATAAATTATATGTTCTCCCTATCTGTATTTTATTTAATAGTCAAACAATTGCTCAAGATTTTTGTTTGTCTATAATTAAGTTTTGCAAAGAAATACAAGAAAAAAGTATTGGCCTTTTAAAAACTCCAGTATTTATGTAATTTGAAAAGAAAGCAGTCAGCATTCCTACTCATCTCAGTTGAACTTGGCTTACCACTGGAAAATTTCTATTTGTGGCAGTAACTTAGCTCTTCATCTTCCAGAGCCATGAAATTGTCCTGATCACAATTTTAAAATTTTAATAAAATCTGCTAAAATTTGAATACAGGCTATGTTGTGTGTGTGTGTGTGAGTGTGTGTATTTCTGGATAGTAATCTCCATCAACTATCTTAGCGGTAAAGTTTCTTCCACCTTTATATAATTTATATAATTTATTGTTTCTCATTTCCTTCTACGATTTAGGGTATTGAAGCCATTCTACTCTACATTCTGAAATTGATATTTGAATCTTACCTTTGTGCATCTGCCTACTGGTATTTTGCATTGCTTTGGTTTTTTCTTGTCTATTTGTCATTGAATCCTTACATCTTTGGTCTTTCTTACATTTATTCATTCATTTATTCATTTATCGTTTCTGGTTCTACTTTTTCACTTTTTACTTGTTTTTAAGATATCTTCCAGAGGTGCTTTTTATCTCCCAGAATTTACTGCAGTTAATACTTTATCAGCTGATTTCAAGTACATTTCAAGTACATTAACAACTTTTCTTAACTTCCTGTCATTCTAATATATAAATAATATACCTTGAATATGCCTTTGTAAAATATTATCAGTATTTTTTACATCCTCAAATTGAATTTCACTGCCCTTTACACAATCTCCAGTAAAGTTTCCCTCCTCCTCCAAATCTTTCTCTTTGTAATATTACCATGTTAGCATAGATCTTTTAATTTTCTAATACAATAAATGAGATGAGATATATTTACCTTTTAATTGATTTAAAAATGGGTGAGACATTACATTTTCACCTGTTTATCTTAGAGCAGCCATAGATGGTAGTTCAGTGACTGTGACAAATTCCCAGAGAGTGATTTTGAATTAGTAATATACGTTGGCCATTCTTAGAGCTGACTTTTCATAGTTACTGCACATAACTATTGAATCATTATCATTAATAATGGACATCTAAAATGGAAAACAAGATAAATTTTATTTTATACTCTGATAAAATCTCTATCAGGATTTGTAACATTTATTAGCCTGCGATTGAAAAATATTTGGGACTTCTAAAAGTATGACTTTTAAATTTAAACCAAGTTAGTTCTTTAATTCTTGGACAGAATAGAGTTTCTACTGTAAATAAGACATTTGAAAACACATATCCACAGAAAATAGATGCCATCAGTAAGCTATTCTATGACTGAGAGTTATAAAATCTGGGAATTCAATAGCATAGAAAAAAACAGTATTCAGGAGAAAATTTTGGGTGGAGTAACAGGAAACTATTAGAAGAAAGTCAAAGAATTGACTGGGAGTGGTTAGAAAGAGCTTTCCAAATGAAAAATGCCTTTGTCTGCCGGAGACTTTTCTATTGTGTAGAGTATTTTTTTTTTCTTTTACTAGATCTTCCCCTCACAAATACACACAAAAGAAAAATAGAATAAAGGTTATTACTAAATATATAGTACCATTGTTGGCTCAGTATCCACCACCTTGCTAGAGCAGACGACAGTTTATTAGTGGTAAGCATCTGAAGGATGTTGGTTTGATAAAGTATAACCCCTAAGCCACTTCTCTAACATGATCTTTCTAATATCTTCAAAACATTTCTGAGGCTTATCTCATTCTAATCTTGTCTGGCAATGTGACAAATGCCTCAGGGAAGTGGGAAGGATATAACCTGTCTTCAAAGATTTATAGCAATTCAGGCACCACAGATCCTGTAAGACATTTTTGCTCTTTTTAGGGATAGGACTCTATTAATATTTTTTATATTAATAACAAGAGTTAGCAATAATAGTGCATGTGTTATCAGTAATAGTGCATGTGTTTTTTTGCATGAAAATGGTACTTGGGACCTGCCAAGATTAAGGGATATTTTATTCAGAATTGGATGCACATCTGTTCTTGCCTAGTCTTCCTTATGAATGATGGCGGCAGTATGTGAGATGACTGTCCAGGCCTGGGGCTGCCGCTTGAGCCTAAGCGCAGGTATAACTAAACTGCCTGGTCCAGAATAAAATATAAAAATGATCGATGCTTGTGTTTAATGGAAAATTGGGTCACGTATTTTCTCTTACCGTCTCTGACATTATTTGCACACTATCAACAAATAGGCACAGATAATAGAAATGGTATAAATAAGTTTGAACACTGAGTTCGAAGATGAAGAATAACTAAATGTTTAAAGATTTCCCAATTTATCCGTGGTATCTAAAAGCTTAATTCTCCACTTAAGTTTGAAGAACTGGTTCTTGTTTATCTTCTGTCCAGTGCATATAGAACCATTGGTTAGCACATTCATTTTGTGAAGTAATGTTTAGGGAACATTGATAAAATTGTTTTATTTGACTACAATTTGCATATTGTAGAAAATCCTTCAGCACAAGCTCCAGACTTTGCACCTGAAATATAGCTTCCCTGCCGTAGGAACTGGATAAAGATCCGTTTAATGGTGGTCAGTCAAATCAGGTAGAATCAATACCAGGGCCAAGGACAGGTCAGTTGCCTATATCTAAGGAAAAAGAGACCCGGATATTTGCCTTCATATGGAAAGTCTTATGCAGGTTTTATTTTGGTGCATTTTAATTAGGAAGGTGCATTTATGCAGAAATATACCCTCTACACTGCAGCTTAAAAGCTAGGACTTCTCTAGGGAATATAGTCAATAATATTGTAATAACTGTGTATCGTGTCAGATGGGTACTAGACTTATTGGGGTGATCGCTTTGTAAGTTATATAAAAATCTCCAATCACAATGTTGTGCACCTGAAACTAATACAATATTGTATGTCAACTATAATTGAAAAAAAATTTTTAAGATTATTTTTAAAAAAAGTTAGGACTTCTCACAGATGAAAACTGTATACAATCAATCACGTAATTCAGTACATACAGGTTCGTATCAGGTTTTTTTTTTTTTTTTTTTTTTTTTTTAATTTCCTGCCTGTTTGGTAGCTATTTGACTAAGAAAATTAACTAATTCAATATACTTGTGCTTCCAACAGTGGCTTCTGCCTTCTCATTATAGTTCCCTTGGCTGCAATTCATACCAGATCAACCATATATATCAGCTCTGGCTCCTCAATGAGAAAATGAAGTGCTTTAAAAGAAAATAAGGTCATAAAAGCCAAGCAATAGCACTTTATTACTTTCTGTAGGAAGACTAAAAACAGAGTGTTTCTTTGTAGCTTAGAGACCCAAAGGCAACAGCAGTGCTCCTCCCAGAGAGACTGTGGTCCAGCGCCCACTCCTGGCTGGCATCTGCTGGGCCAGGGTGAGGACGGCCGGGGACCCAGACAAGCAGCGTCCTGTTGGAGACCTTCACTGCGCTTTCCACAACAGCATCGGAATTTTCCTAAGGCAATTCACATCTGGAATTTTAAAGAAAGTTTGCCCTTCAATAAAATGGTAGTAAATCTTAGGAAACATTGTGCCTTTTTTTTTGTTTTAATTAACCTGGCATTTCTCTACTAAACCATTAACAAATTATTGGTTGTTCCTTCTCTTTTTTTACTCTTAATGGTAATAATGGACAAAGAGAAGAATTATGAAATGCTCTTTTGTGTGTTACTTTTCAATTAAGGTGGCATAAATATTTCACAAAATATCTTTTACATTTCTTACATAAAAACATGTATATACTAATCTAAGGAATAAATATATTTTATTTATGTAAAATAGAATTATTTAGAATTATGAAAATATGGAGTTTGTATGATTAAACAATATTGAAACACATCTCTAATGGGTGGCTTGGATGTGACAGGTCTTTATTCAGTCTGTAGAGACATTGCCTTCCCTAGAAGCCTGATTTGGAGGCCATCATCACAACAATATGCCAGTTACTAAGCATATTAAGTATCTCTCTAAAAGCCAATTTTAATGACTCCAGTCTGCTATTAGAATAGTCTAATCAAATTCTGAAAGAGATAGTTTATTTTAAAATGTCAAAGCTGTTCACTTTTTGATTGAAAAAATTGTGATGACTTTGGAATGAGAATAAGTATCTTAGTATGTGTGGAAGAGCCTTTTATATATACAAACTTTGCATGGTAACATAAAATGGTCATGAAACCAAGAATTTTGATTTGCCAGCTTTATAAAAACAAGATGACTTCAATGGAAACCTCAGATTTGTAATAACTTGAGTGTTTCATGAATTGTGCATGACTGATATAAGAATAAATCCAGCCCTTCCAACTCCTAAAGCAACTTTTAAACAGACAGACATGGACATCTTTAAAAGTAGAGAATTTGCAGAAAGGAAGAGAGGATGGTATGTTAATAGGTGATATAAAATCTGGAGTTCTGTTTCTATTGTGATTATTGATTTGTCCCCCCACCCTGCCCCCCGCCCCAGTTTTAAGGGAAGTCCGTGATGGCCAGGGGTTGCAAACTAGAGCTCATTTCTTGTTCTAGTATAGAGACTGGAACTATTTGAGCTTGTAAGTTGTTTAGAATTTGAAATGCGTTTTCGCAAACAATGTGACCAGTTATGCAGAGGTCCCCAAACTTTTTGGCACCAGGGACCGGTGCTCCTATTAATGCTTGATGATCTGAGGTGGAGCTGAGGTAACAGTGATGCTAGTGCTGGGGAGCAGCTGCAAATACAGGTGAAGCTTCATTCGGTCACCTGCCATTCACCTCCTGCCTTGCGGCCCAGTTTCTAAAAGGCCACTGACTACCACTGGTCCACGGCCCCAAGGGTTGGGAACCCGAGCTACTGTTCACTTCTTTCTTTCATCCATTTAACAAACACATAGTGGGTTGCTCCTCAGTCCAGGCACTGTTCCCAGTCCAGTCCATAAGAAGTTAAAGCAGAATGCTTATGTGTTAGATAAGCTAACTTTATTTTAAAAAGCATTTGACCACTGTCTCGAACCCTCTTCAAGGCTTAGCATGGTACAGGTGAGACAAGGTTTCCTGTCACTGAATAGCACCCAGAAGTCACTGTTCTTGGTCTGTGTCCTACACTGAGCTGTGAGCTCTTTAAAAGTAGGCCAGTATCTTCTTCTAGCCCGGATGTTCTGAAAGATTCGTTGAACAAATTTCTGCATTATATATTTGAATCCTTCTTTGAACGATTTAAGGAGTCAGGATTGATGATACAGACTTCTTGACTGATTGTAGAACTCATGTGTTTAGTCATTTAACAAAGATTTATTGAGGCTTAACTTTGCGCCAGACCCCAGCTCTGAACACGGATCAAGATGCAAGAGCCAGACTGCATGTATTTGAATCCTGGCTGTGACGCTTACTTGCTGGATAACCTCAAGCTGGTCATTTAACCTCTTCTGTAAAGTAGAGGTAACAATAGTCTTTTTAAAAAGAGTCGTAGTAGGATTAAATTAATTGCTTTATACATAGTGCTCAGGCCCTATGGAGAGTTATGAGTTATTACTGTTGTGTCTGTGGTGTTGGTGGTTAGCAGAAAGAGCAAAGTCAAGCATGTCATGAGATGAATGAAGTTGGATAGGTAGGAGGACCAGGTGTTCTGGTTAGGGCTTCATCCTGTGCACCATGAAGCCATTGAAACCTTTTAAGCTTGGGGAGGCTGGTGATGAAGTCAGTATTTTTTTTTTTTTTTTTTTTTGCTTCTGCCAAGGCCCCGGAACCTCATTTAGTGAATTCAACAAGCAATTGCTTAAGGCACCCTTGTAAGTGGCCACTTGAATATAACCAATAGGGCTTTATGTCTGAATCACTGAAAAGAACATGGATTGTATTCAAGAACCGAGTGGGGTGGTAAACGTTTGCTTACCTTCAGAGTGGAATTAAGAGATACATAATGTTAAATTATAATGATAAAAATTTCAACCCTGAGCTCCTGTGTCATTTGAAATGACAAAAATTAGAAATAATTATTTTTGTGTTTCCTGATTTAAAAATTAATTCTATATATTGATGTATGTTGTGAAAGATTTTATATTTTAGAGGTGGGGATAAGAAAAGCAAAAAAAAAAAAAAGCCTTGTTAAACAGATTTTATACTCTCACATAAAGATTGTTTTCTACATATTTAAACACAATACTATTTATTCTGAAAAAGATTTGCACTAATTTTATTCTCTTTTCCTCCATATTCTAACAAAATTTGTGTATTCTAAAAGAGTTTGAAGATCTTTCTTTAAAAGCCACCCACCCCAAGAGATACTTTTAATTGGACCATCCAATCTAAGTGTCTGTATTACAGTACCTAGTAAAGTACTCTGGATAAGGAGAGAAAGAAGTTCTCGTTTCATTCTGCTTTATTCAAACTGGAGGAATTTTTATCTTACTATCCATTATTGCTAAGTGCCTTAGAGAAAGAGTTGATAAAAGGACTTGAAACTAGGTTTTAGGGGAAAGGTTCTGTTTTAAAATCTCCATCAAGAATACAACTTGGATTGCTGACATGAATAAATTCATTCCCTTTACTCTCTTGGGTTTGCCTAAAAGTCTCTTTTAAACTTGACACTCCCCCTTTTCATAGGAATGTGCCTTGCTTCGCATGATGTTCTTGCTGTCTTATAGGTTTCTTATTCCTTGTGATCTGTAAACTGTCTCAGGGATCAAGTAAAGATAAAAAAAAAATAAAAGTCTAAAAGGGAAATATAGAAGTCCTCTCCACCTTGGAACACATTGGCATCCTATTCCAGACTTCTTTTTCAAGGGTTATTTGGAAAATAAATGTCCATAGTTTTCTTGCAAATAATGTCTTTCTCCCACTGCAATTTTGGTCATTTTTATAGTGTTCTACTTAACTCTAAAAGTTTCCATTTAAAAATTATGAGTTACTTCACTTTCTCTTTTGCTCATTTGTATTTTCTAATTTCTTTACAATGAGAATAATGGGTACTGTATAATGAACACTTATTATGTGCAAGGCTTACACACATTATCTCTTAATCTTTGCAGTAATAAGCAAAATAAATTTAGTTCTAAGACCCCCACATAGTATTAGCTTAGTTAATGCTTACCACAACTTGATGGGTATTTTAATTATTCCCATTTTCAAAGGAGGAAAGATTTTCAGTGGTCTGTCCCAGGTCATCTGGGGTAAGTGGCAGAACCAGGCTTGAACCCAGATGGTCTAATCGTACAACCCGCTTAACGGCTTTCACTCCATCACATTTCGATAGCCTGATATAATCTTTAGTTTACAGATGAGGAAAGAAGCTGAGAGAGGTTACATTACTTGCCAATGTAACGTAGCTGGGAAGGGGTGGAGCTGGGGAGACACTCAGGTTCCTCTGATTCTTAAGGCCATATGCTTTTCAGTAACATAATACAGTAGACATATTTATTTGAAAAAATTTGTTCAAAAAAACCCTGAGAGTGGGATAAAAATATTCATATTCTAAGACAGTATATCCCTGTTTGCCAGAAAATGTGTTGTGTTTACGCAACTTTAAAACAGGGTCTCTGTGTACATTTCGGATAGAACTGCTGTTGGTTGCTACTGCTCACCACAGTCTAAGCCCCCCTCTTAACATCCGCCTTCAATTCCTTTTGGAAAAAAGAGAGAGCTTGCCTTATTCCCCGCAACAGTGATCCCTCAGGAATCTTGATCCCTGAGACTTTCCTGCTAGTTCCTACAATGAGGTGGGCCATAATGATAATAAGAATAAAAATAAAAACATAAAACTCATATTTATGAGGCATTTTCTCTGTTCTAGGCCCTGGATTAAGTAAGCACTTTTCATACATTAGTTGCTTTTCACAACCCTCCAAGGTAGAAACTATCATTTTCTCCATTTTACAGAAATGGAAAATATAACATGATGTCATTAAGTAACTTTTTGAATGTATATAGGTAGTGAATGAATGGAGATTTCAGTCAATATCTGTCCCACTTTACAAAAGCCAGCTTCTTAACTCCCATGACATTTTATAGGTGAAGAACCATGACGACTAATTAAACGTTTTAGAACTAGAGTAGGGTGTTTTGGTTGGGCTGGGTTTTTGTGGATCAGCTGCTTCTTAAAGACCAACTGGTTTCAGAAATTCAAAATCCTTCGTTACGCTCTATGGTCTCCTCGTATGACATTAACTGGGCTCTAGCATTGCACCCATCCAAAAGCAGACAGCCCACTGGCTTTTCTCCCAGAAGGAGGATATCCAAATAAACATCTCCTCCTCCTTTGGGCCACACACTGAGAAGAAACTGGCTTGGAGCCATGGGCCTAACCTGTGTGTTTCTCTTTCCTCTGTTCCCCTCCTTCTTTATTTATTTGTCACCATGCAGAGATGGCACCCTTATTCTCTACAGGTGGATCAATATTTACAGCCATTCAGGGGAGTCGTTGACTCTTCCCATATAGTAGGCTGCTGTGTAACAAAAGCTGCCTGTTTCTCTGGGGCCCTTCACATACACTAGCAGAGCTGCAGTTAGAATTACCAGGAGCTCTGAGAGATGGCCAGTTCAAAGGAATTTTGTTTGGAGCGCTCCAAGCCTTCTTCCTGTTTGCTAGGAAAGGAAAATAACCCTCCTACACATAGGTATGAGACCCAGAAGGCGGATATGTGGTTCCAGTACACATTTATTTCTCCATCTTTATTTTTTCTCATGATCGCCTCCACATTCTGATGTGTGATCACAACCATCTGTACAATTATAGTTATTTAACCTACTGTAAGTTTAAAATTGAAGGTTGCATAGGTGCATATTAACAAGAGTGGTGCTGATAAATAAAAAATAGAGGCAGCTGATCACAACAGCATTTTTAAATTAATGAATGTGATTGGCTTTAATTATAAAAGAAATACATATGTCTAGCAGGCTTCCTCAACAAGACTCTTTTATGCTGACTGTGGCACATTTTTCCTCAAATAATTGCAGAGCTCAGCTTTATCATTAAGCAGATGGTTTCTATTAATTCCCAAGGAAAGTAAATGATTGCAATTAACCAAACACTCAAAACTTGAGGATTTTAGAGTTCCGTCCTACAACTTCAGACATAATCTGTGTCACCCTTTTTTTCAAGGATTGCAAAGAAGAGGAACCCTTTTGACAATTTCATAGCATCTTCCACTTTATATAGGAGTTTTGAAAGTAATTTTGAGAGTCCTCAAAGCTGTTAGTGCTAAATCTCTGTTGCCTGGTGGTTCTAAATTGTTGTGGTGGTTTTCGTCTCTTTATTTTGTTGTTTTGTTAGGGTAAAGGGCATCAGAAATATTCTAGACAAATTTGAGTACTAGCTGAAAAGAGAACAAAAACTTTGTAAATTCAGGTGGTCCCATACAGGTTATTTCTCTTACATGCTACTTCGCTTCTTCTCTATTGTACAACACATGTGAGAAAGGATCTTGTTCCTTATTTCAAGGAGCTTACAAAGCAATCGCAAAAATAGACATTATAAATGGTCACTTGAGATATGAGATGCACGGACAGGGGCCTCTCAGCTCATGGGCAGGTGTCAAGGAAGAGTGAGAGCAGAGATAGTACTTGAGTTAAAACGAGAAGGACGAGTAGAAGTTTCCCTAGTTGTCAGCACAGTGGGGAGGGAAGAGTGTATGCAAGACAGAGAGGCCCCAAAGCAGGGCGGGTTCAGGGACCTCTCAGGTAATTAGATGTTGCCAGAATACAAATTTCAAGGGGAGAGTGTTGGAAGTTCAGGTCAAACTGGTCGGCTGGGGCCAGAAAATGATGGCTTTTATGCCTTGCTAAAGAGGACTGTAAGATTTTATCCCGTAGGTGATACTCTTTGTGGCAGGGTCAGAGAAGAGATAGATTAGGAAAGGTGAGACCAGGCTGAGGAGATAAGTGAGCAGTCTGTTGCAAAATCCAGGGAAGAGCGAGAAGTCCATGGTGGATTTTAGGTTGCTGCTTTAGGCTACTTTTAGGATGAGACGAGCACATTCTAAGAGACATGGAATGTGCAAGGAGAAAGTAAAGGTTGCCTTTGACTCATCCAAGTGGAAATGGTCAGTACGTAGAAAGCTAGAAGCCACGCAAGTTCTCTCTCTCTTCTAGCTTTCTAGATAAAGGTTGTCTCTCCCCACAAGAAGCTAGAATAAAAATTCAAGGGGAGAGTGTTGGAAGTTCAGGTCCAACTGGTCGACTGGGCCCTGGAAATGAGGCCTTTTATGCTTTGCTAAAGAGGATTTAAGATTTTATCCCATAGATGATTTGCACCCATCCTAGTATATTCCTCATTTCTCAGCATTCTCTCTTCTTCTTATACCAAGTCACAGAACCCCCTGAGACTCAGGTTTGCATCTTTACCATTAGTTTAAATTGCAGATGGGGTTGGACAGGATAGCACATTCTTTCCATCTGCAATAACAACCTCTATCTTCCTCGCTTCCTCTCTGAATACTGACCATTAAGGCCGAGTTCAAATTTCACCATCTCCCTCTTAGATCACACCTCCTGAAAGTGAGCCAGCCCTTGCTCCTTGGAACTTATTATTTTGCACCCATTATTTGCTTCTTAGCGTATGCTGACTTGTGTTGTTAGTTACTCTGGTGTGCATGGGTGCCTTGTACTCTTAGATCAGACCCTTCTCATGGGAGTACCTTGATTGTCCTCTTTATCTTCTATATTATGCTTATGCTTAATAACCACATAATAAATACTTTCTGTTAAATATTAAGGGGATTTAAAGATATAGGATATTGGCAGTTTTTTCTACTATATATACTGTGAATGTTTAACCTTGATTTTCCTCTCTTATAAATTAAAATTGTCGGTTACCATCACAGCTGCCTTTATCAGCTGCTTAATATTATTAATCTGAGAACCTTGAAAGTGAGTTTATGCAGTACCTAACTTTAATCAGAATTGACATAATACTAATAGCTCATATTCTTTGAGCATCACACATGTTATCCCAGCTAGTCTTTAAAAGTAACATCATCCTTGACATAATCATAAGCGAAATAAGCCAGACAGAAAAGGTTGAAAATCACATGATATCACTCATATGTGGGCTATAAACCTAAAAGCAACAAACAAACAGAGACTCACAAACATGGACAATAGACTAGTGGTTTCCAGAGGTTAGGGGGTGGGGAAGGGGGGAGGCAGACTGGGAAAGGGGGTCAAATATGTGGTGACAGAAAGAAATCTAACTATGGGAGGTGAACACACAGTGTAAATATACATATGCCTTACTGTTAAAATGTACAGCTGAAACTTGTTGGATTTTGTTAACCAATGTCACCATAAAAAATAATTAATTTTAAAAAAGGTAACATCATGGATTAGGTATATCATTTTCTTCATTTGACAGATGGTAAAACTTGGCCTTAGAGAAGATAAGTAACCTGACCACAGACAGACAGCCATGAAGAGGCGATGCTGGGACATGTGCCCAGCTAGGTTCAGCTCCAACTCCAAACCTTGGATTTTATCCATTGCATTGTACTGCTCGTTCTTGTGCATTTACTACATTACATGATCTGCCCAAGGACCTTCTGGTACCTGTCATTAGTCTCATTTATGGATGATTAAATCTGTCTCCTAAACTCTTGCTCTTTAGATTGACCATTGCCTCTTACTAGCATTTGCTAGGGAGATGCTTCAGGTGGAGGTTTGAAGTAGCTCATCCCTAAGAGTCTTTCCAATCTAAGGTTCTGTGTAGTAAAAGCTAAATATATAAGGGAAATAACATTACATGGATAGAAATTATTCCAGTTATAGAAAATAGCTTCAAATCTGCTCTAGACTGCTCCTAATTGTGAGAATACATGAATACTTGGAACTTGCAGTTAATTACAAAACCAAACCAAAACTCAGTATATTTTGTCAGAGCTATTAACAAGTAATCAAAATGGCTGGTTCGAATTTCTTTCTTTTTTTCCCCCTTCTTGCAAAATAGTTGAAATGCAATGAAAGTGCAAGGTCCCAAGACAGACAACCACCACCACCAACAGAGAAATAAAGTTCTTGGAAAATTCATAATACTATGTAATTCATCCAGTAAATTTAAAAGTTTTATTGCCTTTTAGAAAAGTTGATGCTCATTGAAGCCAGATTGAGAAATTCTTGAATACTAGGTGGAGGATTCACCACTCTAAATTAGAGTTCCAAATGAAGAAGAATATTTAATTCTTTCATCAATTTCCTCAAATATTCCTGAAAGCTGCATAATATAGAGTCAGCAGCAAGTCAGGTGAAAAGTTCCTTCCATTATACGAATCTGTTTTCATTTAACTTTTATTAATGTCCACTACTCCCATTTTGTCTCTATATAACATAATTTTATCTGTGATTGATTACTAGTCCATTTCAAATTTATGTATACTATGATTTAATTAACTTTACCCTTAAGCAATGTGTTTTGAGACATATTAATGGGGTGGGAGTCTTTTCAGAGTATTCATAATTTATACTCTCTTTGGGGGCTTGGCATCAAACTTCGAAATTCTACAAGGCAAAGGGCTGAATTCTGAACCTACATGACTCCAGGGAAGGTCTCCTATATATTTTCAGTCATGTTTGCTTATCATTGTTTAGAAAAGATTACTTACCTCCAAAGACTTCTTTTCTCTACTGCAAATTAAGAATTCACTTGAAAAAAAATATCTTTGAGCTGCAGAGATTTTTTTTTACTGAGTCATTAAAGTTAGTTTCATGATAGTCCTTTAAGAAGTATTTCAATGTGTTGAATTTTAATATTTTCCAAGAATATGGTAAACTAAGTTACAAATAACCAATTTAATGTATGTGATTTTGAGAGATTATGTATTTTTTCTACATTCTTCTCAGTGCATGCTTACTGTGAGAAACTGCAGAATGCAGCCTGGCTTTATACATTTGGATATCAATGTGTTTGAATAACTATGCATTTGTCATCCATCCAAAATGACATTCAACAAATATTTTTGAAGGCGTACTATGTACTAGTTGCTCTCAAGCCCGAGAGTTCATACCCACTTCTCCTTTATAAGAAGACGTCAGAAAAGCAACTAATCCTAATCTACTCTAACAGGAAGTTGGAAATAATCACTAAAATTTCAAAATCAAGTATAGTAGTTCTACATATTATTTAGAAATATGGAGGTAAGTATCAGAAAAAATAAACCAGTTAAAACTGGTTGACTCTGGTAGCCAAATAACTACTGTTTATTTTGTGTCTTTTAACCTTTTTTTCTCTTAAAAACATTTGCATATATATTACTTTGATAAAATAAACACTTTAGAAAAACATAGCCAATTTTACCAGATGATTGGAATTGTTCTTAGAGTTCTGGGTAGAGACTGAATCCTGTTCCCGATGGAATTCTCCTATAAGGGTAAGGCTGCCATCTTTACTTGGCACATGGAGGAAAAAGCCCTGGACCTAGAGTTAAGTTCATGAATGTCACATCGGGGGTTGAGAGTAGGGAGATTTTGCTTCACCAGAGAAAATATCCTCCTGCAATAGCAACTATTGCATGAGGATTTTAATTGGCGAAAAATGATAGACTACAAACACAGCATAAAAATTAGTTACAAAAAGAGAAAGATTGTTGAATATTGTATCACTGCAGTACCAAAAATTTACATATACTAACCATTGGCAAAGAATACAATAATACCTTATAATGGAGAAATCTGGTGTTCACCAACTTAATCATGTGATCACTCCTAAATTCATTAATAGTCGAGCAAGCCGATGTTTCTTGATGTGAAGCAATATGAAATATGCAATATCACCAGTGAAATCTTCTTTCCAAGAATGTTTAACCTGAATTCAATCAAGCTTACATAGTTTACAGGAAATGGAGGGGCTAGCAGAATATGTTTAAAAGAGGCATTATAAGGAAACAATCAAATCCAGAATGTGAGCCCTTTTACAGGACAACTGTCCTGATGTTTCAAAAAGTCAATATCATTTGAAAAAAAAAATTGGGACACTATTCTAGAATAAATATCTGCAGAGAACTAGTGACCACATGCAAACACAACCTTGATTGGATCTGGGTTAGGAGGAGACAAAGCTGCCATAAAACATTTTCAAAACAAATTGAAATTTTGAATATAGATTAAATATCTGATAGTATGAAAAATTATATAAAAACCCAGTTTTATAACTTTACTTACTTTGACAGCGTAGCAAAATTAAACCAAAGGCCGCAAGAGCCATATGTTGGCAAAATCCAGCATTGTCACAGCTAAGTTCTTTGTACTTCCCTCTGCATAACTCTTTTCTCAAGCTCTGCCCATGGAACGCCATGGGTATAGTTTCCAGCTCTGCCACTTTCTAGGTTGCTGATTTTTCCTGTACAAACCATCTTCCTCTCAGAGTTTTATTTTCTTAGTGAGTTAAAGTAACTATACCGACTTCATGAGGATTGTGTCGAAGTGAGTTCCAGAGTGACGTTGTAAGCAGAAATGTGCTGTATGGATGTGAAGTCTCAAACCTGTTTCCCTTCTTTGCTCCAGGCTCCCCATGCCCATGCCTGGAGGGGAGTATGGATTCTGTGCAGGTGACCAGCACCATCATGAACATCTTAAACATGACTATGTCCACCTTCCTTCAGGAAATGGCCAAACTAATATGAAGAATGTATATGTCTGATCCCTTCTCATCTGTCTGTAGTGACACACAAGCCCTTTGGCTGATGGCAGGAGTTTGATTAGCTTTTGTGATTGCTGCTGGGACCGCTGTCCCTTGTCCCCAACCAGGAAATTGTTCTTACTCTCTGTAAGTCAGTTTTGCACTCAATAAGAGAAGAGTTGGCACGATTCTTGTATAGACAACAAACAAACTAGATAATTAAGGAAAAAATACGATTCTCTTTGTGACTTGAATTAAGTCAAAACTTCTATACAATATAAATCATACATTTACTTGCCAACTTCTACTTTGTTCTGAGCTATCTGGACCTCACTTCAGCAACTCCAGGACTTTTATAAAGCTTTCTTCCAGAAGAGCACATCTTATGTTGTTGACCATATCTGGATATTAATATATTTCTTGATATTGTACTTCAGTGTCTTTGAGTCATTTTCTCTGAATAGGGGTTAAAGAGCAAATTCCAGGTGAGCAAATAACATCCTTGTTTTTGGAAAACAAATCTCCAAAATCCCTTCTCTTATTTCTCTCTTAAATAGATATTTTATATATCTTGAAGATTTCTAAATGTAAACAGAAAGTAAAGGGTCTTATTGGGGGCAAAGGAAAATATTTCATGGCCAGTGAGCTATGATAGATTTCTTTCTGATCTAATAAAAAATAATTAGCATTCATTTAACGCTTGCTTTGTGTTAAATTGTTGTTTATTGTTTTAAGTGCCATCCAATGAGTGTTAGATTTAGTACTCCCAACAACTGTCTTCTCATTCCCATTTTACAGATGAAGAAACTGAGTCTTAAAGAGATAGCTAATTTTCCTAAGGGCAACATGATGAGGAGGCTGAGTGGAGAATTTGTATGCAGGCAGTTACTCCAGACTCAAGCTCTCAATCATCATACTGCTGCCATCTTTCTGTCAGAGCAGTTTACCTCCTACAAGGGAAAAAGAAAAAATGCTATTTAGTTACCCTCCCCAAAGCGAAATAGGAGTTTGTGGAATCTTAGTACAAACTTTTATTAGCTTAGGTTATGTAGCATAAATAAAACTACTGATTTAACTCTTGAAACATTTCCATCTTTTAATATGTCAAACAAGATGTTAAACAAAACCAGGGATGTTCTTTATGTACACGCAGTATAATTCCTGATTAACTTGACTAGGTGGAATGATATTATGTTGTACTAATTGCAGTTGATTTTCTTGACACACTCGCTAGAATGCCAACTGCTAGAGATATCAAATATTCTTCTCTAGGACATTGGATTGTAATTAAAGAACTCTTTTCCACTGCTTCTCTAACTTTCTCTGAAGTCCAAAATCAAAACCAGAACTCTAGCATACTTGACATTTTTTTCAGGCTTATGCATTAATAAAACTTTTTTTCTTGTTGCTTTGTAAGGAACACATTTAGGAAGGCACAAAGGGCTCTTATTTCTTTAAAAACTTCATGCATAAACATGTGACTTTTAAATACAACAATGACTGACCTTTTCAACTTAACTGCAGAGTTCTTAATAACTGATTACATATAGTAATCACGGAAATGTCTAGAAAAATGAGAATTGCTGATGGAAAGCTATGCTAAGCAGTATAGAAGTGCCTACTCATACCAGACAACTGTCAGCTGTCCCATTAAAACTGGTCGCTCACTATTTTCAGGATAGGGTGTAAAGTCTCAGTAATATAAAGACACAGATAAAATTTCTGATGGTATTATTTTCATGAATACTTAATCATTTTCTAATTTTAAGGCAGAGATTGTATATTCAATTGTTCGTACTTTCAGGAGATTATTGAGAATCCTTTCAGCTATCGGACATACATTATATATTTTTTTCTCAACTATTTCTTAAATTATTTTAAGTATGTATACTCCAGTGAAATTTACATTTTTTTAAAGCCATTAAATAGAATTAATTCCCATGTGTTTTCTTGAAATTGACATAGTACAGCTACAGTATCTCGCTTTTGGGAAATAAAGGCAGTAATTGGTTGGGTTAAGAGCTGATGCTTTTAAAAAGAAAGAAAATGTATTTCTGTGTAATAGTGTAGCAATTAGCACCAAATATAATGCACTAGTAAATAGGAAAACTCAGTACCATGTGCCCCTACACTGTGTAGTCCATGGTGAGGAATGTGAAGAATAAGATGACTAAGAAGTGGCTCTGTCTTAAGGAGTTTAAATCTAATTAGGAAGAAGAAAAAAAAATCATACACATTAAACTGTTAGGGCGCTAAACCTGTAGTATTAACTGCAGTACTGAGCTTGAATCTTGAATCTCCACACTCCAAGTGTGGTCCTCAGACCGGGAGCAGCAGTTCTGTTGCTTGGAGCTCATCAGGATTGTAGAATCTCAAGCCCAGACTCTGACCTACTGTATTAGCATCAGCATTTCTACAAGATCCTCAGGTGAGTATTATGCATATTAAAGTTTGAGAAACACTGAGCTCGAATAATGAAAGCAGTGTGCTTTAGACCCCACAGCACTGTCCAGGAGAACTTTCTGCAATGATGGAAATAGTCTATTTAATTTGTTGTCTAATATGATAGCCACTAGCTTATGTGGCTATTGAGAACTTAAAATGTGTAGATAATGGAGATGAGTAGCTGAATTTTTTATTCTAAATCTAAATTTCGAGAGCCACATGGGCTAGTGGCTACCATATTGGACAGTGCATGAGAAGAGAGAGCACTGGATCAAGAATAAGGAGATTTAATACTGTTTCAGCACAGACACTGACTATATAGACCACCCTGGGGAAGTATTTTTAAACTCTTTGCCATCTGTAAATGATGGGTTGAATTAGATTATCTCATAGTCATATTTTAGTATTGCTGTTACAAGACTGCTTCTGTTGTAAGAATGCTTCTTTGAATAATTGAGTCTTGAAAAGCTATTTTAAGAATATATTCTGGGCAGAGTCATCAAGGCAGAAGGAATAAAAATGGATTTACTAAGTGGTGGTTCCACAAAAGAGAAAAGCATAGTTTGGTAGTCAGCACATATAAAGTATTCAGAAAATGCCTTTTTCTTCACTATATCCCCAAGGCCTGAATCACTGTCTGGTACACAGTAAACACTCACCAAATATTTGTTGCCTGAATGAATCAGTGTAATAGTTAAATGAACACTCAGCTAACCAAACAGAGTTGGTATTCAAGTCCGTTTGATTTGGTCTGTATTACTGGATTTTGTGTTACTGTTTTGTTTTTTGTTCCTTGGCAGATGTGTTCGAGAATAGTCTCACCTCAGTCCCCAAGTGAAGCAAAACTGAAATAATTCAGAATGCACATTTGTGTACAGTGAGAAGTTTTAATTTAACAATACCTAAGTAGGATCTTTATGTTGTGATTTTATAAATATAGGGACAGAAGAACCAAAGCAACTCCATAGGTGGATTTACATGGAGTTTTACCAAACAGTTAATTTAATAGCGTTGCTAACGACATATATACTTACCAGTACCCTACCCCCACTAAAGATGGATTAAATTTGCCATGATTTGGGCATCAAACTTAATGAGTCTTCATAGCAAATAGGGTAAGAAACCTACTTACATGCACGCCACGTAAGGAGAGATGAAAGGGTGGCCAAGATAGGTGGGAAGAGGTAGAAGACAGTGAAATCTGATAATGTCAGGGGCAGCTCAGGCAACCTCAGTATCAGGTGTCCCAAAGGAGGTGGTAGCATCTCAGCCAGATGAGTAGACTTCAGGAACTCGGTAATGAGGGCTTTCTGCATAAACGTTCAGGCACTCATACGAGAGAAGCTGTGAGAACCGAGCAATGTGGCAGGGACCCACAAAAATTCCTAGTTCTGAAGTCTGGAGCACGTGAGAATGTAGGAAATCGAATCCAGAAACTGTTGGTTAGTTCTGCAGCACTGGATCCTGAGTTTGGGAGGACAGTTCTTGTCCAACCTCATGGAGAGGAGCTGATATAGAATTAGTCTGGGAAAATACAATTGGTCAGGAAGAGAGATCAGCTACAGGGACCCCGGGGTAGTAAAGGCCAGGACCAGTCCCCAAAGCTAATGTTTTGCAGCAGCCAGAGGTATTTTTAATTCTGGCACTCTTTTGTGGTTTACATCTGTCCTCAGTTTCCTGGTTTGATTTCTGGAAATATCGGATTCCACTTCAATTCCCTCACTTTGCCCCTAACTTCCGCTAGTACTAATAATGCTCAGCTTTCATCTTTTGGATCTCCTTATCTTTGGGGCCTCTGCATCTTATAGTTCAGTCTAGACCAGAGAACCAAGACCTTTCTTTGTTATCAGGTACTGCCTTTACCACACTGTGTTCAGTTTGTAGGTAAATTATAATGTGGGTGTGCTTACCTGTGCTTCGTTCCTTTGCCCTCTAGAGTAGCCAATGAACTCCAAGGGGAAAAGGGACTATGTCTTGTTCATTGTCATATTCCTGCAGCTATCATTGACCCTGGCACACGTTAAGCAGCCAATAACTATTGACTGTTAGCTGTATGCACCTGCATTTCAAAGTTGTCTCTCCACTTTGTTGGCCCTCTGCCTCTAAGGAGGAGCAATTTCACTCTAACTACTTGAATTATCTGACATTTTCACAGTAGTCCGGCAAGTTAGGATCTCTCTGACCGCCTTTATGCCATTTGGGCTAAGAGCGGCCTTACTTTGACTGTCATTTCTATTCAGTCTGTTCTGACTCTGATCTACACTAGGCCTCTTCTGGTTGAAAAATCCAACTCGAAATGGCTTCTCTGAGAAAGGGAATTTGTTGGTTCATTCAGCTCGAAAGTCTCAGAATAAAACTTGCTTCTAGCACATGTGAATTCATGTGCCCAGTGGTTCATAAGTGGTTCAGTGATCTCTTCATTCTAAATATGGCTTTATTCTCAGGCTATACTGTCTGATGTGGAAGCAAGTGTGCATACCAGCAGCTGTAATATTTTACATTTTTCTCAACAATTCAGGAAAGTCCCAAGATTGAGCTCATATGCCATCAGTCACATACCATCTCAGCCACTTACTGGCCAAGGGAATGGAATGTTCCAGTTGCCTAGGTTTGAAGGGTCATGTGCTCAGACCTAAAGCCACGGGTAGGATCCGCCCCGCCAAAACCACCATAGGCTGAGAGTGGAGGATGGATAGCTTCCCAAATAAAAATTGCTCTTAACAGGAAAAAGGAAAATGAATGTCAGGAAGACAAAACCAGTAGATATCTACTACAGCATTCTACATGAATTTCTTTGTCCTTCCTCCATGGTTTAAACATGAATAAATTTGGTCATCACTGCCCATAAAGTAGGTTTATCCTCTAGGAACATATATCTGTTTCTTTGTTTTTCTTCCCAGTATCCTGCTTCAAAAAACTGTTCCTTTTCCCACAACTGGGGAGAATGGATGAAAAACTGGGAAGGACAAGGTAAGAGTTCTTATTCTAGTGTCAGCAGTTCCCTGCTCTGCCCCTTACAAATCATGTCACCTTCAACTAGTTAGTTATCTCTCAGGTGGTTAATAATGTCCACCTCAAATGACTACTGTAAGGAATTGATCCATTATTCTATGTAAAGCTCTTAGCATGTGCCTGGCTCATCAAAAAATGCTTAATACATTTTATCTCTTGCTATTGCTGTTAATAATAATAATAATAACAACAATAATAATGATGATAATGATGCCATGCCTTAAATACTGTTTCTAGCCTGTCTGCTAGATTCCCACAGGCTATAATGGTTCCAGCCAGTAATTCTTCCCCTCTCTTGCCATAGTAGTCAACACTGGACTCCTGAATTCACCCGAGCATCCGTCCACCCTAGCCAGCACATGAGCCTCTGCAGGAAGGTGCTTGTTCCCATTTGTTACCTCTCATCCATCAGGTCCCATCATCAGTGGGTTTTTTCATTGTTGACGAAGAGGCCTTTCCTAACTACCCCTCCATCCCAAGTCTCGATCTATTATCTTCTTTCATAGCACCCTATTCTTTTCCTTTATCATCCTTACCACCCTCTGTAATTTTCTACATATTTTTATGTTTTTGTGTAGTTCTTCTGCTGACTATAAGCCCCAACTTAATACAGTTAGTAGGATCTCAGTAAATATTTCTCAATAAAATAGTGTCAGATGTTTTGTGGGCCTAATTTTGTTGAAGATACAGTGAGGGATGCCATAATAGCTAGACAGCGCAGAGCTAGTGATGGGGGAATACTGAGAGAAAAGATTGAAGAGGAAAATGGGTTAATTTTGCCCTAACAGGCTTTTTGGAGGATGGGTAGATGGAGGAGGATTATATGGGTACAACACTGTGAAAATGGTCAGCAGAATAAGATCTCTGCCATGTGAAGTGGATACTGTGCATACAGCAGTAATTTCAGTTCAGTCTCAATTTTTCAAACTAGATTTTGTCTGTATTTAGCATCTTTGCTAGTTTTATGTGTTTTCTCTTTTTTGTATGTGGTTTGGGGGTACAAGGAGGTGTTGGTCACATTGCCTATTTGTTATACAATTCCCCAAGTGCTTTGAATGGAAACTTTATAAATAATGGCTATTTATGATTGTTGTCTAGACTTAAACAGTTATTTAACAGGCAATGAAATAATTTACTCACAGTTCTTGTACTATAATTACACACACCACATTTAAGGGGCCAGTGTTAGGGCTCATGCTCAAAATATGTCTTGTTCATAGTGGTGAATTATTCTCTATGGGCAATAAATTTGTATTCACTAGTATGAAATACAGAACAAAGACAACTAGTCACTTTTCAAGGATCGAATTCTCAGAAAGAATTGAATATCTAAGGTCATCATAAATCTAATCAATGCTGATTGAATAATATTAACATAGCCATTTATTAACTTCAAAATAATGTAAATTCGTTCTCAAACATTTAGAAAATACAGAAAAGAAAGAAGAAAATAATTATAATTCTGCTCCCCAGAATAATAGTGGGAACATTTTTGGTGTATACCCTCTCATGCTTTTTTTTTTCTTCTATTCATGAATTTTTAAAGCGTACAATTAGAATCCTGTCATACATATGTCACATAATCTTTTTAAATTTTAATATAATATTAATGATTTTCTAGGTTGAAACATCGTAGCTGCACTGTTCATAACCACAAGCAACATCAGCTCGTGAGCACTAAGATGGTGGCTAGTTAGAATTGAGATGTGCTATACAAATACAGAAAACACACTGATTCAAAAGGCAGTACAAAAAAAGTAAAACATATCATTAAATTTATATTGATTACATGTTGAAATATTTCGGGTTCATTGAGTTAAATAAAATAGGTTAATAAAATTAAATTCACATGTTCCTTTTTACTTTTAATGTGCCTACTGGAAAATGTAAAATTACAAATGTCACCTTCTGTTTGTGTTGGACAGTGCTGGCTTGATAGCATTGATTTATAGATGCATAATTTTCTATTATGTGAATCTAATTATTTAATCAATTCTCCACCAATTCCATCTTGTTAAACCTTCAAGGTACTTATTTTTCTGTATTAAAAATTACTTTCTGAACACCTTGTACATAAATCTTTTTGCAAAACTCTGATCATTTTTTCAGGATTTACCGCTAGAAATAGAAGTGCTAGGAGAATGGAAATTTGTAAATGAGGAGTAGTGATATAAGTAAATGAAGAAATGAAAAATAATAGTTTTGCTTCTCATCATTCATTTATTGTTTTTCTTGTAGAGAAAGTCATGATTCTGTTTATTAGCAATTGTTCATTTTCCATTGACTCAAAAACACCATATCGACTATATTCAAATAAATTAACATTAGCTATGACTAAGTCGTTTTTGCAAAGTCTACTCACATGTTTTATGTGAATTGCAAACTATTAAGGGTAGAACTCAGCATTATTCTTCCTCTTGAATTAAAACACCTGCACTTTAGGTTGTCGATTGTAGACAATCATGAAATAGGAAAAATGAACAATATATAAAATTTTAAACCTTTCCGACATCTTTATTATATTATGTAATGGGAGAAGAGGGGTTGTGAGCTTAGAAGATCATTTATCAGAGGTCCAGAGTATTTATCTATTCTATGTATATAGATATAACCTAATTCTATTTATTGTTATGCAATAAAAATGAAGCCTTGGGATATTTAGCAGTAAAGGCATATATTCAGTGAACAAGGTTGTACTTTTCTTGTAATATTAATTGGATAAAATACACAGTATTTTTTGCATCACATGACCAATGTAAAACCTTCCTTTCTTAAGGTTTTTGCATTTCATATTTTTATCTAATGTCTTGGAGATTCTTAAGGAAAATGTCTGGAACCTGTAGGAGTTGCTGAACTCTCATATTCCCTGGGTTGGTATTAAAGAAAATGCCAGTTCAAGAAATAGGGCTTATGTTTGACTAGGCAGTTCAGCATTATTGAGGATTTATTGGACTGAACAGTGACTTGAATATAATTTAGGAGGAATGATTCATAGCATTTCTAAAGTATAAAAGGAAGAGTTTCTGCTTCTCTGTCAGTGTTTCACTTAAAGTAATGTATTACATTGTCTACCAATGGAAGAAGAAATAAAAATTTATAATTTAATGCAACTTGGCAAGTTCTTCCTTTTTCCTAATTTTGGCTCTAAAGAATTTGAAGAATCAACCCTACCCCCATGAAGCAGAAACGCCAAGCTGGATTTTCTCTTTATGAATGAGGGGAGAAAAGTAGATTAATTTTTAGCATAATAGTATTTGGAACTACAAAAAAAGAATTTTACTTCCTAAAGATAATAATATATGAGATTCTGTCATCTATATATTTCAGATTATTATTTAGTTGCTTTATCTTCCCCTTCATAGTAGGTAATCATCCAAAATAAAAATATTTACAAAGATCTCTTATTTCTAATTTGCAGTAAACTTTTCCCATCTTTGCCATCTGATTGCAAAAGACAATTTCTCCATTTATTAGTTTGAAAATGTATCTTCACTGAACACCATCTTTTATGTTCCTCATAGTCTACCTTTCAGATAGTGTACATGAAAATGCAATATGTCCCACTCGCATGTGACAATTTTTAATCTTAGGTCAGATACAGTAGCAATAGATCTGAGATGACCTGACTTCTGTAAGAATCACATTTCTATCCTATGTTGGCACTTTAAATGAAAGATTAATATTTCATTTCATATAAACAAGTTGCAAAGTAGAAATACTTCATTCTTACTCTTATTCTAGCTTACCTCTTATTTCTCCCAGGTGTGTAGACAAGCGGCTGCCATTTTGCCTATTAGAAGTATGAAAAAAAAGTTTTAGAAGTCATTCATTTAGATTTCTTTTAACTTTTGTATATAATTAATAGCTTAGTTTAACTCCATATTAAACCTTTGCCATCTGCAGGATTATCATGTGGAGGTTAACATAAAAGTTCCATAGGAACCTGTTTAAATGAGTAATTAAGATTATAGAAAATGCTTCCAGAGAAATATTTTGATTATAGGTAAAATATCTTAGTTTTGAAAGACTAGGTATTTTTCCTAATTTACAAAAAAAAAAAAAAAAAAAAATCTGCCATTTACTTTAGTGTAATTTTTAAGTATTTCCATGTGTAAAACCACAGAGAAAAAAGTCTAAATCTGACACATCTATGAATTAAAAAATGAGTAGAGGAAGAGGGACTGTTTTCAAGAGTTTCTTTCCTTAGTACTGGTACTTTAGAGGTGAAGAATCATCTGTGGTTTCTACGTGAAGATTTACTTGAAATGTTACTATTTTCTAACTCTGATGATGGAGAAGAAGTTGCATAGTCCTTTTTAAAACTTAAAGACTAAAGCTCATTTTTTTATCCTATATTGACATTTTAAGACTAATATTTTACTTCATATAACCAAGCTGCAAAGTAGAAATATTTTAGTCTTACTCTTACTCCAGCTTAATTTATCTCCCAGGTGCGTAGACAAGCAGCTGCCATTTTGCCTGTTAGAAGTATGAAAAAAAAATGGTTTTTTGTTCATTGTATAGTTTACACATACATATTTGGTATGTGAGTATTATTTCTTGATTTCATTCACACATTCAATGAATTTTTTAAAGGATGTTATTTTTTTTAGAGCAGTTTTTGGTTCACAGAAAAATTGAGAGGAAAATATACAAATTTTCCATATACCCACTGTCCCCACACATGTATAACCTCCCCCACTATAAATATCCCCCACCAGAGTGGAATATTTGTTACAATTCATGAACTTATAGTGACACATTATAATCATCCAAAGTCTGTAGGGTTTACATTAGGGTTTATCTTGGTGTTGTATATTCTATGAGTTTATACAAATGTATAATGACATATATCCATCATTACTCTGTGCTCTGCTTATTCATCCCTCCGCCTAACCCAGTGGCAAACACTGATTTTTTTTTACTGTCTCTATAGTTTGCATTTCTCAAATGCCATAGAGTTAGAATCATATAGTATGTAGCCCTTTCAGACTGTCTTCTGTCACTTAGTAATATGTATTTACAGTTCCTCCATGTCTTTTCATGCTGCTTTTCCTAATGAATAATAATCCAGTGTTTGGATGTACCACAGTTTATTTATCTACTCAACTACCAAAAGATATCTAGGTTACTTCCGAGTTTTGGCAATTATGAATAAAGCTGTTATAAACATTTGTGTGCAGGTTTTTGTATGGGCAAGTGTTTTCAACTCCTTTAGGTAAATACCAGGAACACTATTGCTGGATCACACAGTAAGAGTACATTTAGTCATGTAAGAAACTGCCAAACTGTCTTCCAAAGTGGCTGTACCATTTTGTATTCCCAGCAGCAGTAAATAAGAGTTCCTCTTGCACCACATCCTCCCCAGCATTTGGTGTTGTCAGCGTTCCGGATTTGGGCCATTCTAATAGGTATGTCAATGGATATTTTCTGAACATGGACTGTAAGGATATCAAATGGAATCTGACCACTCGTTATAGTCCAAACATTTATGATTACATCAAATTCTCCCTGATTGATAAAATATAAAAATGTCTGGCAAGTCATTTAAAGACAGATGTAAAACCAGGCTGTATTATGTTCTTTTCTTTTTAAATACAAAGACCTCTAGCAAATGTTCAGTTTTCTCCAAACTTAAGAGCCCTCCTTAAACAAAATTTTTCCCTCACTACAAATTTAGCTTTCCATGTAAATTTAAGAAACCTTGCACTTTCTATTATTTGTTTAATTGCTTTAAGGCAATTAAAAAGTTAAAAGGTAAAACTTCAGATAGACATAAGATAATATAAAGTATGACTAAAATCTTTAATAGATCACTTATCATTAGATATAGAACTTAAATCATTACCCATTCTTCCTATTATCAATACTTCTTGATCATGTGTAATTTAAGAATTTGCTTCCTTTAATTCTTAACATTTCCATCTTCGTTTTATAAATGAAGAAATCAAGTCACAGAGGGGTTCAAAAGATTCAGGTGACTTCGAGACCCAGCCCATTGCTTTATTCACTTTGCGCATAACAGATTCAATGGACGAGTGTTTACTAAATGTGCTCTACATGCCAGGCACAGGCCATGCCTTCATGGGCTCCTGGTGAAGTCTGAATAGTTGTCTTTGTCATTAAATGGGGCTTCCTGCAGTGCTTGGTCTTGTTGCCTGCTAAGTAAACCTGGAGTTGCATCTTTACTTCCATTATGGAACAAGAGAAGGGAGCAATTTTCTTTTAGGAAACACACCTTTAGAGTCTATACTCTCCCAATGGCCCCACCTGACTTCTTCATTCTCCTTTCTTAATTGGTTTAGTCATCTGAGTACAGAGTGATGATGCTGGTCCACGGCTTGACATTGGACTCATCATCCTTGACAATGCCCTTTCACCATTGCCCCTGTGTCATTCAGGTATCATAAAATATTGGTTCTGCCTGGGAACTCGCCCTCAAATTTAAGCCCGCCTCTCATCCTCACCACCACACTTAAGACACCATCATTATTATTTAATAATTTCTTAACTGGTCTTTCGGCCTCAGCTTCTTTCTGCACTCTTCTGAACCATTTTCTACATGGTCACTGTTCTGAAAGGCAGTTCTGTTCATGGCCTGCTCAAACATGCCAGTGGATAACTGCTCACCAGTGTTCACATGCAAGGCTCTTGCAAAGTGGCCCCAGCCCGCTCCTCTGGACTTCTCTATCCACAATTTTGCACTTGTACTCTGTACTTCTGAGTTGCATAACCACTCACTACTCTCTAGGCAGGAGAATGCCCTCCTTATTCCTAAAGGACATTCCCATCACTTTTTGCTCTATGGATTGCTACTCATCTCTTTAGTTCTAGTTCATATGTCAACTATGAATCTTCTCCTAATTCTCCAAAAATGGTTAGTCTTGCTCTCCTTCACCCCAACCATTACCTACTCTTCAGCACTTTCTTAAAACTTTCTTCATATGTCTATTGTATAACTTACTGCATCGACTTATAATTGTGCCTCTTCCCTACCAGATTATAAACTGTTCAAATTCAAAGCTATTTTTAAAACTATCATTGTCACTATGATCTAGAAAAGTGCCATGAAATCCATATGAATGACTCTTTGGCCTGAGTTTTTGCCTGCATATTCCACCGGATGAGCTCAATACATGTCAGAAGTTTCATTAAGATATGGCCATCTTAGTTTCACACTATATACATTGGTATTTTAAAATTCTAGAGCACTCTGATACACATTTCCAAATATATACGATCCCATAATTCTTTTATAAACAGAAGACAGCTCAGATGCTCTGCTGTTACCTCCTTGGGAAGAGGCTTTCGTCCCCTCCTTGTCCTTTGTAATGGACTTTGGTCCATTGATGATGATGACATTTAACATCTGTTGAGCACTTAACGCATGGCAGGCATGGTGCTTTGTATGTATTATTGTTATTGCCCACATCAACAACATTGTGATGTAGGTGCTACTGTCCCCTCTCCATAGGAAATGGAGGCACAGGGAGGTGGCACCACTAGTGAGGGCAAAGCTACCAAGTTTCTGTGATTTCAGAATCACATTTTTAACTACTATGCTTCACTATCTTCCAAACGTCTATGCTAAAAACAATCATAGGTGATGTAGAAGAACTTTAAGTAAATGCACAAATGTAAACAATGATGATTACCAAAAATCTTTACTCAGTGATTTAGCTTTGGTTCTTCTTTTATTCTGGGGAAAACTTTAAATCTACTACTGGATTAGTAGGAGAAAATTCTGACAAAAAAGCAAGGTTACATAGGTAAAACTCAGGTGCTTGCACTTACCGATTTTTTGTTTCCTATAATATACAATGCTTCAGAATAGCCTTGATTTTCATAATCAGATATCCTATACAAAACAACATTTAGTAGAGCCACTGTATTATAAATGTACTTGCCGTTTCAAATTACTTAAGTTGCATAGGCCATTTTAATGAAAATGAAATTAGCTTAAAGATAGGAAGTGCCTTTGATTAGGAAGCCATGGTCAATTCAATTAAAGTGTTAAAATATATTTCAGAGGAAAGAATGCTTAGGGTCATGAATTAATTCAACACAGTTGTTCCTAAGCACTTATCATTTACCTGGGAATGGGTACCATGTTTGGTACTTTGAAGATAAATGTTATTTACAAAATGCCTAGTTAATAAAAAGTTGGTTCAGAATCCTGTGTTTGATATCAAAGATCTTTATTCTGAATGTTGTGGTTGACAAAGTTTAATTTCATTTAAGTATGGGATAAGAGAGTCTTACTGGATAAGTTTTCATATAGATAAATTTGCAGGTTTATCCAAATCACCTGTTTAAACTGTGTTTATCAATGTGTTTCCACCTGTACTACATAAGGTGACCTCAGATTTTTACTCTTTAATACACCCAAAGGGTTCATAGTTATAGTTTGGCATTCCTTCAGCCGTCTGAAACATGTACGTGAAAATCTATTGCTTCCACCAGCCTCACTTCTTTTCTTTTCTTTTTTGGTTGTTTGAGGATTCAAGAGAGGTGGTTAATATCAACCTATTGTTTCAAACAAGGTTGGAAATAAAGCACTAGTGTGAAAAATAGTTTGTTGTAATATTGACTAGGTGACCTCTTTGTAAAGTTGTCATGAAGATACCTAGTTTCTCTGTGTCTTGTTCAAAATTCAAGTTTCCTCTGAATAAATGGAGCTGGAAGAAAATTCATAAAATGGATGTTTTAGTCAACCTTTAAATGCATATTCCAAGCATAAAAAAAAAAAAAAACTTCTAGAATCATCTTTCAACTAACATGAACTGTTTTGGGACATGGGTTAGTCTTTATTTTTAAGTGGCTAAAAATAAAATGGATGATGTAGCACAAAACTTGCTTTCTGAAAATTCCTAGGTCCCTTATGATCAAATTTATGTATCATATCTACTTTAAAATTTACCTTGCAACAAAACAAAACAAAACAAAAAAATGTTGTCCAACCACCAAAGTAATAAAACTGATTTGATGAAGTGGTGGGTATCCCATGGCAAAGTGCCACATGGGGTGCCACGGAAAGGAGCATTAATGTAACTGAGGCCCAAACCCTGCCCAGTGTACCCGGCTCTCATTTTCAAATTTTTAGGGTATTTTTGACCACATGTTATATTTATTAAAACAAGATACATTTTCAGATAAATACACTTCCTCTCTCATTTGCTGGCGATTCTGTGGACTATGCTGTAATGTAATTTAGAAACCAGATTTACAATACCGAACTTGCGAATATATAGCCTGAATTATCTGAGGGGGAAAAAAAATCGGTAAAACTACGCTGCTTTGATCTGGTTTTATTGCAAATGGACTACAGTCATTTAATTTCACATTATTGTAGTTGTATGAGCAAAGTAGAAAATGGCAATACTAAAAACCCCTGATTTCACTTGAAATAGACAACTGTAACTAAATTAGGTTGTTCTGAGGATAATTCTCTCACTCTTCATTGTTGGTTTATATAGACATGGTTTTCATAGGAGACAATTCTCAATGCTGGGAGAAATGGGACAGATTGAAAGAAGATCATTTCTTTTGAATTTTAGCTGGTTGATTAATTTCTACTGCTATTACTTTTAATAATATTTTGTTCATAACCATTTTGAAATTGAATTATATTTTAATTTTAAAGGTATTTCCCTTCATCCATTAAATATATACTTAATAAAGAAATATAATGCTCCTCAAAATAAGGTTGTTAATGTTTTTTGCCATCAGTTTTTGGTTTTCGATGATATAATCCATATTTATATTACAATAATATAAAATGCCCAGATTGATTACAAGGTATATCTGTAACTCATTTATCCTTCTATCAGTAGGTGTAAGCACACACTACCACATGATGACGTTATATCTGATTCAAATTCTGCACATATTAGAATTTCTTTGAAGTTTACATTCAGATTTCTAATTCCTCACTATGTTGTTAACCAGTCAAATTCAACCAATAGCTTGATGCTCTGCCTAAATTAAATAACTTTTTCAAAGTTAAAAACCTTTTGGCTTGAGAGTATATTGTTAAGTAAATGCAGATAACATAAATTAAGGTGAAGCTTCAGTCAAATTAAAATAATATAGAGCACTATTTGGCATTGTCCTGTTCACAGTATCTCCCCACTGTGCTAAGCACTTTCATGCATCATCTCTTTTAATCCTCACCACAATTTGGTGAAGGAAATTTTACATTTCTATTATATAGCTGAGGAAAATGAGGCTAAGAGAGTGAAATAACTTCCCCCACATCATGAAGTTAGTTAATAGGAGAGTCAGCATTCTAACTCAGGGCCGTCGAACTGCAAGGTCCACCATCTGTTAATATTCTTCTCATGTACATGGCCCACCAAGGTTCCCCATCTTTCTTTTCCACATTTTAGCTTATATTGGAAAAGCACAGCGAGAGGTTCAGTTGCCAGTGCGTACTGGTGGAGTCTTCTGCTCTCCTGTGGAGATTCCATGTAACTCTTACTTCCATGACTCCAGGTCCACCATGGATCTGGGGACCTGTAGGTATAGGGTGAACTTAAAATTGATCATCTGAACCTGGACACTTGAGAGGGTGAAAGAGGGTGCCGTCAATATTTTTACCTCAAAAAGAGGCGCAAATTAAGATTTTCCAGAGCAAAATAAGACATCTGGTTACTCTACACAGAGCAGCGGCTGCAGGGAGGGCATGCCATAGCAGAACTCGGGGGGAGAGAGTAAGTGTTGTGGGTTGAAATACGCCATACTGGGCCACTGCTACTGATACAGAGAGGAAGATTGGGAAGTTCTGGTTTAGGTCAGTATTTCTCAATTTCTTTAAGGCACATGCCTATTTTGCTAAACATATGTATCTTCCTTTAATGTTATTTAAATTGCTAAATAAATTTAAATAAAAATTGGACTAAAACACTCAAAGAAGAGGATCAGATCAAACTACCCAACTTCCATCTGCCCAATTTAATCATTCCTTGAAAAGGTGTTTCTTCCCTCACCCCATCACTCGTCTAGAATTATAGCGAGTAGTCTTCTGTAAATGTTCATCCAGCTGTGGATTGATGAAAAGAATCGGCCTTGTCACTAAATGTAGGAATGCTATTTTGTTACCATCACCGGCATTGATCAATATTCATTCAAAAAGATCAGAGAAGGGGTCAAAGTTAATCAAGTACTTTAAGCCACAAAGGTCTGAAGTATCTCTTTTATTTGGTAAAAGTCTAAAGCTAATGCTAAAAATTCAGCAAATGACATAATGGAGGCAACAGATTGGTTTCCTAAATAATGCTATTAAAGAATTTGTCATATTGAAGACATTTTTCAATATTAAAGGTGCTAACAATTGCTTACTGAGTTTTATGTACCACAAGTGAGAAATAATGTAAGCCTTCTTTCAACATTTCAGGCCTGACTTTTCTAAAAAAAGAAGACAATTACAAATTGTGAAGCCAAGATGCATTTCATTGCAGGCATGGCGTTTTATATAAATTATCGCTTTTATTGCCCACAGCAACAGCATCGTGATGCAGGTGCTATTGCCTCCCTTTTAGAGAATAAGAAATAGAGGCACAGAGAGGCGGCACAGCTGGTGAGTGTCAAAGCTGCCATAGGAACCAAGGATCCAAGATTATCCCGTTGATAAGTGCAACTTACAGTTTATGGGAAGGCTATAGGGATATTATTGCTAGTTTTTTGAGACATATAAGATGTATTATTCCTGCCTTGGTCAGTAGATACTGCCAAATAAAGTTTAAGATCATTTAACTATGCATACATCGACTACAGTTCAGTTTTAAATAAAAATGAGATTAAAATTTATCTTACCACATGATATCACATATGTGAGATATAAACCTAAAAGCAACAAATGAACAAACAAGCAAACAGAGACTCATGGACGTGGTAATGGAATAGTGGTTACAAGAAGGGAGTGAGGAGAAGGGGGAAAATTTTTAAAAAGTTAAAAAATTATGTATATACAGTGTAAAAAATAAATAAATGTATTAAATAAATGTATTAAAAATAAAAATAAAATTTATCTTATAACTTTAATATATGTGAATCAATAGTGTCATAGTTTTAAAATTGGAAGACAGATGCAAGGACAAATATAGAAAAATTAAGGACCACTGAGCTATTTTTAACACTTTCAAATTAAGTTGGCAGCTGTTGTTAGTGTCAGAACTTAAATAACTTTGCTTTGCTAAAAAATAAATTCACAACATATGGATTTCAACATGTTGTGTATTTATTGTTTCTACTTATTAGGGAAAGATACTTCATTTGAAAAAAAAAAATCATCCTTGTTAGCAGGCAAGTGATCACAATGTTATCCAGATATCTGTTCTCAGAAATGTCTGATGCTATTAATTTAGCTAACTTCTACAGTTAAACCAGTTTTCTTACTAATGGAATGAAGGCATTGTATTAGGCTGGGTTTTAAATTCTCTTGTTTTTAGAATTAGAAACTCAATTCTAGAAGAGACAGCCTGAGACCCATTAATTTCCCCTTCACACTCCAGAAATTCAGGTCTATCTGGTGTGCATGAAGAAACCCATATATTATGTAGGAAAACAAAAACAAAAACATTTTTCAACTACCAAAGAAAATACCCTACTCTTCTTAAATGCCCAGTTAAGTATTTAAGGACACATTTGCCTTTTATTAACTAAAATTCCTCTCCTCTTCCTTTGACGTGGACCTTAAGAACTACAAAGTGTCTTTGAGTTGGGAGGAGACGATGAGGCTGATATTTGGAGATGGACTTAAAAAACCATGGAGAAAATGAAATAGGGACCTCTGGTTAAAGATGGCAGGTTAAATACATACATTTAGCTCTGTCTTATTTCAAAATTTCACTAAGATGCCAGTAAGTTATTTTTTAAAAGGAGGTTACCCACAAAGATGAAGAGAATAGGAAAGAAAAAAATAACAGATTTTGGAGGCTGGCAAACAAAATAATTGGTAACTGACAGAAGACCCAAGGAAGCAGATCCTAATCTAGATGTGGAGAAAGCTCAGAAGCAATATAAGTTATATCTTAGAACTTCCAAAAGGCTCAAGATTTCTACTTTGGTAGGGACAGAATAGAGGCTCTCTAGATTGTGGGACACCAGGCACAGCTGAGGGAGGGGTACCTCACCAAAACCAGAGGAATCAGGTCACCTGTCTCAACTTGGCTTCCACATTATGCAGCTAGGTGTCAGACTGTAGGCAGAAGATGAGGGAGTCTTCTCTCGAGAAGCTGGTTAGCCAAAATATGAAATACAAGTAAAGATACTGACTTTAGGGGTTCACAAAGGAAACAATACAACCTATGTCATTTTTATCTAAAGTAAAAACAGAATCAAAAAGCTCCCTTTCTGTGCCCCCATCCTCCCAAATATAAGCAGCTTCTAGTCAGCTTTTTAGTGTCTCACTCTGAAATATGAACAGATAGTCAAGAATCTTCAGACATTGGAAGAAATATTTATGAAATGGACAGAGAGAGAGAACAGATACAACAGATATGACCACCCAGGAAAGAGAACACTTGAAAATTAGTTATTGTTAATAGTGTCTGAGAAAGGATACTGTACCCAGTAAACAAGAATAGAAAGTTATAAAACAGGAATGTTTATGGACAAAGGAGCTCTTGAAAATTAAAAATAAGAGAGAATAAATGGAAAACCATTCACTAGAAGTCTTGGAAGCTACAATGTAGGAAATCTGATAGAAAGTAAAATAAAAACACTAAGAAATGAAAAATAGGAGAGAAAAGATGAGAAAATTGGAAGTGTGTTCCAGGAATTCAACATCTAAACAGGAGGAGAAAATCATCAAGAAAACAATTTCATAAATTTTCCTGAACCGGAAGACAAAAGCTCATCAAATACTCTGTACAGTGTTTAACAGCGGACTCATACTATGATATATCAACAGGTAATTTTAGAATGCTAGGACCATAGAAGGTCCTACGACCCTTCAGAGAAGAAAAAAATGTTTCATGTAAAGGATGAAAAGTAAGACTGGAAATACTGGAAGCTAGAAGACAGCAGAGCAGTGCCTCAAAAGTATAGGAAAGATCAGTTTTGACTTGAAGTCAAGGGTAGACTGAGATAATATCAGACATGCAAGATTTCAACAAGCTTTCCTCTCATGAAAGGGTACATGGATAGGGCGAAAGTAGAAGTTAATGGAGAACGTGTTTAAAAAAAAATAGAAAAAATTCGAAGTAGTAACATCTTTGTGCTATCTAGAGAAGTGGAGATAAATAGTAAAAGAATTAGTAAAAAGAGTTGAATATGGTTACCTTTGGGGAGCAGAAAAGAAAAGAAGCAAAGGACTGTTGTTCTTCAAAACAAGCCTTTTAGAATTGTTTGATTTTTAAACTATCATTTTGATGAAATTAAATTTTAAACAGAAATTTTAAAAATGGAAAATAGAATAGAATGGTCAAAGGAACTTTGTTCTTTTAATTTGGTAATGTAGATCTTTTAATTCAACAAGTCCTTTGACAACATATATGACAAATAAATTATTCAGATTTATTTTTAGCTCATCAGCTCTTGAGTTTCCCAAGAGTTTCTGTTGGTCTGCATGTGTTAATGAAATCATTCTTTTATAACAATAATTAAGCTGTATTTGTATAATACCGACGATAGACAAAAAAAAAAGATGACGATTTTTGTTCTTCCATTGAAGAACCATGAGATAAGAGACCTATCTGACTATCTGCCAGGGGGATTTAATAGTTTTCCAGCACATGCAGAGGAAAATATGAAATGCAGAAAATAAAAGATTTCTAAATCCCAAAATAGAAGACGTAGTTTCAGTTGTTGCAATCTGAAACTAATTGCTTTTATTAGACCATTAATGTTTCATGATTCGGGGATATATTTGTATACCGTACAACTGTTGGACTATTTTATTGCAATGATGATGCCTCAAAGGATTTCGAAAAGCAACAAATGTATTTTGGAATGGTTATAGTCTTGGGACTACTGTATGTACTAAATTGAATAGCTTCCTAATATACAATGAGGTTGTATCCATGTTTTATTGTATAATAATTTTTAGAAAGAGACACTAAAGCTTTGAGAGAGGGAAACAAAAAATGAGAAAAACATTGAAGACAGATAAATACAGGGAGTAGATCGCAAGTTACTGCAGAGCAAAGAGCCATTCTTACTCATCTTTACACCCCAGTCTCCTGCAGTTTCTTATATACATCTATGTGACAAATATTAATTGAGTACCTACCATGCAACAGGTTCTTAAGCTATGTCAGTGAACAAAACTAGAAATCCTTGTCTTCGTGGAGCTTACATTCCAGTTGGGTAGGGGGCATAAGGTGGACAGAGATAAGAGCCAAACAAAATGATTATGTAAAATACACAGTCTGTTAGATGGGGATGCGTGCTATGAAGAGAGAGCAGGGATGCAATTTTAAATAGAGTAGACACACACTAGGCACACTTAAAATGCTCACTGAAATTATTACTTGACAAAACAAATCTGTCCAACTCTCTGGGAACTTTGCGTGAGCTCTTTATTTGGTTTAGTAGTAGGACCATTCTGTTAGGCATTCAAGAACATCATTGGGGTTGAACCAAAGACAGAAACCTGAAAAGAGCAAGGTTGCTTGAATAGCACAACCCCAGTGGGGCAGAGGGATGGTACGTATAAAGGAGAATCAGATGCAGATGCTAGCTTCCCAGACTGCAGAGTCTTATTGGTCCTTAGCAAGGCCACCAAGCTCTTTGCAAAGTTCAAAGGTTCCCCTGTAATAATGGGAGGTTGTTTGCTTGTTTTTAAAACATGCTTGAAAGCCTAGAATGTACAAAGCGCAGGATTTGAGAAATAAAGAAAACCTTACAACTTAACCTTTGATCAAAAAGAGATCAGGCTGTTCCCCAGTTGGCCTCCTGCTTCAAGTGTCTGGATGCCTGGGTTTCTTTGAAATAATACTATTTATACATGTCTCTGATACATGTCTCCAAGAAAGGGCTGGAGAACCTCTAGGGTAAGCTTTTCAGTCATTTTTGCAGATACTGGATTTCTATACTCCTGGAACCTGATTTGGGAAAGTAAGTATTTGTTTTTGATTTTCAGGGAAGTTAAACAAATAAGGCCAACAGATCAGAGCCCCCACCACAAGGCCAGACCCTCAGATGGAATTCAATAAATTCTTTTCTGTTACCCTCATACCTGTAGGCCTTCTCTTAGCATCCTACAAACTAGTATAGTCTTTTAATCTTATTTTTATCCACATCTGCAAAATTCATGTGGACACCTGCAGGTTATTCTACATTACCTGCAGACATACTTCTTTCTCTCTCTCTTTCTCTCTAATTATGTGGGGAGGACGTAGCCCCGAAGCTCAGCTTCCACTCCCCTGGCCGCTTCCTCGCCCTCGTAGAATAATGAGACCCTGTCTTTTGTGAACACAGTGTTTAGAGTAAATGGTGTTTAAACTGAAGTTTCCCCCTGGCTTTATTGGTAGAGACTGAGAGTCCTTGACTACTCTGCAGACATGATGCCCTTGACTATCCTGCCTGGCCTTTGTTGTGGGATGAGCTATTGGAACGTGTGTGTAAACATCACAGTGAGGGGCAAACTCAGGGCATCCTCTGTGCGTGCCTGCTTCTTTTGAAGTGTCTGGTGATTGTACCATTGTCATGCCAGTGGGAAGAATCCTTTGTTTTACAATGACAAGGCTCTGAAGAGCCTGCTGATAAGACTTGGGACCCTGGTGTGAAACTGACCCTTTGAACTAGGAAGAATCTTTAAGATAAGCAGGGCTTGGTATTTTTATCACACAACTTTTTATTAGAGCTCTTAAGGGAGGAGCAAGTTAGTGTTGGAGCAGTTACTGTGGTAGGTTAGTGTTATTGCTAGGCATGTAAATAAAGGTTTTTCAAGCGCATCTGTAATAACACAGGTGTAGGGCATGGGTTCCTTTTTTACAGAGATGCAAACCTTCCAAATCCCCATCTCAATAGAGATTTAGGGGGAAATAGCATTAATCTGGGAGAATTATTTGTTTACTCATAAAAAAAGAGATTACTTATACCAGAAATAAAATATGAATGAAATTCAGTGAAAGACTTTTTCAAGAAAATGTTAGGCTTTCTGACTGAAAAATGATCTTAATTATCCTTCAGACCAAATGGCATGAGTTATTTCTTAGGAAAGGTCATTGGTAGAATAGGAAGTTGAAAAATGGAATAAATAGTAGTCATTTTTAATTGACATTTTAGTATCCTGAGTGTTCCACATCTTGGATATTCTCATAATGTTAATTGCATTCATCATTTGGCCATTCAGTCACTCAACAAACCTTTGTCAGTCCTTACTCTGTGATGGGTGTTAGGAAAGTTCTCAGATATAGCACTGAGCAAAGCCAATCTTGTTCTCCATCCTTACAAGTCTTCCAGCCCAACAGAGACCACAGACATCAAACAAATAATTAAAGGGTGAAAAGAATATGAAAGGGAAGTGACAGGTGCTGTAGGAACATTTTTTTAAAAGTCCTTTAGAAGCTCATTCTAGACTGCACTTTAAAGGAAGAATTTCATTTTCCTTTTTCAACAGTTCTTTGAGAGTTTCTATGTTTTATGTTCGAGCTTGCTTTCCAACTTTTCCTTCATGTTAGCCTAAATGCATCTCTAGATGGTTTCCCAAAATAGAAATTTTCATTTCAGACTAAGAAGCTGCAGATGAGGTAGAGAATTTAGGGTACGTGCCTAGGAACTTTTAGTTGAAATTTTATACTTCTGAACCCCAAAACAACAAAACCGGGGTCGTGCGGCTGCTCAGACTGTCAGGCTCACCACAGTCTATGGTCTTCTCTGTAAGAGCAGGGCCCAGCACTGACAGGCTGCTTCTCTCGAAGGGAATAGATGCGGTCATTTCTACTTCACCACTCTGGGGTGTAGCAACAAGTTCTCAAACAGCCTTTTGGTTTAAAGTAGCCTATCTGTATACAGTTGACCTTTGTTCCCAGGTTTTCTATACTGAAGAAATTAGAGAATTATAGGATTTCACTGCTAAAAGACTTTACAGATCATCTACCGTTTTGTGGATGAAAAACTGAGGTCCCGAGGGGTAAAGGTCCTCGAGCTAGTTAGTGGCAGAAACAGACCTGCTGTGACAAGCCTTGCCCTCCCCCTGTGTTCGAGCCTTGGGTGGAGCTCCACAGACTCCCAAGGCCCCTGAAAGCACACCCCACTCACCTCCCTGCCACTCTTTTTCCTTTTCACTGCTTTCAGGACCTTTCCGCCCATCTGTGTTTGGAGCCAGGCAATTTTGAGATATTTTGCACATATTTGACCTAAAGCAGATTTCTCTCCCTATTATTTTTCCTTGACACAAATGAATGAATAAATAATAAACCTATTTATAAATAATAAATAAAGCTCTGAAGAATAAATCTATACAACGGTTCTTTATCAATGAGTCCTGTTGATGAATTTTACACTTCTAATTTGGTAAATGTTGTATACTTATGTCTAAAACTGTTGAGCCCAGACCAATAAAGGCTATCTTGAAAACTGAAGCAGGGATTTACAGATTTATGACCACTTGCCTTTTTTTTTTTTCTTTTTTCCAAACAGTAGCTCATTTGTGGGAATTACATTACATATAATGTTCAGGCGTACTTCAGTTTTAAGCCAAAAATGTTCAAGGTAATGGTACAGGATATTCTAAAAGGAAAGTTCATTGTACTAAGATTAGTGCCTTACATGTAATAAAGTTCATAGTGCCCTTAAGCAGTAAGAGTGTGGAGGATCCTTTATAAAAACACTTAGTCCAAGGCCAACAGTCCACCCTTTGCCTCTTTTCCTATTCCCTCCCTCCTGCCCAGAGACATTCTCCATACTTTTGATTTCCACTATAACCATTACAAAAAAATGGTTGTCTTTTCATAATTTCTTAAAAAGTTTAAAGCAGTGACCTCAATCATCATTAAAATATATTTTCACTTTTGTTTTCTTATAGAATTAACTTTTATAAAACACAAAAGTGACAAATTGGTGGATTAATTCAAATGAGATGGACGTAATTGCATTTCATATTCTGATAAAAATCACATAGGAACAGGAGTTGTGATCTTATCCTACTGTGAATCCTCAGATATGTATTTACCTTGTTCTGTGGCTAATGAGGAAAAATTAATACTGTCAATACTGCAATTCAGCTCGGTGATAAGCTAATGTGTCATCTATCAGATGACTAGCCATAGTCATCGTCTGTTTCTCTGCCTTAAATCGACACAGATGCGCGGGCTTTGGAAATGTCCATCGACATCATTTAGGCTCTGCTGCCTGCTCAGATGCCACCTCCATTGATGGTGTGATGGGGACTGCAGGTTAGTTCCTCCGGAAGAATTCTTTACAGTAATATGATCATAGGTCAAGAAAAAATTCTCACGTGCAATAAAACAAATCAGAAGACTAAACAAGAGAAAAGCTGTAGAACTGATGCAAGAAGAAAGGAAAATTAATGTAGCAGAGAAGAGCAAGAGATACATACAGTTGTGAACAGATTGAATCATTTGTTAGTTGTCACTTTGAGGCAAATAGCGGCTTGTAGGATAGGGGAAACCTTTTCTGTCCTCTGCCAATATAGTACTCTCCCCGTGAATTAGTGTACATTTAATTCAAAAGGATTCAAACACCTTCCCATCTTATGTCTGTAAGGGTCATGTGATTTATTGTTTTTCTACTTTGTCTACACAACTTGATCTGCTTATGTATTTTCAGTAAGTACCCCCTGACCCCCAAATGACATGTGATCTGCCTGCTATGTGCCCATGTGCTGGGACACTAATGAACACTCAAAACTCAGGGAGACAGCAGCTGCCCAGCAGCCTTCAAGTTTCAACAGCCCTACCCAGCAGGACAGCAGTTAATTTATATCTGTGGAAGCAGCACTTGCCTCAAAAGCTTCATGAGAGTGGAGTTCATGCATAGGAAATGTGTTGAAACTGCAGAAACTATGCATAATTAAAATCGAGCATTGCATACCCCCAAAACAATGGGTTTAAATATTAGATGTGAATTGGCTTTAATTTCCAAATTTCTCATTTCATGTTTTTTTAATCCATTCTACAAACATCCATGAGAAATCAAAGTTTTCAAAGGTTTTGTGGATTAAAACCAGCACAAGCCAAACCAAAAGAATAGTTTTGCCTAACATAATAAAAGAGAAGTTAGCTTTCACTTGAGAAAGACAACTGAAGGTGGGTTAAATCCCTAAAGTGACATTTATTCTTTCAGAACTTTTCATGAAAAAAATCTGAGATTTACTCATCAAGCATGACTACTTCAGGAGCAATATTGAAGACCTTGGGGTATCCAGTAGAATTTTTCATTGACTGCTCAAGGAAAACTTAAAGTAGCTCCTCCTTCTCATTCTACAAATTTACCATGGTCTTAGAAGAGCTACTGACCAAGATGAATGGTTTCTGTAGACCAATGGTTTCTAAACCCTCCTAAAAATTGCAATTACCCAGGGAGACAGTATGAAATGCAATTTCTGGGTCCTAACTCAGACTTACTGAATCAAAATCTATAGGGATATGATCCAGGCATCTGTAAGACTTTCTAGGTGAATTCTAGTCAGCTCACCATTCATTGCTGTTTGATCACCACTAAAATGGGCCACCTAATTCCCATCCATAATATCTAACAGTAGATACTCTTGCCTCTACAAAGAGAATTTTTAAATCCATTTAATAGACATTTTTGGAGTATCTGTGCAGAACAAAACAATTCCACCTTCTCTGGGAATTACTGGACTGCAGCCCATAGTACGCACACTCCCAAATTCAAATCCAAATCTATCTATTCCCATGGAAACAGGGTCAAGTGGTAGGTCCTTGGCAGTCATGTTGGATTCTAACCTCATAGACTGAGGAACCACAAAGTCTTGTCTGTGAGGAGAGAAGCATAAAGTGTTAACCAGAAAGAAGCAGAGACAGAAGACAGAGAAAGTATACTGCCTAGACTTCTGAGGGTTTCCATTTCTGAATCAAAGTCATTTTCTGAAGCGCAGCTACATTCCTGCCCTGTGTTTCCTGAGACATCTCTATATCCTTCGAGTAAATTATCACCACCCCACCTTTTTTCTCCTTAAATTTGTTTCCGTTACTTGCAACCATAGAGTCCTAAATAATACAAATGTCAATTAATATTATTTTCAGACACAGCCAAGTTTGCATCAAAATTGCTTTCTAATGTCCCAGCCATGCTCGGATACCACCAAAAGAGAGAAGTAATCCATCTGTGGAGTCAGTTTCAGAGTGACCCTCGTTCTAGTCAGATTTTCTGCCCACTCAATATGCTTTTGTTGGAAGCAGGTACCCTTTTGTTCCTTGCCAGAATATTCTCCTTAAAGACACTTGAATTAAAACTAAGCGATTTTCCTGTACTCTGCCCACCGAATTTCCCTGAACTAGAAGTTTCCTTTCCTGGCATCACTCCCAGGATGCCTGTCCAGGAGAGGCGCCTCTGAGCTTACTCTGGCTCTGTTTGCAGAAATCTGCCTTCAACTTTTACCATCCCCTGCTTTTTAAGTACTTTCACATTTTATGATGTAGGCTTTTCCTAGGATCCCACTTTTCTCTGCGTCTCATCTCCCTTTTTAAAAAACCATCAGCAGAATCGATATTTCAGTGTGATTATTATTACTATGTAGAACTTCTAAAATCCACATATGATTTTTGTAAGGAAGTAAGTTTTTGTTTCTTTTTTTGCCACAGACTCAGAATTTATATTGATGTTTGTCTCAAACCTCTTTTGCCAAGAACGCCCTTTGTCACATATTCAATAACTAGAACCCCCTTGAATGATATGCAGATTGACTATAGAAGGACCACAGAGAGGTTATTTGTAGAGGTTGTAGGAATCTCACACTTGACTGAGGCTTCATCCCTTTATTGAGTTGAGTCAGTGGATGAAAAAGGTTTGAGGGTAAATCAAAGATTCCCACAGCTGAGAATTACCCCAGCAGCTGGGAATATTCTGATGGGTATTGATTTCGGGAGAGGAATAAAGAAATAAAATGGAGTCACTAATAGCCTGCATTCACATTTCCTATAAGACCCAGAAGAAAAGTTAGCTTGCATAATTTCTGTTACTCTTTATTTATTTTTGGTTGTTCTTTCCTTAGAACAGAATCTGAAGTCAGTAGCTCTTCACTGTTGTGGGTGTATGTATGTATATGTTACCTTGAAGAGTTCTAAATAGAACATATCTTGTGATGGTTTTGTAAGGTCTGTGCTCCTTTCTCAGTGGTTACTTTAGTTAAGATTGGTATTGTGACAGCCTATTTTGGGAAAATTCCAGGGATTTTAGTGTGTCTTAATTTCTTTACTACCCGGCACTCCAAAGAACCTATTCCCTTGTGTAAAGTGAGTGTGAGGGAAGTCTGGACATGCTCATCCCAGGTGGGAGTAACTAAGCCCAGGACTTTACTAGATAAGTAACAGGTGTGAAGTGTTGTCAAAAGGCTCTTCTCTTTGACAGCTGAATTGAGCCATAAAATTTTTGAATAATTTATGCAAGTCTGTGGAAGCCCAGATATAGATTGTTAATCCAGAGTTCAGAATGCACTAGTGTCCAATTTCACAATGAAATCCTTGAAGTTAATTTTTTATTGTGTCTCTTATCTTTGGCCTAGGTGAAAATATTCAGATTGCCTCGTAAGTCAAAATTAATTTTGTAAACTGTTATCCATGGTTTTAACATCTTCTGTTTGCTTTTAAGTAAAATCAGAGTTTATCATAATCATATGTTTCAGTTCATATTTTAAAATATTACAAGATGGCCATGACTGGGGTTAAGAAACCTTTAAAACATCTTTTATTTCAGTTAACAGCTAAGTTTGCATACTCTTCTTGTAAGATGGATTTTTTTCCTCCTCAAAAAAGAAAAGCAAAGCAACATGTGGTTTGTTATATTCATTGCTCTTCTTAGCCTGTTTTGCATTAGGAGGTTATGGAAACCTAAGACTGAAAGCTCCATAAAGAAAGCCTTACGGCGAAGGAAAGAAATAGAGAAAAGAGACATCTGAAATCTGGCCCTTTTTTCCCATCTGCCCCCAAAAATACATTCCAGTATAAAATGTGGGTCCCTGAGAGTTAGAACTAGAAAAGAGCAGAGAAGAAATTAATTGTTTTTAAATCATACCTTTTAAGTATCCTAGTTAAGTATTTCTGTATTTCCCCCTTTCAAGAACATCTGGAAAACAAAACAAAATAAAAGTGTTAACGTCCATTCACTTCCAAGCTATTCTGTAAATTACCTGTCGGTTCCTCCTCTATTCAAAAGAAAAACTGCCACCAGGAATCTAGCCAGTGAGGGTCATGGCTGACATACCTGTTGGGAGGTTTCTGGGAGTAACATGGCAGAGGCCCCAGCCCACTTTTTCCTAATTTCTCCAGGTAATGTCACCAATGATGGCGACAGTGAATATTTTCTTCACAATGCACAGAAAATTTGCAATGTAGGTAGGTAGCACACTTAGTGGTCATCTTGAATTAGTTTTCCTCTTATAATTAATTCGACTCTAAATTTATTACAAAGCATCAGCATGAAAATGCCTAGATGTTCCTACTATAGGCTTTAAAGGATCATCATATTTATTCTCTCTAAGAATTCTTTTAATTAGGTGTGAGAAACAGAGTGACCAGTATTTTTCTGTAGATTTTAATATGCCTGATTGCGAAACAACAACAACAACAACAACAACTGCACTTCATGAAAGGTATTCTTAGGGATTTGACAGTTTCATGTTGAGAAGATTCTTGGGAAAGAAGACGATCTTCAAGTGTTGCTTGTGTAGGAATTCGCCCTCCTCTTTAATCTTTTGAGTGGCGTCTCCGTTTGAAGTTGTTGTCTAATCATATCGCTGGATTCTTTCAAAAAAAAACTTTGACTCTTCATATTCTAAAAACATGATATGTCATAAAACTATTTCTTAATGATATTTTCAGTCTTCACTAAATTGCTTCCCTCCCCCTCCCAAATGTATTTTTCCAAAAGGTAGAGAAAGTACTTCAGAAATTCCTGAAATCTTTTTAGAATTTATTGAAAGCTAAAAACTTCAGAAATGGTTCATGATGAAAAAACAAAAACAAAAACATGGTTTTATCTATTACATAAACAATAATGCAATCAGAAGTCTTAAATTAGAACTAAATTTTGTGTTAAGTAAAAATGTTTGCCGTTCAGTAGGAAGCGGATTGTCTTTACCAGCCTATGTGATGTAATATGAGTCCCCTATTATTTGAGCTCATCTGCAAGAAATTTTGTTAAGGGGACATATTGGGCATTAGAATGGCCCAGAAAAGCTGCTAGGCCGATTACTAATTCCATTGTCTTCTTTTCTCATTTTTGCAACTGAGCTGAAGGACCTTAAAAAAAATAAAAAAATAATGTATTAGGGTTCTGGGAGTTGAGCTGTAATCAATTTTGTCTGACAAGTTTATTAATGGCTGCATTACTTCAGTGCCTTTTGCCTTCAGGATGTCATGTGAGATGTGTTCAGTGGAATGGGTTACACACAAGTGATAAACTGAACCATTCTTATGATTTGTCCTTTCTTTAGCATAATTTGCCTTTAAGTTAAGGAGGTGATGGTTGGGCTGCTGAACCCGTCTGAGAGTGATACTCATATTTGAGTAAGAGCTTAGTACGCCCTGACACTGGTAATGACTTAATAGGCAACAGAGCAACTGTTATATAAATGATCTTCACATACACAGCAGTTTTGTTGTATTTGGACAATAAAATGATTTTGTATCCATAGAAATTAAAATGATTCAGTGAACTGCTCAGGGTCTCATTTGTCTGAGGGCCCCCGGGGTTGCAGATGGGGGGTGTCCAACTCCTTTGAGCTGACAACTCTTTGGTCCTAGAGGCCAGCAAAGCCAGTATATCATCATTAAGCTTCCCTAAGTGAGACTGACAGTTCTTGCTTTATTTCTACCTAAAATAACCCAGTATTTAAAACTTCTGGAATTATTCTTCCTACTTTCTGATGATGTTGCTGAAGGACAAGTTGGGGAAAGCAACATTTTTTATTTTGCTATTTATAAGAAGCTCTGCTTTAAAAGCAAATAACATGGCAGTTTACAGGCTTTGATGTCAGACCAGGTTTTGAATCCAGTCTCTTGAACTAATTAGCTGATGATTAGGTGGTTAAGCAACTTACCTTACTTCTCTCATTTGTAAAATGAGGAATATAAGATCTACGTTATGTTGTTATAAAGATTTAAAAATATATATATGTACAAAATTTAGTTCAATGTCTAGCATACAAATACTCTATAAATTGTTACATCTGCTATAATAATAATACGGGAAATTTATTTAGCATTATTGTGTTCTTAGTATATCACCAAAAAAAAATGTAGTAACATCACACTAAACATCCAAAATGACATTCAATTCTAATACATACTTGACTCCTCCTTCTATACTGAGTTCCCACTGTCTTTGAGTCGGTGAATACCTGTTGAAAGGAAGGCCCTATACCAGGCACTCAATGGAATGCCCCAAGGCAATGCTTCCTTTCCCTCAAGGGTGCTAAGGATGCTCCCAGCCTCTAGAACCACTCAGACCCCACTTTTATCCCTGACAGAGCTTCTTCGCCATGATCATTTTCAGAAAAAGCACACCCAGGCTTTCCTTAGAAAATCCTTCACTTTCTATACCAGCCACTTTCACCTTTAGCCTAAGAATTATGTTTTGTCTCTGAGTAATCTAACTTCCAGTTTCACTATCCCACAGACTCTGAGGCTGATGCTATAGATCTCCTGTCACTTTACATTTATGTCGTGCCTTAAAAATTATTCCTCACTGTGGTCCACAACAGGCTGTTAAGGATTTGGTTGTGTCTTAGAGGTTTGGATTTGAATCATTGTAAAGGGGTGTTGGATCAGGCAGTTTTGCATATGGAACTATAGCCTATGCCCCTTCAGGGTGTGTTACTTATGTAAATGACTGGAGAAAAGTCCACTCATGTAGTCCTGCCTTCTGCACCTTACCAAAATCCACTGTATGTAACCAAGGGCCACTTCATCAAGTCATCTTTGTTATGCTCAGTACTGTGAAATAACAGACGGGGTCAGGTATGCTCACAAAAACATCTAGTCTAGAGACAAGATGAACATACTTGAAATTATGAGCTGACCACTCAAGAAGGGGTGTCATGCTTGCTGTGGTCTATGTTAATCCAGCAATCCAACATGATTGCTTCCACTCAGAATAGCTGGATACTGAACTGTTTGGGACTGGCTTGGCAGAAGGAGAATAGAAGCATTTGGGAAAGCTCTTTGAAGGAGCTGGAAACACCAGAAGTGTGTTTCTTGAAAAACATATCTCTTCCATACACTAATACTAACCAAAATAGTGACTATAGACCGTCTTTATTGGTGCAGCTCCTGAGTGGAAAGGTTGAGCCTCTGGGTTATCCCAAAGCTGTGTGCACATAGGAAGAGTATCTCGTTATTCCAGTTAATATAATTTCTAATTGCAAAAGAAAATAAGCAGTAATTTTTGTGGAGGGAATTGGCCTGAATAAGATGGAGTCTTGGGACTAACGGAGGGTCCTAGAGCAGTGGCGGTTTAAGCCCTTGGTCTAACAAGACTTCAGGAGACATTTCCTGGACCCACCCTGAGTCAAGTCTTGAAGGAAGAGTGAGCCAGGCAAATAAAAGTGAGTGGCTAGACAGCTCCAAGTAGATAAAACAGCAGAATTAGTCATAAAACAGCATGATATGGTGGGAAACCACCAGTTCCAGAGCCTAAAGTGAGGTATGGCAAGAGATGGAGAGAGTTGGAGAGATCAGTAGGGCCTGAAATGGAGGTCCTCACTCCAAAGAACCTTAATTTTATCCTGTGCAGGTGTTGGGAAAACTTTGACCAAGGGATTTTAAAGTGGGAGGATAGCACCATTAGATTTGTGGTAAAGTGAAGGAGAAAGAATGTAGAAATGAGAAGACCTGTGGAGATGAATTAGGCTGCTGTAGCATTGTAGGGCATGGAAGATGGACAGCTGTAGTCATTAGGGTACAGAGGAGGGATTCAGAATCAACAGAAAAGTTAAAGGATGCAAAATCTGGTAAGTAACTGAATGAGGGTAGGCAAGAAGGCAGGCAGCTACAGTACAGAAAACGTGTGTGATGATCAGGTTTCTGTCTTACTCGGTGGTACCATAAACAGACTGGGAATAGAGGAGGAAGGAGGGTATTGATTTGGAAGTGGGTAGAGAGTATGATTTAGAAATTTGAGCTTTCTAAAGAGAGTTTCGGTTTAGCCAATTCATTTAAGTTCATATCAGATGTTATCCGCCACAAAGAACAAATTACCTAAATGATAAATTTGACAAGGTTCCTTTAAATATCAAAGCTTGAAAATTGAATCTCAAATTAGTTGACTCGCTTTTTAAAAAAATCCAAATACAAATAAAGAAAAAAAATTAATGGACCGATAATCGAGATCTAAATGGGAGTGCTTAGTATGAGCAAGGTCTGAGTCAGGTTCTGGGGAAGATCAAATGAAAACAGAACAGTCACTCATCACTCCACAAATATTTACTGAGAATCCCCTATGTACCAGGCAAAGTGCCTAATGTACCAGGCCTGTGTGTCTCTGCATTTGGGATATATCACTACACAGAACAGACAAGATCCCTGCCCTTAGCCCCTCTATAATTCAATGCAAACTCAGTGTTGAAGATACTAAAGCTCCAAGCATAAAGGAGAAAGGAAATATTAAAAGTAACTTGCATCAAAAGACTGTTACTTATCTGGAACTATGTGACTCGGGACCAGCAGAATAATTTGAATTCCAAATCCTGGCCCTGACACTATCTAATTAAAGCTTGTAAACCAGTCTCCACTACAAAATCACCTCCTTTAAATTCCCACAGTTGCAGAAAGGGACTTGGGATCTTAGATAAGATAAAGAAATGTTATGGAAAGCTTTGCTGACCTTTTTCTTTTTGGCAAGAGGCTTCTGGCTGCTTGAAATAATTCTTTGCTGACACCTCTCTAAGAACACCTTGATTAGTTATAGCACACAGTTAACAGTGTTAAAAGCCAGCATGCCTTTGTTGGCCCAGATTTTCCCTTGTGGAGAATCCACCATTTTAGGTGGAGAGTTTAAGTAGCATAAGAAAATAAACAGGTGAGTGAAATAGCTTTGAGTGTGTAGTTCATGGACTAGAGCAGCAAATATTGTATAATTTTAAAATTTAAGACAAAGCAATATTTGTTATTTAATGTTTTACATAAAACACTAACTGCTCGATTGTAGACCCCCTCTTACACTCACTTTACAGTGTAGCCTTGATCTCTGCAGTAGCAGTTAGTTAGGTTGGGTCTTGGACACAGATAATCTAATCATGTCCCTGTGCCTTTCCTAACGATGGACCTTGAGCTCTTTAACCCTACAGGACATAAAAACTATGTTTTAGATATTGATTTTAAATACCCACAGGAAGATCAGCTTTGAGCTTAGATTTGTAAATGTTTCAGATTACCTTGAGTTTGTCTCCCATAGGCCGTGAAAAATATTTGGGGTCTTGGGTTAGCACTCATATCAGGGCTAAACTGTTTGTTGTCTTTCAGGTAAACCATGCTGACTCCTTTAGGGATGTCAGTGCCCCATCTGCCTCTCCTCCGATCCCCGCCATATACACAGGGCCACCATGAATCCATTTATTCACACTGTCTTGTCTTCTCTGCCCTTGATTACTGGGCCAACTTCTAGGCTGTTCCCATCTGGCTACTCCACACTGTTCTCTCTGTCCTCTCTCTAATTAGGGCATAGATACAATCATGTCACTCTTCTTCATTTAAACTCTGTGGCTCCCCATAGCCCCTAGAATAGCTTAGAGGTCCTGGCATGCACAGCCATTCACAGTCTGTTCCTGCCTTCCTTGGGGCACTGTCTCTCTCTGGCCTCTGCTTCCTATCTTCCTGTCCGCCCATCCCATTAGCATGGGCTGAAGAGCTACTCGCTCCTTTGGCCCTCAGTCTTTAATTGGCTCAACCTGCACTAGGCCCTGTTCCCTACCTCAACTCTAGTGTATTAATTACCCTGATCAGCTACTTTTAATCCTTAAATCCAATTCAGATGTCACCCCATCTTCACACTTCCTTGATCTTCACCTTCTAACCAGAATGGATTAAGCAATATTTCCTATTATTCCTATATTAGAATTTGGCCACACCTCAGTTGTAGTGTAATCACAGTGTATCATGATTTATTTCCCACTCATATATTTTTTGTTTTCTTTTTGAAATAAATCAAGATATAAATAGAATATGAAATTTAGAAAAGGAAATCCTTAAGTTAAGGGGGAAGGGTCTAGGTCTTATAGTACTGCCCTTCAACAAATATCTTTTGACTCCACCAAAGAATCTATTAATTGACAGAGAATAGATACTTTTAAGTGGAGTTAAGTATCCTAACTCCAAACTCAATGCATCGGGGTGCTTTGAAGGAAGGATTTACCTTACAAAGGCAGTTGGAGTGGGGGGAGGAAATGTTTGGCTGGGAGGACTGAAGTAGTAACTCTAAAGAGGGACTGGGTGTAGAAAATGTTAAAGAACCAGTACTCTCTAATCACATTGCTTTAAATATAATCAAAGGGGAAAGAAAGTAATTGGAGACCTAGAGAAACTGCAACCTATTATAAAACACCATAATGCCTGTTAACTCTTGGAAGAGCTGATATCTGCCTTGGGGCCCTTCCCTGGAGGTGCTACAGACTCAGCTAATGGTAACTAAAACTTGCAAATGTGCCATGACCCCACAGGAAGGATGTACGGCCAAACTTGAGGTACAACAGAAATGTTTAAAATTAACAAGAAAGAACAATACTTAGGCTTTCCATGGTAACGAATCTGGTAGCAAGCATGAAGAATGATTATGATTATTCCTCTGGCTCTCATTTCTTTATCTGAACAAGATAGAAGATCCCATAGGTTTTTGTTGACTCTAAAACTATATGACTTGGGGATTTTTGAAAAAATTTTAAAAGTCATTTTAATTAGAAATTATATTCTAGATAGAGGCGTTGTGATTCTATCTCTACACAGTCAGACTAACCCATGGCCAACACAACCAAACTGCTGTTCTAAGACTCTGTGTACCCACTGAAGACCAAAACTGTCACCCTACTTAACATTCTATATGTCGACTGTCTCTCAAACAGAGAGAGATGTTATTTGATGACTACTAGAGCCCTCGGTTTCCCTTTTCTATTAAGAAAGTTAATGACATCCAATCATTAAATAGGCTGTTCCTAGATTGTTGGCAATTAGTTACAAATCCTTCCAAATGTCTGAGACCAAGAACAACTCTGACTCTTAGAACTAGAAAGCAGGTCTGTTTTACAAATGAAAAAAATAGGCACAGAGCAGTAAAAGACCTCAAGGTCACTGTATACAAATCACAGAAGAACTAAGGAATAGTACCAAGGTTTGCTTTAGATTTTGTACTTTATCTCTTTCTTCCGGACCCAATAGAACTGGCTGGCATTTGACAAACAAATGCCCTTGGCATTTTTCTGTTTTTCTATCATAGGCTCTTCCAGTAGGACGTTGCAGTTCAGTCTGGTTTTAGATTAGAGACGGGCGTGGTATATAGGTGTGAGGGCCTGAGAAGAATGTCCAGAAATCATTCATTCGACTCATGTTTATTGAACTTGTCTGCTACTGCCTGGCGTGACCCAGGTGCTGAGAATAAGAGAGTGAATCTCTAAAGTTCCAATGTTCTAGCATAGGAGAAAGACAACAAACATGAAGAAATAGACATATAATGTCAAGCAAGCTAAGTGCTATGAAGAGGAGCAGCGCCAACAAAGGGAGGGATTGGGGGCAGGGGTTAGAGAAGGCTTCTCCGAGGAGGTGACAGTAGAACAGTGACCAGAATGGGGTGAAGGAACTAAGTCCTGTGAATTTCTGAGCTTCCTTTCTCAGCCTTCCCTCAAGTGTGAACTGCAAGCAATGAATATTCCACCTGGCTGAAACAAAAAGGTGCTGATTGGGGTCCTTGTTCCCTATCCTGCATAAGTTCACCCTTGACAATAACAATGCCTTTTAGACCAGACAAAAGGCTGTTAGATTCAGATTGAACACTAGTTGGAAGCTTTTAACTGTCTCCAACCTCTTTCATCACTAAAATCACTTAACAATAGGCAATAAAGCTAACAGTACCTGTTGATAATGTAACAAACAGTATTTATAAGTAACTGCGTTAGAGGAAGCACACTTTACAATGGCTGACATTTAATACTGATTAAGTGTTGCTATGCTTTGTAGTTGGGAGGGTTCTGTGGCCTTGGCTAACTTGTAGCTCTCCTTTAAAAGCAGTTTCAAAAAGGATCCACCTGGCTTAAAGTATTGGCATGCTGAACATCCCTTTATCATAATGATATGATACTTTAGGATTTGATTTAAATCAATCTGATTGCACATCTGTCCTATTGATACTGTCAGTTGATGACTTCCCTGAGGAAGCCCTAACAGAATGAAATAGGAAAAGGAAGTCTAACCTAGGTATTCATGGTTAATTTCACAACTCCACAGAGGAAAGTGGTTACCTTTGAAGTCCCCCCCCCTCCACACACACACAGCCCTCCCACAAATCCCCATACAAAGGGGGAAGTCTAGAGAAGCTCTGTCTTAGAACTATTTGGGAACCATCTTCAAAACTGGAATCTATATTGGCCAACAGAGGTATAAATCCTGTTTTCTCAATCTGTGCTTCCAAACTATCCCACCAACAGAGCCACAATTTTTTTTTTTGTCTCTGCCACTTTAAAAAAAGTAACTAAAAAAAGCAACTGCTCAGCTGCCTTGCTTTTTGCAACATAGATAACAGAAATTGGCCACAGAGGTACTTACTTGACTGCTCTATTTATGGCAACTTGTTTGTGTATTTTTAAATCAGTTACAATGGGCTATTGTTCAGTTGTATACTGCAGAAACATATATGTTGCAAACCACTCCCAAGGAATCCTGATGGTACAAGGATTTTTCTTTTACCTAAAAAAATAAAGTAGGATACCAAAGAAATTGAAGGTATTGGTGACCGTTTTAAATTACTTTTATTAGCTAGCATTGTTATAACATGGCAAAACTCCTATTTTTCTCCCCATTTCCTTGTCATTTTATAACCTTGTGATAAGCTATTGTAGAAATTAAACTTTGTAGTTCAGAGAAGATTCAGACTTCTGCTGTAGATTATTACTAATCTGTCATTTCTGGGCTCTCTTTGAGGTACTGGGTTTTTCTTTTCTTTTCTTTTCTTTTCTTTTCTTTTCTTTTCTTTTCTTTTCTTTTCTTGGTCCCTTCTGTGGACACCTAATGCCAAGGTTCACTTTCTCTTAAAATAGTTCAGAAACAAGATTAGCCTTAGGTAAGGGGCACGTTCTTGTGTTTGAATAATGATATTCACATAACCTACTTATAAAAATTCTTATTCATGTACTCGATTAAGTGCATCCCGTGACCTGGCTCCTTTTCTTTTGCTGTTATTTACTGATAAAAATAAATCTTCTGCGCTAAGCAGTAGGAATCACTCCGAAATGCAAGAAAAGTCCTACGGAAAGAATTCATATGTTAATGAGCCCTTCCAAGTGAGAACTTGGTTAAACGTGCCATTTGCTGACATCATTGTTATGGGCAGAGTGGAGATGATTTCTTCAAGAGGTGGCTTTGCATATTCTCTCGGCGTTTTGTAGTCCGCGCGTGCACCTGCGGGAGGGGGAAGTTTACATAAGCGTCCTGGGGTATTGGCTTCTTAGCTGCTCCCCTCACTAAGGGTCTCACGGCTGTGGAGTGAGCGCACAGAGGTTGGTGCCGGAGCCGCGAGGCTGGCCAAGTGGGAGGGGAACTTTTCGAGGAACGTGCTCGCGGGACCTCGTGGAGACCTGCCAGGGGCACGGTCAGCAGTGACAGTTCCTGGAAAGAGGGCGGCGGGATCAGGCTGGGCAGGCGCCTCCTGCGGACCGGAGCGGGGAGCAGAGCCGGGCTGGCATAGCGAGCCGGCGGGCCGGCCCGCTGCGCTCTGCGGAGGGTGGGACCGGCAGGAAGCGAAATGGTTACTTTTTTTAATGCGGGCTCTGGTTACTTTTGAAGATCGCCGGCCCCAGGCGGGCTCCCGGTACAGAGCGGAGACGGAGGGTTTTCTCTCCGCGGCGGAGGATCCTGGGGAGCCGCAGAGCTTGGGCGCGGGGGATGCGGTGGCCTGGACGAGGCAACTCGAACCCGAGGGAGCAGAGTCGGCGACGCCGGCTGGGACGGAGGGTCTCCAGGGAGCAGTAGGACCTTTCCCCGGATCCCCTCGTTGGTTGCAGCTGCAGGGGTGAGGATCGCTGCGTTGCACCGAAAGAGGGCTGAAGGAGGACGGGCAGGGGGAGAGTGGGTCACGGCGGGGTTGGGGGCGGGGGCGACCCCTCGCCAGCCGGGCGGGGCCCGCGCTGCGCCGTGACAGGGGGCGCAGCCCGCCGCGGTTTAATGGGGTCCCTGGGGACCCCGCCCTGCTGGAGTCTCCTCCGGAAATAGGTGGGCGAGGGTGACCTGGAGGGCACTCAGCCCTGTTTTCCTTCGGCAGCCACGCCGCGCCGGCCGCCAGCTTCTGCCGGTCGCAGAGCGGGTGGGCGGCGAGCGCGCGCCGTGGGGCTCGGGGCTGCGCGGGCTGCGGCAGGCACCCCGAGGGGCTGCAGGCCGCGCTCGGCCCCGCTGCCCGCGACCGCAGGTGGGACCCTCGGTCTGGGTCCCGGGGCTTGATGGCAGCCGGACGCCTGGCACTGACCGCGGAGGGCTGCGGGGGTGCGCGCGTCATTGTGCGCCCACGGGGAGGGGGCTTCTTGTCGGAAGTTGGGGCATAGACTTGGGGTCCCTCGGGCACTCGGTACCGCCGTCCAGCCTTGGAGCGAGCCTCTTCCTTGGAGGTGACGCTGCGGCGAGAGGCGGCGCGAGGCTTTCTTCAGGAGGTGGGTAAGAAGGGATTTTAAGGCGACTCTACCGCCCTGGGTTGGAGGATTCTTCTCCACGGCCTCCCGTCGGCGCCGGGGAGGGGTTCGCTCCAAGCCGCTGGGTCTTGAGATCGGCCTCTGGGTGCGGGAGACCGGGGAGGCAGAGAAGGGGCCGGAGGGACGGTAGCGACCCGTGGCTCCGGGCGCCCCCTGGTGGCTCGAGCCACCACCGCCGCGCGGAAGGTAGGGATTGCGGGACGCTGGGGGCGCTGACGCCTGTTCCAAGGTGTCTCTTTCCTGTTGCGGGCATGGAATGACCCAGCCGAGTCCCAACAGCCAGCTGCCGCTGAATTTTCCCGAAGAAGGGTGACATCCTTTTCCTCGAGCTCCCCTGCCGACTCCTTTTTCAAAAGCTTGAGTTTTCACATTAATCTATGTCAGTATAAACCAGACTATGTGTGGAATTTGTTTTTACAACTCGAGCCTTGTGACTTCTCAAACACTTTCTTAAAGTGTTTTCTCTGGAAACTTGTTTCAAATGAGTGCTGTACGTTTCACAAAGAGGAGTGTTGTTCGGGAGCCAACAGGTGACAGGGTGAAACCTGAGTCTGTGTGTACATTGGAGTCAAGTCTGGCTGCCGTTTCCTTGGGCCGCCGTTGAAAATAGAAATTCAAAAAATCAATAGGCGACCGACTGGAACACGATTTTGAGAAAAGATCTGCGTCCCCCATTATGGAAAATAATGAGTTCATTAGAGCAGTGCCTTGCGTGGTCCGCCTAACACCATGACATGCATTTTTGTTTTGTCTTTATATACCGGTTTACAGCCAAATAACCCGACCCCAAAAGCGTAGCTCTGGCATAAGACCGTGCTTTGTCATCATGTTTCCTCCTTTTGTTAGGCAGTCTGTCTTATTGTCCTGGAACGTATTTGCGCATGAAATTAGAATACTTTGAAACCCTGCAGAGTACACATTTCCTCTTGGAAAAACGGATAGTTTCTTGGCAGTTGTATGGTACATACAGGCCACTCAGCTGTTGGAAAAATGTACAAGTTGGATGGAGGTTTACCTGGAAAATATAGAAAATGCCAAAGGGCACATGGCCTAATGCCACTAATTGGCTGGTATGAAGTAGTGTTAGTAAAGAAGAGTTTTGCAAGTTGTGTCTTCAGATACCTTTATTATGTTATTTTAAAAATTTTGTATAAAAACATTTTATTATAGTTACCTTTACAGTTCATTTCAATGTAAGTAAAATTGAATTGTGTGCTCTGTTCGCAGTGACTTTTTCTTTAGCAGACCATAGGCATTGCTTGCTCTTTGGGTGTGTGAAAGGTTCAGAGATGACAGTTTAGTATCTCTTTACTATGAAATTCAAATCTTGATTGTAACCATGTTGACACCTATAACTTTTAAAGATCTCAGGCTTTTTAAAATTTTTTTTAAGTTTTCAGTTAATGACACCATAAACAAGGAAATATATGTAGTCATAAGGGTTGTGTATTGTATATTGAAAAGAATGGAAGTGTTACAGGTTTCTGTAATACCAAATTAGCCTTTAGTTAAATTTAATTCACCTGTATATTTAGCCTGGAAGAATCAGTAGCTATTGATTGGGTATGTGTGATTTGCATCTTCTTGTTAACAAGCAGTTTAACAAAGAAGTTGTTAAGGAGTTTGTGGTGCGATGGATGGCCCTTAGCAGCAGGGGACCCCTAGGGAATGTTAACCCAACTGATTTGTGAATGTTCACAAATCAGTATCTGTTCTGATTTTTGGTGATCAAAGGATTTCTAACTCCCTTGGGCATGTTCACACGAGAATTACTTTTTCATGGAAATCCTACCATGGCCAGGTAGCCCTCTTGTAGGAACTAGAGTGAGATTCCATTGAGAAAAGTATTTGTAATTAGGGGTGTGACCTTAGACTTCATTTTCAAAGACAGGCACTGGAAATTATTGTTTTCTATTTGCATGATTTTGATTTGATTTGGTGACTCGGTCCAAGAAAATGACGAATAATGGGAACCATACCAAAACTGATGTACAGTTATCACCTCCACCTGTATCTGACTGAATTCATTCTCCTTAACCCCCTCAAACTCTCATTTCCCTCTGACTTGCCTATGTAGTATTTCCATATTGGTATATCACCTTTCAATCACCTAAGTCTCAAAATTTACCTTTGACCCAGTTTGGGTAACACCTTCGCATGCTGTATGTTATCTAACCAGCGATTACTGTGCTTATGTGAGGAATGCCTAAGGCCTTGTCCACAGCAAAATGTTAAATACTTTTAAATAAACTTTTTCAAAGAATAGTTGCCTACTTTACAGAATATCAAAAGCAACAAATTTAAAAACATTTCTGGTTGTGGAGAGAGGGAAAAGGTTACTTAAGAACAGACGGAAGTAGCAGGAATCCAAACATAAGAGCAGGGAGAGGAAGAAAAACCTATGAAAATCTGTCAGACATCCTAAGTCGTGGATCTGGGACCATACAGCTCTGGACATTAGCTTTGCATCGTGAGAGGGCCCTCAAACCCCTCATATTCTCGTTGAGGAACTAGGTTCCAAGGTCACACCCAGCTGGATGGCTGGATTAGAACTGTTTCTTGAATCCTGAAGCCAGTGTTTTTTCTACCCAGAATGAGAACACATGATCAGCCTAAACTTAAGTCACATATAATTTACACACATACGCCACCATTAAAGAAAGCAAGGGAATATATAATGGAATTTGGAAATATTCTTACCACAATGGATACTTTTTATTAGAAGTCCTGGTTTTTAGTGAAATAATTGTGGGTTGCTGTCTTTTTTTTTTTTTTTCTCAAAACCATCCAGTAATGGTCTCTAAGTATAAGGATGCATGAATGAATGGAGTGAATGAATCTGGAAAGTAAATTTAATGAAGAACCTCTCATTACATCCATGTATTGGATGAATGAAGCCATGCTCTAATTTAAGGAACAAGTGCCACCATATAGCCAAGCGTTTACTGGGTGCTTACCATTGTTGCTCTCCTTGAGACTACTGGAAAGACTCTGCCATGCTCCGCAGACCATTATACATGCTGTATGTGCACGTGTGTGCATACTTGTGCGCATATACTGATGTATACTAGTGTCAGACATTTTATGTAGAAACTGGTTAGAAGCTGATTCCAAGGCCAACAATTTGTCAAAATCGTTTGCTCCACAGAAAACTAGAGCCTGCTTGAACTCAAAAAAAAAAAAAAAAAAGATGAAACTCACATGTCAGCCTTTGATCTTTTTTATTAACATGTTGTTCTCATTCCGGATGTCTCTGGTCAGCTTCAAGAAAATCTATGGAGTCAGAGTGGAAGTAATGCCAATGGGCAGACGTTAATAGTAACTTCAATTCTTTATATTCAGATAATTTCTTTCTTTAAAAGTCTTACATATTCTTAGACCAACTTTGAAAGGAAAATAGTTGCCATTGTAAAGACCCAGGCCCCAAGGTGTTTGGTAGCTTGTCAAAGGCATGAAGACTTCAGGGCTGTGTTTCCTGAATGCTGATAGCACCAGATTCCATTCCCTAACTATTGCTCTGCCCCTTGGGTCAGATGTTCTCTTGACAATTATATGATGATGGAGAAGTCCAGCATCTGAGAGCAGTTTGTCTTTTTGAGTCTTCTTAAATGGTGAGAAGTAGCTATTTAACTGTTTTTGAAGGAAGAAGGGAGAGAAAGGACAAAAGAAGGAAATGGAATGCTTCCACTTTGTGTTGCGTGGCTGGCATGGAGTCACTCCCAGGATAATCCTAGTCTTTCTGAGACTAAAGTATCTCATCTCTTCACACCCAACCTCGGGCTGCTTTCTCCCCTCCCTGAGTCCAGGCCCTTTTCTTCTGTTTGTCATTCATTTCTCTCCTTGACTCTTCTAGTCGGCTTTTAGTCTTTTCAAAGTAGTACCTGCAAATAACTCATACCCTGCTCAAACTTAATTCAAACACCTGTTCTCTGTGCTTGACCTCAGTGCCTTCTTTCTTGGTGTCGTTTGATCTTAAAGGTGTTGTTTCCTCTACACATTTCTTTAAATGGTCAGACTCTGTTTGGAACCTGAACAAACCCATCCCTGAAAACCATTTTTACTTTTCCCTGCATTATGAGACTTATTTACATCCAGATCATTCCTTTAAGAGGGGCAGACCTAGCACAGAATTGGTTAGTGCATAATTGTCATTCATGTGGTATTAAGTTTATTCAACTTATTATAGCATTTCAGGACCAGGATAATAAACCCACCTCCCAGTAATCAAAGAATACTGATGGTTTGAACTATTTTGGCTTTTTATTCTATTTAATCTTTTTATTCTATTTATCTCCGGCACTTAACATGATGCCTTGTGCATTGTTTGGGGGTATTTTTTACACAAACATTTTATTAAAAGTTATTTTTAACTGTGGTTAGATAAGAGAATGCATAAAATACACACTCTCAAATGGTTCCCACAAAAGTGTGTGCGTATGTTCATGAGGAAGAGGATCATAAAGTAAACGAAGCAAAATGTAAACCATTAGTGAGTCTCAGTAAAGGCTATATAGGAGCTCCTTATTCTTGCATCTTTTTCTGGAGTTTGAAATTACATCAAAATAAAAATTTTCAGATAAATAAAACAAAATAAATAAAACACAGGGCCATTCTTGTCCATCTAAGTAGTTCTGCAAAAAAATAAAACTTGAAAAAATGTTTTAGCCTATATCATAATCCCAGCTTTGGATAATTGTTTTCACTGTAATTCAGCTCATTTGTAAACCTTATCTGTGTCCCTCTCCCACGTGATAAACCTTAAGAGACAACACCTGGGAATGAAAGTAGTGGAATTTTTCTACTAGATCTGATTCACCTGTGGTTTCATGTTTGGCCTGAAAGGTGGTATCTTGGCAGAGACCAACTACAGTCATGTTTATACATCATTCGGGAGAGACTTCGTCCTGATCCAGAGCATAGTAATGGCCAGGCTCTCCTTTTTCTTTTGTGCTGTCAAAGCAAATGCCATATAGTAATGTAAATGCCTATGCAAGGGACATTTGTGAGATCATATTTTTAATTACCATTTTATTATTTTAACATTTTTACAAGCTTAAGGCTGAGCAGTCAACTGCTTTCATATGAGACAGTGACATAAGAATATACTTTCTGCTGACGGCTACAAGTAGTTTTAAAAAAATCTATATGAATAGTTTTTTTGTTATCAGATAAAGAAAAACAGTAGCTAGTGGTAATGTAGCATCTCTTACCACATCCTGGTAAGTAGAGGTCATGCTGTGTAACTTTTACTTATTTTTTGGTCAGCTTTGAGAACCTGCTAATTAATGTTTTGTCATTTTAAGTAATTATACTCTGATATAAAGGAAAAAAGAGAGGCTCTCTCCAAAGAATAAACTCTAAACCAATAACTCATAAGGCCACTGGATTTTTATAACCCTTAAAATGCTCCTTAAAATGCTTTCTCTGCACAAAGCAGGCTGTCCCCCATCCAGTTCTGCCCTTTCGCCTGCCTTCTGTATGGGAGCTTAGCTGGTTCACCAAAGAAAAGGGGATTGGCTCAATCAGGTTTCACCCCCAGGAGGCAGTGCAGGGTTGTTGGGGTTTAAGATCACAAGCCCAGTGTACAGCCATGCTGCCTTGAACAAGCCCAATCCTGTCTCATCTTGGAAGCTAAGCAGGGCCTGGCCTGGTTAGTACTTAGATGGGAGACCACCTAGGAAGACCAGGTGCTGTAGACATAAAAAAATAAAAATAAAGGAAATAAGGGATTGTAAGCTGACAAGGTCCTTGCAAGGTGAGGTCAGCCAAGGGTTGTCTCCCCTAAAAAATTTTAAAAAGAAAAAAGAAAAAAAAAAGATCACAGGCCCAGTTCTAAATCCACTGCTTGTTAACTTACTGACCTTGAGCAGTTGACCTGTGGCAAATCACTCAGGCTGTCTTCTATTAAGCAAGATACACCTTCATTGCGTTGCTTGATATGATGATTAAACATCATAACACCAACAGGAGAAACCCAAAGGAGTATGTTAGCTGTCAGAGTGCCAACATATGAAACTGAAAGCTGTGCCTGTGATAAAAATGACTTTGCCACTCATCTTCCTTCAGTTGTACTAGTCAATGAATGACAGCCCTTAGGAGTTTGTGGAAAGGCTGGAAGGAACGTGGGAGTTGGAGGCTTGAGATAGATAAGGCCAGCACATCCAGATGATTGGGCGGAGGGGGATGGTGGCCTTTAATGCTAAAGTTGATTTACCTTGATTAGGATAGTAATTTACTGTACATTTTCCACAAAAGGAATACAGCTATAGAAATAAATCAGATCTTTTGCAATCTGCATCTTTGTGCTACATTGGAAAAATCCGTGGATTGCCTTAATTTGTGATGTTTTCTCTTGTTTTATAGTATAGTGACATTTAAGTTTTAGGTTCTATTTAATGTGTATGATGTTTGTAACTTTGTACAGAGTAGGTACCTTAGTGTCTCCTCAGCCAGGTTCGTCAAGGGACAAATATATATATTTCACGATTCAGGTTAAATTTGCATTAAGGCACCCATTCTCTTGGAGGTTTTTGAGTTACTAATTAAATTCTTAACCTCTAGTTCTCTTCCTTTGACATGTGGGAGGTTTTGTTTTGTTTTTGTTTTAAAACAGAAGGGAAAGACTAGATCCCAGAAATTTTCTGACTTTCATTAACACATGTTTTTTTATTGAGTAAGAGGAATGCACCTATGTTTAGAAAGCCTTTCATAAGTCGAGATATGAATGAATTGCACCCGTGTGATATGATAACTTGTTTAAACGGTCATAACCTCCCAATGGTAGTGTAGGAAGTGAGGTCATCTTTACTTTTTGTTCAGGGTGAATGGACGTTAAATTTATTAGTTGGAATAATATCTGCTGTGTGATATTGCTCCTACTGCTAATAAAGACTGTAGCTATTGGATGATACTAAGAAACAGACTGATACTAAGAAATGACTTAGTATCAGGCTGTTTAGGTTTTTTGTGCTTAGGCTTTTTTCTACTTGTTTAAGCAAGCAAGAAAATTTTTTAAGACAGAAGTGTTTTTGGAAGTCTGACGTGTCAGGCACATAGTGTGGACTCTGGCTTTTAGCTGTGTGACTTTGGGCAGGTCACATAACTTCTCTGAGCCTTTTCTCTAGAATTTGGTTTGCTTAATTGTCTACAATTTTCTTTTTTTGGTGGAAGGAAAGGGGGGGGGTATAGAAAGATGCATCTGAGTCTGGAAGTTTTGTACCTTTGTTCTTCTTAGGGCCTTGGGATGAGGGATGATTTTTAAAAATCAGAAGAAACCTCCAAGAACATAAAATGGCAATAACAAAGTTCCTGGGATTGTAGGGCAGAGACTATTAATCTTGACACCTTTATAACCCTTCATCTGAGGAGTCTTCTTATTCAGAGCCAGATTTCTATCTTATTTTGCCCAATTGCAGGCTGAGAGCATGTCACAAACAGTAGGTACTGCATAATATCTCAATGAACGCCTGCTAATAATGCAAATCAATGCTGAATTGGATTTTATTTTAACTTAGTGCTTGGATTCAATCACTTTTTGTTGAAGGAACTCATCCGTAACATCTGGCTGACTTTAGCCCATAGATGGTAAAGGCTTGTGGATTTAATGTGCTGTGTAAGGACTTACCTGCTATTTCTTACTCAATGAGTAAATTACATTTAGTGTCTCTCAAAACTTTGTTAGAAACCTGAAACTTAAGCATTTTGGCCCAGTGGACCCATTCTATGCAGGCAGCGGCGCTTCACTTGGGAAATCGACTAGCAAATGTGGGGAGCCGAGTCGGGTTTCTGGAGCCTCTTTCATGGTGCATAGTTGTGGGCAAGGCAGGAGGAGGTACAATCCCAAACTTGCCTTTCTTCAACTCATAGGACTTCACAGAGAAAGTCAGGAAGTCAGCAAAGCAAATTTTTTGAGAAACTTTCCAATGGATAATTGCGTAGAGAAGCACCTTTTAAAGATAGTTGTAACTAAAGTAGTTTTGGTGGCATTTTTCTGAAATACTCAACTGGTAACAGAGCTATTTCTAAATTGTGTGGCCCTAGATTTTTAAGTTTCAGGGGGCCTGGGGGTTGAGGGTGGCGACCCTAGTAATTTGGGTGCTTTCTCTGGGCCCAGCTGTGTGTAAACAAGAGTTCCATAAAAGCTCCTGGAGGGAATGGGATGAGTGATGCCTTCAGGCTTTTGATTTGTTTTCGCTTGTGTTGTCCACAGCAGCCATTGTTTGATGTCCTGTGACTGAGAAAACCAGCTTTTTAACTTTATTATGCCTTTGGAGATGGAGCCCAAAATGAGCAAACTCGCCTTCGGGTGCCAGAGAAGTTCCACGTCAGACGATGATTCCGGCTGCGCATTGGAGGAGTATGCCTGGGTCCCCCCAGGCCTTAGACCAGAGCAGGTAGAAACCTAATGCCGCACGTGCTGGTTTTCAATGAGATTCAAGATTTTTAAAGAATTAAAAAAATCTGTAGAACGTTACTGCCACACTGCCATACTACCTACCTCATCCTCTCTTCTTTGGATAGTGTACCATTTTTGCCTTTTAAGATCATAGTTTCTCAATGAAAGTTTTCTGTCCTTTTTGTACTCTTGGATCCAGAAGCCCTATATGGCTTTTTCCCCCCCTCTAATGAATGAAATACAGAGTACTGTATATGCATTTGTTATGTGGATTTCTGACAAGTCCCTTTGGAGAGAATGAGAGGAATTTAACCTTTTTAAAAACTTCAGTAACAACAAAAAGGTAATAAAAGAGGAAAGTTTCCATACCATTTCTCAGAAATACTTTTGCTTTGGAAGAGAGGAAATACAGAGCTGTAAGAAACCATCTGAAGTGTTACCGCTTAGACATTTGACCTTTGATAACCTTGCACATAAAGGAATCCGTCACCACACAGTGTGGATTGGGAAGAAAATTAGAGAGCTAATTTTGTGCTTTGTTTATATTGTTACTTTAGGGAGGATGGGAGCTTTCCATATGCCTATTTTTATTTTCCTAATATCTTTATGATGATGAACTTGTTAAAAATCGCTCACAATAGATATTATTTACAAGGGCCAAGTTTGGCATAGTTTGGCATAGAAGGGTGTGTGGTTGCTTCTGGTGCGTTTGTTTCCTGTATGATGGGAACTCTGTTCACCATAGGGGCTCCTTATTCATCCCAGGGCCCTTATTCAGCACAGGACCCGGCATACATGTAGCTGGTATTCAGTCAGTGTCTGTAACAGGAAAAGCTTCCATAGCCGATATGGTGAGGAAAGGTTGCGGTGCTGGTGTACCTGTTAGGAAAGCGACATTCTGACAAAACTAATAGAGAACCCCTTGTTGCAGCTTACAGTGGGGTAGGTTTTGTGCGATACGAAGATGTTGAAGCAGACAGTACCCAAGTTTTCTAATCTCCTATCTTTTTTCCTTGAATCACTTTTACTCCTTCTCAGCACTGCAGTATCCTTTGCAGTACTCATTAAGGGATGTTCCTTTAAATATAACAGAAAAAAAATAAAATAAAATAAAAATCGAGTTCCTTCAAAATGTACCAAGTATCGCTCAATATGGCTCCCTTCCAGTTTCTTTGGGGAAATCGACTCCAGGTATTTAGAAACTAACACCATGGAAGCAAAGAAAGCTGACGCTTGGAGAGAACCTGATAAGGGGAGAGTTTACAAAGTTTAACAGAACAGCGTTTGTCTTTCTAACGTGTAACATTCAGATAGCAAATTCAGTGTGTTTGTGCACTGGCTGGGTTTTGGACAGCCTGTGTGGCCATTTGCAGCATTTACCCAGGACTCTTCAGAGACTGGCTGAGGAATAGTGGCATTATATGTGCATATTTTATGACGCGTAATTTATGATGCCCCTTATTGTCACTACAAATTACATTCCTGAAGAGCAGTTTAGCAGCTGGATGCTGGGTATCTGAAGGTTTACAGTTGTGCTGAATTGGCTCAGCTGGTCTTCTCATTAGCTACAAGAGGCCAAACCCTATACCTCAAGGAAACGTAACTTTTTAAGATGGAATAAGCTAAGATGTTCACTTTCTGTATGCTGATGTCCCTCTCTCTGTCTCTTACTCAGATCCAGCTCTATTTTGCTTGCTTACCAGAGGAAAAGGTTCCTTATGTTAATAGCCCTGGAGAGAAACATCGAATTAAACAGCTTTTGTACCAGTTGCCACCACATGATAATGAGGTAAAATAACAGGAGGCTAAAAAAAATAAACAGCAAGCATTGAGATGCCTCTCATAAAACCCTGGCTTCTCACTGGCTATGGCTCTCTTTTGCTTTTCTTCAGTTAAAATTTGGCTGGAGAATACAGCTTTCCATTCTTTGAGAGAAAAAAGGGTGTCAATACAATAAACTTAACACAAGTTGGTTTTTATTGTGTTTGCAGCCACCCACCAGTCACCGGGAGCCTGCAGATTCCTAAGCTTGCCTTGCCTAAGCAGACTCAATGCTTTATGGTAGCTCAGGCCTACAGTTGAGGGCCTGTAGAATATAGAGTGAAAGTGGCAATTAACAAGTTTAAACTTTTTGTAGAAAGGTTAATGTCTTATATATTTTTTTAGTGTCTGCTGATAAGAGCTTAACTTAAACATTTCATATTTGAGAAAACAACTGTTCCTTTAAATTGCATTTCCCTTTTGATAGAGAGGCTCTACGGCCTGGGGTCATTTTAAACGTATGGTGCCATTTTTAAGTTGGGGATTCATGGGGGCGGGCCATCTAAGCTTGCTGTTTTCTTTCCTGAAACTCTAACTCTGGAAATAAAGAACCGGTGAGGGAGACTCTGTGCACCAGTGTGCTTCTGTTTTCCTTTCTGTGAAGGTGCGGTATTGCCAGTCTTTGAGCGAAGAGGAGAAAAAAGAACTACAGGTGTTCAGTGCTCAGAGGAAGAAAGAAGCCCTTGGAAGAGGAACCATTAAACTTTTGTCCAGAGCAGTAATGCACGCCGTGTGTGAGCAGGTAGCTCTTTCTAGAATGAGTGGCTTGTGGTAGTGATGTGGATGGAGTGAGCTGGAGAGTAAATGGCAGGGCGAGCATAGGCGCGGACCCCAAAAGCCTCCAAAAACTAAGAGAAAGAAAGGCAGCCTAGCTTTTTATTAAAAGGCGGTTAATGTTTATAACTGGCTACGCTGCTGTGTATGACGGGGGGAGTCAGTCTGCCCTTATGTAAACATCAGGCGAAATCCTGCCTTTCCTAGGATCCTGGCATGGAAGGAGGTGCTATGGTACACCTAGTGTTCAAAAAATGCAGAGACATAATGAAGACATTCAGATCCTTACTGGCCGTTCTCAGAGTAGGAAATGTATCCAGCAGGAGGCTGGCTCAGGAAAACTACTCTTAATGTGAATCAGATGAAAGCATCCTTAGAAACAGTCTAGTGTGGAAGTCTATGTGAGGCATGTTCATTTCAGTTGAGAATCACACATAATCCAGCATTAAAGAGCTACTTAATCACTAACAGGAGGGGGCAAAAACACAAGTTTTCCCGACAAATTTGGGATTTAATGTCAAGTAGGAAAGGCTGAGAATCCAGTCATTAAAGAAGAATCATTTTACATTCAAATCCTTTTGTTTTTAGTGTGGGTTGAAGATAAATGGAGGTGAAATCGCAGTGTTTGCCTCGCGTGCAGGCCCGGGAATATGCTGGCACCCATCCTGTTTTGTCTGCTTCACATGTAACGAGCTGCTGGTCGACCTCATCTATTTTTATCAGGATGGAAAAATTCACTGTGGCAGGCACCATGCTGAATTGCTCAAACCACGGTGTTCAGCATGTGATGAGGTAAAAAAGTTCATCCCTTGACACTGGAAAAAATAAGCTTCTAGTAAGCCAATATTCCACTGTTCGCATCTAAGCAAAATAGAACTATCTCCTGCTTTGGCTCTGCTTTTATATTTTTAAGATAACCCTGCGTATTCATACAATGGAACGTTAGCTATATATCATAGAGCTAATAAAGAGAAGGCAGCAAGTGTCTTTGTGTATTGATAAGTAAGATGTCCTTGATGGACTGTGACAAAAAAACAAGCTGCAAGAAATATATGTAGCAGATGATCTTATTTTTTGTTTAATAAAGGGAACAAACCAAGATTGTATACGTATTTGTATACACCCCAAAATGGTATAGAAAGACGTACACTGTTAACAGTGGTTACCCATGGAGTAAGTGGGAAGGGATGGTGATATGAAAAGAAATTTTTTTCCTTAAGAATTTTATTTAAAAGTATTTTAGATTCACAGAAGAGTTGGAGCTATTACAGATAGCTTCTATAAAGACCTCTTCCAGCTTCCCCTATTGTTAACATCTTTACATAATCATGGTATATGCATTAAAACTAATAAGTTAACATTGCCATAATACCATTAACCAAACTGTAGGCTTTATTCAGATTTCCAGGGTTTTTCTACTAATGTCTTCTATTCCAAGATCCAATCCAGGGTACCTCATTGTATTTATTCTTTTTTTCTCCTTAAATCTTTTCAATGATGTCCTATAGGAAATGTTTTTGAAACCAAAAATATAAAAAATTAGGTCTTTAACCTAGAGATGGCCACCAGATCAAACAAAGCAGTATCAACACAAGTGCTGTGCACACAGTCCAGCATCAGGATAGCTGTAACTGTGTCGACTCTGCAGACATCTTTATAAGTTTCCAATTAAAACACAGTGTCAGTGTATTCTTAGCCAGATTACGCCCCCAAAGTAGGATTAGGCAGCAAAAATAATGACCAAATTAATAATCTCCAAGGTAGACATCTGTTTTGGGTTTCTGTTGTTTTTTTCAGTTCTTTTTAAAAACTTTTCAATTACAGTTGACATTCAATATTATATTAGTCTCAGGTGTACAGCAATGTCTCACATTTATAAGGTTTAAACAAGCACTTAGTTTCTCTTCACATTTCCAATTTCTGCTCTTGTTTCATAGCTAAATCAAGTTATAGTTAAGCTTGAAGCTATGAGAAACGAGGTTAGTTATCTGAGTGACTTGGCCTTTAAAATAGCTCACAATGATTTTTCTGTCATCCTATGGTTTCATATTCTTTTCAAAGATAATTTTCGCTGATGAGTGCACAGAAGCTGAGGGTCGCCACTGGCACATGAAACACTTCTGCTGCCTTGAGTGTGAAACGGTCCTAGGAGGACAGAGGTATATCATGAAGGACGGCCGCCCGTTCTGCTGTGGCTGTTTTGAGTCTCTCTACGCCGAGTACTGTGAAACCTGTGGGGAGCATATTGGTAAGTCCATAGCCCGGCCTTCCCTTTAGTCTGTGATTATCCAGTATTTTTTTAATTGAGGTATAATTCACATATAGTGAAATTCACAGATCTTAAATATTTCAGTTCTATGAGTTTTGACAAATGGATATATATAAATGGAGATATATATATCTCTCTATATATATCTATATAGAGAGATATATATATAGTTAATTCTTATTATTTGAGAAGTTATATTCTATAAATTCGCCTGAATTATCAAATAATGAACCATTGCTCCTGGGGGAAATTCAGAGATAGGTTCCCGTGAGTCCCTGGTCACATATATTGTTGATTCATTAACATTGAACTCACAACCAAGAGCCCTGTATATAACTCGTGCCTGAATGAAGCTTATCTAACACACATATTTCCTCTGTAAGGGACATCACACAGAGTCTTCTTGCACTTAAGAACACTAGACAGCACTTCAACACTCTGCTTGGCAGCTATTTAAACAGAAAAATCAATAAAAAACACAAAAATCCAAAGAAAACTAAATAGACCACGACTGTGCCACTGGATTAAAGCCCGAGAGCTGAAACGAAAGGCAGAGCATCCCCTTGTTTGCCTTCACCTGGAAATGTGTGTGTCAGTGGACTCAGATTGTTCACCACTCTGCACGTCCCTGAATGATTATTCACAAATACAGACTTTGTGAATAATCAGAACTAACTGTACCTGTGGGATTCACGACCCTGTCAAGAAACAGAGCATTTCCATCACCTGAGAGTTCCCTCATGCCCATAGTTCTGTTCCTTTTTCTTTTGTTTAAAGATTGAACTATAACCTGTTGTTCTATCCTTTCTCAAAACAGGTGTCGACCATGCACAGATGACCTATGACGGGCAGCACTGGCATGCTACAGAAGCCTGCTTTTCTTGTGCCCAGTGTAAAGCCTCTTTGCTGGGGTGTCCCTTCCTTCCCAAACAAGGTCAGATTTATTGCTCAAAAACATGCAGCCTTGGCGAAGACGTCCATGCCTCTGATTCTTCCGACTCCGCATTTCAGTCCGCTCGATCAAGAGACTCTAGAAGAAGTGTCCGGATGGGCAAGAGCAGTCGGTCAGCGGATCAGTGTAGACAGTCTCTCCTTTTGTCCCCTGCTCTAAACTACAAGTTTCCTGGCCTTTCAGGCAATGCTGACGACACCCTTTCTCGGAAATTGGATGATCTGAGTCTCTCCAGACAGGGAGCGAGTTTTATCAATGAAGACTTCTGGAAAGGCAGAGTAGAGCATGAAACCCCAGAAGAGCCCGAAGAATGGGCTGAGCATGAAGATTATATGACGCAGCTCCTCCTCAAGTTTGGTGATAAAAGCCTCTTTCAGCAGCAACCCAATGAGATAGATATTCGAGCCAGTGAGCATTGGATATCTGATAACATGGTTAAAAATAAGACCGAGTTAAAGCAAAATAACCAGAGCCTTGCAAGTAAAAAATACCAATCTGATATGTATTGGGCACAGTCACAAGATGGACTGGGAGATTCTGCTTATGGCAGCCACCCAGGCCCTGCAAGCAGTAGAAGGCTCCAGGAGTTGGATCTGGACCATGGGGCTTCAGGATACAATCATGATCAAACACAGTGGTATGAGGATTCCCTGGAGTGTTTGTCCGACCTGAAACCAGAGCAGAGTGTTCGGGATTCTATGGATTCTTTGGCTTTGTCTAACATCACAGGTATGTAATCTAGAGATTAGGGGGTATTTGAAAAAAGAGCCACTAAAAAGTTTATTCTGAAAATTACAGTTCAGCACCAGGAGGGACTATGTTAATTAAAACTGTAGACAAGGGAAGGAAGGAAGGAGTTTCCATTAAATGTCAAACACCATAGCGAAACAAATACATATGCATGTGTGTGCACATTTATTTATATGCAAGATTATATACATATAATCTGAAATCTTTTTGAAAAGGAATTATTTTAAAGAGGAGGAAATCGATTTATTTGGATAATGGAGTCTGCATCTGTTTCTGAAAGATAGTGTACTCTTTGGATTGTGCTGTATGAGTTTCATGTTCTTAAGATCAGTCTGTGTACTTTATAAGCTCATAACATTTTTTGTATCTCCCTGAATTGCCCTATAGCAACAGATAACTCAGAAAGAGCTGAATATTTTTTACCCAGATTATAAAATAATTTCACTTTAATGTTTTCAAAGCACACTCATATCAGTTATCAACATTTTCTCATCAAAATGAACTCGAGCTTAGAGTATGTATCATTGCATCTTCGAAATGAGGAAACTTGAATTATGAGAGGCTAAATGCCTAACTTCACAGAGGTTTTTCTTTTTGTTTTTTAATTTATTTAAATTAGTTTCAAGTATACAGTACATTAGTTAGACATCTATATAGTTCATAAAACGATCCCCCCAATTGCTCCCCATGACCAACTATTAACTACTAATTTGTACTTTCCTAACCCTTCGCCCCATTCTCCCAGTTCCCCAACCCTCCTCCACTCTTTACAGAGGTTTTTAAAGGCAAGATTAAGCCTAGAACCCAGCCCTCCTGAATCTCACATTTGCAATAAATAAGTTTTTGGATACAGAAATATCGCTGTTGCGTAACTAGTTTTGTTGTCAAAATAATGACATCCAGTCCTTTCATAACGATTATGTTACTACAGTATAGACAGGAAAGGCTTAAGTGGTTGCCCACTGCCAGGAATGACCCTGTGCCAGGTGCTGCAGTGGCAAGGAGGGACAGTGACCCTCCTGTTTTCTGTTGGACTTATTAGAGATAAGGCCTCCAATAAAGGGGAGTTGAGGAATGGTGGGTGAGATTAAATCATTGAGCACTTCCTGTTTTCTAGGTCTTTTATAAGACATTTGACATTTAATTTGAAAAACAGACATCATTTGGTACACATAGTATTAGGGTTGGGCGTTCCTTGACAATATGGGCTGAAAAACAGGCTCCCTTTAGAAAGTATGTAGTCCCCACTTGTCAACAGTCCACACCAGTCCCTGTTGTCACTTCTAGTCTGCTGGGCTACATATTCATTTAGCTTAACTTGCCTGGGCCCTATAAAAAAAGGAAAACGATAGCAGTTTTGAGAAGTTTCAAAATAAGATTAATCTGGAAATGGGTCTTATTTTCTGGGTCGAAGGGGAAGAAGACAGTAGTTGGCAAACTTCTGTCTAGGCCAGGAGTTGGCAAACTTCTGCCGTAACGGACTAGATAGTACTTTTGGAGCTACACAGTCTCCTTTGTGACTACTCAACTCTTGTCACTGTAGACAGCAACCACAGATAACACATAAGTGAATAGATACGGCTATGTTCCGATGAAACTTTACACATACGCCGTGGGCTGGATGTGGCCCTTGGGCTGAGGTTTGCTGACCACTATTCTAGGTATGAAGCGAGGAAGACTAGCCTAGGTGTTAGAGGAGGACCATAACGGTGCCCTGTGGGTACAAAGGAAGGGACTGATTTACGAGATGTTCAGATGAAGCAGCCTGGCTTTAATGGATTGATAGGCAGAACTTCTAACATGTCATGTTACCAAACTAATGATGGGACTCTTATGAAGAGCTTTTAAATTGCTAGTGCTCATGCCATGTGTTGTAACTAATGTTTGGCTCCGTAACTGCTGGACTCCTAAGAGAGGCTGTGTCCCTTGTATCAATGACAAAATTCATACCCCTTCTCAATGTATATGCATGTTGGTTTTACCTCATGGGCATTAATCAGATATCAAAATTTGGGAGAATATTCTGTGAAATGCCTTCTTTCAGTAGCTTGTTCATAATAATTGTCAGAACATTATGATTATTGAGAATCACATCTTGTGTTGGCTTTTCCTCCAGGGGCTTCGGTAGATGGAGAAAGTAAGCCGAGGCCATCATTGTATTCTCTGCAAAACTTTGAGGAAATGGAGGCAGAAGATTGTGAGAAAATGAGCAATATGGGGACTTTGAACTCTTCCATGCTTCACAGGAGTGCAGAATCCTTAAAGAGTCTCAGTTCAGAGTTGTGTCCAGAAAAAATCATGCCTGAGGAGAAACCAGTACATCTGCCAGTGCTCAGAAGGTCCAAGTCTCAATCCAGACCACAGCAGGTCAAGTTTTCAGATGATGTCATTGACAATGGAAACTACGACATCGAGATCCGGCAGCCTCCAATGAGCGAGAGGACTCGGAGACGGGTCTACCACTTTGAAGAGAGAGGATCCAGGTCTCATCACCATCGCCGCAGGAGAAGTAGGAAGTCCCGTTCTGACAATGCCCTGAATCTAGTCACAGAAAGAAAATACTCTCCCAAGGACAGGCTGCGGCTTTATACCCCCGATAACTATGAGAAATTTATACAGAATAAAAGTGCCCGGGAGATCCAAGCGTACATCCAGAATGCTGACCTCTATGGACGGTATGCCCATGCTACTTCCGATTATGCGCTGCAGAACCCCGAAGTGCATCGGTTTCTGGGACTCTACGGTGATGATGATGACTCCTGGTGTTCCTCCTCCACGTCCTCCTCCGACTCAGAAGAGGAAGGGTATTTTCTTGGACAACCGATTCCTCAACCCCGGCCACAGAGATATGCCTACTATACAGATGACCTTTCTAGTCCAACTTCTGCACTCCCCACTCCTCAGTTCGGTCCGAGGACGACTAAATCCAAGAAGAAAAAGGGACACAAGGGCAAAAACTGTATCATTTCTTAATCTAGTAGCTGTGGAGATCATGTTTAAACTTAGCCATTAACCACCTTGAATCATATCTTTTTTCTTCCATAGGAAAGTTGCTAAAATAGTTTAAAGTGCTTTGCCCGTGTAAATGAGCCCCCCGACTGCTGTTTACAGTGTCAGATTAACATTTGGAAGGTGCGATTTCTCCAGTTTACCCTCCCTGGATGGTGCCAGGTTGGTTGCTGTGACATCTTGTGCCTGTCAGGTGCATTACAGTTTTACATAGCTGCTTTGGTCTCCAGTCCTTAAGAGAATGCCCTCAAACTGTTGAGAGGTGATCGCAGGGGAGACGGGAGGATATTGATTTCAGAAGATGGAGAACTTCAGCCACCTTTGTAAAGCAATAGTGTTTGTTGTTCCTCTACGCCAGGTTGGCCCAGGTCCTGATTGGTCTGTCTTGTTGTGCGGCATGCACGTGGTCACACTGACCTAGCCAACACTGTGTGTCCCATCCTGCGAGGCCACCTTGTCCCCTTTCAGTCCTCTTTAGCCAGGTAAACATTGTATTAGCTCCAGCTACAGATCGAAAAAAACATTGCTATTTATAATGTAGTATTTCATAGACTTAAGTGTATTCCTAATTTAACGGTGCAAATATTAATGTACATATTGTACAGTTCAGATTTTAAAGCTGATATTTTTATACCCCTGAATTGCAAGATGTTTGTTACACTGCAGTGCTAGATTTGTTAGGGAATCAGAAACAGCATTTATGGATGAAATGATTGCTTGTATTTTAGTCAGGGTTTATAAGTTTAGATGGTCAAATTTATACTGACTAGTGATGAAAAGTTCAATTTTTTTGATTTTTCAATTAAAAAGGCTCTGTATGCATGGTGGGGCTATGTAAATACTCTTTAAAACTATGGCCCTATTAATCTTAAACGAGTGTTATTTATGGGTCAAGCAATGTAAACTGTATAAATGTAAAAACAAAAAACCCCATATATACTCCTGGAATATATGGTAAAAACACTAGAAGCTGTTTGGGTGGATTTTTTTCCCCTTTGGGGATGGTGTGTCGGGGGATGGGGAGTGCCTTTCCCATTTTTAGCAAGGTGGTGATTATCTCATGGGAAGAAACCAAAACTACAAGGATCTGCTTTTTTTGTGTGTGTGTGGCAGAGGACTTTGTAGATTATCTGAAGAGAGGTTATTTCTCCTTATCCTTCCCTTCCAGCTAATTTGTTGGCCTTAAAGCAGCAATTTTGAAAACTAGGCCTTCTGATTATGTTTTTCTTTGAAAATCTTTAAATTAGAGGATGCCGTACCACTGACTACTTCAAGTTAATATGAGGTTCTATTTCAAGAGAATATTATCTTGAATTTGAACTAATGAGCTGATATTTTAGTGCACGCCATTCTTGCTCATACGTTTTGGTCCTAAATAAGGTCCTAGTGGCATTTCGGACTTTTAGGATGGGATTTAATAATAAATAATAAACTACATACCTTTCTGAACAGAAATCTTTGCAAACATATCCAGATGACTTCCACTTTGTCCCTCTGTTCAGGCACGATTTATTTTGCCATTCTCCTGTCATCAACAGACTACCATTTGACTCCTGTGTATCCACTGCCCCAACTAGTAGGTGGGAAATTGGACTTGAGGCAGAGTTGTCTATCTACTGGAATGGGGGAAAGCTGTTAGGTCTTGGGCAGGGGGGACATGAATCCAGTAGGTAAACCAGTAGTCAGTAGCATCCCTTACACCCATCCCTGGATAAGGGCAAGACTTTGAGCTAGACACAAAGAGCACTTTACTCAATAACTCATTTCTCTGGTCTCATTCACTTAAAAAAATGTGTCAACAATGAAAAGGAAATGCATGCACGTCGTAAAAAACAAAATTCAAACAGGACAGCAAAGTGTCTCCTTTCCACTCTTTGTCCTCAGTCCCTCAGTTCCCCTCCCCAAAAGTAACCACTATTACGGAATTTCTAGTGTATCCTTAAGATGTTAAAGCAAATTTATGCAAACATACCTCTTTAAAAATGGTAGCGAACTATACACATTGAGACTTGCTTTTTTCACTTTATAGGTGGATATTCACATTAGTGCATATAGGTCTGCCTCAGTCTTCCAATGACTGCATAAATGTTCCACTTTTCGATCTACCATAATTTATTTAACCAGTCTCTCTGATGGACTTGAATTTCCTCATAGATACCTTATTCTGTACCTGCACATATACACATCAATTATAAGCAGCATATTTACTAGAACAAAGGTTATACATTTAAAATTTTGATGGATATCAACAATTTTCTTCCAAAAGTAGTTCTGATTTACATTTATACTAACAATGTATGAGAGTGCTATTTCCATCACAATCTCCCATAACATAGTGACAAATCTGTTGATTTTGAAAAAATTTCCAGAACCTAATGTTGTAAAGAGTGGGCATCCTTTTAGAAAAGACTGTTGTGATATGTAGCTTACAAAGGATGGATAACAAATAATAAAGAGGTAATACTTAGCTTGGGGAGATGCAGGTATAAACTGAATTCACTGTCCTCAGTTTTCAAGTCATTCTCAAAAGATTAGTTGCTTTTATTTTTCACCCTATTTATTTTTTTTTCATTTCCTTATATAGAGGTTATATAGGTTGCCAGTGGCTCAAGGAAAATGCAGAAATATTTATTCACAGTAATAATGTAAACTTTAAAGCTTTTAAATCTTGGTTAGTAGCAATAACCAGGCTGTACAAGGGAAGAAAGGGAAGCGACTGCCTTATGGTTCTATAAGGAATTGGCAAGAAAATTAATCACATAGTTGCTAAAAAGTGTTCATTGATTTATTTAACAAGACTGCAGAGTATCTGGTCAGTCACTAAATGGTAGAATTTGATCCCAAGGTATCAAATGTTAAAACACTGCCTCTAATCACTGTGGGTAAAGAAGAACCCTACTGGTTGCATTTTCCTCACTTGAGACCAAATAGGAGAACATTTTGCTTGAGACCCACAGAAGAGCACTGAATAATGTCAACGGGGAATGCCTTTTGTATACGTTATGTACCTTTGAGTTGGCCCCAACTCCTGGCAACGCTATGAGTGAGCAATGTCCTGTCCTCCACAGCCCTGCCCAGCTCCTATAGACATGCCTATGGCTTCTTTCATGGAGTCGGTCCATCTCATATTTGGTCTTCCTCTTTTCCTGCTGCCTTCTATTTTTCCTAGCATAATTGTCTTTTCCAAAGAACCCTGCCTTCTCATCATGTGCCTGAAGCAGGACAGCTTCAGTTTTGTCATTTTTTCCTCCAATATTTCAGGTTTAATTTGTTGTAGGACCCACTTGTTCATCTTTCTGGTGGTCCAGGGTATCCATAGAGCTCTACTCCAACATCATCTTTCAAATCATGTTTTTTCCTGTTGGCCTCCTTCATTGTCCCTACTTTTGGATCTGTACATAGTACCTGGGGATACGAGGGTGGAGATGATCTTAGGCTTGGTCTCTAATGACACATCTTTGTTCTTAGTGATCTTTCCTGATTCTTCCATTGTCCTTCAGAGTCAGCCTTCTCTTGATTTCTTGGCTGCAGTGTCCATGTGAATTAATAACCAAACAAGGTAAGCAAAATCTTTAACAACTGCATTATTTTCATTGTCTATGTTTCTTCTATAGTCATGATTTTTTATCTTCTTGATGTTCAAAGGCAGTCCTGCTTTGGCACTTTCTTCTTTCATCAAAAGTCATTTCAAATTATTGCTACTTCCTACCAATAAGGTGGTGTCATCTGCATGTCTTAAGTTACTGATATTTCTTCCACCAATTTTCACTTATTTCTCTGATTCTAGCCCTGTTTTTCGTGTATGTTCTGCATGCGGATTAAACAAATAGGGAGGTAAAATGCACTCTTGTCTGACACCTTTGCCTATAGGAAACCATTCTGTCTCGCCATATTCTGTCTTGACTGTGACTTCCTGTGCACAATACAGGATACACTTCGGGACAATCACGTGGTGAGGCATGCCCAGTTTTTTTTCAGAGCAACCATGGCTTTTCATGATCCTTGCAAAGGCTAAGTAGTCTATAAAATGTGGACTAACCTGAAATTCTTTGGAGCACTCCTTTTAGCTCTCATTAAAAGAAAATGATTCATTTTGTGTATGCATTTACTGTTCTCGACACTCTGCTTTCTAGTTTCTGAGTTTAAAAAGTACCAGAAGTAAAAGGAGAAGTCATTTGCTGTCGAACCCTCTCACTTTATATACAAATCATGGACCTTCTTAAAAGGGTAGCAACATTGGAATGGACACCCAAGACTGCTAGATTTCCCTTGTGGCATGTGTCCTTGGCCCAGCTTGGTCCTTGGGTGATAGGACCTGGACGTACTGGTATGGAAGTATTTTAGGATTGCCCAGATGATCTCGGCACAGGCATTATTAACACAGTGTGGGCATACTTTGGTGTACTGAGCTTCTTTTCTAACGGACACTTGACTACTGCCATGGAAAGGAGAACCGGTGTTGCTAGACCTTCAGATTTTTCAAGAGAAACTGGGAATGTGAACTTTAGTGAAATCTCCCAGTTTTTAGGTGCTAGCAACAAATCAAAACATTTCTGAAACACTTTGAACAAAATAAGCATGCTATTGGCAAGTCTCCAACAATTCAGGAGCCTGAGGATGATTCTTAAGAGCTGTCCAGAGGCGGCACCACTAATTACTGTCTATAGACATACATGTGACCTTTTTTGGATATACAAAGAAAAATCATTGAGATTAAAAAAATTACATTAAGAGCCTCATTATCAATGCAATGCTAGTAACACAATTATGATAAAAATCCATTTTAATTAGTCAAATGAGAAAATTGCTAATTGCCTAGTTAGATTCTCTAGCCCTTGTTGGGAACTATTTAGAAACAGAAGGCATACTCCCGTACAGTCCACATGGGTTTTTTGCAACCTCTCAAACATATTAGGAGGGCTTCAAGGTAAACTGGGCTAAGGAGAAATAAGCAGGAGCAAACAATTTTGCACCTCTGAGCTCACATTTTTCCAAGGTCAGAGAATCGTGAACTTTGCTGGGGGGAGTTAAGTTTAAGGGTGGCTTTCACAAAATGGTTTGGGAAGGAAGTGTGGAGGAAAAGGAAGACACTGGGTATACATAGACTTAGTCACTAGATTAGAGTCAATTTATTATTTTTGACTAGATCCAGCTAGCTGGTCAAGAATCCCCATTTTAGGGATCAATTTTAGCCTGAACTTTTTGCAAAGGAAATTACACACCTCTACTATATGTGCACGTGTGCTGTTATGCCAACTTTAGAAGTAACTTGCAGCCCATTCTCTGGAAGCATTTGACTCCAGACAACGTAAACAATTCTATTAAGAATATGAAACCAGTTCTCTTAAATGCTAATACTTGTTTTAGCATTTTTAGATACATGAACTGAGCAGCTCCCATTGGAAAAGATGATTACTAGGCTAATATAACTCCACTAGAACATACTGGACTCAGGAGTCAGGAGATGTATGTTAGGAGACTCACCTTTCTCATTAACTTGAGCAGGTAAAGTGCTCTGACCCAGTTTCCGCTTCTGTACAATGAGAGTGCCAGACCATCGCAAAGGTTTCCTTCTAGCTTCAGTATTCTGTGGGGACTGAACTGAATTTTTCAGGTCAGAAAAACCCTCACACTCAGCACAGTGTTGTCTCCCTTTTCTGACTCTTTCACTTACCAACATACTTGGGCAGAAATCTTGAAAGATGATACCTCCAAACACCATGGCTCATAGGAGTTGAGAACTTTGAAGAGAGTTGGTGCTTTTATATATTAATGCCTGGGATTCTGAGTGGGCAAGAGGTTAAACTAAGTCATGAAAAAGAAATGTGGATATTTTCTCCCCATCAATGCACATGCTTCGAGTTGGCTTTAGCTTCATTAAGTAGCCAGTCTGGAGGTTGTAGAGTATGTGAAAGGTAAGATAATTTCCTCCCTTATGTTTTTTCTCCTGTTACCAGGATGAAAAGTTAAGATTTTTTCCTACATCTCAGAGGGCTGCTATGGTGGCAACCTTAATCTGGAATCTCCAAACATGTTGTAAGCAAGGCTGAAAAGGTTAACTATGTGTAATTAATCTTGGTTCCCAGAACAGGAGAGTTGAATGACCAGGTTTATTCCAGTTAAATGGCTCTTCCCCAGCTCCACCAGGGGCCCAGCTGCAGCACCCCGAGAGCTGAGTCCTGAGCTATACTGTGGCCTTGGGGGCTGGAATCCTACCTGCTCCTTGCTCCTTAACAACTATCCCTTATGAACCTCAAAAGTATTTTCTAAAATAGCTCCAAAACAGAAGTCATAGGAACCAATTCAGAAGGTAGTAGCAACTGAGGATAAAGTAACCACCAGGCTTTTCCACTTCTTCCAAGAAAACTGAGTTTAGAGTTGAAAGATGTGAGTAAATCTCTGGCTTTGCGAATTCCAGCTGTGTAACTTTAGACAAGTTACAGCTTCTCTTGCCCTTGAACGCAAAACGAGAATAAAATCTTCATTGGCTTATTACATGAATATGTATCAAAGACACTAGAATGTGGTTCTAACCTTGTTTAGGCAGTGAAATAACTGAAAAACACAGTGCTTCTCAGAATCCTATATTCAGTATATTAAACCTGAAATACATTTTAAGCTACATCCAATATGGTTTCCTAGAGTCTACAGAAGCAGCGGAATACTGTTTTTAAAAATGGTAAATTCTTGCCAGAGTAGGGCCAGCCCCACACCCCTGTCCCCAGCTTACCAGCTTAAGAATGTCTCCCCTTCACTCAACATTCCCACCTCAGGACAGAGGCAGGGCATGGGGGCCATGGCCACCTGGCCACCAAGCTGCCCCAAGGATGAGATGCTGAGAGAGCTCTGTCTCTTCTCTTGGACCCTGGTGTGGATCAGGTAGTTTCTATGTTGTAAAGGTGATTCTCACACAAGACTCTCCTCTCAACGAAAGGAAAAGGGAACAAGAGCTTCACCATAAAAGATACCTCAACCTGATAAGCTGCAGGTCTGATGGACTGCTTCTCTCATCTCTCCCTTTTCCCTCTCTCTCTCTCTCTCTCTCTCTCTCTCTCTCTCTCACACACACACACACACACACACACACACACACACACACACACACACCTATTGGGAATGATCCTCTTCTGGCTAAAGAAGCCTTCCCCACCAGGCAAGTGCAGGGTGCGGGCAGAGAAGGGCATCTGGTATCTGGTGTCGGGGAAGAGCCTAGTTCACTGGAGCTGGGCCCACTTGAAGGTGCTGTGGACATCTGGCCATTGCGTGTTTCTCAGGAATTTGGTCACAAAGGATGGGCTCTTCTCACTTGAAGGACACAGGGACAGTTATTGGATCATCTCCCTTTCTCCAGGCAGCTTGCCCAGCATTGCCCTCTGTGTGTGCCTTCAGTGCCCTCAAGGATGATGGTAGGGTTTCAGCCAGAAAGCTCATGAGTGGGGGTGCTAGCAGATGACCCCAGGAATGGGGCCCTGGGCCAAAAGAGGCTTTCTCAAGATGCAGTCCTGAAGGCCACACGGCCCATTGGTCAGAGCAACTTTGTCCTCTTTTCCTCCCCATCATGTAAGTATTCTAATCAGGAAAAATGTGATAGCCCACAGTTAGGCTAGGCAGTGGATAAATACCTGAGATGTCCTCTTGCAGGAAGTGTCTGTATTTGTTCTGGTTATTTTCTATCTTATATGTTCTCAAATGTTTATATTTCAACAAACCTCTATGTTTCTCTCTCTCTCTCTCTCTCTCTCACACACACACACACACAAAGTTTAAAACCTTATCCAATTTTACTGATAATGGCCTATCAATAGAACACCATTTATCTGTGGATGCAGAGCTCAAAAAGCAATGTGCTGTAGAATCAGGCTGTCTACTGCTATACAAATGTGCATGAGGCTTCAATGGTATTTCTCATCAAGTGACGTTTTAAATACAACTTGAAACAAAACCAGTGGACTGGCAAAGTCTTTTAAATAATCAGTCACCATCACTCCAAGATCAACTATTACAATGGAAATGTGAGTCTGGTGCAGCCTGCCAAGGGCCAACTTTAGCAAAGCTAATCCTCGATTATCATTTCTATTAATTTGAGAAAAAGATGGGCTGCTAACAAGAAACCAATAATGTGGCTTAAAAAATAAAGACATTGATTCCTCTTTCACATAACAGTTTAATACTCCATATGGTCACGCAGGGATCCAGGCTCCTTTCATCTTGTGGCTCTGCAATAAATCAAGCCTGGGTTGCTATTGCTACTACTTTTGGAAAGGGATAAAAGAGAGCATGAAAGAGGAACATCCATTGTCTCAAGAGTCCCAGACCAGAGGAGCAGTACTTCCATTTGAATTCCATAGGAGAGAACTTAGTCTCACTTGGTCAGACCTAACTGCAAGGGGAACATAGCAAATATAGTGCTAATGAGGCAGTAATGTGACTCAATTTTGACTCCATTACTCTGCAAAAAGGAAAGAATACATTCTGCTACCTACCTTAGTTATTAGTCCCCCTTTTCCTATATCACTGAATTGGGTAATGTCAGTGCTCTCAAGAGAACTGGCAGAAAGGAAATGATAAATGTACCATGCATAACCCACAAACCTGGGTGTAGCAAGCAGAGTGTGGCCATTACTCACAGGAGCTCCAGGTGCCAGCCTCAGCAGTATTACAGCTGTAAAGCCACCTGGGTGGCCGGCTGCCTGCAACACTGAATATTGTCTACCATAAATACGTCAGGGATGACCAGACCACTGCCTCCAAAATTGCTGCCAAAGACCTGTCAGTCTTCCTTGGGTGTTAGGATCTCTTGCAGGAAACTCAGAAATAAAGCTGAAACCACTATATAATATTTTTGGCAGTCTAGCAGAGTGCTCTCTTATGATGATCCAGCCTCCCCCTCCCCTCTAGAGGTTCTGAGTCTATGAACAGACTCAGGGCTCGAAAGTGGTTGAGAGGCTGTGAGAAATCAAACTTTTTTGGCAAGAATAAATACAAAAGTAGTATTTTCAAGCCTCATTGTTAAGTAGGAGATAAAGGATAAAGCTACGAGCATTCAAAATCCTTCACAATCTGCTTTCAACCTACCGTTTTCTACTCTTGTCCCCTTATCATCTTCCCCAACCAGCTTCAGTCACACAGGCCTCTACCTTTCCCTCTTCACAGACTTCTATTACTTCCTTTTCTCTACTGAATAAGTCCTATCCCTCCAAGACTCAGGGGTCAAACTTCATTTCATTTGTGAAGCCTAAACAATTATAAGTACCTACAACATTCCAAACTATGCTAGGAACTGAAGTCATGAAGACAATGTGGTTCCTGAGCTCTCCAGAGGTTACCATAAAGATGTAGGATTTTAATCTTACAATTCTCTGAAACTCAAACTCATAATTACACAATTACTGAACATTACTTTGTGCTCAATTTTATGTCATTTAACTGCTTTCTCAGATATTAAGACTCCCCAAGTTACCAAAGTTAATAATAATTTCTCAATTCTCAAACTTCATTCTGCTGCTGAATAAGTGAATTGAACGCTAAGGCATAATCTTGAAGTAGTAAGGAATAAAAATTTACATTTTGGCAAAACACTTTGAGCCTGTTAAAGAGAAAAAAAGACAATCTAATTATTTAAACCTGGTTGCTTTATTTTGCACTTTTAAAATTCACAAAATGCTTCAGAATATCTGCTTTCCCCCTGTTGATCATCGAGGCTTTATAAGACAATGAAAATTTTATCACATCAATTGAGCATATTCAAAAACAATGGAAAATTTACAAATTTTTAAAATCAAGAACATTTTGCAAAATACACACTCTCATATACATCTGAATTAATCTAGCCTAAAACTAGACCTTAAAAAAAAAGATTTAACACTGACAAGCCAACCAGAATAATGCTGATGGAAGGCTATAAAGAGCTTTATATGCTGAATGTAATTTGGGGGAAAGGGTGAAGAAGTAAGTAGTTATCTGTTTAACCTACATCTAAATGCATCTATGAGTAAAACTTATATAGTTTAATGAATTTCAACAAAGTGAACAACTCCTTTTCCTTTATGGTAGTTTCTCAAATTTTATTTTTAAACTTGTGACATCTTGACTAAAGAAAATGAATCCTGGAATTAGAACATTTAAGGAGAAGAAAAACATGGGAGCAGAGGAGAAACAAGATCAGTAAAGATCAGTACTTCCTTCGTCTTTCTAAAGTGGCTGTAACAAAGTCATTGTTCATATTAGAGAAGAATACCAGGGATGCTAAGTGGGGTTTAGTTTTGGCTTAGGTACAATATGTAAAAGGCAAAAATAAAAATTCATATAGGAAACTTAAGAAAATAACTATTGCCTTCAACAGTTATTTTGTGAAGAATGGCATAATATATATTTTGAGGCATCCATTATAGAATCTGCTAAAATTATTTATACTGCTATTTCCATTTTTAATAAAATTTTTATCTACTCTGGGGTAGCTGTTTAGATAGTATCAATAGAGGCCACTGAAAATAATGCCAGAATTCAAGTGAGAAAAGACTGGAAATGGAAAGAGGATGGGAAGATAATGACATTGGGTAGTAATAACAAACATGATTTTTAAGGTTTCCTAACTAATGCTATAAAGTTACATATTTTGGCTAAATGCCACACTTGGCAGCTGGAAGTAATCAGGAAATGAGTGGAATATCCTAATCATCCCAGTTAGATTCTTAACTAACTTGTAATTGGACCACTAGCTCATGAAGGACTGTTTACATAGACTGCTTAGTTAAGGATAGTTGTTCTAGGCTTACTGTCTACTCTGCTTTGTTTTCTTCCAAAAACATCTGAAGGGCTAAGAACCCCTAAAAAGGGCAGCTGAACAAAAAACCTGTTAGAATACAGTTTAACAAAAGCATAATCTGTAAGTGGTTTAATCACAGATATGTTACCAATCACCTTTCTCGAGATGAGGAATATAGGCCTATTGAAAAAATGAAATTCTACTACTCCCTCATATTCTAAGTTTTTCTCTATCACTTAGAGATTTTAAAAGAAATCTCAACTTTAAAATAGCCCTTCTCTTTCACTTCCAATTGCCCCTCACGTTAGTCTTATATATGATATTGTTTAAGACTCACACATGAGTCAGAGTAGTCAGGAATTTCAGGATTATTTTAATAGGAGACATTAAGTTCACTTAGAAAACAAATGTCTTTTAAAGATTTAAGTGCTCTATGTTACCACTATGAGAATTATACTCAAAGCAAATATCCTCTAAGATAGCGAAATATTCAGTTTATTTGGATCTTATACTTAAACATAATAAAAGTTACAAAGCCTAAGATAAGCAAACAAGTCAATAAAATCCCGACTTAATATTCTAACATTTTCACATAGTATTACTATGAAATGCAAAAACAACAACAAAAACAAAAACAAAAAACAAAAAAAACCTATAAATGTTTAAGTGGAATGATCTCTAAAAATTACATTAGTATGATGAAACAAATGAACCCATACTATGGATACTACAGAACACAAGTAAATACAGAAAGCTGTTCCCTAGGACTTGAAAAATTTTAGGGGGCGAAAGAGTATGAATTAGGAGGCTCTACAAGTAGATAAAAAAAAAATCTAATTAAAATATCTTAGACTATTTTAGATGTTTATTTGATATTAGAAAGGTGGTCAACTATCATAAAGTATTTCTCTTCATCACAAAAACTCCATATATTAAGGATTTACAGAATCCAGGGGAAAAAAATCTAGCAACTTTTTTTTTTTTGCCTGACCATGTAATATTCTAAAAAGGATCTCCAAAATCTTGACTAGAGGTGTCATACTCCGCAATGAAATGCTTGAGTTCTTCAACACATCGCTCACCTATTTCATGTAAATTCTGTCTCAATGCAAACTGTATGGATTTTTCTAATGAAGGATCTTTTTCAATCAGCATCTTCACAACCATCCCAAAAGTTTCACAGTCTTGTCGGTAAACCTAGAACGGTGAAATATACTGTGGTTAGCTCAAAGTTAAAATAATTAGTGAAAGACTGAGCTAATTCTGTTGCAGAATTATGATGCTAAAGTCCAAAAGTTAAACACAATAATACAGCTGAACTTGTGTCGGCCCTGAGAAGTCACAACTACCAAAGGCTATTTAAACCTGCATCTTTGAGATTTACTGACAACTTAAATGAAGAGAAAAACACAGATATACCACATCGCGGAGTGCAGAAGTTAGGCATGGCATTTGTCAGCATAAGGTAGTCAACAGAAAAGACATGAGACTAGAGATGAGAACTAGGAACAAAGATTAGCTTGGAAAGGCACATTAATGGCTTTATTCATTTACCTGGTTAGAAGAAAAAAGTTTCTAAGCCCCTGACTTAAGATTATTTGTTTGAATCATGACCAGATGACAAATTCAAAATTCTGTTTAGTATACTACAAACAACTTTAAGAATGCCAAAAGTATCTATTTGAAAAAAACTTTTCAAGTTATAAATATTTAACCATAATTAAAGTCACCAAGGCAGAGTTTAGATCAAAACAATATGTTTTACACACATGGTTGTGTAAGTATGTGTATACACACATGTGTATAGATAAATACACACATATATACATATACACATGGCATATATTTTCTATCTCAATGTTTATATTTTACTATATTTCTATAATATGTGTAATTTTTATCAGTGGCAATTATCAGATGCTATGTCCTGTCCAAAAACTGCTAAGCTTTCTCCACACTATTAAGGAAATGTCATTTTCTTAATTTGTAGTCACAAAATTTTAAATATCTATGCTATTTTTCATACTTTATAACTCACGTATTTAAAGAAAAATTACAGTTAAGTCTCCATGAAAATCGAATGAAATACAAATTACCTGGTTTAAAAAAACTGTTAAATTAATTTTAACTTTTGTAAATTTAACAAAAACAACAACACATTTACTCTCTGAAAAAAGATTTTGTTCATTCTGAAAACTTTAGAAAGAAGTGATCTGAGACATTGCTTGGCTTATGATAGTGTTTATTCCTCAAATGATAACTGTGTTGTGGTTGCTGTTGTACTTTTTAAATGTCTATGATATTTTTTTGATTCCATAAAAACAGCTATTTAAAGAATATTTAACTTTGACTCTCAGTACTAGGTTGCTAAATTATACTAAATTAATGTACTTGCTCTTGAAAACCATTCACAAGTCTTGAAAAAACTAAAAGGTTAAGTTCTTCAAATTAAAATACATAAAAACTAAAATAAAGCCTTAGCCGCCTTTTCCATCTCAGCGCGTGTGCACACACACACAAACACACACGCACACACGTGAGTTTTTCTAAATAGTGATGAAATTTATAAGTCATTAAGTTGAATTCAGCTATTTAAACCAACCATTTATTCCAGTTTATACTAAGGTTTCCATATCCTACAACTGATAATACTACCCTAATAAACCAACATAGAAAACAGTATACCATTCACACGATACTATATATGATGTCAAAGCAACAGAGCACATTAGCTGGCCTAACAACACATAGTACCTGAGTCAAGCCAATGCAGACCCCATGGGGGAAAGTCAGAACCATGATGTTTCACAGTCTTAGTGGAGGTAAATTCCTTACCAAACCAGTCAGCCCACATAATAACAGCATTCTAACACCAACCACAGGCCTCAGCAGACCACTTTGTGGGTGGCCTAAATTTTATAGGCTTCTTTATAACAGATGTACTAGATGTGGATAATGTTACACTGTGAATTAACCTGCAAATTCTTTAATGTAAATTTGCTGTTTTGCCTAAACTGTAACTCTTCATTTAGCATATCTACAGAACATAAATGTACTACAGATTTGCATATCAAAAGTAAAACCGTATTAAAATGTGTTCATATATTTATTTAAATTGTAAACTACTATCACTCTGGAGACAAGATAATACAAGCATTTACAGATTGTGTTTTATTTTTTAAGTGTAAGTCCTTTTTGAATTATTCATTGAAATAGACAAATTTTGTATATTAGTTGACAAGAAAAACCAGAACTGCCCAAAGCAATGTAATTCTCTACTACAGGCTAAATTTTCTAAAGACTGCTTAAAATGAACTGGTTGGGCATTAGACGGGAAATAATTGGTTTTTTGTTAAAGGAAGAACCTCACCCTCCAACATTTTATAAATAAAATTCACAACTGTCAGAAACCTATTTCCGAAATCTGTTCCACAGTAAATTCAATCCCAAACAGGAAGGGTGTAGTTATCTGTAGGAGTTTGTTTGCTTATGACCTCTAGCTGGAAATGCATTAATAATTTTCAGATTTGATATCTACAGGCCACACAGGAAGATTTTTTTGCTGTTGCTTTTTCCCCTGATTGGACCTCATCAAAATGGGAAACAGGTTAAAGTTTGGGTGGGGTTCACATAAACTGCATAGAAATGTAATTAAATTTGCCAGTGTAATAAAAACATTATACAAATGTGGTTTCACACAGTCCTTAATTATACTGGCCTGTGTTAATAGTTAAATTCTCACAAAATACTTCTAGGAATAAAGGAACATGATAAACTACCAAGGCTTTTTACTATTAATTATGTTGTCTGGTGACTGGAAGAGTATCTGAAAAACAAACTCCTCAATGCAAGTTTGTTCTACCTAGAAATGCTTGTAATAATATAAAACACCTCTAAAATGTATATTATTTTAGTCCTTATACCTCTGATCCCATGAAGAAAACAAAAATTAAGGAAACATGAGTTGTTAGAATTTCATTTCAGACTAACCATCTTTAGCATAAGTGTTACAGTTCTGTAAGGGCAAGCAGTGTGGTACAGTGGTAGAGATTACAGAGCTGTGCTGTCTAATATAATAGCCACTAGCCACAGGAGGCTACTTAAATGTAAATATATATGTATATCTTAATATTAAATTTATAATTAATATTAGGAGGTAATTGGTTAACTACTAAAGTCAGGCACACACACTGTCTTAAAAGGCTGAGGAATCAAATAACAATTATTTTCTCTACTGTTGATGCCTCATCATTCCATATAATTTCCTTGACCTGAACTCATTTGGTTCAAATGCTACATGTCCTGTTTCAGGAGGGTCATACCCTCGTAGGAATAGGTAAGCACAGACATAAATTAACAAAGCATAAATGAGACATTTAGATGTAGAAGGTGGCAGGAAAGCTAGAAAGAGCAGAGCAGTGGTTCATGAGCGGCTTACTGAGATTGAGTTCAAATCCTGACCCTACTACTGTGGTAGGCCAAATAATGCCCTGCACCCTACACCCAGATGTCCATATCCTAACTGCCAGGAACCTGTGAATATGTTACATGACGGGGTATAAGTGACTGCAAATAGACTATGTAAAGGATTTTGAGATGAGGAGTTTATCCTGGATTATCCATGTAGGGAAAATGTAATCAAGAAAGAGAGAGTCCTTTAAAAAGGAATGCAGGAGGGTCAAAAAAAAGAAGAAATGTGACTACAGAAACAGAGGTTAAATGATGAGCTTTAAAGATGGAGGAAGGAACTTCCAGCCAAGAAATGCAGCTGCCTGTAGAAAATGGAAAGGGCAAAGAAACGATTCTCCCTTAGCACTTATGGAGGAAGTGCAGCTCTGCAAACACCTGGTTTGGCCCTGGTGAAACCAATTCAAACTTGACTCATTCTTCTCAAGCTCACATGGAACAATCATCAAACCAATGACACTCTGGGCCACAGAACACACCTTAACAAATTAAAAAAACAGAAATTATACAAAATATGCTCTCAGACTACAGCGGAATTAAATTAGAAACCAACAGAAAGATAGCTAGACAATCTCCAAATAGTTGGAGATTAAACAACACACTTCTAAGTAACACACAGATCAAAGCAAGAGTCTCAAGGGAAATTTAAAACTATTTTGAACTAAAGGAAAGTATAACTTATCAAAATTTGTGAGATATATCAAAAGCAGTGCTCAGACAGAAACATATAGCATTAAATGCACATAGAAAAAATAAAGATATAAAGTTATAATCTAAGCTAGAAAACTAGAAGAAGAGCAAATTAGATGCCAAGTACACAGATGAAGAAAATAAAAATTAGAGCAGAAATCAATGAAACCGAAAACAGGAAATTAGATAAATCACTAAACCAAAAGCTGGTTCTTTGAAAAAAAAAAAAAAAAAATGATAAACCTCTTGTAAGGTTAACCAAGAGAAAAAGAGAGTAGACACAAATTATTAATATTAAAATTAAAACAGGGGTCATCACTACTGACTTCATGGACATTAAAAGGATAATAAAGGAATGTTATGAATAACTCTATGCCTGCTAATTTGATAACTTAGATGAAATGTACCAATTCCTTGAAAGGCAGTCTTCCAAAAGTGAAGCAGAGAGAAACAGATAATCTGAATAGGCCTATATTTATGAAAGAAATTGAATCAATAATTAATAACCTTCCAAAACAGAAAGCACTGGGCCAATATGATTTCACCGATGAATTCTACCAAACATTTAAGGAAGAAATTATACAAATTCTCAAACATCACTTCTAGTAAACAGAAGCAGAGGGAACATTTCCTAATGTTCTATGAGGCCAGCATTAGGCTAATATCAAAAACAAAGATTTATAAGGAAGGAGAATTACAAACCAATCTCATAAACATAGATGCCAAAAAGTCTTCAAAAAAAATATTAGTGAATCCAACAATGTATTATTAATAAAAAGAATTATGTACTACAACCAAATGGGATTTATTCCAGGTATGCAAGGCTGGTTCAACATTTGAAAATTAATTAATGTAATCCATCACACCAGCTAAAATGTCCCAGCAAGTAATTTTGTGAATAATGACAAACTGATTCTAATGTTTATATGGAAAGGAAAAGAACCAGGATAGTCAACATAACACTGAAGAAAAAGAACAAAGTCAGAGGATTTACACTACTCAGCTTGCTACAAAGCCAAAGTAATCAAGACTGTATGGTACTGTCTAAAGAACAAAGAGATTAATGGTACAGAATAAAGAGCCCAGAAATAGACTCATACATATATAATCAACTGACCTTTAACAAAGGAGCAAAAGCAATTCAATGAAGAAAGAATAGTCTTCAATAAATGGTGCTGGAAAAACTGGACATTCGAAACATTCAAGATAATCTTGATGCCAATCACATATTTCACAAAAATTAAATCAAACTGTATCACAGACTTAAATGTAAAATACAAAACTATAATACTTCTAGGCGATAACAGGAAAAATCTAGGTGACAACACCAAAAGCACATTAAAAAAAAAAAGGTACTAAGCTAGATTTCATTAAAATGAAAACTTATACTCTGCAGAACACTGTTAAGAGAAGACAAGCTACAGAATAGAAGAAATCTCTGAAAAACATACCTGACGAAGTATTGGTAAACAAAATATACAAAGAACTCTTAAAACTCAAAAATAAGAAAACAATATGATTCAAAAATAGGCAAAGGATCTGAAGAGACAAATCACCAAAGACGACATCTGGATGGCGAATAAGCATACGAAAGCTATATAACATATGTTATAGGTTATAAAAATTAAAACAATGATGAGATACCACTATACATGTATTAAAATTGTTAAAATCCAAAAAATGAATTCTTATTTCTAGTGAGAATGTGGAACAAAAGGAACTCTCATGCATTGCTGGTGGGAGTGCAAAATGATTTTGGCCACCTTGGCAGACAATTTAGCAGTTTCTTAAAAAGCTAAACATAGTCTTACCATATTCTCTGGCAAACATGCTCTCAGATATTTACCCAAATGAGTGAAAAACTGTACCAACATAGAAACCTGTACACAAATGTTTAGAGCAGCTTTATTCACAATTGCCAAAAAGTGGGAGCATCCAACATAGTCTTCAGTAGGTGAATGGATATTGTGCATATATCCATACAGTGGAATATTTTTTGGTAATAAAAAAGAATAAGCTATCGAGCCATAAAAAAGGATATGGAGGAACCTTAAATGCTCATTGTTAAGTGAAAGAAGCCAGTCTGCAAAGGCTATACAATGCATGAATCTAATTATATGACATTCTGGAAAAGGCAAAACTAGAGAGACAATAAAAAGACCAGTGTTTGCAGGGGGAAGAGAGAGGGATACACAGGTGAAGCACAGGGCATTTCTAGGGTAATGAAACTATTCTGTATGATACCGAGTGATACACTTTTCATTTGTCAAAATCCACAGACTTCTGTGACGCAAAGAGTGAATTCTAGGGATTTCAGGTAATAATAATGTATCAATGCTGGTTCATCAATCAAAACATATGTATCACAGCAATGTAAAACAATGATAGGAGAAACTCTATGGAGAGAAGGGGTATAAAAGAACTCTACTTCCCTGCGATTTTTCTGTAAAACCAAAAATGTTCTATTTAAAAAAAGAATCACACAGGGGAGTGGCTCCATAGCGTAGTGGTTAGCACGTCTGCTTTACACACAGAAGGTCCTGGGTTTGCTTCCCAGGTGGAACCATGGACCATACTCCGGGTGCACCAGGCCTCAGGCCTCGGGTGTACGCCCCGAGCATGTGGGAGGAGACACCCTGCCTTCAGAGATCCAGTTCTTAAGGGGAAAAGGCAATATCTGTAGGTCAGGGATGGAATTGCAGGGAGGCAAGGAGTTAAAGAGGAGGGTAAAAAAAAGAATCACACAAATGAAAAAAAGAGGGGAAAGTTATTTGCCCTTTGTGGCTGTTTCAGTACCTATAGGCCTAACTATCCTGTTACAAGGATTAAGTGAGATAATAAAGAGGACTCACAATACTGTTTGCTCTCTAGGTGGCCTCCAATATATGTTAGATACAGTGATGCTAATGATGGAACGGAGACAAACTGCTGTGACTTTGTCTAGAGCAGGGTGTATTAGAAAATCCTGATACAACTGATTCTTTTTATATATATATATTTAACATCTAATTTTTACATTGAAGACTATAAAGTTTTATCATTAGTGCTTTTATTTTGGTTCTTGTTTTATTTCTAGTTGTCCTTCACTTTCTGCCAACATTAATCATGTACATATTTTAAAAAATATGATGGCCACATTTGCCATCTCAAGGACTGATTCTTTCAACATAAGAAGTTCACTCTAGAGAAACATGGAGGACAAAAAGGAAATGGCACTTTTGGGAATTCAATGAGCTTGGCATAGCTAAAGCGTAGGGTGCGTTCACCCTCAAAGTAGATCATAAAGAGCTTTCTTTTAAGAACTTTAGACTTCAACCTATAAATTAGCAAACGGGAAAAGAGCTACAAGAAAGAAAGTGGATCCTTTCAATGCATCAGGGAGAAAAAGTGGTTGGGATTCCATGCTCTGAGCTCTTCAGAGCGGGGACAATGAACATGATAAGATGTGTTAAAGATGAGGTTAAAGGCTTTATAAGTAATTATGAAACAATATGAAAATGATGATGTAAAGAATGATAATGGGAAGTTTTTAATTTATTTTAAGGAGGAAGGTAATGGGAAAGGGAGATAATTTTAGTAACTAATTTGTAATTGAGGCGCCCAGCAAAAAAAAGTTGAGTAGAGTATAGACTTCAAGAGAAGGAAATGGAGGAAAGAGGGAAGGAGGGGGGGAGGGAAGGAGGGAGAGAGAGAGAGATCTTATGATCTTTAGCACTGATGCCAGCTGAGGCCATGGGAGTTCCTTGAAGATGCAGGTAAGCTCTTTTTTAGCTCTAGTATCTGATACACAGTAGATTCACTAATGTTGAATGAACAGCTAAAGTCAGGTCTGAGAGAATGGTAATAAAAGAGCAAAAGGCAGCTAAGAGCTAAAAACATCATCTAAAAACATCTAAAAACATCAATATCAGCCACAGAAGAAACAATAAGGAAGACTAAAAACTAAGAGAGAGTGAAGACACAGATGTCAAGGAAAAATGTTTTAAAATACAATATAGTCAATCAAATGCCAAAGAAAGATTTAAAAAGCTGACAAAATGATTAGATTTGGCTATGAAACGGTAACTGGTTAACTGCGAAAGGAGTTAATTGGGATGGTGGAGATTATAGAGCTGTGCTGTCTAATACGGTATTAGCCATTAGCCATATGCGACTATTTAAATTTTAATTAATTAAATTAAAATTTAGTTCTTCAGTCGCACTAGCCCTATTTCCAATACTTGTGGCTTCTATACTGGACAGTGCAAATATAAAACATTTCCATTGTCTTAGAAAATTCTATCAAGCAGTGTTGTTAAAGAGGATTGAGGAGAGAAAAAAGGGTGAAGATTTAGTGATAAGTGTTGACCTGGTATATTAAATAATATACACATACATATATATTTGCAATTATTTTACTATTAAAGTGGAAATAAAAGCTTACCACTTGTAAAGGAGCATTGTGAAATATAATTAGTATCTGTGAAATGTTCTACAATCTTTTCGTGAAATGCACATAAAAATATGTTAAAACAAGTAGCTCCAATTGAGAATTAATATACAAGAAAATATAATGTCTCATGTGTTGATGAGGTCAGGGGAAAAGTGACAGCATATTGATGTTAAATACTGGAGACAAATTTAAACCCTTTAATTTGGATCTGTAGTAATGTAAAAGGTGTCAAGCTATTACAATCTATGTTGCTCCTTATGCTATATTAACAGAAAAAAAAAATTTTGAAATGTCCTCCTCAAAGCTGCAGTCCCACTGGCTCTAAAAGCACAGATCCTAAGAACACTGGTAGTTGCTAAGAAATGCATTATGAGCACATGGATTAGATCTCAATTGCCTATGTTCAATAGGTGAGTACAAATATTGCAGCCCCATAAAAATGCCCAAAATTAATGATAAAGTAGATAAATGCTAAAAAAAAACACCTTTAACAATCAGTGTTTCTAGAATTCTCACCTATAAATGAAGATCAACTTATAAATTTATAAGATTCAAAGATTAATATTTAAATGATTTTTGAATCTTTCCAGCCTACTAGTTCTTTCAATCATAATACGCTAAATAGACAAAAATAAATAAAATAATGCCAAAGAATCTACAGAATTTTTTCACTGATGTCAAAAGCAGTTCCCACAGAGATCAAATACAGGAACTAGACAAATCACAAATTAATACCAAGTGAAAAAAGTTGCAAAGGAAATATGTAGAGGCACCAGTTATGTATTCTTTTAAGTCTATTTCTTTTAGGGACACATACACACAAACATACAGAAAAATGATAACTCTGAGAAGGGAGGGAATCAGCAGGGATCTGAGAGGGGTTTTAGCTATATCTGTAATATTTTATCTCTTTAAAAACAGGGGAAAAGCCACACATTTGATCAAGGGTTAATGGCATACATGCTTAAGCACTTAGGAGTGAAGTATAATGAGATCTGCAATATACTTTGCCATTCATCAAAAAATAAAATGAATTAACAGGTGAGTAAAGAAATATATATGTGACAAAGCAAATAAAATAAAATGGTAATTATAGAATCTAGGTGATGAATATATAGGTATGCACTGTATAATTCCTAATGTTTGAAAGTTTTCACAGTAAAAAGCTAAGTGAAGAGATCTAAAGCAAAATAATGCCCAATGGTAAGCATATGGTTCTGATCATCTCAGCTTACAAATGAAGATGGCTCTCTGTTTTGCTTGGACCCTGGGGTTGAGAATTACAAATATTATTCAGATATCCATAAATCTGTAAATACAGATATACAGTTGCATGAAACACACTTGTGCCTGCCATACAACTAGAACTCACATGTGCAAGGCATTAGATTTAGTCAGTAATACAGCACCCTGCTCAAGAAAATTTGATTCTACTAAAAGAATAAAACATTTAAGATAACCATAAGACAAACAAACTAGAATACAGTAAATGCCACAGAGAAATACAAAGTATTAATAATAATTCCAAAGAAAAGATAATGAATGGTGTGGGAGGGGATTAAAAGCACTGAGAATGCTGGCTATTCTAGGCAACTTGGAAGCCTGCAAACAAAATACAGCATAGTATGTTTAAAGAACAAATCTGGAATATAAGAAGTTTTGGAAAAGATGGCTAATGGATAGACCAAAATCAAAATGGAGTTAGATATAAACAAGTTGGACTTAAATAATTTATGGTTGGAATTATGGTTTAACTCCTCTTTGGACTTAAAATAATTTATGTTATGGTGTATTCTTTTTTTTTTTTCTCATTCATCAATGAACCAATGAAGATTACTGATTAGGGAAAAACTAATGTATTCATTACTCAATGTCCCCCTCAAATCTGATTCAGTAGGCTAGGAAAAATAATTTTGTGTTTCAAGTCAGTTGCTGATTTGAGAAAAAAACTTCTAAGATTCAAAACATATAAAAAGGCTAAATCTAAAGAAATATAGTCATAATAAAGACAAAAGGCAATTAAATACATTATAAAATAAGTTTTAAAATTCTAGGTGCTTAGAAAATTATTAATAAATATTTTTGTAAAATGACAAAATTTTCCATGTGGCTTTTAATATTTTCATGTCTCAGAACAATAAAAATTCTTTAATAAAGGCAGGGAAAGGAAGGCTTAATTTAGATATTTTCTCAAGTTAATGTCTAAAACATTTATCACCATGAAACAGATCATAGGTTGAAATGGCAAGCCAGCTCTTTAAAAGATATTTATCACTTAGAATGTGTTTCCCTTGATTAAAAAAAACAAAATTAAGAAGGTAAAATGTTTTATGTGTATATTGAACTGATTTTTTTTATACATAGCTGTGTGTTATAAAAGATATTATTATATTGGGTGAGAAACTAGATGAAAGATAAGGAGTATACAAGTGAAAGAATCATCTAACATACAGTTTAAGTAAGAGTTATCCAAGAGAATTTATTTTAATTAAGATTACTTTCAAATCAATCTTTTTGTAAATAAATACATTTTAAATTGCTCTTGAGGTAGTCCAATACTCAAATGATTTAACACTAATATTCAGAAAAGTACAAAATCCTGACTGTACAAAAGGTCATATTTTAGATTTTGGATATCAGCCCCTTATCAGAAGCACTTCATGTGTTAGATTTGACTAAGGCTAAAATAAAGAATATAACTGGCAACAGCCTGTTTCATAAGTGAAAAATCTTACATTAGTTTGAGAGATCTAACAGGAACAACCTCCATCCACCAAATTACCCTTTTATAGGAGAGATCTGTCAATGGGAATGATTAAGCAAGAAGCGGCTTCAAGACCCACCCGTTCTTTTTCCTCCTAGTTCATCTCTCGAAACAGAGGTTAGAGAGAATCCAATATTAAGGTTGCTTTAACCTTATGAAGATACAAAAGAATGGTTCAGAACCTAAAAATATTAACAGTTACTAGGCCCAATTAATTAATCCTCAAGGGAGGGCTCACTCACTACACAGGACAAATTCTAGGAAAATGGGGAAGAATTCTAGGCAAAGTTCTCTATGACTAGAAATGGTTACGGATACAATTCTAAAGAGTTTTTGTTTGTGTAAACATAACGGCATTTAGAAATTATTGGCATATAAAAAAACATTAAGTTACTAACAACATTTTCATATAGGCTTTCACATTATTATATGTACCAGGAAACCTCATAAGTACTCTGGAAGTACTATCCTCATTTTATAAAAATAATGAAGCAGAGAGATTAAAGGGAGTTAGTTACAAGAAGTACAATTAACATTCGTAGCCTAGGTTTCTAATTAACCCTTTACTATACTGCTGCTAACCCATGAGAATTATATAACTCCAAAATAGAAATAAAGCCACAACTGAGAATAAACCATTGATGAAGATAATTAATCTCCTTGGTTTTGAAGAGTGGTGTAAAGAGAGGGACCTGTAAAGTGGGTCATGAGATCAAGATTCGTAACTATCATGAGGCAATGAAACATTACTTGTGTATGTGTTCTTCATGTCTCTAGTGAAATCTGAAACTTGGATTATTTTTCCATATGACTTCAGAGATGCTACTAAGATAAATTTATGAAAAACAAAAAGGTCATATCAGCCATATTCACCATGCTGGGAAAAGCACTACTGTTCTATAAACTATTTATTCTGTGGGTGGTTAAAGAGCATTGTACAGTTGAAATGGAACATTTTCAATGAGTTTTGCAACACAAGATAGTTCCTTTTCAGCTTTCTTTTGCTAGGTGATTCAGTGAACCACTCTGTCACCCCATTTCTTTCATCATTAAAACTCTATATTGTAAAGTTCATTTTAGAAGAAATCACTTTTTCCTGCTATGAAATTTCTCCAAGGCTCTCACTAAAAAATTAAGTTATGGTTTCAGCATACATGTGCTGTTGTATTTTTTTTTCTTGTTTTCTGTAACATCAGACAGTATAAATTTTTGCAAGTATTATAATTAAGAAAATATTTCATTTTTGTTACAGTACCAAGGTATTGTGAATTTCCATCTTAAAATAAAGAAGTCCTTGCTAATGCAATGGTTTTAGGAGACTTAAAATGTATGCCAAAGTCTCTTCTGAGTGAGGGCGATGGGAGTGGGGGCTGCCAGTGAAGGGGTAGGAAACACTAATGGTGGTCAGGATGAACTGTAATTCCAGTGTACAGGCAGCTTCTGCAGTCTCTGCTTAACAGTCCCTTCCCACCTCCCCCTACAACCCTGGCAGCTGTATTTACATTATATGCCAATTTAAAACTACATATTTATAGGAGATAGAATTTAAGTAATTTTGGTGATAAAGATGAATCCCAAGGTTTAATAGATTATGAATCAGGTGTATGACATTAACAATGCCAAGGAATACAGGGAAGGTAGATAGCAAACAGGTAGGGAGGGAGGCATGGGGAGAAAGAAGGGAAAGTAAGGAGGAAGAGAAACTGCCTAATATCCATCTAGTTCTAAATCTGATTTCTGCCTATTTCATGAGAAGTCCCCATTAGCTTTGAATACTTTCTCTTTACTTGCTAAAGGTAGTTTGAATGAGTTTTATAACTTGAAACCACAAGGAACTTTCTCTGGATACCTCCTAGCATGACAGCCTGCTAAATGGGCTGGGGTGGCGATCTGGGAGCAGAAGAGTCCTGCGCAATTACATCTGCACTGCAGGATCTCTGCTCGTCACCAGTGCTTTAACACTGGCAGGAATGCCAGGGTAATGGCATAAACCTATTTTCTCTCCAATGCAATTACAAATCCATCAAAGGTGCTTCACAGAGCTTTATCCAACAAAGTTAAAGACAGGCTATACTGTTCCATGTTGAAAGTTAACAATTACCAATCCTTGAAGTTTCTACTGAAAATATAGCTTTTGTTGGCTCCTACTAAAAAAAAGCAATACATTTGCTTTCAGCTCATCATATGCAAAGGTAAGAAATAGAATATTATAAACCTACTTCTACGAGAGAAAGGCTGTTCAATTAGATACATATAATAACATTATGAATACTGTTAAGATGTGTTTTTTTCCCCTCCAGAAGAAAGGAATTATTCATAACTAACACAAATAGCATAGCTTCATTTTAAAAATGAGAACTCCAGATTCAGGTATCTTCAAAGTAGGTTAAAATTAATATTTAATTATTTTACTTTTATCTCTAAAGGCATCACATACATTAGGAAAAGTCCATAAATCCCATTATCTATGAACAAAGACATTATTTTCAAGGTCTATCTGCAGATATTTTCTAGTTTATCTGCAGATATTTTCTAGTCTATACCTTTAATAGCAAAATTTATAGGGTAATGGGTATATAATTTTAAATGAATCTTGATCTGTCCACTTGACATTACAAATAAAACTAATGACTTCTCAAATGATACTGAAGTTCTTTGCAAGAATCAGAGACAAAGGAACCAGTCTGAAATGAAGAATACAATAAGATGAAGAATATATGAGAGGAAATCAACAAAGTAGAGGAAGCGGAGGTTCAAATCACCAATATAGTGGATGAGGTAGCAGAGGACACCCAATCAGAACAGCAACAAGAAAAAAGAATCCAAAAACGTGAAGATAATTTAAGGAACCTATGGGACAAGATCAAATGTAACAATATTTGCATCATAGGGGTACCAAAAGGAGAAGAGCGAAACCAAAAAGTTGAAAACTTATCTGAAGAAACAATGATGGAAAACTTCCCTAACCTGGTGAAGGAAATAGACATACAACCCCAGGAAGCTCAAAGAGTCCCAAAAAAGATGATCCCAAAGAAGCCCACATCAAAACACATCATAACTAAAATGTCAAAGGTTAAATACAAAGAGAGAATCCTAAAAGCAGCAAGAAGAAAAGCAGTTAGTTACCTATAAGGGAGCTCCCATAATACTGGCAACTGATTCTCAAAAGAAACTTTGCAGGACAGAAGGGCTTGGCACAAAATATTCAAAGTGATGAAAACCCAGGATCTACAACCAAGATTACTGTATCTAGCAAAAGATTACTGTATCATTTGTAGTCAAAGGACACATAAAGAGCTTCCTAGACAAGAAAAAGCTAAAGGAGTTCATCACCACCAAGCCAGCATTACAGGAAATGTTGGAGGGACTTCTTTAAGAAAAAAAAAATACGTAGCAAAAATTTAAAATAAAGAATGGCAATAACTACTTATCTATTAACAAGTACTTCAAATGAAAAAGAATTAAGTGCTCCAATCAATAGAGAGAGTGGCTGAATGGACAAAAAAACAAGACCATTTCATTATATATGCTGCCTATAAGAGATTCATTTCAGATTAAAAGACACAGACTAAAAGTAAGAGGGTGGAAAAAGATATTGCATGATGGACCTAGAGGGTATTGTGCTGAACGCAGTAAGTCAGATAGAGAAAGACAAATGCCACATGATTTCATGTACATGTGCAGTCTAAAGAACAAAATAAACAACAAAAACAAAAAGATCACAGATATAGAAAACATTTTGAGGTTGCCAGATCAGAGGGGGGTTGAGGGGGTAGGTGAAAAGTGGGGCGAGGATTAAGAAGTACAAATGGATAGTTACAAAATAGTCATGGAAATATAAAATATAGCATAAGGAATACAGTCAGTAATATTATAATAAATATGTAAGGGGCAAAGGGGTACAAGATTTATTGGGGTGATGATTCTGTGAATTATATAGATGTCTAATCACTATGCTATACAACTGAAACTAATATATTATTGTATACCAACTATAATTTTAAAAACTCACTGTAAAGATGAGCAACTAATTGTCTATTTCAATAAACACACGCACACACACAAAATCAGAGACACACTTATAACAATATTGTGCACACACATGCGCTAAAATCACAATGCTGTCATCATTACATCAACCAGATACACTGCTACTTCCACTTTACACGCAAGATAAACACCAGGTATTGATCACTAAGGATAATGTTATTAAATTTTAGTAAATGAAGATACAACTCTGGTCCTCAAAAACCCTTTTTGAAGAAAGAATTTAGCTACAGCCAAGGATATGAGGCAAGAATCCAGTCAAATGAAAATTTTTGGTAATGTTTGCAGACTGTTTTGGGTAAGCTAAAATACAACTAAATACTTCTATCTGAAATTATGAGGGCAAAAATGATATAACTATGAGATTCTACTGGAACCCTGAAGGTCAAATGAACCATACCACATGTAATTTCAACATGCAATGTATTTATTTAAGTGGGTTTTTTTTTTCTAATTTGAGTTATTAGTTTAAAAGTTTATATTTTTAAATTTTTTTACTTTTGGGGGGTTGGCAAAATGTAGTAATTTAGTTGACTACAATGATCGGTATATTTTAAGTAAGAATAGAGAAAACTAGAAACAAAATCTCTGTTTGGATTAGTAGCACTGGACATTGAATTGGTTCAGATAAAATAAAGGTCAAAAGGTTGACCACCTTACTGCAAGAGCCAAAAGAAACAGTAGACTGTGGCTTCCCCTTTAACCTTACTTCTTGTACAATTACCATGTGCTCACATAGATACGACATAGACAGAAAATTTTCATATAAACACATCCTGGAAAAATGCATTAAACCATTCCTCTCTTCATACATATTTTTAGTGTCCTATGTCAATAAAAAACATAAATACCAAAATGTGGCTTCATTCTCTGAGAGTTCAGTGTGCTTCATGTTATAGTTATTTAAAACTTCAGAAATTAATATTTATGGTTAGGACGTATTTCCTAAGCAAACATGAAATCATTCATAAAACTGTTACTATTTACACACTTTCAAAGGTATCAGAATGCTGAAATTTGACTATTGTACACTTCCTTATTTCTTGGTTTTGCTATTTCTATAGTCACAGTCCTAGTGTGGACCTAACCAATTCACCTTGCTGTAACACAGTAGCCTTCTTTTTAATTGTTTTGCTTCTAGTCTTTTTATTCTAAACTTTTCCATTCAGAGGACATTATCCTAAAGATTAAAAAACCCTTCTCAGAACTCTGCTGCTCTGGCTCCTAACATCTGACTCAATTAAATTCTTTGACAAAATCTCAGCTATTAAAATCTCATCACCCACCAAAATATCATCCACCGTACATCTTTCAGTATTTTACCTGCTCTCTATGCCATCTGCATTCCATTGTTTGCTAGTACTACTTTAATTGTTTCAAAATTTTGTTCAAGTTATCTTTCACAAAATTTTTTCAGATCAATTTTTCCAGGTTACTCTAAGTATTTAAGAAATGTGTTTCTTTCTGCCCACCTATCTCTTTTATTATACTGAGGACAAATACAATTTCTTTTGCTTCCTTTCTAACTGTCTCTCATTAAGTAGAAGGCTGGGAACAAAATGGATCTTTAATTATCTTTGATTAATTTAAAAGCTTGAAATCATATATTCTGCCTTGGCTCAAACTTTAATTAGATATTTTATGGCCATCCTATCTAACTGATCACTTACACAAATTCTTTGAGATTAGTAAATGAATTTGTTCACAGAGGCTGCTAATAATATATTTCCCTTATCAAGTAAAGATCCTAATTAAATTTTTAATTGATTTAGCATTACAAGGAAGGTGAGGTATACAAACTAATTTCTGAAATCAGGTAGGAAAGTTTACAATTATAAAGTCATTTCAAAATAGTGAAAAGCCTGGAAAAATATTATTCTACTATTTTGTGAGAATCAAATCTAATGAGTCAAAATAAGTTCTGGTCTAAAGTAGTTTTTTCCTCATAAAATAATCATATTGTAGGAAGAGAATAAAATTCAATTACAAATTCTCTGCTTCATTGTACACTCGTAGTTTTTACTACTAAAACTAAACAGCAAGGAAGAAAGTTTTATAAAGTCTATTACACAAAGAGACAAGTTACAAAATGTCTAAAACCATATTCATATTGTCTTTTGCAAAAAAATAAACAAAAACGAAAACACAAAACAAAACATGCATACACACAATCAAAAGCAAACTCAAAACCAAAACAAAACAGGACCAGAAATGGTACCATTCAAGATGACACTATTTAAGAAGTCAAAAGAATTGCACATTACTAAGATAAAGCAATAATTAAAATGTAAATAAAAAGTTCCAGTTCTGCTTTTGTCTCTATTGTGTAGGTGTGACAGGAAAGCTGTAAAATTTTTCCTCAAACACTGAATCATCCTCAATGATTCAAGCCAGTATTTATCCCATGTAGCTCAATAGTGTATTGTAGCAGCTGCATTCTGTATTCTATTTTTTAATGGCATTTAAGTTATTTCAGTTTTAGAGACAAAAGAAGCTATGTTAAATAGGACAACCAAAATACAACTTCAAAAGTCAGATTTTGACTATAATGTCCTATATTTCTGTTTTAAAAAATATACCATTTTTCTCATGTTCTGAACACATTCAAAACTATCTACATAGAAATCAGATTAAATTATGTTTTCTTAGCCTTCAAGTCATCATATGTGGATATAATTACACAATAAAAGTTTTAAACTCAAATCCTGTGCACAATAAAAAATCAATTTGTTATGAGCTTAAGGAATCACCATTCACATCCACACATATGTCAAAAAAGAAAGGAGAAATGTAAGAATTACCAGAGGTATTAATGTATGATTTTCCTTCTACAAAAGAATTTCTCATTCAAACTGAACAACATAAATGTAATTTAAATATAGTTCAATCTTCAAAACTGAAAACAAAAGAAAAAAAAAAAAACACCTTAGTCTTCAACTTTTTAAAAATTCCCACAGATGCAATGACTACAGATAGGTAGGATCATAAGCATTTTAAGTGTCCTGTTTTATTTTGTCTCACCTTTTAAAATATGTATAAAAGGGGCGGGAGGGTAATATGGCAGAGTGATGGAGACCATGGATTTTACGGTCAAGGAGTCCCTAGGTTTGGATTGCTGTGTGACCCTGGGCACATACCTAATTCCCTAAGCCTTGTTTGTAATGTGGGGATTGTAATAGTACCTTAGCTCGCAGGGCTTTTGTGAGGATTAGGTGACAGAATAAACACAAAGTACTTAATACTCTGATACCATTCACCTAACATACATTTGAGGGTCTATTAGTCAACAAAAATTTGTGGATCTACTATGCGCGTGCCCTATACAAGTGGTAAACAAAAAATATATCATCCCTATCCTCAGGAAGCTTTCTTTTTCTTTGTTGGAAAGATATATAATAAAATGTATAAAAACACATAAATGTGTGTTAATTGTGGGAAGTGTTATAAAGGAAATAAAGTAGACTCAGTGATAGAGGAATCACTTTGACTGAAGGAGTGTGGTAAGGAAACGTTTTAGTGAAAGGGTATTTTTAGTAGGGGCCTAAAAGATAGAGGAAGCCAGAGAGAGCATTCCAGGTAGAACTAACAGCATCGACAAAGGCTATCGCTACCAAGAAGAGGAGAATAGCTGGTCCTATTGAGAGGCCGGTGTGACTGTAGCATAGTGAACCACAAGGGCTCACTATAAGGAATCTGGAGAGAGAGATAACAGACAGAACCAAGAGATACCTACAGCCATGGTGAAAACTTTGGATTTTTATTTTAAATATAATGGAAAGCCACTGGAGGGTTTCAAGCAGGGGAACCATTATATTGAATAGGTTTAGAAGTCAGGAAACAACCATAGCAACATTCCATTTGGCTAGGAATATCAAAATTCAAAGCATTCTTAGGGCATTGAAACCCGTTTTTGTTCAAAAATACTCTTTTTAGTTCTTTTAAAGTGGAAAATTCTAAAATACATTGGCCATTTCCTGCCTTAGTTAAAAAAGAGATCTCAAAAACACTAAAAACTACTTTCTTCTTTTTCTCCCCTTTAACTGCATCATGATCAATAGCTATGCTGAGTTACAGATATAAATTTCACTTTCTCTTTAATTCTGAACTACACGATATGTAGTTGCTCAAAACCACGGACAACAGAACTAGTCAAATTTCCTGGCATATAAATAACTGAATTAAAGACTAAAAGAGACCAAGTTTGTGTCATTAATTTTTTCCCCCTAATAAAATCACTTTCACCATCTAATCGGTGAGCATTTTTTGTTTATTTGGTAACATTTAAGGTATTCTTCCTTGGTCAACTCTGGATAAAAAATCTGGTTTGCTTTTTCTGCTCTTACTCAAAGGATGCTGTGAAGTGCTGGAAAAAGTCCAAAACTGCAATTATTTGATCCATCATGAACTCTTTAATCTCTCTTGTTGACTTCCATATCAACATACACCATATGGGATATTCTAAGCCCTTTCCACACCCAATTCAGGAACTCTAACTGCTGATAGCACTCTTCCCCTCCCTATCCCATTTCCCCTTACTCTTAGCAAAATTGCCTCTCTCCTAAACTTATCTCTTCTCCACCTCAAAAATGCTGCCACTTTATTCTACTTTGCCCTAGTCCCAGAAAAAAAGTTGCTCTAAATTTTCAAGATTAGTCCTTCTATCTGTGCTATTGATAGCCCTCCTTGCTTCATCAATTATTTGATCTGTTTTTTGATCCACAGTCTCTCTCATATTACACTTACCTTTTCACAAGTGGTCAAAAATATATAAGTAAATAAATAAATATGTTGCTGGGTTTTATTTATTCTCCTGCCACACAGTCACGTGTACTTGTTCTCCATTTCTGACTCAATCAATCTATTTCAGGCTCTCATTATTCCTCATCTGAAGAGTAGCCAAACATTTTTGTACAAACTAATCTTAAAAAAAATCTTGATCCTAATTCTCACGTATTTGAAATTCATCCATAAACCATACTACTTAACAACAGAATTCACACTCTTTTTATCTAGCATTTAAAATCTTTGACAATCTGGCTCTAATCTACTTATCCTCAAAAAACTATCCTGGGCTTGCTATCTACTATCTTTTCTCTACCAACAAATTTCTATAAAATAAGTCTATAATCACACCTTTTTTACACTACTTTAGTTTCTCATCTACTGCATGAGGGACTATGCCCTTTAACTGGCGAGGTTTCCACGCACTAAACTTAAGCGGTTAATGCCAGAACTGAATTGTCATAAACCAGTTGAGGTCAAAATGAAATACTTCCTTCTTAATTTGTATCATAATAAAACCATAATCATAAGAACAGAACTCTCCTGAGTTCTGTCAGGAGCATATTATCAGACTTGAAGGGGATCATGGGAACCCTTAAATTTGTAGCCATTTGGTCAGAGGTACAGGTGGCCTGGAGACCCCCAAAGTGCAGAAGTCTGAAGCAAAGGCAGTCTTGTTGGGGACCATGCCCTTAAACTTACAGGGTCTGCAGTAACTCTGGGTGGTTAGTGACAGAATTGAACTGCAGTACACTAGTTATGGTTAAAACAAAATACTTCCTTCCAAAGCCTTTCTACCAAATCGAGACAAAGTTCCTGAGCTTATTGTTCAAGATTATTCAAGATCCTTCAAATATACCACATTAAATAAAATTCTGTCAACATCTACTCTATGAAGTCATGGCAATAAATGCTGTGACTGGAGAGCAAGGAAGGGATTAACAAACGATATGGGAGAGAAATTAAAAATATCCATGTAAGATATGATTTCACCAAAAGCTACCTGTAATTGTTGATTATTCCCTATAGTTCCCTATTTTCCATCTTATACTCATGTCATTCACCCCATCTAGAATCTTTTACCCACTATCTGAACCTAGGAGACTCGTACATAAATTTTCATGGTTCAAGCAAATGTCACTTCCAAAATGAAGCCTCTTTAGTCCCAACTGAAACTGTTTGCTTAAAACAAACAAACGAACAAACAAAAACTCAGTTTCGAGGTAAACAAGCATAACAGAAAGCAGTGAATAAGGACTAGTTACATTTCTGCTATTTCTGGTATAAACTTGAACAGGTCACTTAAGCTTTTTACACATGTAAAATGAAGACAGTTGCAAAACACATTCTTTTAAAAGCATAACTAAACTCTTAAAGAGGAATTGTCAGCAGTCATAAATGAAGAAGAAACCAGAGTGATAAGCTAATATCATGGGCCATCGCTGCCCCAAAGAACCTGGAACTCAAAAGCCTGGTAGGGAATGAGAGACATGGCCTCTGGCCCATTCAAGATACAACTGGATTGGAGGCCTCTGCATAAAGCTAGGATTTTTGTGTAAGGAACTAGAAAAAAAGAAAACAAACAAAAATCACCTGTCAGTAAAAGAAAATGACAGGAACACGTTTCTGTCTTGATATGGGCTCCGGGAAAGATTTCATAAGCACAAGTATACCTTTATATGCATCTGAAGTTCTAAATATAAGCCCACAACTCCAAAATACAAATTATATGACGGAATATGGTATTGTGAATAGAGTTAGCAGAAAATACAGCTGGATTAAAGCCCTGAGGCTTTAGATATTAAAATTATCAGTTACAGAAAATAAGATGTTTAAAGAAATGAGAATGAAAACATGAGCAATAAACAATCTAATTCTAGACAGATTTACAATGAAAACCAAATTGAACGGCTGAAAGTGGAAAATACAACTGAAATTAAGAACTCAGTGGATGGGTTGAATAGCAAATTAGATAAAACTTAAAAAAAAAAAAAAGACTTAAAGTCCTGAACAAAATACCCATACTTCCATTTTTTTTAAAAAAGGTAGAAAAGATTTTTTAGAAAAGTTTAGGGGAAAAAAGGTTTAGGAGAAATGAAAGACTGGTTGAAAAAATTCTACCCATGTCCAACTGGAGTACATAAAATTAGAATAGAGGATACTCAAAATTCAAAGAGATAACACTTTATAATTTTCTAGCTCTAATGAAAAAAGTAAATTCTCGAAAAATATAAATTATCTTAAAGAGAATACATTTTAAAACAATCCATTTATAGACACATTATAGTGAAATGGCACATCAAAAGTAAATAAATTTTAAATTAAAAATAATCTCTTGATTGCCCCTTCATAGGTTGTCATCAAGATCCAGTTTTTACATCAATAATTTTTATATCAATCTCAGTATATATTTTAGTCATACAAAGAAAATTTGAGAAATCCTCTCAATCCTGTAGACTCTAAAAACCATTAAAATCTGGCTATATTTTTGCAGCCAAATGAATACAGATGAGTTTTCTTTTCTTTTACCTCCTAATTTTTTGAAGGAAAAGATTCTTGAAGATTTATTCTAGTATTTATCTTCAACCTAAAATGGCAGAGCCGAACTTATTAGGACTGAGGGTGCTTTGGGCATTCTTTCCAGCTCCATTCATTCAATTGTTAAACAATTGCTGTGAGCCTACTGTAGGCAAAGAACTCTGGATGATACAAAGATAATTAACTGGGTAATTTCCCTTTCAGCCTATTAAAAAGGTAAGTAGTGCTGTAGTTAAACATATGCTAGCTATAAGTAAAAGGAAAAATAAGTTTTTATAGTAGATAAAAGAAAATTTAGAAAGTTAAACATGCTGCAAACAAACTATCCTCCCTTACCACTAGGTTTCAACTAAAAAGCCAATTAATTTAATATTTTTTACTCTTTCGATTTACATGTGGCCCTGATCTCTTTCACAATTACAATCAAGAATGTACTCCATTAGAAAACATGGAATGGAAAAACATATCCTCTACTGGGAGAATCACATGCAGTTCTTTAAGCTTGGTCTCAATGGTACGAAGATTTTTTACTAAAATAGCTTATGATTAAATATTTAAGTAGAATAAATATTTAAAATCTCTAGATTTAAAAAATCTTAATTATTAAGACCTCATTTGATCTGTAACTTTGGACAACAGAGATAATAATATAAGTATAGAAAAACACATGTAGTATAACAGCTGTTGAAATAAGCACAAGTGGTCTTTCTTCTCAGCTCTCCTCAAATTGTGCCAATGAAGGATGCTAATAATAGAATAAAATTTCAGGGCGGAACAATGCGAACCATAATTAGAAATCAATGCAGTATAAAACTGTCAAAGCTCCTGGGCAAGAATTATAATTGAGAAACCCTCAAAAGATGTGTGTGTGCATCTGTGTGTGTGTGTCATTCACCCTATATAAGCCAATGAAGTTAATGAAAAGATAACTATTCTTTAAAGCTAAAAAATACCCTAAAGACAGAAATAAGCGGCAGAATCCAAAATAGTCTACATAAAACAATAGACAATGGAAAGCATGTGTTCAGGAAAAATTTGACACAAATAAGTGGTTGAAAGGGGAAAAGTTAACTACGATATTTGCTGACAGAGAATTTTAAAAACTACATTTGTAACTTGAATTCACATACCATAAATGATTATTTAAAATTTACCCTGAAATAAAATATGTCCTATCAATCTAACATGGGGAATGTTAGATTATCACTGTTCTACACATTGCAGTTATTGAATACTTACTTTGCCTATTACCTTTCACTTCCAGTGAAAGCAATTAACTAGATCAAAGTGACAGGAGTCATTTTTGTCCTACTTGGTTTTAATCACGTTAATTATAATTTCAATCAATTCACAAAGATTATAATTTAAAATTCAAGGATTACCAAAGGAACAGATTATTTTTCACTGTGATTTATAAGTTACTTGGTCAGAGTTTGGGCCTTATTTTTCTAAGTCGGGATTCCAGGCCAACCCTCAAAAACCTCATAGACATACAAGACTTAAATACCTTTTATCTACCATAAAAATATAGTATGAGACAATAACAGCAGCCATTTGGATTAATGACAATGTCCTAGGCAACTTAAATATACATTCCCATTTAATTCTAACATTACTATGAAGTAGGTAATATCACCATTCCCATTAGAGTAGTGAGCAAGCAAGACTCAGAAAAGTGACTTTCCCAGACACATAGTTAAGTGGCTGAACTGGGATTCAAGCCAAATGTTCTAACCCCAAAGTTCCTATATTACTTATTCTAATTACTAAAATAATGCAGCAGCATTGTGGTGATTCTCTATAAATCCTTCTACTGACTACATAAAATTCCATAGTGTGGATGCACTAGAATCTATTTAGTCATTGTTCTTCAGGTAGGAAAAAAATGACCCTTGATGGAAGTCAGAAATGTAAGAGCAATGAAAATAACAAAATGGGTAAATATTTAAATAAACCTAAATAACACTAATTAAAATATATATGAAAATAAAATGTGAACAATAACAGATCAATCAAAAGGAAATTCAATAGAGTTAAAATGCTCTAAGGTGTCTGCATTAATCATCAAGAAGTAAAAGTACATGCTTATATCAGACTTTAATAGGCCAAGGATGCATTGTATAAGAGAATGTGTAACTACAAAGAAAATATGGCTGTGTGAAAATAATTTTTAAAATCAAAAAAAAGGGAAAAAGAAGCAAAAAAGGACTAGCAGGAAGAACTAAACATATCAGTAACTGCATTAAGTGTAAATGGACCAAATGCTTCAAACAAAAGACATATTTTATCAAAATGGATGAAAAAAACAAAACTCAACCATATGCTGCTTATGAGAAAAAAATACCTTAAAAACAAGAATATAGAAAGGCTGAAAGTAAGGTGACAAAAAAAGACATGATAAAACTAATTTTGATAAATATGAAGCAGTATTAGAAACTAAGAAAACTACTCTGTAAAGACAGAAAATAATTCTGAACTCATAAGCTCTTTATTTTATAGCCTCGATATACAAAAGGAATAGAAGCATTTAAGAGATATACAAATCCACAAACATATTTGAAAGTTTTAACATAACTCTTTCAGAAACTGTTAACAAAATCAAAAATGATATGGAAGATCTGATATACAAAAATAAACTTTACTGACATACTAACTGACATACTAATAGAACAATTAACTCAACAAATCCAAAATATACCTTCTTTCAAGTATATTCATTTAGAAAAACTGATAGTATGTAAGTTACAACAAATTTCATAAGTAGCAAGACTTGCTGTATTGGATATCAAGACTTAATATAAAGCTATAATAATAATAAAGAGAGTGTTGTATTGTTGCATAGAACAAGATAGAAATGACAGACATTATACGACTCAGAAACCGGACCAAAATCCTGAAGAGTATGTTTTCTGACTACAGTGGTTTTGAATTAGAAATTTATTAATTAAAAAAACTATAAAATCTTCACATTTGAAATTAATATTCTAAATAACTGTAAGAAGAAATCTAAGGAAAATGAGGAAACTATTCTCAACTGAATAACAGTAAAAGTAACATCAAAATTTGGAAGATGCAGCTAAAGCCACATTGAGGGAATTTATAGGTTAAAAGATAACTACAAATCAATAAATATTTAGCTCAAGATTTAAAAAAATAAATTAAACCCCCAAAAGTAGAAGAAAATAGTAAAGATAAAAGGCATAAATAATAAAATGTAAAATACAAAACAAGAGATGAACAAAACCAAATTTTGTTCTTTGAAATAGACTAATAAAACCGGTGACTTCGGTTAACAAGGATCATGAGAAAGGTGACAACCAACTCTCAAGATAGCCTCCAATGATTCCCACCTCCTCATATTTTCATCCTTGTGTAATTCCTTCCTGCTGAGTGTGGCTGGGCTTAGTGACTCACTTCTAATGCATAGAACAAGATAGAAATGACAGACATTATACGACTCAGAAACCGGACCAAAAGCGGTACCAAGGCACCGCTTTTTCTCTCACTCTTGGGTCACCAGCTCTGAAGGAGGTCATGTCATGAGCAGCCTTGTGGAGAGGCCCCCACAGCAAGAAAGTGAAACTTGTTCCAACAGCCACATGAGTGATCCTGGAAGTGGATCTTCTAACTTCAAAGAATATAGTCCACACTATCGGCTGGACTGCAACTTCTTAAGAGATCCTGAGTCAGAATCCCAGCAGGCTTTGTTTGTTTATTTTGTCTGAGAACTTGAAAAACCAATTCTAAAATTTCTACAGAAATTCAAAGTTCCAAGTACAAAAACACTTGAAAAAGAACAAAGTAGCAAGACTTGCTCTATTGGATATCAAGACTTAATATAAAGCTATAATAATAATAAAGAGAGTGTTGTATTGTTGCAAGGATGAACAGACCAATGGAATAGAGTCCAGAAACACATATATGGACACCTGATTTATTATCTGGTATCAATGCTAAGCAGTAGAAACACATGGTCTTTCCAATAAATGGTTCAAGGTCACATGGGAAAAAAATTATTCTTGATCTCTGCTATATTTAATATACACTACGCATAAAATCGTTTTCAGGTGGACTGTAACTTAATGTGGAAGACAAAACAAAAAAGCTTCCAGAAGATAATAAAAGAGAAAAATATTTAAATAGGAGACAAATAATAAAGAAAAAGATGGAAAAGTCTGAATTACATTAAAATTAAGAATTTTTATTTTCCTCAAAGATATCAAAAGAATAAAAAAGCAAGCCACAAAATAAGAAGAGTATCTGCAACACATATAACTAACAAAGGGCTTGTATCCAGAATATATTTAAAAAAACTTCTACGAATCAGTTTTTTTTTAAAGGACAACTCAATAGGAAAGTGAGCAAGAATTTCAAAAGCACTTTACAAAAGAGATGCTAGCTATGTGCCAATAAACATATGAAAAAATCCTCAGCATCAGTAATCAGGGAAATGCAAATTAAAACCACATGAGCTATATATTAACATATAAGAATTATCAATCAATCTCATAAACACAACACTAAACAAAGAAAGCTAGACAATATATACTGTATGATTCTATTTGTATAAAGTTCAAAAACAGACAAAACTATATGATGATGTTAGGATTCAATTAATGCTTACTTTAGGGAAAGGGAGGGGGAATAATGGGACTCCTGGGGTACTGTTAATATTCTATTTCTTTCCCTGAATGGTAGCTTCCACAAGTGTTTGCTTATACATCATTAAAGTGACTTTTTAAAAAAGTAGAGGATAATAGCAAACACAGAGGAGTTCAGCACAGTTGAACTTTAGCTAACAGGAAAATTAAATGATGCTGAACTGCTCATTTTCCCCCAAATCCAGATAACTGCAGCATTAGAAATCTTAAGATTCAGGTTTAAGGCAGAAAAAAAAAAAACCCAACCCTACAAAAGATCTCCCAGCTAATTCAAGTAAACAAGTATTCTAAACAGAAATGACAATATACTGCAGAGTTTAGTTTTCTGTAAATTTTTTAAAAAACAAAATAAAAAGGAATATGGAGAGAATCACAGCACAACCAGTAACAATATAATTGGTCCCCAACCAACCAGACCCTAAACAATCAACTCATTTTTAATGTTTAAAGTTATCTTTAAGTAGACACCTAAGTTGTTTTTAGTGTTTCTTTTAAAACATCTTCTAAAAATGAACTGAGAATATCTATTAACTCATTGTAGTCAGCATGTAAGTGGATAAGAACTGACAAGCTTGTTATCTCCTTGCATGATACCGGAATTAAACAACAGTTAAGACAGTAGATGTTATAGGAGAGATCATATATTAAAAATGAAAGATGACAAATGAAGAAAATATGAGAACAATTTATGTGTTACGAAGGGTGCAAGAGTAGGATATTCTAAGGAAAAGGAAACAATCTTTTTATGGTACTTCTTATATCTAGAAAAATAGGTAAGGATCAGTGAGATAAAAAACAAGCCAAATGAAAAATGTGAAAGCAAAATCACAGTCTCCCAAAATAAAACACTTCAACAATTATATTTACGTTTCATTTGGAATAAATGAGAAAAAGAAAAAGAAAAAGAAAAAACAATAAAAGAACAAGAGGTAAATAGCCCCAATCCTGAAACTGATGAGAAAATGGCCACTCAAAATTAAACCTATGTAAGAAACTTGCCCAAAATATTCCTAAGAGGTAATTTGGAAGTAGTCAATATTCCAAAACTGCAAAGAAACAGGCAGAGTAATACTTAACACTACCACACACTTCGACAGTGATTTTCAATATACAAAGGGCTTTCAGATAAAATAATTTGTTAATTCTAAGGGACAATGTGTAATTAATCCCATTTAACAAATGATGAAAAGGGCTCTGAGAGGTTAAAATACTAAGTGGACATATCAGTGTTGACTATTCCGCTTTCAAAGGTCCTTAAATGTAAAGTACTCAGAGACTAAATAAAACTGTCAATTTACAAAAGAGGAACTGAATAGCAAAGGACAGTTAATTTGGAGCCATGAGAGAAAACCCGTATTTGACACTGGTAAACAGAACAGTGGACCAGGAGGAGAGGTGAGAGAATGAAGCTCAAGCTTCAGTTTATGCCCCTGGGAAACATTTGTGTTGGAACTGCTTTATAACTTTTTTAAGTGATGACATCCCCAGGGATAAGGTCCAAGATGGTCTCATCTCTTCTGGTACATGTAACATTTTAAGTATGGTTCTTACTAGGCTTGGTATCTATATTGTCAAATTTTATATTTTATGTAAAAATAGTATCTTAAAAATGTCATCAATCTTCATATTTATAGGTTTACATTGGGTATAAAATAACTAACTTAACATTTAAATTTAAAGGCTAAGATGCTTGAATTTGACATTTCAAATATAATACAAATTACTTTATGAGATAGTTTTCAGATGAAACACTCTTAAAATGAGAACTTTATACTTGTACTTCAGCAACACATTTCTGTAATAAGAGCATGACCAGAATCTAACTGATAAATTATAACATTCGAAAACTCTGAAATTTGGCCAAAATACATGGAATATTTTCAATATGTTTTGGGAATAAAGAAATTTTTCAGAGGTAAATCTTATGTGAGTATATTTTACCAAATCTATACATGTAAAGTCTGAATGAGGAGTTGGTAATAATGGATTGTTAAATATAGTAGGGTAGACTTGATGTCTAGACAAGATAGTGGTGAAAGCTGCACTTTTAAGAAGCTCGTTACTTTCTCTGATAAAAAGGAAAAACAAAGAATGTTTCTATTATGTAAGGCTAGTATGAAATGCTTACATCATACATATACAATAATAGACAGAGTTGCTACTACTTTGAAAATAATTTCATTTTAATCTATCATGTGTGAAAAACTGATTCTTTTCCATGTCCCTGACTCTAGTTAATATTACAGGAAGATGGTGTGTTTGATTAATCTTCTAATCTTTTAATTTAAAAAGTAAAAAAAGAATATCCTATTGAGAGAGAAAGAACAAAAGTTAGTGAGAATGCTGGGAATCATCAAGTTATTTAGATGGTGATTGAAACTAGACACTGTAAGACCACAGATAGAACAATGAATAAGTGTAACATCTTATTTACTGAAGAAAGCATTTTCTGCAAAACTCATTAGGCTCAACAAACACTAATTAATTACTAACTGATCATAGCAATGGTATGTTTGAGTTTTTAAATAAACATTTCTAACATGAAAAACCCTGTGCCCTTATGAAGAGGTTAAAAAAAATAAAAACACCTAAAAATCTAGTTAAACCTGAAATTAGCTACACATCATAGTGTGTACAGAAGAAGCAGTACTTAGGTGCTAATTTTTAATATGATTTAGATTAGGAAGGGACCTAAGATTACTCAATCCAACTATTATTTTCAAGAAAAAGTGAAAAAAAGCTCATAAGCAGCCCATATGGTCACAAAAATGGTAAATGTGTAGAATTCAAATTAAAATAAAAATTATGTATTAAGTAGATTGATCCAAACTTATGGTAAAACATTATTAACCTATAAGACTAATGACCTAGACAGGCAACAAAATGATTTATGATTTAACTTGATTTTTCTTAGCTAAGTAGAATAAGACAAAGGGTTCTTAGATGGCTAAGATATAAAATGTCTTCGAAATAATAAGGCTGGCATAGCCATAAGTGACTATGGCTAATACTAATGTCTTTACTAAAATAAATGTATATTCAGTTTAAGTCTTTTTATGTTAAAAACAAAACAAAACAGAAATAATCCCCTTAATCAAGTGTCTCTTAATACTCTACGTCTATTATGTTTTAAAACATCAGATCAGCATCCTCTCTGGACCTAATATAATTCCTGTCTAGATTTAAATTATAAATTATCAGATAAATATATAATCAATCCTTCTTTCAATAGAGAGATTACATATAGGTAGAAATATCAGTGTTTTCATAAAACAGCATTATGTTAGAATAGTATTCTGAAATAGCCAAAGAGGTTTTAAAAATGAATTTGCCTTCATGGTACTTTTCTGGTTATTATCCACCAAATAAAAAGAGACTTTTTCCCATATAAATGATAAATTTCTGTGATTTGAGGTATACCATGAATAATGCATTTAAAGGATATTTTTGGGCATATTTTCCTGCAATTCTGTTGGTTTAGATCTAATTAATTTTATCTACTTACATAATTTTTAAGAATGGTTAATGATGGTACAAGTGAGAAATTAAGATTCTCTGCAATCATATACTCCAGTTATTCTCAACTGGGCATGCCATTAGAACGAGAGATTAACACTCTGTTAGTCTCTCTTCTAGCACAACACTTCATAAGACATAATAAACATAGGTATTTATGACACCCACAGTATTAAACCATCCCCAAACTGCCCATTTTAAAAATACTACTTTACTTAAAAAATACACATATGAAAGTTTTTAAATGTGAAAAAAAAAATCAGAAGACTGTATTTTAAATCATGGTTAACAAGGGATTATAAATATCTATTAATAGAGAATTAGTTATATATACTGATATAGAATGGTCCCTAAGATATATTGAATAGGGAACAGGGTATGCCACCATTTGTATTTAAAGAAAAAGTATGGAGACACAAAAATCAACCCTTATCTCTACTCATTCTCCAGATGTGTGGGTGTCATATATGTGTATATTATGCATGTATACATGAATACTATATATAAACCGTGCATATACACATACATATGCATATCACGTGAGCATATCTATATGCTGGGGAAAGAAACTAGCTAAAAGTTATGGGTGAAAAGCAAACTTATTTTGCATGGCATAATCTCTTGTGCCTTTTAAATTTTATGCTTGTGTATGTTAACACATAAAATATGACCTTCAAGGGATGGACTGCAGGATATTTAACATAAACCAAATCACAGCACCTACTTTTGAGACATGACTATAACTTTAGTTTCTAACTAAATCCTTATTACTATCACTATAACCAACTCTTCGTATCTGAAAAGAAAGCCTTTCATAAAGATTTGCTTTGGGTGATATTTATATAGTGTTTTATCTGTCAAATTCAACCAACAGAATATTTAAGATTTATACATTTTATGGCATATCAATAATACCTCAATTAAAAAACAAAATAAGGTGGTAATAGTTTTTAACCATTTAGCACAGTAGAAAATACAGAAGAACTTAAGAAAAAAGTCACCTCCTTCCAACTCCTTGATATTCCAAATATGGTTCACAGATTTAAAAAATCAGTATCTTCTGAGAAAATGTTAGAAATTCTAATCTCAAGCCCCATCCCAGATCTAATGAGTCAGAATCTGTATTTTAACAAGATCACCAAGTGATTTATTTGCATATTAAAGTTTGAGAATCTCTGCCTAGTAGATCATATAACTAAGTGTCAGGGTGGAGTATTTATGGTAGAAATCCAAGAAGCTCTACTTTTGAAAATTTCCACAGATACAACGAAGATAGAGAATCACAATACAAGCACTGTGTGTGGCTTGAGGGTTAAGAGATGTAAGGTTCTTTCCTCAAGACAAGTTTGCATAGCAAAAGATCCTAATAAACTCTAGCGGCTCACCAACTATCCTTAGCAGTTAGTTGTTTCATTAGGTAACTATTTCTCTGCTACTTGCCCTGACACTTAGTTATACGATCTACTAGGCAGAATATGCATATACATATTATGTGTATGTATGTTTACACACACACACATATGTATAGTATATATAACATATATCCAGCCCAAATCTATTCAGATTATCTGATTCCATCTGAAATTAAAGGAACATAGAAAATCTAATCCAGATCTTGCCAGTGGGTAATTACAGAGACTTTTAATATCATTAGGTGCCAAGACCCCAAGAAAACAGATAATCTTGCTTACGCTATCTAAGCACAGTTTTATCAAAGTATGGCGGACTTTACAAATTTTAAATAGGAGAAAGTTACAAAGAGTTAAGGTAAATATTGCTTTATCCCTATAAGTGCAACAGATAGAAGAAGGGTGTGTAATAACGGAGGATTTCAATTTGTGTGGTTCACACAAAGTAACAATTTGTTAAAAGACAAGAGTCCTTATTGGTAAAATAGTAAGTAGTGAAAAGCACTTTTAAATCAAACAGTTCAGTAACAGTACATTAGGACTTGCAGGATATCAGAGTCAAGGGGCTAATACCAAACAACTGAATCAGAATATGAATCACCCATAATCTATTTGGGTCAAGTCTCTCTACAAATTACTATATTGACAGAAGAAATTCTGAAATTTGACTCTCTAAGCTCAGAAACCAGAAAGCATGGGAAAATATTCCAATCATTGAATGTAAAAGCCCAAACTGAATAAGAGGGGGTAATCTGGGAAATAAGGGGAACAAAAGATAAAGCATAGAATCCAAAGGATAAGGAGGCTAGGTGTGCTGTAGCAAAAGAATGGATCATATCCACTAAAGGATATTCAAGTAAAAGAGGGGTAATTTGGATGATCTCTAGCAACACAATATTCAGAGATGCAACTTGATGTCTTCTGGCTCAGGGATTTTAGACCAGTGGTTCTCTGTCATATCTGATCATAACCTTGGGAGCTTTTTCAAAAAGCACCTGCATCATCAACCTTACCACATTTTTATATGTCTAGGATTGAGATGACACTAATATGGCATAAGACATGAATCTGATCACTCATTGAGATGATTCTGATACAATCTACCTCCATATGCATGCCCTTAAACATCAAATAGCCAAATTTGTAGGCATGTTGAATTAAACCAAATTTGACCTGGAAATTTAGTTTACCTTATATTGTAATACTGCCTCAAGTTAATGACTTTCTTGGCATTCAAAGGCTGAAAGACTAGACTTATAAACTCTCAAATTATTATACGTGGTTATCTTTATAAGCTATCTGAACATACAGTACTTGACATAACAAAGAAAATAGCTTTATATCTATATTTTTACATTATTCTAAGTTTGATTTGTTGCGGTCATCCATACAGAGTTTTGGGGGATTATTATTCTCTTTTTAAAATATTTCAAGCATATGATAAAATGTAAAGAATAATTACTAGACAGCTAGCTATGTAACTACCATAAAAAACATCTAGCTTTCTCAAGTCTGTAATGTTCCTATCCATTAGGCATTACTCCCTAAAAATTAAATATGCAAAAGTTGGAAATGGAAAAATAAAGAAACTACAGTTTCATTTTCAAAATCACTATAACTTTTAGGCATAAGTTTATAAAAGAATTATATTATTTAATTTGCTAGCTTTCTGACTTTTGGGGGACTTTTGGTCTGATTTTCTAGCCAGTAAATAAAAACCCAAGTACCCTAGCAAAAACACAGTAGCTATAGTCCAATATTTAGTATCATTAAGTTTTCTATTTTATAATACTTCTAATAACTGTTTTTACTTCTCTAGTAACACTAGAATATGGTAATGTCCTTTTAGATTTATTTTTTTTTAAGTCATCTGTCTTTGCTGTAATAATCTCAATATACTTTATTATCAGATTTTTTTTCAAGTATTTGAACAATGAGCAGGAAAAAAGAGATATAGTCATACTTACAGATTAAATATATATGGATATCTATAAAGTACTATAAAAACTGATTTCAGGTTAAATAATCTTATGTGTATAATGCTAAGCTAGTCTCCACATCTGACTAATAACTCACCTTTTCAAGATCGAATAGAACAACTATGAGTAATAAAAAGAGAAGATAATACAGAAAATAAACCACAAGCCAAAATAAGACGCCTTTCACTATTAGTCAAGTTTTTCTAGCAGTTATAGTCTTAAGAGAGAGAACCTCTCCTTTAAAGAACTACAATTTAGGTGAAAAAGAAAAATAACATTAAATCATTCATTCAACAAACACCTACTAAATGCCCAGGCACTCTGTCATGTGGTCAGGCGAAGATGCCGTATCTTATTTCAAGTGATTTAGAGACTATTTCAAAGGTCACGTCTAGGTTTATGACTCCATCCATCATCCATACAACAGATATTTCTTGTAAGCCTACTACATGCCAATCACTGTTCTAGGTGATGGAGATAAAGCAGTAAACAAAACAAAGTCCTTGTTCTCATGAAGAAGCTTCCACTACGGTGAGGGGAGATAAGCGAACAAATAAAAATATGTCAAGTGGCAAGAAAAGCTACAAAGAAAAATAAATTAGAATAAAACAAAACAAAGGGAGTAATTTTATACAAGGTAATGATATTCATATTCATGTTGAAGATACATCTAGTGGGCAAATCTTTTATTTATACTCTCATTTAACTGGTATCTTGAAAGGTACCAATCCACCTTGACATCACTAAATTAAAATATTCCCATTCTTCATTTTCCTTCTATTCTTCCAAGGAGATGATACTGGTGACCACCTCCATTTTGAATTCCTATTGGTTTACATGACAAATTTCCTATCCAGGTTCTTAGCCATTGGTGTGTTATCAATATAAGCTGTACAATCACATCTAGGATTTAATTAAGATCTTCTCCTATCCATTCAAGGGAAATAAATTTTAATTGATGTGGAATTGACCGACAATAGAAAAGATTTAATTTTGTTCTTAATTTTCAATAGCTTTTAGAATGACATTTATTCAAGGCATTGGAGGGAAACAACATCAAAACAAGCCCTTGTACAACATGTTACAATTTATAAAGCCCTTTTACAGTTTATCCACTTAATCCTCATTAAATGATAATACCTTATGATGCAGGTAATATTTCCATACTGAAACACTTTAAATTTGGCTATGCATAATGACCACAGTGACAAGTATTAGAAAAAAAATGATTGCTACTTTTTAAATCTTAGGTAAGACAAAACCTCCCGGCTTACTTATTCCATTCCAAAATTATATTTCACATTACAATAAGATACAACTAAAAGGTTTTGTCCTATAACTATTCCTTAAGCAACATATTTAATCTCTTAAAAAGATCCTAACTTTTCAATGACAATAAAATCAGATTTAAATACCTATCCTTTATTTTTTCTTAAATATTTAAAAAATGCTTAGAAGCATAATGAAAATCAAGAAATTTCTGGAAGCCCAATACTCAAAACATCGCTAACATTTTAGTATATTTAATATTTCTTTCAGCAATTTCTATTAGTTTTAGTAGTTTTTAAATTGCTTCATATTAACTAGAATATTAATATTCTCTAAAAAAGAAGTTTGCTTTTTACTTAAAAAATAAACAGGGGTGAGGGACCAACCTGATCAAAATTACTATGAAATCAATTTTTATAAGAGTCATAAGTGAAAAAAAAAAGACAAAATATTTATTAAATAAATATTTACTATACCAAGTGCAAAATGATAAGAACAAAAGACTATGTACCTTAAGATGATTGGATTCTCACCTGTTCAATCTCTTTGGTTTTCAATGCTATTGCTTTAGAGCGAGTGTTTAGCTGACTGTCTTCAAATAAATCTATGCCGTCCGTTGCATTTGGCTCAGGTTCTTCTGGCTGGTCAATAAACAATGGTCCCGTGGGTACTGCCTTTAAAAAGTAGTTGAAAAATAAAATTTTGTGAATTTAAATAAACTATGAGAAAACCAGTACTGTATTATTTCCTGAAAATATATGCCTTAAAACACGAATCCTAAAATATGCACTATGAAAAAAATCTCATAGTTAAACGTTTGATAAATTATCCAAACTCTATTATTCATCCTTTCACAGACCACGGATGAGCACATTAACATTATAATCTCTGCAGAGTACTGAATTATTAAAATCAATCTACTTCTTTTCAATCTAGCATTTCCCAAATATACTGGCTAATAGAATCTTTTTTTCTTCCTCAGACCATTAGGACTCCTTCAGAATTACTATTGTATCAAATACTCTGGGAATTCTCTATTAGAGTCCAAAGGTAAAAGTACAAAACTAAATACAGGAATAAACTATAAATTCCTGAATAAGTACATAACTAAATGTATCTTCAATTTCACTGGACTCTACTTATAAATTACCTGGTCTCCCAACCAAACTGCTTAAAACTATATTCATGGCAGCAAGAGAAGATAAACTGGAAACCTAAATATTTAATCTCTCTCTACTCATAAAAATGAATCTATATGATGTTTCTACAGTACATAAACCATTGTTTAAATAGTTAGTATAAAGTAAAAATATTGTCACAACTAAATTTAAACACACATATAGATAACTAAACGAGTAATTATTTAACAATTGCTTGAGAGCAAATGTTAACTATCTGAGCAAAACATTAATAAGATAGTGGAATTAAGCTGTTAAATAAAAAACAGAGCATCATAAAAATTTCCCAGCTGCTTTATTTTCAGTATGAAAAAGTATCGATCTACCTTGAAAAAAAATCTTAGACAATGCTACAAAAATTGATGCTGCTGCTCAACAATAATAATGTACACCAAGTAACAAGCTACTCATCTTGATCTTATTCTCACTTGCCTTTGGTACAAAAGATCATACCTGACCTTGACCTCACTTACAGATTTTCAGTGTTATTTACTTCCCATTATTCAAAATCTAGCCAAATTTGTTCATATTTTAGAGAAAAAAATAAAGAGGTTAAAAAAAGTCTTTCTAGACCTTACGTCATAGACTACTCAGTCAAGATCCAGTCAACTAATAATAAAAATATAAAAAAATATATTTAAACACTGGGAAAAGTAGACAGTAAAATCTTTTAAAATTAAGATATGTAAAAAAATGGGGGAGGGGAAGATATATTTTATTAAAATCTTGAAGATAAAGTATCTAACAAGAATGTAATGTTTTGAAAGATTTTTAACTTTAACTACTCTGAGAAAAATGATCTGCTCTCCAAAACAGCAATTTTGAAGCATATATATCTATTATAATATAAAAACCATTATTCTAAATTATTTCTAAAAATAAGCAAAATGACTTTATTAAATGTATTACTACTTTGTTCATGCTTTTAAATAGTGCTGTCAAGGTACTAAAAAGAAACAGCTTGATGTTTTTGATACATTTATTCAAGAATATGCACAAATATCATTATTACAGCTACAGTAACAAGGAAACCTTGACCTATTTAAGAATGATTGTTATCAAAATAACAGATAGCATTTTTAAAAAGAAAGTCTCTATTTGTGTGAGTATGGATAAGGTCTATACTGATTTGTCTTTTCTATGAGCAGTGTGCATTAGCTATTTTGAAAAGGAACTTTTCATAGTTTATGAAGATTATGTAGACATATAATTTATATTATGAAATTTCAATGCTTGATCCCTTTCATTAAAGGACATGCCATGAAAGGCATCCAAAAATATGCTGAAAAGCCATAAATCTCCTCCAAAGATACATAATCTGTCATGGCACAAAGATTTTTATATTCTCTGCTTATTATGTCAAAATAAACCCTCAAGCACCAAATCCTAATCTAAAAGCTTAATTTTGTCCATGAAGTGTCTATATTTCTCTATTAGAAAAGTTACCAGTTATATAGAAATTTTTCAGTCCATTTTCAAATATTTTAATACTATCATTTCATAAATATTATTCTATACACCCAAAACTGATCTCATCTTTTTGTAGTCAAGACTCATCAAAGGTCACAGGTAGCCCAAACAATATATAATTTCATTTCCTGGGATATTTGAGATAATTGCATAGACCACAACTTGCAATATAAATAAAGCCTAAGATCCAAAGTCTAATTAGATTTTTGTTCTGCGTTAACTGGTTTGTGACTAGTGAATTAGCATGATTTCTTCAGGTACTTTCTAGAGACAGCAAGGCCCATAAAAGTAGCATATAAATAATGCATCTTCCTTTTATTCCATATTTACAGGAGTCTTAAACTAAACTACTGGAGACACTGAGATGTAGTATAATTATTGAATTCAGAGTCATTCATATTCACACTATGACTGTTATGTGATAAATTTTAATACTCCATTGAGGATATTTTCCCCAAATATGTTTTAAAATACTAGAACAAACCAAGTACTTTCTTTCTGCCCATATTTTAAAATCTAGACAAATACCTCAGATGTGAAATATAAAGGAGAAATTAGGCCTTACCTCATACTCAGAAATTTCAGGTAAGTTACTTTCATCGGCCTTCTCTAGCTTTTCGGCAGCCCACTTGCTTGCAGCCTCAGCAAGTTCTTTTTCAGTTAGCCTACTGGGTTTGTCTAAAATCTAGTAAAAACAAAAGGACACTTCTATCACAATTCTCAAGGGCTTTTAAACTTCATCAAATACATCAAGAAGTAAATCCCACTTATACTTAAAAATTACATGCCCTCGAATTTATATGGAGAAAAAGTATACTCTTTGTTTTTTCAAAATATTTGACAGAATTTCTTCAAGTAGCAATTCCTTTGGGACATACAGACTAGATCTCTTAATTCATTTATATGAAACTTCAGAAATCCATCTAAGTAACAAAAGACAATTAACTAATACACTAACAGTATTTAGAACATAAGATACTGATTCCAACTGTCTTTAATTATATTCAGTTAAAAAAATTATGCCAAAATCTCAAGATAAAACTCCTAATTAATGCAACAGAAAGTCCAGGTATGCATTTTTATAATTTGTAATAATTAATATAAATCCTACTCTTTACACAAAATTAACAGACTTAAAGTTTATTTTTGATACCACTACTTTCCTTTTCAATCACATACAATACTAAACAAGGAATGGGATATGGAGTTACAGACAGACCTGGTTTTGAATGGCAGTTTCATCACTTGCTATGTCAATGATTTTATACATATAATTTATGATACTTTGAGTCTTGGTTTCCTCATTTAGGAAACAGTGATTAGTAATAGTCATCATTTTACAAAGTAGTTGTGAAACTCAAGAGAGGTAACGGACCTGAAAGCATTCAGCATAACACTCAGTACTCTAGCTTTTCTTTCTTTGCCATATTCATTGCTATAAATCTGTAATATTTGAAATAGAATGGAATCAGGACTAAAACATATTTGAAGATGAACCAGTTCATAGGGACAATATAAAAATGAAGAAAATAATTTTTTCTGGATCACATTATTCCCTCAATATGGTTTACAGACTTGTGTTTAGAATAAGATGTAAAAATTATATGGCAAAAATTAAAAATTCTTTCCTTAGACCCTTATGGTAACTCTGATTCCATTCTATTTCATTAGCATACATTTTCATCAATTATGCACTTGACCCCTAATTGTGTCCCTCACCTCTTCTCTAAAGTCACATCACTGATTCCAAATATGTCTTCTCTGGATGACAGTGCCAGTAATTCCTATGTTACAATACACTACCATTTATAAAGTACATTTTCATTTCATATGCAAACCAAAAAAAAAAAAAGCATTTTAATTAAATGGAATTCCATGGAGGTGACTAGGTAGACTTTTTTACTCCAACTTATAAACCAAAAAACTGAATGTCAAAAAATAGTGATTTCCCGAAGTTACTGGTAAATGCTGACTTAGAACTTAAAGCTAGGTCTTCTACAACAAAAAGCCCTGTGACCTCTTTCAATAGCTTATTCAATTCACCAAACTACTTATTGTCATCTATAATGTTTACTGGAAGATAATAACGATGCATCTACATGGAGTGATTGCAAAGCCACTGAAGAAGCCTAAAGATCTAACTCCAAAGCCCTACCCATACATAAAGTTATGAAGGTATAAGTAATACCTTTATTATTATATAGTAACATAGATTAACAGTTTTTAAAGAAAACAACTATCCAAGAAAAAAAAAATTATACCCCATATCTATTTTGAAGAGACAGTTAAAGAGCAAAAACAAAACTCTAGTAAAAAAAGGAAGCAAAATCTTCTATAACTCAATCCTCTATTCATCTGTTATTAAACCTGAACACCCAAAAAACTCTCATTGGAAACTAACTTCTAACAGTAGAAAATAAATTCTGAAAAAAGGCCTTTGACTTCCTACATGAGAGCAGCCATAATGTTTAAAAGAAAAAGTCCTCCACTGAATCAGGAAATCTAGGTAATAAAGCTCTCTATAGCTACCATGTAACGTTGGGCAAAGGGCACAGGAGGCTGCGCTTTCCAAATACATAAAATGATTATAGAACTAAAATTCTGATTTGATATTAAAACAAAAGTGCAAAAAATTACATAAAATGTCAGGCAAAAATATCTAAAATCCATTATGGTTGCTTCCCACTAACTATATTTTAACATGTGCCACAAAATTTTATGTTGTAACGTATATTTACATTGCATTATAGTTTGGGGACGTGAATATTCCATATATCATAATTCAAATATTTACACTGGGCAGGTACTCTTCATTTTTACCTAACGAGAAAAAAAAAGTCTCTCAGAACTCATATAACTCAATAACAAACAAACAAATGATCCAATCAAGAGAATGGGTGGACCTTAACAAACAATTCTCCCTAGAGGACATACAAATGGCCAACAAATATATGAAAAGATGCTCAACATCATCAGCTTTTAGGAAAATGCAAATAAAAACCACAATGAGATACCATCTCAAACCTGTTAGAATAGCTATAATCAACAGGACAAGTAATAACAGATGCTTGAAAGGATGCACAGAAAAAGGAATCCTCATACACTGCTGGTGGGACTGCAAATTGGTACAGCCACTATGGAAAACAGTTTGGAGGTCCCTCATAAAACTAAGAACTGATCTACCATATGATCCAACAATCCCTCTACTGGGTATTTACCCCAAAGACTTGGAAACTCATATCCAAAAAGATATTTGCACACCAATGTTCCTAACAGCATTATTCACAGTGGCCAGGACATGGAAGCAACCGAAGTGTCCTACAACAGATGATTGGCTAAAGAAGCTGTGGTACATATATACAATGGAATATTACTCAGCCATAAGAAGAGATAAAATACTGCCATTTGCAGCAACGTGGATGGACCTCGAGATAATCATGCTAAGTGAAATAAGCCAGACAGAAAAAGTTGAAAATCACATATTACTCATATGTGGGATATAAACCTAAAAGCAACAAATGAACAGGACAAACAGAGACTCATGGACATGAACTATAGGCTAGTGGTTCAGAGAGGATAGGGGCTGAGGGAGGTGAGGGGAGGTAGATGGGGCAAAGGGGAGGTCAAATATGTGGTGACAGAAAGAAATCTAACTATAGGAGGTGAACACACATATAAATACATACACGCACGCACACACACACACACACACACACACACACGCCTTACTCTTAAAAAAAAAAAAAAGTCTCTCAGATGGGTAAAGTACCCTTGATATGGTAAGATAGAAATAGAAAATCCAGTCAATCTTTCCTATTCGAAATCCTGCATTCCAGAATCCTTGGACTTCTAGAAAAGCTCTAAAGAAACAAGTTTACACAAAAACACTTTTCTTTTTTTTTCTTTGAGACAGAGAAGAGCAGGCTGCCCTCTGAACACCAGCGGACAAGCGATGTCTACCCTTGCTGAAAAGCCAAACATACCAAAGACTGAAAAACAAAAAGAAATAAAGAAAAATGAGGAGAGATGTAACAATTACAGAAAGAGAAAGAGTGTGAGATTGGTAGAAAATCTCAAACTGTAGAGAACAAACAGAAACAACACCACCTCAAAATTCTTAACTTTTGAGGATCAGAATCATGAACCATCTTTTCAATATTTTTTGGGATGCCGGGAAGGTAAGAACGAGAAAAATGATGTAGTGAGGAGTAGCATAATGAAGAGCTAAGTTCTCAAGAAAATCATTTAACTTATGAGCCTTTTATATAAAATAGAGATATATAACTATTTTTTTAAAAAATTGCAAGATAATTACAGCCATAGCATTAGTGAACATCTGCATCACCTCACATGATTACTATTTCTTTTTCGTGGTGAGAACATTTATGATTTCTAAGCAACTCTCAAATATATTATACATTACTATTAACTATAATCACTATGCTGTACATTAGATTTCTAGAACTTACTCATCTTATACCTGGGAGTTAATATTCTTTGACCATCTCTTCTTTCCCTCTCACCCCCCCCAGCCCTTGGTAACTACCCTTTTCATCTCTATTTTCTGAATTCTATGTCTTTAGATTCCACATACAAGTGAGATCACACAGCACTTTTTCTGTTTATTTCACTTAGTATACTGCCCTCAAGGTCCATTCACGTTGTCAGAAAAGTCAGGATGTCCTTCTTTCTTATAGCTGAATAATATCTCATTGTGTGTATACACTACAACTTCTTTAATCCATTCATTTGTTGAAGGACACTAAAATTGTTTCCACGTCATGGCTATTGTGAATAATGCTGCAATGAACACAGGTATACAGGTATCTCTTCAAGATCCTGTTTTCATTTCCTTTACGTATATACCCAGAAGTGGGATTGCTGGATAACACGACGGCTCTGTTTTCTCTTTTTCTGTGGAACCTCTATACTGGTTTCCATAGTGGCTATGCCAATTTACATTCCCACAACAGTACACAGGGTTTCCTTTCCTCCATACCCATCTCGACACTTAACATCTCTTATCTTTTCAATGACAGCTATTTTAGCCAAGTGCGAAGTCACCTCTCACTGTGGTTTTGATTTGTGGTGATTTATGATGTTGAGAACCTTTTCATGTATCTACCAGTCACTTGTATATCTTCTTTGGAAAAATGTCTATTCAGTTTCCCTAACCATTTTTTAATAGGAATTTTTGGGGTTTTGCTATTGAGTTGTATAAGTTCTTTATATATTTTGGATATTAACCCCTTATCAGATAAATGATTTGCACATATTTTCTCCCATTCTGTAAGTTGCCTTTTCATTTTGTTGATGGTTTTCTTTGAGGTGTAGAAGCTTTTTAATTTGATGTAGTCCTACTTGTTATTTTTTGCTTTTGTTGATTTTGATGTCAAATTCTTAAAAATCACTGCCAAGACCAATGTCAAGGAGCTTACCACCTAGATTTTCTTCTAGAACTTCATGGTTTCAGGTCTTACATTCAAGTTGTTAAACCATGTTCAGTTGGGTTTAGCATATAGTGTAAAACAGGGGTCCAATTTCATTGGCTACTCAGTTTTCCCAACAGAATTTACTGAAAACACCGTCCTCTCCTCATTGTATATTCTTGGTTCCTTGGTTGTAAATTAACTCTCTGTATATGTGTGGGTTTATTTGAGGTCTCTATTTTGTTCCATTAATCTCTGTGTCTGTTTTTATGCCAATACCACACTGTTTTGATTACTACAATTCTATAATGCAGTTTGAAATCAGGAAGTGTGATGCCTCCAGTTTTGTTCTTTTTTTCTCAAGATTACTTCAGCTATCTGGGATCATTTTTAGTTCTATATGAATTTTTCGATTGCTCACCCTAGTTCTGTGAAAATGACACTGGAATTTTGATAGTATTGCACTGACTCTGTAAAGTGCTTTGGACGGTATGGACATTTTAACAATATTAATTCTTATAATCCATGAACACAAAATATCTTTACATTTATTTATGGCCTCTTCAAGTTCTTTCATCAATGTCTTATAGTTTTCAGTATACAGATGTTTCATCTGCTTGGTTAAATTTACAAAGTATTTAAATCTTTTTAATGCTATTATAAATGGAATGATCTTACTCCTTCTGACAGTTCTTACTGGTGTATAGAAACACAAGTGTCTTTTTCCAATATTAATTTTGTTTCCTGAAACTACTGAATTTGAGCATTAGTTCTAATCATTTTTTTTTTTTGGTAGATTCTTTACGGTTTTCTGAACATAGTATCATGCCATCTGCAAATAGAGATGGTTTCACTTTTTCCTTTATGATTTGGATACCTTTAATTTCTTTTTCTTGCATAAATGCTCTGGCTGGGACTTCCAGCACTATGTTGATTAAAAGTGGTGAGAGTGGACACCCTAATCTTTTCCTAACATTAGAAGAAAAGATTTCAGCTTTCTGCCACTGAGCACAATGTTAGCTGTGAGCTTATCATATATTATGTTGAGGTACATTCCCTTTATGCCTAGTTTGTTCAAACTTTTTATCATAAATGGATGTTAAATTCTGTCAAATGCTTTTTCTCCATCTATTGATTCAATCATATAATTTTTATCCTTCACTCTGTTCATGTGGTGTATCAAGCTGATTGATTTGTGGACGATGAACCATCCTTGCATCCCTGTACTAATACCCACTTGATTCCTTTAACGTACTGTTGAATTTGGTTTGCTAATATTTTGTTGAGAATTTTTACATTTATGTTCATCAGGGATATTGGCCAGTAATTTTCTTTCCTTATCGTATCCTTGTTTGGTTTTGGTATCAGGGCAATGCTGGCCTCATAAAATGAGTTTAGAAGTGTTCCCTCCGTTTTTATTTTTTGGAAGAGTCTGAGAAGTATTGGTATTCTTTAAATGTTTGAAAGAATTCACCAGTGAATTTATTTATTTATTTGAGAAAATTATTTAACTTCTGAGTCTTGTCTGTAAAATATAACTACTTGTATCGTATAAATAAGAGAAAAAATACTTAATGTAGGATCTAAAATCAAGTAGTTATACAATAAATTTTTGCTTTCTCTGCCTATACTTCCTTCCAAAATAAAAGCACACTCTATCAAATATGCCCTATCTGAATATTCATTCCCACCTGTATGGTCAAGATGAGCAAGAGCAACAGTAAGTACTCATTTTAGTATAACCTGTGAAAAAAAATTGTATAAGAAAACTGCTCATCTACTCTGCTAGCTACTTTCAAGTTGTGGTCCCTTAAAATTCAAATTTTAAATTTCAGCAAACTACCTATATTAGGTATGACAATAAAGAATAAAATCATCTGTACTAAACGATAGTCCATCTTACTTTGTAAATCCTCTTTAAATTGATTTTATAAATATAACAAACCTTTGATGAAGGAACTGCTGAAGAACTCGAGGGTGAAGTATCTCTTGATGTTTTCAAAGACTGAACAGGTCTCTCTTTACCTATATAAAAAAAAAATACAAAATGCAATTTTCTAGCTCATTTGTTTTCGATTAGTGATTCTCTAATTAAACTAAAAGAGAGATATATGCTTATTTTAGTACTGAAATCTTCATTATATTAAGTTAAACCAGTTAATATCTAAATCTACCTATTTCTCTTAGATGCTGGGCACCATCAAAATTTTCAAATAACATAGAACCAGTGGATATCATATATGGCAATCCAGGCCATGCCAATGTCAGTTCGCAAACACAGACCCACTGAGAAGACCTCAAGAAAAGCAAAAAAAACCTTTAAAATTACAAATATTTCCTTCTCTACGTTCCTAAAGTCTTTTAATACATCACGATAAAAATCCAAGGGTAGTTATTATATAGACACCACCAAGGAGAACTAGCTAATTAAATCGTAGCTCAAAGAGAAAGGCATCTAGAAAATTTAGTGGGTATTCCTGAAATGTTTAGATGATTTAAAAAATAAAAGAAAAACTACAAACTTTAGAGCACTAATCCAGCACCCAGTGTGAATGAGTACCCAAATATATGCTAAACGGTTAAAAATAAATCTGTGAGATAAAAATCACTAACTTTTACCTTTAGTCACTTCAGATATGCAGTGCTCTATGTATATCATTGTCTTTATAGAAATTTTAGCCAAAAAATATTTAAATGTTACTTTAGCCAGTTCAACCACAACAAAAATGGGTTTAAATATAATCTTAAAAATAATAGTGAGTTGTTCGTGACAGAAAAACGTTTCATTAAATTGTATGTGTCAAACATACAATATACCCACTGGCTCTTTCTAGGAAAACTGATGAAATTAAGAGGAAGAAGGAAAAGTGACATCTAGTTTGCAGTGACACAGAAGCTGGTCAAGACTAGACAGTGGGTTATGGCCATGAAAGCACTCAAGAGCAAAAGCAGAGACAAAATGACCCTGAAACTGAGGGAAAGCCAGCTTCAGTCAAAAAAAAAAGCCTCTCAGGCTCTTCTTGCTATGGTGCAAATAGCTAAGTAAGGGCCTGGAGGCACAAAGGCTTCTGAGGACCTTAGGGTAGTAGTGAATCACATCTCTTTCCAAAGTCCTGCAGACCAGAAAGGCTTTCTCAAGACCCATCCCACACTTCCCTAAAAATATCTGGCAATGCCTGAAGATAATTTTGATTTTAAAGTGGGAGAGTGCCACTGGTACATAGTAAATATAGGGTAGGGATGCTGCTAAACATCTTACAAATGCAAAGAATAGCCTTCCACAACAAAGAATTATCTAGCCTCAAATGTCAACAGTGCCGAGGTTCATTCAGAACGTCTGCTCTGGATACAGTATTCCACTCTGAAGCTCCAAGTCTTAAAAAAGACATAACCCTCTCTTTTAACTTGTGCTATCATTAAGAGGCTTTCAAATTAACTAAGCAAGTTTAAAAGTTCTTGCAGGCTTAAAGATCAAAAGTGAAATAATACCATCACTACATTCCCAAATGATTAAACGGCATGGGTTTTTTAGTCATCTCCTACTGTGTCTCCATTGCACAAGGCAAATTCCACAACATATTATGAGTGTCAGTCTATCCCACTGCACCAAAAGCTCCTGGAGGAACAAATATAGCTTATTTATTTTTGAACACGCAGGACCCACCTAGCTCAAGTCTTTTAAGTAAAAGAGTAGGCATTCAAAAATTCAGTGTAAAGGTCATTTTTTTTTCTTTTACCCTTAAGATGTAACGATCTCCCCATCCTATTCAGGTAAGCAATTCCTTGAAAGAAGAAGACTAAACCAATCAGCACAGCACACTATGCTCATTAAAGACATAATTGTAAGCTCAATTCTGGAACACAGCAGCTAGACAGAAAAAAAATCATTCAAAAGCAGCTGTCAATATCTTACCTAGCATTTCTTTTACAAACAAGCCATGAGTACTACAGCTCTGCCAAGTACGGTGCCAAGTAGTCTTAGAATCTTTCCTGATTTTAGTTGCACACGACTTAATTTAAGCTGATTTAAACTAATGCCAATGCGCAGAAGCAAAGGAACACTGGAGGGTAGGGCAGGTGGTTTATCATATGTCCACATGTATTCATGTGTACCTATTGCATGAAAGAGATAGGCAGGCAAGAAGCAAAGGATAAAGAAAAAAGAGAATATAGATGGCAGAATAAAAAACACAGAAAAGGTAAAAAGAAATCCCCTGAACCTACTGTTGTTAGGTACTACCTGTCAATGACTTGTCTATTCTATAGTTCTGAACCTCTCCTATGAGGTAACTTGCTGACCAGGAATGGCTGGCCCAGACAACCAATCCCCATATCCACTATTATCTGAATCTACTGCTGCTGAACTCAAGTTCCAACAGTAGACTACTGGAGCAATTACACACTTTTCCCATTTCTATAACCTCGATCAACACAAGCCCCACCCTTTTACAATCCCCAATCAAAATCTAGCTCAAAACTCACCTCTTTCTGGCTTTCCTTCATTCTGTCGTTTGTAGGAGGCACCAACACGCACGGACTCTAGGGAAAGGTGGGCAGGGAGGAATTACCACCAGCACCTCTACGCCCAGGAACAAGAGAAGAACTCGGAAGCAGGAGAGATGGGAATTGGAACTTCTAAGCATTTACTGGGCATCCTAACTTCTTTCCTAACTTGCCTTCGAGATGGGTTGCCTGAGCAATCACCATTGAAGAGAAATAAATAACAGGAGAAAATCTCTGTTTAAGATGAGAGGCTAACTGGGTCCAACAACATGAAGTATGAAGGTGAAGCTAACCGAGGAGAGCATGAGTGTAAAGGAATGAGAAAAGGTTCATAAGACACCAAGAGTTGAAGACGGGAATCATGTCTTACTCATCATTATAAGTACCTAGTCTAATTTTCTCCATAAAGTCAATGTTTCAAGGATTAGTTAAAGAAAAACAGCAAAAATATCAAGAGTGAAAGGTGAATCACCACTGGAAATCAGAAAGAATACTGGAAAGGTTTTCATACATCATATCAGTTCCCTGGGCTTACAATAATTATCTGCAGTGGTCATTATGACATGCTCTCAACAAGTAGCTTATTGCTGAATCTTGCTAATCCTTTTTATACAAACTCTCACATATGAATTTTCTTTAATAAACAAATCCATAGCTAGCTAGTTGAACCCCTAATTATCCCATATTTAGACTCTTATAAATATTTTATTACATTCCAGCAAACTCTTGATCCAAATGGAATCAGCTTTATAAATAGCCTACATATACTAGCAGGGGCTCCCAGATAGCTTTCTAATAAGATACAAACTCCCTCTTCCATTATAGATTCCAAATTGCCAATTTTATCTTTTTTTTTCTGAGAAAATAACTTTTTCTGAATCATTTTGGCACTGTCAGCACCTTGTATTAAAAAGAAATATCACAGAAATATTACCATCCTACTTTTGCAAGAATATTGTTGAAGATGCAGTAACCCTCTCATTTTTCACTGACCTGTCATTAAGAAATTTTTACCCAAGATACACTGTGAACACTATTAATGCTCGTTTCTTCTTTGTTTTAGGCAACTTCTTGGTTCACCTGCAGCAACTGCTAGAGCCTTATCGTGGGCATTTGTTTCACATACACTAACTTTATTCTTACTTTTATTTTCATGTCCTCATGTCCCTTTTACATAAAATTCTTCACCCATTTACTTAGTCCTGTTAACTGTTTATTTTGTTAATCTGCCTCAAATTCTTTGTAGATCAAGAGATGAGGACAGTGATATTTTACAGGAGTGTCTGGAGTCTGGGGCTGGCTCATGTTAGCTGGTGAGAGTAGACTGGCTGCATCTCTTCCAAACTCTAAGTTCAGTGACTCTACTTCAGTAAGTAGCCTGAAATAAGCCAGAGTGGTAGTATTCATTCCACCTATCGGCAAATGTCATAAATTAGGTGCTTTTCCCTCCTAAGAGTCAGTTTACTAACACACCACTGGTGTGTTTATTGATTTTGATTCCAAATTTCAGAGACACTGTAGGAATTATCACATTTAACTAGATTCCTATCCATGCTACCCTAAACAAGCCTGAGCTACTTAATAATATACTAACAGACCAGTAAAACTACCCAGCTGAACCTGGTTCAAACTGCAGAATCCTCAATAAATTAGGTGATTATTTCGATTCACTAAGTTTTATTTTTTTTAACATGAAAGATAACAGAAATAACCCTACTGTGCTTAAATTCTTAAATGCCCCAGTTTCCAACAATCTGTTTATAATAAGACCAAAGGTCTTTTTTCTTGTCCTCTAACACAGCATTTTAATGATTTCCAAATAAGTTTTTCTTAATATTTTGCCATTGGTTTTCATGCCTTTGTATTTCTGTGTTTATACTTCCTAATGACACCTTTCTCCTTCTTTGCTGGTAATTGTTTCTTAATTTGTTACTCCTAACTTCAATCCTTTTTGCTCTGCTATTCTTATATGGCTCCAACCAACACTATAAATACACATCTCTCACTTCTCCTTCCTTCATTCATGCTTCTATATTTCTGACAGGATGCCACTCCCTAGCCATTACCTGATCTAGTAAGCAGCACTAACTCCCTGCTAGACAGTAGGGGAAAAAGGCTCAACACGTTTCTGCCTTGGCTGCATCTTGCTAAGAAAATGAGTTCCAAATTAGGGTGAAGAAAGAAACCTGGAAAAAAAAATCTGAATATGGCAGTATGGAAATAAAAATTCAAGCCAATATATTGGTGAGTAAAAGAATAGATGGGAAGGAAAAAAATGAAGAGGAATTTCAAATGTTGGTTCCACAGACCACATATAAAGTTCTTCCCATGCAAATGAAATCAAAGCTAGAGAAGCAGGTTAATGTTCCAAAAAAACATTTAGAAGTTCTATAAGAATTTAACAATACTGAAGAATGAAATAATAGCTGATAAGTATATCAATATTTGATGACTATGAATAGCTGTAAATCTAATACAATGTCATAAATATGCTTTCTTCCTGTGTTTTCCTGATGAAAGCAATGATGAACCTAACCAGATTCATCTAACCCTAATTAAACATTATTATTGATAACCCATGAAGAGACCAAAAAACACTGCTAGAAAAAAAATAATCATTAGAAATGATAAAATTAGAGGCTATCTCTTACAAACTATTAAGTTATTGGTATAGTACCTGACATACAGGAACAAAACATACTTCTGAATAAAAATTACAATAAACGAAAATGTGCAGCACAGATAGTACATTCATTTTTCCTTTGAAGCTTTGAGAGAGAAACTAAATATGAACAAATAAAGAAAGATGTTGCGATTACACAGACGCTAAAGGAATAATTTATTTTTCTGGATCATAGATGATGATATACAAATTTGGGGCTCTTGATTAGGAAGAACATGATTTCCTAGAGATCTACGGATTTACTCAAAAAGGTATGAAACAAAAAATGAAAAGGACACAAGAAAATATTCTTGTGGTAAAGACATCAAAAAAAAAAAAAAAGAGAGAGAGAGAGAGAGAAACAGAGGAATAGAGAAAACTTTGAACTATTTCTGCTTCCCCAAAATAATCATCTTTAGGAGGTTAATGATGCAACAAGATGAAGTAAAGGTACATTAACTATGAATACTTGGAAGTGCATTTTTGAATAGAACCCTCCTTTAATACATCAGCTTAAACTATATGGGCTCACTTTTAAAAATACAAAAAAAAAAAATGTCACCTGCACATATTATGAAAATGTGCTACTGGCAGAACATAATAAATCCTAAAACAGGTATACTATCAATGCCTACACATGTGAAAATGTCATTAACTGATTACTGTTTTGGAACCGTAATCTTTCAGATGCCAGAAAAGCTATAGCTGTACTCCTAGAATTCATCCAGGAAACTCATCACCAAAGCTCTCCTATGAATCTCCTGTTGCAGATTCTAACTCCATGGCACATAAATAGCCCAAGATCCTCCAGGAAAATACTAAATTACATTTCAGGTACTCCACATGAGACAGCTCATAACCATTCTCCACTTGCATCCTTTCACCAATTTCTACCTACCCTTCAGATTATTGTCTAAAATTTCTATTCCTGTGTAATGACTTGTCTCCATCACTAGATCATAAACTGAGAAGGCAAAGAGTGGATCTGTCTTGCTTGGCAAACCTTACATGTGAAATATATTTTTGTTCAATAAAAGACTATATGAACCTTATGTATACTAATCTTAAATATAGCAACTTTCAGAAAAAGAAACACTATAACCAACTGCAAAAAAGAATGGGTTTATCCTCCTTTCCTACTCCTAATATACAGGGGCTAATGACAAAGCCTTATTTCCAAATTCTTATTACCAAATTCCTAAACCAGCACAGAAAAGCTTTCTTTCTAAAGGCACAATTAAGCTTCTAAATTTGATTGGAATTTCAGCAGTAATCCAAAAATTCATGTAGACTTCCAAACTTATTCAGAGTAAACAGGTCTTTAGACATTGACTTTTCCAATTATATTGAAGTTCAATAAAGAAGTCTATCTTCCACATATACTCTTCTCAAAATATATATTTTAATTCTTATACATTTTCAGTTATCTCAGATGTGCTTTCAAAATGGATTAAATGCTGATGAGTAATAGTCTTTCTTTAAAATATCTTCTATTCTTAATAATAGTTGTTGATATCAAGAAAACGAGAAGAGGCTGGGCCCACAGTCAGAGCTATAGAAAAACAGATACAGCCTAACAAAAATAACTAACTTCCAAATCTTCCATAGTAATGATATTTTAAAAATTCAAACAAAATGTCACATAGCTTAATTCATATATGACTACCACTGGTAAATTTGTCATTAATCCATAGCAAATGTTTAGAATGAATTAACAAAGAGGTAGTTTATAAGCATTAACATAATCATCCAAGAGCCAAAAAGCTCCTAGCATTAAAAAAAAAAAAAAAGGCAAGGCAAGCTTTCTATCATTGTTTTGATAGAAAAAATGCTTTGTGACTTCGATTTTAATAAAGTACCTAAGTCTTCCATGAAATTCTCAAGTGGAAAGGAAGACAAGATGGGGAAATCACAACTGGTTGAAAACCAGCAAACAATGCAGATAAGATCCACAAAGGGAGGTCTCTACAGTTGATTATATTGGGTCTTATGCTACTCAACATACTTATTAATGATTAATACCAAACACACAAAGCATACTTCATTTACAGATAAAACAAAGCTGTTTTTATCTGATGCTAATATATAGGATCACTAAATTAGATTTTTGAACGTCTACAGAAGAGAATAATAAGCCAAAGTTAATTAGGTGAAATTGAGCATACTTAGATTTTTTTTTAAATACATTAACTACACACAAACAATTGCACCTAAAAAAGTACAAGATGAAGGAACATTTTGTTTAAAAGCAAAACACATGAAAATGGTTTAGGCTTCAGTTGCCTACAAGTCTTAATAAGGGGGAGTAATACAATGTTGTTGACAAAATGAAAGTTCACTTCTGGCATCACAACTTGAAAAGAATAGAAAAAAATTTAGAAAAGCAAAAAGTGCAAAAAGCATGCCAAATAAAAGGAACTGCTGAAGGAACTAAATGTACTTAAACCTGTAAAAAAAAAAAAAATCAATAAGATTATGATGGGACTCTTCAAATACATAAAAGGTTACAATGTAAAAAGAAGAAATATCTTTACAAACCTAAGACAAATAACTAGCATTATGCTGATGTTAGAGGGAAAGATTCTAATTGTTTTATAAAAAATGCACTATACAAATATGGAAAGATTCAATTGTGATATAGTAAACATCATGAGAAGTACTTCAACAAAGAATGAGTATGGGAGATTCAACCTAGTGATGTCTAGTGTCACTATTAATGCTAGTATCCTAAACAAAAAAGTAACAAAAGTTAAAGGAGAACAACAGGATTCATTTGATGAAGAGGAGAAAAAAAGGAAATAAATATCTAGAGAGAGCTGACGAATGGAAGGTATTTGGTTATATTAATTAGAAACTAAATTTCAAGTAAAAATATACGAGGTATATGTAAAACAACAATTTTATCTAGAACAGTATCATAAAAACAAAAAGAAAAAAAGGTTAACTAGGACAATCTACCCTAGTAGCACATAAACATAAACAAGAAAATTGGAACAAAAAAAAATAATATTGTAGTCACAGCTATGACTAGGTTAGTCCAATCAAGTTAGAGGCTGAAAATTCTGATACATGAAGCCCAGGATAAAAATAATGGTTTGATTTAGAAGGATAATTAGTCTAAAGCAGTACAAAGTTCCATAAGATTAACCCAAAAGGCAAAATAGAAGAAATTTAATGAAATACATGTGTGTAAGTGTGGGTTTGGGTGCACATGTGTAATCACAAAATGGGAAATAACTAGTTTAGACGAAAAAGGAGTAAAAATCATTCCAACGCTTATAATTAAACACATAAAAGCTACATTAAATGAATTATGAAGAATTAGTCCTTAAATGGTTACCATGTGCCAGGTGGGTACCAAATTTATCAGGGGGATCACTCTGTAAGTTATATAAATGTCTAACCACTACGTTGTACACCAAAACTAATATAATATTGAACGTCAACTATAACTGAAAAATTCTTAAAACCTTTTTAATGGTTACCATGGCCATACTAATAGTGATTATTAAAATAAGTAAAATTACTCTAAAAAGCATGAACAAAAAGCAAAAAGTAAAAAATTAAAAGTAAAGAATTAGCAAAATGAGAGCATAAGAAAATTGTTATTTATAGAAACACTTAAAATCATTGCTAAAATTTTAGTTTACACTAGAAAATGAAATTAACACACTATTGCCTTGTTTTGAAGAAAAGTAAGGTGCTACTAATATTTGTGACATTTAAGTTTAAAGCAAAAACATATTTTAAAAATATGTAAAATAACAATTACTTTTTCCACCATTCACTGTTTAAAACAAGACTTCTCCATTAACTTTTTGCAAGATGTACTTATAACTATTCTGAAAACTACACAAAAATATAGACAAACATTTTAATAGTTCAGCCCAAACAGTTAAGGAATCAACCAAAGTAATTTCTAAAGTTTCTCCAGAACAAACTTTTTTTTTCTTAAAGAACTTTACTTGCAAAGCTAAATGACCTAAGAAAATAAACATAAAAGATATTAACAAAGTCAAATGCTCTATTTCATTCAATTTACTCCATATTTTAGTCTCCCAGGTTTCTGTGTTATCCTTTAATCACTCTAGATATTAAAGGCATTAGACCTCAAAGGATGGGAAAGGTATACTGGAGACCCTATGATAGGAGAACCTTTGTAGCTCCTCCACATTTCACTTAAAGACTTTAGTTTTGGCCACTAAATTACCAGGCTGAAAGAAGACAGAAGATGCTTTCCTAGAAATTTGTTTTAGAGGTGAAATGCAAGGGAAAAGGCTAATTCACCAATAACTATCTTAAATCACTTAACATCTTTACTACAAGCTGTCAAGTAAGAATTTCAGGCTTCTGTTTTACTCATGTTTTGTTTAAAAGGCTTCATAGTAGTTTCCAAAGATACTTTCCTCCTCTTAATCAACCCATTAATAGATCTGGATTTAAATCATACACATCTAAAAACATATGTTCTTAAAAGGTCTAATTTTGTCTGTGCATATGAGTATGCATTAGAACTCAGAGGTAGTTTAATCTTCTTGATGGGGTAGGGGGAAGGAGAGTGGAAGTGGGCAAGAAAAGGAGAAAATACCAACTGTTAACACTGAACTCCACAGTAGAATTTTCAGTCACCTGGAACTATTATGAAAACATTTTAAGCAATCGGGCATATGTAAGTCCATGACTATCCATACACATGTATCCAAAAACATTTTTTTGGAAGCCCACTCTATCTAGCTCTGAAAATACTAGACAATTGATAAATGTTTCTTAAATACAGGAATCCAGCGACAGCTACAATGGAGACAATCTGATGATCTGAAGTGATCTTCCATCACTCTAACATGCACAAGGCAAAGACTGTTAAACTAAAAATCTTATTACCTGAAAAAAACGTTTAATAGAAAAGAAAAAAAGAAAGAAATACCCTAGACTTTTCTGGTTTCTGTACCTTGGCTTACAATTCCTTCTACATAGAAGATACTCCTTCACTTATAGGAATATGAAATAAAAGATAAGCCCAAATGTCATTTCTTCCATGACATGTTCTTCCATCCTCAGAGTAAGAATCTCTCTTACGTTGACCTGCTCATGTCGTGTTAGCTCATTTATGACATTTATTCTTGTACCAAAGTTATATTTTATATGTTATTTTTACGTATTGATAAAACTGTTATTAGTTGGGGAAAATACATATATATTCTAATCACCATATGTATTGGTGAGAGGGACATGTTTCTATCTAACACAGTGCCTTGGATTATAAAAGGCATGAGGAAATGTTTTTGAGTGAGCTCAACTGTAGGTAGGAGAGTCTAGAAAGATAATACAGGAAGATTTCACTCATTTATTCCAACACGTATGAGCAACTCAGCCAGGATGTCATGCTATGATTGAAAAGAATGCCATGCTTGTCTAAGCACTTCAAATTTAAAGAAAATAAACTGAAGGTTGGAAAAGAATGAACCAAAGATAGGTTGAGCTCTAAATTCTATAAGGCTATACCTTATATTTAGGGAAAACCATTGATACTTTTCATGAAAAATATACTATCAGATATATATAGATATTACCTAATGACAGAAGATTAAAGAGGCTGGACCAGTATAGTAATTAGCAGAAAATACAGGAGTGACTGACTTTCTGACATGATTACAAACACACCTCTTCCGTGCCGAAGAATCAGAAAATGAAATGTCATATGGGCTGCAACTTGAAATGGTTCTAAAAATGTGTTTGTGGTGTTCATTATAATAGTCTTGCAACTTTTCCATAAGATTGAAGTTATTAAAAATAAAAAGTTAAAAAATATCTCTTACAATACCTAAAACACAATCTGACTCTACACTTTCATTAGTGAAGGTTGAAAAAGAAAAAGGAAAAGTCCTAAAAATACGTACTTCTATGTTGAGACTGGTGGAAAGAGTAAGTTTTGCTTCTTTCTGGAGAGTAGCTTCTACTACTGACACTGGAGCCAGATCTGCTGTGTGGAGAATCCTTTCGGCCTATAGGCGAGTCTCTGAAAAAAGCAGTTTCTCTTTTATGAGGAGATCGGTCTCTCACATAATGAGAAGAGTAGAAACTTTTTCTTCTGATGCCATCTCTCATGTCCCTTTGAAGAGAAAATGAAATAAGTTAATTATATCCTGTACCCTATGTTTAAAACACAAATGGCAAAAGTTCTGACTAGAAGCTACTCTGCGTTATCTGTATTCCCCTTTTCTAAAACCACCTAACTTCTGAAGTCAGTTCATAAAATAAAACTTCATCAGTGACATATGCTTTAGAATGTACCATTTTTTTAGTTTGGGATAAAACCAGATGGTTAAGTGCAAAGGTTACTTTATTCTAAGCAAGCACAGAAATCTTTAAATGTCTAAGACATGCAGTTGTATAGTCTTTACTTTTATTTGCCATTAACAAAATACCACACAGCTATCATACTCTCAGACCCCTAGAGGACACCAAAGAATTCCCAAGTGAGATATTTCATGGCCTATTATCCCCTTCTAAGTACAGTATATACTGATTTTCAAATGGTGTAATTTTGCCCACCACATGACAATTTGGCAACATCTACAGATATTTTTGTAGTCACAACTGGAGAGAAAGAGGTACCACTGGTGGGTACTGGGCAGGGACACTGCTAAAATCCTACAATGCCCAGGACAGCTCCCATTTGCATACAACAAAAAACTACCTAACTCAAAATGTTAATAATGTGAAGATTGAGAAATCCTGATAGATACCTATTAAATCCTTGCTCTCTGAATTTGTATCTTTAGTATATACATTGTTGCCCATCTCTAAATACCAACTTTTATAAATCACCTCTACTTTTACAAATTAAGTTTCTTTATTAAGCAATACCAACTCAAAGCAGAAAGCCCAGGTAGTAAAACTTTATAAAGTAAAACCATCTTTAAAATATCAAAACAAAGCAAAAATTTTAAATGAAGCTATCAAGACAAGCCTCAACTTAAAAGAACACTTGGGGTCAAACAGGTTTAAACATAAGATTAAGTAAATGCACCTCCATATTAAAATTTAAAAACCTTAAATTTCAGGCAGAAGAATGCTGAGAGAAACCAATGACATAAAATTTCAAATGCTCAACAAATAATAATTTCAGAATATTGACTGACAGTTCCCAATATATATAATAAGCAGGTTGTTGTCATAAGCTGATTAATACCCAAAATATACTGCTGTTACAGATACACTTAAGTTTCTCTGGGCAAAAGCAGGTAGCAGCTAAAATTCATTTATAATGAATGAAATCAGAAAAATACTAATACTAAAATAGAGCATTAAAGAAACTCTAATATATTCAAGTTCAATTACTAAAACTATAGGAATCATATCAACATCACTGAGAGCCAGACTGATTATATAAGTATAACATGTTTTAGGAACTGTACTAGGTGTTAGGGACAAAATCGTGAATCAAATGTATGCAGACTCTCCCACCACAGAACTCTCAGGCTTTTAGGAAAGATTGATATTTGAAAATAAAATAAAATAAAATAAAACATGTGAATGCAATCAAAAGTGTACGCAGGGAGACTAATTAGGAGCCTACTCAGTCCAGACAAGAGAAAGTGGTAGCTTTAGGTAAGGCAGGAACAGGAGAGGGGTCATAAATTTAACATGCACAAGAACACACCTTGGTAGACTTAATGGGACATGGTTAAGTATTTGATGGGACTAGTAAGTGTGAGTGACAGCAAATGTCAAGCTGGTTACCAGAATTCTGGCATGATGGATTACTGACGTGAGAAAAATACATTTGAAAAATAGGTATAGGGCGGGGATCCACATTTTAGACTCAAAATGTTTAAATATGAAGTGCCCATGTACCTTCTTGCTAGGTACCTAGATACTAATGACAAGATCAAAAGAGATTTTTGATTATAACCATAAATTTGTCTCAAAGTAGGCAGTGTTTAAATCCTTAAACATGGATGAAAACAAAGGATAAAAAGAGTAGAGGGCCCAGAACCTAGAAAACGACCAGAAGGAGAGAGAAATGGGCTGTCTGAGAAGAATGAAAGAATGGCCACAGAAACATGAGGGGAACTGGTGAGTAAGTTATCAGGGAAGCCAAGAAAAGAGTGCTCCAAGAAAGAGAATAAAAGGTTCTTACACTGAAATTGAGTTCTTATGCTAACCTACTTTGGGGATGAACAGCAGGTCCCATTGAGAAGAAAGGTTGCCTGCTTTCTCTGTGGGGAAAGAGGAAATGCTGAACTACAGTTTGGTAATCCTGACACCAGATGGCAGTAAAATCACAAGAGCACAGTTCACAACTACCTACCAGAGTGGCCTGGGTGGCAGGATACACTTGGGGAAAAGTACATGTCAGATTTTAATATCGCAGTTATGTCTCTCCTCCCTTTCACATCAACCTCTCCTACTGTCTATGATATTAAGCAAAAACATCACAATAGGTATCATCTGTGGTAAGCATCCTCTTTGATATAGTGGTAATATTAGCCATGTCATTTATTCATATTTGTGCACGTACATTTTTTCATATCTCTATTTCCAGCTCTATATCTATATCACAATATGTGAAAGGAATTACCCTGACTCTGAAGAAGCTTGGTATCTAATTGGGAGAGTGGGGCATAAATAAATGTTCCAGAAGGCTGGTACTGTAATTCAAAAAAGAAATGTATTTTAATAGATGAAAACTAACCTAGGATCTTTAAGATGAAACTCAGAACAACAATGTTTAACAGAAATACAATTGACCCACAAATATAGTAATCATTTTTGGAAAGTAAAGAGAAATAGGTGAAATTAATTTTATAATATTTACTTAACCCAGTACATTCAAATTAACATGCAATCAATATTAAAAATTTTAGTGAGATATTTTTTTATCTTAAATCTTGAAAATCCAGTGTGTATTTTATACTTATAGAACATCTTAGTATGAACTAGTCATATTTCAAGTGCATTCAGCTAGTGGCTCCCATTTTGGCAGTACAGATTGATATGGTAGAAAAAGCATTCCGAGCTTCAAGAAAAAGCAAAGGGTATTATGCAAACAAGAACAGAAGTAATTGGGACGGTGAAAAAAAATTAAAAAGCAGTAACTAAAAAGCAAAGAAAGGAAATATTTTAAAAGGAAAAGAAAGTAATATCACCTTCTGCAGAAGCTGGAAGAGATATCTGCATTTAACACCTAAGGAGTCATGTGACTAGTGAGTCGGCTGTCGAGCGAAGCTTAGAAAACCAAAACAGGTAAGAAATTAAGATATTTTTACTAAAAAAAGTTAAGCCATTACTTTTCTGCCAAAAAAAAAAAAAAAAAAAAAAGAAATTGGCAAAAGGAAGAAGGGAGAGAACTGAGACAATATTTTGAGGGAAAGGGCTTAACTCATCAGAAGTTGAGGAAAAAGACTAATTTCCTGTAGGAGACACTGATAATCTAAGACACAAGAATATTAACTGATAAAGGAGCCAAAAATCAACAGGAGAAAATGAGGCAAAGGAATTAAGTAGATGAGAATGGTAGTGAAAGAAAGAGGAGAAAATGAAAAAGATAAAGAAGAAAATTCTCATTTCCAGAAGAGAAAATGTGAGGAATTTCAGGAATGCTTTACTTCAGTAAAGTGATTCTAGAAGTCATCAACAGAAAGTAAGCAATGTAAGAATGTGGATAGAAGCTTGAGGCAGAGTGTAAAGTTTTGCTATTTGTCTTTTAGGGGAAAGTATTAAGTCGAGCAGTGTTGCTCAAAATGCAGGTCGCCAGACTGTCATCAACTCTGCCTGGGAAGATGACAGAAATGCAAATTAAGGGGCATCAAAACACACCTACTGAATCAGAGTCTGACAGTGAGACCCAGAATTCTGATTTTTAATGAGGCTCTCCAGGTAATTCTGATACACACAAAACTTTCCAAACTGAATTAAAGAACCTCACTAACATTTAAGAGCTGTATATAAGAATGTTATCTTTAAATCAAAAGCAGAAACTGAGAGTTCATGAAAGACGCAGAACCATTCCCAGTGAAGATCTTAACCAGCGATGATCTTAAGCTTTGATCATATCTGTGGATAGCTAAAGATAAGAGCTGAAAAACACGGGAAAGACTTAGTGTTAAATGTATCATCAAATCAGGATAGAAAGGGATCAAGGAGAAGGTTTTGAGCCAGAAATTATAATCATCAAGGAAGAAGGAATGAGATCTTGGAAATTTATCAGAAAATACAAAGATGAAGACAGGGTGGTATAAATGAGAAAGTTCAAAGATAACACTGGAAGAGTGGCTTGGAGAAGGTAATAAAGTCCAAGAAGTATGCCCAGAATTCATCTCAAGAATCAGCAAATTAGGGGGCAAGTTAGGAGGGAGGCAAGTTCATCTCTAGGAAGTTAGGTTCATTATAAAAAAGGGAATGAAAGAATGGTAAAAAATATATACATTATATTTTGTTACTTAAAGATAAGTCTTTGCCCTTATGAAGTTTATATTATAATGGAAAGACAGCATATAAATAAAACATTTCAGGGTAAAAAGTACTATAAAGAAAGTTTGTGTGAGGGAGGTTATTTTATTTTATTTGTGAGTTGACTTGGAGAGTTTTATTTATTTTATAATTTTATTTTTCAATTACGGTTAATATACAATATTATATGTTTTAGGTGATTAGGCATTTATATAACTTAATGCCGTGATCACCCCAATAAATCCAGGACCCATCTGATACCTTACGTAGTTACAACATCACTGACTATATTCTGTATGCTATATCCTACATCCCTATGACTATTTTGTAACTACCAATTTGTACGTCTTAATCCACTTCTCTCTCTTCACCCCTGCATGATCTAGCAACCATCAAAATGCTCTCTGTATCGATGAGTTTGTTTTGTTTGTTCATTTATCCCATTCTCTAGATTCTACATATAAGTGAAATCATACGACATTTGTCTGTCATGTCTGTCTGACTTGCTCCACTCAATACAATATCCTCTAGGCCTACCCATGTTGTCACAGATGGCAAAATGCCATTCTTTTTTCATGACTGAGTAATATTTCATTGTATATATGTACCACCTCTTCTTTATCCATTCATCCCCTGATGGACATCCAGGTTGCCTCCATAGCTTGGCTACTGTAAATAATGCTGCAATGAACATATGGATGCACATATCCCTCCAAAGTATTGTTTTCAGTTTCTTCAGATAAATATCTACAAGTGGTATTACTGGGTCCTTCTTTGCCTCTTGTTATAGCCTTTGTTTTAAAGTCTATTTTGTCTGGTATAGGTATTGCTACCTCACCTTTTAGTTTGTTTTCATTTTCATGAAATACCTTTTTCCATTCCTTAACTTTCGGCTGGTGTGTCTTTCATTAAGTGAGTCTACTGTAGGCAGCGTATATAAGGATCTTATTTTCTTATCCATTCAGCCACCCTAAGCCTTTTGATTGGAGCAGTTAATTCATTTCCATTTAAAGTAATTGTTGATAGATATGTAGTTATCATTTTATCATTCACATTTTTATCTTCTTCTTCTTAAAGAAGCCCCTTTAACATTTCTTGTAATACTGGTTTAGTGCTGATCAACTCCTTTAGCTTTTCCTTGTCTGGGAAGCTCTACAACTGTTTGATTCTAAGAGATAGCTTTGCTGAGTAAAATAATCTTGGTTGTAGGTCCTTTCTTTTCATTACTTTGAATATTTCCTGCCAATCCCTTCTGGCCTGCAAAGTTTCTGCTGAGAAATCTACTGACACTCTTATGGGGGCTCCCTTGTAGGTAACTGTCTTTCTCTTGCTCCTTTTAAGATTCTTGTCTTTAACCTTCGGTATTTAAATTTTTTTTTCTATTATTTATGATAAATAGGTAAAAATGGATATTCAAAGATTTAGATTTTTTTTAATGAATATGGCAAGAACAAACTGAGCAATCTTATACCTTAACCTTACATCTAAATAAAATGCTTTCGTAGATTTAAATTCTTTGGCACAATAACTGATGAGTGTAATAAGTCTTTAAAGCATATAATTCAACAGAAAGTCAATAATGCTTTAATTATTAAACTTATTCCTAGCAAATGTAGTAGGAAGCTTCTCCTTTCTTTTCAGATTCTTTCCATAACATGATTGTACTACTTTTATAATGTTAACTTTTAAAATTTACTTTAATAAGAAATTAGTGTGTAAGCTACTTTTTTCATTTCTAGTACCTATTCAAGTAGAAGACCAAACATTGTACATTTATTAAATAAATCACTTTAACTACTATGAACTTACAAAACTAAATATTTTCCCCGATATGTCAATACTCTCTCAAGTTCCTTATTTTAGATTTTAAAGATAATTGATCTTCCACTGTTTAATGCTACCTTTCCCCACTTCACTACCCTCCCCCACACCAACTTCCAACCCAATAAGAAATCTCAATAGCTAATATTCTCCCTAGTAATTAAGTAGCTGTATTATATATTTCAGAAAAGATCAACCTATAGAAACAGTTCGCTGATGCTTAATTGTACTCATGTGACTGATACAGCTATTATTACTGCTCTGAGATGCTGATCCTCTGAACACAAAAACCTGCTTACCCAAATTACAAACAAGAAAAATATTCAAAATATATGCAAGAATAAAAAAGGTTTCTATTACATGAGGATCATCACTATATTACTGGTTCTCAGACAACAGTGATTTTGCTCCTAGGGGCCATGTGGCAATCAATGTCTGAAGACACGACATTTTTGACTTTCACAACTGGGGGGTACTACTAGCATTTAGTGGGTAGAGGTCAGGGATGCTGCTAAACATTCTTCAGTGCATAGAGAAGCCCCTCACAGTAAAGAACTATCATGCTCAAAATGGCAATAGTATCGAAGTTCAGAAACTCTGATATAAATAGATAGAAGGACACAAACACACCCTCTCATAAATTTAATCAGAAATATGTAGAAATGTTCTAGAGCCTTCTTGGAACGATTTATCAATTCTAAAATGTTTCTTTATAACATATATAACATCAAGTATTAAAATTTCTTCAACTCTCCTAAACATTCAAATTGTTACATTTTCAAATAAAATATTTTCAACTCTATTTTCAAACTTTTATTTCACATATAGTCTTACACTTAATAGCACAGGCTCTAGAACAAGTCAGTCAGAGTTTAACTCCTGGCTCCATCATTTGTTTACTATGGGAAAGGTTTGGTAATTACTTAACCTCTCTGTGCCCATTTCCTTATCTGTAAAATGAGAATGATAAATTAAGAGGAATAATGACTACCAATACATAGAATAAGTACTTTACATATGAAATAGTTAAATCAAACTTTAAGAATAAAATGAAAAAGTTTAAAAACACTAAATATAACAAGTTTTGACGAGGATGTGAAACAACTAGAATTTATACACCTTGCTGATGGCAATATAAATGGGTAAAAAGCTGCTAGTTCAATCCAAAAATCACTACGTGAACATCATCATCAATAACCAATCACATCACATCTTTCAAAGTCTTTTGGACTAGTCACTGTGCATCTGTTAAACATGTAGTTTTGTAGCCTTCTTGTCTCACGTGATAAACCCAAAAGTGGATAACTAAAAGAGAACTGGCCAACAGAGACAAAAGTGCTGCCAAGAAACAAAATGTGATAATGGTAGAAGTGAAATCAAATTGAACACAAATGGAATTATAAAAGAAATAGCTGCCCATGGGAATGTTGACAATGTTGCTGCCATTCAAAAGACCCTAGACATGTAGCCCAAGAAAATAATAAAGGAAAACTTATTGACATAAAGGATAAAAGAGATTATGACCAAAAGGATAAAGATGTCCCACAGGAAGAAAGGCTAACAAAAAACTTCACATTAAAGGAACTCTCAGAGATACTTCATGACAATAAACAGGCAAAAGATAAAATGCTGGAAACTGATCTAAACTTAGGACAGAGTATGACAATTCACCAAGTTATAAAAAAGATGTGTGTAAAAGGGGAAAACGTGGCAGAGTGAGAGACATCGCCAGTTCTATCTCCTTGAAACAACAATAAGGTGAACATCTAAAACTCAACAAAAAATACCTGAATTGCACACCAGCACATCTGAGCGAGGGATGTGTGCATAAGAGCTATCACAGGAATTGAAAAAATAACTAGATCAGAAGAATGAATTCTTCAGCAAGGAGACTGAAACCCTCAAAAAGAACAGATCTTCTAGAGATAAAAACAACAACAACAACACCACACTGCAAGAGTTGAAAAATGAAATAGTAAGCTTGGGAAGTAGAGTCAACAAATGGAGGAAAGGATGAGTGATATCACAGACAGAAATCTAGACATAAATCAGAAAGAAGAGAGAAACCAAAGAATGAAAAATAACGAAAGAGAAATACAAGAACTAACTGGCATCATCAGGAGAGGAAACATAAGAATAATGGGCACTACTGAAGGCAAGGAAAAGGAGCTGAGACTAGAAGGAATTTTCAGACAAATAGTTGATGAGAACTTACCAAATCTAAGGAATGAGCTGGAGCTTGGAATTCAAGAAGTCAACAGAACACCCAATTATCTCAACCCAAAAAGGCCTTCACCAAGACACACTGTATTAAAAATCAATGACAAACACAGAATTCTCAGGATAGCCAGGGAGAAGATGGTAACCTCTAAAGGAAAACCCATTAGATTATCATCCGAATTCTCAGCGCAGATTTTACAAGCCAGAAAGGAATGGAATCAAATATTCAAACTATTAAGTGACAGGAATAACCAGTTTAGAATAATGTATCCAACTAAGCTCTCCTTCGGATATGAAGAAGAAATAAAGACCTTTCCTGACATACAAAAATTGAGGGAATTCTCCACTACGAAGTCTGCACTACAGGGAATACTGAAAAGGGCCAGTTCACCTAAAACAAAATGACCCCCCAAAATAAATAAATAATGTAAAGGGTGGAAAATTTTCAAGTGAGCCAGCTTCTACTTCTGTAATCTGTTTGCTTGTTTGTTGTTAACAAGGGTGTGGTAATCTGCTCAAAGATATGCTAATGAAACTTCTGCTTCTGTAATCTGCTTGCTTGTTATGTTAACCAGGGTGTGGTAATCTGCTCAAAGATATGTTAATGGCCAACTTCAGTTTCTGTAATCTGCTTGCTTGTTATGTTACCCAGGATGTGGTAATCTGCTCAAAGATATGCTAAGGGATAACTTCCGCTTCTGTAATCTGCTTGTTTTATGTTAACCAGAATGGTTCAAGGCTTTATAAACTGCCTCTTTTAGGAGCTCAGGACTGATCTCCTCTAACCCTGCATGGTAGAGTCAGTAGCCAACCAGCTAATAAAGGCTCATAATTCATCTCAATTGGCTCCATGGGTCTTAGATTTGATCATGCAACAACATTTGGAGGCCCTAGTGAGATTTCTCCAGAGGGAGAGATCTCCTAAGACCCACGACCCCAGCCACCTTGGGCAAGGACCTGCCCCATCCAGGAGACGGCCATTGCGAGACGTTCCTCAGCCCGGGACACCAGGCAGACTCGCCCAGGAGGGCAGGTGGACGAAAGGTTCAATTCTATAACAATTGGGCACGAGCCATCTGGAGCAGCTTCACTGGTATGTCAGACTGCACTACAGGTATCCAGGTTTCTGGGTATCTGTCTGTCGGTGGGCCCTAAGGGGAACTAGTGGAAGGCTGGATGCAGCAATACTTTCCTAGTTCGGTCAAGGCCTGAGACATCAGACTTGACCTCAGGTTTATGGGTATGCTAGCATTTTGTGTTTTGTATTGTGTCTGCCTGCCTGGACTGGTCGAAAGTACTGTTTTCCTTAGGTCTGGCCTCTGTGGCCCCGTCCGACTAGACTCTGGGTCAGTGGCTGATCCTAGCCCTGGTTTATTTGGCTTTCGTGGGGATTTTCTCTTTTCTTGCCTGTTTTTACTAACATGGGTCAGGCTTCTTCCTCCAATCGTCCCACCCCCATTCAGGGCCTCCTTAACCATTTTAAGAATTTCAGGAGACGAGCCTAAGCCTACGAAGCTAGTGTCACTCCCTTCGACCTTCAGAGGTTCTGCCAGTTAGATTGGCCCGTATTTGGAACAGGGTGGCCATCAGAGGGGTCACTCAACCTGCAAACAGCCTTTCAGGTGTGGAATATTATCTCCAGTAATCACAGGCTTCTTTTAAAACAGTACAGAAAGGTTTAAACTGGAATTTGTGGGCAGTGGGGATGCCCTGAAGATTCTGATGGCAGTGACTTCCATCTAATGTGCGCTTTCGGTGTCCCTAGCAGTGTGCTAGGTGCTTTGCGTTGCTGCGGCATTTAACTTTTGACAACGTTCTTTCGTTCAGTGGTTCAGCACCTGTCATGTGCCTGATGCATAGTGGGAGGGTGCTAGCTGTTTTTTATTCTTGTTTTGCAGATGAGGAGACTGAGGTACAGAAAGTTCAAATAATTTTCCCAGTGATGGAAGTGAGTTTATTTTTGATATTGAAAATACAAGAGTTGAAGAAGCTAATAGGGGCCCGTTGGGCTAACCCTTCTTTATATTTTAGATTAGAGCAATTAGAGCGGGGAAGAGCAGTAGGAAAATAGTTATGTAAATAGGGATTAAAAGCAAAAATGTCATTGAAAGCTAGTGAAGGGATGAATGTACATTTGTATTGGAGATTTGGGTCTAAAGAGTGACTAAACAAATTTGATGAAAGGTTCACAAAGTATCTGTAAGGCAGAATTCTAAATAATAAAGTCTCCTTTCTAACTAGTTCTTCAGTTTAAGTTAGAATTTATTTTTATAGGAAAATAAATTTGTAAAAGAGCTCTGCTTTAATTGATTTAGATCCAAATGTTTTGTTATGTTTTGTTTTATCAAGTCTGCATGATCTAAGATAATCTTTGGTAATAAGGATAGTATAATGTTGTAGGTTAAGTAAAAATAAGTATGTCTTCAAGTTGTCAGACACAATTTTATTCTACCAGTGTTTACTGGTCAAATAAGTTTATGCTATTTCTACTAGTTGTCTAAGATTTACCATATTTTTAAAAATTGTACTCTACTAAGGTTTTTCCATATAGTCATATTTACCTTTGAAATCTTTTATCACTTTGGTTAAATAGATAACTAAGTATTGTTTCATAGTGACTTGTGATCCTATTTAATCAGGTGATCAAACCTTGTGACATTATGACAAATTTCCCAACATAAAATCTAAATGGGATCTTTTGTTTTATCTCAAAGTAACTTTGAGACTTCCCAGAGGGCACCTGGAAAATCTCAAAGGTTTGGTTTTGCCACTTTGTAAAAGAGAAATGTTAAGCTAATTCAGTCTATTTGATATATTAAATTATATGGGAAGCATTGTCAAGTAATAAATGATGCTTAACCTTCTTTAGGTTATATTTTTATGAATATATGTTACTAATACAAGTGTTTCAGAAATTGTTCCTAGAAATCTGTCAATATCTTTGCTCCTTGTATAATAGTATCAGTCATAATTTCAGTTATCATAAATTGTATGTCATAAATATCAAGAATGGACCTGACTATTCAGAAACGAATGGCTTATAGAGAAGAAAAGGGCATGGCTCTGATTTGGGCCATGACAGTAAAACTATTACAATAATTAGATAGCTATGATTTGAGTGAATATGTGGTCTTGATACTGAAATTGGAATTTTGGATAACAGGAAAGATCTGTATAAATGGAAACATCAAAACCCTTCTTTCTCAGAGAAACCACGGGAACTAATTTCTCCTTTGGAAACTATCTTCTTTACTCATCAGCCACCCTGGGATGACTGCCAGCAGCTCCTCCAGGTCCTTTTTACCTCAGAGGAATGAAAGCAGATCCTCCGAGAAGCTGCCAAAGCTGTGTTAGAGCCGAATGGGCAGCCCGCCACTGATCCTACTCATGTCCATCATGTCCTTCCGAATATCTGTCTACCCTGGGACCCCAACACTGAACAAGGTAAGGAGGCTCTCAAATGGTATTGCAAGCTTCTGCTCCAGGGCCTCCAGTCTGCCGCCTGACAACCCACTAACTTATCTAAGGTAAGCGAGGTTATCCAAACTAAGGATGAATCACTGGTGGCATTCCTGGAACAACTCTTGAGTCGTACCGGTTATATACCCCTATTGACCTGGAGGACCCTAGTAATAGGAGGGCTGTGAATTTAGCCTTTGTCAGTCAGTTGGCCCCAGATATTAGAAAGAAACTGTAGAGGATGGAAGTGTTTGAAGGAAAAAAACCTGTCTGAGGTGGTCGAGATAGCCCAAAGAGTATTCAACAATAGAGATGAGGTAGATATAGCACAGACTAAGAAGATGACCAAGATCTTGCTTGTGACCATGCAAGGAGCCCAGCCAAAGGGACCACCAGAAAAAGGCAGAGGCTGAGAACAGGCACCCAGGGCGAACAATGGATCCAGGAGAGTCAGGTTAAAGAAGGACCAATGAAGAATTAGGAAGAAACACTAGCCCTTCTTGAGGCAATTTGGCTGCCAAAGAAAGTGGTAATCATCCATTGCTGAGGGCACCAGAACTCGGGCTCTGAGGTAGAACAAGGCAACTCCTTCGCTGATGAGACAGCAAAGGAGGCTGCCCAAAAACCAGTGGGGACAACTGACATTCTGCTGGCTCTACCGCCCAGGGTGCTAACAGACACCTCTACCTGCACATCAGGAGAAGTTGAACCATGCAACAAGCTGGGAGGCAAAGAGGAATCTACTGGGTGGGTTAGGTTCCCAGATGGCCGCATTGTAGTACCTGAGCCCTTGAGCCAAGACTTTATAACCCAGGTTGACCCAAAGCACTCCTTGGGAAGAATCAAGTTAACTGAACTGTTGAAAAAGAGACTTACATTCTGGGGCTGCAACGAATGGCCAAACAGGTATCAGCCCGGTGCCATATCTCCTCTAACCCTGCATGGTACAGAGTGTCAGTAACTGGCCGGCTAATAAAGGCTCATAATTCATTTCAATAGACTCCATGGGTCTTAGATTTGATCACACCAGAATAATTAGGAGTAAGGTGATTATCAGGCAAATAGAAGGAGAAGAGTGTAACTTTTACTAAGAATAGGGCATTATAAGATTAAACAATAAGAAATTTGCTACAGCAAGATAGTAATGAAAGTTCAGCATACATAGGGACAAATTAAGACAACAATGACTAAAAAGAGGAGAATTCAAAGATTCAAATTCGCAAAGGGGAATGGAGATAAGCCACACACAGAAGAAAATGGAATACACACACACACACACACACACACACACACACACACACACACACACACACACACACAACTATCCTTTATTTATTTGTAATGGTAACCACACACCAAAGATTCAGAACTGAAGATATAACATAAAACAAGAAAGACCAGAGGAAAAAAACCCACAAAAGCCAACCGAAATAAAGAAAACAGAAACACAAGGACAAGGAAGCAATGGAAACACCGAGCTACCAGAAAGTAAAAGATGAAATGGCTATAAGACCTCATATTTCAATAATCATCCTAAATGTAAACGGATTGGACTCACCAATAAAAAAGCACAGAATTGTAGATTGGATCAAAAAACAAAACCCAACCATATGCTGCCTCCAGGAGACACATCTAAGCTCTAAAGACAAAAATAGATTCAAAGTGAAAAGATGGAAAATGATATTTCAAGCAAATGGCATTCAGAGAAAAGCGAGGGTAACGATACTAAAATATCAGGTGAAATAGACTTCAAAATAGAAAAAATAAAGATATGGAGGGACACTTCATAATGATAAACACAATCATACACCAAGAAGACATAACACTTATTAATATCTATTCCCAATCAGGGAGCCCTGAAATATGTAAAGCAATTACTAAAAGAACAAAAGGGACAAACAGACCAAAACACATGCATAGTGTAGGGGACCTTAGTACCCCGCTGTCAGATCATCCTAACAGAAAATCAATACGGAAATAAGATCTTTAAATGATATTAGACCAATAGGACATAATTGACATTTGCAGAGCCTTCCATCCCAAAACAGCTGCTTATACATTCTTCTCTAGTACACATGGAACATTCTAAAGGATTGACCCCATACTGGGACACAGATACCTCAACAAATATAAGAGGGTTGAAATCATACCAACCATATTCTCTGATCATAATGCTTTGAAACTAGAGATCAACTGTAAGAAGAAAGCAGAAAGAATCACAAATATGTGGAGATTAAACAACATACTACTAAAGAATAACTGGATCTGAGAAGAAATAAAAGAATCGATCTACCATATGATCCAGCAATCCCTCTACTGGGTATTTACCCCAAAGACGTGAAAACCCATATCCAAAAAGATATTTGCACACCAATGTTCATAGCAACATTAGTCACAGTGACCAGGACATGGAAGCAACCGAAGTGTCCTATGACAGATGATTGGATAAAGAAGCTGTGGTACATATATACAATGGAATATTACTCAGCCATAAGAAGAGATGAAATACTGCTATTTGCGACAACATGGATGGACCTCGAGGTAATCATGCCAAGTGAAATAAGCCAGATAGAGAAAGTTGAAAACCACATGATCCCATTATATGTGGGATATAAACCTAAAAGCAAGAAATGAATAGGACAAACAGAGACTAATGTACATGAACTATAGACTAGTGGTTACCAGAGGGTAGGGAGGAGCAGAGAGGTGGGGGGGGGGGGGGCGGGAAGGGACTCAAATATGTGGTGACAAAGAAATCTAACTATGGGAGATGAGCACACAGTGTAAAACTATATATGTGCCTTACTGTTAAAGTGTACAGCTGAAACTTACTGGATTCCATTAACCAATGTCACCATAAAAAAAAATAATTTTTTTAATACTAAAAAAAAAAGGAATAAGGAAACTAGTGCCATTGCATTGTAACCACTAAAATCAACTCTGTCTTTCCCACGACCAGAATAAACTACCAGGAAGAATCTGTGCAGAAAAACAAGGTGCAAAGGTGTGTGTATGCATGACCTTCTGTCAAACATTTTTGTGATTAATACACTGAAAATTGAAAAAAAAAAGATGTTTGCGCCACATCTTGTTATATAAGATGTCAAGCACTGCTCAAACCACTCTTGATAAGTTTTTTACAAAGAAATAAAACTCTTTAATTCTCAATGTTTTTTATGTCTTAAATTACAGCATACTAAATGAATATTAGTTTCGTCATCTTTCATTTCCCTACATATTTCCAGTTGATGGAGTTCAATGTTTTGACCAAAAAAAATTTTTAAGTCATAACTGTAACTTTCCCATTGACTATGAAGACTGCTTTAGATCAGAATAATAATTACCTTTGGGGAGGAAAAAGAAAGTAATTCAGTAGGGCATAAAGTAACTTCTGGAATGCAAATGATGTTCTATTTTGTAATGTGAATTGTGATTACTTATGTTAAGTCATTGAGCTGTACACCTTAATTTGTGTGCTTTATGTTAAAAAGGAAGTTATTTACTTCTAAAAATGTGATATGTATATACATAGCTTCTTATTTAACATGATCTGAAAGGATTTTGAAGAAAATGAACTGAACTTCTTACTTTGAAAAAGAATTTTCATTCTTAATATTTAAGGAAATAACATTTTGTAAAACTAAGTACCGTCTGAAAATCATTAATACATCTTAATGATTTCTTTTGAACATTCAAATAGCATAGCATTACTTGACAAGCCCTAGCGGAGTCAGCTTTGTCAACTTCAGACACTAACATGTCAGGTTATCTTTTCAGAGGATTTACTAAGAAATCAGTGCAACATGATTAGAATCCTCCAACTCAGGAAATTCTCTCTGCAAAGGCAAATCTTCCAATATGTCTTGACCAATAAATCGTCTAAAATATATTTTTGTTATTTTTCCATTATTCTGAAAAATGCTATACTTTAACACAATCTTAATCTAAAACATTATTTCCAAATATGATGATTATCTTCACCCAATCTGCTGAAAAAGTCAGTGAACAGATTCAAAGACAATCTTTTCTAAACAAAACATTTAAAAAAATAATCTTTTATAATAAAAAATAAAATTTAAAGATGTTTTTGTTCCCAAGTTTCTCTTAAGTCTTTGGTGCCTGCTACTATACCTATGCAACTAAACACTAGCAGATGACTAATGAATAAACACAAAATAATTAATAGAAAAATTTTAAGTTGTCCTTTATCCTTAGTTTAACAGCTTGTATTTCCATGCACTCACTCATGTCTTTAATTCTGTATTACATATGGAAAGATGTTTTCTATTTCAATTTTTGACATACCACTTAAAAAATATTTGTATGTAAGAGTTCAAGCCAAAGGCTCACCTCAATTTCTGCTACTTGAACAAAATACCACTACATTTAAGAAATACTTTTATGTTCAAAAATATAGAACTAAATAACTCTAGCTCAACTGTTGAAAAAAAATCTAGAAAAACTAGACAAAATGTTTTTTAGCAATCTGCTCAGAGTCATCAGAGCTAAGAATTCAGTAAAGAACTATAGAACCAAACTGCAAGAGAAATAGGAAGGCCAGAGAGCTGTGCCTCTATTTGGGGGGCTGCTTTTCCTTTTATTTATCTGCCAATTTCAGAAGCAGCAGCTGAGTAGATGAAAAGCTAAGAAATAAATTTTAATAGCTTCAAAGGATTAAGATATAGTCTGGATCTTACCAAGGAGGGTTGAAACCCTGAAGGTCCACAAAATAAGAGCAGGGTGAACCTCGCTTCATGTGACTGGAATTCCTTAAGGTGATCCTGGATTGCTAACAACTCTAACCCCGTTTTAAATACATAGTAGAGGTTTCTGTTTTCCTGACCATTAATTAAGATTCCTTAAACTTACTGCAGATGTAAAGTCCCATTTTTAACAGGAAAATTTATGTATTTAAATCACATGAAATACATTTAAGGTAGACATTCTTAAACACAGAACTGTTTCCTGAACTGTACAAATTAAATCAAGGTTGCATATATAACTGTCAGTGAATCTTTAAAAAGTAAAACAAATCTCTGTAGATCATTACTTTTCTCCAAAAAAATTAAAAGGGAAAAATCAACTGATAGAAATATCACAACTCTATTTATACTATTTTTCTTTAAAAATATATTAGTCCCAACACTCATGATTAGCTACAAAATTCAATCAATATTAACTAGTATAATTTTCTTTGTGCAAGTACCATCCTGATTTGTAAAAAATTTTAAAGAAAGAATTTTGTTTGTTTTAACAATGACCTTGAAGCATGCTGAATAAAGCAACAAGATACTGAAAACTTAGGCGCATTTTTAATGCTATTCTATAAGTCACGGGGTAAAACTGCACTGCAAGCAACACAAAAATTCCATTTACCATACAAAGAAAACTTACATTAAAAGCCCTCAAACTTTAAAGTTTTTAGCTATGCTGAAAATGAGGATATCAACATATACGATATAATGGGTTCAATACAATGAATTATCAGACAAATCAAAAAGAGCAATTGGAGAAATGTAAATAATAGTACTAGAACACTTACTATAAAGCCTTGGGGAGGGGGAACACCCATATTTAACTGAAATGATGCTTTTTATTTTCAAAAAAGTATGTAACTTGAGAGTTAGGACAGCACCTTCAGCGGTATCACAAACATTTCAGCCATAATGCTGGGCGCATACAAGAGGCAAAGTCACCTGGAGAATGGAAGATGGAAGAACTAATACCCTACAATGCACTGTTTCTCAAAATGTCTTGAAACCATCTGCACTGTTTTTGAAAGCAGACTTATGAAGATCAGGATTCTGCCCTGTTAATACAAACCTACGAGGTAATTCCAGCTTCTCACACCAGTCAAATCAGACAAGTTGTTACAGACTCCTCAGTTTCAGCAGATGCATGTTTACTACTTAAGAATAAAATTCAATACAGGAGGAGGCAAGGATATAAGAAGGGAGAGAAAGAAAGCATTTTTCTTATCTGAGACCTCACTTTTCTTTCCTTCCCACATCCAACATGCACAAATATTCTACACAAAATACTGACTACTTCATTTCGAGGAAACATGAATGTCAGAAAAAAATTAAGATTTTGGGAATCATTTTGAGAAAACAGTTTAGTATCTAGTAGAGCAAACTGAAGAAAACGTTAAGTGCAGATCTCAAATACTTTGTTTAAAATGTGGAAACAAGAGAACTAGGGTATCTTTAATACCTAAAACAATATCTATTGTTATGGAGGTAAGATATGCTTAAATTTCTATTAACAAAAATATCACAAATGTAATATTGAGTCACTACACAAAAGAAGTCTACCTAACCACCATGAAATAGTCTAAGGAAGGCATCCCAGGGTAAAAGACTTTGCTTCATGCAATTATCCAAGAATCTAGATTGACCACTCTATTTCAAAATGTGACTTCCAAGGTTATGGTTTTGCTGTCATTCCATTTCAGGGCCCACCCTGCAACATGGGAAAAGGTAAAGGTGTGTGGAAGAACACGTGTAGAAGTACAACTCTTACTTATATTACATTGAAGATAAATTAGTCACACGGTCACACCTAGCTGGAAGGAAGGCTGGGATAAGTAGTCTACCTGTATGTGACTAAGATGTGCGGAGAAGTAGAAGTCTTTTCAATAAAGATGTGTTTCATTTCAATGAAAAGTTTGGAATTCCCAAGTGAAAATGTATCTAACAGGCAGTTGGATGCAGAAATGTTAAGCTCAGAGAAGAAGCCAAGGGTATAAATATATATCTGTCCATCATTAGTAGCAAACAGTGTTTCACAAACTTCAGACTGCAAGTCCCTCTGCATCATAATCATGCAGACAGCTTGTGAAAACTACAGATCCCAAGTCTCCACTTACTGAATCATAATCTATTGAGATGAAACATGAAAATAAGCATTTTTAATGATTCTTATTAACACAAGTTTTAGAAACATATGTAAAGGGAGTAACTGCTATCAAGGATGATATTGAAGTTATCAGAATTGACAGAAAGTGCCAAGAAGTCACTGTGACTATGATCCTGTGGCTTCTGGACTACTGTTACTCCATATTACCTTTTAAACCATGTTCTCAAGTCTTGCCTCACATGAAAATGTCTGATGAGCTTTTAAAACACTGATGCTCAGACTCTACCCAAGCCCAATTAAATCAGTCCTTGAAAGGTGAAGACCAAGAATCAGGATTTTTTTAAAATAAATTTATTTATTTGAATTAGTTTCAAGTATACGGTATATTGGTTAGACATCTATAGTATTCATGAAATGACCCCAATTCAGAAATTTTAAAAAACACTTTCACCTAATTCAGAGTACAGCCAGAGTTGAAAACCACTGTATTAGACAAGCTGCCATTATATACTCTTCATTTCAGAGTTCCATTGTTTCCCTACTCCAGAGACTGTAAACTTGGGTTTTAACTAGCTATGAATGCTGAAAACTCAAGAGTTTAACATTTTAAAAATCTGGATTTCTGACTTCTTTTGAAGCAAGCCATGATAGGCTTAGATTCTCAATAGCAAAGATCACCTGGTACCAAATAGCAGCTGCTGCACTTTGATCCTCGGCATTTGTTTACATTCCCTGACTGGCCACTGTAGGTACATGAGAAATTCCCACTAATAGAGAAGGATAGTATCACCACAGATAAACGAATATATTAACTGTTTACCTATAAGTATTATAGTCTTTTATGCTTAATAACTGTATTTGTATATACTTAAGTAACAAAATATAGTAATGAGTTGATCTTGTAAATTTTTTCACATCTTCAGCCTCTTCATAAACCTATCCCATCCAACTTCCTTTAACTGAAATCTGTTGGAACACAAATATAGGTTTCCCCTGCTATCTGAAAGTAAAGCATTACTATTAAAACTTTTGTACACCACAATATAGCATAAAGTGAAAAAGCAACTGCCATTAATTATCTATGAAAAAATTTTTGTATGTTCCCAGACCCAAAATTCAATGTATGCACAATGTCTTTATTTGTTCTCAACAATCGAAGTGCTTAATTATGTCCAGTTTTATGCTAAGGATAATATCCTTATGAGTTCTCTTAGGCTTTCCTGATACCTTAGGACACATACATCTTGCTAACAGATGCACAAAATTAATTGAGAGAAAGCACAGAAGCTGACTGACACAGTTCAAAGCCACGGTGGTATGAAGCTGAGATGCTGAGTATGGTTGTGGGGAAAGAGCTTGGCAGGGCCAGTCTGTTGCTTGGGGTGTGTGCTGCCTCTATAATGACTCGCTGTAAAACAAATGCTGAATGCTAATTTGGCATTTCACCTTTTTTATAAAAGTGAAAATCCTCTTCGATTTCTTTCGGTTAGAGAAAACACCTACTAATGTAGGTCTTTCATAAAAGCAGGAAATATCCGTACTGCCTCCCCTTCCACTTTTGGGCAATAGGTGCACACTGATAACTCTGCCTCAAGGTCTAAGGTATATGGGACATAGGATTCTGTTCTAAACCCTCCATCCTCTAAGAAAAGGGGAAGAGAGCCCAACGAACTCCTTATTTAAATTCATGCTATCCCACTATAACCCCACATCATCCCTATTACCAACCTTTTGGTAACTTTCCTAGATTTCCTAAAGCCTTTAAGCCTATAATGAAAGTCTGAACTATAACACATCCTTACCCACACCATGGGTGACTTTCAAAATTCATATGCATAATCTGTGCAATGTTGTAGCAAGTCCTTGACTACCTTCTACTTCTTCACAATACTTTAGCCACACGCTTAAATCCTAAACCTTGCCACTCATCATACAGAGGTGCTCTTCATCACAATCCAATCCCACAGTCTTATTACAATGTCTTTTCTCACTCCTACAACTCCATAGATACATTTTAGTCTTCCATATTTTCTAGCAATCCATGAACCCCATCCTGGCTTCACTTATTGTCCTTCCAGCTTAAATTATAGTATTTGAACCACTCTATGAATAACATCTTCCTGGCAATCCTGATACACTGTTCTAGTCCAACCAAAGCCCAAATTAATTCTGAAATCTGTGATTTCTTCACTGGTATAGTTGTATTGTCATATGTAGAGAAATTACACAAGCCTACAGATTGGCCCCTCTACACATACACAGTCTCTACCTTCCATTGTGCCTTCAATTCTACTAACATTTTTATTTATCATTAGTGAGCTCAATCTTCCATTCACTCAGCAACTATTCTATACCCTGATAATTCTCCCAAAGCACTCTAACCTAACACCAAGCCTTTCACCCTCAATGAGTTACTTAAGTTCTTCAGGCATGAACCACCTCAATTGCCAACCCAGATCCCCTCTCCCCTAATTTGCCTTCATTTGTCCCATTCCTAATTTCATCCTTCCTTTCTTGATATATCCTCCGTGCCCTATGCCCGTTAAAAATTAGCCCTTCAATCAATGGTCTTCATCCTGGTCCTCATTTACCTTGCTGCCTGTATCCCTTTTCTGCCTGTATTTTCAAACTCTCTTTCCTTTCAACCTAACAATATGCTCAATTCACTGATTACCTTAAAAAAAAAAAAAAAAGAAAATTTTAGACATTATATCTTTAGCCAGTGTCCTTCTCCAGTTAATAGCATTCCCTACTTTCCATATCAGTTAAGTATTTTTTAAAAAGTTATCCACTCAGGTTGAATCTACCCCCTCACATTTCATTCATCCTGACGTAGCCAAACTCGAGATATTTTTAATCGTTCTATTACTGGTACAGTCAGCTGCATTAGACATTGGTGACCCCTAATATTGTTTAAAAATTTTATTTTCTACCACTTCCTTGGACAATCCCAATATTGAATGCAGCTCCTCCCTTGAAACCATTCCTCCAGTACTGATAATCTCAGATAATGGTATTATTATATACACAATAAACAAAACTGAGAATCCAAATAGTTCCTTCTTTATTCCCACATCTAACAACAACATCTTGTTAATTTTTCACTTCCTAAGCATTTATCAAATTTAGCATTTTTTCTACATCCCAAACTCCCCTCCCCCAACTCAGATGTTCATGATCTCTTCTATCTCCGGTGCCATCTTTTAAAGTCACCCTCTATACTGAAGACAAAATAAACACTTTGACTGAGCTATCTTAGCCCCTCTATCCCTATCAGGTTAAACATTTTTAATAGCTTTCCACTACTAACAGAATAAAATCCAGACTTCTTAGTTAATAGTTTAGTCCACAATTCTCTGGCTCATACATAATCATCTATAACTATTGCTATACATAATGCTTTCTATGGCTTTGCTCAAGCTCTTCCCTTTGTAAGAACATGTTCCCCTTTATCCTTCTTCTAGTCAACTTATTTTTCCTTCAAGTTCTGTTCATGTTATCCACTCCTACAGGAAACTTAAGAAAACCCCAGCACAGGATAAGTGTGCTTCTTTATTTTCCTTCCTCTGGCACTTCATGCACCTTCACATGTAATGCATATTATGTTACCTACTTGTATCTTTGTTTCACTCACTAGACTGTAAACTACTGATATGAGCACAGTGGCCTGCACATAGTAAATATTCCATAAACATTTATACCACTGAACTAAACCAAAAAAAAAAATGATTTGTATATTTTTATGTCAAACAGTATATCACCTAAGATAGAATTGCTGTAATGAAATTAAAGATTAAATCTATTTTTAAAAAATATCGGTAAGTATGAAATACTGAATCAAATTAAATTTTCCAAATGTGAATACAGAAAGAAAAAAAACAGTATTTAAAAATAAAATATACTGGCCAGTTGGTGACACTCTTGGTCCATATGTTTAGATATTATATAATACTTTAAATCAGTTCCCACCCTAAGATTTATTCTAAAATCTCATAACTACAGGAAGAAAAAATGACTATGTAAAAACAACCTCATTCTGTCTAAATCAATAACCCTTAGTAAAAAGTATGACGTTCCCTGAATATAAAATGAAATAAATTCTAATATATTCTGAATTTCATCAATAAGTATGTTTTAAACAAAGAAATAATACAATTACTGTAAATACAGAACCAAGATAAGTAGGTGATGATATACTTGAAATGTAGATAAATTACCATGTCTCTAGCTCTATTAAATAAGAAAAGGATCACACTCAGAAAAGGGTGGTGGTGGGGGGGGGGAGGGTTGGAGAGGAATAGATTTTGCATGAGGATGATAGAAAATGTGACACATTCTCTTTCTCTGTTACCTGTTATTTAATACAGTTGCTTCCAATAATTCCACACTCCCATTAGTAAAATACATTTAAATATGAACTAATATATGTATGCTGGATTTATAAATTACATACTGTGCTACAACATGAAATACATAAAACGGAATGTGAAAAAAGAGAAATTATAAATAGAAAGTTCCACTGCCCAGGAATAGGCCTGTGAAAGACAGGGTAAAAGTACGGCAACGAAGCAGCAGCCAGTGATAACAACCTGCAAAAGAAAGGTGCTGAAGAGAGTGAGAAGAAAGACTCTTGGGGTCAGAAGATTAACTACATAATGGAATGTGAGGACATACACTGTCAAAAATTCTTTGCTCATACATATGTGGATTTATTTCCGGGCTCTCAATTCTGCTCCATTGGTCTGTGTGTCTGTTTTTCTGCCAATATCATGTTGTTCTATTTATAAGAAAATCCAATTTTAAATGGGCCAAAAACTTGAATAAACATTTCTCCAAAGAAGACATACAAATGGCCAGCCAATAACCACATGAAATGTTCATCATCACTAGCCATTAGCAAAATGCAAATCAAAACAACAATGAGAAATCACTTCACACTTACTAGGATGGCAATAACAACAACAAAAAGAATATAAGTGTTGGCAAAAATGTGGAGAAACTTGGGCTTCTATATATCACTAGTAGAAATGTACAATAGTGCAGCCACTATGGAAAAGTTCAGTGGTTCCTCAAAGAGCTAAACATCAAATTACTACATGACCTAGCAATTCCATTCCTAGGTATGCACCCAACAAAATTGAAAACAGGAACTCAAAACTACTGATACTTATGCACCAATGTTCACTGCAGAATTACTCACAATAACCCAAATGTCCATTAGGGTATGAACAGATACACAAAAAGTGGTATATACATACAATAGAATATTATTCACCCATAAAAAAGGGATGTTCTGATACATGCTACAACATGGATGAACCTTGAACACATGCTAAGAAAAAGAAGCCCGACAAAAAAGGACAAGTACTGTATTATTCCACTAAGATGAAATACCTAAAATAGGCAAATTCGTAAAAAATGTTTAATGGTGGCTACCAGAGGCTGAAGGTAAGGGGGAATAAGGAATTAATGTTTAACTGGTATAGAGTTTCAGTTTGGGGTGATAAAAAAGTTTTGAAAATAGTGGTAATGGTTGCACAATACTGTAAATGTAATTAATGGCAGTGAACCATGCACTCGAATGAAAATGGCATATTTTATGTTATGGATATTCTACCACACAACAAAAAATTTTTAAACACAGGAGCAATCTTGTAGGGATTCACAGTAGCCAAATTTGGGCATCAAAATAATAATGAATTATATAACACACTGAATAAAATAGTAATCCATTAGTCCACACTGATGTAAAGTTTTTTTTTTTAAGTAGGGAGTAGTGAAGAGAAGAGAAAGCTCTTCACCACAACAGAATGCCTGCATAATAAATATGGAAACAGTCTAATTACAAAATCATCCATTAAAAAGTATCATATTCAAATCAGGCTAAATGGGTGAAAGTGAGAATGAAGTATGGCATAATTATATAATTTCAAAGTATCTCCCATAAAACTTATTAATTTTATGGGAGGAGGCTAACGTCACAGACTCCATCTTAATCAAGTGATAAAGATCAAGGACACTAGTAACGGGACAAATCAAAAACAGGTACAACAGGATACAATAAAAAGAATACAGCATCACTTCTGAGACTGCCCCAGCAAAAAGGCATAACCTAAATCTAATCATGAAGAAACATTAGACAAACCTAAAGTAAGAAACATTCTACAAAGTGTCTGCCCTATATTCTTGCCAAAAAACAGTGAGTCATGAAAGTCAAGGAAAGACTGAGGAATTGTTCCAGATTTAAGAGGTCTACAAAAATATGACCTATGAACTCAAATTAAATCTTTTTACTATAAAGCACATTATTGGGACACTGCTGAAGACATTAACGGGGTCTCTGTAGGGTAACAGGAGTTCTATAATTATTCCTGCAACATTTCTATACATTTTAACAGTTTCAAATAAAACGTTTTAAGTGTTCTAAAATTTAATTTCCACAATACAAAGAATAACTGTATGCCCCACTGATAAAAAGAAAAACACTGACTAACACGGTTTTCCTAATTGTTCAAAAGCTTATTCTCTTACCAATATACACAACTACTCTCTTTGCCTGGTTTATAATACAGTGATTATTTTTTCTAAAACAACAGCTTTTTTACATTAACCAAGTCTTTTAGGTAGTAGCTCTTAAATGAGCCCACTTGATAGGGAACACTTTACAAGCTAGAAAGATGCCAGCCAGTAAAAGCTATAGCTTTTGTGATAGCATAAAATCTGCATTTTGCTGAAGACATCCAGACATCAAGTGAAGATACAGGAAGGTTTTGAAGTAGATGCACTTTCTACTCCACTATGCTGCTTTATTTCATTTTCATAAAAATTGTTTTGTATGTATGTAGGCTTCATGAAAGTGGGAACTTTTTATCCCCAAAGGCTAGAAGAGTACCTGACATATATCAGACACACAATATTTATCACATGAATGGATATATTGTATAGAATGAACTGTATATCCTGATAATAGGGGACATACTTGGTTTCAATGTTATCGTAGTTAGAAAACTGATCAACTAATGGCTAATAAATTTCAAACAGTAGAATAAGAGTACCAGGAACATCCTCTGATCACAGAATAATTAGAATATCTCAGAATCACCATAAAATTGCTATATATTAGAATCAATGGGATACAATTACAGCAATGCTAAAAGGAAACATCGAAGCTACTTATACTAATAAAAAAGAAAGAAAAACTAAGATGAATATCCAAATTAAAATTTTAGATTTTTTTAAAAAAATGAAAACTGAAGTATTATAGACTTTTAAAAGTCAAACTGAGAACATCTACAAAAATTTAAAATACATATGCCCTTTGACCCAGAAATTCTACTTTCTGGCAATCAATCTCATAGAAACTGAAGTACTGTTTCATAAAGACATTATGTACTCAAATTTATTGTAACGCTGTTTTGTACTGAAAACAGTCAATATTCATCAATAGGTGAACAGCTATATTATACCATGAAACATTACTTGGTCATTAAAAAGAATCTAATTAAAAGTTAAACCAAATAACTTGGAAGGATTTCCACATGTCTCTGAATTAGAAATGCAGTTTAGAGAAAAGCATGTATAACATGATCTCATTAACAACAATCGAATACCCTAAATTTTTAAAAACATAGAGAATATATACCAAGCTGTTAACATGGATGTGGTGACTAGGAGTCACAAATATGATTTATATAATTTATGTAAAATTATACACACATAGAGGAAAATGTAAAATGCTAAAAAAGACAGAAAGAGAGGATAAAGAGAAACTGTTATTTAAAAACACTGAAATAAACCTAAAAACTGTTTATTTGGGGGAAAATATAAACCATTAGCTAATCTAATCAAAAAGGTTTGAGTATTTTTTTGGGGAGGAGGAGACAGTTTTGATTTTCATATTTACATCTTTATAATACCTGATATTCACTTTGAGATACCAGGTTTCCAATTTCACGTTATTTTCAAATGGATAGCAGTTCGTCCCAGCACTATTTATTGATGAGTTCTTTCCTCATCTTATTTGAAATATCACTGTTGCTATATCACAAACTCCTAGACATATCTGGGTTTGCTTCTAGACTCTCTATTCTGTTTCACTTTCTATACTACTATAGCTTTATAAATTTTCATATATAATGTAATGAGTCTTCACATCTTTTTCAAGATTATTTTTGCAATTTGGCTCTTTCCTTCTTCGTATTATTTTTAGAATCAGCTTGCCAATTTCCATGTAAAAAAATCCTGGAATTTAGACTGGTACCATATTGAATTCACATTTGAATCTGAGGAGAACTGATATCTTTATAATACTGTCTCTTCCCAGCCAAGGATGTCACATATATGTTGCTCCCTTTATTCAGGTCTTTTTAAATGTCCTTTAGAGATGACATAATTTCATCTATTTGGTCTCACACACTATCATTAGATTTATTCCTATTAACTCCTTATAGTTTTCATGCTATAGTAAATATTTTTAAATTGTATTTTCTAATTTATGCTACTAGTAGTTGATTTTATTATATTGAGCTTTGCTAATTTCTTAATAGTTCTAATAATGTATAGACTCTCTTGCCTTTTCTGCATATATAATCACATCATCTGTACATAGTTTTATTTCTTTCATTCTCACACTTACACCTCCATTACCATTATGAATAGAAGTCCTGGTGACAGGCATTAGTTCTGATTCCAAAATCAAAGCTTCTAATTTTACCATTCAGTATAGCAAATCCCCATTTATCAGATAAAGAAAATTCTCTTCCATTCTTAGCTGGCTAACAGTTTTTATAATTATTGTTAGTTTTAACACAGTAATTCAATTTTATCAGTATTTTCAGCATCTATTCTACTATTTCTTTTGAAAGAAAAAGTCTGTCATGAGTTCTAAACATCCTTACATATCTGTCATGTATGCCAAATTACAAGATTTAACTATCCACTGATACCGAACAGTTTCTGTAAGTGGTCACATACAAATTAAATAGGTCAAGACCACCAAAGTATATCTACTGTGGGACTTCTCCTTCCCAGGGAAAGGAGGACTGGTTTGCTTTCTTCTTGCTACAAAAGGTACCAAGCTCTTGATCCTGGCTTCCTCATCTAAGGGCATCCTACTGTGTGCATAGCAACCATCTCTGCCCATCACATGACTTTGGTGGTACTTGAGGACAGGGAACCAGTACGACCACATGGATGTCTCTGCTGACTGCAGTGGCTGAAATAATAACTGCCTTCCTCTGGTCCACTGAATCCTGTTGTCTACTTTTGGCACCTAGGATACATTGCGGCAGTTGACTCCTTGCCTATGATGATGTTGGGAGATTACTCTCTGACAGTTCATAAAAGATTTTTAAAAGCCTCCTTTTGTAACTTCTAACACTACCACTGTGAAGTCACTAAAAAAAATAAACTATCACTCTATTGTAGCAGATGCCTCTGTAAGTAACTATAGCTCACAATGATTGAGGTCCTTACAAAATGTTTTTTCTCAAGCAATTGAGAAGATACCTATGATAGGAGATATTCTGTAATGACTCACGTATTATGAAAAAAATGCCTTAAATAAGCAAATATATATCTTAAAATCCATACCACACATTAAGAATAATTTAATAATTTGATATCAATAGTTTAAATATTTTTAATATATATTATAAATTATGAAATGCCTATAGACAGAACACTAGCTATTAATGCTGTTATACTACGTAGACACAAAAAGAATACACTGTTTGTTGCTTTCAAAATTTTAAATCCTAATAAAAAAAATTTCATCTATGTACCCTGATGTTAGATTTTAACAACAGATATCTCAGTGAGTCAAGTATCAAAGCAGTTATATTATTATTTTAATCTTTTTACCTGTATTCAGGCTGACGACTTCCAGAATGATCATCTCTTGTCCACTTATAGCTAGATTCATCCTGTAAAATAAAAAAGTTACTTAGATGTTTGTTTACATTATTTTGGTCAAGTAGGATATATCTAACAGTACTACTGGAAATCAGTCTCTAAAACCAAATTAATGGGGCAAAAATATCTTTCTAAATTTCTCAGAACTTAAAAGGAATAAAATAAAGATGATACAAATTATCCATTTCAACAACTAATTTAATAAACTGAGAACCTGTGGTAGGATTTATCTCTATGAAAATGCTTAAAATATTTCTTTGGTGGGCCCTCCCGAGCCTTATTGCCAAAGACATACTCCAACATAACAATAGCTAAGGGCTGGTCAAGAACAAAGGCTTAATTTAAATTTAATCAAGCATATGTTCCTCTACCTTGAAGTTCTCATCAATTTTCAGATGCAAGCCCAATGAAGAATATGCTATGTTCCCACTTTTCTCCTTCAAGTTTTTTTTTTCTCATCTTACCTCTCATTAAAACCATAATTAAAAACAATATAAAGAACCATCACTTACTGATAAGCTATATTAGAGCAAAATGCGGCACAAAGTTTAAAATTAATTAAGGAAAGCAAGTACATTTTATCCTCTAAGACATATTCTAAAAGATGCAAAAAAAGGAACTACATAGAAATCTACACCCAAATACTTTAAAATTATACATAAAACAATATAACGTGAATTAATCAGAAATACTGATTCAGGTAAAATAAATACTACTTTCAACTCCCTCTTTAGCATCACATACCCCTACTCTTATGTAACTAAAATGTATTCCTCATTTTCCTTCACAACATTAAATATAAACAAAAGAAAAACTCATCAACTATAATAAAATACTGGATCAAGTAGGTAGTTTGCTTTAGATAACTGAACTCTAGATAAAAATTAGTGTCATGAGAGTCCTAAAGATCTCAAGTGGGTTTGTTTGGAGAAAATTTAAAGAGAAAATGTTGTATACAGTATGAACAAACACAATTTGTAAAGATAATAAAAAAATTATTGTTGAGACACTTTTATGCCACAAGATTCTAGAAAAAATTATGTTCGTGAGGATTCAAATATAATTGGTCCAATGAATCCAAAATTCCCTCTCCACACTAAATGGCCACAGGATTTTCACAATAGGAATAACTTTATGCAAAGGCCAAATAGTTTCTTCATGAGACTACCTGGAAGAAGGGCTCTGATGGCAAAATCCAGTGTTTCTAGAATAGGGATAATGCATAATTACTTTTCAACACTGAATTCCTCTTCCTAAAGGAACAGCATGACATTTAAAAATTAAACAAAATAAAAATTAATTCTATGAAAAGTAAATAAGTTGTAACACCTCAAAATTTAAAAAAAAAAAAAAAACCAACAGGAAAACATTGAATATTCTCATTACCACTTTAGAATTATCAGGGTCACCATGATACAGTAGTAAGAGAACTGAACTCCCATATATACCCACCCTAGGTAAATCACCTTACCTCCATTTCTTCAAGTGTAAAGTAAGGAAACTAATTCCAATAGCCAATGTAAGGTCAAATTTTATCATAAGCAATGCTTGAATATGTACTGTTAACTACAATGCTATATAGTAGGGGAGGGAAAAAAAATGTAGAAAAGTCTAGGTAGGAGAGGAATGCTGTAAACATGCAAGCTGGGTCAAAAGAATTGCATAAAGAAACAGTTTCAATCAAGCTCAATGACATAATGCTAACATTAAATACATAATTATAGATTATTAAAGATGATCAAGAGAAACAAAATATAATAGCAATAGTAATAGAAATGATAGCAGCTAACATTTTATAAGTGCTTACTATAGAATAGGCAACATTTTGAGGGCTTTCTGATCTAAGTAGACTCTAATAATAACTTTAACAAAAATGAAACTGAGTCTTAACAACCTTAACCCAACCTCACCCACAGCATTTCATGATAAAAATAAAAATAATTATAAGTGGGCACATCAGTAAGAGATGGTAACTACCTGCTTATTACTTACTGAGTACCAAGGCAATAAATAGATTGCCTTTAA